>NC_141693.1:1013183588-1014477629 GCF_964263255.1 Lissotriton vulgaris
CTGTCAATTGGTGGGATTGCTTCCGGATTTCCATTGATCTTTGCATTTTCTTTTGTTACATTTGTACAGTCTGAGGCTACATCATTATAGATTGGTGTATCATCAGGAAATGTTGCAATTTGGGTTTCAAGAGGCACAAGTTCCATGGCTTTGTTGCATAGTCCTTTTTTTATTTACTGCAGGTTTATCGAATGTGATTAGTCTCTCAGTTTGAACCTCTTGGATTGTAGCAAAGTTTGGTCTTCTGCTATTTCTTGGTAATCCACTGGGCCTGCTATTTATTATCGGCCACATGTTTGTGGTTTCACCAGGTCGATGGAAACAATTCTGTTTGCCTTTTTACCAGCAAGTGGCGGTAGTACTACTGATCTTGTTCTGCTGACAGCTAAGACAGGTACTGCTTTCCTGTAAGAAGGCCCAAATTCCTTCTTCACCGCGATCTTTTCTCTGACCAGATCCCCAATCTTTGGAATCCAGACAGGTCTTGCTGGGACAGGTGGTTCTTCAGTGGTTGTTGGCATAAACTTTATGTTACTTAGACTCTTTCTTGTTTCATTCAAGTCCTGTAAAACAGCCAAATGATCTTTGATATCAAAAGTTTTGTCTTCTACCACTGAAGTTTGACAATCCAGATCCTGGATAATCATTCTAGTACCAAACAAAAGTTCATATGGACTGATACCTCGTAGAGAATTTCTTGGCATGTTATTAAGACTATGTTGGACACTTGTTAGATGTTTGATCCACCCATCACCCGAACCTAATATCCTCTCTGTTATAGATTGCTTTATGTCATGGTTTTTTCTTTCCACTACCGCATTTCCCTCAGGATGGAAGGGAGAAGACTACCGCAATGCAATGCCCATGCTGGTCATGGCCTCTTTGTAAGCTCGAGAGCTAAACCCAGGACTCTGGTCAGAATGTAGCATGCCAATTGCGTATGTGCCGATAAAGACTCGCAAATCTTTTATAACAGTTCTGGCGTCAGCCGAGCGCTGGGGCCACATTCTTAAGTGTATTCAGTCTTAATAATTATGGGGACGCATTTCTCCGGCTGGATTTCTGCATATAGATCGCCTGATGCTTTCTAATAAAGATGTCCTGGCAATAGTCTGGTCCGGTTCACAACTGTGATCTCTGTTGCATTCTGGACAATCCATTGCAAATTTGTAAATCTGCAAGCTCATCCCCGGCCACCAGTATTCTGATTGTATTTCTATTAGAGATTTCAAGATCTCTTGGTGCCTCGGACCCAGTCCCATGTGTGAGTCTTCAATCAAGAAAACTCTCCGGTTCGTGTTTGGAATTACTCTATCCCCCACTCCAGGGATTTGAGCAAAAGGAACGGAGTTTGCATCAATTATGTATGTATTACTGAGTGGATAGTTGAGAGGTAATGCTGCATAATCGCCTTTTAACGACGCTTTTACTGCCAGCATGGTTTCTCCATCTATGTGTTTTTTTGAACACTTTTTTGTGGCTACGGAAGCCGGTTGAACCGCTGCCGCTGTGGCTCTGTTAGCCAATGAATTACCTGCAACGTGAACGCCATCACATTGATGACTCAGTGTATGTATCACGTGAGTCTTTTGTAGTTCTTTCTGCAAAAGAACTACTTGTTCCCAAAGCGTTTTATGCTTTATTGTGGCACCTGTGTCATCTTTGTAACCGTTTTTGCTCCATGTCTGCATGTCACTGTTGTATGACTTGACGCAGTAATGCGAATCGCACACTATTAGTGTGGGGAATTCGCGATCAGCATTTTCAAGCGCCATCTTTAAAGATCTTATTTCAGCTCGCTGAGCTGAACAGTTTCTGAGTGATTCAGTTTTGGTAATCATCGGTTTGAATTTACCAGAGCGCCAGCGACCTTTAACAATCGCGCATGCTGCATTGTAGGATTTTTTCTCTACATCATAATGGTGTGCAAATCTGTCTATATAGATTACACAGGTATATTGTTCGAGAGGCAGAATTTCGATTGGCAGAGGATATTCTTGTTCGTATTCTAGATCATCTAGTTTTTTCATTTTCGGGTAAAAATAGTATTTCACGTCTTCTGTAGCAAGAGAATTTTCCCATTGTATCCATTTTGGATCTAACGCCACTGTATTCAGATAGGGTGGACTTATTAATGCCTCAAGAGCTGATTCTGCTAAATAAACAGTTATTTTCTTGCCTTGGGCTAGGGCTCTTTCTCTTGCTACAGCAGTTTGAACCTCTGTCAGAATGTTTTCTGTAGAACTGAATTTCATTTCAGCTTGAGTGTACAAATGTGATTTGTGAGCTATAGGTCCTGTTTCACCCTCATTAGAGGTCAGGTATGTGAATCCGCATCTTCCTGGGATAACTCGGATTACAAGGTTGCGTTCGTTTGCGCGTGTTTGCAGTTTTGTTTTAGTTAACATGTCTGTCTGCAATGATCTCAAAATCTCTGTGTGTTTTTGAGTCCAATGTATTGGTTTGAAATTAGGTTTTATTAATTCATAGAGAGGTTTAACCCTCTCTGCATAATTTAGAATGTACGTTCTACCGAAATTCAGGAAGCCTAGTATTGATTGTAAATTTTTCAGCGTTTTTGGTGCTTGGAGTACTGCACACTTCTCTAGGACGTTGTCTGTCTGGAAGTCTCGGAGATCGTGAAGGAGGTGCTGGACACAGGAGGCAGGGTGATGTTAGTCATGTTAGACCTGTCGGCGGCGTTTGACACCGTCCCCCACGAGGATCTCCTCACTAGACTTCATAACATCGGTCTAGGGGGGACGGTGCTCAACTGGTTTCGTTCCTTTCTGGCCAACCGCCGGCAGACGGTCTGGGTCCCACCCGGGTCCGCCGAGATGCCGCCATTGGGAGTCGGAGTGCCTCAGGGCTCTGTACTGAGCCCCACTCTATTTAACATCCTTATGACCCCTCTGGCGACACTGGCGGAGTCCTACGGGGCCCGGATCGTCTCTTATGCTGACGACACCCAGCTTCTATTCACCTGTCGTAAGAGCGAAGAGTTCGATGGAGAAAGGATCTGCGAGTGCCTTGGGGCTGTCTTTAGCTGGTTTTCACACAACAGCCTCAAATGCAACTCGGACAAATCCGAAATACTATTCTTCGGATGCCCATCAGAACCAGATTGGCAGGGATGGTGGCCTGCTGACATGTTCCCTCCCACTCAGTCCTCTAAGTGGGCTAAGAACCTGGGGGTTAAAATTGACAACGAGCTCTCGCTCAAATCCCAGGTTTCCACTCTTACGGGAACATGCTTTGGGATACTCAGAATGTTGCGCAAGTTCTTTCCCCTTCTCTCGGAGGAACATCGGAGGATCACTGTTCAGGCACTCATAGGGTCCAGATTGGACTATGCAAATGTCCTATATCTGGGTCTGCCTGAATACCTCCTCCAGCGTTTGCAGGTTACTCAGAACGCTGCTGCTCGTGCAATTTTTGGCCTGCACCGCCGCACCAGTGCCTCCAATCTCCTCGTATCCCTTCACTGGCTTCCGGTGCGGAAGAGGATACTTTTCAAGGCCATGACTCTCGCCCATAAGGCCTTGCATGGCAATGGTGCCAAATATCTTCAGAGGAGGCTGGACTTCTATCGACCTGTACGATCCCTCAGGTCAGAAGCTTTGGCTTTGGCTCGGGTGCCACGCATCAAAAGGGCTCGGCTAGGCGGCCGGTCCTTTAGCTTTCTTGCTCCGCAGCTATGGAATTCCTTACCGGTGTCCTTGCGAAACACCGCTAACCTGCTTGCCTTCAGAAAAGACTTAAAAACCTGGCTGTTCACTGGATAATCTGCCCCCTCTTTAGGCCCCTGCTCTTTTTACTGTTATGTTTTCCAGCTCTTTCTTTGGTCTGGAGCACAAAAGCGCCGGGACACTCCTTTGGAGTAGCCGTTGCGCTATAAAAGTCCCATTTAACATAACTAGGCTTTCCTGTTTTCAGTTTCTATTTTTGGTGAATTCTGGTGGTGTTTTTTCAGTGGTTTCCAGTGATTTCAATACCTCAAAAAAACAGTGCTTTTAGGTGGTTACTCATTTTCGCGCAATAATAAACAACTGAAACTGTGTTTTACCGGTGTTTATGGAACGCTTGCGTCATTTCTTCATTGATGCATGGTATATAGACCGTGTACGTACAGTGTATATGAGGTCCGAATACATTTTTACAAATCGAAGGTTAAGTCAGCACTTTCTGAAATTTGCCTGAAAAGGGTGACTGTGCAAGGCACACCTCTTGAACCTCGGGGTACAGAGATAACTTTTGGAAAATGAGAGATTTCTGGGGGTGTTGGGCGTTGTAGGCAAGGCAGGCAGTTCTCATAGTTCATTTAGAATCAACGTGTTGTCATTTGAAGAAAGTGAGAGCTGGGTGACATGTTCATGGTTTTGGGCACCTCTCACAAATCACGTAGCATGATGGCACAGCTATGTGTAAAGCTAGGCTGGTTTTCACTGCTGTTTTTTTTCCCCTCTGAGATTTATATAATGCTAACTCGACCTGAAGGTATTGAAGCACTTCACACGTGCACCTGTTGCGTTACACAAGGGCACATTCATTTTTGTTAGTGACGGGTAGATTATGTGATTTACCCAGAACCACAATCATTTTAATAATACAGTTGGTGACAAATATACTATAGCATTTGGATTTGACTGAGTATGTTATTAACAGTAAAGCGGACGTTTTCGTGTAGGGACTTTTAATTGGCTAATATTGGCTCTGGGTTCTTTATTTGGAGAGGCGCCTGTGGTCAAAAGAAAATGATGGGAGAGGGAGAAAATATGTTGTCTTATTTCTTAATGAAATGTCACGGTCATTTTAGTCTAGTAAATCTATCGCAGACAGTCTTTTCGTTTCAAAGAGGAATTGTTTTCTTTCCTTTGCCTGTGTATAAAATGCAACTCTTTTCAACTAGGTGAAGTTTTAAGGGTTTCTTTTAACTTTCTAAACAAACAAAGTTTGCTTCTCTTTGGGGTTTACCGGCATCCAGGTCATGGGGTTTCTGTTGCCTTGCCACTTATTGTGACACAGACACAGAGTTTTCGGCTCCGCATATCATATACAATCCAACTCCAGAGTGTGTAGGAGACATGCCAGATACTTGTAAAAGAATGTTAGGGGACCGTAAAGACAACCATGGGGACAGCTCATTGCTACTCATGTAGGGAGGAGTCAAATGGGAATAACACCACTACTTGGAGACTGTGTGGAAAAAAAGGGAATGAAGCCAGATTAGTGCACGTCACAAGGGCCAATGTTGTCTACGACATACACATATTGAAAGCAACATATAACCTTGCAACAGAAAAAAAATCTATATAGGACAGCACTTTTATTTAAATTACGAACGGTAAAGCACTTTTAGTAGCTCCTGTGCTGAAGCACCATTACTGTCCGTGTGCATGTATCCAGAAAAGAAAAACCAGGTAAAACAAACTGATATGCAGCAGTGATAAAGCATAGCAGATTTAGGTTTGGTGCAAGAATCACAACTCTAGTCATAGGAAAAACGGCTAAAATAAAGGAACAGCAAAATGAAATAAACTGTAGATCACCCACCTCGACTTCGTAGACCCGAACTGGTGTCCTGCACACAATGAAAGGGCATTAATTAACTGAGCTCAGCTGATACTTTTGAACTCCGAGCTCATGCACTATGAAAGCCATGCGCTAGTGGGAGAACAGCACACATAGGCATTCGGTTTGTCATGGGCAGCACAAAGTTAGTCCTTTGACGAACTTCTCTGCTGGACTCGAGCAGCCTGCACTAGGGAAGAGAAAAGGCACGGCTAAAGCAGATGTGTCAAGTATTTAGATTGCACAGATTCTGTTTGAATTTTGATGACTTGTGTGACACTCCCATGATTTCTGTGTACAAATGAGTGACATTCAACAATCAAATGAGTGACACTTATAGTGACACTTTCTCCCAAGTAAAACCAAGCTATGAAGTAACTGGAAACAGACTACCTTTTGAGCAATGAAAAGCTCTATAAAGATTTTTAAATGTGTCAGAACTCCTGAAATGAAAGGTCAGTAACCTACTGTCCTTCCAGCCAGACAGGGTCAAGTGTGACAGAGTTTGAAAGAGAGGCTCTGCAGCAGCCTAGCGCTGCAAGGTGCCCCAGAGAGCAGCTCAGCGCTACAAGTTAAGCTTCGCACTGGGCACTTTGGTGAATGCAGCCAGGCAGCCTTGGATGCGCAAGCAGGAAATGATTAATCCGTTAAACTAGCAGTGAAACTAAAAGGATAAATCCGCTATATAACCACGTCATTGGGAGCAGAGAAGCCAAATATTAAATAAAAATAACCCTGCATCCGGAGAGTTGTTAAACAGCTGTGCACACCATGTGCCCTGGTGAGCCGTTCACAAGTGCGGTTTCTCCTAGTGCTAATAACAGGACACACCACGAGTGAGGTCACATTCACAAAGGTGCCCCTCGAATATGAAACAGGCTAGTAGTTGGGATTGGGGTTCAGAGTTGAGCACAACTGCCTGTACCCCCATTCACACGTGGCCTTAAGTGAGACATTGACAATCACCCACCGCAGCGCTATGTTTTTTCTGCGCACAATGTGATTGGAATGTGAGAAGTAAACAGATAATGCACGTCATCTTGCCGGGGCCCAATAGGAAGCGAATTACCAACGACAGCATTTAATAGAAACAGTAAAACCGATTATGAATAATATTTTATGAGGAGCAACCCAGAGGCCCCGGTGATGTTCATGGCTGTTTGAAGCGCTCACCTGACTCTGAGCCCGGACTCGGGTGTCTCTCCTAGGTCAGGGCGTCACTGAAGCTTGTCCTGGGTCCCGAATTTCCAGAGTGAGCAGCGGAGGGGGGAGGGGGTCCAGAGTGGCCCGGAGGTGGGGGCACCTTGGGCAAACATATCCTGCCAAGCTGCCCCGCGCACACAGCGTCTCGTTACCCACGGTTCCTCTTTTCATGCAGCACTAGCAGTACCAGTACCACAGCAGAAATGAGTCCGTTTAGAAGAGCAGCAACCGGCGGGGTCCGAGGTGAGAGTTAGAAGTCATTCGACACAATGCAGGCCAGCCTCGTGTACTCTTGCTGTTCCTAGGTCAGAGGTCAGGGGCGGTGTTTTACCGTGCACAGCCTCTGACTAGGGAAATAATACACGCAAAATACAATAGGCGGATGGCGTGCTGAAACAAAGCGGGGTACTTAAAATGTATGTGGGTGGCGCCATGGTAATTAAAAATAAAAAGGGGTACTCTGCTAAATATAAAGCGCAACGCCTATGCTACCTTTAACGTGTACGCAAAGAAACATTAAAGTGAGCGCCTTGCTAAAACGAAGCCGGCACCTGTGTACATACAAGTTATGGGCGGGGAAAATTAACAGCTCCCTGGTGCAGAGTCGGCTGCCAGACGTGCCAAAACAGCAAGCAACGAAGACTGTTTCTGCGCTCAGCCCTGCCCCCAGGGGCTCTGAGAAGGGTGAAAGAACAACAAAGCCTCGTTATGTAAATGGTCTTTTTTGAAGACCTGTGAAGTACTCGGTGCGGCCGCAGTGAGACAGACAGCAGACCACAACAGTTCCTCTCCCCCGGCAACTATGAAAATCAGTGACACTCGGTTTAAACCGGGTCAGCTGATTTTCATCCAGTAGTGTACTTTCGAGTAGAGTCGGTTTTAACCGAATTCCGAACAGCCTAAACATAACATAACATAACATAACATAACTTTTGCCTTCACTTGATAATTCATATCCTTTAGAAAGATTCTCCCAAAAGAGACCTTTTATTTTCCTAGTTTTATCTCCCTCTATCTGTAATGTTATTTCATATAGTTTATGGGGCACGCTAATTCGTGTGTCTGCAGTTTCCACCTGAATGTATTCATTCGTGTCCACTGTCTCCAGAAGATTCATCAGGATCTTGCGAGCTATGGTCACTTCTGCTGTGCTGTATAGCATTGTCTGGGCCCACTCTCCGTTTTTCACTTGTGTCCTCAGAATCCTCGGCATGTTTAATTTTAATACTTGCTACCTTCTTTCTGGGAAATTGTGATTTTTTACTTTGATGAGCAGGTTCTTTGTCTTTGGACTTGACGTGCTCTTCCTTGTGTTCTGACTGTCCTCTTCTTTAGGGCGCCTTTAAACCAGAGCAGGTGCTCTTGGTAAGTTAGCAGGATTTCAACGTCCTCGAAAGGAGTGTATATATCCGGAGGTTCCTCCATTTTGTAATAGTGGAAATCTTTTGTCATAGCGTGCGCTGCTGGAAAATGTATCCATGAATAGAATACCTCTGTCTGCCGATATTCATGTGCCTCTATCACCAATATGACCGTACCACCTTTTGGTGATAGTCCATTCTCTATAAGTTTAAGAATTATAGTTTTTCTTATATTGACCGGAATGATTATAGCATTCGGGTCATCTTGCTGGAGACTTGTGTCTTCCGCTAAGAGTTGAGTTTCTAATGCTTCTCTATCTCTTTCTTCTTCACTATCCGTCATTTTATTGACTAAGAAAGTTTTTTGTTGCAGATCAAGTTTCAAGGAAACAAAGATTAGGTGCACAATATTTTGGAACACTGTATCCTTCAACGTTGACTAAACCAAAAACTAATACATAGGATTCTCATCCTACTAAGTTCCGGCGGATATTAACCTTTCACCCACTTCAGACGTCTATTGGAGTTTTTACGGGAGAAAGGGGTCTGTGTGAAAAGCACGACTGAGTTACTCTAGTGTCTTGCATTAGATTATCGCCTTACCAAACGTTGGGCGCCATGTAGTGTAGTTCCTATATTCCCAATAGGCTCTGCGCATTGATATAACATAAACAGCAGTGTCGACGTAGGACTGAGGTCATATAGGTCTCTACTGACTATGTTAGACTTAATTAGTTTTGCCAGTTAGCTCAGAGGTCACTAGAAACTTTCTCGAATGTTCAGGAAAGGGTTAACCGTCCTGATTTAGACAAGAAGGGATTAGTTTCTGACAACCGCATAAACATGACAACTTTGCTCCCTCGGAATAAAGAGTGTATCTCTAGAGTCGTGTGAAAACAATAGACAGCTATTTCACTCAGTCAATCATGCATGCTTAATTTCACCAGAGTGCAGAGAAATAGAGAGACAGGCGTTTTCAATAAAAGGTGTTATTTTATTGAGCAGTCTTCTTTCTCATGCAAGAGAAATGAATTACCACAGTTGCAACACTTATTATAAAGTAAAGTGCGTACAGTAAAAGTAGTATTATGAAATAATACTGTAAAAGCATTGATATGGTTTCTTAGCCATATGATACTTTAAAATGGATAAAATATATACATACATAAAAACATTGACTAACAAACTCAACTGGTGCTTCTAAGATACGCCTACACCGGTGTACCTGACCTAAGCCTAATACGTGGGAAGGAGTAAGTAAGTTGCAGTTTTAAGTTAAGTTAGGTTTTTGCCAAGTATCGGAATCAAGAATTCTCTCTAAGGTTTTAATCAGCTCCGTACCTTGGTTATAGAATGAAGGAGGTCTTGTATCTCGTTTCTCAGGACTCGATCTCCCAGCAAACCGCAAGGGTGACTTGGGAACACCGGATCTCGATTTTCTCGGCTGGAGAAAAAGACAGCGTCTCTCTCAGTGCGTCGAAGGGAGGGGCGTTTTCCTTTGGCTCTGGCAACAGCTGGGCTCTCGGACAAGTAGAACGTCGCTCTGCTCCCCACCACCGTGAGTTTGCTTAAGGCAACGTTGGTATATTTATACCTGAAAGGTGCCGTGTTTGACGTAAGGTTGGACATAAGACGTCACTAAGAACTAACAGTTCTTTCTGGACTCCAGGAGTTCTTGTGCAAATCAAAACAAAAGCAGGGGGAATTCCCGGGCTGCTGGAGGCTTGGTTTGTTTAAAGAACGTGTTGTGCTTTCTAGGAGTCTATGGGAGTAGCCTTGCCGTGTTTTGGACTGCATGGGCTATTACTAAATATGGACATGATTCTTATGCCTTTATAAGGATACTATTCGTTATAACCACATAAGGGCATGAATCGGGAATATCGAATTAGGGTCCTAGATAGAAATATAACAACCCTTGCCGGACCCCCGCACTAGCCTTCAACGAGAAAGGAAGGGCTGCCGTTGCTTTGTCCGTTGCTGCAGATCACCCACAGCGAGGCCAAGCCGGGCTGTGCCACTCCCGACTCGGCTGCAAAGTTGGGGCCTTTCCTGGTGCGGTAGGCTGCCCGCGACGCAGCCACACTCCGGGCCGGCGCCCGGTCTCCAAGGGCGGGGGGCGCCGCTCAGCCGTGCAGGGAATCAGCGAGACCGGAGTCAGCCGCCACAGACGCCGTTCACTGGGCGTCTCAGCGCCGCCGATGGGATGTTGGATTCCTTGGATTTAGGCCGGATTTACTGGGTGAGAAGGCTCGGTAGCGCGGAGCCCTCGTGTCAGGCGGCCATCGTAGCCGACGCCTAACCACGCCCCCCAGCAGATATTTTCGTAATTTTTTTTCTGAGCCTTTTCACCAGGTAAAACAGGAACTAAGAGCATCACATTGTCATCTAATTAGGCCGGGTAGTGTAGCGGCCTTTCTCTGTTGGCCCCTACTCCAAAAGCCGGTTGGAGGAGGTTTTTTTTATTGACAGACAGCCGCGGTTGGTAGGGGAGTACCTGCCGGGGCGGTGACGTGGGGAGGAGGAGGGGCAGGGTGGGGGTTAGTAATGTATAGATACTGGAGGTTTGCAGGTAAGTAAACATTTAAATAAATCAAACGAATTTCGTTGTGCGCACTGCCTTGCATTTGGGGATGCAGTGCGCACAACGAAATTCATTTGATTTATTTAAATGTTTACTTACCTGCAAACCTCCAGTATCCGTACATTACTAACCCCCACCCTGCCCCTCCTCCTCCTCCTCCTCCCCACGTCACCGCCCCGGCAGGTACTCCCCTACCGACCGCGGCTGTTGACAGAGCCAATGGGAGCTGTGTCTATGGAAATCTGGCAGTTCCACTGATCCTAAATAGGGGAGGGGACAATGAATTTGGCAGACAGGGATCTCTGTTGCATTTGCAACAGAGTGCCTTGTCTACCAAGCTATTAATCAGCCCCTTTGAGCACTGCAATGTAATTCCTTGCATTCGATATTTTGTACTCTATGGAAGGTTTCTACTCTATGCTAGGCAGATGCAAAAGCCAACAAAAATGGTCAAAATAGCCTCAGGATTTGCATTGGCTTAAAGGAGATTTAAAATTAAAAATGCTTGTACCTAGTCATTAAAGATCCAAGTACAACCTAACAAGGCTATTTACAGCTAAATGTCTTGCTAAATTAGAACCTGAAAATTACAAGCACAATCATTCTATAATGAGGCACAGCCTCAAGTGCTTAAAGACAGACTCAGAAGCACATGCATAGCCTTAAGTACCCATGTAAAACTATCAAATACCCACTGAGTCATAAGGCCCTATTCACAAAGGAATTCTTGGCGGTAAGAATACGTTTGTGGCCAAAAATATCAAATGTATGCGTTCCAGGAATTCACAGAGGGGCTCCTTTTCTGACAAGTAGTAATACATTTAATCAATGGTGGCTCATCCGCTATGACAGATGAGCATCGCCCCACTGCTTTCCGCAGTGTAAAAAAAGGAAAAATAAAATAATAATAACTTAACATTATAGTATTTTTTTTCCTGCTGGGGCAGCTTTGCGGGGCAGGGCGGCTCTGCTCTCAGAGTGGGGGGAGGAATGGTGGGCACACTTTGTAAGTGCGCATGAATGTTTGGCCAGCGTCTCGGGCTGGCAAAACAGTCATGCACACTTTACATGTTCTTCACTCAGGCTGCATTACAGTCTGGGTGGAAAATATGCCCAGGCTCCTATTCCCTGTATGAGAGTCGAACTACAGTGCTCATACAAATCACAACGCTGCATTGCAGCATTGTGATTGGCTTAGGGAAGCCTGGGTGCTTCCTGTATCCGGCCTGATGCAAGAGATTATGGAGAAAAGACATGGCGATAAGGTACGTTGATTTTTTTACACCCCCCACCACCCTGATCTGTGCCAGCCCCCACTGCATTCAATACTGAGTATTTTTTTACATTTTACAACTAGTGGGAGCAACCTGCAGTAGTAATTCCACACAAGGAGTGGAAAGTGGCCATGAAGAGGCATGGCTTGCTATGTAAGTTGGTGAACGCACACAGTTTATACCTTTGTGATCATTAACAAACAGAAATCAAACTCATTACCACTCTGGAAATCATTCCCCTACCAGGATGGGAAGGGGTACAGAATACTAGCAGATTTTCTGGGGGTTTATTGGAAGCGCTTTCTCCACTGGTAATATGTTGTCCAAGCACAAAAAGGAAAGACAACCATGGGCTTTTTTTCTTCTTAATTGTTCTGAGATATGGAGATTTCCAGATAATGGAAATCGGGGCCTTCAGGAGATATTACTTGCTATCAGTGCTTAATTTGAGCCAGTGATTTCCGGTGCTTGGCACCAGCACTTATGACAACTGCCACATGGTGGTGCTGTTTGTGCAATTAAAAGATGAGCAGAACAACAGTTGTTTATCCACTATATATTAAAAACAACTAATATCAGCTGCCCAAGTCATTCCAAAGCTTTGGGGGCTTGATCAGTTTGAAATGTCACACTTGTAGTAGCAATGAAATGGTTAGTAGATGTATATGTACTGTCATTGGCAGCGCGGACAGTGGCAATATGTGGTGAAACCTGTGGTGGCCTCCTCACAAGTGCCCAGGCACGGATTTTCTTTTTTGTTTTACAAATTAAACACTGCCTGCCATTTTAGTAATGCACCACAAAGCATGTTCCTGGTGCAGCTCTACAGGTGTACTACTGGGAATTGTTTGTGAATTCCAAAAAGTAGTAACTCTGCCCCACTACACAGGCATATGTCTGTAGAGGCAGATTTATTATTTTGTTCTTGACCAGGGCCTAACGTTTAAAATGTTGAAACCAAGCTTTAGTTGCCCAAATACAGCATTAGATATCTAATAATTGTCCTTAAGGCACAAGGATACATGTAGGAGCATACAATTCTAATGCTTAGGCACAGCATTATAAAGCATTAGTTCTACAATATTTTTCCATTGTATAGGTAGCTAAAGGCACTGAGTGCAGGTTCCTCCATCAGTCCCTCCCTAACATTCCATTATCCCCTTTATACTCATCCCAAAACCCCTCCAAATTAAAAGTAAGTATTCGCCATTTCTAGCTGCTCCCCACTGTCCTGTCTAAATTTACTACCAAAACATATACCTACATGTGCTGCAATCCCCAAATTCGGGGCAGTGATATCTGCATATTAAAGATGGGAGAGAAAAAGGTGTGAACCTTCACACAAGGTTTGTGAATACCATTTGCAGTATGTTAGTAGTACTAATGTAGTACTACTAAAGTACTGCAAAATGCAGTTTTTTAATAGGTTCCATTATGTCATAGCAAGAAATTAACCAAATCTTAGTTATTGGCCCTTGAGTTGGTTCTATCCTGCTATATTCCAAGAGCAAATTGTCAGTTGATTAGTTTTGTAAACGTGATCTAATTGAGGGGTCTTTAAAGTATGAGTGTTAGAGATGACATTCTGGTCTAGATGCCTGCAAGGTGCAATTTTTAACAAAGCAGACAGCAGTCTGATCTTGGTTTGGAGTGTCAGACTTTTTAACACCAATGGAAAATCGGTCCTTCTTTATGGTGCAGACTCTTGGAGGACAACAGTGATCACCACCAAAAAAGTCCAGACCTTCATCAACAACTGTCTGAGGAAATTCCTCCAAATCCTCTGGCCAAACACCATCAGTAACAACGACCGGTGGTAGCAGACTTTCCAACCCACTACTCATAAAAAAATCATGAAAAGATGCTGAGACTGCATAGGTCACACCCTCCGCAGGCCTGCATCAAACGCTACCAGGCAAGCTCTGACCTGCAATCCTCAAGGGAAAAGGAAAAGAGGAAGGCCAAGCAACGCATGGTGCCAAGGCCTCAAGGCTGACTGCAAGGTGATGTGTTACACCTGCAGTCAGATGGAAGAGTAGCCTAGGATGGAGATGGCTGAAGAGTCCTGGTTTATGGCCTGTACCCAAGAAGGTAGTAGGCATAATAAAATAAGTAAGTAAAGTATTAATAAAACCCGGTTTAGTATCTACTCAGAGAAATACGGGCCAGTAGAACATTTTGTGTCCAGTAAAATACACATTCATTCAAAAAAGGGGGCCCCTGAAAGGAATGAGTTAGAGAGAACAGGGGAAATAAGTAATACACTCAAAAAAACTATGGGGCAGATTTATGAGGCCCTTGTGCCACGTTTACGCCGCTGTTGCGTCACGCAAGGCGGCATAAACGTGGCGCATCCCTACGAACGATTTACAACGTGACGCATCTAGGCAGATGCGTCACGTTGTAAAGCCCTGCGCCGCTTGTGGGCGTTCCGGCGCAGGGTGGGCTTTCCGGGGCAGGTGCGCCTCGCAAAAGTGGCTGAGTGAAATCTATGAGATTTCACTCAGTCACTTTTAAGCCAATGCTGCGTCAAAAGCCTGCGCCTGCTTGAAGCAGGCGTAGGTCTTGACGCAGCATTATGAAAATGGGGCAACCCCGAGCCGTCCCGCAACTCCAGCAATGCGCCACATTTCCGGCACAGATGCGTCACGCATCTGTGCCGTTTTTGCACCATGGTGCGCCGCATTATAAATGCGGCGCACCATGGCTGGTGGAGCTGTGGCGCACTGTGGCGCATGTTAACTGGCGCATCCCTGGGGATGAGCCAGTTACATAAATCTGCCCCAAACTCTCTACCTGAGGGGATCAAAAAGTGCAACGAGTCACTGATTAGGAATCAATTAACAACACATGTCGGAGCATGTGACCAAAACACACAACATTCGCTATTTAGTATCATTTTATCATTTGTTTATTCAACCATTCTAGTTTTTACATAAATATAATAAAATGATACACAGAACACATCCCAAAGCACACGCACACACCACATCAGGCATTCAAATTCATAAACACACATACTTATACGTCCATTCAAGTCAGACATTCCAAAATTCAAAAATAATAGGTAAATAGACATGGACAAATCCCCCGGAAGGAGCAATCACACAGAGGGTGTTGTCCTCTTGTTGCAAGAAACGCCAATGTAGCTGGCAAAGAAATTAGATAAGTGGTCCAATGTAAATCTGTTAAGAAATCATACAGCAATAGGCCAGATTGAAATCAATGGTACAATAGAGCCGTTCGGGGGAGCAAGCAAGATTTTATTTAAAGAATGCCCACATCGCTATCTCAGCGCTGACGCGTGTTTCGGTGTTAGACCCCACCGTGGGTCTCACCGTCCTTAGGGCTCATGCACCAAAAGACAGTAGTGGTGGGACGTGCCTATAACAGACAGTGAACACAAATCAATATATTTACATAACAGTGAAAAACTGATAATGAGGGGATATCCCCACAAACTCATCAAAGATGCATTGAAAAGAGTGCGATATTATGATCGCGACACAATGTTCCAGCCTGAAAACAAGGAAGTGGCAGATGTGTGTCACTAAACATTCCCAATTTGACCACAAGGTGCGTCAAATTGTTAACTCACAGTGGCACCTTCTCAATCTGGACCTTCTGCCCCAACCTATACCCAAACCGCTATTTGCCTTCAAGAGGAATAAGAACCTGAGAAATAATTTGGTTAAGGCTAAAAGAACTGAGACAAACCACTTTGTACAAAGATCCATAACGGGAGGCCAACCCATTAAGGGCAACCATAAATGCGGTTTATGCCAAGCCTGTGCTAACGCGATAGTTGGCGATTATATTCATATCAATGACAGGACAGTATTTTTGAAAGAAATGACGAATTGCCGTACGTTCAATCTTGTGTACGTCATTGTATGCCCCAGCAATTTGGCCTACGTTGGGGAAACCGCTAGAGAAGGTAGAATTTGTATGGCCGAACACAAATCTAACATCTGACTACGCTAACATGCTGCACCCCTAGTCAGTCATTGGATGGAAGCGAGCCATTGTGAAGGAGACCTCCGTTGGGCCATACTTGAAATTATTTGTCCGCAAATGGGCACCAATGTCACCGTGACGCGGAAGAAACGAGAAGTGTTTTGGATATTTACCCTTAATGCCAAAAATAACAGACTTAACAAGCCCCTTCCCTGGGCAAATGCAATAATCTGATGTTCAGGATTGTGCCTTTGTAGGCAGATCTGCGCAGTTATGGGCCCTTCCTCTGGGCTGGGTGTTCTTCATTGAATTTAAACTTAAATTTAATGTTCGTACCTTTCGTGATTATTTTCTTTTCTTTTTAGTATTTTCCTTTTTTTGCACTGTCAATGTGACAACCTATTTATAGAATTTATTCACTCCCGTCTATAGGCTCCATGCTTCTCTCTGCTTCACTGCTCCCTTTGAGCTTTCGAGATTGGCCTTGCATGTTACCGGGCTCTTTAATAGGGGGCGGAGCCTATGGTCAGAATAATGACATTGGACACCTAGGCGTGTACCTGTGCTGTATTTAAACCTGCATTTCCCGCCGTGATTTTTAGACCGCCCGGCATCCAGACCAGCTCTACTCTCCGTCATCGCGCATTAATTATCCTGTTCAGGTAATAACCGCTATACACTCTGACATGGCGGGAAAAGGGCCCTGTTGCCGTTTTCTTATCAGGTAAGTGTGGTCCCTATTGTCCTATTCTTACTCATTCACTTATTTATCTAATTTTCCATTTAGGAGCCCTGTACTAAGACTTCTGTTTTTATGATTGTCGCCATAGTCTGATCAAACCGGATTTCTTGCTTGTGATAGAGTGTCATGTTCTTCTGAAAACTGTAGGGGTGCATCATAATCACCGATAGTCATAATTCATAAATCAGGTAGAAGATAGATATAGAAAAATAACACAGTTACGAGATTCAGGAGAGGGTGAGAAAGATTGGGCCGATAAAGAGAGATTACATAAGTCAAAAGGGAACTATGGTACAATAGCTCTAGATAAGGAGCAGAGAGGGAAGTTGTGTATTCGACATCATCAGACTTATTACGAGAATGTTCCGGTGGGACAGACTACATGTGACCATGTCTTCACCTTAGAGGATTCCATAAAAGACTTTTTGCAAGGCCCTGTGCAAGTGATACCGACTGTGTATTATGTGTGTGGAACAAATGCATATGTAAGATTGCCTGCAAAGTGGTACAGGACGTGTTATTTGGCGATTGTTTTCCCAAAGATTTATCATGCAGAAGATTTAGAATTTTTAGAGGGAGGAAAGCATCTGAGAGTGAAAAGAGGTGAAAGTGCAGGAGCAATAGTTGGAGATATTTTTGGCGCCATGATACCAGGTGTGGGTATGATCTTGAATGATGTAAAGATAAGGAGTTTGGAGACTGTGGTTGATAAATTGTCAATGAGAACAGCAAAGTCGTTGGTGCTGGTGGAAGGAGAGATGTTCTCAATAAGGACTATGGTTTTGCAAAATTGCCTTGCTTTAGATGTCCTTTTAGCAAAAAAGGGTGGAGTCTGTCAGATGTTGAAGGTTCAGGAATGTTGTACTTACATTCCAGACAACAGTAAGGATCTGGAGAAATATAAAAGTAACATCACTACAATTCATCATAAAATTGAGGAATTCACTGGGGAAGGAGTGTGGGAGAAAGTTGGCAAAGGGTAGGCACTTGGTTTGAGAATTTGGGAAGTCTTCAAACCTCTTATTATAGTTGTTGCTTGTGTGATTGGTTTGTGGGATCTCATGAGAGCTTGCAAATGGAATAGGGCCAATAGAGTTGAAATATCATTTAGAGCACAAGAGAGAAGGATGGAAAGACTGCAGGACAGCCACTATCAGAGACTTCAGAATATGGAAAGATGCAGAAGAGAAAGAATGGCAAGAAGTTCTGTTTAAGTCGGTTCTTTCTTCAAGGAAGGTGTGTGAAGGTGTGATGACACTAGTCATCAAAGGGGGGAATTAATAGAGCGTCATGTTATTCTGAAAATTGTAGGGGTGCATCGTGATCACTGATAGTCAGCACCCGCATATCTGAAGGAAGGTATTAACGTGTAGTCATTAGAAATTCAGTACTGAAAAGAGCATATATTAGTGTGAATAGAAATGTAATTGTGTCATTCATGCAGATCAATGTTGTGTTTAATTGAAAATGTGTTTTAGATGATGCCTAATGAATTGTTTACGTATAAAGTGATGCATTAGAGTTAAACGTGTACTCTATTAAAGTCTGCACATGTAGTTTGCTTATTTTGTATGCAGAAGTAATGAAAACAATGTTTGTAAGGTGATTTTAGAAATGTATGTGTAAACATGTAAAAGCCTAGTTGATTTTCTATGCTTTGCAATAAGAAGGCCTGTCTGTAATTTCTTATGTTAGCTGAATATTATAGGCCTGAAATGTAATTTCCTTGGGAAAAGGTTCTCAATAGAAGGTAGTCAGCAGATTTTGTGTGTGTGCAAGGTTGCTTCGCTCACATGCTTCTTGTTGCAGGTGCAAGGACATACATCTCGTTAGGCACAATAACCCTTTGTTTTTTTAGAGTTAGAATGGTTGGAGAAGCCGCCATGGGAGTGAACATAAATGCAGATATGATACTTTCGGTGGAGAAGGTGCCTGGGACCCAAGGATGACGAAACGGTCGTTGGACGAAGTCTGAGTTTCGAAGGAAAAGTACAGAAAAGAAGATCTGTCCGAAGGGGCGTGAACAGGGAGTGTTCTACTGTTTTGTGATTTTGTATTAGGGAAAGTGCACCGAGGGAGGAGTGGCAGAAGGAGACAAGATGAGTTAGGAGGCAGAACGAGGCAGATCGAGACTAGGAGAAGCAGAGCAGGGGTAGGAGAATCAGAGAACAAGCTCTGTAGCTTAGGCTACTTACCTATGCAAGTGAGTAAACTTCTAAGGAAGTCCTCACTACTGACACCTTTTTCTCTCTTGCCTGGGAACAATGTTAAGTAGGGATGTCACCTTAGTGATAGTGTAGGGATAGATTAACTTTTCCTTTCTAGGTTAATGAGTACCAGGATACAGATTGGAACTGTATTTGTGTGCTTAATGCTTTTGGAGCTAACAATTCTTCTGATTCTGAGTCGGATGAGACTCTTGCGTAGGATAATGTTTGTATTAGTGCCTATTTATTTTCTTAACCTCGTACTGAGGTGCTTGTGTGTTCAGTTATTTTTGGCTTTGTAATAAATTCCCCAAATTTGTTTTCGTAGTCAATGACTCTTTGAATTGAATCGCATTGGTCATTTGGAAATTTTACGAATGCAAAGTTATTTCCCCTTTACACTTCTTAGCAGATAAAAAGGTACAAATAGATAAGATAAGGATCGGGCTATATCACTGGCACCCAGAATAGACACTGTTGCTCCCTCCTGCTTCAGCCTTCATTGCAGGTGGAGCACTTAGCTGCTTATTAGCCTTGTAAACCACGTTCAACTACCACAGGATAGACTGATCGCAATAAATTCTGTGTACCTGTTATTTCTTTAATTGAGCCTGGAGCGCTTCATGACCTGTGGACGCCCGCTGCTTCTATCTACGGAAGCAGTCCCTTTAATTCAATCATCATGGCTCTTCCTTGTCATGAGTAATTTTCTTACTCTCCTATCTTAATGAATCAGAGGGTTCAGTTAGTACGGCTTTCCGAAGTACTGCATATTCTCATGTGGTAAGCTGTTGTGCATTTCTCTATCCTCTAACTACCCACGCATTAATTAACAGACCCGTTTGACCAGTTGCACTGATTTATTATTTCTGTGTGTTTCGCTCCCGCAGGTTCTGTTATTATCGTGCTCGTGCCTACATCCGATCGCTACCAGCTGTTCTCCTGGTTTGATTTTCAGGTACCAGGTTCAGGCTTCTTGCCTTTTGATCTTTATTGTTCTGTTTCATTTACTTTTTAATTGTTGTTCCTTGTCCTAATTGTATGGTTTGAGAGCTCTGGGTATATATATATAAAAAAGTCACTGTTGTTGACATTGCATATCTTTGCACTCCATGGTATCTTATAGTCTGCATGTGCCTTTGAATTTTTCTATCTTTATTTTTGCGATACTATATTCACTGTTTAACCTATAGATGTGTCATATTGTATTTTGTGTATTTTCTGTCTTTTGCTGCGTGTGCACATGCATTCAAATTCTCTTGTATCAGTTTATTTCAACTTTCAACCCTTGCCCTTGTGACCATATCATGTGATTAATGTATCTCAATGCGCATATCATGCTATTTTGCTAAATCAGTTTACATTATGTTTCGTGATACCCATTTTTCACTGTTATGAAAATATAATGATTTGTGTTCACTGTCTGTTATAGGCACGTCCCACCACTACTGTCTTTTGGTACATGCGCCTTGAGGAAGGTGGGACTCACAGTGGGGTCTAACACTGAAACGAGAGTCGGCGCTAAGACAGCGACATGGACATTCATCACTAAAATCTTGCTTTCTCCCCGGAATTGCTTTATTGTACCATTGATATCAATCTGGCCTATTGCTGTGTGATTTCTTAACAGATTTACATTGAACCACTTATCTAATCTGTTTACCAGCTACATTGATCTTTCTTGCAAGAGGACAACACCCTCTGTGTAATTGCTCCTTCCGGGGGATTTGTCCACGTCTATTTACCAATTATTTTTGTATTTTGGAATGTCTGACTTGAATGGACGTATGAGTATGTGTGTTTATGAATTCGAATGCCTGATGTGGTGAGTGCTGTGGTTTGGGATGTGTTCTGTGTATCATTTTATTATATTTACTAGCTGTACCCGCCCACATGTTGCTGTGGCTCAGTCTGCTTAAATGGAAGAGAAAGAAAAGAGTAAGCGCACATTTCTAATATGTTTAATTGCACAATGCTTGTGGGCATACAATATGTTTTTGTCCATCCTAATATATGTAGACTATTGTCTATAAGCATCCCTTGTATTTGTTGCGCAGAAACCAAATCGATAGGGTCTGTTTCACCTTTTGATTAACAACATGCACGTATTGGACACACGCGTATTCAACGTATGTATATATATATATATATCTGTGTGAACAAGCTCCCTAGTGGAGTGAAACGCGTTACTTCCTAATAAACGTTTGAACCTGCTACTCACTTGAGTTTGTACTATCTGTGAGCTGTACATCTGGCTGTCTGCCGTGGCGCTTTGAGGTCTGCACCCTGCTGCTGCCTGTCACTCACTGACAGGCTGGGATTCCTTTTCATATATATATATATATTAACCCTGGGCGTAGTGGGCATAGTGGGGCTTCGCGGAGCTACGTGAAGTGGGCGAGAAACTACGCCCACCTCCGCACTCCGCGTAGCCCCACTACGCACCGCAGGCCTCCCTCCCGCCCTCCCTAAATACTTTAAATTAAACTTGTAAAAGAATGAAAAGGCACTTACCTTGCCCGCCGCTGCCCGCCGCGTCTCCGGGCACCCTCTCTTCATCGCCGCCGTCTTGTGTACTGATGCGCATGCGCGGGCGGCCGCGCATGCGCATTAGTACACAAGACGGCAGCAATGAAGAGAGCGAGCCCCGGGGACGCGGCGGGCAGCGGCGGGCAAGGTAAGTGCCTTTTAATTCTTTTACACATTTAAATTAAAGTATTTAGGGAGGGCGGGAGGGAGGCGGGTGGCGGCCAGCTACGCTCCGCCTGCGGAGCGTGCGTAGTGCCGAATTCTACGCCTGCTACGCAAAATGCGTAGAAGCCGGCACTACGCACACTCCGTGCACGGAGCGTAGCTGCCCGTTAATATATATACACGTGCTAATGTTGCAAAGTGAACCAACTCCTCCCCCTCCCTCCACCCACTTCCCGGTCTGCCATCCTGACACCAACTGTCTATCCTAATATATGTAGACTATTGTCTCTATGCGTCTTTTCTTAAGGTTGCCAAGTGAACCAACTCCTCCCCCTCCCCCTCCCCACTTCCCAGTCTGACGCCCTAATGTTGCAAAGTGAACCAACTCCTCCCCCCTCCCTCCACCCACTTCCCGGTCTGCCATCCTGATGCCAACTGTCCATCCCGATCTATTTAGACTAATGTCTCTATGCGTCCTTTCTTAATGTTGCAAAGTGAACCAACTCCCCCCCCCCCTTCTCCCGCCACCCACTTCCCGGTCTGCCGTCCTGACACCAACTGTCCATTCTAATATATGTGGACTATTGTCTATATGCCTCCCTTGTATTTGTTGCGCAGCAACCAAATCGATAGGGTCTGTTCGGCCCTTCGATTAAAAACGGGCGCGTATTGGACACGCACGTATTCGAAACCAAGGTTGTGTATATATACACACACGCTAATGTTGCAAAGTGAACCAACTCCTCCCTCCACCCACTTCCCGGTCTGCCATCCTGACACAATCAATCAATCAATCAGTGACACTTATAGAGCGCGCTACATACCCGTAGGGTCTCAAGGCGCTGGGGGGGGGGGGGGGGGTGCCGCTACTGCTCGAACAGCCAGGTCTTCAGCTTCTTCCTGAAGGAGAGGTGGTCTTGGGTCAGGCGCAGGTCGGTCGGGAGGGAGTTCCAGGTCTTGGCGGCCAGGTAGGAGAAGGACCTTCCTCCTGTAGTCGCTCTTCGGATGCGGGGGACGGCGGCGAGGGCGTGGTTGGCTGATCGGAGGTGGCGTTTGGGAGCGTAGAAGTTGATCCGGCTGTTGAGGTAGCTCGGGCCTTGGTCGTGTAGGGCTTTGTGTGCGTGGGTGAGGAGGCGGAAGGTGATTCTTTTGTTGACGGGGAGCCAGTGAAGGTCTCTCAGGTGTCCGGTGATGTGGCTGGTTCGTGGGATGTCGAGGATGAGTCTGGCTGAGGCGTTCTGGATCCGCTGGAGTCTCTTCTGGAGCTTGGCGGTGGTACCGGCGTAGAGGGCGTTGCCATAGTCCAGTCGGCTGGTGACGAGGGCCTGGGTGACGGTCTTCCTGGTCTCGGTGGGGATCCACCGGAAGATCTTCCGTAGCATGCGTAGGATGTTAAAGCACGCCGAGGAGACGTTGTTGACTTGCCTGGTCATGGAGAGGGAGGAGTCCAGGATGAAGCCCAGGTTGCGTGCATGGTCTGTCGGTTTGGGTGCGGTGCCCAGGGCTGGAGGCCACCAGGAGTCGTCCCAGGCGGAGGGGGAAGAGCCCAGGATGAGGACCTCCGTCTTGTCAGAGTTCAGTTTCAGGCGGCTGGTCGTCATCCACTCGGCTATCTCTTTCATCCCTTCGTGCAGGTTGGCTCTGGCGGAGGCGGGGTCGTTGGTCAGGGAGAGGATCAGCTGGGTGTCGTCGGCGTAGGAGATTATGCTGAGGTTGTGTTTGCGTACGATGGCTGCGAGGGGGCTCATGTAGACGTTGAAGAGGGTGGGGCTCAGAGATGATCCTTGAGGGACGCCGCAGATTACTTCGGAGGCTTCTGATTTGTACGGTGGTAGGCGGACTCTCTGTGTCCTTCCGTCGAGGAAGGAGATGATCCATTCCAGCGCCTTGTCCTGGATTCCGATGTTGCTGAGGCGCTGTACTAGGGTGCGGTGGCAGACCGTGTCGAATGCCGCGGAGAGGTCTAGGAGGATGAGGGCCGCTGTTTCTCCATTGTCCATCAGGGCTCGGATGTCATCGGAGGCGGCGATGAGGGCGGTCTCGGTGCTGTGATTGGCTCGGAAGCCGGACTGTGAGGGGTCGAGGGATCCGTTCGTCTCGAGGAAGGCGGCCATCTGCTTGTTGACGGTCTTCTCAATGACTTTGGCTGGAAACGGGAGGAGCGAGATGGGGCGGTAGTTCTTGAGTTCGGTGGGGTCCGCTGTTGGTTTCTTGAGTAAGGCGCTGAGTTCGGCGTGTTTCCAGCTCTCAGGGAAGGTGGCGGTGTCGAATGATGTGTTGATGATGTCTCGCAGGTGGGGTGCGATGACAGCGTCGGCCTTGTTGAAGACGTGGTGAGGGCAGGGGTCGGTCGGTGATCCGGAGTGGATGGAGTTCATCGTGCGGATGGTGTCTTCGGTGCTGATCGGGGTCCAGGCGTGGAGGGTGGTGGTGGGCGGTGATTGTTCGGTCATGGTGTGCGTTGGTTGGTTGTTGAAGCTGTTGTGTATGTCCGCGATCTTGTTGTGGAAGTATGAAGCGAGGGAGTTGCAGAGGTCTTGCGATGGGGTGATGTCGTTGTTTCCTGCGCTGGGGTTGGAAAGCTCTTTCACGATGTTGAAGAGTTCCTTGCAGTTGTGTGCGTTGTTGTCCAACCGTTCCTTGAATGCTGTTTTCTTGGCGGCGCGGATCAGCTGGTGGTGCTTCCGGGTGGCAAGCTTGAAGGAGGTCCTGTTGTCCGGTGTAGGTTCCCTTCTCCAGACTTTCTCGAGGGCTCGGCAGTTCTTCTTGGAGCTCTTGAGTTCGTCGGTGAACCATGGGGCTTTCTTGCTTCCGGGTCTGCTGGGCGGGGTCCTCAGCGGGGCGAGCTCGTCCGCGCAGATGCTGATCCACTTCGTGAGGTTGTCGGCGGCCTGGCTGGGGTTCGCTGAGCTGGCAGGAGGGTGCTGGCTCAGGGAGGTGGCGAGCTGGTCTGCTGTGATCTTGTTCCAGCTTCTGCGGGCGGCCTGTTGCTGGTGGTGGTGGGTCGTCGTTCTCTTGAAGGTGAAGTGGACGCAGCTGTGGTCCGTCCATTGAAGCTCTGTGGCGTGGCTGAAGTCGATGTCTGTGCTGGAAGAGAAGACTGCGTCGAGTGTGTGTCCGGCGAGGTGGGTGGGGGTGGACACCAGTTGCTTGAGTCCCAGGTTGGCGAGGTTGTCCAGCAGGGTGGTGGTGTTGCGTCGTTGTTGTTCTCCAGGTGGAAGTTGAGGTCCCCCAGGAGGATGTAGTCAGCGGAGGGGAGGGCATGCGGGCTGACGAAGTCGGCGATGTCCTCGCTGAATTGTGCGCGTGGTCCAGGGGGTCGGTAGATCAGGGTGCCTCTGAGGGTGGTGTTCGGGTTGGTGTGGATCTGGAAATGCAGGTGTTCGGCGGTGGTCAGGGTGTTCTCGGTGCTGGTCGTGAGACGGATGGTGTTCTTGTGGATGATGGCGATGCCTCCTCCCATCTGGTTGGCGTTGCGGTCCCTCCGGACGATCTTGTAGCCCTCTGGGATAGCGATGGCGATGTCAGGAGCTGATGAGGCGTTCATCCAGGTCTCTGTGAGGAAGGCAACGTCAGGGGCTGTGGCGTCTAGGAGGTTCCAGAGTTCGATGGCGTGTCTGTGGACGGAGCGGGTGTTGAGCAGGATGCACTTGAGGTGGGTGCTGCTGCTGTTCGACTTGGCGGGTGCTGGTGTGCGGCAGGTCCGGATGCAGGTGAATTTGCAGGCGTGGCAGCTGAAAGGTCCGTGGGTGCGTCGTGGTGTGGCTTGATGGCATTCTGGGAGTCGGCCAGAGTTGAGAGCGATGAGGGTGGCGGCGGAGTACGTCAGGCGGGTCGGTCGGGGACTTCGGGGGCCAGGGGTCCTGGCGCTGGTCGCGATCCGGTCGCGGACGGGCGCAGACGGGCTTACCTTTGGCGCGCCTTCGGCGCACAATCGGCGCGCCCGCTGCGCGTGACCGCTGCACGTTCGCACGGTCGCCATATAAAGGCGAAGTGCGCGGGTGGGCGGAGCAGCTGGGAGGCGGGAGCGGGGAGGGAACAGAATGAAAAAAGGGGCGGGGCTTGCGGTGGTGGCGGGAAGCGGGGAGCGGGGAGGGAAGGCGGCGATGTAGGCGGGCAAACAGGAAGGACACAAGCTGGAAAGATAAACAGGCAAAATATACTTTATCAAGCACAAATGGCGAACAAAACAAAGGCAAAAAGCGCTAACACGGCAGGGAATACAGATGACAAGCACAAATGGCGAACAAAACAAAGGCAAAAAAAACGCTAACACGGGCAGGGAATACAGATGACAAGCACAAATGGCGAACAAAACAAAGGCAAAACAAACGTCAACGGAGTCAGCCGGCGGCGAGGCAGGCAGCGCGGCAGGGACAAGGCTGAGGGGCACACGCAGCAGCTGGTGGCCGTGCGGCGCGGGGGTGTCCCACAAGTGGGTCACACTTACCTGTGTCGCACGGTCGCCATATAAAGGCCAAGTGCGCGGGTGGGCGGAGCAGCTGGGAGGCGGGAGCGGGGAGGGAACAGAATGAAAAAAGGGGCGGGGCTTGCGGTGGTGGCGGGAAGCGGGGAGCGGGGAGGGAAGGCGGCGATGTAGGCGGGCAAACAGGAAGGACACAAGCTGGAAAGATAAACAGGCAAAATATACTTTATCAAGCACAAATGGCGAACAAAACAAAGGCAAAAAGCCTGTCCATCCTAATATATGTAGACTATTGTCTCTATGCGTCCTTTCTTAATGTTGCCAAGTGAACCAACTCCTCCCCCTCCCTCCATCCACTTTCCGGTCTGCCATCCTGACACCAACTGTCCATCCTAATATATGTAGACTATTGTCTCTATGCGTCTATTGTAGTTGTTGCGCAGCAACCAATCGATAGGGTCTGTTTGTCCTTTAAATTAAAAACACACTCGTATTTGACACGCGTATTGACACACGCGTATTCGACACGCGTATTGACACGCGCGTATTCGAATCCAACGTTGTGTATATATAAACACGCACTTATTCCAATTCAATATTGTGTCAAAATTTCAAATCAATCGGTGAAGAACTTTCGTTGATTTAAGATTTTTATCAAACGCACATTGACATTTTTATGTGTCTGTGCTTTTGATTAAAAACACACCTGCATTCGAAATGTGCATATTCGAATCCAACATTGTGTATATATAAACACTCGCGTATCCGAATGCAACGTTGTGTCAAAATTTCAAAGCAATCGGTGTAGAAATTTTGGAGATTTGAGATTTTGAACAAACGAACAGTTACATTTTTATTTATATAGATGTAAAAACCAGAGTTGTTGAATAAACAAATGATAAAATAATAATAAAAACTTTTTTTGATACTAAACAGCGAATGTTGTGTGTTTTGGTCACATGCCCCAACATGGGTTGTTAGTTGATTCCTATATAGTGACTCGTTGCACTTTTTGATCTGGTCGGGTAGAGAGTTTGTTTTTTTGACAGTAAAACACACATAAATTTATATTAATAAACAGAATACACAAACCTGGCATAGGTTGGTGTTTTCTGTTTATTAATATGAATGCTATGGTTAAACCAGCATTTTCATAGTGTTTTAAAATAATTGTACTCTTTACTGTCCCACATGTTAAACACAACAGTGTTCCCACTCAAAGTGCAGGAGCACCATCCTCGTGGAATTTGAGGTATGTAAGAAATATTCAGTTTTTTTGTTACAAAAGTATGTTTCTATAGTTATTTGGATTGATGGAGGACTTGCATCATACCATAAAGAGTACATCCTCTTTACAAAGACTGGCATTCTCTCTGCTGTTCCTAGTATTTAGTAGCTCAGCTCGTCTAAGTGGACACCATCTTGCAGTAGAGTGGCTATTACTTTGACTGCAGTTTTCTTCGACACGTTACTGGTAATGTATGTACTACTCCGTGCTTGCCCAAATTCACTGCTACTGAATTTTGTTGTTCAATATCTGGAAAGTATTCACTGTGTAACATTTAAACTAGAATAAAACACCATAATCAGCAGTCTGTATTTATCCATATTTATTTTTTACAAATTTTATCTGAATTTATTCATATTTTCTTTGGGTTTTGGGAAACAATTAAGCAGAAACGGGTATATTTACACATTTATTTAATTATAAATATGCATGCATGCTTGAATGCCTGCCTGGTTTCAGTGATATGAACACCTGCAGAAGATAAAGCAATTCACTTATATGAAAATATGCAAATTTCCGTAACATCCTTGTGCATATCTACTGCTGTTGAATCCTCTTTACTAAAATTCCTTTATTTTGTAACCCCCTTACCTATCAATACACACAGCTATTGACCTGGTGGCAGTAAGGGCAGAGAGTATTTCGAATCACTCTAAAAGCAACCCAATTTCCATTTTTTTCCATATTTAAAAATAAATACAGGGAAAAAAATAAATGTTTTCTGTCTGTATTTCTCGATAAAAATAAATAAAAAACAAAAACAGGTTGCCCTAATTATAAACAAGAGCAATGTCAATGCTAGACCGTCAGAAATCCAGGGAGGCTTTGCATACAAGTCCATTGCAAGACTGAACTCAATCTATCTGCTTTGCCAATTTAGATTTTGGTTTTCTACGGCAGTCATTTCAAACCTCTGAATGTATTTATCAGTGGTTAATTGGTCTATAATAAAGCTCCTGCAAAAACAGTTCAGAATCAAAATCTGGTGAGTTTCTGTTGCTTTCTTTCTATAAACATTGAGCATTCTCTGAGACAGGTCTCGCTGGTGGTGCAGTTGGTGTTGCTACAGCATTCTCAATTATTACAGCACTTTCAGCTTGTAGATCTGTGCTTGGCCTTGGTTGCTCTTGGGGTGCCAAATGGGGTATTAAATGTGCTTGTCTGTTGCACAGCTTACAGCATCTCTTACAGTAGCACTGGTTGACTGTAGAGAATTGGACACATGGCATAGCTTCACTGAGCAATAGTCACCTGTCTCCTCTTCTTCTTCCTGAGTAGTAGTGGAAAAATATCTTCTGTTGGCCCTTCCATTGATAGGTGTGGTATTCTGAACCTTTATGTCACCTTTATGACAGCTTCCAGGTTCTGGAATGTGGGAAAGGTTGCCAGGCATCTGTTTGAACTGTTGGTCGATCATTTATCCTCAGCTTGCTGTGGATGGGGTCTCAATACTTTATGGTCTTGATTAAACCTTCTTATTTATGAACTACACTTCATCTCTCTTCCTTGGGGCAACCTACCTCCACATTTTGGCAACGATTTGACCATAGGAGACCCCAACAGCCACTGAAGTTCAAGAGGAAGTGGAGCCTACCTTACGATCTCCAAGAATCATCTTCGAAGTTCAGCCCTCATGTTGATGTTGGTGAAACACTTTTGTTCCTGTACTCACCGTATTCTTCTTTCATGCTTCGCTGGGCACTGCGGAGTCCTGTCTTCAACACCCAGCGAACTTGTGGTTCGTACAGAGCGGCCTTCTTGTGCTTAAACTCCCTTGATGTCAGAAAATCTTCCCTGACTCCCGAGGTGAATTGAACGCCATTGTCAGACAAGAGCGTTAGCGGGAAACCTTCCTGTTCGAAAAGCTCTTCTAGAAATTCAATTACAACAGTAGACTCAACAGAATTCACCACTTTGATTTCGGGCCACCGAGAAAACAAGTCTATGTACACAATGACATAATGACCTTGAGATCTGAGCTTCACCGGCCCCGAAATGTCTATTTAAATGTCAGTCCACGGACTAGCAGCCTGTTCTATAATGACCATGGGTTGTGTCCTACACTTGAGTATCTTGCCACATCAAGCACACTCAGAACACTCCTGGACTAATCTTTCAACATAAACATCCATGGCGGGCCACCAGTACGCCTCCCGGATTCTTTCCTTGGTTTTGGCAATGCCCATGTGTGAGGCATGAGCATTTTTGACCAACTTTTCCCTCAGAGCAAGTGGCATGATAAGTTTACTATCACGCATGAGAAGTTCATCCACCACGGCCAAATCCTCCTTTACATGCCAAAATCCTCTAAGTACATCTTCACAGTCTTTCTTCTCACACCAAACTCCTTTCACCATGGCGATGACTTTCTGTAAATCCTCATCACCCTAAAGGTGTTCCTTCCATTCACTCTCACAATTGACCCCTTCACTGATCAAACACACATTGACTTCTTCCTCTAAATCTTCCCCACCAAACCACTCAACATCATCCTCCTTCTCATTACCTCCACACGCAAGTCTCAAAAGATAGTCTGCAAGAACATTGTTAGAGCCAGGCAAGTAGGAGACGTCAAAATCAAACTCTTGCAGAGCTACCTCCTATTTTTGTATGGGGTGGGAGACAAAATATATGCCTTTTTTTGGAGAAGACGTCCTTAGAGGTTTGTGTCAGAAAGACTTTTGAACCTTTTTCCCACAAATATTATCTCACCTTGTGTACTGCCCAGAACACACGAGAGCCTCTTTCTCTACTACTGAATAGTTACATTCAGCACCCATCAAAGACCTGGATATGAACAGAACAGTTTTGTCCTCACCATCAACCTTTTGTAACAAGACAGCCCCCAGACCAGTCAAGCTGGCATCGGTCATAACATATGACATTTTCGCATGTTCAAAACTACTCAGACATGGTGCATCACTAAGATGTTTCTTGATGCAAACATACTCCTAATCACAATCCCTGGACAACATAAATTTTCTACCTTTCTTTAAGAAAGACCTTAAACATAAGGTCTTCCCTGCAAAATTTGGAACAAATTTGTGGTAAAATTCAGCCATACCCAGGAATTTCACCATCTCATCCTTGCTTGATGGTGAGCGCACATTGTGAATGGAATTCACAAGTGTAGCCTTAGGTTTGATACCTACAGCTGACACAAAATGAAAAAGGTACTCTAACTCCTTCACATTAAATTTACATTTGTCAGCCTTAATGTTGAGACCGGCATCTTGCAACCTCTTCAACACAGACCTCAGCCTCGTATCATGTTGATCTAGATCAACACCAAAAATAAGTACGTCATCTTGGTACACCTTGACACCCTGAAGACCTCCAAGAATGCCCTCCATCACCCTCCGAAAAATGGAGGCAGCAGAAATGAGCCCAAAGGGCATTCTCAGAAATGTAAAGGTCCCAAATTGTGTTACAAAGGCTGTGATGTCTGGAGAGGAAGAGTGAAGCTTGACTTGGTGGTCAGCGGAGGTTAGGTCCAACGATGACAAAAGCTTTGCTCCTTCAAGTGAGCACAACATCTCAGTTATGTTGGGTTAAGGGTAGAGGTCAACAATAACCGTTCTGTTGAGCTCTCTCAAGTCCACACGGATCCGGGCCTCACCGTTGGCCTTACGGTCCATCACCAACGAAGAGACCAACTCTGTTGCCTCAACTTCCTGAATGCTCCCCTTGGTCAGGATTTATCCAGCTCAGATTTCATGCTTTCTCTTATGAACAAGGGTACATTCCTAATATTGTAAACTTATAAAATCACATTTTGCTAAATTTGTATATGATGTACATCAATAAACAACCCAGGTTACTGGCAAATGCTACAGGGAAATCCATGATCCAATCTTGTGTGAGATCATATTCTACCCGCACAGGCGGCGATTCTTTTAGACATACAGGAGGATTCTCATTGGGGTCAAGAAAGACCTGCAGATCCCTTTGGTGAAACTAATTTATGAGTGAATCACCTTTCATTGAGACACAAATGTTCCCAGGGATTACCCTCCCTTTGAAGTCAATTGTGCCCCAAAAAGTAACCTAGTAATTCTATGGTAACCCCACCATACCCTTTTGGTTTGATGTCCGGTTTTAAAAGAGTGACTTTACCTAACAAATTGCACTCATAAAAAACTTTAGGAACAAGTGTAATCTTGGCACCAGAATCAAACAGCATTTTGACAGGGGCGTTATAAACCAAAACCAGTTCTTGAGGTCCATTGCAAGTATTTTCTGCAACTTGACAAATGAGAACCTCTTCAACATCCTCCTCAAAAAGATCAACGTCTCTGATCTTCTTGTGATCTTTGTCTGACCTACAGCACTTGAAGATGTGACCTTTTCTCTCGCAAGTTTTGCATATAACTTTCCAGCCTGGACAATCCTTAAAAGTGCCCATGTGCCCGGAGACACCGCACCTGAAACATTTCCCTTGAAAGCTCTTGTGAGAGGACAATTTTTGAGATGAACCAGTTTTGGGTTTAACACACTTATCAACCACTACTTTAACCTCAGAGTTCTCTTTCTCCTTACTTGAAGAGTCCTTCTTTATAATGTCAACACATGCCTTGGAAGTTTCATGACTCTTGACAATGGTTATGTCTTCTTGAATAGTGGGAGTGTCTTTTTCCCATACAGCATCTCTCATTTTATCTTGCACACATCCTAAAATAAATTGATCCCTCAAGCGCTTTTCTAACTTGTAATCAAAGTTACAAGTAAAGGCCAATTCTCTCCAAAATTCTCTATCCATGGGTCCAAATTTGTCGTTCTCTCCCAGCTGCCCAGCGCAGGTTGTGCCGATCCATCTGTGTAAAAGACGGTTTGATAATCATTAAATGGGTTCACAAACTGGGTATTTGGAATTTCTTACACACAGTTTAGGAATTCCTTTTTCTTAATATCGGATTGTTTTCAGACTGAATGTACATATCTGGTTCACTGCTAATTTCACCCAGCGCACATGCAAGGCTGTGTCATTTGGTAGTCTCAAATCAGTAGCAACCTCTAATGGTGAGTCAAACGGAACTATAATCATTTTCATGCCTTCGGCAATGATAGGTATTTCCAATGAAATAAGAACTTGTTCTTTTGCAGTGAAGCTTTCCTCTGCTACATAATATAAATGTGAAATTTATGTGAATTATTCAGTCTGGCCTTCATCTATATGATCCCGGTCTAACTAGGAATTATTCTAATCACCAGTTTTGTATTTGTTGCCCTATTTTTCGTAAATGTGCAGTTGCAATTATATATTTCTGCAAGTATTTCAGTCGATGCTTGTGAATGTGAGCATGATTAACCTGTGTAATAGGTTTGACCTCTCCACAAAGTGTGGGAGATATCTTCATCTGCAATTCAGAAATCCGATGTATGCTGGTAAAATATTTTGAGTGTGCCTGTTAGCTAACCATTTCCAACATTTCTCCAGGAACTCAGTGGCTGATGGTGATTAGCGGTGTGCATGAAAGTGGCTGGCGATGGAGTGAACTGCCTAACATCAGTAATTCAAAATAAAGAAAAACGCTGCCACTAGGAGACGAGGAAGACACATTTTCCTTTCTTTCTTGTCTTCTAGTGACAGCGTTTTTGTTTTATTTTGCTTTATTGACTAGCAGCTCAGGAGGATTAACATAGGAGGCAGAATGGCCCCCGAGGAAAACAAACATTAGTGAATGCCAGCATCCAAAGAAACACTCTTAACTTACATGCTGTAGTCAGTCCGGACAGGATGAACTGCTAATTGTGCCTGACCTGCACACACAGTGATCAACAGGAGGTTCTCTTTTGAGTGGTGCTCCCATTTTTACTCCCTCTCTACTTGCACAGTGTTATCAGCTGTGCAGTGCAAAGGGAATTAACACGCTGCCAGAGAGGAAGAGAGAGAGAGAGAGAGACTGCCACGGGCAGATAGCCAATCACGATGTGGCTTCAAAACAAAGCCACGGGATGATTGGTCAAGTTGGGCAATTCTCCTGCCCCTGCATTGCCGCTTAAGCCAAGGCAATGCAAGTATAGGCTAAACCTTTCAAACCAATCCTGATGCTGATTTCATACTGTTTAAAACAGTAAACAGCATGAAAGCAGCTCTAAGATTGGTTTGGTCAGGCAAATCCAACGCTCCACCCCTAGACTGGGCAGCAGCTCTTCCATAGAGGTGTGGGGGCGTCGCAGCACTGTTTTTTCGCAGTGCGGGAAGCAGACACATAAAATGGTAAGACTACCATTTTATGTTTCTGCTTCTCGCACTGAGAGAAAGCAGAAGTGCCTGGAGTACCTGGTTGGGGGGGGGGGGTCCTTCTCGAGGGAAGGGGGGGAGTGGCTTGCCCACTGTTGTGGGTACGGAATGTTTGGTCAGCCCCAGGGCCGACCGACCCAGTCAAGCGCACTCTCCATTTATCTCTATGTAGGCTGCTGAAAATAGCCCAGCTGGGGCGCTCTCCTCTGCGCCTCACCAATCACAACACTGCCATTGCAGCGTTGTGATTGACTTAGGGGAGGGCAATTTGTTGGGCTTCATTGAATTATGTTATGATATGCTTTGCTGTGTTTTGCTTTTCTGCTGTGTTATGCTTGCTAGGATGAGTTATCATATGTCGAAACTTCAAAATCCTTGAATACAATTTGAATTACCCTCTCTTATTAAACATGGCTGGGTCAAAACCGAAGTAGCCCTTTACTTCTTAAATTTGTTAACACAAAGCATTTAATATCACTACTTTTACACGTCTAATTTCTTTAGGTCTTAGAAACAGAATTGATGCAACAGCATGCACCCTACTTTTCATAATATTAGCAAATACGAAATCAAGATTTGTTTTATTAACTGTTTAACTATACGGTTTTTAATCGAGAAGTTGCACATCAAGTCTAATACTAAGACTCCTACAGAACCTGTAGTATTATAATTATACACCAGAAAGATTTACACAAAGTCAAGTCTCACATTTAGACTTCAAAAAGTGTTGCACAAAGTGTAATTCTACAGCTATACACCAGGAACAATTATACTTTATGTAATCTTATAATTATGTGCAAGAAACCGATAGTTATTGTAGATTTATAATTAGTTACTAGTGAAGCTTACACAGGGAATAACCTTGTAGATTTACAACAGGAAGAGTTATTGAGTAGTCTTATACACCAGCAAACCATATACAAATTATAAAATGAACGTATACACCTTGAAGGCGATGAACATAGAAGAGAGACATACAAGGTTGTGCTGGTCTTTGACAGGGACATAGCAAGGCAATGAACATAGAAGGGAGATGTACAGGGATGTGATGCTGCTTGAAAGGGAAATAGCAAGCAATTAACAATTGCTTTATTAACCGTCTTGCCTTCTCAAATTTGCTTGAAAATTCACTGTTTGTCCACTCTTTTTTCAAAATGTTCTCGGGGAAGAACCTGCCCCCCGCCCCCCACTCAACCCTCCGTTGGTTGCTCACTCGCTGCAGTGCAGTACAATACGTTTTTGACGCCCAACCACTTTTAAATCTCACCAGCCTCCACTGCTGGCCAGCTGCATCTGTGTTCTCCCCATCTCTTAATACAGCAAGGATTTAAGAGGCTTCAAGTGTGCACGTCGGGCTGGACATACCAAATTATCAGTTCAACTAAACATGTGAACTTCACATATATTGAATATGTTCGATGCCAGCACTGGCCCCACCCTGAAATACACCACATGACCCGGCACAACAGAAAGAGCGCCACGGTCAGGGTGTAGAATAAAAAGTCTTTTTAGGGGCTCACTGATACACTGGTCCTTAAACCAACAAAGAACAGATGGGCAAGGAAGCTGTAATATTAAAGAGAATACATTTATTAACCTCACATAAGGGAGACTGCATCAATACGGTACCCTCAGGCCACTGTATGAGGTATTCCAAGGAGTACAGAAACCATGAGCCTTTTATCGCTAGTTTATTGCTGAGTTAGCATGAAGACTCAAAAGAGGCGGTACAAGTATACACAAGAACAGTAATTACACATATATGGACTAACAGAAAATACTTAGTCAACAAAGTAGGAGGAGTTACAGAGTTGCTAACATTAGTTAAAATAGCCTGACAGTTATTCTAAGAGCAGGTGCATTCTGGCAGCTACAGGCCTTTTTGAGCATGTGCAGTGCTCCGGCTCAATGCTGAAGGAGTTAACTGTAACTGATGACTCAAGCAGAATACAAGGGCAGGCAACAGTGAAGAGGGAGAAGCGCATGGCGAGCACATGGCTAACTAAAATGGCTGCCAAAAACAAAATGGCTTCAGCTCATGCTATACGCGATTTCAGCTAGTTTCCATAGATTTTAGCATTAGCTGAAGACATTCTTTACCTCAACTTCAGGCTGAATCTGATGTCTGGTCCCCTCTGGCACTGGTTGTAGGGCAGCAGATATCTATTGGTGGACAGAACAAAAAATCTTTAGCCAAGGCATACAAACAATCTATCAGCAGAGGATACCCTATTTCAGAATACTTCTTTCGTCTTGGGGAGCCTCATACATTAGCAAGGCACCCAGGAATCACTTCATCTATCTGAGAGTAAAAAAAAAAAAATCTAGACCTAATAGCGAGTATAAAAGGAACTTTTCTGGTGAACTGACAAGAGTAAAACGTTACACTATTTGAAGCAGCCAAGAAAGTGTACTTATGAACCTTCCACTACTTGGGGGCGTGGCTTGGACGCCGATCGGGATGGCGGCGTGAGCTTGCAGCTCCGTGCCTGATCCCGCTATTTCTCCTGAAAACCGCACCATCAGCGCTCCCTGAGGGGCGGTTTCCCCATACGAAGTATTGAAGAAGCATTGGAGAGCAGCTGGGGGCCAGCTGGAAACCGAACATAGAGCTGAGACCCGATTCCGGAGGCCGGAGGTGCCGAGCCGAGAATGGAGAAAATGGCGGCGCAAGGGAGCGGCAGAGACTGCTCGCGGGGCGAGGCGGATCAGAACTGAAGACACGACCGCGCTAGCCCGGTATGGCGGGGCTCATGCTCCCCCGAAAGTAACGGAGCAGGAGCGGAGGCTGAACCAGCGACTGGACAACATATTGGAAGAAATAACGGCGTCTAAGGAGTCTTTGCACCAGGACATAGCACAGGTCGCCATGGGGCTGGGTCTCTTGAGGGCGGACCATGCTAAGCTCTCGGACAGAGTAAAAGAAAATGAACAACTACTTCAGGAGCTGAAACCGGCGGTAGTGACCGCGGAACACAAGTTGACTGATATCCTCAGCCACTTAGCCACACTGGAGAGACGAGCAGTGGATGCCGAAAGTCGTAATCGGAGGAACAACGTGAGGGTAGTAGGCCTTCCGGAGAAAATTGAAGGGGATGATGCAGTGGCCTATATGGAGAACTGGTTCAAAACGGTAGTGGAGCCGGAGGGCCTCTCTCCTTTCTTTTCCCTGGAGCGGGCACACAGGGTACCAGCTCGCCCACCTATGTAAGGCCGGCCGCCCAGGCCGATGGTGGTGAAACTCCTACATTACAAGGATCGGGACCTGTTGATACAGAGGGCGCACTCAGAGGGCCCCTTTCAGGTCGACAATAGCCGGGTCACGGTCTTCCCGGATTACACACAGGAGGTCCAAAAGAACAGAGCGTCTTTCCTGACTGTGAAAAAAGAGCTGAGGGAGGAAGGGATTCAATACTCCTTGCTTTTTCCGGCCAAATTACGAGTGATCCTAGATGGGAACACTCAATTCTTTCAGATCCCGGATGAAGCATGGTCGTGGCTTGAGTTATATCGCGCCGGAACGGACCGCACTGGCAAAAGTCAGCGGGAGAGACATAAACCGATCCAGATCAGAAAATCACAGCGTATCCGCAAACAAAACAAACTCAAGAGAGCGATGCGGGATGTTCAGATGGCGGCAGACAGGAAAGGGGCATTAGCTGCAACAACGAGTATTATGAGGTCGCAACAAGAGAAGGCAGCGGTGGGGTCGGACTCTGACGAAGATGGAGGAAAATCTGGAGAAGAAGTATCGGAGGCTGAGAGCTCGAAGGGTCCAGCAGTCACCCCACAGACATCAGATGGACTCTTTAATGAGTGACAATTGAGAGGGCTGAACAATTCCGTTGCTTCTACTGGGGCATGCTCTCCTGGTGTTTGGCAGGCTGGCAGGTATGGTACTGCAAATGCAGTGTGGGTTCGAGGGCGCGGGGTGGGGGCTCTGCCTGCCCTGGGTCGGCACCAACTCACCCTCTTGCGGCCCTTAAGGCCTTCTGTGGTGGCAACCACAGATTAGTCTAATGTGTGCTGTGTTACAGGTTTGGAACAGGGCTGAAGCTGGGTTATTAGGTCCTGTCCTGGGGAGTGGGGTTTGGGGTGTATTTTCAGTAGTTTTGAGGGGGGGATGTAACTGCAATGATGTGGGCAATAATTGGTTGCCATTGAAACGGTACGGAGATGACTACTATGGGGACGTTACCTAATTTGAAATGCCTAAGATGGAATGTCCGGGGACTTCGAACAATGGTGAGATGCCACAAGGTACATGCTTATCTGGTGAGGCGTGGCGTCCAGATTGCAATGTTACAAGAAACTCATCTAACTAAGCAAGAATGCACTTCACTGCAGAAGAGATGGCGTGGTCAGGTGTTTGGCACCACGTATTTGGCGTTTGCTAGAGGGGTGCTGATATGGATAAGGGCGGGATACCGTTCCAGGCTACGAACCAGCTGGTGGACCCTGAGGGCAGATATGTGGTGGTGGAGGGGAGGTTATATGGTAGGGATGTGGTTTTATGTAGTGTATACACTCCTAATGTCGATCAGGCCCATTTTTTTGATGGTCTGACGAGTTCACTGGCCTATTTCCTGGCGGGCCCCATCATCCTAGGAGGTGACTTCAATTCAATCACTAATGTGACACTTGATAGGTAGCACCCACGGTTGGCCGACTCCCCAGTGCGTAGGTTGGCCACACATAGGAAGGAATGGCAAGAGAGGTGGGGATTGATAGATGTGTGGAGGGAGCGGCACCCTGACACTAGGGACTATTCCTTTTTTTCGGCCCTACATGCGTTACACGTCAGAATAGACTCTGTCCTGTGTAGTGGCCCCCTGGCTGCCGTGGTAACTCACACGGAATACTTGACTAGGACTATCTCGGATCACAATCCCTTGCTAGAATTAGTGCAGTGGCAGCGGGCGAGATCAGCGGTTCCAACATGGCGGCTGCGGCCTGACACATTGGAGGATCTGGTGTTTAGTGATACGGTCCAACAGGGCATTGAACGCTATTTTGAGGAGAATGAGGGTTCATCTACTGCGAGATCGGTAGAATGGGATGCGATAAAGGTGTTGGTGAGAGGCGTATGCATGGGCAGGTTCTCGAATGCAAGGACATCAGTTTTGACTGCTCTAGCAAAAGCAGAGGATGCGTTGAGGGAATTGGAACAGCGTAGGCCTGAGCGACCGGAATTACAAGAGCGGTTACTTGAGGCTAAGGAAGTAGTGGCGACTGAAACGGAACGGCTGCGGTGCTATGATTATAAGCAATACACCATTAAAGCACATGCAGAGAGAGATAAAGTGGGTACGCTCCTTGCTAGGCTTGCCAACCCAGACACTAGAGGTTGCCCAGTCATGAGCATAAGAACAGAGTCAGGGGAAATAGTCTACTCGCAGGCGGCGGTGCTGGCGCGTTTCCAGTCTTACTACACGAAGTTGTATGCATGCCAACTGGGGGTGGAGGTCTCTGAAATAAGTGAATACTTGGACTCTGTCCCACTGCCAGTGCTGGATGACGAGGAAACGAAGAAATTGGGAGGGCCTATAACGCTATCGGAGATTAGAGTGACCATTAAACAGATGGCAAGTAATAAAACGCCTGGGGTAGATGGCCTGCCGATTGAATTCTACCTGAAATATATTGATCTTTTAGCGCCCAGACTATTGGTGGTGTACACTGAAGCCAGAATGTTGGGGTACTTGCCCAAATCGATGAGGGAGGCACTAGTGGTGCCACTACTGAAACCCGGCAGAGAGGCATCCGATGTGACGTCTTATCGGCCTTTGTCTATGCTAACCGTGGACTATAAGATCTAGAGCCGTATTCTAGCCACCAGACTGTTACCACACATGACCAGACTAGTGCATGGGGACTAAGCAGGGTTTATTCCTACTAGGAACACGTCAATGAATATACGCCGACTGCTCCGGATATTAGACAGTGCTGGGGACACAGATCAGGAACCTGCAGTTTTATCGGTTGATATTGAGAAAGCTTTTGATAGCTTTGAGTGGACATACCTGGACAAGGTGTTGGTGAAGTTTGGTATAGGAGAGGGGTTTGGGAGATGGACAAGAGTGCTGTATTCATCGGCCACAGCGAGGGTACGCCTAGGGTCGATTATGTCCTCAGATTATCCAGTGCGTAGAGGGACGAGGCAGGGGTGCTCGTTGTCCCCTCTGCTGTTCGCACTGGTGATGGAACCACTGGCGGCGCAGGCAAGGTTTGGGGCCATGTACCAGGGGATCAAGCAGGGTGAGGAGTCGCATTACATATCACTGTATGCGGACGATCTGTTATTGTACCTAGCGGATGCAGAGCGGGCCCTGGAGGGAGCAGTGGGCATGTTATCCAGATTTGGCCAGTTATCAGGCCTTAAGGTGAACTGGACTAAGACTTGTATTTTTTCGCTGCGGGCAGGCGCGCCTTGTCCCCCTCGCGCGCTGGGGGTGGTCTGGGAGCCATCTTGCTTCACTTATCTAGGTGTCCGCATCTACAACGAGGCCGCGAGTCTGTTGGAGGGTAATATAAGGCGTTGCGTGCACGCATTGAGAGATTGCATATCTTTTTGGGCCTCCCTCCCTCTCTCGGTGCTGGGTCGAGTGGCACTATTGAAAATGGTGGCGCTCCCAAGGTTGCTCTATTACTTCTGCACCCTGTCGATATGGATCCCTCAGCGGGTCTTTAAAGAACTTAGGATGATGGTAACTGACTTCCTTTGGGGTCACGGATGATGAAGGGTAGCATTGAACACTTTGATTAGACCCAAGCTTGAGGGGGGGATGGCAGTTCCCGACTTTGAATTATATTATTTAGCAGCACAACTTCAAATACTCATGCAACACATCGCCAGAGAGTTCAGAGGACCAGATCACGAACGAGGGACTGGTATTCTATGCCATGTCTTGTCCTACATAGTTATGCAACAGAAACTAGATATGAGGGACCTTACAATGGAGGAAAAAACTATCAGGCTGTGTTGGCAAAGAAGTCTGAAGAGAGCGAAGAGAGCCCGGCCGTATGCACCAGAGATACCATTGGGAATGCTGACCGCTCTGCCACATGGGGTTGACTGGTCCCCGCTATCAGAATGGGAGGAGTTAGGCTTACAGATGGTGGGGGACTTATACATAGATGGAACGTTGGCACCCTTTCAGACGTTGCAGGAACAGTTTGGCCTGCCAGACGGGAATTTTCTTCTGCATGCGGCAGTGGTTGCGGCGATGCAAAAGCACTGGAAGGGAGGGCTAATTGGACCGGACACGACTATGGCCTGCCAGTATGTGGTGATGACCGCGGGTAATTTTAAAGCGGTGACCTGCCTCCATAATAGGATGTTAAATGAGGGACTGGATCCACTACTGGCACTAAAGGCGAAATGGGAGGACAGTATAGGTAAGCCCATCCCGGACACAGTGTGGGGCCATATTTTGAAACGGACATGGAAGGGGACCAGGAATGCACGTTTCCAACAGGTACACTTTTTTGTCCTACACAGGGCCTACCTGACCCCGGAAAGGATTAAACGGTACTTTCGGGTACACGACGCAATGTGCCTGAGGTGTCTGGCGCCTGAGGTTGACCTGGATCACCTGCTGTGGGGCTGTACGAACTTGGGGACGTATTGGCCGGAAGTGGGGGAAATCCTGAACGTGGTTACTGACAGGGAGGTGGACTTTGACATGGCGGCGTGCTTATTGCTTTGGTTCCCTCACACAAAGAACACAAAAATCACAAGCAAATTCATTGATCTAGGGCTCATTGTGGCTCAAAGAGAGATTACCTGGCATTGGAAGTCCAAGGAGGGTCCGTCCGTGAGGAGATGGATGAATGAGCTGCTGAAATGATCCGGGTGTGAAAGTGTGCTCAGACTGAGACAGGCTGTTAGGACTTATTATTATTATTAAATTTGCACTTGTAAAGCGCGCTGCTACCCGGAGGTTTCCTGGCGCTGTGCAACACTGGGGAACCCGTCCTGGCTTTCCCTGTGGGATGGTCCCTGCTGGGAGTCCCCAGGGTGGAGCCAGGCATCCCCGGCGTTGGGGGGGGGGGCCGTTGTGGAGATTAGGCAAGCAAATGCCCAGAGTTGCCGAGTGAGACCCCAGATTAGAGTAGGCACCGAAGCGAGAATTATCGAGTCCGCTGACCCAAGTCCATGACCCTGCCGCGTCGGGAATTGAACCCTGGTCCAGGCCGACTTCTGCTCCCGGGTCTGCCGCCTCTAACTGGTGAGCCACACCACACCACTGACCAAATGGCAATGACTGACAATGATAAAAGCTTGGAGATGGCGAGAGCATGGGAGATGATAGTTCAAGTGTTGCGTGACTACATGGTAGAAGATGAAGAGTAGATACATTGAACACTTAGGGCTCCATGAGGCTTGAAAGAACAAAGGCAATACCCGATTTGTAGCGTGCTCCATTATCAATATAGAATAACTATGCCCACATCAGCAGCAGTTGGGGGGGGGAGAAGGGAGGAAGGGATGGTTTGGGAAGAGTTGTTAGGCACCGAGGCAATGTTATGGAAGATACCCATAGTTGAAACCTAGGGCTGGGTGCACAGCAGTGGGTCCCCGAGAGGAGTTAAGCAGGTTGCCGGGGGCAACAATAGAAATACCATGGACCGACACCATAGACGTCCACTGATAGGAATGAGCAGGACCAGGAGTTACAACTCTGACGTCACCCACATAGGACGCCGGAGCATGCTGGCTGGTGTAGAGGGGGGGTGGGAGTTTAGGGGGGTAAAATGCAGATACTAAATGATGTTATTAACCAGACACCCCTATGGGGTGACCACTGTGACACCTTTGCTGTGCATACGACTCGATGCGCCGCCCGGCCTCCGGGTTGTGGGCTAATTGGCTGTGTACGACTTCACTATTATTTTACCTATGCTTTGTGATGTCATAAGTGTACTGGTTGACCTATTTTGTGAACTGGTTTCTAATTCTGCAATAAAAACAAATTAAAAAAAAAAAATGAACCTTTCACTACTTGTACAGGGCTGCAGACACTTCTAAAATAATTTTTCTTACGTAAAAATACCTACATTTTACGCTTAGGGCCATGCTCTCATGTTTTAGGTGCAGTGGGAACATGTAAAAACTGCTAATCTAACAGGGATTCTTATTACATAAATAACTATCAAAACATCACCATAGAGGGTAAATGAATTTCCCCAGCAGAACCTATTGTGGCAAACAAACTCCTATAAAGCAATATTTTCCTTCAAAATGTTTGCTGAGGATCACGCGCTCATCTTTCCTAACATTGTGAACCCTTGTGCATTCGACTTTTCACGATCTGAACTAGATAACATCTTTTTCAAAGAAAAAAATCCTATTCACCAGCTCTAATAAGGGCTGTCAGCTCAATTACACAGACTAACTAATAAGACACTATCAATGCCCTTGCAAAACTGTTTATAGCATGAGAATAACATAAACAATAATGGTGTTATCACCTGAGAATTTCAGAACAAAAACTACCCACATATGGTGCCCCTTAAAGGTCAAATAAGGGAACATCAATCTAGACTACTCATCCATATCATAATTCATCAGACAGGATGGGTAGTAACATGGCATATTTTTTTAATTAATTTTACTAATCTTAACACTTTTAAAACAGTATTACTGAATTGCCAATTATATTTCTCATGGCCGTTCCTAGACAGCGTAGACAGGCTCAAGAGAGAGTGAGAAAAAGAGATAGAGAGCACGTAAATCAAGAAAAATGACAATGTGTTACTTAATTTTGCTTACCCTTAATTTGCCAAAGAGCTAATCTCCTCAATCTCCTCCCCATTCGACAGTAGGTAACCAAAACAGGTGACCTCCTGTCAACAAGATTTACCCTCCTTTTTAGCAGGTGGGCACGAGCTGTGTAACATAATAGCACATTAATGCAAACTTTATTTCATAGCCTTTTTGATCTTGCCCTAGCATAACAATTTTGAGTGAAAAACAGTATTTCTGTATGTATGGCAATGCTATTCTCTGTATATTGTCTACAGACGCTGCTATCCCTTGGTGATGTTATTCAATAGGATAAACCTCACCTGCATATCTCCTACACTTCTATTATGTCTCAAGAAAACAGTGATATCCCCATGTGCTTCTAACAGAATATGTAATAATTTCTTTAGCTAATGTTACATGAAACAGATCCGTGGTGTCCATCTTGTTCCGGGAAGGCTTAATCAAGGCCATAACTTTATTGAAACAACTAAGTAAATTCTTCCATTTCTTAAATATGGTTAAATTACTAATGGCAATATCCTAAATATTATTAACATGAATTCGAGAATTAATTTTGACCCTAATTTCCCTAGGCACATTATAGCCTCAGACATCATTGGAGCAAAATTTACATTACCTGTAGTGTTTTACCCTACAATGTTAGAATCGGAAAATGTAATTAATACAAATAAATCAGTTTATCAAACTACTCTGTAACATTGCAAGCTTTCATAGTGTAATGTAGAAAACACACACTGACAGTGGCTCCCTGCATGGACATTTCATGTTCAGTAGTACTGGTTAGTTCTAAATACAGAACTTGGCCTCTGACCCTTAAACCTTTTGTCCCCTGTCTGAGAAATGCTATTTCAATGCAGCTTTTACAATTCAAAATAACTCTGGAGAAGCACAGCAGAAAAGCAGGCCTGTGTGCTGATAAACTTAAAGGTAGGATGCACGTTTTGCTGTCTTATTTTTGTTTTTATTCCTGTGAAATGTGCGTTCTAGCACCTAAAGAACTTGCTAAAAAACGTCAGCCTACTGAATGCCATAGTGCACCCAGAATTCTTGTGCTTAAAAATAAAAGATTGCTTAAAGGCTTGCGATGTAAATCTCATTTCTGTACAGCTACTCATTGCATAACTTTGTAAGTGCCCTAAGATTCAGTAATATTGTCATTGCTAGAGAAACTAATATTCACCTTTTTAATTTTGCTGAACAGTATATTTTACCATTTAGTCATTGAAATCTTGACACAGACTTTGCACAAGGTAATTTTCTGTAGTGCTATATAGTATTGAATTTTCACAATAGTGGTATTAGACATTATGAAAATCCTTATAGTGCAAAAACAATTTTAATTCAATGATTTTTAACAATTTTTTTCATGTAGCACATTTTTTGAATAATGATCACTAACCCTTTTGATGTTTCCACATATGAAAATCAAGTCTCATTCCTTTCCCTTTCCCTTAAAATGCATTTATTTATAATATTAAGTACAGAAGTTTTACTGAAACATAAAATGTTTTGTGTCACTTTTTAAAGGGCAGGAAGTATTTACCATCCGATCCACATATGTGTTTATTTAGAAAAGCAACAAGAAAGAAAGTCCTTACTTTTAATGCTTTCTCTTTTATCCAAAATAATAAAGCTTTATTTGTAACTTTTCAAATCACTAGTCTTTTAATGGGCATGCCTTTATATTATGCTGTACTAATTTAAAACCTAGTTCCCACAGCTTGATCTGTAGCTTGTGGCCGGGCATAGCCATTTATTATATACTCAGCTGTGCTTTACAACCAGCAGGCTTTAACTTCTTAAGCTTTTTCAGGAGAAAAAGGCCTTGCTGCATTGTAATGTCTGCACAGAAATCCCAAAAAGATAATAACCCATTCGTTACCTCTGTTTATTCTGACAGACAGCTTTGAACAGCTGTTTAAAAGGTCTTTTTCCTAGCGCCGGGAATGAGGACTGTGCAGTCTATTTAAAACCAAGGCATTCCAAGCCAGTACAAATCTATTGTGTTGTAATGTGAAAAAGAGGCGCTTTTATTTCAGCAGCAACCAATAACTCAAATGATTTGAATGCCTTTTAATATTAATATAATGTATCTAAGGATAATGCTGTAACATTTTATATTGAGTCTTAGGTGTGTAAAGCATATAAATGTGTTTTTTGTTTTCTTTCTATGAGGCCTATTTTTTTTCCTATAGGGTGTTAATTCTAATGTTTTTTTACCATTGTGGCAATATTCACATATCTATACTTTGTTACTGTTTTAATTCTAATGGTAGTGTACAGCTGTTTAGCATATGTTATATAATTCATTCCTTTAATTCTAAAATGTCATTCTTTCAATGACATTTGCAGAACAGAATTACGACAACAAACCAAATTGAGCTAATTCCAGACATTTTCAAGAAGGTGGCCATACACTCAGAACACACAACACTGCTTGTTAAGGCAAGACATTCTTACACAAAAACATAGTCACTACTCACTGAAACAAGTACTTCACAAGCATCACCACCGGTGTCAGTCCACAAACCACATAGACACTCAAAAAAAACAATTAACCCAGAAATCAACACTTAGGAAAAAAGGAAGAGACAGCCCAGAGACTGTACTCAAACCAAACAATTTGTAAATACTAATTGTAAGTCATATTTAAAAGCAAAAGGACTCTAAAAAAATAGTACAAAGATTACAGCAAGACAAATAGACAGCCGAAAGACTGCCATGTTAAAAAAACAGGCTCGAGCCTCAGACCTTTTCCAAAATACACCAAATTACCAGTTAGGCTGGCAGAACACTCAAAAGCTCTCTGTATCACCACTTATTAATTTTACTAAGTACGCAGATCAGGATCCATTTCTTTTATATATACTTGTTCCACAGTCTACTATACATTATGGAAGAAATACAATAGTTAATATAAATAAACATATTTAGGTATCCCCTTCTAGGGAATCAGCTGAGTACTTTCTAAAATCATATTGGTACCTCCAAGACAGTAACACTTTCTACGAAGTGTGCTAAGAGCAGGCATGCCAAAAATATTACAATGCAATGTAATATAGTCAAGGAAGTCTTTATTCGATATTTCATCATAAAAGACATGCTACACAGCATGCTACATAACCAATAATATATCAAAATTACATCTAAAATGTACAAATAAAAAACTGTGTGCAGTGTGTTAAGACAATAAATTAATATACAATTAAGAACAAGCTAAGAATAGTATTAAATCACGGGCATCAGACTTCATTAACATGATAAAAATCCAGGTAAAAACCAGTTTAAAAAACACAATATCATTCAGTGGCACAACAACTGCTGTTCCTACTAGCAGTTTACGCAGCAGTCGAAAGAGACTTGATCAGCCTTGCCCGTAGGATCCATGCCCAGCCCAGGAATTTCGCGACTCCAATTACAACCAGTGGTGATGTATCTGTTTTTAAGATTCTACTGGCTGTTTTTGCTGAACGTGTGCCCAGTATTCTACATACTGGGCGTAACCACTTTTGTCTTGGTGCATTGTACAAAGGTCAGACAAAGAGAAGATGATCAACTGTTTCACCCAACCCTAGACACAGTGGACAGTCGCCTAACCCACCATGGCTCCAAGACCTGGTTAGGCCCCTAAGCGGAAGTGACCCTACTCTAAGTTGATGGAATAACTTACGGTCCATAGGCCTAGTAATCACATCCCAATAATTTTCCAGCTGGCTAGCATCCTTCACTAACACAAAGGATGCCGTAAGAGAACCATCTGCCATTATGGAATGCCTTTTACAAATAATCCACTCCCAATACATGCTTCTCAACACTTTTTTCGTAGGAAAAGTAGCTGTATCCGGGTTAGACCACAATTCCCCCAGCCCCATGTCATATAGGGTAGATCTTAGGTCTCTCAACCAGCCTATCTTGTGGGAACCCTGGAGATCCTTAACTTCCAGACATGCTTTTGCATAAAGCGAAAGTTCTGGCTTAATCCACAGGCGCCGCCAGAACGCTATGGGTCTATATCTTGCTGTATCCTCCACTTGTTGACACCCTAGATCATAAAGAAGGGGTATATGTGGTGTGGATTGCGGCAGTCCTACTGCCGCCCTAAGGAATTTTGGGCCACTTTTAAGGGATCTAAATTACTAAAACCCCATAGCTCTGCCACTGAGGGTAAAATTTTTGAGCCATAGATTTTCATAAGTGAAGACATAGGCCTTAAATAGGAGCTTTTATGTTCTTTAAGTAGAGCTCCACCAATTTGAGCAGGTTTTAGAGCTAGAAGATCAATCTGCGGGACCCAGCTAAGGTTCTCACTAAAGGTTACGCCGAGGTAAGTAAATAGTGAGGTCTGTTCAAGGGTGGTTCCACCCATTGTTACCCTGGCTGTGACAGAGTTCTTCCCACGTAAAACCATAAACTTGGTTTTGGGGACATTTACCTCTAACTCATGCTCGCGACAAAACAATTCAAACCTAGACAGGGCCGACTGGAGACCCTGTCTCGTTTTCGATATTAACAGCGTATCGTTCGCGAACATGAGGAGTGGTATTTTTATCCCTGCCAGGGTTGGGGCGTCTGTGGGATAATTAGAGAAATAATTTGTAACCCCATTAATAAATAAGGAAAAAAGGGTAGGGGCCAATTCACACCCTTGTCTTACACCTTTTGTCACTGCAAATCTCTCAGTCACCTCTCCAGGTTTGCCCCAGCGTACTTGTGCGAATGTTTGGGCATGAAGATTCACCAAGATTCTCACCAGTTCAGCTGGCATACCCAATTTCAGTAAATATTCCCACAGCATTGCCCTCGGAACAAGGTTGAAAGCAGACCTAAGATCTACAAAGGCCGCATATAATTTGCCCCTCCAAATAAAAACTGACTTCCAGTAAAGCAAAACAAACCGGAATGCTTGGTCAATAGTACCCACATGGCTGCGAAATCCCACCTGCAGTGGTGTCAGAATATCAAATTCGGTAATCTATAGCTGGATGCGTCCCAAGACTAGGCGGGCAGTTATTTTTTGCACTGCATCTATTAAGCTGATCGGCCGATAATTGGACGGGACAGAACGGTCACCCTTCTTATAAATCGGTAACATTTCTGCCCCGTACCAAGAATCGGGGACCTGCGCACCGGATGCTAGGACATTAGCCAAGATAGCAATATAAGGCACCGAAAGATCCTGCTCCTGCAGAAAAAGGTCAGCAGGAATACAGTCGGTGCCTGGAGCTTTCCCAATTGGAATAGATGTAAAATTATACTTGACCTCTGAGTGGGTAAATATAAGCGGCTCATCAGGATTTGGGGGAGGCAAAATTGCCACAGAATCGTTATTCATCCTAAACTGTTTTTCAAAAAAGCTTACCCATTGCTGTTGGTCCACAAAAGAGGAGCTTGGTCGATCATCTAGGCATTTACCCCATTTAAGGAGGTGCCAGAATTGTTGCATATTTCTACCACCACATGCCTCAGTCAGGGCCTTCCAGCGTTCCTCATCCCATGTTATTTTAGCATTTTTTTGTGCTTCTTTGTAAGCAGCTCTACAGATTTTAATTTGACCGTGAGCTTTAGATTTAATTGCTAAGAACAGTTCTCTTTGGGACTGCCTACACTTCTCATCATATCAAGTGACAATTCTTGGTGTGCTTTTACTGCCCCGATTAGATATGTTCTTAGTAAATATCTTTTTAAGCCCCTGAAATAGTTTGCTGTGGGCACTTGGAATTTTAGCATTAATCAAGTCCTGTGACCCACAATCCTTTAGTACTTCCAGTGTTTGAGAAACTAGGAGTCTTATCTCTGTTCTGGCTACTTCATCAATAGCGACCTTAGGCCACCTAACCCTTCTCATATCATTTTTTTATTTCAAATCTTTTTTATTGAGCAAAAACAGAAATGATAACGGTCATAAGGCATCAATAGAGTTACATTCGTATTGGAGTAACGCCGGATTGAGCTGTCGGTACTGTTATTCTCATATTCCTGAATCCACATTGAAGTGTCTGTCAGAACTGGCTCTGACATGAGGCTCTCTTGTCTGGTATTGCTAGAGAGGTGATAACCACTCTGTAATTGACAGAAACTAATAAGGGCGGGCCCGCATGGGTTCTGGTTGTGGCTAACTTTGTCTGGCACGTTAATGGTTCTCATATCATTTTTTAAACATACCTGAGCTTGGACAGCATTCGAGTCATCACACAGGACCCCCTGGAAACTATGATCCCGTAGGGCCAACACTAGCGGGTCATGATCGCTTTCCGGTCTGGCCACAACTTCCATATCAACAACGGCAGACCACAGCTTCACGTCAATCAAGATGTAATCAATACGGCTACTGTGTCTGCCGTTGTTGAAGGTATGCCTGCCCATCCTGTCAGATTTCACCCTACCATTTGCTGCCCTTAATCCTAGAATTAGGCACATTCCTTTAATGTACATAGCCGATTGTGACCACTTTTTTATGGGTAACAGTTCTAACTGGGGGATTCCCCACGACATATCTTCTACCTCAGTAAGTATGCTGTCCTCATTACCCAGTGGCTCAAAACAAGTGTTGAAGTCTCCCACAACAATCTTATACCCCACATCTGGTACTTTAGCGAGGAAGTCATCCAAAAGTGTAAAAGTTGGGGAAACGTTCCCACCCTGGAGACCCCTAGCATAGATATTAACAAACAAGATGTTAAGACACTTGGTTGACCGGATCCTAATAATTAATACATCTGGGCTATCTATTGTAACTTCCTCAACCATTATGTCTTCAGATTGGCGGACCCATGTTGTCAGACCGCCTACAGGGCGCCCTCTATGGCCTTTTGATGCTGGCTTATAGAAATTTTGGAAACCAACTCGAAATACAGGTGCTTCCGCCCAGGTTTCCAGAAAGGACCAAACATTGCCTTTGTCTATAAATTCCACCCAATCAGGTGAACACAATCTAGGCTCGAGCCCCGCTATATTCCAGCCTGCAACCTTGGTGTATAACATAGCCTGCGAATGTTCGTTTATGAACGTAATCGGGCTGGGTAAGTTGACCGATGAGACAGAGCATATGTTAACTACAGGGGGACACAAGTTGGAATCAACACTAGACCCTGGGCTAAATAAGGGTGGTAGGGTCGCTAAACCTTTCGCATCTTTCATGTTACCCCTGACAGCCACTGGTATAGATAAATTTCTAATAACACTATGTCAATCATTTTCATCAAGTGGAGACAGTGAAGCATATCTACCATAAGTTATCAACGGTTGGATAATGAGCAAACTGGCAGGACCCGGGGGTAGTAAACTGTTAGTCCTAGTACTCACATGTGGTGTGGATCGTACTTTGGGGTAGAAATCAAAAAGTTCCCATGTTACAATGCAACCGTCACCTATTTGTGGTTGCCAACTTCTCAAGAATGGGATCACCCTGGTACTCTTAAAATTAACAATTGCCAAATCTCCCGGTATATCCTTGGTTGTGTGTCCAAGCCACCCAACCCTTCTAACATTTAAAATTCGCCCATCAATATTAGGGGGGAGTTGTCTGTTTTTACTAAACCAAAAGGCAACTTTATTCCTTAGTTCTTGTTGGCTCTCTATTTTCCCGTGAATTAACTCTGGAACCCCCGAGAGGACGCACACATAAGGGGCAGCCTCTGGGGGTGAATCAATTCTGATATTAAATCTATTACTTTGCTCTTTATCACGAATTTCTAGCTTATTAGGGATAGTGGGTGTGATCTTTACGGGAGTAATGTTCGGTAGAGGAGTAACACCCTTAAGGTGTTTGATTCTTGTACCTTTGGGTATGTAGGTCTAGTAACCACGGGTTGACTTGAATTGGAATGTTTAACAACATTAGTTGTAGGCACGCTAGATGATATGTGAACATCAATACAACTATTTTGTACCAGTTTCTTGATTTCCGCATTGTTGTCATCAGTTGCGTCCCTAATTTGTCCCACCATATCATTTAGTTTCTTGAGTCTTTCAACCAACGGCAAAATTAGGGACCTAACTATGTCTTCAATCTGAGCCAAAAGGGGAGATTGAGAACTAGAATGAGACACATGCGGGCTTTGAATAGTACTCTCTGATCTCGGCGACATAGTAGGAGCATTGGGGGGTATGATGCAATATGGCTTGCTTAGCCAGCCTCCCCCTATGCTTGGCACCCCTACGCTTCCTTTTTATTGCTGGCAGAAGTTCAGTTACTGTAGTATTAATGTTACCATCATTAGGGGTAGAGCCCAGTGTTCTAGGAGGACATTCCTCAGGGGGTTTTGGTGCATCTAAAATAACAATTGAGTCCCCCTTAGTAGAGTTGGGGCTATTGGTAATATTAGTAGAGGTCTGCCCTATATCCCCAATGTTCCTAATATCGGTGGTAGAGACATTAAGCTCAATAGCCTCCTGTGATGGTGACTTTTGTGTTGAGTCAGAAGGGCCTAGTGAGGGGCACGTGTTGGGTAGATTTTCTAATGATAACCCCTGTTCTGCTCTAGCAATTTCCTGTTCTAAGGCAGAAGAAGCCCGGGTTAGATAATGATCAATTGTCCCCCTTAGAGTCATAGTTTTGGAGATAACATTTTTTGGGACCCCCTTCGCTGACATATTAACAACGGTAATGAACAATGTTCCTTGGATAGTTTAGAAAATATAATAACAAATAACAATACCCCCCACGGCAGCAGTAACTGCGATAACTGTTCATAGATCCCTGATAGTGATGCTTAGTCCAAAGGAAACAACAACTCTGCCTACTCACGATGAAGCCCCAGTCTGTGTTGGCAGTTGTAAGGAGGGTGGCCCAGTCCAGTCTCCTCAGGCCTCCGAGGGCCAAAGAGGGCCCACCCTTTGCCCGGGCTTAGCCCCGGGCACTCCCGAGCGCTCCCGCAACGCGGATGAGGAGCTCGATTTAAGGCGCCTCCGGGCGTGTGTGGTGACGTGGCCGACGCTTAGCTCCCTGGGAAAGGTAGTCCTCCTCTCGGTGGCTGCTTTGATGAAAATGCGGCAGCGGGAGGACTACGGGTCAGTAAGGGCAGTCAGGGCCAGCAGCAACGAAGAAGATAATGAACAGGGGCTCCCAAACAGCCGTACAGCAAGAACACCCGCTCCACTGATGAGGAGCTCGATTTAAGGCGCCTCCGGGCGCATGTGGTGACGTGGCCGATGCTTAACCCCCTGGGAAAGGTAGTCCTCCTCTTGGCGGCCGCTTTGATGGAAATGCGGCAGCGGGAGGACTACGGGTCAGCGAGGGCAGTCAGGGCCAGCAGCAATGAAGAAGATAATGAACGGGGGCTCCCAAACAGCCAGACAGCAAGAACACCCGCTCCACCGCTGAGGAGCTCGATTTAAGGCGCCTCCGGGCGCGTGTGGTGACATGGCCGACGCTTAGCCCCCTGGGAAAGGTAGTCCTCCTCTCGGCGGCCGCTTTGATGGAAATGCGGCAGCGGGAGGACTACGGGTCAGCGAGGGCAGTCAGGGCCAGCAGCAACAAAGAAGATAATGAACAGGGGCTCCCAAACAGCCGGACAGCAAGAACACCCGCTCCACCGATGAGGAGCTCGATTCAAGGCGCCTCCGGGCGCTTGTGGTGACGTGGCCGACGCTTAGCCCCTTGGGAAAGGTAGTCCTCCTCTCGGCGGCCGCTTTGATGGAAAAGCGGCAGCGGGAGGACTACGGGTCAGCGAGGGCAGTCAGGGCCAGCAGCAACGAAGAAGATAATGAACAGGGGCTCCCAAACAGCCGGACAGCAAGAACACCCGCTCCACCGATGAGGAGCTCGATTTAAGGCACCTCTGGGCGCGTGTGGTAATGTGGCCAACGCTTAGCCCCCTGGGAAAGGTAGTCCTCCTCTCGGTGGCTGCTTTGATGGAAATGAGGCAGCGGGAGGACTACGGGTCAGCGAGGGCAGTCAGGGCCAGCAGCAACGAAGAAGATAATGAACAGGGGCTCCCAAACAGCTGGACAGCAAGAACACCCGCTCCACCGATGAGGAGCTCGATTTAAGGCGCCTCCGGGCGCGTGTGGTGACGTGGCCGACACTTAGCCCCCTGGGAAAGGTAGTCTTCCTCTCGGCGGCCGCTTTGATGGAAATGCGGCAGCGGGAGGACTACGGGTCAGCGAGGGCAGTCAGGGCCAGCAGCAACGAAGAAGATAATGAACAGGGGCTCCCAAACAGCCGGACAGCAATGTAATATAATCAAAGCGTATTTCCTGAGAATTATCCAAAAGTAGAGAAAAATCTCCTCATTACCTGTCTTTATTTGCTGTAGAAAACAAACAAACAAACCAAAATCTTGGCCAAGCTATACAAAAGTGTTGCATCACGACCTTACTAAACAGAAGTCTTGAGCTTCCAACTGCCAAGTTCTGGGTGACCTAACGGTTCTTTTGAAATACTCACGCCAAAGAACATCTCAGTCGGGACCGGCCACCACCTAGACGGTCAGACCGGGAAAACCGGAGAACACGTAGGTCTGTAAAGACAAAGGGTCTCCTCGTGAAGGGGTACCTTGCTCAGTGGATTCCTGCCTTCCGTCACAACCGCACTCTTGGATGGCCGTGGCTCCGATGAGGCTCATGTTCGGGCACCAATTTGTTGAATAAAAAGCCTTATTAGGGGCTCACTGATGCACCGGTCCTTAAACCAACAAAGAAGAGATTGGCACGGAAGTTGTAATATTAAAGAGAATAAATGTATTGACCTCACATGAGGGAGACTGTGTCAATACGGTACCCTCAGGCTACTGTATGAGGTAGTCCAAGGAGTACAGAAACAATGGGCCTTTTATGGCCAGTTTATTGCTAAGTTAGCATGAAGACTCAAAACGAGGCGGTACAAGTATACATAGTTATTACACATATTTAGACTAACAGAAGATACTTAGTCAACAAAGTAGGAGGAGTACCAGAGTTGCTGACATTAGTTAAAATAGCCTGACAGTTATTCTAAGAGCACGTTCATTCTGGCAGCTACATGCCTTTCTGAGCATGTGCATTGCTCTGGCTCAATGCTGAAGGAGTTAACTGTAACTGATGACTCAAGCAGAATACACGGGCAGGCAACAGTGAAGAGGGAGAAGCACATGGTGAGCACATGGCTAACTAAAATGGCTGCCAAAAACAAAATCTCTTCATCTCATGCTAACAGTGATTTCAGCTAGTTTCCACAAGGGCATCGGAAACAGAATAAACTAGCGAGTTTATGTATTACAAATATATGTTGCGTGGGTCTTAGCAAGGAACAGGGTAACACCCTTTTTCTCTAACATACAAATCGGCACTGAAACTCTGGTGTCAGTTCATTCCCTTTACTGGATACATAATATCTTGGGGAGCTCGCATTTAAATAGCATATTTAGAATTTTCTGAAATTCAGTTTGTAACCTGCCAATGTATGCATTGTCACTATTCCGTCTGTGTGTTGAAGATGTTCATCTACTTTATCGTAGATGTGGGCTTAAATGCGACAGCTTACACACGGCCTTGATTAAACAGAAAACATTTATTTCTTCAATGCACGGGGGAAATTAAAGGGAAAAAACAATGTCTGAGTTCCAGAACATAAAATAAATGTCTCTGATATAACCCTGTTTACTTCATCTGTTAGCAGCTGATCTCCTGTTCAGGCTCAGACCATATCTCACCGATGGCAACTCTTGGAAGGAAAGTACCAGGTTAGTCTTATGTAAGGTGAGTAACAAAAAAAAGCAATGTATGTCTTCCTTCTTAAGCCCCTCCTACTTTTCTTTATCTTCTTTTTTTTATGTGCTATGTGTATTTATTTCTCCCAAGATCTCTTGTTGTTTTAGGGTTTCCCTTTTTTATCTGCAGGCTTTAGGGCTCACAGGCTCTCTCTTCTAGACAGCTTCTCCTGACTCATTTTCTTCCCAAGAGCAGGCCTGGGCGTAGTTTGTGGAGTTTTGCTATGCAAACCCCGCAAAGTTACCGAAATTCTCTGCGAAATTCCGCGAGTGGCGGAGTGCAGTGCGAACTGCAGTTTTTGCTGGTATTCCTGCAGCTCAGGTAGAATTTTTACCTGAGTGGCAGCTAGCGCTCGTGAACTTAATGTTTGCAATCACTTACTTACTGTTCGCGATTGTGAGCGGGGAAAAAACTCTGTTGCATATCGCGAAGCGGAGTTTTCTGAACGCCGCAAATTCTGCGAAGTGCAGAAAACTCTGCAAACTCAGTGAACGGAGCGAAGTTCACCTCCCAACTGTACCCAAGAGGTCCAATGCTTTACCTTTCTACAGAGGACTTTGAAGCCCTAATATGCAGACATCCATCTGGCCTGCCAACAGTCTTCCTGAACTGTTGCAGGTCAGCACACTTATTTGTAGGTAGGGGATTTGTCTACTCCTCAGTTCCAGGGCTCCTTAACCTCCTCTTTACTAAGGTTTTCTTACCCTCACTGCATTTGGAGATTCACGAGTCTCCTGTTGTATCTGGAGATCACCAGCCTCATAGCTTTAAACAGTGTTGCACGCCTCCAAGGTGTCACTGTTCCGGTTGGCGTCCTGCTTCCCGATGGCATCACAGTCCTCATTTCTGTTAAGGTTACTGCTAAGGTCAGCATTCCATGCACCGCTTCTCTTTTGTAGTGGACTTTTGGCATTTGGGTAAAAGTGATACTTTGCTTGTTATAGTGCTAAGAACTATTTCAGCTATGGTGTCAATATTGTTTATCAGTTTCATACATAGTTCAACCGCAGGCGAGCCAGCATGCTTCTCTTTTACTTGTTCGAGAACCTGTAATAACACTTTTATTTAGGAAATGCCATTTATTTTATTTTTATGAAAGTTTTACATAGCGCAAACATGACCCTCGCAGATATCGAAGTGCTTTACAAATGCTCAAGGAGCAGAGACATATAGAAACAAAATGTTATAATCCAGCACAGTACATGAATAGGCAATTCTCCAGGTGAGGGCGGTATGACCTCAATGTATTTTTTTGGGTGGTCAAGTATTTTATTGTAGTTAGAGGATAAGGAATATGATCGATACATGCAAAAAATTGTACATAGTGCACGTCTGTATAATGAAACCATAAAGAGAGTACTCATAATAGTGCAAAATGGGTGGGACAGAGCTGTCATATGAGTGCAACCGGGTACAATTCGACAGGATGTAAATTACCTTTTGAGGCATCAGATAATAGCTAAAGTCCTAAAAAATGAAGATATAAAAGGCATTGTGACAAATGTAGCCCAAAGTCAGCCGTGCATTATAATACTACCATGTCCAGCAAAATATGCATTACTTGATAATCTTGATGCTTAGACAGATAGAAGAAAAAAGACAATAGCATAACAAGCGCAAAGTAGTCGTTTTTGACATTGAAGAACCATGATATACTTGTAGAGAAGAGTTCCTGGGGACCAGGGCAGGAATTTGTTCATAAATAGTAGTTTGACTTCTTTCTTGAAAGATGTAATTGAAGGATCTAGACTGATTTCAGGGAGTAGGGAGTTTCAAATTCTCGGGCAATGCCAGAAAAGGCTCTGCTTTAAGTTTTCTTCTTGAAGAATGTCTGTGGTTTCAGCAGCAAGGTGCTTGAGCTTCTTCTAGAGGATCTGGAGCCACCTGAAATTTCGAGCTTCTGAACGAGGTAGCTGGGGGGTGTGAAGCTTTGTGGGTCATGCATGCAATTTTTAGTTGAATTCTTGCTTCGGAGGGAAGCCAATAGAATGATTTCAAATATGGGGTAATTTGGTTATTTCTTTTTATTCCTGTGATGAGCCTGGCAGCAGAGAAAAGGGAAACCCTTAAAGGAGCAGTTTTAAATCTGGGCAGGCTGTAGAGGGCAACACATCCAACCTGGGAATCACTAGGGCTTGGACAGAAGACTTGAAGTTGTTGCCAGGGAGGAAGGACTTTGATTTCCTTAAGATGTTCCTGTGGGGTTTGCTCCTTTAGAGGCAGCACTAATGTGCTTCTGCAAGTTAAGGTTCTTGTTGACTGTTAATTCCAATGATTTTACTGATTCAATAACTTGTGGTAGGCAGTTGAAGGGTGCTAGAGGCTTCATCCATTCATTAATGATGGGTGACTATTTGGGTGGAGCAATTAGGAGGAATAGTTTTGAGAGTGCTATGTTTGAGGTGGTTGGATGACTGCCAATTTAGGGGGTTTGGTAGAGTTAAGTTGAGTGCTTTGATGTCTTCAGTAGAGGAGACTTTCAGTTATAATTGGATGTCATTGGCATACATGTGATAGTGGATGTTGGAAGTACTGAGAATTTCTATTAGGGGTTCCAGGAACAGGTAACAGAGGGTGGGTGAGAGGGAAGAACCCTGTGGGATCTCTAATATGACCAGGGCTGTCACAGACAGGGACTAATTGACCATTACTTTTTGAGATCTGTTCTGGAAAAATTAAGTGAACCAGTGTAGGATGGATCCTGAAAGTCCCATCCTATGTTCCAAAAAGTCTAGTAGATAGTCATGCTTAACCGTATCGAATGTTGAAGATAGGTGCAAGAGGATTAGAAGCCATGATTCTTACTTATCCAATATATTTTAAGCACATCGTCCACTATATGTGTAAGGACAAATTTGGTGCTATGCCCAGGGCAAAAACCAGATTGTAATTGGTCAAGAAGATGGAATTGCTCAAAGTGGTTACAGAGTTGGACCTGTACAGATTTTTCAAGGAGCTTCATCAGAGTTGGAATGTTGTAGATGGGGTAGACTTTATTCAAGTCAGTCAGGTCTGCCGTTGTTTTTTTTAGGATAGGGGTTACAGAGGTGGTTACAGAGTTGGACCTGTACACATTTTTCAAGGAGCTTCATCAGAGTTGGAATGTTGTAGATGGGGCGGAAGTTATTCAAGTCAGTCTGGTCTGCTGTTGTTTTTTTAGGATAGGGCCACATGCCCAGACTTTAGGCAAACCAGGATTGTGCCTTGAATTAGAGAGGCATTACCGATCCTGGTCAAAAGTGGGAGCATGTGCTATAGTGTAAAGGGTTGTAAATATGCTTCTCTATGACTGGACATTTGTGTGGATTTTGCACTATTGTCATTGGGAGGTCCTAATTTATTATCTGATGTTTTTCCTGATGGGTCATGTGAGGATAAACTGTCTCTAATTGATATGTCTTTCTAGCTACCCAGAATTACATTTTGTTTTGTTTGGCTGGGCAGCACCCTGTTACTATATTTATAATCTGTAGATTGTGCATAAGCAGGTGTTTGGCAGTGCCTGTGATTTTAGGGTACCAGCTATTTATACTAACTGTCGCAACTGTTGGTTTATCAGTATTACCTTTGTCAACATTTTCCTCCTCTCTCCTATGGTTCATCAACCCTCTATTTGGGTGAACTGTGTAAGTAGCGATTGCAGGTCCTGTAATTTCTGGCAATGTTATAGGTTCCAAATGTACTGTCTGTGTTACATGTAGTAGCTTCTCTCGAAACAAGGTAATTTATTCAATGTATTTTTTTTTTCTTCATTTTTTTTTTTTTTTTTTGTATTCCTCATATACCAATTTTTTGGGTGCTCTAGACGGAGATCCTCTCCCCCCCCACCCCCTCTGGCATCTCGATGTTACGACCACAGAATTTGAGGCCAGTGAAGGCAGGAAAAGATACCCCCCTCTAGAGTTTACTGTTTGCTTTATCCACCTCAGCCTCTGTGACTTGGCGACCCCCGGATTGGTTGAGGACTAAGCACCAACAGTACCCAGGTGAAATCATCGGAATACTCTCATCTGTTCCGCCATGCCACAAGGAGCTCCCAGATCTTGTACTCTGAGGAATTATCACATGCTATATCAGACTCACTAATATATATAATATACCTTAAACATTCAGAAAAAGTGGGAGCATCTTCAGATTTCCATACTTTACATATTTCTCGTCTTGCCAATACCATCACATAGAAAATAAATTTAGTCTGCAGATTATCGAGGTGGTAATCCGCCTCTAGACCGAACAGGATCATTACCGGTGACACCACAATCCGTGTTCCTAATACATGCACCAAAAAACCCTCAATTTTTTTCCAAAACAGGTTAAGACTAGGACATTCCACAAACATATGTAAGTCATCTGCCTCTAGAGATTTGCACCGTGGGCAGCTATATTGCAGGCTTGTGATCCTTGTCAATCTTTTTGGGGAAAAATACACCCTGTACAGTGTGAACAGATGGTTTCGTTTAAGAGGAGCTGGCTTTACTATTCCGTTCACCAGGCTAAAAGAATACCCCACAGGTCTACCAGTTTGTTACTATCCAATCCCTCAACATTTCCCCAGAGATTCTGAAGTTCCAAATCAGTAACTCCCTCTTTTTCCATCAATGCCTCATACCAGAAAGAGAGCTCTTTATCCCAACGCCCCTTTCTATTTACAAAATCAAATTTCGGGTTAGATGTACAATCCAATATTTCAGTAGACCACCAGCTTGACAGCTGGTAATATTTAAATCTTGTAAGGGTTCCTCCAGTCAACATGAAGAGGGAATCCCACCCCAATAACTGTTGGTCATTTTGTAAATCTCTCCACTGCATTAGCCCTGCTAATTTGAGAGGGGTTGACAGTTGGTCTCTAAGACATTCTGGGGTCCCTGGAGAGTCCCATATTGGGGCCTGAGGAGCATAATATGGAATTTGTAGTTTTTTCCTGAAGAAAACCCAATTCTTCAGAGCCGTAACTAAAACCCTTAGTCTGACCTTTTTATAAAATCTGGGGTCTCCAAACTTAAATAAGAAATATTCGTAGCCTTGGGGGATATCATGCAATATTGCCTGAAACAAACGTCCCAAAAAAGATGCATCTGCCTTACCTGCCATAACTCTGAAATTTTTAAAGTGGAAGGAATGGCCATAATGCAAGATGTCAGGTAGCGCCAGTCCTCCCATTTTTAATTGTCTTCTTAACTTTTTAGCAGAAATTCTGGGCATTTTGGAGTTCCAGATAAATGAACCTATTTTTCCTTGTAGTTTACCCACCGCCTTTGTATCAAAAGATAAGGGTATTGAGTTAAACAGGAAAGTTACCTTTGGCAGTATAATCATCTTTATAAGATTGACCCTCCCGAAGATGTTTAATGGGAGCCCGGACCAACGCTGTAATTGTCCACAAATGTCCTTATACACCTTGTCCAAATTAACTTTCGATATCTGAGTAAAGTCCTGGACTAACTGGATCCCAAGGTACCTCATCCTTAATTTTGCTTCAGGCAACACTACCTCCTGATTCCATTGCATGATTTCAGTTTTTTCCTTATTTATTCTATATCCAGAGGTCTCTCCAAAAGCTTCTGCATGTTCAAAAAGTCTAGGTATTGCTACCTCAGGATTGGAAGTGAACATTAAAAGGTCATCTGCATATAGGGCGAACTTTAGATCCAAATCTGTTATGGAAAAGGGTTTTATTAAATGATCTGCCCTTAATTTATTCACTAATGGCTCAATATATAAATTAAACAATAAGGGGGAAAGGGGGCACCCCTGCCTAGTACCCCTTGATATTTGAACCCAGTCTGTGAGCGTCCCATTTACAAAAATCTTTGCCTTTGGGTTCAGGTACAGTGCTTTTATAGAGGTGATGAAGTTAGTTGGTAAGCCGAAACCGGACAGTACATCCCAGAGATATTCCCAATTGACTTGATTAAATGCCTTTGCGGCGTCTATTGCTACAATGGTCAACGGAAGTTTCTTATCAGTAGCATAGTCTATTGCTGTAATGGCCTGAAAAGTCAACTCGTTAATCTGCCTACCTGGCATGAAACCCCACTGATCCTCATGTACAATAGTTTTAATTACTTTGGCCAGCCTCGCCGCCAAGACTCCTGCAAAAATGTTGTAGTCAGTGTTCAGCAGCGAGATTGGCCTATATGATTCAATAGTCAGGGGGTCCTTATTCGGCTTCAGGATCAAAGCAACTGAGGCCTCCAACCAGGTCTTTGGAATAGGTTCACCAGCCAGATATATTTTGTTAAACAGAGAAGTGAGAACTGGGACAATTATCTCCGCACCAATTTGATATACCTCCACAGGGAGTCCATCCGGGCCCGCAGCTTTTCCTTTTGCCATCTTCTTCATCTGATTATGTACTTCCCCCTCTTTTATCTCAGATCTTACAAAGTCAAAGTCGTCCTCCTGACACTGCGGAAGTCTGACCCCCTCCAACCATCCATCTACATCCAGATTAGATTTATCCTTGGTTTCGGAATATAGGGTCTGCATGTATCTTCTTGCCTCTTCCGATATTACCTCATTAGCATAGGAGACATCTCCAGAGCTTTGCACTCTGAGGCCATTGATTTGATTTCTTGCTCTATCAGACCTAGCCTTCCATGCAAGAAGGCGGCCACATTTTTCCCCATATGAGAAGTTGCGAAGTTTACTTGAATCCCATTTTTCTTTGATAACCTTATCAAGATTCGCCTGATATTTCGCTTTCAAATTTTCTAACTCTTGTTGTAAGATGTGTATGTTAGCATGTTGTTCGAGTGAAGCCTTCTGCAGCTGTTGCTCCTTTTGCTTGATCTCCTGTAATGAATTCCTCTCTGTTTCCTTTCTAATCTTACTTCTCTTTATCATTATAGTGGTAAATAGACCCCTTAAGTAAGTCTTGAAAGCTTCCCACACTATTTGTTCTGGAGCGGTGGCCTTGTTAAACATAAAATATTCCTCCATTTGTCTCCTCAGATCTCCCCTGATTTCCTCCTGTTGTAGTATCGATCTGTCTAATGTCCACCTTCTGACCTGCCCTCCCTGTGGAATCTTTATAGACAGGGTTACTACTGAGTGGTCCGATAATATTGCTGGAACATAGGAAGTGGTCGTGACTTTAGATGAGAGCTCTTGATCAATTAAGAAAAAATCTATACGCGAATGATGTTTATGCCTGTGGCTGTAAAATGAGTAATCCCTATTTTTCTGGTTTTTGACTCTCCATACGTCTAAAAGACTAAATTCTTTCATGATAGTTTTAAGCTCTCTCTTCGATTTAGGTAGAGAGAGAGAGACAGCCCTAGAAGTACGATCAAGGTTCGAATCAAAAACTAAATTAAAATCACCTCCTAAGATAATAGGTGTATCTTGCTCCAATAGACTAGATTTTAAGCTAATTAATGCGTCTGGACAATCCTGGTTTGGCCCATAGTACACTCCACATGTCAACCTTATGTTATTAATAGTTAGGAAAGCAGTCAGCCATCTTCCCGTGTCATCCGTATCATACTTTTCCACCCTTATCCCACTATTTACTCTAACAATGATAGCCACACCCCTAATTTTGCTGCTTTGATTGGAGCAGAGGAGATCTTGTATCCATCTTTGATTTTTGAAGGCTATTTTACATTCTTTCTGGTCAAGATGTGTTTCTTCTAACATAATAATATGGGCTTCTGATTTTCTCAAAAACTCGCAGATTCTATTAAGCTTTTTATCCTCTCTAAGCCCGTTCACATTCCAGCTTATAAACTTTAAATTATCCCCGCCATTAATCATAGAGAAGAAACAAGAAAAAGATGACCATCACTGTGTTTATTCCAACCCTTCTGTCGTCATTATTTGCTATTACTATTATTCCCATAGCCATTTCAAATAACATTGATATATGAGGAAAATTTTCTGTTATATTTTTTAACCCCTCCCCCCCTCCCCTCCCTTGAGGAACCCCCCCTCTTGAACCTTGGCGATCTTATCGCCGTTGAGAGCCTTATCCCTGGCCTGGTCTCTGCCGCACCTTCGTGTATTTAAATATAATGTGTCAATGCCTCTATCTCCAATGTATTGTATGTATTGTATTGTATTGTATGTAGCATATGTATAGCGCAAAACTGCGGGTATCCTGGCGCTTAGTCTTCAGACTAGTCAGCACGATGGTTACCCTGAACTGGCAGTGAAAGTTCTAATTTTCCGCTCTTGGAAATAACCAGATTTTCAGATTCTTTCTAAAACAGGACAGTGAATCGGCTTGTCTGATGGTCTGGGGCAGGTCGTTCCAAAGACGTGTAGCTGCCACGCCGAAGGCTCTGCCCCCCATCCTGGTTTTCTTGAATCTACTCGTTCTTATCAAGCTTGCACTGGAGGAGGGGAGCTGCCTTTTCGGATTATGCCAAGTAAATCTTTCCTGTAGTGGAATGGGGCCCAAGCCGTGCGCCGCTCAATACACAATACAAAGAGATTTAAAACACACTCTCTCTTTAACAGGCAACCAGTTTAGGTCTCTCAGGGTGCTAGTCATGGAGGCCCTACGATGCCTGTTCAGTCCAGCTTTGCTGCTATGGACTCTTTGCAGTCTCTGTAGGATGTACTGCAGTGCACCCAGATACAGATCATTGCAGTAGTCCAATCTACTAAGGATAACGCTCCTTGCCACAAGCGAGCGAATATCTTTTGGTAGAAGCGGGAGGATCTGACGCAACATCCGCAGCAGCGAGAAGCAAACATTAGCAGTTTTGTTTGCCTGGGACTCCATTTGGAGACTACCATCCACTAATAACCCCAAATTTTGCACCGTTTTGGTAGGAGCTAGGGGCTCTTCCTCTGGGATGACCTTAAACTCCAGCATAGGATACTGATGCAGGCTGGTACACGGGCAAAATATCACCTCTGTTTCTCTGCTGTTAAATTGCAGAGAGTTTTGTCCAAGCCAGCCTACTGTCTGGAGCATACACTCTTGAACTTTGTCCATGGACACCACCTGTTTTCCTTCAAGGGAGAACACCAGTTGAGTGTCATCCGCGAAGTTAACCAGGTCGATTCCGTAGGACTTGATTAACAAGAGTAGAGGATGCAAGTATATATTGAAGAGGATGGGACTAATTGCAGACCCTGTGGAACTCCATGAAGTACAAGAGTCTGACTGGCCTCAAACGGTTCTGCATTCTGTCCATCAACTGTGTTTTTTGCAATTTTCACCCCAAGTGGGCTGGGTATGCTCAGACGTGAGTCCCAGGCTCTCCACATCACTGGAGTCAAGCTATCCAGGCTGAAGAAGGCTGATAGCCAGAAACCGGTCCTTGGATGCTTGATTCCGGTCTAGGAAAGATATGGCTTGGTAGTTCGGGCTGGACTGTTCCCATGAGGCACAGGGTCAAGGCTGATTTGCATATAGCCATTGTCTGACCTAGGGTGGTGTGGAGTGCAAAAAAACGATGGATTTAGGCCCAGATCTTTGTACTGGGGTGAATGTAAGACATTGTTCTGCATTCTGTCCATCAACTGTGTTTTTTGCAACTGGCCTCAAACGGTGGCATAGTCAGACTGTTGCCTCCCTGAGAGATAAGATCGTACCCACTGCAGAGCTCGACCTTTTATTCCCAGATTTGTTAGTCTTTCCAACAGTACTGTATGGCTCACCGTATCAAATGCGGCTGACATGTCTAATAACACTAGAACAGAGAAATCCCCCTTGTCGGCACGCATTCATAGATTATCCATTATGGTAACCAAAGAGGTCTCAGTACTGTGGCCTGTGGCCCAGGCGAAAGCCAAATTGATCCCTGTCTAATAGTTTATTATCCTCTAGATAACCTGACAGCGTTTTACTGACCAATTTCTCAAGGATTTTAACCGGGTAAGGCAACAGGGATTTAGGTCTGAAGTTGTCCGGGACCAGGGGATCTAGGGAAGGTTTCTTAAGCAAGGTGGTGACCACTGCCCATTTCCAGACCTCTGTAACCACTCCTTCTTCCAGAGATTGGTTGAAAATTAATCGTAGCCAGGGAAGGGTTTATTTTCTAGAGACTTTCCAAATTCTATTTGGGAGCGGATCCCGGGGGGAGCCCGAGGTGATAGTTTGTCAAAAAGGTCCTCTGTGAGGACTTGAAAGTTTTCCAGGCAAGACTTTGCCCTAAGCCCTTCTCCTGGTCTCTCAGGTGGATCAGTCTGATTATCAGTATTATTAGGACGGAGTTCACCCACTATTCTGGTGATTTTTTCTTCAAAATGTATGGCAATTACATCGCAGAGTTTCTGCGAAGTAGTCACCTTGCTGCTGGTACAAACTGGGTGGGTGAGCTCCCTAACGATGTTGAATCGAGCTTTAGTACTATTTGAAGCTGTCAGGATGGAATTAGCATAAAAATCTGCTTTAGCCCTAGCTATGGACTCTTTATCCCTGGTCTGTACTAATTTCAGTACCTTTCTGTCCATCTATAAGTAGGCCCTTCTCCAATTTCTCTCCGCCTGCTTGCAACTCAGTCTTAGTGATTTCAGTTCCTTACTGAATCACGGGGCGAGGCTTTTTTCTGTTTTAAGTCTCTTTATAGGGACTATGTTGTCCAGGGAGCTAGCTATAGAACTACAATATACTTGATAATTTTCATCAACAGAATTTGTGGGGAAAAACAGATTTTGATTCGGAAGTGTCAGGTGTAGTGTAGTTCCTATAGCACTGATAGGTTCTGCGCATTGGAATAACATACACATATTCAGAGGGTTATCACGCTTTTTGATGGAACAGGAACTGCAGGAGACCCTATGGCCCTAATCCTTCTGGATGCAGAGAAGGCCTTTCATAGGGTCTCCTGGCAGTTTCTTTGGAAAGCAATGGCTATGATGGGATTTCGAACAGGGTTTATTCAGGCTACAAAAAAAATGTATGTTAATCCAAAGGCTGTAGTGTCCGTTAATGGAAGCTTAACCAAGGAATTTCTTATATCTGGAGGTACTCGCCAAGGCTGCCCTTGCTCGCCATTGCTCTTTGCAATATATATAGACTCTTTTATTCGCTACCTGGAAAAAAATGACAACATTGCACCTATCATATCTCAGGGACATGCTACAAAAACGCTAGCATATGCTGACGATATTGCTATAGTCACCCCAGATCCTGTAGGTGCAATGCTGAACATTGAGGCCGAGGCAGTAAAATTTGGAGCGGTCTCTGGCTATGCACTCAATCAGGGAAAGACACAAATTGTTTTAAATCATAAAATTGTGATGGACGATCCTAGAGTAGTAAAGGGAGCAACTTACCTGGGGGTTACCATCTCCTCAAACCTGGAGGAAGTTGTTGATATTAATGTCAAGCCAATGCTGAACTCAATGCATAAGGACTTACGACGCCTAGATAATCTTCATCTGTCAATCATTGGGAGAGCAAACGCAATCAAAATGGTGTTTTTCCCAAAAATATTATACTTATTCAGGGCAATTTGCTTGGAATTCTCTAACCAGTGGCTGACCTCAATGGAACGTACATTCTCAAAATTTATATGGGCATATGCACAACCCCGGTGGGCATATAAATATCTCACTCTTCCTAAAGATAGAGGTGGGCTAGCTTTTCCTAATCTGAGAAGATATTACTGGTCATGTGTACTACTTTACAGCAAGGAACTACTACAAGAGGGAGATAACACAGAAGATCATACAGTATCAATTTTCAGCTACTCGTTGGAAACTCTAGTAATTGTTATCTATGGAGGCATATTCATGACAGTTATCACAAGAAGGTCAAATTTAAGACTCTCTATAGCTGCTTTAAAGTTTGGAAGGCCGTAAGAGAAGCACTAGGAATAGGACAAATCTCACATTACACACCGATATGGAACAATCCAATTCTCCCACCAATGGTTTTCAAGGATAATTGTGTGAGCAAAGCATAGAACAGGAATTACACAATTAGGGGACATGTTTACAACACAGGGGATTCAATGTTTTGAAGCTTTGAAGGAAGAATATAGCTTAGATTGGAGAGATTTCTTTAAATACCTCCAAATCAGGGACTTTATAACTCGCAAACTGGGGGCTAGGACATTGGGGGAAGAATCTACCCTAGTAGAGATGATCATACACTCTAAAAATCATTCTATAGGTGGAGTGTACGTGCTGCTGTTAGCCATATTCCCGGACGACCTAGATAAAACATCAATGAAGAGGCAAAGCAAACTTGAGATTTCAAACAAAGGCTTTCTATACACCTGTCAACTAGCTCAAACTATTCTGATCTCCACTAAACTTCAGGCACAATTCTACAAAACCAGTTTTTTCTTTATTATACACCTGACAAGATTTCAAAATGGGGAATCGGCAAAGGGACCTGTTGCCCGAGATGCAACTTATCTAAAGCCGATTCCATACATATCTTTGCCTCTTGCCCTGCGCTAATTCCTTTAAAGCAAGACATAGAGAGGTTCTTATCATCTGTTCTTCATAGAGAGGTGATTCTGTCAAAAGAGGCAATGGTACTTGGGGCAGACGAACCAGATAACATTGAAAGTGGCCAAGAGTTCATATTCGTAGCGATGGCTGTCCTGTGGTTATGCCTAGCTTCCGCTTGGCTCGACCCGTTAGCGCCCTCTTTCCAACAGTGGTTAGCAAGGCTATTGGCGGTACATAATATTGAGATAGCCATTTACCAACGAAAAGGTAAACAACCGCATAAAAGGGGTATGAAAATCTGGCCCCTCTTACATTATGGCGAGATTCACAAACATAATCGAATGTACATATAAGGCTGTCATGTATATAGAATTTTGCTCTTAAATCTGGTTTATGTAAGGATGGGTTAAAACAAAAGGAAAATACAATGTAATGCTCATGACAATAATGTTCGTATGTTTACCTGTCAGTCACACGGGGGATAGGGGGGGGGAATAAATGTAATACTATGAATAAAAACATTTAAACAAAAAAAAAAGGAATAACATACACGATAGGCTTGGCATATGACTGAGGTCTGTATGCCCCTATTATGTATATTAAACTTAATTACTGTGTACCAGCTAGCTCAGAGGCCACTAGAAACGTCTTGAAGACAAGAAGGGAATAGCTTCTGGCAACCACATAACATAAAACCCACATCCCTCAGGATCATGGAAACAATATACAACTTTTCATTCAGTCACTCATCTCAGAGAAGTACATAGAAGAAACAGTCAGTGTGTTTACAATAAAATGTATTGCACAGTTGTTATTCTAGTACTGGTTATATGTGCTGCACAACTGTTGGACAGTAGCAGAGAGTTATTGCCAGCAGTGCAGTTAAATGAAAAGGCTTTGTATAGTTCTACTATTTTGCAATAGTAATGAACAAATACATGAAATACAGAATGCATTAAGATAAAGCCTATACTCCTATGATGCCTAACTAGATGTACCTAAGTGTACCTAGCATGAGTGTAGGTCTTTAGAGAGCCAAGAACCCCCCTAGTCTAACCCCTTTACCTTAGTGGGATTTCATCTTGATCTTGAGCTCGACACCCACAGATGGGTGATGGACCTCTGCCAGCTGGAGCTGTGGCATGATGCAGGCTGCAGTGCCTCGTGCAGAGTGTCGGCCTGGAAGTCTCGGTCTCCTCTGGTTTGCTTGGGCAAAGGGAGGTATACTTATACTGGATAGGTGTCTTGGATTGACGTAATGTTGGTCAGAGGAAGATGTGTTCTTGGTCTGTTTCCAAGAATTTGTTGTGATGTAGGTTAGTCACTGTTGGACATGGAGATTATGTATTTAGGATGGACCGTCTTCTGTGCACAGAGCACACAGTGAGCAGATAAGGGGACAGCTTCTCTGTTGCTCGTTATTGTGAAATGAGGGCTAATCTAGGTCAAAGGGCCTGCCTGTCTCTGTGAAAGGGCCTGCTTGTCTCTGTGACACAAAGGATATGTGCCTCTGTGACAGTACCTATGTTCAGGCCTCAATTTCTTTCATAACACAGGTATATCTTATTTTTTTCTAATTTGACTCATTCTCTTCCATGTCGGAAAGTCGTCTGACAGTTATTATTAACCTCCTGCTGGGGTATCAATAAATAAAAGTGAACTAGAGAGTGGTCCGACCAGCATAGAGGCAGTATATCCACTATCTTAGTATCCAGCTGGTTGGCGAATAGGAGATCTAAAACATGTCCTCCTTGGTGCGTTGGATTCTGGACAAATTGGAGTAGGTTACAGTCCTCGCACCTTTGCTTAAGATCTCTTAAATGACTGCCAGGAGTCCCATTGTCCCACAGGTTAAAGTCGCCCAGTATAATAATTCTAGAGTGGGTAAGGGCCAGATCAGAGATAGCGGCAAGTAGTGTTTGGTAATGGGTGTCCGATCCTGGGGGCCTGTAACAGACCAAACCTGTAATTAGCCTCCCTTTGGCCTAATGTAAAGAGAAGCCCAATATTTATCTCTAGGGGAGCAATTTTTCACTTCTCCTTATATAACACCCCAACCCCTCCTCCTCTCCTCACAGCCCTTGGTTTGTGGAAAATTTCATAGCCTTCCGGCATACCAGGCCTAGTTCCACCAGAGAGTAAGTGCGTGTCCCCGTCTCTGTAAGGAATAGAACATCTAAGTCCATGTCCTCTGCCATATTGGAGATCTCCATGTTTTATCAGAGACCTGCAATTTACCAACCCGCAGTTTAGGAAACTGTTGTTACCTCCCATATCTATAAAATGTTGAGACTTCCCCTCCTCTCCCCTCTTACCGATATTAAGTAGTCTCTCCATGGAATATTTTATCTTGCCTTGATCTGCACCCCGTCAGGCAGCGTGGCTGGTGCTGGGCGCGACCGGTGCACGGACGGGCGCAGACGGGCTTGCCTCTGGCACACCATCGGCGCGCCCGCTGCCCTTGCGCACTGCACACTTGCATAGCCTGCCTTAAGTAGGCCTGCAGAAGCTAATTACTCAGACACTAGCACACGACCCAAGATGGCGTCTCGGAAACGTGCACGAAGCCCCTGGTCCCTCACTCAAGATGACTACCGGGAGCGTGGGGGCCAAGGATTCTCGCTAAAGCAGCGCGATGTGCAATAGATATTTTAAGTGCGGTTAAGCGGACTGGATGAGGTAGAACTAATTTATTAAAACACTAAAAACGTTTTAACAGTGAGCACAATGAGCACAAAACAGTTTAAAAAAAAACAATTCAGCGAAAATTTCAAATAGCGTGAAGGGGACATTCCCCTCCCAGCACGGCAATCAGCGTGTAACTGTCCTTAGTCTGGGTAGCTGCGCGCTTGCATAGCCTGTCTTAAGCAGGCCTGCAGAAGCTATTTACTCAGACACTAGCAAGTGACCCAGGATGGCGTCTCGGAAACGTGCACGAAGCCCCTGGTCCCTCACTCAAGATGGCGACCGGGAGCATGGGGGCCAAGGATTCTCGCTAAAGCAGCGAGATGTGAAATAGATATTTTAAGTGCGGGTAAGGGGCCCGGATGAGGTAGGACTAATTTATTGAAAAGACTAAAAACGTTTTAACAGTGAGCACAATGAGCACAAAACAGTTTTTTTAAAAACAATTCAGCGTAAATTGTAAATAGCGTGAAGGGGACCTTCCCCTCCCAGCGCGGCAATCAGCGTGTAACTATCCTTAGTCTGCAAGTTAATGCCACTTAAATAAATTCATATAGACGATAAGGCCAGAGGATCAATTATAGAAATTCCCTTGCTGACAAATGGGCATTGAGGGCAGTATGTAAGTTTTATGGAATATATACTTGCTGTATTTATTCCTTCTGTTTCTTCTACAATTGTTTATAAAGACTCAGAAATAGTACTGGTGACTTGGGCAGATCTTTTGCAATGGTTAATTGCTTGACAAACCTCAGTCAGACAAGGGGACACCTTTCCCAGTACTAAGAAAGACTGTGAAAAACCTCTAGATGTCTCTGGATACAGTTGTGTGGATTACTGACTTTTAGGGTTCTTGGACATCACTGATCAAGCCCACACTAGGCACCATGCCTGGTTCCCACCAAATTATGGTGGGAAAGAAATTGCCAGATGTTTCTCACTCCTTAGATACTAAGTAATGATAAGGTAGGTAAGAGTGCTGGGAGTAACAAAAAAAAACATCAGGAATATCTCAGCTGTAGATGATGCACAGAGCCCTGCCTTGTAACCTGAAATTGGTATGCACACTCAGAAATACTTTACACTATATATTTATTTATTATAGACTATTTCTCTACAAATCATGTGCATCAGAAGGTTGTAAATATTATGAACGACTCCGAAAATAATATACTTATTAGGATGATGGTTTGATATGTCTAATCATATTTTATCACAGAGCTCTATTCAAATTAATCTACATCTCTACCTAATTGAGAACAAGTTATCTAAAAAGCTTGGTTATGTTAATCAATCTTAACACACTAAGGGGCATATTTACAGGGGGTTATCGCCACCAGAACATCACATTTAGCGATCAATCTGCAGCACACATAGAAAGAGCAAAATGCCATTAATGATTGCTTATGTGTAGGGGGTTGTGCATTCCTGCACATAAACAATCATTAAATAATGACCATTTGCTACTGCAATGTGTTCTGCATTCTGCAGTTCACATAGAAATAACAAATCGCCATTAGTGATTGTTTATGTGCAGGAAGGAACACCTTCCTGAACATAAACAATATATTCCCTGCAGCGCAGGCACCCTTGCGCAATGGATCCCTGCATGGGAATTTTAAATACCATTTTTATAAGTGGTGCTCTATTTTCCTTCTCCAGCCTGTTAGTATGAGTCTCAGAAAAACATGACAGACTAGCATGCATTTTATTAGCTGCATCATTTATAAACAAACCTGCTTTAAATTCCCTGGAATTTCACCACCCATTCAGATCCATTTAATGCATAAAGGGTGACCAAGTTAGCATATAACCATACCTGTATTGTATGTAACATAGTCATAAATGTTTTAGCCCTGCCACACATCACTGTGACACCTACATAGAGTGTTTAGATTATTCTAATACAACAGCATGAGCACCCGATACAAGAAAACTCAGCTTTCATCATATAAAAACCTTCTATCCATTCAGACTAACAGTCACACTAGTCACATCAAATTATCACCTCGGGTCTGGAATGCCCAGCAAAATGTGAAATACAAAATCACCAAATGACACCTGAAGAAATCCTACCTTGGATGGAGTTATGATTTTGTATTCACATCTTCCTGAGTAAAAGCAATAAAGTGATTTAAAATTTTAAAAAGAATATTTAGTAAATTAACTGGGCTGTAAACTTCACAATGGATACTGTTCTTTACTCATTTCATAATGAGTAAGTTCATAGATATTTGCATGGTGGCAATTTAATTAATGATTAAAGATCTTGTTATAACCATCTTGTCCCAAATCAACTAGGAGAAGATAAATCTATACTACTATTATAAAGAGAGAACTTGCACCTTTTGGCCAGGTAAACTCGGGAACCACAGCGCCAATCTACACACCCGATACATCTATGAAAATGTCAGGGTGTGTAGATGGACATAGGCTATATAAATTTAAAAAAAGTAAATTAAAAAAATTAAGTTTCTAAACAAAGTAGTCCCCTGAAAGTAGCGCCGGCCGGGACCTAGCACTGGCCGTGATGCGACGTGCGTGATGACGACGTGTTGGAGAGGCAGACATGGAGCTGCGGTGAAGTGAGGAGCGCGGGCGCGTCATGGCGAAGAGGAGCGGAGCGGCAGCTAAGGTAAGTAAACCTTAAAATCAGGGCGGGAGGGAATCTGAGCGGGAGGGGAGCAGGTGTGTACAGAGGGGCAGGCGGGAGGAGTGGGGGCGGGAGAGAGTTGGGACGGGAGGGGGTCGGGGCGGGAGCGGGTGCGTACGTTTTAATCACATGGTGTGCACAGGCTTCAAAAAGGTAGCCGTCATCCAGAAGGCTGGGGTGTGTAGTTGTCGGAGCGCTAGCAAATGGTTGCCTTGCATGTGTAGAGGAGCGAAGTGGCAGCTGACGTAAGTAAACCTTCAAATCAGGGCGGGAGGGAGTCGGAGCGGGAGGGAGTCGGGCGGGAGGGGAGCGGGTGTGTACAGAGGGGCAGGCGGGAGGAGTGGGGGCGGGAGGGAGTCGGGACGGGAGGGGGTCGGGGCGGGAGCGGGTGTACTGCCCCAGCCCCTTTCTGCCCCAGGCAACGCTGGGGCGGGCTGCTAGTCTTTACATAAAATTCAATAGGAACCCCATGCAACCTAGGTACTTTTTGTATCTTGAATGCTTCAAATGTCTGTAATAATTTATGCTCGGGTATCTGGCCGAATAATTTGTTTCATTAAAATCTGGAGCGCGTGGATTACCCTCTTCTATGAACATAGCCTTTGGAGAATCCATTTTGCAGTGATCTTCAACCTGTACACTGAATTCTCCTTATCAACTATGAAATCAAGTTTCAACAACATGCCAATGACACACAACTGTATCTGAAGATCTTCGCAGTCCAAAATATAAAAATGAATGACTGTGCAGAACTTAAACATGAATGTTAAATGCTCACTTGAAACTAAACCCAACCAAGATGTCATCTGTACCCTATGCTAATGACTTCAAATAAGGTGAAATTCAGACCTGGATCTCTAATGCAAACTTAGAAGAATTCAGTCTATCACTGACTCCAAATACAAAATTATTTTGCTTTACCATCAACTTTATTTTTCCATTAAAACTCCATTCAACACAAAATCAATGATGGAGCCAGGATTCCTAAATCTTAATCTTTTACTAAATTCATCAAAGAGAGTCCCCTCTGGTCGCGTGGACCCTTGATTATCGACTCGAAGTGTAGGAAAAGAGCTAACATAGGTAATGCATTTCAAGTACAGTGAAACCAATCTGGCCCCACAAAAATGACAGAGAAGATGCTGTCCAAATCATGAGAAGTTTAATATAAACTTTAGGTCAGGTTACAAGTTAAATTACTCAGAAAAATTGGAAGACAAATATAGTAAAAGCATGCATATTTATATGATCATGCAATCTAAACTTGCACACAATCAGCAAGAATATGCAAAATAGAATCATATACAGCAAGCAAAATACCAACCAAGCATGTTCCATAAAGGAATTTCCCGATTCTAAATAAAGCAGTGAAGGTAACAAGGGGAAATTTTATGGGGAAGGTGTCAGTATCAAATGAGCCAATTTTAAGGATGGAGGGGAAAGTATAAGTGTTTGACTATGAAGCTTAACACTCTGGGCAGGGGAAATCAGCAGAGATGAGAAGAAATCTTCTCTCATCGAAGTCAGGAAAGGGTCTACTCAACTATTCTAAAGATTACACAAATAAAACATGAAAGAAGATCATAGACGGCTTGCTTCTACCAGTTTCCACCAAATGAACCAATCTGAAGACAGTGTTCTCTGGGAGCAGGTAGACTCCCTAGTTTCCCAGCTCTCAAAGAAGTAACCATCTGGGTGACCTTAGATGTAACATCAGTCCAGTCTGCCTGGCACAGAAGGTCTCTCCCAATATCTCAGTCTCCACATCCAAGGCCAAATTCTAATGAAAGTTCAGTAGCCTACTAATCTAATACAAATCATAAAATACAAAAACTCTATTCTAACTGAACAAACATGCTGATGAGCCTACCTGCAAAAGAGAGAAAAGCAAGACTCTTGCAAGAAATTTTATGAAAAAAGAAACATACACTGATCAGGCCTGCTTACAATTTAGGCTAACATTAGATTCAGAACAGACTCTAAACAAGCACAATTATCATAGATGATTATATCAAAAACATTTATAAAATGATATTATTCGTTATAATTCCACTAAATATATTGGTGGCTCTCATATACATGGATACACAGCCACTCACTTAAGATAATTATTAAAATGCACGCAGATTGATACAGTTAAACACACATTGAGTATATTGGTTACATAATAAAGGGGTAGGGCACTAAATTAAGCTTCTCCACCACACAGTACATATCTCTACTGTTTCTTCTGAGGAAAGTGAAACATTTGAGCAATAGCTTTCTCACACTAGACAACAACAATTTGAGCGATGATCTTCTCACACTTAGACCATGAAAATGCACTACTCAGCTGTGTCTCGTGTTTGACAGTGACTCCCCTGTAGTGTATCTCCAGGTTACTCCATACCTCATCACAGGACTGAAGAAATTCAACAAAATCCCTCTTATTCTCATAGAGGTGTAATGGTTGGCCCACCAAGCGTGCCTCATCTTTAAGACATGCTACATAACATACAAAGCAAAACCAAAGGGAATGATAGACGGAGTGTTGAACATTGCAAGCACTCACCCCCAGTCAACTGATCTGGGTTTAATCCATCATCATTCTTTAGCTCACTCCGCCACCCCAGATCAGACATGGCCATATGCAAATCAGTCTGACCCTGTGCCTCATGGGAACAGTCCGGCCCGAACTACCAAGCCATGTCTTCCCTGGACCGGAAACAAGCATCCTGGGACCAGTTTCTGGCTAATCAGCCGTCATCAGCCAGGCTAGCTTGAATCCAGTGGCAAAGTGAGCAAGGGACCCACGTCTGGGCATACCCTGCCAACTTAGGGCGAACAAAGCAAAACCAAAGGGGATGATAGACGGAGTGTTGAACATTGCAAGCACTCACCCCCAGTTGGGGGTGAATGTATGACATTGTTCTGCATTCTGTCCATCAATTGTTCTTTTTGCACATAACATACAAAGCATTATCAAACAGAACACCTCTCAAACAGGTCTAAAATCTACCTATCTCCAACTGTAAATAAGCCATAAGGACCTAGAATATTGCTATTTTGTAAATAAAGAAGTGCAAAAAAGAATATAACTTGGAGGTAACACTCCAGCTGTACAGTTGAATGTGGAGCCGATTCCTTCTGTATATCTAACTTGCACATTTGCTCCTAAATTTCAGAAAAGAACAGAAAATACTATAATGTTTATGGTTACAAAGAAATCCACATAAACTGTATTGTTTTTCTCTGTTTACATTTTTTATCTTATGAAATGAAGTCACCCCACAATTTAGATAGAAGGCAGAAAAGCAATGTCTGTTACAAAGTGAGCAGTATCACAGAAACTGAGCATGAAAGTGCTTATTTAAGACTTGGCCTCTGTCACAATTTTAGTCTGACTGGCAGCTTAAATATTTTAAGAGCGTAAGCAGCCAATCTGTACCAACTTCATCTCCCCATCAAAGCTCTCTCCGGGTACACACACTCACCCCTTCTCACCATTGCCAATACCTCCATCCCGGAAGGAATCCTCCCAGAAGCTCCCAAGATAGATCAGATCCTCCCACTCCTAAAGACACCCTCACTAGACTTTGATAATCTCACCAACTGCTGTCCCATCACTCGCCTAACATTCAAGCAAGGTCAATAAAAAAGCAGCCTGTGCTCACCTCCAACAGCACATTAATCCTAATCCATACTGCAGCCTGGAAACCTCTACCTTACACTTCATAGACAATGTCCTCCTGACCACAGATGAAGATCACTCATGCTTCCGGAAATTGGCAAGGCTCTCAGTTTCCTGCAAAACAGTTTAGCATCCCACTGTTACACACATCCTGGAGTCTGAAATGGGATTCATTGACAATCTCCACTGGCTCCCATCCTACCTTTCTAACCAACACTTTGTTCATATGGGCACCTCGAGGTCCCAAAAGATCCCTCTCACCTGCAGAGTCCTACAGGGTATGATACTGTAGCCCATCATCATCAGCCTCTACATGGAGCCATTTGAATGTCTCCTCTGTTTCAGGTGTCCAACAATGCTGGCATATTGTACAGAGGTTAATGTTTAGTGCCTACCTGACGCTCAACCCACCCTAGACAGAAATCATGTTTGCTTGCTTTGAACCTGCATTTTCTCTGAATGCCAAATCACTTGGATTCACCCAGGACTCCATCCTCACTCTAAAGGAACATATTGCCAAAAACATCAAAGACGACCTAAAAACTGCCCTTTCTTCTATAAAAAGGTGACCTTCTTGTCCATAAAGTGATTTATTAACTGCTGCTCAAGCCCTCATACTCCTGCATTCGTATGGGGGTATGGCTTTCTCCATGACTTTTCCAACTATATGCTAGCACCCTTGGAGAAATCCCACAAGCCACAGCATGTCTCATCCAGGTTGTGAACAAATATGTTCACATCAGCCCGATCCTGATGAAACTCTTTTAGCTTTCCTTGGCCAACCTGCACCATCTTCAAAAAAAGCTGTATCACTTAAAAAAAACTCCTGATCAGTGCCCTGGCTTATCTTGTCGACAAGCTCCCCATATCTGGTGGTTCTTAGCACATTCACAGCCAGTGAACAATCTGACTGCGAAGCATACAAAATTAAATAAAAGACAGAAGCTCCTCCCTCTCTGCACACATGATCTGGAACAACATCACTGTATCCATTAGGACCACCCCAACACAGCTTCAATTGAAAAAAGAGTTGAAGATGTAGCTATTTTAAGAACACTACTTTGCAATCCATTACCATTCCACAAACCAGCTATCTCTCCTCTCACCTGTTGAATATATGCCAGACTTTGAACATGTACAGCTCTCCCCAGCATTATTTCATAGTTTGTGCTAGAAAAATGCATGCACATACATACATATATAAAGAATACATATTACATACCTTAATCAGTGGTCGATAGTTGTCTGTTACTGGATCCTTAAAGGACTGTGCCACTTTTGGCTGAAAATGTAATAGCATTTGTTGATTCCCAAAAGTGGGACTTGGGAGGTCCAACGTACAAGCCCCAGAGGTACTGAATGCAAAGAAGGTACGAGGTTCCTCTGAAGTAGAAGACAGGGAGAGGAGATACTAATGAGTTGTGGGTGGTCAAGGGTGACAAAACACCTGATCAAGTGTAAGAAAGGGGGAATTTCCTTTATCGGAACTAGGGCTCTCACACACCCGGCAAGCTAGGTGTCATGCTTCATCATTTGAGCCTGCCCCTCATCAGGATGGCACTGCTATACCTGACGGGCTCCCAAACCGGAGCTCTATAGCGGGGATCTTCTGTTCCTGCTGGTTGGTGCAGTGGGGGTGAGGAGCCTAGTGTGTGTAGATGTCAAGGGAAGTGAATTTAAAACAGGTCAGTTAGTCTTTACCTTTATGTTATTCATAAGGTAAACCGTCTGATAAAAAATGATATAGAGAGTGGCAATAAGCTAGATGCAATGTGTCTAGTTGTGTGTGCCCGACTTTCAGTTGATTGACATGTTTCGTGCCTCTAATGTCGGGGGGATCTGGGCACTTCTTCAGGATCAAAAGGGAACACTATCTACACTACGCGGTCAAGTGAAATCTACGTACCACGTTCCCAGGTCAATGACCTATACTGTTGTTTAGCACTGCTTGCAACAGTTACGGAGGTTAAAAATGGACACCGATGTGGGTCCCGCGTGGTGACACACCGAGCCTGCGACCTACCCTGCCGCCGGAACCGGGATAACATTTGTTGACATATCTGAAGTAATCACAGAGCACATCAGTACCCAGCACAATAAACACAAAGCAAAATAACAACTCAACTAAAACATACCAGAACACAACACAACTAAACCAAAAAAAATCAACACAAAACCTACAATACTAAACAATAATAATGCAATGTAACAGTACAACACAAAATAGCACAAAAACAACACAATACATCATCAACACCAACAGATGCAACACAACAACTATGCTAAAATATTCTTCTCACAAATTTCCAAATATCTGCTTTCATAATATGGTGTTCAAAGGTGTTAGGACCTTATTTATTTCACAGGTGTTTGCTTATTTACCCCCAAAGACATATTAATAGCAACACCCACAAATATTTTGTCATCAGTCCCACTGACACTGCATCTTCCACAGAGCCCCGCTATATGCCCAACACTACTTCTAGCTGGTCAACCCTGAAACCCAGCATTTTACACTGCTGAAGACCTGAAGATCTGGCCTGAGCACTTGATACATTCAACAGGTGACCTCTTTTCCCACAGCCACCTCCTCCCCTTTGACCAACTGGTTGAGGAATATGGCTTTCCACCAGGGCAATTCCTCTTACACACACAGCTCAGTTGCACTTGCTGTGCTCTTTTGGGCATCACAGAGGGGGGCACCTGCCACACATCCTGTTCTCCAATCTGTCCTAACTAAGGGGCCCATTACGATTGCGGTGAATACGCCACTAGCAGCCTGTCGGTGGCGGATTCACCACCAAATTGCGTCCATTCTCCACCTGCCAAATTATGATGGCAGGCAGTTTTCCGGCAGACGTAATTCCGCCACAGGCAATCGTTCAGATTTCCTGACGAACCCGCAAAGCTTACCTAGAATGGCCATGTTAGGATGCTTCATCTCCGCAAGCCTAGAATGGCGGTTCAAAGGCTGGCGAAGATTGACTTCGGGAGCCTGTTGCGGGCCCCCCTTCAGCAGGGACACTTTCCTACTGCAACCCTACATTTCCCTGCACTAAATGGCAGGCACCACATGGTGCCTGCCACATAGTGCAGGGAAATGCAAACCCTGTATTTTACCCATTGTGGCAGGTGCTACAGCCTGCAGCACCCACCGCAACGGTAAAAATGCCCAATGGACCGCCACCGTGGAGGTCGTATTGTGATTCCATGGTTGGGACTGCCGCCATATAGGCAGATGGTCCCAATTCCCGTATCGATGGCGGAAGGACTCAGGTCCATCCACCATCATAATGAGATGCTATGAGGGATGCCAATCATCTAATCACTTGGCTTTATAAAGTCATTCGTAAACTGGTAGTCACCCCACTCGCATCACTGTACCAAAAATGGGAAGATGACCTTGGGAGGGTTCTTTATGACAAGTAGTGGGATTGTGTGCTCACATTTCCCAAACTAGAATCCTTTAGGTCCAGTTTTAAAAAAATGCACTTCCTCATACTCGATGAGACATACTGAACCCCGGCTCAATTAAATAACTACTCCCTCGAGAATACAAGCTGCATGCCCACACTTCCAAGTTCCTGACAATGACCTCATGCATATGCTGTGGTTGTGGTTTGCCCTTCAGAGTTATTGGCACTTAGTCCACCCCGCCCTGTGCGTGGTCACAGAACTTCCGAACATTTACACATGGGAATACTACTCCCTAGGCATATTCAAGTGTAAGAAACAACAAACAGTGCGCACCAGGTTTGCGGCCTTAGCACTTATTTTGGCCAAAAGTGCAGTAACACTTTACTGGAGCTCCCCGACACCGCCCCCCCCCCCCCAGCTGTAGAGATAGGAGAGCTCAGAAACAGTAATGTAACAAGTTGAGAGAGAGCTGAAGGGAAGATGTGGGTGCTTTGATAAAGAGGCAGATGGATGAGAAGGAAGCAGCTGTATGAGATAGAAGCAGGTAACAGGGAGATCATAAAGATAGTACCTAACCTCTTTTTCAGCCTTGCACTTAATGCATGATTTCTAACTGCAGTGATGTTCCTTCTCATGGAGTCATCAGAGTAAAATGTAATAAGGGCAAGTCTTGTCACATCCGCAACGCGAGGGATTTTGGTGACTTGACGTTCATGCCAGTGGCTGCTTGGTAGGGAGCAATACGCAAATGGGGCACAGCTGAAGAAGACGCCCTCCAATATGAGGAGGTACGTCACTTGCACATGCAACCAGTTTCCCCCAATGGGCCACCAAACTCGTACTCTTCCAGCAGGAGGTGGGAAATGATGATCTACCACCCTGATCACACCATGAGTCCAGCAAACATGAGGCATCTGCAGCCTCTACCAGGAGTTCGTACAACAGCACTCATCTGCAGACTTTTCTTACCCACCCCACACAGTTCATGCCACCCTGATTAACAGCCTGCCCTCTCTCGCCAAAATCCCACCCTTACTCTACGCACACAATTGCCATCACCCAGAGCATCCCTACTTGAATTATTAAGACAACCTACAGCTCTTTAAGCCCGGGGTACACCAGAGACACCAAGAATGTTCTGTTCTATTTGTGCTCAGCACTGTTACTGTACATTGAATACCTGGACACAACCAAACTGTGCTCCACAGCTTTATTTGCCTCTGCTGAATGTTATTGTGTTCTAATATTGTTTATAATATAAAGCCCAATAAACATATTTTCAACAAAAACAAAATCTGGCCCGTTGACTTTTTCAGCCGGCAGGGAAAAAAACATTCTCAATCATGCTGTGTTCTTTTAGTAACACAGCACTGGATTCATTCTAGGATGATGTGTAATAAATATGTTTTTTTTTTCATTTGAGTGTCAGCTTCTCTGATAGCGGAAGAAAATATTGAAGTCGCTTCCTTGAAATTACAGTGTTTTGAATGACTTGACGTTATGGTACACTGAGCACATGTCTGTTGCACACAGAGCAGAAATATTGCTAGATCCACAAGTAAACAAGCAATTGAACTTGGAGTTCAACATATACAATGAAATCAATACAAGACGCATAAAAAGGGGTAAATAAAACAGAACTGGGGCTTATAATCATTCCAAGTATAGGTTTTTCTTGGACATTTGACAATGCCCAGAGGCATGCGTTTTTGTGGCAATTACCAAACTCAGCTCTCTTCCTTTTTCACCCTAAAAAGGGTTGCAAAATTACTCCAACTCAAGAATGCTCAACTCCCCTTCCAGGTTGGATCGCAAATTCGCAAATTTGGGGGAGGGAGATTAGTGGAAGTAGTTACTCCAAAGGGTAAAATATTTTCCCACAGAGGAAAAAAGGGCGCGCTTGCATAGAGGATCCTATTTTGCAAATATGGGTGTCTATGGCAGAGAGAACTACACACATCAAGAATAAGATCTCCAAGGAAAAGTCAACCAGACCTTCCCAGGAGTACGCTTGGAAACTGCCACCTCTTTTGAGGCATAGTCCAAGGAATGTAAGTGAATAGCAAAAAGTAGCAATAGTATGCGATTTTCTTTTTTTTTTTAATAGAGCACTTTGGGCGGTTTTCACACTGGTATTTTTGCATGACGAAATCTCTCAAAGTAGAAAGCTACACTCACACCTAGGTGTAATTTCTTTGTGGATATAATTTACAACTTCTGAACGGAGATCTCCACCTAGATTCAGACTTACGAGTCATCTCGTTTGGCAGAAGTTGCGCCCTGAGATTTCGTGGCAACGTCACTTTTTACCAATTTGAGGAGCTCTCCTCCACTGGGGTAGCTGTCCCTATAGAAACCATAGGAGAGGCATAGGTGGAGATCTCCGGCCCAAGGTTTGTGAGTTGCAGTAGCGTTTGTGGTTAGACTGTGCTGTCTAATGCTGTGCAAAGAGGTCAAAGTAAGAGACACACAGAATACCCTTTAAAGGAAAGTGCAGTTTTTTGCAGTTCAAGGCAGCAATTGATAAGGAACATTTTTAACAAAAAACCTTGCAAAAAAGCAGCCCCAATCCCTTCATCTCCTAAAGCAAAGAAATTTTATGAAAAAAGAAACATACACTGATCAGGCCTGCTTACAACTTAGGCTAACATTAGATTCAGAACAGACTCTAAACAAGCACAATTATCATAGATGATTATATCAAAAACATTTATAAAATGATATTATTCGTTATAATTCCACTAAATATATTGGTGGCTCTCATATACATGGATACACAGCCACTCACTTAAGATAATTATTAAAATGCACGCAGATTGATACAGTTAAACACACATTGAGTATATTGGTTACATAATAAAGGGGTAGGGCACTAAATTAAGCTTCTCCACCACACAGTACATATCTCTACTGTTTCTTCTGAGGAAAGTGAAACATTTGAGCAATAGCTTTCTCACACTAGACAACAACAATTTGAGCGATGATCTTCTCACACTTAGACCATGAGAATGCACTACTCAGCTGTGTCTCGTGTTTGACAGTGACTCCCCTGTAGTGTATCTCCAGGTTACTCCATACCTCATCACAGGACTGAAGAAATTCAACAAAATCCCTCTTATTCTCATAGAGGTGTAATGGTTGGCCCACCAAGCGTGCCTCATCTTTAAGACATGCTACATAACATACAAAGCAAAACCAAAGGGAATGATAGACGGAGTGTTGAACATTGCAAGCACTCACCCCCAGTCAACTGATCTGGGTTTAATCCATCATCATTCTTTAGCTCACTCCGCCACCCCAGATCAGACATGGCCATATGCAAATCAGTCTGACCCTGTGCCTCATGGGAACAGTCCGGCCCGAACTACCAAGCCATGTCTTCCCTGGACCGGAAACAAGCATCCTGGGACCAGTTTCTGGCTAATCAGCCGTCATCAGCCAGGCTAGCTTGAATCCAGTGGCAAAGTGAGCAAGGGACCCACGTCTGGGCTTACCCTGCCAACTTAGGGCGAACAAAGCAAAACCAAAGGGGATGATAGACGGAGTGTTGAACATTGCAAGCACTCACCCCCAGTTGGGGGTGAATGTATGACATTGTTCTGCATTCTGTCCATCAATTGTTCTTTTTGCACATAACATACAAAGCATTATCAAACAGAACACCTCTCAAACAGGTCTAAAATCTACCTATCTCCAACTGTAAATAAGCCATAAGGACCTAGAATATTGCTATTTTGTAAATAAAGAAGTGCAAAAAAGAATATAACTTGGAGGTAACACTCCAGCTGTACAGTTGAATGTGGAGCCGATTCCTTCTGTATATCTAACTTGCACATTTGCTCCTAAATTTCAGAAAAGAACAGAAAATACTATAATGTTTATGGTTACAAAGAAATCCACATAAACTGTATTGTTTTTCTCTATTTACATTTTTTATCTTATGAAATGAAGTCACCCCACAATTTAGATAGAAGGCAGAAAAGCAATGTCTGTTACAAAGTGAGCAGTATCACAGAAACTGAGCATGAAAGTGCTTATTTAAGACTTGGCCTCTGTCACAATTTTAGTCTGACTGGCAGCTTAAATATTTTAAGAGCGTAAGCAGCCAATCTGTACCAACTTCATCTCCCCATCAAAGCTCTCTCCGGGTACACACACTCACCCCTTCTCACCATTGCCAATACCTCCATCCCGGAAGGAATCCTCCCAGAAGCTCCCAAGATAGATCAGATCCTCCCACTCCTAAAGACACCCTCACTAGACTTTGATAATCTCACCAACTGCTGTCCCATCACTCGCCTAACATTCAAGCAAGGTCAATAAAAAAGCAGCCTGTGCTCACCTCCAACAGCACATTAATCCTAATCCATACTGCAGCCTGGAAACCTCTACCTTACACTTCATAGACAATGTCCTCCTGACCACAGATGAAGATCACTCATGCTTCCGGAAATTGGCAAGGCTCTCAGTTTCCTGCAAAACAGTTTAGCATCCCACTGTTACACACATCCTGGAGTCTGAAATGGGATTCATTGACAATCTCCACTGGCTCCCATCCTACCTTTCTAACCAACACTTTGTTCATATGGGCACCTCGAGGTCCCAAAAGATCCCTCTCACCTGCAGAGTCCTACAGGGTATGATACTGTAGCCCATCATCATCAGCCTCTACATGGAGCCATTTGAATGTCTCCTCTGTTTCAGGTGTCCAACAGTGCTGGCATATTGTACAGAGGTTAATGTTTAGTGCCTACCTGACGCTCAACCCACCCTAGACAGAAATCATGTTTGCTTGCTTTGAACCTGCATTTTCTCTGAATGCCAAATCACTTGAATTCACCCAGGACTCCATCCTCACTCTAAAGGAACATATTGCCAAAAACATCAAAGACGACCTAAAAACTGCTCTTTCTTCTATAAAAAGGAGACCTTCTTGTCCATAAAGTGATTTATTAACTGCTGCTCAAGCCCTCATACTCCTGCATCGTATGGGGGTATGGCTTTCTCCATGACTTTTCCAACTATATGCTAGCACCCTTGGAGAAATCCCACAAGCCACAGCATGTCTCATCCAGGTTGTGAACAAATATGTTCACATCAGCCCGATCCTGATGAAACTCTTTTAGCTTTCCTTGCCAACCTGCACCATCTTCAAAAAAAGCTGTATCACTTAAAAAAAACTCCTGATCAGTGCCCTGGCTTATCTTGTCGACAAGCTCCCCATATCTGGTGGTTCTTAGCACATTCACAGCCAGTGAACAATCTGACTGCGAAGCATACAAAATTAAATAAAAGACAGAAGCTCCTCCCTCTCTGCACACATGATCTAGAACAACATCACTGTATCCATTAGGACCACCCCAACACAGCTTCAATTGAAAAAAGAGTTGAAGATGTAGCTATTTTAAGAACACTACTTTGCAATCCATTACCATTCCACAAACCAGCTATCTCTCCTCTCACCTGTTGAATATATGCCAGACTTTGAACATGTACAGATCTCCCCAGCATTATTTCATAGTTTGTGCTAGAAAAATGCATGCACATACATACATATATAAAGAATACATGTTACATACCTTAATCAGTGGTCGATAGTTGTCTGTTACTGGATCCTTAAAGGACTGTGCCACTTTTGGCTGAAAATGTAATAGCATTTGTTGATTCCCAAAAGTGGGACTTGGGAGGTCCAACGTACAAGCCCCAGAGGTACTGAATGCAAAGAAGGTACGAGGTTCCTCTGAAGTAGAAGACAGGGAGAGGAGATACTAATGAGTTGTGGGTGGTCAAGGGTGACAAAACACCTGATCAAGTGTAAGAAAGGGGGAATTTCCTTTATCGGAACTAGGGCTCTCACACACCCGGCAAGCTAGGTGTCATGCTTCATCATTTGAGCCTGCCCCTCATCAGGTTGGCACTGCTATACCTGACGGGCTCCCAAACCGGAGCTCTATAGCGGGGATCTTCTGTTCCTGCTGGTTGGTGCAGTGGGGGTGAGGAGCCTAGTGTGTGTAGATGTCAAGGGAAGTGAATTTAAAACAGGTCAGTTAGTCTTTACCTTTATGTTATTCATAAGGTAAACCGTCTGATAAAAAATGATATAGAGAGTGGCAATAAGCTAGATGCAATGTGTCTAGTTGTGTGTGCCCGACTTTCAGTTGATTGACATGTTTCGTGCCTCTAATGTCGGGGGGATCTGGGCACTTCTTCAGGATCAAAAGGGAACACTACCTACACTACGCGGTCAAGTGAAATCTACGTACCACGTTCCCAGGTCAATGACCTATACTGTTGTTTAGCACTGCTTGCAACAGTTACGGAGGTTAAAAATGGACACCGATGTGGGTCCCGCGTGGTGACACACCGAGCCTGCGACCTACCCTGCCGCCGGAACCGGGATAACATTTGTTGACATATCTGAAGTAAGCATGAGCGAATTTTGCGGATCTCGCGTTCGCGAATTTTGCGGATTTGCGGATTCGCAATCCGCAAAATCCGTGAATTCCCGCTAATTTTTTTTTTTTTGTGTTCGCCCGTGTTTCTGCCAGTTCGCGAGGGTTTTGTACACTTTCGCAAATTGCGAACTTACCTGTCGGGTCGCAAGTTTCGCGAACTTGTTGTTTCTACGTGTCCAGCCTGTTTGGGACACTCTTCTTCATCACTGCCACTCTCTGTCACCACTGCCACTCTCTGACTACTCATGCCACCCTCTGGCCCACCCATGCCACCCTCTGTTTCATCACCACACCCTCTGGTTGTCCAGTGTACATTATTTTCGGCAAAGCAAAGCACACCTTCCCTGCCTCAAGTGACCTGAATTAATTTGGGGCTGATTAATGTGTCACAGAATATTTTTTTAGCTGGCACCTGCTTCCTTAGTGCGCCCTGATTAGTGATCTTTTGCACTTGCTAAGTGCTTTCATTGTTGCAAAATTAGTTACAACACCTGCCCTGCCCCAACTGACAATAATGAATTAGGGGCTGATTAATGGATTTTAACTTCCAGCCTGGCTCCTGCTTGTCTCCCTTAGCTGTAATTCAGGACCTTTGTGGCATATGTGTAACTATTCTGAGGTTCAGAGCAGGGTCACATAATAGTTTCAACTGGCAACTGAACTCTGGAGGGGCCCCTCAGGAAGCACTACAGGAAATGGCTACTAATGATGAGCCTGAACTTTTGAACCTGGTAAGTAGTTACTTTCAGTTTTGCTAAGATCGTATTTCTGCAATTTTGCACTTATTCGCGGGGCGCGAACTCACGCGAACAGTGCGAGCAGTGTGAGCAAAATCCGCTGCTCGCGGATTTGCGGATTTTGCGGGAAATTCGCAAATCTCGCGGATTGCGGATTTCCCGAAAATCCGCAAAATCCGCGAGCGGAACGGATTTTCCGCCCATGCCTAATCTGAAGTAATCACAGAGCACATCAGTACCCAGCACAATAAACACAAAGCAAAATAACAACTCAACTAAAACATACCAGAACACAACACAACTAAACCAAAAAAAATCAACACAAAACCTACAATACTAAACAATAATAATGCAATGTAACAGTACAACACAAAATAGCACAAAAACAACACAATACATCATCAACACCAACAGATGCAACACAACAACTATGCTAAAATATTCTTCTCACACATTTCCAAATATCTGCTTTCATAATATGGTGTTCAAAGGTGTTAGGACCTTATTTATTTTACAGGTGTTTGCTTATTTACCCCCAAAGACATATTAATAGCAACACCCACAAATATTTTGTCATCAGTCCCACTGACACTGCATCTTCCACGGAGCCCCGCTATATGCCCAACACTACTTCTAGCTGGTCAACCCCGAAACCCAGCATTTTACACTGCTGAAGACCTGAAGATCTGGCCTGAGCACTTGATACATTCAACAGGTGACCTCTTTTCCCACAGCCACCTCCTCCCCTTTGACCAACTGGTTGAGGAATATGGCTTTCCACCAGGGCAATTCCTCTTACACACACAGCTCAGTTGCACTTGCTGTGCTCTTTTGGGCATCACAGAGGGGGGCACCTGCCACACATCCTGTTCTCCAATCTGTCCTAACTAAGGGGCCCATTACGATTGCGGTGAATACGCCACAAGCAGCCTGTCGGTGGCGGATTCACCACCAAATTGCGTCCATTCTCCACCTGCCAAATTATGATGGCAGGCAGTTTTCCGGCAGACGTAATTCCGCCACAGGCAATCGTTCAGATTTCCTGACGAACCCGCAAAGCTTACCTAGAATGGCCATGTTAGGATGCTTCATCTCCGCAAGCCTAGAATGGCGGTTCAAAGGCTGGCGAAGATTGACTTCGGGGGCCTGTTGCGGGCCCCCCTTCAGCAGGGACACTTCCCTACTGCAACCCTACATTTCCCTGCACTAAATGGCAGGCACCACATGGTGCCTGCCACATAGTGCAGGGAAATGCAAACCCTGTATTTTTACCATTGTGGCAGGTGCTACAGCCTGCAGCACCCACCGCAACGGTAAAAATGCCCAATGGACCGCCACCGTGGAGGTCGTATTGTGATTCCATGGTTGGGACTGCCGCCATATAGGCAGATGGTCCCAATTCCCGTATCGATGGCGGAAGGACTCAGGTCCATCCACCATCATAATGAGATGCTATGAGGGATGCCAATCATCTAATCACTTGGCTTTATAAAGTCATTCGTAAACTGGTAGTCACCCCACTCGCATCACTGTACCAAAAATGGGAAGATGACCTTGGGAGGGTTCTTTATGACAAGTAGTGGGATTGTGTGCTCACATTTCCCAAACTAGAATCCTTTAGGTCCAGTTTTAAAAAAATACACTTCCTCATACTCGATGAGACATACTGAACCCCGGCTCAATTAAATAACTACTCCCTCGAGAATACAAGCCGCATGCCCACACTTCCAAGTTCCTGACAATGACCTCATGCATATGCTGTGGTCGTGTTTTGCCCTTCAGAGTTATTGGCACTTAGTCCACCCCGCCCTGTGCGTGGTCACAGAACTTCCGAACATTTACACATGGGAATACTACTCCCTAGGCATATTCAAGTGTAAGAAACAACAAACAGTGCGCACCAGGTTTGCGGCCTTAGCACTTATTTTGGCCAAAAGTGCAGTAACACTTTACTGGAGCTCCCCGACACCGCCCCCCCCCCCCACCCCCCCCCCCCAGCTGTAGAGATAGGCGAGCTCAGAAACAGTAATGTAACAAGTTGAGAGAGAGCTGAAGGGAAGATGTGGGGGCTTTGATAAAGAGGCAGATGGATGAGAAGGAAGCAGCTGTATGAGATAGAAGCAGGTAACAGGGAGATCATAAAGATAGTACCTAACCTCTTTTTCAGCCTTGCACTTAATGCATGATTTCTAACTGCAGTGATGTTCCTTCTCATGGAGTCATCAGAGTAAAATGTAATAAGGGCAAGTCTTGTCACATCCGCAACGCGAGGGATTTTGGTGACTTGACGTTCATGCCAGTGGCTGCTTGGTAGGGAGCAATACGCAAATGGGGCACAGCTGAAGAAGACGCCCTTCAATATGAGGAGGTACGTCACTTGCACATGCAACCAGTTTCCCCCAATGGGTCACCAAACTCGTACTCTTCCAGCAGGAGGTGGGAAATGATGATCTACCACCCTGATCACACCATGAGTCCAGCAAACATGAGGCATCTGCAGTCTCTACCAGGAGTTCGTACAACAGCACTCATCTGCAGAATTTTCTTACCCACCCCACACAGTTCATGCCACCCTGCTTAACAGCCTGCCCTCCCTCGCCAAAATCCCACCCTTACTCTACGCACACAATTCCCATCACCCAGAGCATCCCTACTTGAATTATTAAGACAACCTACAGCTCTTTAAGCCCGGGGTACACCAGAGACACCAAGAATGTTCTGTTCTATTTGTGCTCAGCACTGTTACTGTACATTGAATACCTGGACACAACCAAACTGTGCTCCACAGCTTTATTTGCCTCTTCTGAATATTAGTGTGTTCTAATATTGTTTATAATATAAAGCCAAATAAACATATTTTCAACAAAAACAAAATCTGTCCCATTGACTTTTTCAGCCGGCAGGGAAAAAAACATTCTCAATCATGCTGTGTTCTTTTAGTAACACAGCACTGGATTAATTCTAGGATGATGTGTAATAAATATGTTTATTTTTCATTTGAGTGTCAGCTTCTCTGATAGCGGAAGAAAATATTGAAGTCGCTTCCTTGAAATTACAGTGTTTTGAATGAGTTGACGTTATGGTACACTGAGCACATTTCTGTTGCACACAGAGCAGAAATATTGCTAGATCCACAAGTAAACAAGCAATTGAACTTGGAGTTCAACGTATACAATGAAATCAATACAAGACGCATAAAAAGGGGTAAATAAAACAGAACTATGGCTTCTAATCATTCCAAGTATAGGTTTTCCTTGGACATTTGACAATGCCCACAGACATGCGTTTTTGTGGCCATTACCAAACTCATCTCTCTTCCTTTTTCACCCCAAAAAGGGTTGCAAAATTACTCCAACTCAAGAATGCTTAACTCCCCTTCCAGGTTGGATCGCAAATTCGCAAATTTGGGGGAGGGAGATTAGTGGAAGTAGTTACTCCAAAGTGTAAAATATTTTCCGACAGAGGAAAAAAGGGTGCGCTTGCATAGAGGATCCTATTTTGCAAATACGGGTGTCTATGGCAGAGAGAACTCCACACATCAAGAATAAGATCTCCAAGGAAAAGTCAACCAGACCTTCCCTGGAGTACGCTTGGAAACTGCCACCTCTTTTGAGGCATAGTCCAAGGAATGTAAGTGAATAGCAAGAAGTAGCAAAAGTATGCGCTTTTCTTTTTTTTTTGTAATAGAGCACTTTGGGCCGTTTTCACACTGGTATTTTTGCATGACGAAATCTCTCAAAGTAGAAAACTACACCCACACCTAGGTGTAATCTCTTTGTGGATGTAATTTACAACTTCTGTATGGAGATCTCTACCTAGATTCGGACTTACGAGTCATCTCCTTTGGCAGAAGTTGCGCCCTGAGATTTCGTGGCAGTGTCACTTTTTACCAATTTGTGGAGCTCTCCTCCACTGGGGTGGCTGTCCCTATAGAAAGCATAGGAGAGTCATAGGTAGATCTCCGGCCCGAGGTTTGTGAGTTGCAGTAGCATTTGTGGTTAGACTGTGCTGCCTAATGCTGTGCAAAGAGGTCAAAGTAAGTGACACACATAATACCCTTTAAAGGAAACTGCAGTTCTTTGCAGTTCAATGCAGTAAATGATAAGGAACATTTTTAACAAAAACCTTGCAAAAAAGCAGCCCCAATCCCTTCATCTCCTAAAGCAATATATCTTTCCACTCATCCATTCTTTCTCTTTCCCACTTTATATCTCTTCTCCCTATCTGATCGATTTCTCCCTCTCTCTATTTCTCTCTCTCCCTCCCTCTCCCCCTCTGTGCATGCTACAATTGACCTTGGGGAGCTGCAGAAAGTGAAAGAGCCCTCACGGACCCGGTCCAATAAAAGGCCAGTCTGAACCTCAATTGATTCTTATATTCCTGGTAGGCAGATCGAGAAGAAAACAGCAACTGAGTTTAAGAAATTTCAGCCAGCAAATGTGCAAAGAAAAAAAAATAGTTTCCGCCCATATGTGAATGTCATATTCATTTTTCCACACAGCAAGTTGCAGAATGCTAACTCGGCTGTCTTAGAATTTCTTGCTTTCAAACCATTCATGACACATCTGGAATTCACGATGCACACGCGCACACATTCTCGATTAATGGCTAGCTTCATGAATCCAGGCTAACGAGCCCATTCTGATGAAAATTGTCCTCTTATGTGGGAGGAGTCTCCAACCTTCACCTTCAACTTATGCTCTCACTTTCTATCTTACCACTTCTTGTTCCGCATTTTTTATGAACTCTTACTCTTCTCACTTTTTGTCTTTTTCTCCTCCCCACAGACTTCTTGCACCTGTCGCCTCACATGCGCCTTACCCGTTTCCTTGCTCCATCGCTTTCCTTGTCATTGCATCTATTCTGATCATGGAAAAAAATGAATACTTGCATGATTTACCTCCAAGTTACTTTTATTCCTCTTTTTGTGTCTCGTGTGCTTTTTAAAACAATTTACCTTTGAATTCCTGTCATCTTTTGCTATGATTGTATATTTGCTGTATATTTTGTAGTTCATATTTTCCCTCTTGACCCATCATTTGATGCCTGCTATGTGATTCATTCTGAATCTTTGGTCATATTTTACATATTAAACTAACTTTTCTAGTTTCAGAATCATCATTTTGAGGTTACATTCTGTGATTCTCCAACCAAACCTTTACAAATGCATGTAGTCATGTATTACTGTATATGTACACAAAGCCACACACTTGTCTGGGATCAAGCAGGGGAGCATGTCAGTCCTTACTAGACAGCACACTGCCATGACTAAGCACACAGCTCACATCATTGAACTTCTTCCATAGAAAGAAATGTCAGAGAGAGCAGCATAGTAAAGTATATGCCACAGTACCAATATTTCCATTAGAGATTTTCAGATGTGAAATTTGGAAGCGGGGGATATTCTGGGAGGTGGTCTTCCATGCAAAGATGAGTGTTGGGAGAAACCAAGCTAAAAACCCTTGTATTCCATCCCAACGTTCTTATAAGCTACCAGAACACCAAACACCAACTTCACCAGTGATTTCCTAAAATAAATAGTTGACAATGGAAAACATATTATCACACAACATCAATATAAAATGAACAGCGTAAGAAGAAGATGTAGCCTATCATATATGAATGAGGTATGCTTAAGCATGGGCGAATTTTGCGAATCTCGCGTTCGCGTATTTTGCGGATTTGCGAACTCGCAATTCGCAAAATCCGCGAATTCTCGCGAATTTTTTTTTGTGTGTTCGCGCGGGTTTCTGCCAGTTCGCGAGGGTTTTGTACAATTTCGCAAACGCGAACTTACCTGTCGGGTCGCAAGTTTCGCGAACTTGTTGTTTCTACGTGTCCAGCCTGTTTGGGACACTCTTCTTCATCACTGCCACTCTCTGTCACCACTGCCACTCTCTGACTACTCATGCCACCCTCTGGCCCACCCATGCCACCCTCTGTTTCATCACAGCACCCTCTGGTTGTCCAGTCAGTGTATATTATTGTGGCAAAGCAAGCACACCTTCCCTGCCTCAAGTGACCTGAATTAATTTGGGGCTGATTAATGTGTCACAGAATATTTTTTTAGCTGGCACCTGCTTCCTTAGTGCTTCCTGATTAGTGATCTTTTGCACTTGCTAAGTGCTTTCATTGTTGCAAAATTAGTTACAACACCTGCCCTGCCCCAAATGACAATAATGAATTAGGGGCTGATTAATGGATTTGAACTTCCAGCCTGGCTCCTGCTTGTCTCCCTTAGCTGTAATTCAGGACCTTTGTGGCATATGTGTAACTATTCTGAGGTTCAGAGAAGGGTCACATAATAGTTGCAACTGGCAACTGAACTCTGGAGGGGCCCCTCAGGAAGCACTACAGGAAATGGCTACTAATGATGAGCCTGAACTTTTGAACCTGGTAAGTAGTTTCAGTTTTGCTAAGATCGTATTTCTGCAATTTTGCGCTTATTCGCGGGGCGCGAAGTTGTACTGGGAAGCCGCGAACTCACGCGAACAGTGCGAGCAAGCCATAAAATCCGCTGCTCGCGGATTTGCGGATTTTGCGGGAGATTTGCGAATCTCGCGGATTGCGAATTTACCGAAAATCCGCAAAATCCGCGAGCGAAACGGATTTTCCGCCCATGCTTAGGTATGCTCATTGCTGTCTGCTTTGTAACGTCTCCAAACGCTGGTCAACTACCAGCCCAGACTGTTGTGCAAGGATTTTTTTCAAGCGCCATACTTACTACTAAGGGCCTGATTCCGATGCCACAGGAAACTGCTCCGAAACTTGGTCGGAGCCATTCCTACAACATCATAATTTCCTGCGTGGACCAATTTCTGACCGACCCATTTGGATGGAGTTGGTCGGATACTAACCCAAACAGGATTTCCGAATGGCTTCCGAGGGGCCTGTAATCTCAAGGGTGGCTCCTTCCGCCCGAGGGATTACGATGGCAGATTCCCACAACATTTCTGTGTCAGCCTGTCCGACACAGAAAGGCTGTGCCAGTAGGGCCCGATGGGTGCAATGCCTCTGGATGGTGGCCTAGGCTGATTCATGCACCCGGTGGAAGACACCTCAAGGTGCCTGCCACCAGGTGAAGAGATGAACTGCACCTCCTCTCTTTACACTGAGAGCATGCATTTCGGTCAGAAAGTATGCTTCCATTGTAAAGATTAGGAGTGCGACCGAACAGTGTTCAGTCGCATCGCACTTGCTGGGTTGGGACCGACGACAGGAGATCGGTCGGTCCCAGTTCCCAAACGATATCGGATGGACTCAGGTCCGTTCGACACCGTAATTGTGTCCTTAGTGTGGAACTGGCCACAAAACATAGAGCTCAGGAAACAACACCCAGTCATCAATTCTGAAAAGAAGGTAAGTGCATTTATTTCATAAAAGAGGAGCTATCGCATTCATATGTAGTCGGAGCCAAATAGTTGGCGCAGGAGGGGCTTAACTATTGAACAGTAGATGTGCATGGCAAAATATCTGACAAGCAAAGGTACGTCCATGAAATGGCAAAATAAGCTACTCCAAAGATGGTATACTGGTTTGAATGTTTCTCATAACCGATGAGGATCTGCAAAGAAAACGAGCAGAGCAAAGGTCACAGTAATGCTTTTTAGGTCTCCCCTACGGCATTGCTTTAGCAATGCCTTTTTGGCGAGATTATAGTAAGGCTTTCAAAAGTGTACCCAAACTGCGGATCGGGTACAGTGCATGTGACCTCAACCACGCGCATTGTGCACAGCTCCCATTTACCACCAGACACTTCCACAGCCGGGCGCGTCCACATCGCACACAATTTGACTTCAAAGGAAGCCGCTCCCCCGTCCCCACCACGCAATGCCGAGAGCTTGTTTTTTTTATCGCAGCCGATTGAAGCACTTTCACTGTGCGTGGTTGTGGCCGATCAGGAGACTTTGGAGTTCCTTGTCTTTTTAGGGACCACTGCACGCTTTCTCGGTGAGCTGATAAAAAAAACACACTGTGCTGCTGGCTCTATGCATTGGTTCTGTAAAATATACTGAAAGCACAGCTTATTTAAGCAAATAAATATAACCTAAAACAATTGAGAAAGGGAGAGACGATACTGGCGGTGTATGTTGTTAACTAATTAACATATACATTTCCTGCTTTGTAGGTGCTTTACATCCTACACAAGTTAACCTCACAACCAACAAGCACGCATAAATGCGATCCCTGCAACATATAGTGCAGCAGGAAACTGTGCAAGTCATTATGTTGTGAAAACATTCGTGCCAGCGGACTGATGCCATCAGTTATCCAACAGTGCTTGTTTAACTTTTGCACATGCACTCTTGTAGAGTGCATGTGACTATAGTGCCTCTTCCTCACCCCGCCCTTCTCGCTCTGTCCGTTCTGTTTCCCTAACCCCCTTCATTTCTCCGACTATCTGTTCTGTTACGCCAACCCCCGCCATTCTCTGACCATTTGTCTGTTTAACCCACCGCCCTCCTTTTGCAGTCCGTTCAGTTTAAACCAACCCCCACCCTTCTCAAGCTGTCCGTTCTTTGTAATTCACCTCAAAACCCCTACCACTGTCCACTCTTTTTAACCCACCCCCTGCACTCCTTCTGCTGACCGTACATTTTAACCCACCCCACTGTTTTTGTTCCCCACCCTCCTTCCATGTGTTGCTTGCTCAATTCCAAACACTCCCCTTGAATTATTTTAAGACATATTGCACAGTAGCCTGGGCTACTGCGAAACATGGCTTAAAGGAAAAAAATGTGCTATGATGCGGTCAATGCTGGCTGCCAATGCTTGTTTATTTAGAGAGCCTCCAGGTCATTCCTTTCAGTGCGTGCGCACCATACGCGGTCTTTTGTTTTGTTATTTCTACACAGATCTCAAGTTGTTTCTAGTTAGCCGTAATAGCGCATGCCTTCCTCGTACTTTCGTCGTATTTTCACATTTTTGTCCTGAATTCCCAATAAAGGAGCTGGCACTCGGTGTGACCTTCGGCAGATTGTTTTTTTTTGCATTATGCCTCGACATATGCATCTCTCTGTTTCCCAGTGCCAGGCGAAACAGCTCACTCGGGGTTTGGGTGCTTGGTTACCAGTAAAGAGCAGGCCCTGCGCTGCCAGCAGATGCGCAGCATTAGAAGATTTCTATCTATCTATCTATCTCTCTATCTATCTATTGCCCTCACTCTATCTATCTATGTACTATCTATCTATCGCCATCACTCTATCTATCACCCTCACTCTATCTATCTATCGCCATCACTCTCTCTCCCTCACTCTATCTATCTATCTGTCTATCAATCTATCGGCCTCACTTATCTATCTATCGCCCTCACTCTATCTATCTATCTATCTATCTATCTATCTATCTATCTATCTATCTATCTATCTATCGCCCTCACTCTATCTATCACCCTCACTCTATCTATCGCCCTCACTCTAGCTATCTATCACCCTCACTCTATCTATCTATCGCCCTCACTCTATCTATCGCACTCACTTTATCTATCTATCTATCTATCTATCTATCTATCTATCTATCTATCTATCTATCGCCCTCACTCTATCTATTTGTCTATGTATCTATCGCACTCACTTTATCTATCGCCATCACTCTATCTATCTATCACCCTCACTCTATCTATCTATCGCCCTCACTCTATCTATCTATCGCACTCACTTTATCTATCTATCTATCTATCTATCTATCTATCTATCTATCTATCTATCTATCTATCTATCTATCTATCTATCTATCACCCTCACTCTATCTATGTATCTATCTATCACCCTCACTCTATCTATGTATCTATCTATCACCCTCACTCTATCTATCTATCGCCCTCCCTTTGGTTGGGATTGTATTTTTGCCCATAACTGACTGTGCTTGGAGTGGTCCTAGGAGAACTTGGGCCACCACCGAATTGTCCAGCATGATGTGCTCTTTGTGTTCAAGGCATCTGCTTGGTTCTCTCCCTAGGTTAGGGAGGATCCCAAAATCATCACCTCTCTCACTGCTTGCTTTATTTTCATTTTCACTTTTGTGAGATGACTATTTGCATTTTAGCCTGTAAATATAGTTATTAGTTGATTTACTAAAGGTATGTGAGATTTCTGTGTTAATATTTTGGATGAGATGAGGGGAGTTTCACGCATGGACTTCATGCATAATCTCTGGAGTAAGATACTGTACCCACAACCCTACAATAAAACAATTTTACTTTTACATGCTAAAAAGCATATAACTAATTCACAAAAGTGAGCTTTGACAAATATCAGGCAATGACAGAGGTGATGATTTTGGGGTCCCCTTAACCTAGGGGGAGGACCAAGCAGATGCCTTGAACACAAAGAGCATATCATGCTCAGCGATTGTGGTGATCTCATCCTCCTAGGACCACCCCAAGCAAAGTTATGGGCAAAAATACAACGCCAACCAAAGGTTAGGGAGGACCCCAAAATCATCACCTCTCTCACTGCTTGCTGTATTTTCATTTTCACTTTTGTGAGATGACTATATAATCAAAGGTATGTGAGGTTTCTGTTTCATAAATTGGCATAAGATGGAGCGGAGTTCACTGAGTTTTTGTTCAACTCTGCAGAAATCTGTGTAGTGGTACTCAGCCAACTACACCCACCCGTAGTTGGGTTGTGAGGTGCTGCAGTGCACTCTGTAGTACCTACAGGACACAGAGTCATTGTTGGGTTGCTTTTTCTTCTGTCACAGCACAAAAGACACTGTCCCCAGTGCTGGTAGCAGATGAACTTGAAGTCTTTGCTGTTCCAGGGACTTCTTGAACAGGGGGCAAGTTCTACCTTAAGCCCTTGCAGAAACTCACACAAAGAAGTTGCAGAAAGTCCAGTCCTTTCACTGCCCAAGACAGAAGCAGCCACTGCAGGCCAACACAGCAAAGCACTCAGCAAAGTGGTAGTTCCTCCTCACAGCTTCTCCAGCTCTTCTTCTTGGAAGACTTCTTGTTCCAAAATAGTTCTCTGAAGTATTTTATATCCCTGAGACTTCCAACAGGAGGCAAGCTCTACTTCAAGCCCTTGGAGAAAACTCTAACAGCAGGATGATGAAAGTGCAATCCAGTCCTTTCCCTGCCCAAGACAGTAGCAGCAAGCAGCAGGCCAACACAGCAGAGCACTCAGCAAAGTTGCAGTACCTCCTGACAGCTTTTCCAGACGTTCTTTCTGACAGGTTCCTTAGTTCAGCAGTAATCTGAATCTCTGGGGTCTGGGCCCCAATATTTATACAGCAAAATCCTTTGTTCTCTGGAGGTGGCAGAGAGTGTCTGTGCCTAGCCTAAACCAGTTCTGTCCTCTCTGGTCCAGCTTCCCGGCAGGAGGTGGAGACAGCCTTGTCCAAGACAGACAGGGCCTATTCAGGAGCAAGGGAAATCTCCTCCAAACACTCTAAACGCAGACCAGACCTATTCAGGTGCTAGTGAAAACTCCGCCCCCTACTCAGACTGCAGCCTAGGTCTATTCAGCCCAGCCGGGACTCATTTAGGAAAGACAGAGCACACATCAAAACCCCTGACCCGGCAGCCGTCTGAGAGAATGCACCTCCCCAGCCCATGTCACTCAAAAGCAGGTCAGTCAATACATAAGCCAGCAGAGGCACGTTGAATGGTTAAGCAAGAAAATACCTACTTTCTGAAAGTGGTATTTTCAAACACACAATATAAAAATCATCTTTACTAAAAGATGAATCTTTATGTTCTGAGTTTTATCATACTAAACTTTACTTTCCTAACTTGTCCCAATGGCAAGTTACATGTATAAGATGTTATAAATAAACTCCCATTCTACCCTATCAGTCAATACATAAGCCAGCAGAGGCACGTTGAATGGTTAAGCAAGAAAATACCTACTTTCTGAAAGTGGTATTTTCAAACACCCAATATAAAAATCGTCTTTACTAAAAGATGAATCTTTATGTTCTGAGTTTTATCATACTAAACTTTACTTTCCTAACTTGTCCCAATGGAAAGTTACATGTATAAGATGTTATAAATAAACTCCCATTCTACCCTATCAGACAGATAGCCTTTCCACAGTGAAAAACAAAATGCACTGTAATTCACTAACAGGACATGTAACACACACCAGTACAAGTCCTACCTTTAACATACACAGCACCCTGCCCACAGGGGTACCTTGGGCCTACCTTAGTGGTGACTAATATGTAAGAAAAGGGAAGATTAGGGCCTGGCAAGTGGGTGCACTTGCCAGATCGACATGGCAGTTACAAATTGTGCGCAGACTGTGCAGTGACAGGTCGGAGTTACCTTTACAGGGCTACTTCTGTGAGTGGCACAACTGATTATTGGGAATTTTGAGAATTGTATGGTAGATTTGTTATCTTTTTAGTCTTGCTTGCACAGATAAAATATTGGTTATTTTTCTAAAGCTGGTGTGGTGCCCTTTTGTAGTTGTTTCATTGTATAATTGTTGGTTATGTGCAAATGCTTTACACACTGCCTCTGAGATAAGCATGACTGCTCGTGCAAAGTTACCAATCGAGTGAGCTTTGGTTATTTTAGGAGTGTAACTCCCTCGCCCTGACTAGGAAGAAGGGTCCCTACTTGGACAAAGGTACCTACCTCTGCCAACTAGAGACCCCCATTCTAACACTCCCTCACTCCCTGGGCTGCTCACCCATGTACCTCAGGATCCCTATATAGCTGTCACACTAACTTGATGAAGCCAGTAAGTCTAGTTTATCAATGAAAAAGCAATAACCTGTTGATTTTTCCCAAGTTTATTTTTGAGAGTGGCTTAGGTACTTTATCATGTAGGTTACCCACTGTAAGAAATGAAAACAATAATAGAGGCAATCTTTAGGTACTGTAATGAAATATTTGAAAGGCTATATGACACCTAGCTTAACAGGCCTATACGTGCAAATTTGTTTTGTGCTTTTCTAGCAAAGTAGTTCAAAGTTTTTCTCTCCAATTGCATGCCATCATTTCAGTGAAGCATCCTAAAAGTGAGTTGAATACAATGTTTCGTATTAGTTGTAAAATTAGAAAATCTGGCACAACGGATAACTAAGTAGCACTGTGAACTCGCTTACTTTTCAGAAATGGCAAAAGCTGTGAAGTCATACTAAGCACGCCGCTGGCAGTAGAAAGAGAGCACTATAAGCATTGAACAACATGGAGTCCCTACAGTACAGGTGACAAAACGAGTAAGCAGCTCAGCAATATGTACTCTTGTCAAATAATTGAGTAAATTCAAACTCTTTTCTTTTCTTTTTTCTATAGAACTCCTAAATACCTCAATCACAAGAAACTCTTGAACCGCAGGTAACGGTCCAGGTATTTTTGCATTACTGAATAATTGAGACGAAAAGCAGTACTATATTCAGAGAAGGGTTTAGTTTTAATAATTATTTTTTTACTTTCCTTTTTTATTTCAGATTACACTGAGTCAATTTGCCCTGAAGATAATCCCTTGATAATACAGGGATTTGAAGTGTGTCTATGACATCATGAGGGCTGTATATGAAATGTAGCCCTAAGGCAAGATAGGGATAATTAACTAAAACATATCCCACACAGTCCTTGAGCTTAGCCCCATGGTTTAAGGAAGTCTAATAAAGTCAGTTAAATAGTTATTTTACATAGAGTTCCTGTATGACATTAATCTTGACAAATTGTAGTTGTAATGTGATAATTACACTTTATATCAATGTGATTTATGCATTTGCTTACAGAAATAATTGTTTTCATCCTAAGTATTGCTTTGTTATGAGCACTAGGTGTATTGTTTTATGTTTTGGCATGCATTTGAATGTTATAAAATATGCATAAAAGGTGTTTAAATAATGGCTATGATCTAGCCAGGACAAAAATAAAGTATTTGCATTGGTCTTTAAACTGCTAAATAAATAGCAGGAACCAAAATAAGGTGGTCAGATCTTCTTTTTTCAAAAAAAATAATTTCAGGAATGGCTGTCAAAGGCTTGCTAACCCCCTTGGTATGGAGGATGAAGCAATGTTCACCATGAGTGAGACCGCCAGTGCACACACTGGAGGATTTCCTCAGTTACCATAATGGTAGGGCCTGATGCAGAATCACTTATGCCTCACCCTCCCAGCCTGCAGCAAAGATGTCATTGTGGTATATGGCTCACTGAACTTATTGAGCCTACTGAATAGAGTAATGAGGAGCAGGTAAGCTGAGCTCCATGTGTGTCTCCTGGAATTGCTCCCAAGGTGAGCCTCAAATAATTTTTGGGGGAAATCGCTGGAAAGTAAAGAGTCTCCTTTTAACAACTTTGCCTCTCTCAAAAGGATTCCTGCTGAAGAACTGTGAACGTGCCACAGATCAAAAAACCCACTTGACAATAGAAAATACTTTCTGTGGGAAGGGTTTGTTCCCAAGGCATGGTTTGCCCCTCCCCCCTCGGGGCAGGGCACAATAATACATTAAAAAATGTGTCCCTTCGCTGGGGGTCAATCAGGCCCTCGAGGAGGTTGCAAAAAACCCCGCCCCCCAGGAAGGTGGAATATGGTGGCCATTATCAATCTGCTAGTGCCTAGTTGGGGCCTTTCTGCCGCCTGTGCAGTAATATTTACTTTAGATGCATGTTTGGAATGGGGAGACTTTTGCCTTTCAAACTGTGCCCGCTGCCAAGGATTCCGGCTCAGAGATTGTGGCAGGGACTGTGATGCCTGAGTAGGAATTTTACTCGACCCCAATATTTTATTTTGGGGTAGGAGCAAACCCTCTAGTTGGGGGGTGACACCTGAGGGATCAGCCCATGTCATCTACATTTTACTTCTTACTTCCCCCATTATACAGCATGGGGCCATGGGTTAGCCCACTCAATCCCCTGGTCCATTATTGTGCCATTTCATTTTGTTTCTGCCCACCAAATCATACAGCTTGGGGCTCATGCTTCACCCCAAGTCACCCACTGGCCTGCTATTGTGTTGTTCAAGTTATCTCCTGCCCACAGCAGCATGTAGCATGGTGCAGGGGGTTAGCCCACTTCACCCCTTTGTCTGTTATTGTATTATTCACATTTAGCTTCTGGCCTCCATAGCGCGTGGCATGGCGCCAATGTGGAAGCCCATTTCTTCCCTCGGTCTGGTATTGTGTTGTTCACATTTTGGTTTTGCCCACCACAATATACAGCATGTGGCCCATAGGTCAGTCCATTTGGCTCTCTTCACTGGTTGTGAGGGCATTATGCCCCTTTGAATGAGCACATCCAACCCACAAAGTAGTTCTTTTCAGTGCCAGGAACTACTATGTAGGGGTGGGCGTAGTTCGCGAAGTAGCGCTACGCGAAGCTACGCGGAGTGCACTTCGCATTACGCGAACTTCACGTAGCACTACGCGAGCTGCATAGTAGCATGTTCGCACTGTGCAAGATGCATTTTCAATGATTGCACAGTGCGAACAAGCATCCGGCACTGTGCAATCATTGAAAACGGCATCTTGCACAGTGCGAGCTGTAGTTTTCTGCCGCTCGAGTAGATTTTTACTCGAGCGGCAGCTTTCTCAACGCGAACTGGTAGTTTCTCATTGCGAGCAGTCACGAGCATGCACGATCACTGGCAATGAGAAACCTGACCTTCCCGCGTTGAGAGTCTCGCCGGGATGTCATTTTGCTTGCTCGCGTTCGCGAACATGACGTTGAGGACCGCGAACAAGCAAAAAATGACCGACTGTCAGGACCCAAGGCTTGAATACCGTCATTCACTGTCCAGCTGGGCAGCAGGGTTGGTCAGAGAGAGTGCGAAAGCGGAGACTCAAGATGGCCGCCGCCGTTGCCTTGGTCAAGGCTCGGCAGACGTTCTAGTCTCTAGATCCTGGGGAACCAATGTGAAGCGCGAGAGTGAGGAGAGCTTCGCACTTCACCGTGACAGCAACCAGAGAGGTCCGTGAATTCCGTCGTCCAGAGAATCCTGTCAGGAGAAATGTAAAACCTGACTAGAAATGTCCCGTTATTTTTAGAACCTAGAAGAGGTTAGTTCGTTTTTCCCTACCCGGCGCGTGATTCAAGCGCGGGTTGTCAGAGGCTTGAGGAACGGCACGGCAGGCTGCTGTGTGCGCACGTCAAGGAATCCAAGTGAGCGCCTACCAGAGAACTCGGCGGAGAAAAGAGAGGAGTAGCGAGTTGCCGAGCATATCCCGAAGGAAAAAGGAGGAGTGACAGTAGAGACTGAAGCAAGCTAAGTGACACTCAAATTGAATATATATATATATATTGAAAGTTATACTTACTGTTAAGTAAAGAGAAGGAGGAGTTCAGTGGCAAGTTATATCTCCTGGAAAAAACGAGGAAAAAAGAAAGAGTTAAACATTGGAAGTTGTGAACAGTATAATCCAATGGAAAATATATGTACATACCTGTAAATAAGCAGAAACCTCATCTGGCACTCCAAAAGTAGAAATAGGCAATCTGTGAAGAGAAAAGAAAAAGTTTATTACAGAAGGCTTATCAAACTACAAGAGTGAAAGACACTTAAGGAGGCAAGAAATACAGAAACCCAATCAGAGACACATCTCCACTATAGTGAAGTAAGTGACCAATAGGAATTTAAGAAGTTATAATAGAGATAGAATTATTGGGAATCCACTAGAAGAGTTATAAACCAAGGTATATTCTTTTTCTCTTGCCAGTGACAACTATAATAGAGGAGAGCCAGTCACACATATAAGAAGAGGAGCAAGGGTCCTGCATCATAATGGTGGGTGAGAAAACACGTTAGGATAGAGTTAATAGAGACAGGATATAATGAAATGTTGTTGTTTCCAGGTTTTCCAGCAGCAATAGCCCCCAGATGACCCACAGCATTGTCTAGAGGGGCGTGGGTTCTAGCATCTCTGTTCCCGTGCAGTATTGGAAAAGTCAAGAGTAAGTTTGGTAGCCCCTGACAGAGTGAAGTGCCCAAGTTGCCTTCGCACCCGAACAGAGATGGCGGGAGGATTTGATGTCCAAACCTTAGGAACCATTTTAGACTCAATACAAAAAGAATTGGGAGCGGTCAGGGAGGAAAATCGAAACCTGAGACAGGAGTTAGTTAGTGCTAGAAAAGAAACAGCCGAATTAGAGCAGAGTTTACGTCAACCGAGTAGTCTAGAGAGAGAGGCCATGAATCCAGTATTAGAGTCCACTAATAGAACCACAACACAAGTCATTCACTCCCTCTCCCCAGTTATACCATTAGCAGCTCCAGAGAGATTTAGTGGGGACCCACAGAAAGCCCAGATTTTTCTCTCTCAATGCTCATTACACTTCATGTGCCGCCCTTCGATCTTCCCAGACGCGCAGTCCAGAGTGGCCTTCATGCTCTCATATCTAAGTGGGGATGCAGCTTCGTGGTCCATGCCTTTGGTCACAAGGGATGACCCCTTGCTAAGAAACTTTGAAGACTTCAAAAATGAATTCTTGCGGATATTTGATCGAAGAAGAATTTCCCAAGTGGTGGACAATGAATTGCTTGACTTACGACAGGGAAACCGAGATTTGATAGCATACCTGGCCCAGTTCAATAAGTCAGTGGTGGAAACCGATTGGCCAGAAAACAAAAGAGCGGCGATATTCTATCGAGGATTGAGAGATGAACTAAAAGACACCTTGGCCCAGATTCCTAATCGACCCACAGAAGTTTCGGCACTCATAGATTTGGTGTTGGAGATAGATTTCCGCCAGGGAGAGAGACGTGGTGAAAAGAAAAAAGATTTCAGAGCGATACCCCCAAGGTTTGACAGGGCTCGACCAGACGGAGCTAGAAGCTCGGAGACTCACTCTGGAGTCGAACCAATGCAAATCGGAGCGATCAGAGGTCCTTTGACCAAGGAAGAGAAGGAGAAAAGAAGGGCCAATAACCAATGTATGTATTGTGGATCTGGAACCCATTTCGTTCGAGAGTGCCCAAAGAAACCCAAGAGTTCCTTCAAGCCGAAGGAAAACTAACAGCACCATCTGTGGGAGGAGTTGAGCAGGTGGGTGCGATTCAAGGAATAACTCCACAAGGGTATCAAGTAGCAAATACGTTGCAGTCAGCGGCCCCGCATTTGATCATGACGATGGAGGTGAAGTTTGGGCAAACAACTCTGACGGAAGTATCGGTCATGGTAGATTCAGGGGCCACTGGGAATTTCTGTGACTTGAGGTTTGCCGCTAGAGTGGGAATTCGGGCAATCCAAAAGTTGAGGAGCGAGCCTGTTCGTGCAGTGGACGGGACAAATCTATCATCGGGACCAATCGTAAGCCACACGGAAGTAATACAATTGACGACCCATGACGGTCACCAAGAGAAAATCCAGTTCAACTTAATAGATGCCCCTCAGTTTCAGCTGATTCTTGGTCTCCCGTGGCTTACAGAGCACAACCCAGCAATCAACTGGAGTTCCAGAACTGTGGTGATGGATTCAAGTTATTGTCAAGAGAACTGTTTGAATTCACGAGTCGAACAAGTTAAAGACAACCCAGCCCTATCATTGTGCTCTATGGAGCACACTATGTGTGTGATCAACGCTCTGGAAGTACCCGATGCATACAAGAAGTTTGCAAATGTCTTTAATGAGGTGGAAGCAGAACTTTTGCCCCCGCACCGAGTTTACGACTGCAAAATTGAACTGGAGCCGGGAGCCAACTTGCCATGCAGTCGAGTCTATGCCTTGACAGAGAAGGAGCACCAACATTTGAAGGAGTACTTGGATAAGTACCTTGCCAATGGCTTCATCCGACCGTCCCAGTCTCCAGTTTCATCTCCCCTATTTTTCGTACCGAAGAAGGAAAAAGGGGAATTACGGACGTGCATCGACTATAGAGCAATTAACAAGATAACCAAGAAGAACCGGTATCCATTGCCATTGATTTCGGTGCTTTTGGATCAAGTGAAGGGCGCGCAAATCTACACTAAGCTCGATTTGAGAGGAGCGTATCATCTAGTTCGAATGCGTGAGGGCGATGAGTGGAAGACGGCATTTCGAACTAGATTCGGCCTCTTTGAATATCAGGTGATGCCCTATGGATTGTGCAATGCCCCTGCAGCGTTTCAGCACTTCATCAACGATGTCTTAAAAGACTTTATAGATCGATGTGCGATAGTGTACATTGATGATATCCTCATCTACTCCTCTGATGAGGAGAAGCATCACGATCAGGTAAAAGGAGTGCTACAAAAATTACAGGAGAACAGATTGTTTGTGAAACTAGAAAAATGTGCATTTGATGTGTCAGAGGTGGAGTTCTTGGGATTTGTGTTGTCACCATCCGGAATTCTGATGGATCAACGTAAGGTGGAGGCAGTGACGAGCTGGGAATCTCCGAGAAGTGTAAAAGAAGTCCAAAGTTTCATCGGCTTCGCCAATTTCTATCGGAGATTTATTAGCGAGTTCTCCAGGAAGATTTTACCCCTCACAAAACTGTTGAGAAAAGGAGTCAAGTTTGAGTGGTCTAAGGAGGCGGAAGAGGCCTTTCAATCTTTAAAAGGAAACTTCACCACAGCACCTGTCCTGTTGCATGCTGATCCATCCCAGCCTTTTTATGTGGAAACTGATGCCTCGGATTTGGCTGTAGGAGGAGTATTGTCACAGCGACATAAGGCCACAGGCCAGTTACACCCGGTAGCTTATCGCTCTAGAAAGTTGACTCAGGCGGAGATAAACTATACCATCACAGAGAAAGAGTTGTTGGCCATTAAAGACGCCTTTAAGGAGTGGAGACATTATTTGATGGGCGCCCGACACCAAGTAACAGTGTTTACCGACCATCGAAACTTAAAGTTTCTGAAAACCGCCAGGACGCTAACCCCACGACAACTAAGATGGTCCTTGTATTTTGCGGACTACGATTTCGTGATCACCTTTCGTCCAGGAGCCCAAAATGGAAAAGCAGACGCCTTATCCAGAATTGGCACAGGATTGCAGAAAAACATTACAGATATTCAGCCAATCATTCCCAGTGACAAAATCATAGGAGCAATCACCTCTATTCAGCTACAAGAATCGATTGCGGACGTCATGAGTCCAGAGGCTATGCAGAGTTGGGCGGAGGAAGATATCAACAGAAAAATCATTCGACAAATGCCTTACCATCAAGGCGCTCTGTATCTTCCCACCACCGAGTTGCAGCAGCAAGTGATGCGTGAATGTCACGATGACAAACTAGCGGGCCATAAAGGAGAAGCCAAAACCACAGATATCATAAAACGACACTACTGGTGGCCCCGGATGGCAACTGATATAGAGATGTATGTTAAGTCATGTGAGGTTTGCGCGCAGGGGAAGTCCGAACGGCAGGCTCCAAAAGGGTTATTACAACCCTTACCTACACCTCCCCACCCATGGCACACAGTTACCTTGGACCTTATTACTGATCTACCAATTAGTCAAGGGTACGACACAATCTTAGTGGTAGTGGACGCCTTTTCTAAAATGGCCCACTTCGCAGCCCTAAAGGGGGTTCCGTCAGCCAAACAGCTAGCTGTCCATTTCAGTTCCCAGATTGTCAAAATGCATGGAATCCCAAAGATTGTCATCTCGGACAGGGGCTCCCAATTCCTGTCCCGTTTTTGGAGGGCCTTTATGGAAGGGTTAGGAACAGAAGTTAGATTTTCCACTAGTTACCACCCAGAAACAGATGGGCAGACTGAGAGGGTGAACCAAGAGTTAGAGCAGTACTTGCGACTGTTTCTTTTGAAGGAGGAGAGTAATTGGCCAGATTACTTGTGGACAGCCGAGTTTGCCTACAATAATGCAAAGAGCAGTTCTACTGGTTACTCCCCTTTCTACCTGAACTATGGCAGACATCCGAATGCAACCATTCGGCAAATGGATACTACAGTCCCAGCAGTAAAGGAAGTCATGTCACACCTACTTCAAATTCAACAAAAGGCGATAAAGAATTTGCAAATAGCCAAAGAAAAGTATAAGAAGTACGCTGATCGGAAAAGACGTAAAGGGCCACCCATGATCCCTGGAGATCAAGTTTGGTTGAGTACTAGGAATTTGAGATTGAAAGGAAACAGGAAGTTTCAACCTCGATTCATTGGTCCATATCCTATCGAGGAGCAAATCAATCAAGTAACTTATCGGTTAAGACTGCCACCTAAGCTAAAAGTACATCCAGTCTTCCATGTTTCTCTGTTAAAGAAGGCCCCAGCAACCTTGAGACGCCAATCACCTCCAAAGCCAATTCAGTTAGAACAGGATACAGAGTACGAAGTGAAAGAAATTTTGGACTCCAAAAGATTGAGAGGAGAATTGTACTACTTGATTGACTGGAAGGGTTATGGTCCGGAGGAGCGATCCTGGGAACGAGTGGAGGATATACATGCACCCAGGTTGATAAGGTCTTTCCATCAACGATTTCCCTCCAAGCCAGGAAGGGGAGGACCCATCTTGTTGGGGGGTACTGTCAGGACCCAAGGCTTGAATACCGTCATTCACTGTCCAGCTGGGCAGCAGGGTTGGTCAGAGAGAGTGCGAAAGCGGAGACTCAAGATGGCCGCCGCCGTTGCCTTGGTCAAGGCTCGGCAGACGTTCTAGTCTCTAGATCCTGGGGAACCAATGTGAAGCGCGAGCGTGAGGAGAGCTTCGCACTTCACCGTGACAGCAACCAGAGAGGTCCGTGAATTCCGTCGTCCAGAGAATCCTGTCAGGAGAAATGTAAAACCCGACTAGAAATGTCCCGTTATTTTTAGAACCTAGAAGAGGTTAGTTCGTTTTTCCCTACCCGGCGCGTGATTCAAGCGCGGGTTGTCAGAGGCTTGAGGAACGGCACGGCAGGCTGCTGTGTGCGCACGTCAAGGAATCCAAGTGAGCGCCTACCAGAGAACTCGGCGGAGAAAAGAGAGGAGTAGCGAGTTGCCGAGCATATCCCGAAGGAAAAAGGAGGAGTGACAGTAGAGACTGAAGCAAGCTAAGTGACACTCAAATTGAATATATATATATATATATATTGAAAGTTATACTTACTGTTAAGTAAAGAGAAGGAGGAGTTCAGTGGCAAGTTATATCTCCTGGAAAAAACGAGGAAAAAAGAAAGAGTTAAACATTGGAAGTTGTGAACAGTATAATCCAATGGAAAATATATGTACATACCTGTAAATAAGCAGAAACCTCATCTGGCACTCCAAAAGTAGAAATAGGCAATCTGTGAAGAGAAAAGAAAAAGTTTATTACAGAAGGCTTATCAAACTACAAGAGTGAAAGACACTTAAGGAGGCAAGAAATACAGAAACCCAATCAGAGACACATCTCCACTATAGTGAAGTAAGTGACCAATAGGAATTTAAGAAGTTATAATAGAGATAGAATTATTGGGAATCCACTAGAAGAGTTATAAACCAAGGTATATTCTTTTTCTCTTGCCAGTGACAACTATAATAGAGGAGAGCCAGTCACACATATAAGAAGAGGAACAAGGGTCCTGCATCATAATGGTGGGTGAGAAAACACGTTAGGATAGAGTTAATAGAGACAGGATATAATGAAATGTTGTTGTTTCCAGGTTTTCCAGCAGCAATAGCCCCCAGATGACCCACAGCATTGTCTAGAGGGGCGTGGGTTCTAGCATCTCTGTTCCCGTGCAGTATTGGAAAAGTCAAGAGTAAGTTTGGTAGCCCCTGACACCGACGCACTACGCTACGCTGCGCTGCGCTACGCGTGTTCGCACTGTGCTACGTGCAGCTCGCGTGGTGCGAAGTTGCGCAAACTTTGCAAACTACGCAAGCGTAGCGTAGTGCTTCGCCCAGGGTTACTACTGTGGTAATATGTGCTCTTTTAGACAAAAAAGTCTTTTAGTTTGTTTTATTGCATATGTTGAGTAGGGTACATTTTCTATCTGGAAAGGAGTGGTCAGCATTTTGTGGATCACCACAGTTTTCAGAACTTTCCCTCTCAGAAATGTGGGTAAAATGTGTGAATTTAGCTAATGTTTGAGGGTTGGAGGTCATTCTTGCTATGAAAAGGTAGCAGGATCCATGCAAGTCACATCGGTGTGGACCTCCTTTGTATGTAGTTTTCATAAACTGCTAGATTAGGTAAGTTTCCCTGGGTGGTGGCTGTGCCAGAGCCAAATCTCTGCTGCTTCCCACATCTCCAAAATGGGGCATTTTATTCAGAATATGAGCTGCCTTCATAATGTATTTTGGAACCTACCATGTGACTAGTACCATCCAAACAAGTGATGTACAAATATTATTTGGAGAAGCATAGTAACACTGAGGGGTTGGACTTTTTGATTCTGTGAGTAAGAAAGAATTCATGCAATTCATATCACTCTGGGCTCCCATGGGTGGCTTGTTCTAAAACATTTCTGGGTTTGTTCGGATTCCCTGGGTGATTGCCAAACCTAAAACAATATTTCACAGCTACCCATATCTCCAAAATTGGTCATAATGCATGCTTAAAATGTGATGACTCAACATTGTGTTTTAGGACCCAATTTGTCATGGCATTAGGCTTAAATACATCAGCGGGTACCATTTTTATCAGCAGAAGTGTGAGAATGCTGCAGTCGCTGCTGGCATGGCTTGCGGGTGGGGGGCACATGGGAAGGTCGCACAGGGGGGAGGGGTTAATTTAATATTATTAAAACAATAATGAAACTTGCCTTTCTGCCAGCCTGTTCCTGCGTCTTCTCTGCTTCTGCTCCTGCTCTTCTTCCTACAGCAGCAATAGGAAGCAGCCACGCTCCCTCCCCTAAGTCAATCATAATTCTGCAAACAGCATTGTGATTGGTTGGAACACCGCCCAGCCAGGGGCTTATGGGGAGGCCATGATTTCCATGCAGGCTGCATTGCAGCCTGTATGGAGAAGGGCAGAGTGCGCCAAACTGGTTTGGGAGGCCCTAGGGGGTGACCAAACAGTCTTTGCGCACTATGGAGTAGGCAGGCACACCACTCCTCTCCTGCCTGCTTGCAGAGCAGCCCAAAACCAAACATAAAATGGTAAAAACTGAAAGTTGTTACCATTTTATGTTACTGCTTCTCACATTGCAAGAAAGCAGTGGGGCGACGCTGCTCCGCCCTAGTGGAGGAGCCACCCCTGGAATGCTGGTTGGTAGGAATTTGTAGATTCCTGTGTATTCCTACAGACTTTCCCACACATAACTGAGTAAAGGGTGTGATTTTAAACACAATTTTAAGTTTTAATAGCATTCTAGGTAAGAAAGAGTAGTGGGATCTACGCACATCACAGCACCCTGGCATTCTCTGGGTAAATTGTACTAAAATGTGTCTGTTTTTGATAGGTTTCCCTGGGCCCAACTTCTGCAGCTACCCAAGTGAACTAAAAGGGTAATTTTTTATGCCAAAAATTTGATGTCTCCATTTTGGATTTTTATGCCTTTTCTGGCAGGGATGCTAATCCCAACTGCACATATTGGGTACCATTTTTATCAAGATAAGTGTGGAAAGTTTGCATATTCCTGCATATTCCAGAATTTTTCCTCACAAAAACTCATAAATGTAGCAATATTTGAGGTTTGCAGGCTATTCTGAGTAAGAAAAGGTAGTGGGGTCTGTACGTCACTACCCTGGACTCTCCTGGGTGTCAGGTTTATAAAAATGTCTAGATTTGGTAAAAAAAAATTAGGTGGCATCCAAGCTTGGGCCAATTTCCGATCACCCATATAGCTCAATTTTCATGGCAAAAATGTAATGTCTCCATGTTGCATTTTAAGACTTTCCTGTCACAGGCAAAAGGCCAATCCACACAAGTGTATTTATTGGGAAAAGCATGGAAATACAGAATAATTGAGCATTTGGTATTATCAAATGCATTTCTCTTCCTTTTTGGCTTCCAATTGTAAGTCAGTGTGCAAGAAGGAGCACATTTTGCAAATGCCTTCTGAATCACATAAATGTATGGTTAACCTCAAATTTAGAGTTGTAGAAATAACCACTATTTGTATGCTCAATATCCTGGGCACATTCAAAGAACGCATAGGTTTCCCTCATACCCTTTTTTCATTCATTAGATTTGACCATATGAATTGCTTCATGGTTGGTGCACAATGAAAAACCATCCTAAGCTGCAGCTCAGTTGTGGGCTCTGGTTAGTGCATGCTTTTGGAAAACCAACAAACACAATATCCCTGTAGCCAGGAGGGTCTGATAGATGTAAGGGTATATTGCTTTTGCAAATCGGCCATTGAGGCAGACAAATTACACATGAAAACTTTGCCACCTATGTCAATTGCTTCCATTTTTACTTTTCGTAGTTTTTTAATTTAACAACTAGGGGGCATATTATCAAGAAAGGTCGTTACATTATCGCCGCTTTTATCGGCAGGAAACTGCCGATAAAGCGGCGATAATAGGTTTGATAATATGCTCTATGAATTCCAATCGAAGCCCATGTTAGATGTGAAGACATCTAACATGGGCATCGATTGGAATTGCATAGAGCATATTATCAAGCCCATTATCGCCGCTTTATCGGCAGTTTCCTGCCGATAAAAGCGGGGATAATGTAACGACCTTTCTTGATAATATGCCCCAAGTTTCATTAAAAAATGTATGAGTGGGGGAGGAGCTACGATAGCAAGCAAGATGGCCGCATAGCCTCCCGGCTCCGCCGACCCCCGTCCTTCGCCCGAAGATCCTGTCGTATATCCTGATTTCTCGCCCCATATCCGGGTGCATGAACTATTCTGCGGACTGATGGTGCAATCCCGAGAATTTTCCGACATGGTGGAGAGGAGTTATGTCGAGGTTTAATTTGAGGCCTAGCCCAGTCTGGAAGCCGGGGCCTCCAGTGTTGGTCTAGCCGGGTCCGAGTTGAACAACAGCGGACCGGAGAGAGCGGCAGGGTCCGGTCCATGGAACTTCCGACAACTTTTTGATTGCTTCTCTGCCGATCTGCTGCCTGGAACTGTATCGGAGGTGAGGTGACGAGTGATGCCCGAGTTGGTGTGTGTGGGGGTCCGAGATCCAGGGGCCTGGCGTACGTAGCGCCGGTGCCGTCGGATCGGAGACTTGGTGCGCACTAACGCTTATTGATGATCGGTCCCTCACGGCTCATTCCTGCTCCGCCTAATCTTACCCCGGGGAAGGCGCCTCTCCGTGGGGGTCAATATGCTTGATGCTATGCGAAGCCCGGCGGAGCGGGTTCAGTGAGGCCCGTCATTGCGGTCAGTGATGGCGGCCCTTGAGGCACTTCAGGCGACTATGAAGTCCCAGGCCTGGAATCTGATGTCGGCGGCGGACAAAATTAGAGGATCGAGACCGGACTCTGATTTGCTGCCCGAGACCCGGTTGCCAGTTCCTTCCCCTATTGCTACCCCATCGATGCAATTTGACCCGGTGCTCGTAGCTTTCCATGCTCCTGTGGAAGTGGAACGGTTCGAACATGTGGAGATCGGCGATACACCTACAACGTTGGACTCTTTGGAACTGCAATTGGCAGAACTTTTTACTGCTTGGGCATCGTTGGACTCGAGCGTCTATTTTGGAACTTGCCATCCTTACTTCGACTAATCGACTATGGTTCGACAACTTCTGTTTGACCTTTGACAATCTTACGGTGGGGCTCTCACTATCGGAGGGGATCAGCGAATTTGCTCGACGGGGCCAGGGTTGAGACTGTTGTTTGAGGTTTCACATTTTTGATTTATTGGTAACGGGACTGCTTTATTTGGTTAGCGGAGTCCGGGCGGGATTTCTAGTTTCCTCTGCTGTACTGTTTCATTGTGGTCTGCTTGATTGTATTATCATGACGGGGGATTCTTCGTTGAGACGGGGGGAGAGTCCGGGAGTGCGTTGGACATAGACCTCCTCCATTATTCCCTTTTTGGGTAGGGTTTTAGTCCCTTCTTTCTTTCTCTTTTCTTTCTTTTCCTTTGTTCTTCTATATTTCGGGTTCATTTACGGGGCGACAGGCACGCTGCTAGGGGGGTAGGCCGTAGTCATCTGCAGGGGTGCAGGGTGGGGGTTTAGAGGGGGGGATTTTGTCTTTATTATTTGTTTCTATGGCCTTTTTTCTTCTTATCTTTCTTTGCCCTTTCTTTTGTTTCCTCTTTTTCGGGTCAGCGTAGTGGGTCTATTCTTTTGTCAACTGTCGTCTTTTTCTCTGTGCCTATACTTTCACGGTACTTCAGTACCATCGGGCAGGCACTCCACTGGCGCAAACATTAATTGTATGCTTGTTTATCCTGATTTGTAGTCCTCACCGCCATGGTTTTGAATATTATCGAATTAACTGTGGACCTCCTACTGTTTTGCTCGCCCTTTATGCACCTTTGGGATATTGTACGGCACCTGATCCTTCTATCTTATATTATAAAATGGAACCTTTATTATCCTGGTATTCGTATAGTATGCCATGCTGCCAGTTTTAATTGTAGTCATACTGTGCTCGCCTCCCGGGGGGGCCATGTCCGGTTCTAATTGCTTGGTTGAAATGATATTGATTAGCGGCCAGCCCTGGTGGTTGTAGGCCCATACTTGTAACTGGTTGAAGTATCAATAAAGGTTTTCCCAAAAAAAAAAAAATGTATGAGTGATTTACATAAATGGGCCCTTGCTGAATTTGGAATCCTGTCAACTATTTAGAAACAAATAACTTTCCGGGTTCACCAATGGCTTTCATACCTGTTTCCATCACAAACAATATGAAAAATGGACTACCACTTACAAAGATGCAAATATTATTTCTTTACAATTCTGCCCGTTCCTAAATTCTGGGAAGATGGTGATCTTTGCACAGCAAATATTTTGTTGATATCGTTTTTAGAAAAAAGCATACACTTTTTGGAAGAGCACTTTTTTCCCATTTTTCTAAAAGAAATCCTAAGTCTTGCTATGTTTCAGCTATTTTCTCAGTAGGCTCCAATAGAATCCACAAACCCTGGGTACCTTTAGAATCCCCAAGGAATTTGGACAAAAGAACTCAAATTTGCCTCGGATAACTTCCGTGAGAAATAAGCTATGACGGCTTAAGCACGAAGCGCCCCATTATCAAATAAAGGCTCAGCATTGAGGCGAGAAAAACCTCAACGGGTAAGGAGTTAAATAGAGGCTTTGCATGGTTTTAATGCGTCTGTTAAAAAAAAATCCTGTGAAGTTAATTAGGTGTAATTAGTATATAAGAAAGCTCTAATTTTATATGTGTAGAATGCAGCTGGGTTCTCCTTGAATGGATTCCTAGATTGCTTTTCGTTGCTCAAACTCTCAGCTTTTATACTAGCGGGCATTTTCAACATATCTAAAGCCTCCCTGCGTTCTACATGGTAGCTTCATGTAGCAATTAGACCAAATGATTGACAAGCGTATCGATTCCCCCCGCAGAAAGTACATCGTGTACATTTTCTTTCCATTCCTTTTGAACAAAGGATTTTATGGAAACTGTGGTTTAAGCATTACATTAAGTAGTTATGTTAGCTGCCTTCTATTTTTTTCTCAAGTAAAAAAAGAAATGTTTCTGATTGAGAACAGATGCTCCGCCACTCATAGTGCTTACTGTTCCCTGTGTGGTCCAAAAAAGATACTGCAATCTGTACTGAATACCTGTTTTCAGGAACACTAGGACCAGCAGCATAAAGAGCTGCCCTGGTTTTACACGGAGACGCTGTTTTCAGGGCTGGCGTTAGCGTTGATGGTGCCTGGTGTGACAATGATTGATGGTGCCCCCCAAAACCACCTCCACCACGAATTCCCTCGCTACCATGTTTTCACAATGCCCCTCAAGTATCCATAGCCACTCTATCTCAGATGCATTTAATTCGTTTTATTGCGTCCCTCATACCAGTGTAGGGTGTCAGAGAACTTTACAGCACAGAGATTACACAGAGACAATCAATCATACATGTGTAAATCAGTGTACAGGAAATGTTACATAAGCCAGAGGACTACAAGGTGTAGGAGTCACAGGTCAACCATACCTGTAGGTGGTGTAGTTTAAAAGTGCTTGGTCTGGAGAAACACAAACTTAGAATTTAAATTATAACACCATGGGGGTTCTCTTTAATAATGAGAAGTGATTTCTACCCAAATTAATCCATTTTGCAACATTTAGATAAGAATCATAACACTCTAATCTATACCTTTCAGTTTGCATGCACCTCTGTAATGTCAGGTAATAGCTCCCTGTTTTTCTTGCACTGCAGTTTGATTGCACTGGCCCCGGGCTTCTGAACACAGCTTCAGCACCTGCACTCATTCTTTCCAAAGTTAAGCATTGATCTGAAGCTTCTAAAGTTCACACCTATAACTGGGAATTTCTCCACGCTAATGCATGAAAGGTAGATAGAATAAGGGCCTAATAAAGAGTCTGGCAGTCCAAGAACCGCCAGACTCACAGGGGCTTGGAAGTGGCGGTCTGGCTACTGTCGCACTGGCTGTTCTACCGCAATATAACAACTTTGGTGGTCAGACTCCCATTGCACCGCTGCAGCCGCCAGGGAACCGACGATCCTTGGCGGTGGTGCAGCAGTCAGGGCCTCAGTAATATGCTGGAGGTGCCGCTGCGGCACTGCCATGCATATTCCGAGTTCCAGGACCACCAGCTATGTCTTGGTGGTCTTTCCTCCATGAAATGGTTGGAGGTCCTGTACAAAGGGGGCCCTAAATGGCCCCCTCTTGCTCATTTGCATGGGAATGCATGCTGGGGACACAACATGTGCCCCCCTGTGTGCATGCCATCTTTTTTGGGAATTCCCATTGAGGTGCCCATTTTCAGAGGCACTGCCAAAATAAGCCCGACAGACATGAAGAAACTTGTCATCTTGCAGGCGGTGGGCACACAGGTTTGGCAGTACAGGAGAGGGCTACCGGCGCAGAGGTCCCTTCCTGCACCGCCGAACTTGTAATCAGGCCCTGAGTCGAAAAGAAAGAGAGGCAATTTCAACTCACTGTTACGACTTCTCCAGTCTAAAGTCGCTGCATTGACATCCCTACTCAATGTAAATTGATTGTCGAATATATGAAAAAATCAATTTTCTGTAAAGTTAACATGAAACTTCAATGACAAAATTCAGAGGCAATTTTTTTCCTGAAAAAGTATTTGCAGTGGGAAAAACGTGCAAGATGCAGTAGAACAATATGTATCATTATCGCAATCGCTCGCAGATTTGGAGATGAGCACATTTGGGTACTGTATGAGTAGATGAAATGAAGATATGACACACTGAAATTACCCTATTTGCATAGGCATAATAAGACTGACCAAGGAAAAGTAAGTGAATGGTTGGAACCAGTTCTGAAATAGAGAGGAAACCAACCTCAGTCTGCTTCCAGTAGATATTCTCGAACTGCTGGTTCTGGACTGGCCCCAAGGAAGCGTAACAACTGTGTCCTGGTGCATTGTGCTCACACCAGGACACATGCAGTATTGTCACTGCACATTCAGTGCATGTTTCATCGTGCAACAGCATCCTGTAAGGGGAGGAAATTGCTCATATTTTTGTTCCCATCTCAGAAGGCTCCAAATACTTTGCTTCACTGATAGTGACAACTAGTAATAGCTTTTGTCCTGACTGCAAGTTCCTGAGGGGCCAAAATGAGCCCCCTGAACAATCCCATCTTATTGACTCCATACTCAGAGGGTTACTCATGCTAGCAACCAATATACACAAAGCATATCACTTGCAGATATTTGAACAATTTTAACTCACATAGCAGATTATGCAAACTGGGTTTTTGGTATTGAAAAACATAAGAACCTCAGCAGACCTCAGAAAAAAACATCATGATCCCACTGTGCTGTCTGTATCTGTCACCTACCTGTTACATGGGATACCTGGCATAATGCACATTACCTAGTGAGTAGTTTTATGATGATCCAACCCTTGACTATAAGTTGCACCATTATCTCTCCAGCAAGGGAATTGACCAGCAGTTATCCTACTGGAAAATGTATGGGTACACATAGATCTAGGCACAGTTTGCGCAGTCCCTCAATCTACCTTAGAATACAATCTGTTTTTGCCAATTAAATGAGCTAAAAGGACATTACTATCATATTTTGCCAGTGTTGCCAATTTTTATTGGGGTTAAAGTTTGTTAAAAATAATGCATGTGCTATTTTTGAGTTCAACTTTGATAACCCGCATCATAATAACTCCACTCCCATACTTCACCACTGTACACAAAAAGAACGATCATTTTTTTCCTGATAATGGACTGCTTCAGGTCCAAACAGGAGCAAATTATAGGTTGACCCTTGGAGCGGCTATGCAGCATAAACCCCCAAGTCTCGAATTTGCCTTTGTGACTCCCCTCAAATTGTCCATCTAACCTGTCTTCGATCCTGAGTGCACAACTCCTGAAGCCCTGGAATGTTGCAGTTCTGTCCTTCCTGGAACCTGCACAAGATGTAACCTTCCGCTGATCAGCAGGGCCCTCGTGAGCAGCACGGACTGACGAGCAAAACAGACAAGAGTGGGGTTCACAGCGTTCAACAGCCTCAGTTTCAGACGGTGTTTTAAGTGATGTGTTCTTAGCACATCTTAATGATTTTGTTTTTTCGCACCCACGCGAACAGAAAACACGCCTGCAACACCTTGGTTAATGGAATTTATTGGCATTTCTTTTCCGAGTTCCTCTCTTGAAAAAGCACTCCACTGCAATTTTGAAAATAAATTCTTTCGAGAATATGCTCGCCCATGCCCATAGCATTTGGAGTCAGGGGATAGTTTTTGGCCAGGCACTGAACTAGGACTTCAAACGAACCAAGTAAACACATTTTTTTATATTATTTCAAAATAGTAATTTTGGGCAGAGATTACAGTTTTGAAAATCCTAAATTCCCTTTTTTTCGCATCTAATTTGCCTTTTCAAACATGTGCTGTCTCCTCTCCCTATTTTATATATAACACAAGGGAACCCAAAGGTGCAATAAGCTAGGGACCTTGGGTAGTTACGTATCAACAGAGACAATGGTCCCTAGACAAGAAACAATGAATCCAAATAAGTATAGACTAAATAGCTCTATATCTTATGTCCAGCCGGACAGTTTAATTGTCAATAAATAGAATACATATAAAAATCAGTGTTATACAAGTGGGACACCAGCCGGTGACCGACTAACACACTCAAGGGAAAACGAACAGGGGGATTTTTAGGCAAATTGTGACAGTCTGAATATCATTAATCATACACAGACAATACAAATTATACTCATATGCAATTAGTAAAATAACAAGATAGTTATGCATTTAGGGCTAGATGTAGGTAACTCTAATTTACCGACTCATAAATAGCGAATTTTACCGATTCGGTATTTATGAATCGGTAAATTAGAAGGAGGGAGATGTAGCAAATTTTTAATTTTGGATTACTGAATCGTTAACATTCGATATTTACCAATACGGTAAATACCGAATCGGTATTGCCCATTGATTCCTATGGGCCTTGAAGCCCATAGGAATCAATGGGCAATACCGATTCGGTATTTACCGAATCGGTAAATACCGAATCCTGCAAGGGTGCAGGGGGTGTCACTTTGACACCCTCTAGCACCCCAAGTACAGGCTTGTGTGCCATGTGGCACACATACATGCCCTAAGGGCATGTCTGTGTGTCACATGGCACAGGTGTGCATGCACAGATGTGCATGCACACCTGAATTCGGTATTTTACCACCCAATAGGATTGGGTGGTAAAATACTGACTCTTAAGGGCCTGTGGCACTCTTAGGAGTGTCACCTACATATGGATTTACCGAATCGGTAAATATACCGATTTGGTATTTTACCGATTCTGTAAATTTACCGATTCGGTAAATTTACAGAATCGGTAAAATATAGGCCCCCTACATCAGAAAACCCTAATACCGGTCGGTAACGGCCTAATTCGGCCGTTACCGACCGGTATTAGGGCTCCTACATCTGGCCCTTAGTGTATTCAGGTTGACGACGTTTCGAACCCAATTAAAATACAAGGTTCATCCTCAGGACAACAATGCATTGCCTAATGAACATAGATCTAACTAGTGCCCACACCGGGTAACCCCGATTAGAATTCAGTAGTTACGATAATGCACTGTGGCAATAAAGACTTCCCGGAAACCGCTGCTACGGTATCTAGATGACGGGCATTTCATATCTTCTCATGGCACAGGTCCTCAATGGGGGTCCTTGTGAGCCGTCGAAACGTCGTCGACCTGAATAAACTAAATGCATAACTATCTTGTGATTTACTAATTGCATATGTGTATAATTTGTATTGTCTGTGTATGATTAATGATATTCAGACTGTCACAATTTGCCTAAAAATCACCCTGTTCGTTTTCCCTTGAGTGTGTTAGTCGGTCACCGGCTGGTGTCCCACTTGTATCACACTGATTTTTATATGTATTCTATTCATTGACAATTAAGCAGTCCGGCTGGACATAAGATATAGAGCTATTTAGTCTATACTTATTTAGATTCATTGTTTTTTGTCAAGGGACCATTGTCTCTGTTGATACGTCTCCTCTCCCTATAGCCAAATAAAAGTGTAATACCAGCATCTCAGATGAACTGAGTTTTGTTCAGATGCTGATATTGCAAAATAAAGATTCTTTTTCTGGAGGCGGGGTGCATTTTCCATCCCTCCGAAACCTGCCCTCAGTCTCCTAAGCTGTATTATTGCTCATCAATACGCACACGCGCACTCACGCAAGCACACCCTCATATAGAAACATGCATTACATATTACATAGAAATAAAGAAGAAGCTGACCAGGGCTTTTGAGGAGACACATTTGAAACTGAAATATCCAACAATGTCACCTTCTATTCAGGAGACAGGACAAATCAGACTTTCGGGAGCCTTAGTTTTGTGATATTTCCAAGTCCAGTTCTTGAGAAATGTGTGGCTTTCATTAAAATTCAGTGAGCCTGGGAGGGAGCGGTAGGAGTGTAGATTAAGAATCAAGGGGCATATCATCAAGCCGAATACCGCCGCTTTTCCGGCCGAAAAGCGACGATTTTGTTAACGCTCAATCATCAAGGGCATGCTTGCGCTGTTACCTTGAGTAAGCAGCCCTTTAAACGCCACTGTGCATGTCAGCGATGAATATCACTAATGGCATGCAAAGTAGGCATTCCCTTACATTTCTTCAAGGAAATCAGCGCAGACACAGCAGCGCAATACTAACAAGCCACGAGGAAACCCACGTTAACATAAAATAAACGGCGCTAACCGCGGTTATCGCGGATTTGCTACGCCTGCATTTTAACTGACTTAGCCATACTTATTATGGCAGGTGGATTGTGCGACTGAAGTCTTAGGATCATATCATCTAGGAAACGCAATTAATATCGCATTTCACGCATTCCGCAATTCCGTTTCACACCGCTATCGCAGGATTTAATCGGCGTGGAGATATGCCTTGGTAATAGCGTGATATTTTAGCGATTAAATCCAGCGATCCGCGGCGTTAAACAGAATCGCGGAAAGCGAGAAATGCGATATTTATCGCGTTTCCTAGATGATATGCCCCATAGCTACTCAAGTTTTGCTCCTGGTTGCCAGTGTGTAAGCTTTATTGCAAAGGACACTGGGAGTTGTTGTATGCCACAAAATACCTCCCAACTCACAATTCTGTCTCTATCTCAAAAACCAAGAGAACCACTTTCCTGTGGGGTACACATTAACATCGGGACCCTTTACCTAAATAACTTTCCATGAACAAGTCTGGATGCTGAGAAGATTAGAAAATGTTGCCTGTAGAGGAATCTCACTTAATGGATGAACATACCATGAGTGGCCTCAGTGGTGTGGGCTGAGAAACGATTGAGCTCCTGCACTCTGCCGCATAACTGGGGTTTTTGAAAAACTTATCACTAACCTGGACTGCTCGGATGTCATGAACTGTCTGTTTGAAATTAACAACGGATTCAAGCTGTGCTCTTTGGCGACTGCTCCACAAAGGACACCAGCACCCATCCGGAGAGTGTCTCACATGGGTCCCTAAGTCTTTGATCCATCTGCATCCAAATTGGCCTCACCTCAGCCTGAAGCATGCTGTGTTTTCACACACTCTTTGACACCACATTGCTGAAGTTGAATATGCATTGAATTGTCCTTTGTTTTTCAGTTTCAACTAATTGACCTCCAATGCTTGTAAGTGTTTTCTTTCAGCCTTCACACTAGTTCTCTGCAATTCAACATTCTTTCATTGGGTGACAGTGACCTTATGTGATATATCTCTCAAAGAGTGCAAGGATTTAAGAATAGGGAAGGAAAATGTGTTGTATCCCACTAGAAGCCTATAGCAACATATGGTCTTCTATTGGGACCGAACAATCTTTCTGTCCCTGCTCTTGGATGCGAGCCCTCTTTACGTTATATATAGTATCAAGGTAGGTGTATATTGGATCCTTTATCTGCATCTCTCCCATTGAGTTTACAATAAACGTATGTGCCCATTGAATGACTGTGGACGTCCGGCCTTATTTGGTGATTTTCATTGTTTTACCTCCAATCTTTTTTCAACAGGTTTATCCATTTTTAAAGTAGACATATCATATGTTTAATACATCTTGAATTTTTAGCTAACCTAGTTGCAATCCTTATGATTGTTATATGTTAACTATATTGTTGTTTAGTAAGCAGGTGCACACAAAACACTCCGCTCTCTTTGGGGAAAGCCTTGCTGTTAAAGCCATGCTACCAAAGATCAGATAAGGCCTTACCTATACCTACATTGGTGCCATCCAATGGTGAGCTTGAATTGCTTATGTTTATCAGCTACCAAATAGTCTTAACAGTGATAACATGATGTTACAAAGTTAGCAGTCACACTTTTTGACCTTTGGGCAAATGGAGATTGACCTCCCTGTTCTTTCAGGTTTGAATGTCCCTGAAATAAGATGTGCTAGAATGGAGATGGGCTTCCTATAGAGCAAAGAGAGCAAACCCTCAGAAGAAGCAAGGAAATTCCAACAAGAAAAATCGAAATGAGGAGGAAGTGCATAAGGAGATCAACATGAGCCTTCACTCTTCCTCTGTATCTTCCAGAAACACTAGCAGATGCTCTACCTTGGCACTCACAACCAGGGTGTGCCCCCGAAAAATCAAAGGTAAGTAAGTCTAGATGTTCTACACCTAACTACACATCTATATACCTACGTGGTATGTAGATGTAGAAGTAGGAATAGTACATCTTTGCTTCTCTATATGTACTTACTTTTTTTTTCTTCTTGATATTCTGTCCTCGAGATTAGAATGCCACAATATTGTTGGTGTCAATATTTAGTAGCACAATCACAACCATAAAGTTAGAGACCTTGATTTGGTGACTGGCTCATGAGGATACTATGATAAGGATGGAGATCAAGGCTTGAAAGACCTTAGCTAGCAATGCTCATGCTGAGCAATATTGTATTGAAAGTATCGGTAAGCCTTGGAAAAATTCAAATTGCAAATCCCAAAGAACTGGTATAAAGTCATACCTTTGACTATAATCTTAATTAATGGGTGCAAGCACTAGACGGCAGAGCAGCTTTGAGTAAAGTAATAATGGGAAGGTTATTTTCACAAGGTGTCACAATGTGCCATTCTATATCACTTGCACAATACAAGTGTAGAAGTACATTGAGGTAGTCCTGCTAAGACGGGTACGACTGATACCTGGGAAAATTCAGGTGCAACCCCAAGCAATCTTATCAGACCGGTAAGCCATTGGCGGTTTCAGCCCTATAGTAATTGAGTGGATGGGTTAAAGGTAGAAATGTAATTACTTTGATGATCTCTATAGTCTGATCACAAAACAGAACACCCCAGTTTATTTTTTCATGTATTTTCACCAGCTTAGGCAATGTTAGTGATCACTTGGTTTACATGTGAATATCTGACAACCGGGGGTGCTCAGAAGAAGAATTAATCAGACCTTCAACAGTCAAATCACAGTGAAGGAAAAAGCAAGAAAAATAAAATAAGAGTTTTCTAAAGCACTTCAAAATTTCAGCAAAATAGGGATGCTATTATAGCGCAATGAAGTGTGAAAGTGGTCCATAGGGAGTGAAAGGGGAGGATGTGGTGTAGTGGCCAGAACGGCCGACTCAGGAGCTGGGGATCCGGTTTCGAGTCTCAGTATCGGCTCAACATTCTCTGATTCTGGGAAAATCACTTAATCTACCTGTGCCCATGGACAGCGCCTAGATACCCTCATGGGTGATTAGCTGCGCTATATAAATCTCCAAATTTAATTTAATATAATTTAATAAATGCATCTCAGCTGAAAGGATGCTTTGAAGCAATTTCAGCCATTTTGACAAGAGGAGAGATGTTAGCAGAAAGATGTGTCCAAATCGTGGGCAGTGCTCAGGGATAGGTAGGATGGGTGTAGGATTGAAGAGTACTCTGATGCTTAGCACTGCTAATTACCTCACACATTACATGACTCATGACATGTTCTATGACATCATTGATAATGTCACTGCAACATCTGAAATTACATAATTGATGACAACACTGTGTGTGGTGGAGGTGTGAGGTATAGTTACTTCAGGGCATGAGTTCTAGTTACTTGTGATAACTTTAACTGGTGGATTTTAGTTGGTATGTGAGGTTAAAACATTATGTTTTAACTACCATTTTCACCTAATTATAACATCCCTTTAACCTTTGCTTTTTTCCAGAGAATTTCTACTTTATAAAAATATGTATAGTAAGATTTTATTTCAGTGTATATGTACATATCTATGTCTTTACTGATATGTCTCATATGTATAATATGGATGTGGTTACTTATTGATATGAAATTTATTTTAGTTTCAGCTATGCTTCCTAAATGTCATGGCTCTTGTAGGCCAAGCAGTCATTTTATGCAGAGTAGTACATTTGCACATTTTGGTAAAACATAACCTCACTCTTGCTCTCAGTGTTGGCAGCAAGAAGCGGGATTTATGGAGATTAATGAATTCAGTATTGTATTCATGAATTATATTTTTTCCTCAAGGACGTCTCACACTTCCTTTGGGAGAAGATCCTGCTACCTGCTCATTAGATAGGTTTTCCGAAATAGCAAATATCTGTCATGTGATTAGGCTTGCAAGACGTTTTTTTAAAGTAACAAATTTGTGTCATGTGTTTAGGCTCGATAGACTTCTATTGAGAGAAAACATATAAAAACTGTCCTAAATTTCATTTATTTTAGCAATCTGGCTCCAACGGACCCTTTTCTAGCGAGAGTTCTGGTAAGTTAAAATATCAATTGATTTTGGATTATTTGATGTGGTGCTTGTCATATTGGTGGGCTTCCTGAGGTATTGTATTTGATTTCTTAACAGTCTCAACACAAAGGTCCGTTTTTGTGATTCTGAGTCAGATGTCTGATTTACTAGTTGCATTTTCCCTCATCCTACATTAGGCTTTGACAAGTTGCATTTTGTTGCACAGTGCTTCATTTTTAAAATTTTAAATGCCAGGCTCTGACCAGGAGACCACTGCAGCTTGCACCACCCATCACTCTTGTCATCGTTGCCAAAACAGCTACTAACCATCTCTCTCGCATGTAAATGCGACAGTTCAGATTATTGCAGGTCCCCAAAGGTAAAGGAATGGCTGGGGAGGCAGATATTAGCACTATTTAATGTATATTGTATTCCTAAATAACCGTTGTTCCAGTGGCATAGCGAAACTTGAGGGTGCCCCCCTTCAGGATAGGTGGAAGGGGCCCCTCCAGACTCAATCAGGAGCTCTCCAGCCAGGGAATTGTGCTGATGGGGCCCTTGGAGTCCCCCCACACCGCGGGTGCAACAGGTGCCTATGTTTCGCCCTTGGCTGGTGTTCCTGCTGCCTTCTCCTTTATAGTCGCTGCTGCTTGGTCTCTGCCCTTGAAGCCAGACATGGTCTCATTCCAATAGCGGCTGGTTACCTCACCTCTTCTTGTGACACTATACTTCCAGCAGAAACACAGGCATTTTAAATGCTTCTGCTGGCACAATGCAGACCCTCCACTGCTGATTTCTCACACTCTAAGCTGCGGCTGATTTCTACATAGAGGCCATGTAGGAAGCTGGCTCTGTGTATACTATACCAAAGTGAGGTATAGTGTCCAGTGGAACCCCCAAGGTAGGCAGAGGTAAAGTTAGATAGCACCTCACTCTCTATTTATGGTAGTGTGGCAGAGCAGTAAGGATGTATCAGAGGACAGTGTTAAGCATTTGTTGTACACACTCATTCAGCATGTGATTTCACACACTCAAAGACTAAACTTCAGACCAAATGTTTTGTACAAAAATATTATTTTTGTTATTTTATTTTCTAGAACCAAGCAAGCCTGGCACAGGTAAGCAATAAATACTTTACAGTAGTAATGCAGTTTGTACACAGTTCAAATTGAAATTGGATATGCACTTTGTTTTGACTTACAGTATTGTCACTGAGAAATGCAATGCTTTGTAGAATACAGTACATATACTTTGAATGGGCTTTTTAGTAAAATTACAGGTAAGTTACTTTTGAGATTACTTTTCTTACACAGTGTAGTATACCTGGATACTACACTGGGACATTTCTTGAAAACAGGTAAGTAAAATACTTTTTGTTAGTTCGTACAATTTTAACCTCTTCCAAGCTCATGACGGCTCCCGGCCATTATGAGTCACGGTGGGCGTGTGCTTATGATCGAAATGTCCAGCACTGTGGCGGAATTCGCACCGCAGGGAAGAGGTTAAAGAATTTCTTTCGATTTCCCAACTCCACACACAGAAACTTTTCATAGAAAAACAGTCAATGTTACCCTATGGAGGAAAATAGTGTTAACGGTTCAAAGGTAAGTATTTTGTTGTGGGAGTTGGTATTCTGGGGTTAGACTCAGGGGTCCCCCAGGGTCAAGGATGCACTCTTGTTGCACCCTCAGCAGCACTAAGGTGGCCTGGCGCAGAGTGCTGAGGCCCAATGTTATCCAATGGGGGTAGGGGGCCTACGGTTGGTGGCTGCTGACGAGCAGGTCACTGGGTTATGGGAGCAAAGCTCCTCGACTTAAGCTCAGGGCAAATGGGGGTTTAGGCCAGCACAAAAGATGCACCCTCAGCTGCACTGGGTCGGCCGGGTGCAGAGTGCTGTTTGGCGTCAGAAGCCATGTAGCTTTCAATGTGGAGTCTCTAGTTTGCAAAAGCCTTGCAGGCTCAGGACGAAGGTCTCCTGGGTGCGACCACCACTTTGAGAGGTAAGTTCGGATGTTGGGGGTTGATTAGGCACCGTCGGTTGGGCCACCCAAGGCGGTGGGGCGTCGGTTGCAGTGGTGCTTTTTAAGTTTGGGTCTTCTTACCAGCCCCTGGTTGCAGTTGGGGGGACCTTCCGGATTTAGGCTGCAGGCATCAGCTGGAGAATTGAGGCAGGTCAGGGGGCTGCCAGATCTCGGGTTAGGAACACTGGGGAGACCTCCTTGTGGTGTTTGCCCACTCAAGCTCAGGCCATGGATGGTGGGTGCAGAGTGGTGCGGATTTGCGGTTTCCGACCGGGGCCAGAGGTTGGATATGAACAAATCCAGTGTTCACAGGAAACAGTCTTTGTGGTTGAAGGCAGGCAGGTCCTTCGGGATTTTTGGGGTTGCTGGCTGTGGAACACACCAGGATTTTGAGGGAGCAGGTTTGAGGTGGAGAAAAGTCTGTAGGGCTGGGAACAAGTCAGTAGGCGTCTTCATCTGGTTAGCTTCGGGGCGGCTGTTCGGTCCTTTTTCTTTTCTTGTAGTTGGTTCTTGTCTGAGGGAGTAAGGTTCAGGGGTACCCCTATATACTATATTTAGGGGCATTACGGTAGGTACAAGGTTGGGACCAATGGGTCCCTTTCCTGGGGTGGGTACACCCCCTATTATGCTACCCTTTAGTAAGCCTTTTCCTACTTGGCTGGGTCCCCCCGTCTGCAAGATGGTGGGGACTGAGAGTTGTGCTTTACCTCGCCTCCCCCACCTGAGTGGTGGAGTTGGCAGAGGTGGGCACACCTCTCTTCCTCACTTGTTTTTCCCGATGGTTCTCTCACCCAAAATGGGGGTCAGAACCAGTGGGGACCAGTTGCTGAAAGCAGCAAGTGGCCTATGGAAGCTCACAAAGGCAGCAAGCCTTTAAAGCTTAACCTTTGTGGACCCTGCCCATCCTGGGGGGAGGAGGCTTAGCAACTTGTCCCAGGATGTGCATTGTTTCAGGCACCTGAGAGCAGCAGGCTCTCGAACCAAGGGTCCAGAAACATGTCTGGTGGTAGGTCGTTTTTCAGGGGGCATCTCTAAGATGACCCCTGTGTGCATTTTTCATTACATCTCACACTGGCATTAATGTGGGTTTATTGTGCTGAGAAGTTTGATACCAAACTTCTCAGTGTTCAGTGTAGCCATTAAGGTGCTGTGGAGTTCGTAATGACAAACTCCCAGCACCATATACTCTTAATGGAAGCACTGCACTTACAATGTTTAAGAATGGATTTAGACACTGTAGGAGTACAGGGCTCATGCACCTGTACCCTCACCACTGGTATAGGGCACCCAGCTAGAGTGATGACTGATCTATGCCAGTGCAGTGGGTTGTAGGCATGGCACACAGGGATATGTGCCATGTCGATTCTACTCTTTGTTCTGCACCAAGATATGCAGCCTGCAAAGGCAGTGTGTGAGTGTAATGGTAGTGGGCCTCTAAGGGTGGCACAATAAGTGCTGCAGCCCTTAGAGGTCTTCCCTGGTCACAGTGCCATGGGTACCTATGGTACCATTTACCAGGGGCTGACCTGTAGCCAGAGTTGCCAATTGGGTTAGTGGTTCAATGCAATTTTAGGGAAAGCTACCCGATTAGCCAGAGCCCAGGGCACACTCAGTCAAAGCACATCAGCAGTTCAGCAAAAAATGGGGGCTACCATGTAGAAAGTAAGCACTTTCTCACAGGCCACCCCTGAAATGTTGCTGTGAAGTGGAAGAAGATTACATTTCTGTAAAGTGGAGCATTCATGCCTGAATGCAGAAGGGAGGGCCTTTATCTATAATTTTGTTATGTGCTATGGGCTTATTGCCTCGTTTGCACCAAGCTCATCTGATTGCCAATTCCTCCACCATGACCTTTCCATGTCCTGCTCTCTGGTCCTCTCTCCTCACTTCTGATTATGCTTTGCTATGTCACAAAGTTTGTTACACCTCGTTCTTGGTCATGTAGCGCCTTAAAGATGGTACAGCCGAGTTTGAAGGTACATCGCTTGGCAACTGGCAACCAGTGGAGTCTCTTTAATAGCGGGGAGATGTGAAGATGTTTTGGTTGGTGGTCAATTAGCCTGGCTGCCTGATTTTGCACAAGTTGCAAATGATGTAAATGGTAGGCAGGAATGCCAGCGTAAAGAGCGTTGGCGTAGTCAAGACGAGATGTAATCAGGGCCATAATGACCAGCATAAGGGCCTCCGTAGACAGAAACCGGCAGATTTTACGGATCCTGCGAAGATGGAAGAAGCAGGCCGAGGTGACAGCGCTAATCTGTGGTTTCATGGAGAGGTCCTTACAAATGATGACGCCAAGGCTCTTCACAGAATCAGCTGGGAGGGGGAGGTGCCCAGAGTGGATGGCCAGATACTGGCATTCCAGGGGTTGGCCACTCCCCTGGTTAATACCAGTTCTGTTTTATCTGGATTTAACTTCAGCTGGCTGTGATACATCCATTCGCAGATGGAAAGCATGGTTGATTGAAAATTGGTGCGGGAGGTAGAGGTGGATTCAAGATTGAAGATCATCTGGAGATCGTCTGCATAGTTAAAGATGGTAACTGGGCAATTATGAAGAGAGGCAATCAGGGGCTGCATGTAGAGATTGAACAGGAGAGGCGATAAAGCAGAACCCTGGGGGACTCCACAAGTCAGGCTGGCACGAGACGCTACAAAGGTGGACAAGTGGACTGCCTGAGTACGCCCATGTAGGAATGACTGAATCCAGTCAAGGGCCCGACCCTGGACACCAGCGTTGCTGACACGGTCGATCAGCAAATCGTGATCGACCGTGTCAAAGGCTGCAGAAAGATTCAGTAGCACAAGTGCCTGGGAGATGTTTTTATCGGCGCCCCTGCGGAGTTCGTCCATCACCGCCAAGATAACCGATTCGGTGGAGTGGGCTGGCCTGAAGCCCGTCTGCTGGGGGTCAAGGAACCCAGAGTTCTCAATAAAAGACCAGAGACAGTTGGTAACATGAGTCTCTAAGATCTTACCTAAGTAGGGGAGCAGGGAAATAGGGCAAAAATTGGCGAGGACCAAGGGATCAGCATTAGGTTTTTTTAGAATGGGGACAACCGCTGCATGTTTAAAGGATTCAGGGACAATACCTAAAGCTAAAGACTCATTCAGAAGTGTAAGTGGAGGGTCAGGGCAGGCAAGGAAAGCTGCTTTCAGAATCTGCGGAGGGCAACAGTCATTTGGCGAGCCCGAGCTCACTTTATTTATTAGAGCCACAAAATCGCTACTAGTGATTGGGGGGAAGACAGCCAATGAGGATGAGTTCTGGGAGGGAGGGGTCGGGACAGGAAGAGAGGAAGGGCTGGGGATATTGTTTTTTATAGTGATGATTTTATTGATGCAGTATGAATTAAGGGAGTCACAGAGTGATTGTGAGGGGACAGCTTGGAGGGTCACCCTATCAGGATGTGTGAGCTTGTTCACGAAAGAAAAGATATCTTTTACCTTGGATGCAGAATTAAGGATTTTTGGGGAAAAGTATACCTTTTTTGCCTGAAGAATGGAATTTTTGTAGTATCCTGAGGGGATAGCAGCGAGAATATTGGGGCTGGAGTCTTCAGATAACCAAGTTTCTGAAAGGAGAAGGATGTCAATAGTATTGGAATTCAAAAGCTGAAAGATCTCAAGTTGGGGCTTAACCAACGACCTAGTATTCAGGTACGTGATTACAAGAGTGTTCAGGTTGGAAGGCGGGAGTTCAGGGGGCAACTGAGGGAGCGCCGTGGATTGCTTGCAAACAGCATCAGGGCCGAGTCAGGGGAAGCGGGGATGTAGGATTCCACTGGCCATAGCTGCCTTCACAGCTTTGGGGCTCATAGAACCACCAAGTTGAAAATTAAGCAGATCAGCGGAGGAATAGATGAAAGAACGGGCATTATCAGTGGCCCCGGGTCCCGGCTGGGCACGGACGGGCGCAGACGGGCTTGCCTTAGGCGCGCCCGCTGCGCCCGCCCGCTGCGCCTGCGCTTAGTCTCCATATTAAATAGGCCGGGTTAGGAGAACAACTAGCACGCTAACCTGCATGAAGAGTGTGGCAGGCAGGAAGTGGTGTGGGGCGTGTTGCTCACAAGAAGACCCTCCGCTCGATTGGCACACAGCCGCGGCGGAACGGGGTCAGGAGCAAAAAGAGCAGCAAGTAAATTTAGGCAAGTATTTAAAATAGCGTCAAATAAAATAAACACAGTGTCTTAAAATCACACATAAAGTAAATAGAAAATGGTAGCACTGAAGAGGCTAAGCGCTATGTGCACTTCGAGCAGCCTAATCGCCGCAGTCGTCACAGGGAACGCGAAGCCAACCCCTAAAAATAGCCTTAGATCGGCAACAACTAGCATGCTAACCTGCGTGAAGAGTGTGGCAGGCAGGATGTGGTGTGGGGCGTGTTGCTCACAAGAAGACCCTCTGCTCGATTGGCACACAGCCGCAGCGGAACGGGGTCAGGAGCAAAAAGAGCAGCAAGTAAATTTAGGCAAGTATTTAAAATAGCGTCAAATAAAATAAACACAGTGTCTTAAAATCACACATAAAGCAAATAGAAAACGACAGCACTGAAGAGGCTAAGCGCTATGTGCACTTCGAGCAGCCTAATCGCCGCAGTCGTCCAAGAAGGACAAAAAAAGAGCAGATCCAAGAACTTTAACCCTGTATTAGATGTCTAGAAAGACAGGCATTTGGTGGGGCAAATTCTCCGGCCACTTATTTATATGCCTGACATAGTCAGGCAAACACTGCTTCTCTAAGTCAGCTTTGTCTAACCCTTAATAGTGCAGATTTGAATTGGAAAGCTACTTTGGAAAATGTTTGGTATCAACTAGTATTATCAGCACAACAGCAGACTCAAGAAACCTCTCAACAAATGATCCCAGAACTATTTAGTAACATCACAAAATATGTTATGATTAAAACAGGAACAAAACAACAAACATTGGATCTGTCACTGCAAAGTTATAGCAGTGCAAAGTAGCATTCCCATTCCACATGGACAGTTCACTAATTCCTGTGCAGTGCTCACAAGTGGCCCTGGAGTCTTCTTCCCACTCCATTAGCACAACATAACTCCCAGCCCCAGTCAACCTCTTACCTTCAGGCAGGGTGGAGGGGCTGGATGAGAGTCAGTCACCTTGTGCAGCCAGGCACCGTTCAGGTCCCAAACATCACAGAGTACCTGGGACAGTGTATCTGGCTTGACCAATGGAAAATTAGCAGAAAAAGACTTGGATTCATGCTTGGCTGACAACATCTAGACCGCCAAGATTTCAGGCATGGTGTGCACCAAAGGCAACACCCTTTCAGCCATACAGTCTTAATGGCGTAGCTTGCTGTCCATGTAGGTAAGAGCTGCAGAGACATATATAGGGGTAGTAAGCACAATATAAATCCTTCAATACTATACAACAGAAACATTTTGTTCTACTCCTTGCAAGCTGACTTTTAACTGCAAGAACATAGTACCATAAAGAATCAGATGTGAGGTGCACCATGGTGCATTATAAGGCCATGGGTTGTCACATCTGGAGACACACAGCGCCATCTGGCCGCAACGGAAAGCTACTGCTTTGTAAAGAGTAGGTGTCTGTAGTCTAGTACCAACAGATAATCAAAACAAGAGGAATCTACAGGAAGAAGCGTCCATCAGAGATGTGTCGTTGCCATGGAACATGTGCTCTTAAAGGTCAGTGCCCTAATTTACATCCAGTACCAGTACTGGGATTAGCAGGAGATGACCTTAGAACAGAGGCAAGTCTTTTACGTTCAGTGCAGTCTTCACATTGTGCAAGGTTTTACAAAGGTATTCTCTGCCAGAATTATTTGACAATAAACATGTGTGAGATAATCAAACCATTTAATATGCTCAAGAGATACTTTACTTATTGCAAAGTAATGTTTTTCCACATTTTTCTTTACATTATTCTCTCTATTTTCCAAATGTTAACAGTATTGGCATCCGCTGTAAGCGTGAATTATAGAGTGTTCTCTGTCATAGCGCTGAACACTGTGAGGTCAGCCATTAGCAAGAAGAGTATGTACTGACCGCCAAGCTGTGATCAATGATAAGCAAGACCCACTCATTCTTTGCCACCATAAATGTAACTGTTCTGTATTTCTTGGTGCAGATGAGCGGTACAACACCTAAGCCATGGAGAGTACCAGAGATTAACCGCATTAATCATTTTTCCATTGCCTTCCATAAAATTGTGCCTTTCGTTTTTCCTCATCATGTAATACAATAAAATAGTAACCAACACGGAGGGCCCTTCGTAGGTAAGTGCACATAGCTACCTGACGTGAAAGGCTGGTATTGGAATTCCACTCTTTGTGGCTATAAAAGCAGACATTCAAGATAAGGCCAACTGTTGGCCGTAGTTTGGTAGCAGAATTAGCCATTAGCAAAAACACAGCAGGTTATGGACCCACAAGAATTCTCTTTAGGTCAGCATTTCTCGACAGACTGCACGCACGTCCACTCAGACTGGGGACATGACATGGCCAGCTTGCATGATGTCTACGAGTTACCAATACTAATAAGGGCCCAAACGTGCAAGCAAGAGCAAACTAAACAAGACACATATTCTGAATAATTTGTGACTAACTACAACTATCCTGCCGGGGAAATAGAGGTCCTTAGTAAGCCTGGGCGTAGTTCGCGTAGCCGCACTCCGCGGAGCTACGCAAAGATGCACTTGCGCTCCGCGAACTACGCATAGCTCCGCGAGCATGCGTAGTAGCTTGCTTGACCCGTTCGCAAGCCATTTTTCGTCTTCGGGAGCGCCGTGGAACTCTGGAACCTGCTCAACACCACATCTCCAGACGTCGCCTTCCTCACGGAAACATGGATGAACGCCTCCTCAGCGCCCGACATCGCCGTCGCCATCCCGGACGGAGACAAGATCACCCGGAGAGACCGCGTCAACGAGACAGGAGGAGGCATTGCCATCGTCCACAAGAACACCATCCACATCACGACCAACTCAGACGACACCCTCACAGCCGCTTAACATCTTCACTTCCAGATACACACCGACCCCAAGACCACACTCCGAGGCACCCTCATCTACAGACCCCCAGGACCACGCACACAATTCAGCGAAGACATCGCAGACTTCATCAGCCCGCACGCCCTCGCCTCCGCTGACTACATCCTCCTAGGGGACCTCAACTTCCACCTGGAGAACAACAACGACAACACCACCACCACCCTGCTGGACAACCTCGCCAGCCTCGGACTCATGCAACTGGTGAACACCCCCACCCACTACGCCGGACACACGCTTGACCCAGTCTTCTCCTCCAGCAAGTACATCTCCTTCAGCCACTCCACCGGACTCCACTGGACAGACCACAGCTGCGTCCACTTCAGCTTCAGAAAGACCACGACTCACCACCACCCGCAACAGGTTCCGCGCAGGAACTGGAACAAGATCACCACCGACCAGCTCACCACTTCACTGAGCCAGTACCCTCCCGCCAGCTCAACGGACCCCAACCAAGCAGCCAACAACCTCACACAGTGGATCACCAATTGCGCTCGCCCAACCAGCCTCGACCATTCGCAGTCCGGCTTCCGCGCCAACCACAGCACCGAGACCGCTCTCATCGCAGCCACTGACAACATCCGAGCCCTGCTCGACAATTGGGAAACAGCGGCCCTCATCCTCCTGGACCTCTCCGCAGCATTCGATACGGTCTGCCACCGCACCCTAGTGCAGCGCCTCAGCAACATCGGAATCCAAGAGAAGGCACTGGAGTGGATCATCTCGTTCCTCACCGGAAGAACCCACAGAGTCCGCCTCCCCGCGTACAGATCCAAGACCACCGAAGTCATATACGGCGTACCACAAGGATCATCACTCAGCCCCACCCTCTTCAACGTCTACATGAGCCCCCTCGCAGCCATCGTATGCCAACACAACCTCAACATCATCTCCTACGCCGACGACACCCAGCTGATCCTCTCCCTCACCAACGACCCAGGAACCGCCAGAACCAACCTACACTAAGGGATGAAAGACGTAGTCGAGTGGATGAGGAACAGCCGCCTGAAACTGAACTCAGACAAGACGGAAGTCCTCATCCTTGGATCATCACCCTCCGCCTGGGATGACTCCTGGTGGCCCCCTGCCCTGGGCAGAGCACCCAAACCAACGGACCACGCACGCAACCTGGGCTTCATCCTGGACTCCTCCCTCTCGATGACCAGACAAGTCAACGCCGTCTCATCATCATGCTTCATCATCCTACGCATGCTCCGAAAGATCTTCTGATGGCTCGCCACCGAAACCAGGAAGACGGTCACACAGGCACTCGTCACCAGCCGACTGGACTACGGAAACACCCTCTATACCGGAACCACAGCCAAACTCCAGAAAAGACTCTAACACATCCAGAACGCCTCCGCACGACTCATCTTGGACATCCCCCGACACAGCCACATCTCCGGACACCTGAGAGACCTTCACTGGCTCCCCGTCAGCAAGAGAATCACGTTCCAACTCCTCACCCACGCACACAAGGCCCTCCACGACCTGGGCCCCAGGTACCTCAACAACCGCCTGACCTTCTACACTCCCACCCGCCAGCTATGATCGACCAGCCACGCCCTCGCCACCATGCCACGCATCCGAAGATCCACCATGGGAGGAAGATCCTTCTCCTACCTGGCAGCCAAGACTTGGAACTCCCTCCCCATCCACCTCCGCCTGACCCAAGACCACCTCTGCTTCAGGAAGCAACTCAAGACATGGCTGTTCGAGCAGTAGCGGACCCCCCCTCCCCCAAGCACCTTGAGACCCTCTGGGTGAGTAGCGCGCTATACAAATATCCTGATTGATTGATTGATTGCCTGCATGCTCGGGATGTGTAGCGCGCGAAGTTACCCATGAGGTTTGTCCCGCCCGCTCGCGTCCCCTTATTTCCGGTCACTACTAACGTGTTCGCGAGTTATTCTGTGCCAGATTGCAGTTTCTGCGTGTTCGGCAACTCGATCTTACCGACAAGCATCCTCGCGCACGCGAGAATGCTATTGAGCACGCGAGAACTACGCTACGCAGAAGTTTGCGGAGTATTCGACAACTTCGCGTTCTCCGCGGAGCGCGGAGTTGCCGAAACTCCGCAAACTCCGCGAACGGAGCGTAGTTCTTTGCCCAGGGTTAGTCCTTAGGCATAGCTCAGAATTTTGTGAAAAAAATGAACTTTTTTTCACATCAATATAAGCAGACTTCAGAAAGCCGCCTATAAAAAAGCATTAGGTCGGTTCTACAAATAGATGCTAGTGGAAAACAAATGAAAGAAAATAGTAGCGATTATGAGCGTTAGAACACATGGCTGGCAGGGGTGGGCTGCAGAAGACGACGGGCAGCAATTATTAAATAATGGTCTCCGTCTCACTGCCTGGGACCCACCGGCTGCCTCACGTGCAGGTTATGCTGGGCATGACAATACTGGCCCAGCCTTGCCCCACCCTAAGCCTCACCCTAAGGCTGAAAACCACGCAGCTGCATGCAGCGCAAAATTTCATCATGTACGCACTGGTTTATTTATGAGGCACGGCGGCGGGAATTACTTTAAAAGTACGTTCCAGACGGACCCTGCTGTCAGAAAGCAAACCTGGGGAGTTTCCATATAAATAAACCTGTTACCATTAAGAAGGCTGCCTAACAAACACACAGAGAAAAAAACAGCAGTTATTCCTATATGAAAAAGCAAGAATACCCACAAAAGGGTTTAAAAAAAAAAAAGATTATTGTATTTTTAACTGTCCTGAGGAAGGTGGGGCTAATAGCTGAATCCATCAAAACGCGTCGACAATAAATCTCTATGGTTTTATACTTTGTGGTTGTATAAAATGTTTTTTATGTGAAGTTGTATAGTGGCATTAGGCACTGCATAATATATAAAATGTATATGCCAAGAAGTTGGAATATGATTAGTTGTTGCTAAAATCAAAGAATAATTCTCAACTCAGAAGAGAATTTTTAAACTATTTGTTTTAATAAAAGTAAATGGAATATACATTTGGATTTATTGATTTTTTTAAAATGTCATGCCTTTGTGGTTCTACTTATACGTGTGGGGTGAGTGAAAATCACACTAGATGTGGTTAAAAAACGGAGTGAGCAACACTGATGTGAGAAGTACAAATAATTAGGTTGAGCAAAGAGATACATATATAATTACCAAGGGAACACTTTCTTCTTTATTTTGTATTTTACCCAGTTCCCATTTGGTTCAAGGGTTACTCTCTATCTCTTATTCTTGTTACTTATGACATCTAACACATGCATACATTCACATGTTTATTTTCCCCCTAGAGTGGGACGACAGGTGGTCACCCCCACACCTCACCAGTTCTAGTGAATTTAACTATGAAACTCGTGAGTCTCGTTTGATTGTTTGAATACAATAGAGATATATTGGAGTCGTTTGGATGAGTGGGCACCTGGTGCTAACATTGGGTACTATGGATGGTTTGATTGTCCTATTTGGACTATGTAGCTCACATCAAGGTCTCGTATATATCTTTAATAGCTGTTATGTTTTTAATGAGTCATGTGTTGTTGTTGTGTGGAAGCAGACTAGGGGGATGAATTCCCCTGTCTTAATATTTTTGGATGATTGGGTATTTGGTCTCCGTGAGTGATAACTTTTATTGTCTCGTTTGTACTTCACAGAAATATGATTAGTGTTTTGGTCAAGGTATTCGTGCTAGACTGGGAGCATTCTCCACGGATACCGAAGGTAGGATCGGAGGGGTCCTCCTGATTTGGGTCCCGAAGGGTCCTGATGCATGCCGAGTGACCCTTTCTTTTGGGCACACCTTCAACAGCAGAAACATGTCGACACCTTGGCAGTAAAGGAGGGGTGATGGAATCTTAATTTTCTCCTTTCACCTCCTTCACGTTTGAAATCTAGCCAGATGTCCCCAGAATAAATTTGACAGTGGGTTCACATCTGAGCTAGTTTTAATACTCACTGACCACTTTTTCTTCGGTGATCCCAATTCTATATATATTTTTTGTATTGGCTTCCCCTTCCTGTTGCTCCACCTCTGGCGTTGGTCTGTCCACGGGTGTCTGTAACACACCCTATGATGATGCATACCACAAGTCTGTGAGTGAAGGCAGTTTTTTCCACATCTGACACGTGCCTCTGTTTCTTTGCACACACGTTCTACTTACTTCCCCCCTTCCCTACTCATTTTTGTGTGATTCAGTGATGAAATATTTACCCATGGAAATGGCAGACCAAAGAACTGACGGCTCTTAGGACCTTACTACAAGTGCCCTGGATATTTATGATCACTGCTCAAACACCTAGTCGCAATGACTATTTATGGGAAGTTTACCATACTCTGTATTTACCGATTGTAATAAAGGTCAGACACTCCAGATACATTTCGGTAGATCAAGCGTCGAAATTTACCAGGGGAAAAAGCTTCAGAAAATTCTTATTTTGGTCTGGTAAACACCAAATCCGCATGTTATCCCCATGTTTGGGAAAACCGTGGAACAGATGCCCAATACATTTAAAACCCCACCGAGTATGATTGAACCAGAATTGATGGATATTACATCCGACACCGGGGCACTCATAATGATGCTCTCACTGACACATTACATGCCTTAAGATTTGTGCACCGCCACTGACAGCAAATAACTACTGAATGCACGTATTTGTGCATTTTTGGGCTTATCTACAAGTCGTTTGCGCCACTTTTGTGTCATTTTTACCACAGGAAAAGTGACGTTGGGGTGGCGCAAGGGGCTTGTAAATAAGCCCCTTCGTATATTGTGGAGACTGCAATAATGTAGCGTGATATTCCCAAGGTGAAATCCATGGCACCTGTCCACAGTTGTTTGAAGCAATGTTGGGTCAGATGGTGATAGAAAGGAATAGTGGAAAAGGTAGCTTTGTTGTGTGAATTCTGCAGATCTTGCACGTACATGTACAGGAACACCCCTCACTTGATAGCGTTTTTTTTTTAGAAACTCTGAAGGATTTCTGTGCTCTGTTCCAGGAAAACCGGTGCAAATGTTCCCGAATGAATGGTGCTGCAATTATGGTTATTAAGCATCGCTCTGAGAACATTTGTTTCAGCCTAAATTGATTTTGGCCTGTTGGTGGGTAATTAGGTAAATGGTTTGCTTTGCTTCGTGCTGCTGTCTGCTTTGATCTTTCGCTCCCTTTTACAGACCTCTCAGAGACCCGCTGTACGACTTCCGCGCGTCTGCAGATGGCGAACTCTCCGCAACCCAGTATCAGTTGATTGGTCCCAGGGATGCTGTTAGCAGGTGTAGCTGGCTGGCTCTGGAGAGGGGTCTTGGAGGGGAAAAGGCGGCCGCAGAAATGACTCCACAGCCCACGTTCTCTTCTAATGCGGAGGGTTCTGCTGCATTAGTCCTCCTACGCATCCGAAGGAGAGAGAGGGCAGAGGGATGCTAATATGTCTCTTTTCTTTGACAGGAATTAGCGTGTTTGTGCAACATTGGCTGACCAGACATTCTGAATTTAATGGCGCATTCACAGTTTTCAGATGTCTGTCCCAGCGACTAGACTCTTTATACTATAATTAAATGTCCCGGTAATGTAGACAAGGTCGATGAGAAGCAAGAAACTAGCGCAAATAAATGTACTAAGGGCACACGTTGGGGGTGCACACGTGTAGAGGTGTCTACCACTCTTCACAGGATGGACGCCGGCTCCCCAGAAGTTGTGCCCGAATGAAACTTCCTGAACTTGTCCAGGTGTAATTTTCGGACATGGGGCAAATTAAGCAGCACCAGCAGGTTGTCTACTTGTTCTGAGCAGCAATGTGTAAGCGGCAAAGTGGTTTGTTATTTGAAATGCCACATGGGCCCAAAATTAAGGCTGGAATTAAGGGACCACCAGGCCTACATTTGGTAAAGTATCCTGGCTGGGCGCTATCTGGAGCCTTACATATAGATGCAATTGCAATTGAGGGGAAACAAAAGCACACAGCTTGTTATTATTTAAGAGATATTACTTAAGAGTTATTACCTGTTAGTACTTAAGAGAGGTATGCTTTTGACTTTGTTCAGTCCCTGTAAATAAGAGTTATGCATGCTCTGTAAACATTTCAGATTAGTTGGTCTGTTCCAGTTTTTACACAAATAACAATTTAAATACCACCATTTGTTTGTATTTGTTTTATAGCACTACTCATCACAATGCAGGGTGCAAGAGCGCTGTACACCACAGGTACACATTATTCACTGACATTTATTACAGCGAGTATTACAATGTGTAGAAGTCTCATTTCCTTCAGAGCTTACTGCACTATATTAGAAGGATTACAATTTGTGAACTGCATGCAACAAAAGGATCTCTGTGTTAAAAGCAGTAACCCGCTTACCTAGCTAAATAAAATAAAAGTATGTAATCTGCATGTTACAGGATGTGCTTTGCAATATACATATTTACCCTCAATGCCTATTTGGTTTAAACTGGGACTATACAAAATATAGATCTCTCCAGCAAATGTGTTAACCCCCAGAGTTATTTTACCATTATAATCATTCACTGAGATTTACAGGGCAAACAAAGATCTCTGTAGCAGGTGCCTTAACCCCATAAAATATTTAAAAATGCAAACGTTTCAATCAATTAAGCAGAACAGACTTATTGCCATGTTTCTCCTTGGAGGCAATTTCTTTGTGGTAGAGTTAAAGAAATAATTGTATAAGTTTAGGCCCTCATTTAGTATCAGGGTTGCATCACTCTTTTGGCACAACCCTGACTCAAAATCTAATTTGTTAAATCTCGTAATGCGCTCAAATGTGCTTGTGATAGACCTGCTAAAGATGTCAGATGTCACTTCCTGTGAGGTCATCGGTTGTGATGCCACTTCCTTTGATGTCCCTTCCTGTGATGCCACATACGATGTCACACAGCGTAATGCTACACGCTGTGATGTCATGAACCATGATGTCACTTGCATACTGCCTTACTTGGTTAGTCCTCCCCCTTCTTTTTTTAGGACTTGTGCTCTGATTATACTTCTGTCTCTCTGTGCTCTAAAGCAAGAGCCCTACATGTGCTGGTAATGGGCCTCATGGCTCGTGCTGGACCTGGCCCTTTTTGCAGGGTCATCTCTGAACTTTTTGCCTTCCTCCTGATATTTGTTCTGCCCTGGTGTTGATGGTTTTAGGACTGGGCACTTTATCACTGCTGTCCAGTGTAAAGTGCATGTGCTCTCTATGGTAAATGTGATAAGATTGGTCTACACCTGTTTGGTGTATTTAATTTACCTGTCAGTCCCCTGTGAAGTGGTATCGCATATACCCGGGGCCAGTAAACTAGATGCTACTGGTGGGCTTGCAGCGCTGCTAGCGCCACCCACCAAAGTAGCCTTTCAAACCAGTCTCAGGCCTCTGCCATTGCAGGGCCTGTGCACGCAGTTTACTGCCACTGTGACGTGGGACCTAAAGTGGGTGCCACATCTGTGACTCCCCTTTTACTACATAGCAGTTACCCCTAAGGTAGGCTCTAGCTAGCCCTATGGGAAGGGTGCAATGTAAGTAAAAGGTAGGACATGTGCCTTAACTGTGTAGCATGTTCTGGTAGTGACAAACAGTCATTTGTGGTTTCTCACTACTGTGAGGCTGCCCTCTCATAGGAATGCATTGGGGATTCCCTGATATGTGCTTCAGTGGTAATTCCTGGTATGGGAGGAGTAGAGTGATCAAGTTTGGTATGTTTGGAATAGTAGTAATAATTGCTGTGTAAAGGTGTTCGCTTATTTATTATCACTATTTTAGAAATGCTACTTTTAGAAGTGGGCATTTCTGTGTGCTATGTGTCTTTGTGCCTGCCTGTTGTGTATTGCATGTATGGCTCTGGATGACAGGGGCTCGGGAGGTGCAGTGGCTCCAGAGGGGCTGGGTGAGTCAGCGCTAGGCTGAATAGGCCAATCTAAATTGGGAGTAGTGGGAGGAGTAGCACCTGACCTGAAGAGGACTGTGCCTGCCTCCCAAAATGCTGGCTCTGCCTACTGTGGTGTGTCTGGGGCCAAAGCCTACATTAATAAAAGAGGTTGTTGTGGACTGTATAGAAATGTGTAAGTGCCCCCCCAGAACAGGTTTGGACTGGGCATAGAGCCCTGTACCAGGGGGAGAACAAAGACAATGACAGCATAAATATTGGGGCTGTGACTCCATTTAAGTTTGCTTACTTGGATCTGAAGGAAGAACACTGGCAGGAGGTACCGCTGTGGGGCCCGGCTGCTATCTTCTGCTGGGAGGCCCTGCACGCTGGCCTGCCTGTGTTCAGCATCTGGAATTGTCAAGGTATGTGCATTTGAGGATCGCCTTGCTCAATCTTTTTGCAGCGCGCTCTGAGTGCTCTTTCAATTCTGTGGCCCAAGGAATGGGTTTACTCTGTGTGGGAGCCCGGTGAGGAGCGCTCTTTGCCCTACAGTGTGGGCAGTACAGCCCTCTCCCCCAGAGCTTAAAAGAACAGGAGGGGAGAGCTGAAAGGAGCAGAGCGCTCTCTCCCATCTGGCCAAATTGCCTGTTTTTTTTTACTAAGGCCAGCAGCCGGGGCTCTGTTACGTGGCCGCGGGCTCCGAGCCCAGGAATTCCTTCTACATCAGGCGGAAGGAGCCTGACCGTGGGCAGTGCCGGCCTGGAAGAAGAAAGGCCGACGGAAATCAGGTGAGGTCTACGCCTGGTTGTGGGCGGGACCCACTGCCACGAGAGGTGTCAGGACGCCAGAGACTTCACTCCATAAGGAAAAGCCAGCCCCGTTTTCCCAGCGAGGGAGGTTCAGCCACCCAGAGTGAGCTGCCGTAGGCGTGAGGTGTGCAACAAACCTCACGGGGCCTGTCAAACCATCCCCGAGGAGAAAGGGCCAGTGCCTATTGTCCTAGGCTGCACTGTGGTTTTCTGGCCCGGGGGCCATTGGCACGACCGCTTGGGCGCTAAGGTAGCACCCAGATTATTCCCGCAAGTTGCACAGCTACACCGCAGGGCATGGGGCAGCTACACATTTGATTGGCACTGGGGGTGATTCTGTTAAGTGGCATCACGGGGCAAGCCCAGTAGCGATCCCCCACTCTCAGATTTGGAGGTGCCACAACATTTTTACGCATTTTCCTAAGAGGGGAGCAGAGACTTTGGTACTCCACACTGAGGAAGAGGACCGGGGCAGTGAATATGCCTTCTAGGCAAACCAGGGTTACTGCAGATATGGGCCTGATGTGATTACAATATGTGCGCTCTAATGATGTTTGCTACATCCACTGCTGTTGGTATTTCGGCCATACTGTACTGAGTTATTGCCTAAGGTGTGCCCTCTGAAAGTGGGTGCAGGGGTACACTGTGAGGATACTAATGCATGACGTGTTTGTGCTAAGTGCAATGTTACCAGCAGTTACTGGTTGCTTTCACTAAAGGTGATGTTATGACAGTGGCCCGATTGGCTCTGTAGTGTATCTAATCCCTGTAAAGTCATACCAAGTGCCAGGTGGCACAGTGTATGTATGTGATTACATTCTAATGTATCACTACAAAAAGTGTGGCTGGATTAAGATGTGCACAGTACCTTTACTGTAACAAAGACATATCAGTAGTGTGCAATGAATGCATATGGGAACAGGAGGGAAACGGCCATCCACGTTTCCAAGTGTTCTCCGCGAAAAAAGTTGACAGAGAGCAAATTACAAAGCTAAATTCCGCTCCCGAGCAGACAGAGCATTCATTTAAGCAAAAGGGTCCAAAGAGTAGTTTTAGTCCAAAATCAATTTTTCAATATCCTTCTTTATTTTCTGGTTGTCATCATGTCCAGAAGCCACAGATATCTCACAGGTAGTTCATATCACCACATTGACGTAATCGGTGTAGTCAAAGCGTGTTTAATCACCCATTGACTTCTTAGGGTAGAGAATAACTTGGAGGCAGGTACGTCAAAATTCAGGCAAGCCTGCAATAAATCCCATACAGCATGGGTCTCAGTGTTACTTGTTTCCAGGGTGGAGAGTTTTGAATAAAGACGTGTATTGGTCTATGGAGAGTACTCCAATCCTTTCAAAACGGGCTCAACAATCTAATGTGTTTTATGAGTAATACAAAGGCTATTTTTGATATAACCTTGTGTGCCGCTGCTGTGTGAGTGTGTTGCACAAACCCTTTACACATTGCCTCTGAGACAAGCCTGACTCTGCCCAGCTAATAAGGGGGTGAGCAGGGGTTATCTTCAGCGTGTAACTCCCTTGCCCTGACTAGATTGATGGTTTCTGTCTGGCTTAGGCAATTGCCCTAGCCAAACAGAAATCCCATTTTTAACAGCTCGTATTATATATCAGGCGCCATGTTCATGTTTGGGCCACCGTGAACCTCTGAACAGGACCGCCGGGTGCAACCATGAACAGTGTGCTGGATTACAAAGAGTGCACTACCCTCACAGCAGCCATGAACTCGGGCTGCCCTGGGTGGGGGCATTCAATGAAATATGGAGCAGTTGTTTTAATCAGCTGCTTCATGTTTCACTGTGCTAGTGGCACCTGCCTGCACTTTAGAGAGGGGACAGAGATCCCCTTTCAGGCAGGTGCAGTAAGTGATTGCACCCGTTTTCAGGGGGATTTCTGGACGGTCCATGGACCCACTTTGTCCACTCGAGAGGACTGCCCTCAGGGGGTGCAATGAGAGTGCACCGCCTTTTTGGGTCACACTTTTACTGCACCTCCTGATGGTTAATTTGCCTTTGCGCCCAAGTCCATAATATGGCATGGGTGGAAAAGCAAAGAGATTTGCTCTCACCCTGTCGAGATAGTGCTGGCTACCAAAGTGGCCTGGGGGCACACAAAGTGGTCGCTCATGCCAGTTGCACCCCCAAGGGATTTGTGTAATAGGACCCTTGTATCATTTGCTTGGCAATAATGCTAAGAGGGTGCAGATCTGGGACCTCCCAACCATGTGTGGAGCTAGTCAGGGTTAGGGTGCGCGTGCCTCTGCCTTTCCTGGGATGCCTCACAGTGCTTAATTTGTAAACAAATGAGTTTTTGTGTCCGATGCTCTTCTCAGAAGTCCACGGCTGATGCAATGAAATTTCAGCTCTTTGAATACCAGGGCTGATAGTCTCAAATCCACCTCATGCCTTTTTAATCCTTGCCAGTAACTCCCTGCCCCTTTATCTCACTCCTGCAGGTTCCTGCTTTGTTCCTTTGTGACAATTTTGCTGCCTTTCTCTTCCCCCTGCCTTTCCATAAGGTAGCGACAACATGGTGCAAAGGACTGATCAGATGTTGCACACATGCACAGTGAAAGTAGCTGAGGTCCCATTTGAGCTCACGTGAGCACATGAAACAGCATAGGCTCAAATTGACTTTGTTGGTGAGGGAAAAGGTGCATTAATGTACAGTGTGGGAAGGACCAAGCCTATCCTGCACAGCATTGCTGGTTTTGTTGAGTTTTTGCTGCAGTGAATGGCCAAGACTATCATGCACAGCACTGCTGGTTGCATTGATGTTTTTGGTGCTATGCCCTGCTGCATCCTCTACCCTGACTCTCAAGATGGATGACGTATGACACATGACATCAGATTTATTTATTTGTTTTATTTTCCCTATCCCATGAAAAGCCCCACCGCTCTTACCTGTACCAGCCATGCATGGTCAGAGGTATCATTTAAGTTAGGGTGACTAGATTCTTAACAGGAAAAACCAGTACAGGTCACAGAAAAAGAGCTACAATGACAGCCTCCACCATGGACATAGATGAAGAATTACAAAGGCATAAGACAAAGGCACGATATGGCTGTAAACCTTGCCCCATTTCAAAAGACTTTGCCTCAAATAGATAAAAAACATTTCCTGGAGCTGGTGACAGTAGTGCATAGGGTAGGTAATTCTCACTGCAGTGAAGAACCCCAAAGTGGATTTTCTTCTCTGGAAGTCGCTGAGATAAGGAGTATGCTGCAGGCAATGGTTTAAGGCCACATTTGTATGCATATGCTAGCAGGAGGCATAAAGTAATACTCCTCATTTCTCCTTAGGCCTCTCTAAAAATGTTAATGGACTTCATTCAGCTCGGCTTGTCCCTGGAGTATTGGGAAACGTAAAGAAATGGCAGTTTTTTTCTGGGAAAGGTGGTAATATTGCCTAGAGTAAACAGCAAGGATAAATCTTGACAGATATTTTAAAACGTCTCTAAACTGCTGGAATGCAAGTCTTTCGCTGAATCTTGTAGGCTGGGAGGGTGAGTCTCATGAAGGTGTTGTGGGTCCAATATGAGTGGCTTCTAAAGTGCTTCGGAATAAAGTGCATATTTAAAACTTGTAAAGTGCTTTTGGGTGAGGTAGCTCTAAGGCTTGTAAAGTTCTCTGAGATGTTTATGAGTGTTATCTAAATTGCTTCGCCGGGGCCAGAGCCACAATATCACTGAGGTAGAATGCAGTCTCTATTCCTGTCTCTATACCTCCATCCCTGCCTACTGCAGAAAATACATCAGTCCCCATGAATGGGCCACAGTCTCTCACATTCCCTAACACCTTGTAATCTGGTGCTTTACTAGAGAGGCGGGAAATCACTGCACTGGTTAAATGAGGGTGTGTGATTGGTTCAGCCACAACATGCAAGGCCAGACTGGCCATACTGGGCATCAGACATTTCCCTGGAAGGCTAGTGGGGGGATGTTTTTGCAGCAGCACCACAGGTTTGAATGCACCCACTTTAGAGTTACTTGTATATCAACTAGTTTTCAGACAACAATAAAATTGTCAAGATAACTCTGGTGATTAATATACCTACTAGAATTTTGTCTAGTGGCAGTTTTGACTCATCTAAGGTAGTGCAGATGGTTCATATACCTGCTGCAAAAAAGGTGTACCAGGCAGATCACTGAATAGTATTTTATGTGCATAGCTTAGCGGGTTACTGCTTTTGTCAGAGAGACTGTTTTGCTACTGAGAGTTTGTACATTACAATCATAATCTGGCACAGTGAGCTGTGAAGTGTCATCAAAGAGCTGCAAGCAAAGTACATGGTACAGGTCAAAAGGTTATGTTTTTTTCCAGTCTTTTATTATCCAAATGTTGCTAAAAAGGGTTGTTTGGGCAGAAATACATTCTTATTAGTAAAGCCAACCCACTGTGTTTCGTTCTTAATCCTGGGTTTGTGCTTCTCAAGACATAGCACTACCAGTATAGATAACATGAATCCTTCACCTTGTAGTCCCCTTGTCTTAGGTAAAAATTTCTGTACACTGATTGGCACACAAATGATTCATTGTCTCTGTAGTTGTGTGTGATGTAAAGTGCTCTGACTCCCACACTTTTATGAGAGTTGCTATAAAACAAATGAAATACATTGAGAGAGGGACTATGGAGAGATGAGGGACCCTGTTGGAGGGGCAATCAATCAATCAAAGCATTTGTAGAGCGCGCTACTCACCTGGAGGTTCTCAAGGCGCTTGGGGTGGGGGAGTCCGCTACTGTTCGAACAGCCAAGTCTTGAGTTGCTTCCTGAAGGCGAGGTGGTCTTGGGTCAGGCGGAGGTGGGTGGGGAGGGAGTTCCACGTCTTGGCGGCCAGGTAGGAGAAGGATCGTCCTCCCGTTGTGGCTCTTCGGATGCGGGGGACAGCGGCGAGGGCGTGGCTGGTCGATCGAAGCTGGCGGGTGGGAGTGTAGAAGTTCAGGCGGTCGTTGAGGTATCTTGGGCCTTGGTTGTGGAGAGCTTTGTGTGCGTGAGTAAAGAGTCGGAACGTGATTCTCTTGCTGACGGGGAGCCAGTGCAGGTTTCTCAGGTGTGCGGAGATGTGGCTGTGTCGGGGGATGTCCAGGATGAGTCGTGCCGAGGCGTTCTGAATGCGCTGGAGTCTTTTCTGGAGTTTTGCAGTGGTTCCGGCGTAGAGGGAGTTGCCGTAGTCCAGTAGGCTGGTGACGAGGGCTTGGGTGACCGTCTTCCTGGGTTCGGTGGGGATCCACCGGAAGATCTTACGTAGCATGCGTAGGATGTTGAAGCATGACGAGGAGACGGCGTTGACTTGTCTGGTCATGGAGAGGGAGGAGTCCAGGATGAAGCCCAGGTTGCGTGCGTGGTCTGTTGGTTTGGGTGCGCTGCCAAGGGCAGGGGGCCACGAGGAGTCGTCCCAGGCGGAGGGTGATCATCCCAGGATGAGGACTTCCGTCTTATCTGAGTTCAGTTCCAGTCGGCTGTTCATCATCCACTCGGCTACGTCTTTCATCCCTTCGTGTAGGTTGGTTTTGGCGGTGGTGGGGTCGCTGGTGAGGGAGAGGATCAGCTGGGTGTCGTCGGCGTAGGGGAGGATGTTGAGGTTGTGTTGGCGTGCGATGGTCGTGAGGTGGCTCATGTAGATGTTGAAGAGGGTGGGGCTGAGTGATGATCCTTGTGGTACGCCGCAGATGACTTCGGTGGCTTCTGATCTTCTGAGGGTGGTAGTGAGTGAATCATTGAAGAGTTCCAACAAAGATTGTAGAATCCTGGTGCACTCTAAGGTCATCATTTACTATGCTTTCAAAGCAAATACAATTGAAAATATAATAGAAAGTGTTGTAGAATGCACCATTTTTGCCCACATTTTCTTGGGGGGAGAACCCCCTCAAACCCTCCTTGTAGTGGTTAGGATTGCTCGCTGCACTCACAATGCACTGTACGGAGCTGGTCTGACAAAATTTGCCAGGGCTACTTTGTGTTACCAGTCTGGCCCTGACAACATGGTGGATCAAACTTGGGCTTGAAAGTGAATCCACGGCATGCAGGAAAAGGCTGGCTGTCAGGTCGCCATGAGGATCTGTGGAACAAGCACCACTCAGATAGCCATTCCTGCAAAATAGATCAGGGTCCGACTAAAGAAAAGCGGTAACAGGGAGCACAGAAGGAAGTACCAGTACTTCAAAACAAGCACAATAACGCACAGGAGCAGGTACTCGTCGGGCCTGGAAGCACAAGCACTGGCCTACACAGGGACCAACGCGCTTTATGCACAAGGCCCGTAAGCAAGAAAGGAAAGGAAGAGAGCACCAGCTATTCTATCAGCAATTCTTTCATGACTCACCTGGAGACTTTCCATTATCTATTATGTCTACTGCTTTCTACAATAAAATTGGTATCACCTGTTGGCCATGTGAACCTGTGTACATGTGACCTGAAACATTACTTTTGACCTACGAGATTGTGTGCCTTTTAATTTTTCATCTTGTCCTTACAGTTACATTTATAGACAATAAATAAGACTCATAATCTACTGGAAAGGGCAGGAGGAGAAATTGATAGGGAGTGGAAGTAAAAGCAAAGAAATATGCTGTACCCATCAAAAAAAAAATGGAATTTATTTATTTATTTATTTTTTAAATTTGTATGGCGCTACAGCTACCCAAAAAGGGTTTCCCGGCGCCTGAATCATTTGATTAGATAGAAGGAAAGTTGCCAAATTGTAGTATTACTGCAGTTGTTTCTGGAACAGCCAGGTTTTTACATATTTCCGGAATTTCGTATAGCTCTCTTCTTTCCGGATCTGAGGGGGAAGTGAGTTCCATAGAGTGGGCCCTCTCACAGCAAAAGAACGCCCTCCCGTTTTTTGGAGTTTAAATCTAGGAATAGCAAAATTTGCTGCTGTTAGAGATCGGAGATTTCTTGTTGGAAGGTAGGGACAAGCCAGGGTTTGTAGGTAGGCGGGTGCAGTTCTGGTTTTAATTTTAAACATATATGTCAGGGTTTTAAAGCTGATCCGATGTTCTATCCTGAGCCAATGTAGGTCATTCAGATGTTTAGATATTCTCTCAAACTTTGGGATCTGACACAGGAGTCGTGCAGCCGCGTTTTGGATCATTTGGAGTCGTTTTATCACTGCAAGATTTGAGCCCAAGTAAAGAATGTTACCGTAGTCAATGTGTGATGTTATTAGTGCATTGACTACGGTCTTTTGGGTGTTTTGGGGCAACATCCAAATAATTTTCTTTAACCATTTTATTATGGTGAAGCAGAGGCCAGCGACTTTATTTGCCTGCTGCTTCATCGACAAAGTATTGTCGATAATGACTCCTAGGTTCCTTACTTGAGTGGCTGGGATGGGAAGATTACCCATCTCTGCTGGCCAGTGTAAGGGGCTCCAGAGCTCTTTATTTCTTCCAAGAAGAAGAACCTCCGTTTTATCCCCGTTTAGCTTCAACTGGTTAGTTGACATCCAGTTGAAGATTTCCTGAAGACCATTTTTCAGAACAGAGGGGGTTGAGGGGTTTGAGTCAGATAGGGAAAAAATGATCTGCGAGTCGTCAGCGTATGACATTAACGCGAGGCCCACGCTGTCGGCTAAATCGGCCAGTGGTCGCAGGTATAAATTAAAAAGCAGCGGGCTCAAGATGGAGCCCTGTGGAACTCCATGGGGGGTGAGGAACGTGTCCGAGCATGCAATGCTGGATTTGATCTGGAAAGATCTATTGGTTAGAAAAGACTTTATCCACTGAAGGGCCTCATTTCGAATGCCAATTCTCTCTAGTGTAGTCAAGAGAGTTTTATGTGAAATGGTATCAAACGCCGCACTCAAATCTAAAAGAATGAGTGCGACAGTTTGACCCTTATCCAGGAGCTTTCAAATTTTTTCGGTCACACCCAGTAAAGCGGTCTCCGTTGAGTGTCCTGTACGGAAACCTGATTGCGATGGGTGGAGGAGGTTGTTATTCTGCGTGAAGGAAGTGAGGGCGGCATGGATATGTCTCTCCATTAGTTTAGAAAAGGCAGGAAGTAATGATATAGGCCGATAGTTTGATAGGACCGTAGGGTCGGCTGAAGGTTTTTTCAGTAATGGGGTTACAATGGCGTGTTTCCAGCTTGCCGGGACAGTGGAAGTTAAAAGAGAGGAATTTAGCATGTTTGCAATAGTAATTAAGGGGGCGTTGTCAAGTTGTTTCAGGAAACGAACTGGGAGGGGATCGCAGGGAGAGCCTGACGAAATAGATTTCAAAGATATTTTTAGTGAGTCCAGAGTTATGGGGGGCCATCTCTCAAGGGAGTTTGTTTCTTCCGGGGTTCTTAAGATATGCTGCTCAGTAGCATTAACCTGGGGACTAGTAGTAAAGTTTGAGACAATAATTTCAATTTTGTCATTGAAGAATGTCGCCAGGTCCATGTCTTCCTTGGGCAAGAATCAAGCATCCTAGGACCGGTTGCTGGCTATCAGCCACCTTCAGCCAAGATAGATTGACTCCAGTGGCGTAGTGAGCAAGGGACCCACGTCTGGGCGTACCCTTCCCACATAGGGTGAACAGCAAAACACACAAGATGATGGACGGAGTCAAGCTATCCTGGCTGATGAAGGCTGATAGCCAGAAACCGGTCCTAGGATGCTTGATTCCGGTCCAGGGAAGACATGGCTTGGCAGTTCGGTCTGGACTGTTCCCATGAGGCACAGGGTCAAGACTGATGTGCATATGGCCATGTCTGAACTGGGGTGGCTTGGTGAGCAAAATAACGATGGATTTGTCCCAGATCTGTGACTGGGGGTGAATGTTTTGCCATTGTGCAACATCCCGCCAATCATCTTGTGTGTTTCGCTATTTTTCGAATTTGACAGCTGAGTATCCTGAGCAGAAACATAGGCCAGATTTACTAAGGGTGTATACTTGGAGGACAAAGTTAGGCAAAGTGATTTAAAGTAGTTCAAACTCTTGCAAGTGTGTGTTTGTAATGTTTATTTAGATCATAGTCTTTAAACTCCATGGACCTTATAAATACAAAAAACTATACAATACCAGACAACAACAAGGAGAAACTCATTAGCATTTCAAATCACACAGTTACTTTGTGGATAGCTTTGCTTAATACATCTATAATCAAATCGTATCTACCATCGCCACTAGCAACCTCTATATTTCCAATTTTATAGACTCAGTTAAAAAGTTTAAAACCTCATAATAACATAGATAAATAATGATAACATAGACCCTAAGATTAAAAGGGTACTTTACCTACGTCATTCTTCCTTAGCAGCAATAAATTAAAACCGTTTGGTCTATAGTTATCTTTGGTCTTAAGCCTTTATCTACTGAATGGGTGGGTTTAAAGATAAATGAATCACTATCTTTGCTTGAATTTTTCCCTTGCAAAACAATTTACACCTCTCATATAATTTCCTAGTGCAATTGCGATATCCAGATTTTTCATTTCTATCAGTAGCGCAATGGCTTGAGCTCGTGACCTTATTCTGTATTTTACAAATAGTTGCCGTAAAAACAGTTTTCTCACCTCGAAAACCATAAGGCAATCTAGCAATATGTGCAATATTTCAGACTTTGTCCCAAGCCCACATTTGCATGTTCCGTCGGGATAAAGCATTTCTGCATTTCATTTCCCCTCTATCAGCCATGGGTTAGTGCCAATTCGTATCTTCAGGATTTTGCATCTAAGCCCGTGGTTTGGCAGAGTTTCTAGATACGGGTACCAAGCTACATTCTCCCACGATTTTACTATGCATTGTGATAGAGCGCGCAGGTCACCCAGCTAGGAAAATATTTACTAATACTCACCTGGGCCCATACTTTCTACAAACTGCACACCTTAACTTTATTTAGGTAACTCACGCTCTACTATCAGTATAATTTGCGATTTTATCTCTAATTCCTATATCTATAACCTAGCAATGTAGATACTAGGAACCTAAACACATTGGATCAGGGAGTTGAGTTTAAAGATAGGCATTCAAAAAACATTTATAACATTTTGTAAGGATGAAATAACCACAGACTCTGAGTAGGTGCAAACTTTTATCTAATCATCATCATCATCATATGTCATAAGCAGGCAATTGAAAGCAATGAGACTATCTATAATCAAAATCATAAAAAGCGTATAGCTATGCAAAAGATAGAGTATGCTAATCATTTAGGAACTTGAAATAAAGGGAAGGAAAAAACAGGGAACATTCTAATTTTAGATCACAGTCTTTTGCAATTTGATTAAAGGAGGGTAAAGAAAAAGGAACGTGCTAAACCCAAAGACTTTCGCAATTTCAGATGGCAGTTTAAAGAAGAACTTATTGCAATTCGAGTTTTAATTTCAGCTCAATACTATAGGGTAGGTAAGATTTGGAACATACTATTAAATTCAGCTTATCTCCTAAAGGGAGGGTGAGAAAAGGAACATATAGTAAATTGAAATGATTTAGCATTGACTAAAGGTGGGTTGAAAATTGGAACATACTAATAGTCAGCAATACCTGAATATCTCATTTACTAAGGGACGGGAAAGATAAGGAACAATATGCAATCAAGCTTTGCAAATTCAGGATGGGGTGAAAAGGAATGCAAATATTTCTACAGACACCCACACAAACTTATATTTACCTAGGATAGAGTGAAGACCAACCCTGGCCACGGGTCAGTTGAAAAAGACTGGAAGAACCCCAAGGACTAAAGTGCCAGTAGGCGAGCAGGTGCAGCTCATGGACAATCAGGACAGGATAACCCCAGAATTGGGATCAGGACAGGTTCACCAAAGGTTAAGACCAACACCTGCAGCTTCGGTTGCAACGCCTGCACTACTCCCTCTCTGCAAGGAATCTGCCAAAACCCCGATTGGGTTATAATCTTTATCAGCAAAGTGCTTCGCCAGCACTTTCACTTCCCAAAACCCCGATTGGGTTCTCGAACCTCCCAACAGAGTGCTCGGCAGCTCTCTGTTTCAGTCACCTATTGAGTGCGTTGGGTCAGCGACAGGTCAGCTATTTTGACAAGTCGGACAATTTCTCTAGCTAAACCTACGCTAGTTATACTGTTTTTCGGGTCAGTGTACCACCCCCCAATGTTGCAAGTGTAAGGATCCCTAATTTTGATTGGACAAAGGAGGAGGACAGGTCATCACACCACCTATTTTCTAGACTTTCTTAGGCCCTTTATTCAGATTCCGTACCCGGCCCTTAAATTCCAGGTTCTCATGACATATGCCTTTTGGTTAACAATGGTGAATATAACATCGTATACAATTGTTTCAATTTGCAGTACAGTTCAGCTTCTTCTAGCTGGGTCGCAGTTCAGGTTTCCAGGAGCATCATCTCAGTCAGTCAGCTCCTTGGCTGGGATTCTAAGGTCACTGCTCTGGAGACTCGCAGATCTCACACAGACGCAGTCTCATTCAAGATGGAGTACAGCGTATTAGGACAGGCCAAGTTTCGAAGTGTAACGTGAAATGGAAAAGAAACAGTTTTAGAACACAGAATAAATGATTTCACTGTATACCATGAACCACTACACTACTCCCATTACTTTATAATAAACTATAGCATTAGGATTAAGCAGAACAAACAGTTTAGCGAAAGCAGCAATGCAAGCTTCAAGCATGTGAGAACACAGAGCAGCCATCTTAGCTCTATTGCGCAAGTGCAAACAGTTTCCCACCAAGACATCGAATACGTCACGTCACATGAGTATGACCGACGCATGCGCAGTCTAAATTCCCGCGTAGCAGCGGCCATTTTAGGTTGCAAGCGTATTAATATTAATAGACATAAGCAAGCTTCTCTCGGATACCAAAAATGTTGGACAAAGGGCAGATTAATAAGACAAAACAGGTTGATTAGTTAATTAACAATATTTCGAGGTTCATGAGTTCAAGCAAGTCGCTTTACGTGCGAATCCTTGCTCCATCAATCCCCTCTTTGATGATATTTACTATCATCACAATTAATGGAACCAGATGCCAGCTTTCACATTTCACCCATTTCAATATCTTCAAACTTTTTATTTAGCTTTTTCTCAGTCTCTTTATTAGGATGAGAATTTTTCATTTTTTTATAAATCTGATTATTCATTTCTTCTAATTCGAGCTCTTCAACATTTCTTTTCACTCCTCGCTTATTCACAGCATATTTCTTTTTGTGCTTTCGACATTTGCAGCAAATTAATATAATGAACACTAACAAACCTATTCCCGCTATTGGCATCAGTATTTTACTCACAAGACTCTTACCTAAATTAGAAAACCAACTACCTACAGAGGAGAGACCATCAGTTAGTCTCTTCCAGGCACTATCAACCTCCAGTGGTTTAAGCTCTTTTTCCAAATTAGTGATGTTTTTCACGTACTTCTTGATTTCAACACTTTTGTCTGGAATGGCAAAAATGTTGCTCTTTTAACATTCTACAGACTCCGCCCTCTTTTGCCAATAGGGTGTCAAGAGCAAGTCGATTTTGTAAAACCATAGATCTGATCGCAACCAATTCGGTATTGACCTTCAGGAAACCTCCAGCAGTGTCAGTTGATAACCGATCTACTACTGTTGACAATTTGCAAATTCTGTGTGTATTCAGAGCCACTCCCACTGTAGGTATCAATGCACTGAATATATCACCTATTATTTCTCCAACACTTTCTCTTTTACTACGTATTAATCCGTTAGTTCCTTCATTGCTTCCAGTAATTTTTCCCACATGGTACATCTTTTGGAAGACAATACCAAAATAACAGCTTCCATACCAATGGTCTGGTAATTTGAAATAAGCCTTGTTTCCACATATATAATAGATTCCAGAAACCACAGGTTCTGACCCATTTTTGAAACCCCAACCCCCAATTACCTTGTACTTGTGTTCGCATTCACTGGAACCAATGAATATGTTATTATAATAACTAGTCTTCTCTCTGTGAAGACAAAGTTTCCCCTTCTTTTTGAAATCCAGCAACATAGCAGCATTAGCTCCACCATTTGAAGTGCTTTCTATTCTTTCAGCCCATTTAGGGATTTTCTGATTCTTATCCTTTGCTTTCTTTTGGAAACTTTCTCTTCTCTGCCATATTTAGAAACATTTTCTCTTCGTGTAATGAACATGTTAAGTTATCGCTATGTGCCTCACCTAAATCTATTGTACCTATAGTTAGAAAGTATTCACACATATAACGTGTTACATCACTCTTAGTATGTACAGGATTTAGGCTACTACGTATAGGAAGTTCAGAAAATATCACATCTGAGTTAGAATATTAATACTGTAAAGGTCCTCTCTTATAGAATAAAACTAGCTAAACTACTACAGGAAATTCCATATGTTAGTGGTAAGTGATGGTATGCCACACCCTCAGCTACTGAAGTAGGCAGCTTCATGCAGACGTAACAGTCTTCTATCTCCATTGCTTCTACGTAATGCACTAATAGGTTTGCAAATACATTTAAATGAGTTCTGCTTTTGATTCTATTATAGTGCAGTCCTTCCTCATCTGGTGCGTCTAAGTCCATTCTAGTTTATCTAAGGCTAAGTGCTTTCTCCTGTGTATCTACTCTTTGTGGTGTATCTTTCTTTTGCAGCTCCTCTGTGTCCTTTGTCACTGGCTTAGTAGGGTACAAATTAGTATCCTTACTCATTATGTAAGGCATAGTTATTGTTAGTCCTATCCATAGTATAAGTACTAATGCTACACTACATAAGCATACTTTGCAGCATGTTACTTCTTCGTCAGTCTGATCAGTAATCAATTCTTCATCACTTTCGTCACTTATCTCCAATTTTCAAAGTCCTCCAACACCAGATAAGTCCATTCAGGACTCTGATACTTGTTATTCAGTCTTTTTATTCGGGCACTTCTTCTCCTAGTTTTTATCACAGACGGATCAGTTTTACTGGAGTCTTCATTTTCCTGCTCAAGTTCTTTGTCGATAGTCTTTAGTCTTAAGCTGAGTCTTTTGACAAATCTAGGTACCTTGTCTCCTTTTCTGAGTCTTTTAACTGGCACTGTCTCTTGACTTTCTTCAAACGCTCTTTTATTTTCATTCAGTTGTGGCACATTTTCAGGATCGTTTTCTATGTCACTGTCTAACTGACTAGGTCCAGGTCTTATATTAGTTTCTTCTGCCTGGTCCCTAAACTGGCCTTGTTCAGGTGTTTGCTGGTTCTGGCTTTGGTTTGTTTCAATTTCTTCTCCCTGAACACATTCGTCTAGCACTATCTGATCCTGTTCAAGCACTTCAAACTTTTGATTTTCTTCCGCTTGAACCTCCGCCCTAATTTCTATCTGCCCCTTTTCAGGCTCAGGAGTTCTTGGAGGAGTGTCAATAACCTGTACTTTCCCGATCTGGTCTTCCTCATCATCAGATTTGATTTGGATTTCGATGAGCTGATTATCTCCTTCTATTCCTGTCTCATCCTCACTATCCCACTCTCTATCTAAATTGGTTTGTCTTCTTGTTCTTATTGGATCTATAGTCAGGTCGATTATTGGGACCCAATCATCTTGACTGGAGCTCGTTGTTCTTCTTCAGCTACTTCAGGACCAATCTCTTGAGATCCCTCAGCTACACAACCTTCATCCTCAGTTTCTTCAGGTTCGGTCACTTTCTTCGTATGGCTGGCATGGATCCACTGTGGCACACCTGCAAACTTCACAGCTGTGGTGGTAACCAGAATTACTTGTCGTGGTTTTCCCCACTTCGGTGCAAGGCAACTCTTCCGAGTATGTTCCTTTATTACGACCCACTCACCTGGGTTCATGTCATGTGCTGGAGTTGTTGGTCTGGCGACAGCATCTTCCCCAATCTGGTGAGTGATAGAACACACCTGGTCAGCCAGTTCTTTGCAGTATTCTAGTACCAAATCATCAGATATGCTTATCAGTTTGTATACTGGCACCCATGCTTGCCTCATTGCTCTTCCCATCAGTATCTCATTGGGACTCAAGCCTGTGTTCCGGTCTGGAATACTTCTAAGTCCCATCAAAACAAGTGGCAAAGCATCTGGCCATTACATTTGAGTAGATTCACACACTTTTCCCAATCTTGATTTGATAGTGCCATTCAGTTGTTTCTACCAATCCAGAAGCCTCTGGGCGATATGCATAGTGCAGTTTTTGCGTAATTGTGAATGCTTCACAAATTTGTCTTAATATTTCGCTCTGGAAATGCCCACCTCTGTCTGATTCAATTGTGACTGGAAATCCGTACCGAGGTATAAGTTCCCTGAGTAACAGTTTGGCTACAGTGATGCTATCATTTCTGTGAGCAGGGTAAGCTTCCACCCACTTTGAAAACAGACAGACAATGACAAGGACGTACTTCATTCCTCGACAAGGGGGTAACTGAATAAAGTCGAGTTGTAATCGTATGAAAGGGCCTTCTGCCTTTCCAATCTTTCCTGGCAAAACTACAGTTTTGTTTCCGGGATTGAATTGTTGACAAACCAGGCACCTTTGGCAGAGTGCTTCTGCTATGTTTCTGAATTTCGAGTTGAACCATGTCTGCCTAAAGATGCGTATCATAGCATCTCTTCCCAAATGTGTGTCTCCATGTATCAATCTAGCCATAGGAGCAAGCAGACAGTCTGGCAACACAGGTATACCATCAAGGTAAACAATGACACCATCTTCATCCCTTCTCTGACAACAACATTTTCTCCAAATTTCCCTTTCTTTTGGCTCTGCTGCATCCTGTAGATCTCTCACTTCTTCCCATATTTTTATTCCATCTAGCATCATAAGTTGGCAGCTGTTTCCGTTTCCTCCAATCTTTTTATTAATAGCCATTTTGTATTTTGCACAATGTTGGGCCAATTGGTCAGCATATCGATTACCTGCTGTTACTTTGTCATTGCCAGATTTGTGAGCAGCACACTTGACCACAGCCAATTCTTTTGGAAACTGGATTGCTTCCAGTAAGTCTTGCACATAATTTCCATTTCTGATAGGAGTACCTGAAGAAGTCAGAAACTCCCTTTGCATCCATAATTGGCCAAAGTCATGCACAACGCCATAACCATACTGGCTATCAGTGTATATGGTTATTTTCATGTTCTTTCCAAATTTACAGGCTCTTGCCAATGCAAGAAATTCAGCTATTTTGCAGACTTGACTCCATGCAAATAGGATGCTTCCACTGGACCTCCCAAAGTGCTACTGGACGTCTGGTTAAACCATGAATTTGGGTCAGGACTGAAAGTGCACAATTGTCTCGTGTGTCACAAAACAGTGCAAACTCCTTCGAGTAGTCAGGCATTCCTAATGCAGGAGCTGTACACAGACATTCTCGCAATTTCACAAAAGCTGACATGCTTCCGTCATCCCACTCCACTGGGTCCTTTGCTCCTTTCTTTGTCATTTTTATCAATGGTCTTGCTAGGACTGCAAAATCCACAATCCATTGCCTACAGTATCCTACAACCCCAAGACACATTCTTATTTCTTTCCTGGTATTGGGCAGTTCCATATTTCGAATTATTCTAATTCTTTCTGTGGTAACAATTCCTGACACCTCTCTCTATCTGGTGCCCCAGATATTTCACTGAAGCGGTACAGAACTGTAATTGTCTGGCCACACTTTATGTCCTCCTTCACCTAAATGGTTCAGTAGGCAATGGTGTCAACAACACAGTCTCTTCTACTTTTAGATGCCACCAAGAGGTCGTCTATATATTGCACCAGGACTGATTCTCCAGGCAATATCAGGGATTCAAGACATTTTTTCAGAATTTGATTAAAAATCGAAGGGCTCTCTGTGTACCCCTGAGGAACACGATTTCAGACGTAAACATGACTGTCAAATTCAAGTGAGAAAATAAATTTGCTGTCTGGATGCAATGGAATTGTAAAGAATGCATGGCATAAATTAATGACAGTAAACCATCCAGCATTCCATGGTATTTGGTACAAGATCACTGCAGGGTTTGGCGCAACAGGACAGCAAGAAACAACGATTTTATTAACCTTGTGCAGGTCCTGTACGACCCTGTACTTACCACTTGGTTTCTTTATTCCGATTATGGGTGAGTTACAAGGACTGCTCAACACCTCTTGCAAAATGCCTGCTTCCATTAACTTTTTTATTTCAATAGCAACTCCTGCCTTTACATTTACACTCATTTTATACTGTCGAGTATTCGGGTAAGCTGCATCTTCTTTTATGGTTATTTTAATTGGTTCAACGTTTGCCTTTAATCCTAAATCTTTTCCAGTAAAATCCCATACTTCTGGTTTCACTGTCTGTTGGAGCTCTTCAGGTAAGTCTTGTATTGTCATTCTTTTAATTTCTGAGTTGGATCTTATTAGCATTAATTTGTAGATTCCGTCTTCATCTGGGGTCTGAATTTCAATGCCATTTGGAGTGCAAAAGATGGTACAATTCATTTTGCACACGATATCTTGTCACGGGACTTGAAGCACAGACGACGAATCTATGCATCTTTTTGAAATTCCCTATTTTAATTTCCATTGGTTCTGTAACTGGGGTACTAATTAATTTATTAGAAACGCCCACTACTTGGATCACTTCTCCCGAGAGGGGTAGGTTTGGAACGTCTGCTGTTCTCACAGTAGAACAGGTAGCAGCAGTGTCCAACATAAAGGTGACATCATTTCCTTCAACCTTTCCTTCAATGTATGGCCCTGACTGGTCCACCGGCAGGGAGGCGCCAAGCACGCACTCCTCGTCCTCCCCCCTCAGGCACCGTCAGTAAGGTTCGTCACAGAGGAATGTATCATTTAACAGGAATTGCGAAGTTGCTGTATTTCTATCCTCCCTTCCTTCCCAAATATCGGTGTCTTCACCCTGCTGTGCTTTGCTCCTATAATTTGGCCTTGGTGCACGAGGCAACTGATTCTGTTTTACCTGTTGCTGGGTCTTCCGTGGTACCTCATTCTGCGTCTGTGGATTTAAATCATTAATTTGCACATTATCATTCTGTTCAGCCTTACACTCGTCCCTCCAGTGCCCCATCTTTCCGCACCCATGGCAGGGAAACTTTTTTCTGACCTCTTCTCTGCTCATTTTTACCCTCAGCTTTCCCCCACTCCCAGGGCCCTGATTCTGAGTATTTGCCATTTTGCTTAACTACTGTTCTTGGTGCTGTGCTAATTTTACCTGTGCCCACATGACTTTTTCTTTTAATTCTTTTCGCTTATTTTCCAGCTCATCTTCACAGTATTTAGCATATTTAAGGACTTCATCAATTGGTTTAGCCTGCCAGCAGATTTTATTGTCTTTGATCCACTGTGAAATCTCAGGCCTTAACCCTAACACAAATCGATAAATGAAGTGGGTCATGTCTTTCATCTCAATATTGTCCAGGCCGCTATATGTTTTGAACACTTGTAACAGACGCTCATAATGTGAATGTACAGTTTCATCTCAATTCTGAGTAGTTCTATCTATTCGGGTCCAGTCTGTCTCTTTTGCAGGCACCTTTCCTTTCAGGTACAACATTACCTGATTGTACTTTCTCATGACATCTTCGGAAGGAGCCCCATGTGAGAAGTTGGCCTGGTATATGATGCTCTCTAGTTCTAGTGATCACCTTGTACCATGCCAAGCAACCCTTATGATGATTGGTTGTAAGTCAACCTTATAGACCAGCTATCCTAGTAGCGTGGACAAAGCAGTCTTAGGCTAAACTCTGTAAAGGCATGTGAAGCAAGCTGTTTTACCATACACAATCCCCTTGAATACCAAATGAAAGGACACCACACAGATATATATTGAAAATATATATATATTTATTTACTACAAATATCCCCTATACTCTTTATGAGCACAGAAGCAAATGCGTTAAAACAAAACACAGTTTAAATATACAAACGTTGCACAATATGGATGAGCCCTAGGGGCCACCTAAACCATATACTAAAATAGTGGTATACGCTGGAGCGGTTCGGGTCTAGCAGTGACTAAGTTGGGAAAGGCACGCGGGACTTGGGTGCAGCGCTTAAAGCACACGCATGCACCAATGCTAAGTCAATGGTGCGTAAAAGTTACAAAGTTACTGAAAAGGGAACCTTCCGGATGACCTAGAACCTAGCAACTTGGAACATAGAGACTAGAGGTGTATTTCTACACAGGAGCACCGGAGTGCCAGGGTTACCTCACCCACAGGAAGCGGGTGCATATGTCTCAAAGTGTGTCGGGTTTCGTCGCGCTGGTCTATGGAGCCTGTAGATGAAGATGCTGCAGGCGGGTCTTCGAGGAGAGTTCCGGCTGGATCCAAGGGTGGATCTGAAGAGGTGAAGACCAGAAAGCAGAGGGGACAATGTTCAAAGTCACTAGCCAGTGACTACCGTGGAACCAGATGGAACCAGGCGATGTTGGGTGCAAACAGGCGAAGAAGTGAAGATTGTCTCTGCAGCCACGTAAACATGAAGAGGTCGAGGACATCCAGGCGTTGATCACGAGCTGTCCCACGAAGGCTCTAGCTGATGGCGGTGTCGGCTTCTTGAGCGGAGCAAACAGGCTTTGGCTACTGCAAGCCACGCAGGAAACAATGAAAGCTTCTCACTCGGACCAACAAGGTCCTTTTTACAGGAGCGAGGGCCAGTCTGTAGTAACCAGACCAGCAGTGTTGATTTCGGATTTCGCCGCCAAAATGGCCACTAGCCAACGGGCCAGTAACCGGGATGGCGCGTCGAGTGGCAAAATGCAAAAGGGTCCCACGCAGATAGTGGAGATGCTGGGGGGCTGATCTTCGGTGCAGATGCTGCTCAGTGTTGGGGCTTCTCAAACCCCAAAGCACAGTGTCGAGGGTGCCTCGGGTGCTGCGCAGTCAGCTTCTCGTGAATCTTCCAAGATGGCCGGTCCCACGTCTCTCGGTGCCTCCACGGTTCTCCTCTTTTCAGGGACTGTGGATTGGGCTCTGAGATGTGTGGGAGTCTGGGTCTTGTCGGGCTCTGGGCTCGGGCTCCGGCGGCGGCAAAGCAGACGTCGAGTTGCTGGATGGTGCCTGTATTCACAGGGTGGTCACTCCTTGGCCACAAGGGAGATGCTCTTCAGTCTTCTGTGCAGCAGAATGTCGAAGTCCAGTTTTCTTCTTAGTTTCAAGTCGAGTTCAGGATGATCTGAAGTCTTGGGACACAGCTCCTACTCTTATTCTAAATCTAGGGGCCGAATCACCCGCTAGGCCCCTCCTCTGGGTGGGACCAGGAAGGGGGGCGGTTACACCCCCTTTCCTTTGTCCAGCTCTGCGCCAGGACTGGGGCTGGAAAGCCCCAGCACCGGTTTGGACTGGCTTATGCACTGGGACACCTTGTGTGCCCCGGGCATGTCTGATTCTATTCAACCCTGTCCTACCCAATATACAAAATCCTGTCTGAGGTGGTGCTCGCATCTCCCAAGGCAGGACACCCTTTGTCCAGCCTCCCTCGCTGGAAGGACTCCCAGCAGCAGGAGGTCAGACTTGTGTCTGTGTGTGGTGGCAGCATCCATTTTGTGATGCTGAGGCTCTGGTTAAGTTTAACCTGGGTTAAGGCTAGGTACATGTCGTGTCCCTCTAGAAGGGTGGAATGCTATCCGCGTTGACAGAACTGTCGAGGGGATAGTATTCCAAATCGTATGACACCTTGCTCGACATGTTTTGATAAAGCCAAACCAAAGTTAGCAAGTAACCGCGAGGATTATAATGCACTTAAGAGTATATGGTATGGCAATATCCCGGAACAGCTAAGGGAGTTGTTCCCGACAGCTGCAGACGGGCTCAGCTCGTGCCAGAGCACCATCTCACATGAAACCAAGCACTCTGCCTCCAGGATTGTCGAGGCCTTCCATAGGAGTGGCTTATAGGTTAACATGTGTCCAGTTAGGTTAGATATAGGTATACTATATCTAAGTAAGAGGTGATTACACCAACTTACCCAAGCTGATTGAATAGCCAGTTGTGTCAAATATGGAGGCCAGGCCAGGGGTGGCATAATACATGCTGCAGCCCCTGGTAGGCCTTGGATACACCTATGCCCTGGGTACCTAGAGTACACTCTTACAGGGGCCTATAAGGTGAACCAGTTCCAATTCGTAATGCACCTAGAGTGCATTGGCATTAATTTAGAGAGAGAACAGCAGGCTGTGGGTCTGATTAGCAGGCCCACAGCCACATTAAGTCATAAACCAGTGATGCAAAAAGCAAAGATTTGGGGTGACCATAGGATAGCAGCCCCTACTCTCCTACACAACCCCCCACCAAACGCAGGGACATTAGACTAACCTTGACCAGTTGTGTCTTCATGTTCTAAGTGGAAGTACCTGGAGAGACCATCTGCATTACCATGGTCAGTCCCTGGGCGGTGCTCCACTGTAAAGTCCATCCCCTGTAGGGAAATGGACCACCTGAGTAGTTTGGGGTTTTCACCCTTCATCTGATTAAGCCATATGAGGGGCTTATGGTCGGTCTGAATCTTGAAGTGAGTGCCAAACAAGTATGGTCTCAACTTCTTCAGGGCCCACACCACAGCAAAGACCTCCCCCCAATGGCTGACCAACGTTTCTCTCTGGGGGTCAGCCTTCTGCTAATAAAAGCAATGGGCTGGTCTTGACCATCTACATTAAGTTGTGAAAGCACAGCTCCCACTCCCAACTCAGAAGCATCTGTTTGGACAATGAACTCTCTTGAGTAGTCAAGACTCTTCAGGATAGGTGCAGAGCACATGGCCTTCTTCAGGTCATCAAATGCCTTTTGACAATTTATTGTCCACTGAACCTTTTTTGGGGCATCTTTTTGGATGTCAGATCATTAAGAGGAGTCACAATGGACCCATAGTTCTTAACAAACTTCCTGTAGTACCCAGTCAGGCCCAAGAAAGCTCTAACCTGAGTCTGGGTAGTTGGAGGGGACCAGTCCTTTATGGTCTGGATCTTACTCTCCAGGGGTTGAACTTGGCCTCCACCTACAAGGTGGCCCAAGTACACAACCTTACTATGCCCTATCTGGCACTTTGTGGCCTTGATAGTGGGGCCTGCCTTTTGCAGAGCCTCTAGTACTTCCTTCAGGTGGACCAGGTCATCCTCCCAGGTGGAGCTGAAGACAGCAATATCATCCAGATAAGCTGCGCAAAAGTCATCCAACCCAGCAAGGACTTGATTCACCAACCTTTGGAAGGTGGCAGGTGCATTTTTCAAACCAAAGGGCATCACCACAAATTGGTAATGTCCTCCTGGAGTAGAAAATGCAGTTTTGGCCTTGGATTCCTCAGCTAACCTGATTTGCCAATAGCCAGCTGTCAGATCAAATGTGCTCAAATATTTGGCAGAAGCCAACTTGTCTATGAGCTCATCTGCCCTTGGAATAGGGTGTGCATCTGTCCTGGTGACAGCATTGAGTCCTCTGTAATCCACACAGAACCTCATCTCTCTCTTGCCATCTTTGGTGTGAGGTTTGGGGACCAGAACCACTTGGCTAGCCCAGGGGCTCTCTGAAGGCTCAATAACACCTAATTCCAGCATCTTTTGCACCTCAGTATTTAAACAGTCCCTGACATGGTCAGGTTGCCTGTAAATCTTGCTTTTCACAGGAAGACTGTCACCAGTGTCCACCACATGGGTACACCAGTTAGTCTGACTGTGTGTCAAGAAGAACATATGCCTATATGACTGTAAAACTTGTCTGCAGCCATTTTGCTGATGTTCAGTGAGGCTGCCATCTAAGGCCACACCATCAACTGAGCCATCTTCAGGGTTCTAAGTTAACAGGTCTGGGAGAGGATCACTCTCTTTCTCCTGCCCCTCATCTGTATCCATGAGCAAGCCCATGTCTGCCCTGTCAACATATGCCTTCAATCTGTTGACATGGAGCACCTTGTGGGGGCTCCTTGGAGTTCCTAGGTCCACCAAGTAGGTAACCTCTCCCTTCTTTTCAACAATGGTATGGGATCCAGACTATTTGTCCTGGAGTGCTGCTGGGGCCATTGGCTCCAACACCCATACTTTCTGTCCAGGCTGGTACTCAGTCAAAACAGCCTTTTGGTCATGCCAAGCTTTTTGTAATTCTTGGCTAGCCTCAAGGTTTTTGGATGCCTTCTCCATATACTCAGCCATCCTGGAGCGGAGACCAAGTACATAGTCCACTATGTCTTGCTTGGGCTTTCTGAGAGGTAACTCCCATCCTTCCCTCACCAAACATAGGGGTCCTCTTACAGGGTACCCAAACAACAATTCAAAGGGGCTGAAGCCAACCCCCTTTTGTGGGACCTCTCTGTAAGCAAACAGAAGGCAGGGTAGAAGGATGTCCCATCTTCGCCTGAGCTTCTTAGGTAATCCTTTGATCATACCCTTCAGGGTCTTGTTGAACCTTTCAACAAGCCCATTGCATTGTGGATGATAAGGAGTGGTGAACTTGTAGTTGACACCACATTCCTTCCACGTAACTGTTAAGTATCCTGGCATGAAGTTGGCATCTCTATCAGATACTACCTCCTTAGGAAACCCCACTCTGGAGAAAACTCCAAGTAAGGCCCTGGCCACAACAGGAGCTATTGTGGTCCTAAGGGGAATTGCCTCTGGGTACCTGGTGGCATGGTCCACCACCACCAGTATGAATCTGTGCCCAGATGCTGTAGGGGGATCCATTGGACCTACAATATCAATCCCCACTCTTTCAAAGGGAACCCCCACCACAGGTAGTGGTATCAGGGGGGCCTTTGTTGTGCCACCTGCTTTACCACTGGCTTGGCAGGTTACACAGGAGCGATAAAACTCCTTGGTATCTTCAGACATGTGAGGCCAGTGAAAGTGAGGGACAAGCCTGCCCCAAGTCTTATTCTGGCCTAAGTGTCCTACAAAAGGAATATCATGGGCCAAGGTTAGAAGGAAGCCCCTAAATTGCAGAGGTATAACCAACCTCCTGGTTGTACCAGGCTTGGGGTCTCTACCCTCTGAATAAAGGAGCCCATCATTCCAATATACTTTATGGGTACCTTGAGCATTCCCAGCAGCCTCAGCAACAGCCTGCTGTCTGAGGGGTTCAAGGGAAGGACAGGTTAACTGAGCCTGCCCCAAGTCTGCCCTAGAAGGTCCCCCTGTCCCCAGAAACTCAACCTGATCAGGTTCAAGTTCTTCAGGGACAGGTCCTTCAGGGGTCTCAAGATCCTCTTCCTGGGAAGGCTGTTCCTCACTTGTAGGCAGGTGGGAAGGCACAGCCTTTACCCTCCTGTTCTTCTTCTTGGTAGGTGCTTGGTCCATTGTTCCAGGATCCAAGACCTGAGGTTCAGAGAGGCACTTTTTGGCCTGTGACCTAGTCACAGCAAGGACATGTGATGATATCCCTAACATCTCTGCATGAGTCCTGTATTCAACGTCTGACCATAGAGAGCTCTCCAGGTCATTGCCCAACAAACATTCAACTGGGAGATCTGCACTAACCACAACTCTTTTTAGGCCAGTTACCCCTCCCCAGGAGAAATTAACAATTGCCACACTATGTGTAGTAGTGACATTGCTGGCATTGATCACCAGGTAATTATCACCTGGTATGTATTGTCCAGGGTCCACAAAGCTAGGTGTCACCATAGTGACACTGGCACATGTGTCCCTGTATGCTTGAGCCACTTTTTCATTAATCAAAGGTGTCTGTCTGTACTTGCCCAGATTACTGGGGCTTATAGTAGGGGGCAAATCTATGTCCCCATCACAAATCAGAACAGCCTGTTTAGGGGTTCTGACTAGGCCAGACTCTCCCTCAGTTCCCAAGGTGATACCCACTACCGCCTTAGTTTGTGGACCAACACTGCCAACTGTACTAGTGGGCGCAGGTGCCTTAGGGGCTGCAGTGTTGGGGGGTCCACCCTTTTTACACTCACTGGTCCAGTGAGAGGTGTTTTTACAGGTACTACACCAGGGTTTTCTTTGACCTTCTTTCTTCTTCTTCTTGGAAGTTTGGGACCCACCCAATGTATTAGTTTGGGGCCCTGTTGAAGACTTCTGGTCTTTAGCTTTCTGCTCCACACCCTTCTGGTCAGTTTTCTTTTGGTCACCACCCTGGTTCTGGTTCTGGTTCTTTTGCTTAACCCTGGTTCCAACCCATTTGTCTGCCCTCTTTCCCAATTCTTGGGGAGAGGTCAGATCTGAGTCAACCAAGTGTTGATGCAGCTGCTGGTTCTGACAATTATTTAAAATTTGTTCTCTCATAAGCAAATTGTACAATCCTTCATAGTCTGTCACCTTACTTCCCAGCAACCAGCCCTCCAGAGCCTTAGTGGCACATTCAACAAATTCAGACCAGTCCTGAGTCTGTGTCTTCTGGGTCTCTCTGAACATTAACCTCTACTGTTCAGTGGTTAAGCCTAACCCATCAATCAGAGCACTCTTCAGGACCAGGTAGTTTCTAGAATTCCCATCACTAACTGTGAGGAGTCTGTCTCGGCCTCTACCTTCAAAGGAGAGCCACAAGATTGCTGCCCACTGCTCCTGAGGGATCTGCTGTACTCTGCAGGCTCTCTCAAGTGCAGTCATCCATTTGTGGATGTCATCCCCAGCTTTTTGGGCGGGCACATCTTACTCAGGTTTCTATTGTCATAGGACCTGTCTTTATCCTTAGGGATAGTGCTGCCACCAGTGGATCCTAATCCACCCTCTCTAGGCTGTCTTGCTCTAGCAAGTTTCTCTTGGGCCAGGGCAACTTCTAATTCTCGCTTCTGGATCCTAAGCTCAGCCTCTCTCATGTTGGCCTCATGTTCCCTCCTCTGAGGGGAAGTCAGTCTCCTTCTGGAGTGACCATGAGAACCTCTAGAAGCTTGGGAGGTGTTGGATTCACCTGAGTGATTCCTCCTCCTTCTTTGCTCCTGGTTAAGTCCACTTGGAGATCTGAGTGGGTCCCAAATAGGCTTACGTTAGCCTGGCTAAGCCCTCTGGCTAGCACCTGACTATTTCTACCATCATCAGAATCACTGCTCTCCCCTTCTGTCTCTTCTTCCTCCTCCTCCTCCTCAGGCTGAGTATCTCCAGTGACTTGGTCTTCCTCATCTATCTGGACAACAGGGACAGGGGTATCAGTATTATCATCTTCAGTGGGAGAGCCTCCTTCCACATTCCCTGTGGGGTCTGCTTTAGAGGTCATTAGAGCTTCAGACTGGTCTAAAAGCTCTCTGAGGTGGTCTGTGGTAGGGGTTGGACCCGTCTTGAGACTTCTTAAGGTACAGAGCTGCCTCAGTTCTTTAAAGTTTAACATAGCAAATTTGAATGGTGCCTTTGGAGGGTCACTCTCAACAGGGGCAGGTCCAGTGGACCCCTCTGCTCCAGACATTTCTCTAGTGTTGGTGGATATGTTGCAATCTACCTACACTGGTGTTTACCTAATAACTCTATCTAGTAGTTGTAGTCCGGGTGTGCTACTCCCTATCCTCTACAACAACTAAGTTCAGTAGAACTTAAGTATACTAGTCTTGTTTTATATGCAGACCCCCCCAGGATATAGCGGCATGGATTGGCAAATTTAGTGGCACAAAAATGAAAATTTAGCGGCACAAAAATAGAAATTTAACGGCATTTAGCGGCGTTTTATTTTGGGTTTTTTGCAACACCAAACACAGATATCTCACTGTTTGAGTTATTTGACAACATGTAGCTATGTACATTTTGTTTATTTACAATTCCCCCGGTCTCTCTGCCTTTGGGATTCGCTCTTTCCCTTTCATCAGCTGCCCTTTTCAGCAGCATGGAGTAATTTCATGGCTCGTTGCACGCGCTGAAAACCTTTGAAACCACAAATGCTAACCTACCTGGCCTGCAGCCATTTAGGAAACAGAGGCAAAACACTTTCTACTTCCAGCCTGTGCATAATTTCACTTCTATCTATATTTATTTTACATTGAGCTGGGTAATGCCAATTTTTTTTTATAAATCCTGGGCAAGCTGCTTTCATTTCTCTCTACCCCCCAACACTCCAGAACTGCTTCTTGAACCACCATCCCCTTATGCCAACTGCCCCCTTTCCCCTAACCTAGCAGATCTTTACACTTTCTATAACCACCAACTGGGGCTACCATCCTTTTTGTGCATGTTTCCAGTCCCCATACACTCACCACACCCAGTCTGCACACCTTCTCCACCTCTCCCTCTGCTCTACCCCCGACTTTCTGCCTTCCTATGTCCCACTTCCATCACCTCCCCCCTGTCCTCCCACTCCAGACCTCACTTTTCTCTCCCTCAGCCAGAAGTCATAACTTCTATTTTCAAGAAAGAGGTGAAGGCCATCCTTCAGGCTAAATTCACCTGAATACTATTGACACTGGAACAATGACAGTACTTGGCTCCTACATTATCAGCCTTCTGATTGCCTATCTATGCGAGTCTCTATTTTGACTGCTTTCGGATCTAAATCATCGCGCGGATGCTATACTATTGGTTTCCAACTTGGCTATTGGGTTGTACATTATGACTTGAGTGCCTCACTAACTTGCAACGCACCCATTACTGACTACTACTCTGCTTTCACATTTTGTTTACGCACCCTCTGGGGTGCTATAATCTTACCCGATTAGACATTGTACTGCTTCCATATTATTGATTCTTGATTGTTATTAGTCTGCATATTCTTGTGTTGATTGCTACCCTATTCTGCAACTCACTAACTACTGAATTTTATATTGTTTCAAGAGTTTTGTTTACCGTACCTACTGTTTCTGTAAAGCGCTCTGATATCTGCAAAGATCTTGTTCGCGCTATATAAAACCTTAAACATAAATAAATAAATAAATTCAATGTATGCACAGATAATTCTCTCTCCGCCTCAGCTGCATCGACAAGTACTTCCAATCAACATCTCTTGACTAATCTCCCTCCATTCTTTATTCCTACATCCACCCCCGCTCCATGCTCTCCCTCTCAAGTTGAAACCCCCCCTGAACCCATCGAACAGCCTAACTTTCCGTTTCCAGCTCTTCACTCGGTAGAAAATAAACAGCCATTTAGGAAACAGAGGCAAAACACTTTCTACTTCCAGCCTGTGCATAATTTCACTTCTATCTATATTTATTTTACATTGAGCTGGGTAATGCCAATTTCAGTAATTGCAGCTCTATAAAAACTTGCCTACCTAGCTTATCTCCCTATGTGTGCGACGGGCCCCGACTAGCGTGAAGGACGGACGTACCTCCTGTCTGTGTTCTGTTCGCCGGCCGGCTTTCCTCCTGCTCCGAGTCCGCTTCCCTGGTCTCTGAGGAAGAGTCTTTGTGTGTGTCGCTGCCGCTTCGTGCTCTCTCCCCCTCTTGCTGGTGTGGTGCTGGTCTTCTCCCTCTCTCGTCCGCCGTGGTCTTCTCCCTCTCTCGGCCGCCGTCCTCGACCTCCTCCTTCCTTCTCTTCTCGCCGCAAAATCAATCCTGGGGGGAATGGGAAAATGGGTGCCTCGCTCCTTCTCTTTTAAGGCGGAAACAGGCGGAAAGACGGCGAACGGCGGAAATGGCAAATTTTGCGGGCTTTTTGCCAAATATCGCGGCATTTCCAGAGATCGGGCGATTTCGCGATTTTTTTGCAAATCGCGAAATCGCGATAAGCTGGAGGGTCTGTATATGTACCTAGCAGGTACCTGTATGATCTTTCAAATGATATTTTCAAAGATTTTAATGGTAAAACAACAGCAAGCTCAAATCCCATCCGCTGCTTACCAATGTGAGAAGTTGACCTGGTATATGATGCTCACTAGTTCCAGTGATCACCTTGTACCATGCCAAGCAACCCTTATGATGATTGATTGTAAGTCAACCTTATAGACCAGCTATCCTAGTAGCGTGGACAAAGCAGTCTTAGGATAAACTCTGTAAAGGCATGTGAAGCAAGCTGTTTTACCATACACAATCCCCTTGAATACCAAATGAAAGGACACCACACAGATATATATTGAAAATATATATTTTTTTATTTACTACAAATATCCCCTATACTCTTTATGAGCACAGAAGCAAATGCGTTAAAACAAAACACAGTTTAAATATACAAAAGTTGCACAATATGGATGAGCCCTAGGGGCCACCTAAACCATATACTAAAATAGTGGTATAAGTACCACAAATCGAAAAGTAAGTAGGCCTAGGGCCTGGGGAATCGCTGGAGCTGTTCGGGACTAGCAGTGACTAAGTCGGGAAAGGCCCGCGGTACTCGGGTGCAGCGCTTAAAGCACACGCATGCACCAATGCAAAGTCAATGGTGCGTAAAAGTTACAAAGTTACTGAAAAGGGAACCTTCCGGATGACCTAGAACCTAGCAACTTGGAACATAGACACTAGAGGTGTATTGCTACACAGGAGCACCGGAGTGCCAGGGTTACCTCACCCACAGGAAGCGGGTGCATATGTCTCAAAGTGTGTCGGGTTTCGTCGCGCTGGTCTATGGAGCCTGTAGATGAAGATACTGCAGGCGGGTCGTCGAGGAGAGTTCCGGTGGATCCAAGGGTGGATCTGAAGAGGTGAAGACCTGAAAGCAGAGGGGACAATGTTCAAAGTCACTAGCCAGTGACTACCGTGGAACCAGGATGAAACCAGGTGATGTCGGGTGCAAACAGGCGAAGAAGTGAAGATTGTCTCTGCAGCCACGTGGACACGAAGAGGTCGAGGACATCCAGGCGTCAATCACGAGCTGTCCCACAAAGGCTCTAGCTGATGGCGGTGTCGGCTTCTTGATCAGAGCAAACAGGCCTTGGTTACTGCAAGCCACGCAGGAAACGATGCAAGCTTCTCACTCGGACCAGCAAGGTCAGAGGAGGTGCTCCTTTTTACAGAAGCGAGGGCCAGTCTGGAGCAACCAGACCAGCGGTGTTGATTATGGATTTTGTCGCCAAGATGGCCACTAGCCAACGGGCCAGTAACCGGGATGGCGCGTCAAGTGGCAAAATGCAAAAGGGCCCCACGCAGACCGTGGAGATGCTGGGGGGCTGATCTTCGGTGCAGATGCTGCTCGGTGGTGGGGCTTCTCAAACCCCCAAGCACAGCATCGAGGGTGCCTTGGGTGCTGCGCAGTCAGCTTCTCGTGAATCTTCCAAGATGGCCCGTCCCACGTCTCTCGGTACCTCCACGGGTCTCTTCTTTTCAGGGACTGTGGATCGGGCTTTGAGATGTCTGGGAGTCTGGGTCTTGTCAGGCTCTGGGCTCGGGCTCCGGCGGGAGGCGGCGGCAAAGCAGACGTCGAGTTGCTGGATGGTGCCTGTATTCACAGGGTGGTCACTCCTTGGCCACAAGGTAGATGCTCTTCAGTCTTCTGTGCAGCAGAATGTCGAAGTCCAGTTTTCTTCTTAGTTTCAAGTCGATTTCAGGATGATCTGAAGTCTTGGGACACAGCTCCTACTCTTATTCTAAATCTAGGGGCAGGATCACCTGCTAGGTCCCTCCTCTGGGTGGGATCAGGAAGGGGGGCGGTTACACCCCCTTTCCTTTGTCCGGCTCCGCGCCAGAACTGGGGCTGGAAAGCCCCAGCACCGGTTTGGACTGGCTTATGAACGGGGACACCTTGTGTGCCCCAGGCATGTCTCATTCTATTCAGCCCTGTCCTACCCAATACACAAAATCCTGTCTGGGGTGGTGCTCGCACTTTCAAAAGGCAGGAAACCCTTTGTCCAAGCCTCCCTCACTGGAAGGACTCCCAGCAGCAGGAGGTCAGACTTGTGTCTGTGGTGGCAGCATCCATTTTGTGATGCTGAGGCTCGAGTTTATCTTTAACCGGGGTTCAGGTTATGTACATGTTGTGTCCCTCTAGAAGGGTGGAATGCTACCCCCGTCGCCAGAATTGGCGAGGGGGTAGTATCCCAATTCGTATGACACCTTACTCGACATGTTTTGATAAAGCCAAACCAAAGTTAGCAAGTAACCGCGAGGATTATAATGCACGGAACAGCTAAGGGAGTTGTTCCCGACAGCTGCAGACGGGCTCAGTTCATGCCAGAGCATCATCTCACATGAAACCAAGCACTCTGCCTCCAGGATTGTCGAGGCCTTCCATAGGAGTGCCTTATAGGTTAACATGTGTCCAGTTAGGTTAGATATAGGTATACTATATCTAAGTAAGAGGTGATTACACCAACTTACCCCAGCTGATTGATCAGCCAGTTGTGTCAAATATAGAGGCCAGGCCAGGGGTGGAATAATACATGCTGCAGCCCCTGGTAGCCCTTGGATACACCTATGCCCTGGGTACCTGGAGTACACTGTTACATGGGCCTATAAGGTTAACCAGTTCCAATTCGTAATGCACCTAGAGTGCATTGGCATTAATTTAGAGAGAGAACAGCAGGCTGTGGGTCTGATTAGCAGGCCCACAGCCACATGTTTCTCTCGCAATTTTGGGAAATCATTTGTAAATGATACAATATCTTGTCGGGACCATGGCACCATGTACATATCCTCCGCCTGGTACTTCTTGCATGAGACATAATTTTTCTACCTTTTCTGTCTTCTTTATGACATATTCTGAAGCCAATTGCCTTGACCGCGCTTCCTCCTTTTTCTTTGCCCATCTTGCTTTCCATTTCTCTAGTTCACCCCACTACTGCATCAAATTCATCAGCTCTCTGATCTGGACCTTTATCACCGACACATTCATGTTTTCTAAATCTTTGTCAGAGAATTCTACTCGATAGGGTTTCTGCAATACTTTAGATTTACCTATGTCGATTCCCATGCTAGCTGCAGTATCCATTAATTTTTCGTGAAACACCTTTGTATTTCTAGTGATACTTTTGCAGACAAACAGCAATTCGTCTTCACTAAGGGTATTCAATCTTTCCAATCCCACATTCCCAGTCATTAATTCTTCTATTTCAATTGTTAATTTATATATGTCTAATGGCTTGGGCTGTGTTTTTGGTCTCTCTATTTCTCGGGTCCATCTCTCTATTTCTTCAGGAGTTACTACAGTGGCACTTCTCGTACCTGATGAAGTTTCTATCTGTACTTCCCTTGCGGGTACAGGAGTGGTTTTCCTCATGGAACCACCTTCAGGCTCTCGTATTGGTAAATCCATTACGGAAATCACTGATTCACATTCACTTGCCTGATCATCTATTATCAGGGGTTCTTTTCTTGGCTGTACTACTGACGCAGTTATAACTGGAGCCTTTGGACTAGCTTGTTTATCTCCGTACAACTGAACAACTGGGTCAATAGTAACTGGAATTGTCAAAGCCTCAGGACTTGTATTTAATTGGGAAATCTTTTTAATTAATTCACTTCTCTGTTTATTTAAAGCTTCTCTTTCTCTTTCTTGTAATACCCTTTCGATGGAGGTCTCATGTAACACTTGCGGACTTAAAGGTGGCTTAAAAAACGGGGCAGTCGGTTTTGATGTGATTGACCCCTCCTTACAAGGAAACCTAAAGAACTGGTTATTTGGATTTACTATTCTTGTTTCTTCATTATAGGGTGGTGGATTTTTCATTAATAAATCCTCCATGTAATCATCATCGGAATTACCACTAGTCATCAAATGTCTAGTTTTCTCAGTCCTTTTACCTCCCACAGGCTCCTCTACCGTTAGTACTGGGTAAAGTCCTTCCACTAGCATATTCTGTCTCCATTCTTTCATTCTTTTTTCTTTGGTATCTCTTTTAACTTTTGGGTAAAACGTACTTAACCCTTTATCGATTCTTGGTCTGTCCCATTCAAAAGCTTCTATTTCCCATTCCTCTAATGCCTCATATTGTGTCAATCTAGGTCTAGGATGTATATCATTCATTCGGGTCCTCAGGCTGAACAAAATTCTTCCATTAAAGGTACCTTCTAAGGGAAATGCAAAAATTCCATCATCTTTAGTATATTCCACCTAATTTTCTAACCATACACAAGAATGGTAACCTCTGTCAAACATCATGAAGGATGCGGGAGTGTTTGGTGGGGGAATAATAACTCCTTCTCTAGTTTTAATGGGCTCGTCTTTCTTGAAGTAATTTTTAACTTTGTCTACGAAAGGCATTTTTCTCTTGTTTCCGTACATCTTGCGAGGTCTACCTCGTATCGCCTGTTCTCTAGCAAACCCCTGGTATGTGGGATCAGGTCTAATCTCTGGAAAAGTTGGATACCACATATACTTTCCGCAAATTTCATTTGTTTACAAAATCACTTCCAATACTAGTGCGTCTTATTTTTCTCGACAACCAATCAACACTGTGGTTGCAAGTAATTTTCCCGTGAGTCAAGTTCTTACGCTCCTGCGCTCACCCCTCCTTTACAATGCTATCTCAGCTACACACTCGCTGTTTCGACCAATACCACGGCGGCACTGAGTGACGTCAGCGCAGCTCCGCAACTGACTCCCTCCTTCACAAGGTAACGGAAACTCAATTTCTTTCTTTAAAGTGCAAGTGCTTTGTTTAATTTACAACGTAAAACATTCACCACTGTACTCGAGTGTCTAGAAAGGAAAGATTTATTTCACTGCAAGTAAACCTCTTCTGTTTACTTTTCATATACTGCGGATAGATCCCTTCTGCCTACCCTTCACACAAGGATTAGAGAACCTGCTACTCCCTCGACTCATCCACTCAGGGATATATATACTAAGTCTAAAGTTTTACCAGCGAACCCTTTTGCTATCAATCAAGCTCCAACAAACCTGCTACTCCTTCTGTGTGACCCTTACTAGGTTATATCACATTAGAAGTTTTGCCAGCGAACTCTTTGCTATCACTTATTCAATCATTCACACAGAAAAACCCTAATTAGTGCTTCCAGTTCTGCCCAACCATGCACTAATTTTCCTCGAGCCTCTGACTTCACTGCGATGTGGCTTCTATTTACCACCCGCTATTTGGCCCCCGGGGATTGCAGACAAAACATTTAACAGGTACAAACAAGTTTGGTTAATACATAAACTTCAATATAGTAGCATCAAATAAACATTTCAATAATAGCACATTTGATCAATCACAGAAATATACATTTTAACCTACTAACTAACTAACTACCTAACTTTAACTAATCCCTAACCATAGCTCTGCTACCAGAAAAGTATACTGATAGAGAGCGCAGGTCACCCAGCTAGGAAAATTTTTACCAATACTCACCTGGGCCCATAATTTCTACAAACTGCACACCTTAACCTTATTTTGGTAACTAACGCTCTACTATCAGTATAATTTGCGATTTTATCTCTAATTCCTATATCTATAACCGAGCAATGACAGCTGAGTATGCTGAGCAGAAACATAGGCCAGATTTACTAAGGGTGTATGCTTGGAGGACAAAGTCAGGCAAAGTGGTTTACAGTAGTTCAAACTCTTGCAAGTGTGTGTTTGTAATGTTTATGTAGATCATAGTCTTTAAACTCCATGGACCTTATAAATACATAAAACTATACAATACCAGACAACAACAAGGAGAAACTCATTAGCATTTGAAATCACACACTTACTTTGCGGATAGCTTTGCTTAATACATCTATAATCAAATTGTATCTACCATCGCCACTAGCAACCTCTATATTTCCAATTTTATAGACTCAGTTAAAAAGTTTAAAACCTCATAAAAACATAGATAAATAATGATAACATAGACCCTAAGATTAAAAGGGTACTTTACCCACGTCATTGCTCCTTAGCAGCAATAAATTAAAACCATTTGGTCTATAGTTATCTTTGGTCTTAAACCTTTATCTACTGAATGGGTGGGTTTAAAGATAAATTAATCACAATCTCGTTGCTTTAATTTTTCCCTTGCAAAACAATTTACACCTCTCATATAATTTCCTAGAGCAATTGCGATACCCAGATTTTTCATTTCTATCAGTAGCGCAATGGCTTGAGCTCGTGACCTTATTCTGAATTTTACAAATAGTTGCCGTAAAAACAGTTTTCTCACTTCAAAAACCATAAGGCAATTTAGCAATATGTGCAATATTTCAGACTTTGTCCCAAGCCCACATTTGCATGTTCCGTCGGGATATAGCATTTCTGCATTTCGTTTCCCCTCTATCAGCCAGGGTTAGTGCCAATTCGTATCTTCAAGATTTAGCATCTAAGCCCGTGGTTTGGCAGAGTTTCTAGATACGGGTACCAAGCTACATTCTCCCACGATTTTACTATGCATTGTGATAGAGCGCGCAGGTCACCCAGCTAGGAAAATATTTACTAATACTCACCTGGGCCCATACTTTCTACAAACTGCACACCTTAACTTTATTTAGGTAATTCACGCTCTACTATCAGTATAATTTGCGATTTTATCTCTAATTCCTATATCTATAACCTAGCAATGTAGATACTAGGAACCTAAACACATTGGATCAGGGAGTTGAGTTTAAAGATAGGCATTAAAAAAACATTTATAACATTTTGTAAGGATGAAATAACCACAGACTCTGAGTAGGTTCAAACTTTTATCTAATCATCATCATTATCATCATGAGCAGGCAATTGAAAGCAATGAGACTATCTATAATCAAAATCATAAAAAGCGTTTAGCTATGCAAAAGATAGAGTATGCTAATTATTTAGGAACTTGAAATAAAGGGAAGGAAAAAACAAGGAACATGCTAATTTTAGATCACAGTCTTTCGCAATTTGATTAAAGGAGGGTAAAGAAAAAGGAACATGCTAAACCCAAAGACTTTCGCAATTTCAGATGACAGTTTAAAGAAGAACTTATTGCAATTTGAGTTTTAATTTTAGCTCAATACTATAGGATAGGTAAGATTTGGAACATACTATTAAATTCAGCTTATCTCCTAAAGGGAGGGTGAGAAAAGGAACATATAGTAAATAGAAACGATTTAGTATTGACTAAAGGTGGGTTGAAAATTGGAACATACTAATAGTCAGCATTACATGAATATCTCATTTACTAAGGGACGGGAAAGATAAGGAACAATATGCAATCAAGGTTTGCAAATTCAGGATGGGGAGAAAAGGAATGCAAATATTTCTACAGACACCCACACAAACTTATATTTACCTAGGATAGAGTGAAGACCAACCCTGGCCACGGGTCAGTTGAAAAAGACGGGAAGAACCCCAAGGACTTAAGTGCCAGTAGGTGAGCAGGTGCAGCTCATGGACAATCAGGACAGGATAACCCCAGAATTTGGATCAGGACCGGTTCACCAAAGGTTAAGACCAACACCTGCAGCTTCGGTTGCAACGCCTGCGCTACTCCCTCTCTGCAAGGAATCTGCCAAAACCCCGATTGGGTTATAACCTTTATCAGCAAAGTGCTTTACCAGCACTTTCACTTCCCAAAACCCCGATTGGGTTCTCGAACCTCCCAACAGAGTGCTCCACAGCTCTCTGTTTCAGTCACCTATTGAGTGCGTTGGGTCAGCGACAGGTCAGCTATTCGGACAAGTCGGACAATTTCTCTAGCTAAACCTACGCTAGTTATACTGTTTTTTGGGTCAGTGTACCACCCCCCCAATGTTCCAAGTGTAAGGATCCCTCATTTTGATTGGACAAAGGAGGAGGACAGGTCATCACAACACCTATTTTCTAGACTTTCTCAGGCCCTTTATTCAGATTCCGTACCCGCCCCTTAAATTCCAGGTTCTCATGACTTATGCCTTTTGGTTAACAATGGTGAATATAACATTGTATACAATTGTTTGCAAAATTGTTTCAATTTGCAGTACAGTTCAGCTTCTTCTAGCTGCTATACGCCGTAAGGCTCTGATTGATACCTGGAGACTTTGTAATCCCGATCTACATGAATACATTTTTTACTCCCCTCCTCATAATTCGCAATCCAGATTAGATTATCTTTTCTTTAGTAAACCTCTTTCTCAATTTCTTTCCCATGCTGAGAATGGCTCCATCCTAATTTCAGATCATGCCCCTGTTTGTGTGGACTTTGATTTATTGCCTTTTTCCCCTCCTGCAGGTAGATGGCGTTTTAATAAATCATTACTGTCGGATCCTAATTTCACAGGCCAATTCACTTCTTTTGCTACTGAGTTCTTTTCGATTAATTCTACTCCAGAATCATCTCCAGTAATAGTCTGGGATTCATTTAAACCAGCAGCAAGAGATTTTACCATACGTTTTGTATCACGGAAAAATACATTTTTTTGAACTAAAAATGCCCAGTTGTTAGCTAAGATTAAACGACTTGAATATTGTTATTATCGATCTAACTCTGAGGCAACATTAAAAGATCTTCTTGATGCAAAATTTAATTTAATAAATCATCTACAGAAGCTGCATCATCTTATCTCTTAAATAGCAGTGCCCGTTACTACGGTGGTTCAGAATAAGATGGGTAAATTGCTTGCTAATTATCTAAAGATTCGGCGTGAACAAACTAAAATTGATACCATCTGAAATAATACCGGTGCTTCATTATTTAAAGATGCTTACATTCTAAATTAATTTGTTACTTTTTATAAAACTTTATACACCCCTGAATAACACCCTTCTTCAGATGCCCTTTCATCCTTCTTTCAATTGATACACTCTCCTTCTGCTCATGACACCGATTTTACCTCTTTAGAATCTGATATTACTCTTTCAGAAATCAAAAATGCTGTAGCAAAATTGAAGAGAGGTAAAGCACCTGGACCAGATGGTTTTACCATCGAATTTTATACTCACTTTGCGTCTCTCCTACTTCCACGACTCTTATTACTTTTTCATTCCTTTGTTAATGATGGTTCCTCTTTAGGCTCTTTTTAGGAAGCGGTAATTTGTTTAATTCCCAAAGACAATAAAGACCCATCTCTATGTAAAAACTATTGCCCAATATCTTTAGTTAATTTGGACTATAAAATGTTTGCAAAGATTCTTGCCCTTCGTCTTGATCCTGTTTTACCCAACATTATTGGCCTGGAACAATCAGGTTTCGTTAAAGGTCATTCGATAGGATTGGTTGGGATTTTATGGCACTTAAATGGATTGGCCTCCCTACTAAATTGATTTCTTTTATTTCTTTAATATATTCTAACCCGAAAGCATCTTTTTTGTTAATGGAAAGACTTCGGATTATTTCCCTCTTTTTAGAGGAGTTCGTCAAGGTTGTCCTTTATCGCCTCTTCTTTTTATAATTGCTCTAGAACCTTTTTTAAGGAAACTTAGGTTAGATGATAGAATTACTGGATTTAAGCTTCATACTTCTCATGTTAAACTGTCTGTTTATGCAGATGACATTCTCTTATATTGTTCCAACCCTTCTACATCTCTTCCGGCTTTTCTTTCTCAGGTTGAGTCCTTTTCTCAGTTGTCCGGATATCGACTTAACTCTGATAAATGTGAAATTCTTCCCCTAAACATTCAGGATTTTCTTTCTACTGCATTTTCTTTGAAAACTTCTAAAATTAAATATTTAGGTTTATGGTTTTCCCCCACTGTTTCTGAAACTTTGAAAGAAAATTTTGACCACCTTTCCAAAACTTTATCTGCTTCTATCGATCGCTGGCATCCACTTTTTCTCTCTTGGTGGGGTTGATTAGACTCCATTAAGATGATGCTTTCTACAATTATTCTTTATCTTTTATCTATGATTCCAGTACATATTCCTGGTTTCTATTTTAAGAAAGTTGATTCTTTATTATCCAAATACCTTTGGAAAAATAAATCTCCCCGAATAGCTCTCAACATCCTTAAAGCAGATAAACTCTCTGGTGGTCTTAAATTTCCTGACTTTAAATCGTATCATCTTGCCTTTTCTTTGAGACAATCTTCTTGTTGGCTTTCTCCTTATCAATGGTTTCATCCTCCTGTTTGGTTGAATATTGAAAAGCATCTGATCACTCCTTTTAATTTTAATGAATCTCTTGCTTTTACTAATACTCTTTCTTCCTTTCGCTCTCAAGTCATCTCCCATTCATGTAAGAATTTGGCTCCTCTTCTTCCATCTTCTTATCCTTCTTTTTCTTCATTAGACCAACAACCTATTTGGCATAATCACTTGTTACGTATTAAAGGTTATACTTTCTATTGGAGAACCTGGAGACTTCGCGGTTTACTCTGGATTTCACAGCTAGTTTAGATGGCATGTTATCAGAATAGGATCACCGTTGCACACGCAACAAAGGGGGTTGATGGGAGGGAGGAATATGATAAAGATTTTAGAAGGGCTAAGGCACAGGATCCATTATTAAGATGGAACCAGACTGATATGTTTATTCATTTGAAACATTTGGTCCAAGGCACAACAGACAACCAGCAGGGCCAGACACCGGACAGCATGCGGTTTCAGCCCTTTAAGGTAGGCCCCCCGGTACAATGGGGTGGGGTCACAGGGAAAACAGGGGGCACAGGTAGAAAAGGTGTCTGTTTTGATTATAACAAAAGAACCTGCAGTAAAGTGCCAGGTACATGTAGGTTCAAGCATACCTGTGGTTTCTATGGTAACGCGTCCCACCGCGAGTCCTGGTTTCACAAACAATCCAGAGAGAAAGGGGGCAAAAACAAAAATAGTGAGGAACATTTAGAAAAGGCTAGATCCCCGGTTAATGTCAGCGCCATGATCCCCTGGTTAGAATTATACAATTGCCCTGAAGCAGCCAGGACGATCAGGGAAGGGTTTGTTGAAGGTTTCAGGATACCAGCGCAGGGCTACAATGGGGTGGCACACTGCAGGAACCAGGCATAGCAGCAGCAAAGATTCAGAAGGAAGTAAGCCTGGGTAGGGTGGCAGGCCTTTTTGAGGACGTCCCAACAGAGGATTTTGCATGCTCACCTCTGCGGGTGGATCTTAAGAAAATGCTGGGCGAATTCAGATTAATCCACAATCTTTCAGCCCCAAGGGGCAGTTCTGTGAATGATGCTATTTCAGACACACTATGTAGTGTAAAATATGCATCTTTTGACCATGCAGTAGATATGCTCAGGTCGTTAGATCAAGGAACTTTACTGGCGAAATCTGACATTGAGTCCGTTTTTAGATTACTGCCGGTGCACTTTTGATTTTCACTTGCTGGGCTTCCAATTCCAGGGGAGGTACTATGTGGACAAATGTATGCCAATGGGTTGCTCAGTGTCCTACGCCTATTTTGAAAAAATCTGCTCTTTTTTAGAATGGGCCTTCAGGAGGGACATGGGGCACTAGTGGGTGCTGCATTACCTCATTGATTTTCTTTTCCTGGGTGCACCAGGCTCAGTGGAATGCAGGGCAGCTCTGTCAAAGTTTTGTACCCTTATGCAAGATTTCAGTGTACCTTTGGCACCCAGTAAAGCAGTGGCTCCTAGCACAATGATTAAATTCCTGGGGATTGCGCTAGACTGTGCAAGGAGTGTCTAGATTACCAGCAGAACAGGTTAAGAATTTCAGGGTGGCGTTACAACACTGCCTCAACAAAGGAAAGGTGATACTGCATCAGTTACAGCATCCCAATGGCACGTCCATTTCCCCACAACATCGCGCAGGCCATGTCAGGCCTTAGAGAGAAGCATCATCACACCAGGCTGTCCGGCGAAGTCAGACAGGGCATGCTGATTTGGAAAGCATTCCTGAGAGACTTTAATGGTAGAGTGGTGTGGCCTAGCCCACCCAGGTCCAGTCCGGAACTGGGCCTGATGACCAACGCAGCTGGTACGAAGGTTTCCGGTCCATTCTGGGGTGTGAGTGGGTGGCTCAGCGATGGCCAGGTTGGTGGAGGAACTCTGGGCTCACAAGTAACATAGGCTTCCTAGAGCTTTTCCCAATCCTGGTGGCACTGTCCGTATGGGCGGAGGGGCTGAGGAACCAGTCTGTAATATTCTGGTCTGACAACATGGCAGTAGTGGAATGCATTAATAGCCAAACTGCTAAGTGCAGCATGATGCTGTGTTTGTTGAAAAAGCTTGTGTTGCAATGCATGAAATTGAATGTCCTTTTTAAAGCTAAACACGCGCCAGGTATTTTGAACCATGCAGCTGATGCATTGTCTCATTTTAAAATGCTGACATTCAGGGCACACATCTCAGAGGCAGCGGTTTACCCAACACCTTTCCCAGAACAGCTTTGGCAGCTTGGTGCCCCCGAGTATCGAAACTCGTGGCAGCAAGCCTAGCGCGCAGAACCAGGAGTGCTTATGAAGGGGCGTTTGGGTCTTTTTTGTCTTTTCTTGGGGGAGAAGTGGGAACACAGGTGGCACGACCCCGAGTCAGTGGTGGCATATCTTGCTTTTATGAGGGAACAGGGACGCACAGTAGCAGGGGCAATATCATTTTTTGCCAAAATAAGGGGAAGAGGGGATCCCACAAGGAACTTCGTCGTGCGCCAGGCTCTGAAAGGATGGCATCGCTTGCAGGGGGGACAGCCAGATGTCAGGAGACCCATATGACTGGAAACGTTAGGGAAACTATTGGGGGCCCTGCCGCAGGTTTGTGCTTCCCCAGGTGAGGTGGCCCTGTTTCAAGCAGCATTCTGCCTTGCATACTATGGCGCATTTAGGATAAGAGAACTAGGGCCAAGGAACAAGAAGGATTGGCTGGGTGACCTACAGATAGGACAAGAAGGAAGAGGGGGGAGAGCATAGTAACTACACAGGGCAGGGAACAACACATATTGCCCCGTCTCCAGGCTGGAGGCCTTTATGGCCCAATGGGCGCAAGTCACAAGAGGGCCTCTCTGGATACATGGGGACGGGGTCACCCCTCACTATATTGCAGTTCAAGAGAGTCATGGTTCTGGCCTTGCAGAATGCAGGTCTACACACTGCTGACTTCGGGACTCACACTTTTAGGATAGGGGCAGCCACTGAAGTGGCAGAGAGAGGGCTGGGGGACTAGCGACTCAAGGGGATTGGTAGGTGGTCCTCTAAATGTTATAAGAGATATGTGTGGCTGCACATGCTCTAGCCTGTGTTACTGGTTGTTTTACATACAAATTGCGTCTTTCCTTCATCCTGTGACTCAGAGAGGAGGGAGTAGTCCACTATTAGATAGTGCTATGTGCAGTTTGTTATGTGTTCAGCATGCTGGTGTAGCAATGCATTTACCTAGGCTCTCTTTTCCATGTTACTTGCAGTTTCTTCATCCTGTGACTCAGGGGAGAAGCCTGCATTAGTCCTCAATCAAAAGCCACAACGCCAACCGGAGGAACGTCGGACGACAAACTTCAAGCCAGAGGTGATGACGCAAGTTCACTCTTCGCCCCAAGAGTCTCAAGATATTTGGGTTGTGGGGCATTCATATGTAAACTGTTTAAAATCTTTCTTTTCAGGGACCTTCAAGGCTAGGGCTCATCAGCTGGGGACTAGGATATCATTTTTTGGACAGGGTGGCTTGTGCGCAGGTCAATTCAGGGAGCTGGTGAACCGCGCTTTGAAAGCAAGCAAGGGACCACCTGCAATCTGAATCCTGCACCTAGGGGGTAATGACTTAGCCCAACTGGGCCGGAGGGTGCTAGTGGATGATCTGCTCACAGAAGTGGGGTGGTTGGAGAAGAAGTGTCCTCAGTCGATAATCGCATGGTCTCATATGATCCCTAGGTTCCAGTGGAGGGGGCGAGTCAGTAAGAGCATTGAATCATGCGGTAAAGCGGATCAACAACAAATTTGATAAGCTATTTAGGACCCCTATATTGAGGTCAATAGGACACAGATACATTAGGGGGGAACAGTTTTTTCTTCAGGACGGGGTACACCTCTCACACAGAGGAAACCAGGCTTTCATGGAGGACATCCTAGCTTGGGTGGAGAGTATGTGGCGCAGTACATGGCCTTCCTAGTGGGTTAGGGGGAGGCCAGATAGTCGGGCAACTACGCTGGCCTGTGGCGGTAAGGTCATGATTGATAAGCATAGTCTTCGGTCCTAGCGGTCAGCACCATGTAACTCCAGGGGCAGTGACAGCTGGTAAGTAGGCTGTCAGTGTGCGGCGGCCGGGGGAGTCATCCTTCCCAGTAGACCTGGGGCCACCCCTGCATGCACATCAAGGCACCAGTATGCAGAAGTCTGCAGTCCCCGTGATGGAGTTTAAGGCACAGGGTGTAGGGGGGGCCGGGGGAAAGTATCCGTCCAATAAGCTATCCCCCAGTGCAACCTTACTCCGGGAGCAGTATTGGTAGTACACTGGCATCAGGGGAGCTGCCAGTCATTGACCTTGCCGTAGGCTCTAGATGGGACACGCAGAAAGTAAATATATGCATTGTTAGATTTACGGTAGGAGTGTCTTTTGTATTAGACTGTGTTAAGGTTAGCCCTGTAACAACATTTGTCTATCAATGTATCTGTACTTTCTGCGTAATTTTGTACATAATGTTTTAAAGATGTTTTTTAATTTTAATTAATACGGCGGGGGGATTACACCCCCCCAATCCAAAAATGTGATGTGGTTTCAATGATGTAGCCAGGGGGAGGGATTGCCATCCATTCCCCAATAAATTGTAGAGTCCAGTAGTGGAGTAGGGGACCTAGGTAAGTAGCAGACCATATTTCCTCCCACAGACGCAAGAGGGCCAGCTCAGAGCAGGGCGGTGGAGATGTTGGAATCGGATCGCTGATGCCATCTGAACCCCCTTGCCTCCTCTACACTGCCCCTCTATGGCCTCCCCTTTCCATTCCGGTCCACTGTTCCTGTTCTTCTCTCCCTCCATTGTCTGTCCTCATGAGGAATATCTCACACCTGCCAGCAGATATCAGGATCTAATAGAAGCAGTCGTTTACGTCTTGGGGGCCGCCACTCCGCAGACGGATCCAAACAATGTAACTTTTTAACAGCATCCACGCTCGAAGGAGATTGCAGTAGTATCTCGGCTCCTCTGCATATGCTGCTGCTGGTACCATGCGTGCTGCATCATCTTGGGGCACGCACTGTAACCTGCACACTGCTATCAGTCCAGATTGAGAGGAAATTCACTACTGACAGTATTTCTGAGTTTTTTCAATGGTCATCACTGACTGGCAATACTTGATATACAGGGCTCCTGAAGTCTTCCATCCTTCTAAGGTCGGTAAATTAAGTACCACAAATTGGACAATGGTAACAGATGTTATTTGTGCTTAGAGACAGAAGACGTGTGGTGTGAAGCATTGCTTAACATTTTTATTTATCTATGTTAATTGAGTTTTCAAATGAACAATTACATAAAAGGTTGTGTGCCCATCTTGCCGAATGGCACTTAGCCTGATTTATTTCTCGTTGGGAGGTTGCACTAAATGGACTGTGTGTGTGTGTACAACTGTAAATTGCACCATAGTCTTAGAGTTATTATTGTTATTTGACACGTGCAAAGCGGACAATGTGTTTTTGGTATGCATGCACTGCTTTACGAAATCTTGTGGTGACATTTCCAAAAAGTCCTAAGTCTCAGTGTTTAGATCTCACACCGCAGGCATCCTGGTTCTATAGTGATGTAGGCCGGGTACGCAGAGCAGGCCACTAAGATCTTATGATCGCACCAGGAATGTGCCAGCCCCAATCAAGACAACAAAACCCAAACACAAATGTATGTATCATTGTGTAATAACTGGTGCTCAATCATATAAAGTGCTCCAATACCTTCAATGGCGCTACATGAAAAAAAAACCTGCAAAGAAACCCCCTAGCCCCTGGTCTACACACAAAATATCCTACAGCTTACTCCTAATGGCACCCACAGATTGATCAATCCTCCCTGAGGGTCACTAGCACATGACCCCGTAGACCCTGCGGCACAGGGCTGGGCCCATTCAGCTCAAAACCAATGAATATCAATGAGATATGTATGACTGAGGGGCCCCTCATTGCATTTCTGAGGGGGTCCCTTCATTTTGTGTTACACCACTTTAGTGCTGCCTCCCCCTGTATTGGTCAGACAACCTATTCCTCCCATCAAGTCTTCCTCCTCGAAACTCTCTGGGTTGCCTTCTGAATTCAGGCAGTCAGTGGGTTCACTGATAGAACATTGATGACACAAATATTGATGTTAAAAATATTGATTACAAAATATAGACTACAAAAATATCGACTCCCATACCTAAACAAGTAAGTACAAAAATATTGACTCAAAAATATCGATGTAAAAATATAGATGTAAAAAATATCAATTTAAATGTATATATAAAATAAAATCATATATATATTTATATATATATATTAAATATTGATATTGATGTTAGCAAAATAAATTACATTTAATATACATTTTAACAAAATATAACAAATAAACTAGATTAAAAAAATAGAACACAAACAATAATTTATACATATATATATTTACTTTAAAACTATTAATTAACAATTTTTTTAATTTGTTTTAAAAGTTTAAAATTATATACAAATAAATGTATATATATATATAAATGTATATATATATATATATATATATATATATATATATATATATATATATATATATATATATATATATATATATATATATATATATATATATATATATATATATATATCAATAATTTAATATATAAAAAGCATTCTATAATAAATTAAAACAGAAAACTATAAAAAAATATTTTAACTTAAGTTTTCCAATACAGTCAGTGCAACAGTAGGGAAAGTGTTGGATAGCAGAAAGTAAAACATTATTATTCCCACTCCAATAAGTACAACAGTAAGGAAAGTGGTGGATAGCGGAGGGGTAAAAACTACTATATCCACTCCAATGAATACAACAGTAGGGAAAGTCTTGGATGGCGCAAGGGTAAGAATTACTATTCCCACTCCAGTGAATGCAACAGTAGGGTAAGTGTTGGATAGTGGAGGGATTAAATTTACTATTCCAACTCCAGTGAGTGCAACAGTAGGGAAAATGTAGGATAGCAGAAGGGTAAAAATTACTATTCCCACTCCAGTGAGTGCAACAGTAGGGAAACTGTTGGATAAAGGAGGGGTACAAATTACTATTCCCACTTTAATGAGTAAAACAGTTGGGAAAGTGTTGGATAGGGAAGGGGTCAAAATTACTGTTCCCACTCCAGTGAGTGCAACAGTAGGGAAAGTGTTATATAGCGAAGGGTAAAAATTACCATTTCCACTCTAGTGAGTGCAACAGTAGGCAAAGTGTTGGATAGCAGAGGGGTAAACATTACCATTCCCACTCCAGTGAGTGCAACAGTAGGATAAGTGTTGGATAGGGGATGGATTGCATGTATTATTCCAACTCCTGTGAGTGCAACAGTAGGGAAAGTGTTGGATAGCGGAGGGATACAAATTACTATTGCCACTCCAGTGAGTGAAACAGTAGGGAAAGTAGTGGATAGCGAAGGGGTAAAAAATACTATTCCCACTCCAGTAAGTGCAACAGTAGGGAAAGTGTTGGATAGCGTAGAAGTAAACATTACTATTCCCACTCCAGGGAGTGCAACAGTAGGCAAAGAGTTGGATAGCATAGGGGTAAATAAAAAAAATATATATTTAAAAATAAAAAAATAATATTATGAAAATAAATAAATAAATACATTAAAAACTTAAAAAACAATATATTTAATATATAAAAACATAATATAATATTAATTACATATACCAAATATCTACAAATAGTATTTAAAATAAAAAAATACATCTCTGAAAAATAAATATTTTAAACTAGAAAATGTTTACAAACAAAAACATTACTTATCACATAAATGTATTTATTTTATTTCCTACCCTATAACTCCACACAAATATCAAAACACTTCTATTTAAAAAAAATCTAACACATATATTAGAAAATATAAACAATTCTTATACATACAAAATACATCACATACATTTTAAATATATACTAAAGTACAAAACATTAATTAAAATATCAATTTTGTTAAAAACTATATTTTTGCAAACGATAATAAACACTTAGATATTTTTAAATTAAAAGAACCAAGATAAATAATACTCGGGATACTGCTAATGACAAAGTGCCCGGGTGGAAACTAAGTTGCTGACAGAATGAATTTCCATCAACTGATAATATTTGGGAAATATTTGGATTAGCTTGTTACATCAGTGACAAAATAGCTAACTCAAACGCGGCCACCATATGACGCACGAATATGGTTCCCTTCACACGGTCATCAATGAGGAGCCGATAACACACAGTGGCAGGGGAAACAGAACTGAATACCATTGTAAAAGTGGATTTCCAGCTTGTTTTTGGAGGTTATTAATTGCCTATGTCCATTAAGGGGTGTGATAACACCACAGGACATGGCAGCAGCCCCAGCAAGCTTTTTACTTTTTTTTTGGGAGAAGAAGATTTAGGGGCGGGGACAAAATGTGCTTTTAAAGTACTTCTTAGCATGAGGACAGGCCTCTTTCTCACACAGTGAATTTTTTGTTTTAGTTGGCAGGTCTGGAATGAAAAATATTATAACTCACCTTATTCATAATTTGGACCTTGACGCATACCTTTTATTAATATTAAACCTGATAGCCCGCTCCATTTCACTGTGCCATCTATCCTGATATGCATGATAAGTGACACTGTTTAAAGAGACCACCCTAGGGCTTGTTCTTCTGAGGAGGTAACATTTAAAAGTACTAAGGCCCTATCAAAAGTTGCTATCCGGGAATGCCCTTGCAGATGAATTAGTTGTCCCTCAACTAGATGGATCCAGTGAATTCATGCTCATTTAACATCATCATCACACCTGAACAGAAACTTAGGAATAAACTTCAGAGGCAGCAAAATGCAGCAATATTGATGCTAATAAAAACAAATTGTACTGATGTCAAAAGCTAGGCACGACTTACACTGTCTGCCTATCAGAAAAAGAATTGCGTTCAAATCATTCTGCAAAGCGCACAAATTGCTTTGTCTTGCGGGCCGTGGTCTGTTTAGAGATGAGCTTATGCGCCATATCCCTAGCAGACATCTACGTTCAGTATCATCCAATAAAGTGCTAGTTCCAAACATCTCTAAAGCCTCTTGGGGTGGTAGAATTTTTTTCTACGTAATCACTCACTTTTGGAACCAAATGCCCGATCCATTCAAGAACACCTCTAATCACTAGGCTTTCAGAAAGCTTCTAAAAACCTGGGGGTATATTCACAAGAACATGTGATTACTGCAAGAGTAGCCTAATGCAACTTTCAGCATCGCAGCCCATCACAGGAAAATAACCTTGTGACAACGTGGAATTCACAACAAGGCAGTAGCATGCAATAGACACCAGATAACTGCAAATGTCCGAGTGAAAACGCCACGTCTCAAAAATGCGATACGGGAACGCAAAAAAAGATGCGATGATGCCAACCGCGGGGAAAAATAGCAAAAACCAGCCACAGGCCTGCTAATCCCACACATCTAGCGGGACAATGCACCATAATAACCACAGAAAAAACACACCAGAAAAAAGCCAAAGCACGTAGCAACATGGATGCACCCTGACCCAGCGCAGAGGCCAACCCCAACCCCACAACCCCCACAGACTACCAGCAAGGAACAACGGGATGGGGGAAGGCCAAGGAGAAGAGGGAGAGGAAGACGGGGTGCAGACCGCAGGAAAACAAGACCAGCGTCACGGAGGTGACAGAACACTACCAGCAACTTATCCACTAGCAGACCACAGGTGTGGGTGGGGGACGAACCCATGGAAGGCGAACCAGGATATTTACGTAGGGGTCTATCACCCTACAGGGTCCACCCACACCCCACTAAGGAGACCCACGCTGCCATAGAGACACATGCAGATGCACATGCGCAGCACAGAACCACGCCCAGGGGCGCGCAATTAGCAGACACACACCCATGTTGTCTGTGCGTATGACGTCCCTGGCCACTCCCTTCACAAATGGAGTGGGTGACGACAAAGCTACATGTCCAAGCTCCAACCCACTGCCTCCGGTGACATGTCTGCATCCGATGTACAAAGCACAATATAAAGTCATAAGGCCCAGGGCACACATGCATACTACAAGACCCCAGGAAAACACGCAGAGATCATGTTGAACTGGCTACGGGCACATGCACCCGGCCCCTTTATTGGCAGGGCCACATGTACAGTGACACATGTGCTGGATGTGTGTGGGGTGAGTCTAAGCCAACCCACATGGAATGTCTGGTGTTGGTAACCACTTAGACATTGGACACCAGTGCAAAGCAAACAGAAAACACATGCAATACAGAGTCAACTGCTGAGCAACATGGGGTGAGCGGATAAAGTCCAGAGGACAGCCAACATGCAAACAGAAGTGTCTGTGAGTCGCAGTGCCCTGGGCTGTGGACACTAGAGATGAGCGCACTCATGGGCAAAAAAAGTTTATTCCTTATGCAGATGCAGTGGGGTGTGTCAGACTTGCATCATATTCACCATCAACATCTCAGGGCCCCCACACTGTTTGAGGTGACATACCTGCGCAACCACTCCACAGCACAAAACACAATCAGCTACGGACAATGGCCTGCGGTGCACTGAGTCACTGGCACCTGGAGTGCTGAGCAGGGAATCAGGCCGATGATGGCATCCACGACAGGCCTGAGCAACCACAAAGTCTGTCAGGACCACCGCTTCAACTCTGGCAAATGGCGTTTGGAGGTGTTCCTTGCTGTGGTTGAGTGTGCCTCCTGCGGTGATGCGTCGTCCGAGCTGGTCTGGACTCACTTTGGTGTGTGAGCTCTGGTGGGGCGCATTTGGGCCCGGAGGCTGTGTACAGCGCAAGGCCATAGAGTCATGGCGTTGATGAGCTCAAGGCCTGCGCCTCAAGGGCCAGCCCATGCCTCCGGAGAAAGGGTCCCAGACTTGACCAGCACAGAGTTAGTGGCCCAGGATGCACTGCGGCCGGCACAGGCACCCAGCCACGGGACAGTGACTTGCGGTTCAGTCAGATGGGCCATGCGACCTGAGTGGGTAACCATAATTGTCCTAGGTGTATGTGTCGGAGTGTATCGGGGGACATTGGAAGGTGTCCTCCAGGGCAAGATGCTGAAAGGTTTGATTTTATCAGCAAGCAGCAAATGGAGGAGTGGAATGCGACAGCCCATTGCCACCACCAATTCCAGTTCAGCTACATGGGGTGAAAACTGCGTCCTAGTCCATAGGCTCAGACACCACCATTGTTCGACCACAGAGTGTCCATGAAAGTCGGGAAATTGACTTAGTGGCACCGGGGCTGAGTAGGGATGCTGACTGCGATGATGCTTGTAAACTGATATGGACTCTGCCATTGCTGAAACATGACTCTGACCTACTGAACCGCAGTATAGGCCGTTGGCAGCGGTCAGCAGTGGCACACCACCACGGGTCTTTGGCTCACGATGCACAGGACTAGTGACAGCAGGGCAGTTGTCGGAAGTGTACGAACACCTCTGTAACGATGATCCTTTTCTCTCTGCCAAGACGCTAGGCGACATCCCCATAGGCCATTCCTTGCGTGCAATGATGTGTAATCTGCCATTGCATTCTCGATGTTCAGTTCCAAATCTGTGGCCTACTCGATCACAGCCTAGGCCGAGGGCAGCGTAGGCCGGAAGCAGCGGTCAGCACCGGCCATTCACTGTGTGTCACCGACATAGGTTGTTGGCCCCACTGGCCTGCATAGTTTAGGTTCAGTGGCACCACATGTTTGGTCAACTCTGTGACTGTGACCCGGCTTTCATACGGACTGACCCGCATCTTCCTCTTACTCATCTCCGTGCGTCCACTGGTGTGGACTCAGCCATTTGTGCTTTGTGACTAGGTGCTGGATGTGAGACCTACTCGTCCACAGGGTTGTCCTGGTCCCTCATCCACGGCTTGCCGGATGGCGTTAGACAGGGTTTGTGGCAGCACGGCTCGCCGGATGGCGTTGGACAGGGTTTGTGGCAGGATGAGTCACAAGATGCGCATATGGCACTATACCTCACTGATCTAAGGGAGTCTGGTGCTGTGGCCGCTGTCCCGGACTTGGGGTCACGGGACACAGTCTCACATATGGGACCCACTGGGCGCAGAGACAGAGGTCGCCTGTAGAATATGTTAATGAGAAAGGAGTAATGTGGGCCAGTATCAGGGGGACAGCGGTGGTCTGAAAGGCTGGCTGGGTCGCAAGTCTCGGGCTTAGAGCTTACACTGGCACGTGGTGGGCCCTCCATGACACACACCAGTGTTGGATGCAGATTAGTGTGGCCTGCCTGCGTAGGGTCGGCCCTGATGGGTTTGTGGTCCAGCGGGCTGGTGTATGGCAGGCGCACAGGATCTCAGGCAACTCTGCTGATGAGGAGGGCGTTGGCCTCCTTGCAGGGTGGGAGGCGCGGCCCTGGCAGAGATGTTGGGCTTCCGGAAAGAGGACAACGCCCAGGGCTATGTGCTTTTTATTCACACCCCCACCCTGACCTGGCGTACACCGGCCCATCCCACCCTGCTCACGCTTACGGTGGGGCGTAACAGGCAACATTTCTGCAAGGACCCCCACTGGCTGGGGTGACATGGTTGTGTCCACTGTCCACTACATTCCATTCACCAGAGGTGTATGTCGCCATGGATATGGGTGTGTTCTGCATACTGCGGTTTGTTCAGCACATCACCGCCACTCTTGGCACTGTGTACTTTCCCAATCATGGTTCTACTGCATCCTTCACATATGCCTTGTTGCCTCCTCTCCCTACATTCGTCTATTGTGTAGCTGAGGTGCCTTGTGGTAGATTGGTCATGTTCACAGCTTGACCAGGTTACCATTGTGAGTTGTTCTATCGTGTCTGGTGAGTGGGCATGTTGTTGTGCATCTTGGTTGTGGACTTATGACGTGTGCATTGCCAGAGTTGTGGATTGCATTTTTGTGTAATTGAGGTGGGTGGGTTGTAAATTGGGAAGTTGCCAAGGGGCTGTGTAATTCCCTTGGTGCCATCCTGGGACGGCTGGTTGCTGTTGGACAGTTGGAGGGTGAAGGGATTATGCACACTGGCTGTTTATTTGGAGGCGACATTAGTGGAGGTCCCACGGTGTTCGGTTGTTGCCTGTACATTGATGTGTGATGTGTGCTTCCTGTTGCGCTGATTGTGTGCTGTATCACCAGGGGGCACAGGTGGGACATGTGTGCAGTGGATTGCCCCCTACATGTGCATGCATCCAGCTATGGCGTATGGTCTCCAGCGGTCCCTGCGCATTGTATTGGCTGTACGGGGACTGGGGTGCCAGGATGATGGTGATGTCCAGGACAGGTGTAGGGGTCTTGGATGTGGCTGGCTGTGAGACTCTGCTGACTCTGGTGGGTGTTGTTTGGGGTGTGCCAGGGGCCAACAGGTCGTGCACAGCCAGCAGCTTGGTGTGGGGTGGGATGTTAGTTGTCCGCAGTGTTGATGCAGTAGGCCTGTTTGTTCCTTTCAGCCTGTAGTGTACAGTGACACTGTCAGATGTTGGGCCTGTGTGCCAGGTGCGTTTCCTGCGGGGCCGCTGTCTTGGTCTGCGCTGCCTCTGTGGTGGTCCGGGGGAGGGGTGTAACGGGTGTGTGTTGTGGCCCTCTTGGGTTTCCGGGCTGCATGATGAGTGGCTCTATGGCATCGGTTGCCCTTCCGATGACGCCCTGGGCTGTGCTCCCTATTGTGGTGCAGGCTGCCATCGACTTTTCACCAGGTCAGAGCAGGTTTAAAATTTCTGCTGCTAAAGCACCTTATCGCGTGTTTTGTTTCTTATCGCCGATTTGTCTGGTCATTGTGAAGGTTGAGGTGTAGTGTTGATTCAGCTTTTTGCAAAGGAACACATACTCTGCATCTCATTAGCGATAGTTGCAGGGGTCCTCTGTGGCAATGTTTTTTGCGGCTGCTTTTTGTAGGAAAAGTGGTACTGTGGGCTGTTAGCACCTGGTTGTGAATGGTGGGGTAAATTTATCCCGACTTTGGCTGCGATAAATTGCTATTAATTCGGCAATAGCTCCTTGTCAATATGCCCCCTGGTTATTTACCCCAGATGTCTAATCCTCAACTATGCCACTTTGTCTTTTTCAATTCAGGCAGCGCCTAGACACCTTTTCAGCATGTGTTGCGCTTTATAAATTTTAATCAAATCAAATCTTCATTATCAAATACTATGGGTTCCAATTTAATAGCTATGTTTTTCATCACAGTTATATTCGCAATAGCCAGAAATGTTTCCGTAATGGCTACAATACATCAAAATTGGGATTCATTATATAAGGATCAGGCAGATTGTTGTAATGAATTATCCCATTATAAAATAGATGGGCAACTATAATGCCAAGGAGACGAGAACGTTGTAAAAGTGGCCACTTTATATCATGTTGTACCACTATTATATAAATATTAACCTGAATGTATCAAGAATTCCCACAATATGTAGGAGATTTGTCACTCTTATACCTCCTATAGAGATAATCTTACCAGAATGTCTGAAATATGTCAGGATTATGCAAGGATAACCAGAATGTTATCAAGAGTACAATCCTGATGTCATGTGCAGAAATTATCAGGCCTATGTTCGCTCCAGCCCAAACATACCCTTCCACAATGCCCCAGCTGTGCCTCACTCTCTCACAAAACTCATAATTACATAGACTCACAAACATTTACATATGGATATTACATGCCCAACGCACCTATACAGATATTCTTTTATGCAGACAGGCTTTGCACCCCACTTACCTTCCTAGGCCCGGTCTTCTTGTGTCAAATCATTTTAGTAGTTTTCAAGAATAGGCCTTCTTGTCCTCTGGTGAGGACCTGGAGCAGGCATGTCAGAATATATGGCAGGGCCTGGATCAAAATCTTTGAGGGATCTTAACTGTCACAAGTACCTGTTTAGAATTTAAAAAATGTCATCAGATTATTAGAAAGCATGACAGTGCCAGCGTCTGGTGACATCTACTAGTTTTAGCTGGCTCATCTGTCTCGTTAGTAAACAGTGCAGGTTTACTTCAAAGTCTATACATAGATTTTCCATCACGAGCATGGGACCCTCACAAAGCATGGGGTTAGGGTAATAATGTCCCCTCAGGGCTCCCCTTCTAGTCGCCCTGCCCTAGACCACCAGGAATAACAAAGCAGCAGGGAGAAGCAGATGCTGCTTTGGGTGACAGTTTCTGCTTGCTTGGCTTAGGCATCCGCATCTTGTGTCAATCAGGCTAGAGGGAGGGTCCCCAAGAGATCTGTTTGAGCGAGGGCGTGTGCTGTCACCGCTCCTGGCTTAGGAAGAGCTGCATCCTGGGGCATATTATCAAGCCTGTGCGCTAAAATTATCGCCGCTTTATCGGCCGAAAACGGCCGATAAAGCGGCGATAATGGGCTTGATAATATGCTCTGTGGAATTCCAATCGAAGCCCATGTTAGATGTCTTCACATCTAACATGTGCTTCGATTGGAATTCCATAGAGCATATTATCAAGCCCATTATCGCCGCTTTATCGGCCGTTTTCGGCCGATAAAGCGGCGATAATTTTAGCGCACAGGCTTGATAATATGCCCCCCTGTTTTTAAAGGGAGCACGCATTGACACGGCTACATCCTAGTTGTCCGTTTGCATATGTGTGCAAGTACAAGAGAGTGATTCACTGAACAGAGGGGCTTCATTCAGGCCCTCCACACCCTAATTGGTCAGCCACCACAGCTCCTTTTCCATTTTTGATAAATAAGACTGAATAAACGGGTGCTAAAATGTCAGAGTGTAAAAGCTCGACAAATAGCAGAGAGGAAAGAAATAAGAAAAAATGATGGTGAGGGAGAGATCGAATGATTAAAGGGTATGTGCACTGTATTATGCAAGAATGAGATGTATTGTATAAGTGAAAATGATATAAGAATTAATAATCACCCAACTCATGCCTGAACACGGAAAATTGTTGGGGTAGAATCTGTCAGAGAGAGAGCAGGCCTGGGGTGAGAGTTGGCAGACAAGGTGAGGGCTGACGTAAAATGACAAGGCCCCCTTCTCCTTGCGGATACGTAGCGTCATCATGAAGTACAAATCCGTTGGTCTATGCAAGGGTGGCTGGTGCGTTTCGGCACTGGTGGGGCGGGAACTAAGTGGTGTGAGGGTGGGTGCATCCATGCAGGCAAGGCCAGTGGCAAATAATAACAAATAAAGTCACTTACCTTGCCTGCTGCACGTTCGACATCCTCCTAGTTCCCTCCTCTGTCTGCTCCACCGGCTCCAGCCTCCAGGAAATTCCACTAACTAATCCTGGTGCTACTCTCACCAGCATAAGAGCAGCGGTAGGATTGGATAGAGCGTCCTGGCACGACGCTCCTTCAGGCCATTCAGGCCCTTGGTCTCCACCCAGTTGTCTAAGACACCTGAGTGGAGAGCTGCAAAGTGTGCATGTCACGTTGGCTGGCTCAAGAGAGCCAACCAAACTGACATGCATACTTTGGAGAGTTTATCTTGCTCCTCCAGTCCCCTAAGCTGCCAATCAGCAGCAGAGGAGGACATGCCCCCATTTATACTGAGTGGAGGCTGCTGGACGCTAAACGTGAACAATAAAATGGCAATGAAATCATTTGATTGCCATTTTATTTTTCACATTCAGCACCGCTGCAGCGGGTGGGGGCAACGCCCCCTCGCCCTCATGAAGAAACCGCAGCTGGGTCTATGGTATGTTGAATCAGACATGTAACAGGCACAGTCTAACACGAGGGATAGCTCTGATGTATAAGGCATTTGATAGATAAATCTAAGTAACTTTGAGATGCTTTGCTCTCTTGAGTTCTGAGCCTTTTAAATAGTACTACTGTGTGAGGACTGAACTTGTTTCTTCTGTGTCACATTAAGAATAGCACTGCTATTTGAGGACTGGATCGAAAAGTTATGTGGGGAGTCAGAGATTACTCTGCTATGTGTAATGGAAATACAGAAGTCTGGACTGCAAATGAAATTAGTCTCAGACGGCCCTGGAGGATGGATCAGCCTTGTGGGACGAGTTTCGTATCATAGTGCTTGTGGAAGATGTCTGTCTCCCCTGTCTAATGGGATCAGTGCCTTGGCGGGACTACAGTATTTAGATGCATGCAACCAACCATGGACCGTTTTGGGGCAGCTCTCATCTTTGTAATAGTGGTGTGGTAACAGATGTTCCTAATAGGGAATTTTCTATATACAACAATGTTACTTCTAAGCAGCACCAGAGCTCGATCAATATGCACTCAGTGGTAAACCATTCTATGGAAATCTTTGATTTATTAGACTTGAGAGAGATGGAGGTACTGTATCTAACAGAAACAAGGCTCTGGGATTCCTCTACTCCTGGTCTTGCTACTCTCCGTCCAACTGGCTATGCAATTCTTTATCATAATTGCCCAGTGAAAAGGGACAGGGGAATGGCTTTAACTGGGAGTGCTGAGTGTTCCACTAAGGATCTTACGCTTGTGACTTTTCCGGCAGCAGAATTACTCGGATTTCCCTTGCAATAGAGACTCCCAATGTGCTGATTGTTGTTGTCGGCTACCATTCTCCTTGCACATCAGAACCTTTTGGTAGCTCCTTTTTGGATCTGATATTGCCTCTATCCCCATTACATACTCTTCTGCTAGTGGTGTGTGATTTAAAGCACGGATTGACTCTGCTCCTCTTGATGATTCTTTTCCCAATATTATAGAGGGTACGGCTGATATTGAAGTCCTTCAGGCAGTCAAGGGCCCTACTCACATTAAAGGTCATATGATGGTTTTTGTCTTTGGGCCTCCCAATAGGCTAGAAAATGTAGTTATCTCTCCCCAAACCTGGGCAGTTCACTAGTTAATTTCCGTTAGCTCCAGGACAGAGTGCAGCCACCTTGAGGAACATTTAAGAGCTAGGATTACCGAGGTCAAAACAACCTTGGAATACATTTTGTAGTGCTAAACCGGTTAATTAGGTGATTGAGATGGTGAGACAAAAAACTCTTCACTTCAATGAGGAAGGTTATAGGTATTATTACCAATGCGTTGTGTTGGTCTAAAAAAACTTCTAAAGATTTTAATCATAAAGTATTTAAAACCCTCAGCCCACTGGTATATCGACGTCCTGGCGGTCAACAAAAGAGGTTCTAAAAACCTTGAGATGGTCTAGCACAGTGTTTACTCCCCCAAAGCTACAGTTGAATTAAGGCTGGTTTTGTTTATTTACATAAACATAGTCAATACCACAAAAGGCAAATTCTGCTCAAATAGATGATGAGCTGCAGAAAGTTCCATGAAGGAAATCTTCACAATAGTGAGGCCCTTAGCTTCTCCTGATTGTGCATCTTTTCCTATTGTTCATTCTCAGTACATAGATAATACACTCTCCACCTATCTTAAAGAGAGGATTAGTACCATCTGCGACAATCTACCTCAGAGGCTGACTCAAATTTGGGAAGCTGCTTGGTACCGTTTGGCTTTTTATACATCGCTCCCTCTACTGACATTCATCCAGTATCACAGGAAGTTGTGGTTGAGCCTACCCCTGCCTTAGATTATTTCCCACATTTATCTGTGGAGAAGTTCAACTCTATCTCTGAGTCTACTATATCTGGCTCTGCACTGGACCCGAATCCTCAAAAATATTGGAACATGGCCAAATCTGCTCTTCTATGAAATTTGTTGGAGGTGTGTAATTACTCACTCACTAATGCCTGAGTTAACAGTGAATGTAAAAGGGCGACCATAGTTCCCTTGATAAAGAAACCAAATGTTGGCCAAGTCGCTATATGAAACTTTGCCCAATATCCCTTCTACCCTTTGCAGTTAGAACATTAGAGACATATACTAATCAATAACTCTTCAGATTTTTGGAACAGGATCATGAATTTAGACCCATGCAGTTGGGTTATCGACTAGGACACAGCACTGAAACTCTGCTGGTTTCATTCTTGGATGAATTAGGAATGCTAGCTGACAAGGCTAATGCAGTTCTTCTTGATTCGTCTGCGGCTTTCGATATTCTCTTAATCAGGTTATTCAGGTTGGCTAAGGTCTGGATAGGAGATTCTGCACTACAGTGGTATAAATCTTACTTTGAGGATGAACGTCAAACCATGTACCTCCCACAATATGTGTTGATTTATATTAGGCGTTGGGAAAAGGTGTTCAACAGGGTCTGCTCGAAGCCTGACCCTGTTTAATTTTTACATCCATCCTTTGCCCTTATTGGTCAGATCTTTTGGCGTCACCTGCAAGAATTATGCTGATGATAGTCAGCTTCTTATGGGCTTGGACAAAACTAAACTCCATCACTGTATGTTTTCTGTTGCCTCTTGGCTGAGTCTTAATGTTATGTTATGTTATGTTATGTTATATATTGTCTTGTATAGCGCACGGCTACTCAAAAAGAGTGTCCCAGCGCTTTTATTGAGCCCTGTAGCAGAATAACACAACACAGTGATGTAAAAACAGATTAAAAGAAACAGAAACAGAGGGAAAATGGCCTAAAGGGCAAAAAGCCAGGTTTTAAGGCCCTTCCTGAAGGCAAGCAAATTAGTAGCACCACGTAATGTCAACGGCAAAGTGTTCCACAACTGTGGCGCCAGCAACCCAAAGGAGCGGCCTCCAATGCAGGCTCTTTTTACTCGCAGGACCACCGCAAGAAACAAAGATTCAGATCTTAGAGATCGAGCTGGGTGGTAAAAGGCGAGTCTCCTTTGGAGACACTTTGCTCCCACAGCATGAAGAGCTTTATAGGCCAAGGTCAAGGCCTTAAAGGCAATCCGCTTCCGGATGGGCAGCCAATGGAGCGACTGCAACAGGCCGGCAGCGCTGGCTCGCCTATTTAGGCCATAGATGGCCCTCGCGGCCGCGTTCTGAACAACTTGCAGCCGCTGCAATAGATATTCCGGCAGGCCCAGATAGAGGACGTTGGAATAATCCAGTCTTGAGCCGATCAAGGCCTGCACTGTCAACTTCCTATGCTCCTCTGAGAGAAGAGGCAGAAACTTCGGGAGCATCTTGAGGAGACCAAAACATGTTCCCGTTAAACCAAGGATCTGAGATCTCAACGTCAGACCCTTGTCCATCTTGACCCCCAGGTTCTTAGCCAGCTGGGACGAACAAGACGGGGGGAACATATTAATAGGCCACCATGCCTGCCAGTCCGGATCCGATGAACAGCCGAAGAAGAGTACCTCAGACTTATCTGAGTTGCACTTGAGGCTGTTCAGCTGGAACCATTTAAAAACAGCCCCAAGGCATTCCCGGATACTCTCTCCATCAAAATCTCCTCCCTTCTTACACGAAAAGAGGAGCTGGGTGTCATCGGCATAGGATACGATAATGCCTTAAAATTAACTTCCAACCTGACAGAGGTACTTTGGATTTTGCAATCTTTCTTGCCCAAATCTTTTGCTTTTGTTTTTGGCCTCCTTCGCCTGCAAAGTTGGTGAAGAATTTGGGCTTCTATTTGGAGGAAAATTTGTCTATGGAGAAGTAGGCAAGCTATCTTACCTCCTCTTGTTTCCTACCATTAAGGTTGCGTAGAAGAATTGTGCCTTTACCCTCCCCCCAGGCTCGCCGAATTGTGGTGCAGGCTACTATCCTTAGTTACTTTAATGTATGAAGCTCTACGTATCCAGGAGTCTCCGCCAGTGTACTGAAGGAGCTTCAGTGAATCCAAAATGTGGCACCCAAAGTAACACTTGGATTACCAAACTCTTGCACAGCCTCCTCATGCTCTTGTCTCTTTTCACTTGCTTCTAGTGGAGGAAAGGATTGAATATAAATCCCTATGCATAATCCACAAGGCTCTCCACCAATCTAGCCCAATTTATATGAGAAATAAATTGAAGTTCTATGCTCGTAGTTGGCAGCTTTTTTCTCAGGATTCTTCCTTTCTCTCTATTTTCAGATTTAACCGAGTGAGGTAGGGCCTTCACTGTGGCTGCACCCAAACTGTGGGATTCTACGTCTCTACTTTTGCATAGGATGATGGCAAATACTGTATAATATGCAGAGATCTTGGTGAAACTTCAATCTACATCAGCTTGCATCCACCTAAACACTAAACCGACTGTAGTATCAAAAAGGACGTACTATCTACTACTCTTTCTACATGCTGGGGCTAAGGAAAATGGAAGAGATCGAAGAGTATATATGTTGCTTCTCTTTATGGTCCGCAGGCAACTTTTTCATGTGCTTAAGATGGTCTTACAGTCAAGTAATCTAACAAATCTAACAAACGATGTGGCTGTGGATCATCTCTCTTAGTGTTGAGGGTTTAGTTAAGATACTTCACATGTTAACAATATTTTCATGAACCGAGAGCAGTTGTCGGTTTCCTGCAAGAGACCCATGCAAATTACATAGAATCTGGCAAACTAATAGGAAAGTGAATCTGCATTTATGTAGATCCTAATACACAATTTAGGAGGATTTAGGCTCTATTTTAGGTGCTAAGGACCTTATACTAGGATTTGTAATTTTCATAAAGGTACAGCATGTTGTTATGTTTTCTTTCAAGGGAAATGTTATGACCATATCTTCACAATCATGAATATGTATGCTGTTGTTTAAAGTTCAGCAGAATAATGGCCTCCATCATGAAAAGAATGACGTCCCACCCCCAAACCTGCACTCCCCCTGCCCCCTTTAGAGGTGGGAAGACTACAGGGTTTCTTTCTAATACCAGACCCTCAACTGGATGCAACTTTTGAGAATCTCTGTCCTGGTACACTGTCTGGCACACTCTCATATTGTTACAGTGACAGTCCTAGCCATTTTAACTGAGCATAAATGGTCTCTAGAATTCTCTGCTTGGACTACAACACAAGAAATGGCGGTACTGGGGAGATAATTCAATCAGTGTCCCCCATACGGATAGTGAAAACTCACTGTGCATCAGGGCTATTGATTGTTCCCCCCAAAAATTACCATTTCGGGAATTTGTTTTAGATCTCTTGATATGGCAGATGAGACCGCACAGGGTGAAAGGAAGTGAATGCTCTAAAATTTCCTGGTAGTGTGGTGGGCTGTCTGCCTTACGCAAAATGACCCCATAGTCTGGTTAAAAACAATCTGGATATATTTGAAAAATGTGTCTCCTTATTGAAAACAGATCACCGTCATTGTCTACCACTTCAAAGCGACATTACATCAGGACAAAGATAAGTGTTCTCCCTACAGCTCAAGGCACTCAGATTGTGTGAAGGCAATTATGAATTTAATGTGGAAGATGGGGTACGCTAATGTATGCTAAATATACAGAGTCAACCTTGGGTCTCTTTTCATGAAGTCGGTTCCCTCCTGCTCTACTCTGGGAACACTCACAGTTAATGTATTACTAAGGCAGCTTAGTAGTAAGTTCTCACTTGGGTTGCATATACAAAAAACACAGAGGGGCAGATTTACAAGCTCCTTACGACACTTTTACGCTGCCATTGCGTCACTTTTGTGACGCAGCAGCGGCATAAACCATACGCCACGTTGCGACTTATTTACAATGTGACGCATGTGTGCCACATGAAACCTACGTCAGGTTTCGTGTTGGAGTTCTGTCACAGGGTGGGCGTTTCCTAGCAGGAAAGCCCTGTAAAACTGACGCAGTGAAATCTGAGTCAGTTTTACGATGCTGCTGTGTCAAACCCTTACGCCTGCTTGAAGCAGGCATAAGGAGTGATGCACCACGTTAAGTATGGGTGGCCCTGTGCATTGCACGTTACTCCAGCAATGCACCGCCCGAATGCCACAAGATGCGTCACACATCTGCCCCTCCTTGCACCATGGTGCGCCACATTGTGGTGGCGCAAGGGGAGGATTGCGTGACGCATCTGTTTGGGCGCATCCCTGCTGACTTGCAGAGATGCGCCAGAAGTTGTAAATCTGCCCCAATCAGACTGAGAAGGTTTCTGTTGCTCTTATATATTCTCTTCCAGTGTATATGCAAATGAAGGTGCAATTCACATTAACTCAGTGCAGACGAAGCCGTGCTCAAGAGTCAACAAAATATATAAAATATATACAAAAGACACCATCATTGATCCCTGGTTTTTAACCAAGTTGTTTCAACATACATGTGCGTACAACATAGCACAACATGGATTATAAATAATCAGGGAATCAAGGGAGATATAGGGAGATATAGGTCGACGTTTTGACCCCTTGCGAATGAAAAGGCCTCCAAAGGACCAAGTTATCTGCCTCAGTATCTGCAGTCTCGATCATACTTATCTGATTATCAATTGCAATTTGACATGAATCCATGCTCTCATAACTCACCATCCAAGAGTATAATGCAATGCCCCCACTGCTGTAAGGGCATCAGACAGAGTCACAATAGCCACTTTTGGTAATTAAAACCCCTCCTTCGAAAGCACTTTCCAGTTGTGCGAACCAAGTAAACCGACTCCAATCAATTCAGGCTGTAGAAGACTTCTGAAATATTTACATAACTTTCAGAATCACAATAGCCCAAGTCCACTGACAGTTAACACATCATGTCAGCTTCACCATTGTGTTTCCGGCTTGAGTGGGGCGAACATATGCTGTTTGCCTCTGGAAAGTGTGTTACATGTGCAGGTTCTGATGTATTTGTCTTTATCTAACACGATGATGCATGAACTCATCAGAGCGTGCACATATTCACAAGACATTGTCTTTACATGTATTGTATATTCTGGGTACCTTGCATGCCATTAACCGTACTGCCCATATCGTGACATAACCAATCTTGCTATCAATGCAGCTGTTGGTGTGGTGTCAACGTGCCATGGTCATCTGTCAATATTGTAATGACTACAGGGTATGTGTCCCTGATAGATATACACTCACACAACTGCGGCTTCTCTGGAATAGCGAAGACACCATGGACCTTTTATTTGCGCCTTACATTGTAGCAACATGCCCTGGGTTTATCCATGTTTAAATCCAATTTATTTGTATATAAACATGATTACAATAACAAAACAGTGGCACACAACGTGGGCTCGACCGAGTTGGGTGAAAACAACCATGAGTGTATAACTGTGCGTAACCGGTAAAACCATGCAGGTGCACCGTGGTGCAAAAACGACACTCTACAACAAACCTTCTGATATACACAATGCTATATCTGATTCACACATGTACCAAAAAGGAGCCACTCAATGTGCTCTTGATCATTTGCGACTTCTGCCCACATACATATTCATACAAGGGCATCTAACCACATATATTATATGCAACATTTCTTATGTTACAATTGGAGAATGCTCTAAAGGGGATATTCAAAAGGACTTATATCCGATTTATCTCAACGCATCAAAAGTGGGGATAGATTCAACACCCCATTCACAAGCTGGTGCAAACTGCAGACATCGCCAGTATTCCCGCTATAACTGCCCCAAAATGTATCTCCACGGTGGACACCACCAACTAACCCTAATGAGATGTAGAGTAGGCGTTCCCGTGCAAAAACCCACGAAAAAACCCCAACACCCCTTTCACAACGAACTGCCAGATCTGCGATGCAAACCAAAAACAGGCGATAAGCGGCGGCAGCAGAAGGGAATTAACACCTGCCTTTTGCTGGTGTTGGACGACTACCTGCAGCATAAAAGGGAGCCCAGCCAAGAGACCCACCTATGCCATGGAGACAATGATCATGCAACACGGATACCCATGAGAGTCACAACACCCACCGCAACCACCCCAGGCCCGCCACCACCCCCAGGACCCGTCTCGACCCCCCCCCCCCCCCCCCCCCGCCCGGAACACCACAGAGGCAGCGTACACAAAGACAGCGGAACCACCTGAAACACACCTGCCGCCCAGACACAACGCCAGAGGCGGACATTGCCCACTACAGGCCCAAAAGGACAACCATCCCCCTCATCCTGACCCACATCCCCCACCTGCTGACAATCCCAGCCCAGCAGACAACCAACATCCCTCTGCAGACAAAGCTGTCGGATGCGCAGCACACAGACTCTCTGGCTCCCTGCTATACATGCATTGCTACCCCATCAGGACTGTGGGTTTGTACTTGTGCAGTATCATGTCCCTGTTTCGTGCTTTGCCAGATGCTAATGACTGTTTACCGGCCACAGGCGGGTGCACTTGTGTCCTGTGTTCGGTTGTGCAAATATTGGTGTTTGTACCGCATTGTGTTCGATGTTGGGGCGAACAGCTTCCTATATGTGTGTGCTGCATTATGTGTGAGATGTCCCTTCTGCTCTGATTTGGCTCACCCTTCTCCCTTTCAGGCAGTGTGGTTTTCACTTCTGTGCTTGTTCAGTGGTGTGATATTGCCAGGTTGTGTGACTTGTGCTCTTGGTTGGTGTTGTTACTCTTGGGCATGGTTTGTCTGCAGTTGTGATGTGCTTAATTGTGCATGTGTGCCATTGTGCCCATCTCCCACCGCCCCCCCAGTCCCTGCTGGTTCCTCACCCTGTTGTTGTTGTGTTTGTTGTTTTGGGCAGTTTCCGGTCCCTGAGTCCTGTCACCATCTCCAGACTGATGTGGTGACACCATTTCCTCCATGTCATCCAGCTCCTGGTGTCGCGCTGGACTCCCACCTCCGGTGTGTATTGCTGCCTTCTTGTTGTTGGCGTGTTTCTGCTTGTTTGTTTGTTTTGCATCATTCCCGATGTTCTGGTTTTCTCCCATTATCCTCCTCCGATCTCAGGATGCATTCACCTTGTCCAAGATGGCCTGACATGTACAATGTTTTTTTGCTAATGGTGCTTGTGGGGTTGTATGCTGGCTCGGGTTGCCTCCATTGTGCTTGGCTGTTGTGTTCTGTTTGGTTTGTCTTTCTTTTTCAGGCTTTTGTTGTGCGTATTCTCGCCTCCTGTGTGTCTCACTCGACTGGCGGTGCTTATCCCTGCTTTCCTCATCGTGAATGGACTCATCGCACGTTTTTTTGTGTTTTTGTTTTAATCTCCGTTGAGGTGGTTGTATCACGGACATTGGCCGCCATTTTGCCAGACTATCGCATGGTACCGCCTTGTTGTGATTTCCACGTTGACACAGGGTCATATTCCCGCAATCGGCTGCAATGTGTAAAGTTGCATTGGCATTTTTTGGTGATGTTTAGCATACGTTCTTGTGAATATATCCCTAAGTGTTCTTTCCACCGTCTCTAGGATCTTGGTGTTTGCAGTAAATGTTCACACCACCTCCACCTCCACCTCCACATCTGTGGTGTCATACCAATGTCAGGAGACCTGAGTGCCCTGTTGCCATTGGGCCCAATTCACAAAAGTAATCTGAGACAAAATCCTAACTTTGCGACTTTCGGTATTCACAAAGGGCATTAAGGAGTAGTAAAGTTAGGAATCCTAACTTTACTACTCATAAATGCCCTTCGTGAATACCGAAAGTCGTAAAGTTAGGATTTTGTCTCAGATTACTTTTGTGAATCGGGACCATTGTTCTCTGGGGAATTTCTGTGTCCTTACTATGTGATCCCTAATCTTTCTGTTGTGCTTGAACGCATATAGAGATGCTTCCTTGCATGTATTCCTAACTAGTGGCCAATTCTTCCTGGCAACTGCTCTACTTCGGGGCTCGTGGGTGAGAAGATGCTGACCATTAGTATCTATTCATTGTTGTCCCTTATTTTTCGGTGTTAGGGTAGCTTCCCTAGGGCAAAACCAGGCCTGCTTCATGGCTCTCGTCACTATTGTCGAGGGTAACGCTTACCTAACAGCTTTATTGTAAGTTCACCTGCTTCCTTAAAAAAGTCTTGTTTCAGTTTGCAACTTCTACGAAGACGTAAAAATTGCCTGTAATGTTGTTTATTGTTGTTTCCTTGTTGTTGTTATTAGTATCATTACTATTGCTTTTATTACTATTGTTATTTGTGAATATTGTTCTATTGCTGGTATTATTATTATACGTATTATTACACTTATTTGTAGTTCACTCTAAATTTCATAGCGACATAATATATATTAATACCGTGCAAGGTACTTCCGATATCGAGGGGCACAGTAATTCATTGTTATGCTTTTACCTCATTATTTTGAGATGCATTGCTTGGAATGACAGGATCTATAAAAGCAGCCCAAGCTGGACCCCCTCATTTCTCTTGCAGCCTGGCCATAGAAGAAGCACAAATTGCAAATTACCACTGAATTCATGAGAGTCTGGAATACCATGCTGTCATCCATGTGCAATGGGAGAAAGAAGAATAGTGACAAATGGTCATGCCAGCACAGAGGATGGGGAGGGAGGTCTGGATTCCCATGACTTGCCTAGTCGCAAATAAGGAATAACTGCCCATTCATTCCTATGGGCCAAAAGGCCCATAGGAATGAATGGGGAGTATTCCTTATTTGCGAATAGCAATTTGCTAATCGCAAATAAGATAGCGATTTAAAGGGTGCCAGGGGTGTCCAAAGGACACCCTGTAGCACCCCTTAAATGCAAAATCAAACAGGTGTTGCGCACACACATGTCCAAAGGACATGTGTGTGTGTAACATTCAAAAGAAAAAAATGCACTAAAGTGCTTTTTACTCGTTTTTCGCAATTTACCACAAAGTCAGATTTCGTGGTAAATTGCGACCAAATATTGCGAATTCGCAATTTCAAATAGGGTGATGAATTGCATTTAAGGAATCTCTATTAGAGATTCCTTAAATCCAATTCCTCGCAAATATGCGATTTCGCAAATAGTGATTTTTGCATTTGGGATGATGAATCCCAAATGCAAAAATCGCACTCGCAAAGGGCCAGATTCTCAGAATCTGGCCCTTTGCGAGCTCAATTTCGTTTCATGAATCGGGCTGATAGTGATCTACATCAGGTAGTCAGTGTATTTCCTGGCAAAAAAGCAACAAGGATTGCCTCTATGTCTTTGCTCCCAGATTCATCAAGGGGTCGATCATGCGCAAAAAGAGATAGTGCTATAGATTTATTTAGGTATGACTGATAAGATCATGCAGCCTATCGTTTAAGGCAGGATGTCTCTATGCTGCTGACTGAGAGTGCTGGTATGTTTGTAACGAGAACATTCACTGGCGCCATATGAAATGGGAGGTTCTGAGAAGAGATATGCTAATTCAGTTTTTAACTGACCCAAAATGGGATTCCAGTCTATGATATCAGAAAGTAGTTTATATTTGAATAAAAGTGTCTTCCTCATTCATGAAATCCCCAATATCCAAATGTTCTAACAATATATGTGAGTTCCAAGTTGGGAACATATATTTTCATACTCTTTTAGCTCCCACTGGATGGTGCTGTTGATTTTAAAAATGTCCTTCATTGAGTTAAATATTGTGCAAAGTAAGTTTATGTTTAAACAAGAAGAGATCTAACTGAAAGAAATAATTTTTTGTTCAATTAGGGCCAGATGTAGATAATCAGCATTTACCGATTCTAAAATACCGAATTATACCGATTCGGTATTTTAGAATCGGTAAATGCTATGTAGGTATCCAATCGGTAAATGTTACTGAATCTGTAAAATTCGGTAAATACCGATTCGGTATTCCCCATTCATTCCTATGGGCCTTAAGGCCCATAGGAATGAATGGGAATTACCGAATCGGTAAATACCGATTCGGTAAAAGGGGGGAAACATTGAAGGGTGGCAGGGTGTCACTTTGACACCCTGTTGCACCCCATAATTGTGTATGGGTGCACATGTGGCACACATACATGCCCTGAGGGCATGTATGTCTGCCACATGGCACTGTTATTATTTGCATAAATTTGCATTTTTTAGGGTTTTCTAAATTTACCACCAACTTGTAGTTGGTGGTAAATAACGAATCCTAAAATGGGAAAATCACTCATTTGAGTGCCCCCTACATATCAGGATTCGGTAATTTACCGAATCAGTATTTAAGAATTCGGTAATTTACCGATTCCTTAAATTACCCATTCGGTAAATTACCGAATCCTTAATTTAGGCCCCTACATATGAAAAGCCTAATTCCGGTCGGTAACGGCCAAGATTCGGTAATTTCGGCTGTTACCGACTGGAGGTTTCCTTGTGGTAATGCATTTGGTATAAGTTCAAGTTCAAGTTCAGAATTTGTATAGCACACTACTCACCCAGAGGGTCTCAAGGCGCTTGAGGGAGGGAGGTGCTTTACTTATCGAATATCCAAGTTTTTAGTTTAGTTGCTTTCTGAAGGAGAGGTGGTCCTGTGTAAGGCAGAGGTGGGTGGGGAGAGAGTTCCAGGTCTTGGCCGCTAAGTAGGAGAAGGATCTTCCCCCCATGGTGGATCTGTGGATGCGAGGAATTGCGGCGAGGGCTTGATTGGACGATCGTAGTTGGCGGGAGGGGGTGTAGAAGGATAGTCGCGTTTTGAGGCATTCGGGACCAAGGTCGTAGAGGGCTTTGTGTGCGTGGGTGAGGAGACGGAACGTTATTCTCTTGTTGACAGGGAGCCAATGGAGATCTTTCAGGTGGCCGGAAATGTGAGCTTGCCGAGGGATGTCCAATATGAGTCTGGCTGAGGCGTTTTGGATGCATTGGAGTTTTTTCTGTAGTTTGGCTGTGGTTCCGGCGTAAAGGGTGTTTCCGTAGTCCAGTCGGCTTGTGACCAGTGCGTGGGAGACCATCTTTCTTGTTTCGGTGGGGATCCAATGGAAGATTTTTTTGAGCATGCATAGGATGTTGAAGCATGATGATGAGACGGCGTTGACTTGTCTGGTCATCGAGAGGGAGGAGTCCAGGATGAAACACAGGTTACGTGCGTGGTCCTTAGGTATGGGTGCGGTTCCCAGGGCCGGTGGCCACCATGAGTTGTCCCAGGCAGAGGGGGAAGACCCTAAGATGAGGACTTCCGTTTTGTCCGAGTTTAGTTTTAAACGGCTATTCTTCATCCACTCGGCTACTTCTTTCATTCCTTCGTGTAAGTTGGTTTTGGCGGTGTTTGGGTCTTTGGTGAGGGAGAGGAGTAGCTGGGTGTCGTCTGCGTAGGAGATGATGTTGAGGTTGTGTTGGCGTGCGATGGATGCGAGGGGACTCATGTATACGTTGAAGAGGGTGGGACTGAGTGATGATCCTTGTGGTACGCCGCGGATGACTTCGGTGGCCTCTGATTTGAAGGGGGGAGGCAGACTCTCTGGGTTCTCCCGGCAAGGAACGAGATGATCCATTCCAATGCTTTTCCTTGTATTCCGACGTTGCTGAGGCGTTGTATGAGGGTGCTATGACAGACTGTGTCGAAGGCTGCGGAGAGGTCAAGTAAGATGAGGGCAACTGTTTCTGCGTTGTCCAGTAGTGTTCGGATGTCGTCTGGTGCTGCGATGAGGGCGGTTTCGGTGCTGTGTTTGGCTCGGAAGCCGGATTGTGAAGGGTCGAGGGATTTGTTGGATTCGAGGAAGGCGGTGAGCTGACTGTTGACGGCTTTCTCAATGACTTTGGCGGGGAATGGGAGGAGCGAGATGGGGCGGTAGTTCTTAAGTTCGGTGGGGTCTGCTGTGGGTTTCTTCAGAAGGGCGCTGAGTTCGGCATGTTTCCAGTTTTCCGGGAAGGTAGCAGAGTTGAAGGAACAGTTGATGACATCGCGGAGATGGGGTGCGATGATGGAGCCTGCTTTGTTGAAAATGTGGTGAAGACATGGGTCGGTTGGCGATCCTGAGTGGATGGAGTTCATCAGGTGGATGGTGTCTTCGGTGGTGATTGGGTTCCAGGCGCAAAGGTTGTTAGAGTGCGGTGTTGGTTCGGAGGTGGGTGGAGTGGACTTGTCTTCAGACTGGTTGTCAAAGCTGTTATGTATTTCAGCGATTTTGTTGTGGAAGAATGAGGATAGAGAGTCGCAGAGGTCTTGGGAGGGAGTAATGTCGTTGGTGCCGACGGTGGGGTTAGTAAATTGTTTGACGATGTTGAATAGTTCCTTGCTGTTTTGGGCATTGTTGTCAAGTTGATCCTTGAATGCTGATTTCTTGGTGGATCGGATCAGTTGGTGGTGTTTGCGGGTGGCGTTCTTGAAGGTGACTAGGTTATCAGTGGTTGGGTTTTTTCTCATGGTTTTCTCGAGAGTACGACAGAACTTCTTGGATTTCTTAAGGTCATCGTTGAACCAGGGGGCTTTTTTGCTACCTTGCTTGATTAGATGGTTTTTCAAGGGTGCTAGTTCGTCGACGCTGTGGGTGATCAATTGTGTGAGGTTAGTGGCTGCTTGGTTTGGGTCCGATGATTTCGCAGGGGGGTTTTGGTGAAGCGATGTGAAGAGCTGGTTGGTGGTGATTTTGTTCCAATTTCTTCGAGGAATAGGTTATGGGGGGTTGTGGGCCGTGGACTTTTTGTAGTTGAAGTGAACGCAGCTGTGGTCCGTCCAATGGAGATCTGTGGTGTGATCGAAGGAGATGTGCTTGCTGGAGGTGAAGATAGGGTCGAGCGTGTGTCCGGCGTAGTGGGTGGGGGTGTCTACAAGTTGTTTGAGTCCGAGATTGGCCAGGTTGTCCAGAAGGGTGGTGGTGTTGCTGTCGTTTTTCTTTCCCAGGTGGAAGTTGAGGTCTCCCAGTAGAATGTAGTTCTCGGAGGGGAGGGCATGTGGGCTGATGAAGTCAGTGATGTCTTCGCTGAATTGTGTGCGGGGTCCTGGTGGTCTGTAGATGAGGGTGCCTCTGAGTGTGGTTTTGGGGTCGGTGTGAATCTGGAAGTGAAGGTGTTCGGCGGTAGCGAGGTTATCATCGGATTTGGTTGTGATGCGGATGGTGTTCTTATGGACGATGGCGATGCCTCCTCCTGTTTGGTTGGTGCGATCTTTTCGGATGATCTTGTAGGCGTCCGGGATGGCTATGGCGATGTCGGGCGCTGATGAGGCGTTCATCCATGTTTCTGTAAGGAAGGCGACGTCCGGCGATGTAGTGTCGAGTAGGTTCCAGAGTTCAATGGAGTGTCTGTGGACTGAGCGGGTGTTGAGCAGGATGCACTTTAGGTGGTTAGTGTCGGAGCTCTGTTTGGAGTATGTGGGTTTGGTGTGGGTCCTGATGCAGTCGAACTTGCAGGAGGGGCAGGTGAAGGGTCCATGGGTGTGTCCTGGGGCGTCTTGGTAGCAGTTTGGGAGTTGGCCGGGGTTAAGGGCTGAGAGGGTTGCGGCGTCGTATGTTATGCGGGTGGAATGGGTACTGCGGGGGCTAGGGGGTCTGGCGCTGGGCGCGGTCCAGGCGCGGACGGGCGTAGACGGGCTTACCTGTGGCGCGTATGGGGCGCGACCGCTGCGCGTGAACGCTGCGTGCGAAGGCATCTGTCATATGCGGATAGTGGAGGGGGAGGGGCGAGGGAGGAGCAGCTGGGAGGCGGGAGCGGGGTGGAGAGCCGGGCAGGGAGGCACAACAACAACAACATGGCAGCAAACCAAAAGCAAAACAGGATTGGGGCACAATTAGATTAAACGCAATGAAAATGGCAGTGGCACCGGCACAATCAGGCACAAATGAAATATACAGGCAGCACAGCACAATTGAACAGATCGTTAAAGCGCACTTTGGCAATCTAGCGCTACGATATTATTCTAATGAGCAATCAGAAAATATACGGGCAGCACAGCACAGCACAATTGAGCAGATCGTTAAAGCGCACTTTGGCAATCTAGCGCTACGATATTATTCTAATGAGCAATCAGGAAATATACAGGCAGCACAGCACAATTAAGCAGATCGTTAAAGCGCACTTTGGCGATCTAGCGCTACGATATTATTTTAATGAGCAATCAGGCAATAGTAGTTGTGGAGGCAAGGCGAGCTAGCAGGCAGCAGTCTGGCAGTAAGCGCTACGATACCAATCGGCATGCAGGGCAGGGAGCAGCGTGAGGAGCGACCGCTTTTGTTGAGACCAGGACGGTCACAGCGCTACAGCGGAAGAGCGGAGCCTAAACTATCAGTGGGAGGGAGGAGCAGCTGGGAGGCGGGAGCGGGGTGGAGAGCCGGGCAGGGAGGCACAACAACAACAACAAAATGGCAGCAAGCTAAAAGCGAAACAGGATTGGGGCACAATTAGATTAAACGCGATGCAAATGGCAGTGGCACTGGCACAATCAGGCACAAATGAAATATACAGGCAGCACAGCACAATTGAGCAGATCGTTAAAGCGCACTTCGGCAATCTAGAGCTATGATATTATTCTAATGAGCAATCAGGCAATAGTAGTTGTGGGGGCAAGGCGAGCTAGCAGGCAGCAGTCTGGCAGTAAGCGCTACGATACCAATCGGCATGCAGGGCAGGGAGCAGCGTGAGGAGCGACCGCTTCTGATGAGATCAGGACGAAGTTGATGCCCCAGTGAAGCTTTTTTTGTGAGGACTGCCAAGGGATGTGGGGACTCAAGAGAGAGGTGGGTTTCAGATAGATTGATTCAGGTAGTCTTCTCATGTCCACGGTGATAATGGAAAGAGGATTTGACATTGAAATTGGGCACAATATTTGACCACAGTCAAACAGCTTATTACACCTTAGACATTTTGCTTGAGGCACACCCTCATTTGGATATGGGGTCGGATGAGAAACAGCAAGTGCTTGGAATGAGGTTCAAAAATGAGGGAATGCAGGTGCACAAGTTAGCGCCACCCACACAGCGGAGAACAAAATTGAGATTAAAAAACACAGCAAATGAGATCTATCTGTATTATGGAACAAACAAAATGGTTTAGAAATATAGGAGTGCAGGAATACCCAGCTGCAACTGGTCAGCAGGGCACTTCAGAAAAAATGCCTCTTGAAGCTTGTTGAGGCCCAGACGTGGGTCCTGGTTTCACTCTGCCACTGGAAGCAAGCAATACTTGGCTGAAGAGCACATAACAAGGTCAAAACCAGTCCTGGATTGCGTATGTTCGGTTCAGGGAGGACCTGGCCTGGCAGTTCAGGATGGAATCTTCCCATGAGCAAAAGTGTTATGACTGATTTGCATATTGCTGGTCCCAAACTGAAGTGGTATGGTGGGGGAAAAACGATGGATTGGAATGTGACCCAATCGATTGCCAGAGCGTTAGATTAATTCAAGCATTCGATCCATCACCTTGTTGTTTTTTTCAGTTGATGCCCTTAGTGCACCGGGTATGCTGAGACTTGGGTTCTGGGCTCACTGTGCCACTGGAACCAAGCTATACCCTGCTGAAGAGCCCATAAGAAGGACAAAACCAGTCCTGGGTTGCTTGTGGTCTGGTTCAGGGAGTACCTGGCCTAACAATTCAAGCTGGACTGTTCCCATTAGGAGAAGGATCAAGACTGATTTGCATATGGCTGGGTCCAAACTGAGGGGGCATTGCAGGCGAAAATCGATGGATTGGGATGCGGCCCAAATGATTTCCAGTGGCTAAAAATAATACCAGCATTCCATCCATCACCTTGTTTTTGCATTTGATGCCCATAGTGCACTGAGTATGCAGAGACATCGGTAAACATCATTTACCACAAAGTTTTTACAACGCGGTACCTTTAGTACGCATCCCTTACAACGCAAGTCGTTACCACGACTTGCGCTGGAGGGCGCTAAAGGATTAAAAATAGTAAACTTACTATCCCAACACCTTCCCTAGGGTCCACGGGTACTGGTGTTAGAATAGTAAATTATACTATTAGAAATCCGCACCCCCAACGCAAGTCGTGGTAACGACTTGCGTTGTAAGGGATGCGTGGTAAAGGGATGCGTTGTGACGGTACGCGTTGTACCGTCATACATCCAGAGACATCGGTCCTGGAATCACTTTGTCACTGGAACCAATTTATACCCATCTGAGGAACCCATAACAAGGGCAAAATCTGTCCTGCGTTTCTTGTGTTCTGGTTCAGGGAGGACCTCGCCTGGCAGATCGGGCTGGACTTTTCCCATGAGGAACATTGTCAAGACTGATTTACATGTGGCTGGGTCCAATCTGAGGTGGCATGGTGGGCGAAAAATGATTGATTGGGATGCAGCACAATGGATTGCCAATGGCTGAGATTAATTCAAGCATTTCATTCATCACCTTGTTGTTTTTGCAAAAGCACAACGCACCAACTGTGGTTATCTGGTCACCAGACGTAGACAAAGTCACAAGTTCAGGCCAACTCTGATGGAGTGTGGGCTGGATACAGGGGCTAAGTTAGGTCGACTGAACAAGATACCATAAATCGTGCTCACAGAGCATTGTGAGATCCAGCATCGAGGATTTGTGTCGCACAGGAGCTGTTCCAAGCAACTGTGAGCTGCGATGCAAGGTCCTGCATCGTAGATGCCTTGCACAGCAGCAGTTCTGACGAAGACGCTGAAGAGTCTTGCATTGCGAGGTTTTGTGTCATCGCCAAGAATGCCATCGACGAAGGTTTGTGATGGGAAGTCCTGTGCCAGAGATGCGTTGTACAGCAACATTTCCGAAGAAGCTGCAGGCTGAGATGCGAGGTCCTGCATCAGAGAGGCATCATGTAGTGGGGGTTTCAAGGTGGAGCTGCGAGGAAATGAATCATGCTGCATCGCTTCTGCCCAACAGACCACAGCTGGGTTGGCAGAGCTCAACCAGCCCCACTGCTAATGGACAGGGACTTGGATGGCACCTCTTCCCGGCCAATATTCACAGCAGACAGAGTCCAGGTGCTGGGTTCAAGACGGTGGAGCCTTTTCTGTGCCTGAGGCTGTAATCAGGAGGCCAGTCAGCTAGCCCTTGGAGTACTCTGGTGGTCCTGGGTTGAAGATGCAGGTCCAGCATGTCTCACTCAGGCAGCAAGCAGCAAGGCAGCAGAGTAGCAGTCCTTCTTGCAGCAGAGCAGTACAAAAGTCATTCTGAGTCTTTCACAGGTCCAGAGGTGTACTGAAGAGCTGGGTCTGAGGGTTGACCATTTATACTTGGCAACAGCTTTAAAGAAGGAGAAGGTTCTGGAGGTGTATACTCCTAGAGCTGTTTAAAATTGCCTGCATCCCTGCCCTTGCCCAAATTGTCTGGGGGCACAATAGACTGGTGTAAAACCTTTTGTGAGTGTGTGTGAGGCAGAACCTTTGTGCTGTGCGAATGCGGTAGGTGACAGACCCTCTCCTTCATCATGTCAGAGATGGCCCACCCTGCCAACATCTATTCCCCCTTTGTCTCACTCTCTGGGAGCAATACACAAAAACCGACTGGCAGCTACACCCAGTCATGAGACCCAGATACCGGCACCACATGTTTGAGGAAAGAAAATTATTTGCATATGGCTGGGTTCAAACTGGAATGGCATGGTGAGCAAAAAAACAATGGAGTTAGGCTAAGATCTCTGTACGGGGGTGAATGTATGACATTGTTCTGCATTCTGTCCATCAACTGTTGTTTTTGCATTTGTCACCCCGAGTGGGACGGGTATGCTCAGACGTGAGTCCCGTGATCTCCATGCCACTGGAATCAAGCTATCTTGGCTGATGAGGGCTGAAAGCCTGAAACCGGACCTACAATGCTTGTTTCCAGTCCAGGGAGGACCTGGCTTGGCAGTTCGGGCTGAACTTTTCCCATGGGGCGCAGGGTCAAGACTGATTTGCATATGGCTGGGTTCAAACTGGAATGGCATGGTGAGCAAAAAAATGATGGATTTAGGCCCCGATCTCAGTACTGGGGTGAATGTATGACATTGTTCGTCACTCTGTCCATCAACTATTGTTTTTCCATTTGTCACCCCGAGTGGGACGGGTATGCTCAGACGTGAGTCCCGTGCTCTCCATGCCACTGGAATCAAGCTATCCTGGCTGATGAGGGCTGAAAGTCCGAAACCGGTCCTAGGATGCATGTTTCCAGTCCAGGGAGGACCTGGCTTAGCAGTTCGGGCTGTACTGTTCCCATGGGACACTGGGTCAAGATTGATTTGCATATTGCTGGGTTCAAACTGGAATGACATGGTGAGCAAAAAAACAATGGATTTAGGTCCAGATCTCTGTACTGGTGTGAATGTATGACAATGTTCTGCATTCTGTCCATCAACTGTTGTTTTTGCATTTGTCACCCCGAGTGGGACGGGTATGCTCAGGCGTGAGTCCCGTGCTCTCCATGCCACTGGAATCAAGTTATCCTGGCTGATGAGGGCTGAAAGTCCGAAACCGGTCCTAGGATTCTCGTTTCCAGTCCAGGGAGGACCTGGATTGGCAGTTCAGTCTGGACTGTTCCCATGGGGCACAGGGTCAAGACTGATTTGCATATGGCTGGGTTCAAACTGGAATGGCATGGTGAGTAAAAATACAATGGATTTAGGCCCAGGTCTCTGTACTGGGGTGAATGCATGACATTGTTCTGCATTCTGTCCATCAACTGTTGTTTTTGGAGCTTTCTAGAATTAACATTTTTAGAATTGTGACCTAAAATCCAACTTTACCATTACAGACCATTTTAAATAACAATTCTTTAGAACCTAAACTAAACATTCCTACCTGCTCTCAATTGAAAGCTAGCACGTAAAGGTAATAAGGTAACCCAATGGTATCCTAAGGGAGAGGCAGGTCTTGCAGTAGTTAAAGTGTATGGAAGAGTTTTTCACTACTATAACATGTAAAACTTAAAAGTACAGGTCCAACTTTTTAAAGACACTGCGCCCTGCCCTTTGGGCTGTTGTACAGGGCCTACCCTAGGGATGACTTATATGTATTAGAAAGGAATGTTTAGGCTTGGCAAAAGGTTTATTTTGACAGGTTGAATGGCAGTTTAAAACTGCACTCCACGCTGCAGTGTCAGGCCTGAAACATGGTTTAAAGGATTACTTAAGTGGGTGGCACAATATGTGTTGAAGGCCACCAAGTAGCATTTAATTTACATGCCATGGTTACATTATACCAAGCATCTTCTCCAATATGCTACTGTCAGCATTTTGCCACAGGTTTTTCATTTGCCAAGCATTACTTTTAGTTTGCCAGTGCCAATGTTTTGTCCCACATGCCTATCATGAGAAGAGTTGGCTCCCATATGCCAGTGCCAGCACTTTGCCCTGGATACCTGTATAAGTCACAGATTACCTTCAGTGAACCAGGGCAAAAGGCAGAATTACAAGCATCATATCACACACTCATGTTCACATGAATTCACTCACTCACCCTCATTCACAATCATTCTTACTAAATCTCTTGTACTCATTAATCCTCGCTGATTAATACTCTCACGAATACTTACACTCACATTTACTCACTCTTACCCTCACTCACTCATTCTGACTGACTTATTGTCAGTCATTCTTAGTCATTCACCCTCACTTTCACTCACATTCACTCTTACAGATAGTTTCTCATTCACACACACTAGTACTCATTCTTATTCTCACTCACTAACTCTCACTTACTTTGACTCATTCTTACTCACACTGATTTTTAGGTTTAAAGCATTTTTATTAAAACGAAAGAAACACGGGGAAGGGAAGTAGGAGGTCAAGGTTACATACAGTACAATGAAGAAAAAGAGACATGTTGCAGCAATTCTGGTCGGAAGGGGGGAGGTCGGTGGTCCAGGAGGGGAAGGGGAGGCATCAACTGTAAGGCAAGAAGGCAGTGCGCACAACCCTCCTATATTCCCCGACCCCCAACCAAAGCTAAGAGTAAGTAACTGTCTGCAACACAGCAAAACACAACGCAGTCCCTCCAAGCCCCCCGCCCCCAAAAAAGGAAAAAGAAGAAAATACCCCAACATTCCCATCCAATGGCCCGTAATAGAAGCATCCGCCCCAAACAGCCTACCCCCAACCCCTAATCCCCCCAGCCCCATCCCTCCTAGTCTGCCGGGGCCGCCGGTGGCGTCAGCCTAAGAAGGCGCAGGTACCTCGGACATGTGAGCTCCCGGAATTCTGTGGACAGCAGTGCCAGGAAAGGGTGCCAGAGCTCCTCGAACTGATCCACATTTCCAGCCACCGTAAGCGACATCTTCTCCATACCCAGTACCTGCCAGAGTCTATGTAGCCAACCAGTGATGGAGGGGGCAGTGGAGGTGCGCCAGTGAATAAGGATATTTTGGACCGCTGAGCCTAGCGCAATAGCAATCTGCCTACCCCTGCGGGACTTCAGCGGGTACATTAAGTCGTTGGGCAGGCCTAGTAAGACATACGCCGGGAAGCGCGGCAGCTCAATCTCAAAGTGTCTATCCACTTCATCCAAGACCTCTTTCCAGTAAGCAGTCAGTACCGGGCAGTCCCACAGTATGTGCGATAGAGTACCCTCCTGTCCGCAGCCCCGCCAACATCCCTTGTCAGTGAGTTTGTGCATCTCATAGAGCCTCTCCGGGGTGTAATACCAGTAGGTGGAGACCTTAGTAAAGGTCTCCGTCAGCCCAGTGTGGTATGCAGAGTGCCTCGCCCGATATGCGATCCTGTCCCACTCCTTGTGACTCAGGGTCCTGCCCAACTCTCTGTGCCAGCGCTCCCTCCCCGGATTATGGTAATGAAACGTCGGGGGTTGGAGAAACTTATACAGGTCGGAAATAAGCTTGGCCTCCGAGGTCCGGGTCACTAGCCACCGCTCGTAAGGAGTGATCTGACGGGCTGCAACGTCGCGCACCTGGGGTTGGAGAGCCCAGTGGCGGACCTGCATGTAGCGCAATCTGTCTACCTCCGTCAGGCCAAACTCCTGTCGAAGTTGCTGGAAAGGAAGCACCCCCTCCGGTCCGTAAATCTGAAAAAGTGCCCTGCAACCCGCGCTCACCCAGTGGGAAAAAGCTCCCGGCTCTAAGCCCGGAGTAAAGTCCGGGTTACCAACTATAGGTGTAAACGGTGATGGGAAGGTAGTCAGCCCGTGGAGCTCGCAAACCGCATCCCACACTCGCAGGGGAACCCGGGTGACAAAGGAGGCGCAGAGGTTAGCCGGGCGATGTGCGCGCCGCAGGAATGGAACCTCCTGAAGGGTACGTCCCGCTACCGCCTGATCCTGAAAAAGCCAGTGCTTGTCAGATTCCCACCTGCTCCATTCCACCAAATATCGAAGCTGCGCCGCCTGAAAATACTTCCGGAGATCCGGGATACCAAGGCCCCCCGCCTCCGGAGCAAGCATAGAGAGAACTCTCTTCATCCGAGGCCTGCGGCCTTGCCACACGAAACGGGAGATGTCAGCCTGCGCTTGCTGTATCCAACCCACAGGGGGCTGGAGCGGTAGAGCGCGAAAAAGATACAAGATCTGAGGCAGCACCGTCATCTTCACCGCTGCGATACGGCCCAGCCACGAGAGCAGGCCCTTGTTCCATCGGCCGAGTTCCTCCTTAATCTTCTTGCTAAGGGAAGAGTAATTTGCTTTAACCATTTCAGACAGCGAAGGCGCCAGCAGGATCCCTAGGTATGGCACCGTGGAAGAGGACCACTGCATGGGGAAAAGACGTTGAAGGTCTCTCCTGGTGTCCGCGGCAAGCGACACGTCCAGGGCAGCCGATTTAGCCATATTCATCTTAAAGCCGGCCACGCGTGCAAAGGCGTTCAGTTCCTGGACGCAAGCAGGGAGTGACCTCCTGGGGTCATCCAGGGTCAACAGGACATCGTCCGCATAAAGGCTGACAGTATGGGTATATTGACCCATCTTAACCCCAATAGCGTCCGGATTATCGCGTATCCTCTGGGCAAACGGCTCCATGTAGATGGCGAACAAGAGCGGCGAGAGGTGGCAGCCCTGTCTCGTACCGCGCTCAATGTCAAAACTGCTAGAGCTGTGCCCATTGACCCGTACCGATGCTGAAGGTCTTTTATAGCAATTGAAGATCATGGTGCGGAACTTCTCGCCGATTCCCAGTTTCCCGAGAACCAGCTCAAGGTACGGCCAATGAACTCTATCAAAGGCCTTCTCCGCGTCAACCGACAGTAACATCCGCTCCCCCGGGACGCGCGAGGCCTTTTCTAATATGTGTGTCACCCTCTTGGTGTTGTCAACTGTCTGTCTCCCGGGTACAAAGCCAGCCTGGTCCGCCTCCACCAGACCCGGTAGGTGCAGTCCAAGTCTGGCCGCTAGGATCCCTGTGTAGAGCTTAAGGTCAACATTCAGAAGCGAAATAGGCCTATAAGAACCACACAGGGTCCGGTCCTTCCCGGGTTTCGGGATAACGGACACAGTCGCGGAAAGAAGGTCCGGCGGAATAGCCCCCGGTTCGGAGAAGGAGTTGAACAGGCGAGCCAGGATAGGCGCCACTGTGGAACAGAAGGTTTTGTAAAACAAGGCCGTGTAGCCATCCGGGCCTGGGGCTTTACCATGTTTCAATCGTGCTATGGCGGAGATGACCTCCTCCACATGTATGTCCCGCTCTAGGTGATCCGCTTGGGCGGGCTCTAGTACCGGGAGGGTCACCGACTCCAAATAATCCTCAGCGTCCCTCGGTGAGGAGGGTTCCGCGGCATATAACGCCTCATAGAAGCTACGAAAGGAGTCCGCCACCTCCGCGTCACCGGAAACAGAAACCCCGTCTGCACCCACTAGCTCCTTCACCACATTGCGTTGCTGCGCAGCCCTGAGCCGGTGGGCCAGGAGCTTACCGCATCTGTCCCCGCCCGTGTAAAAGGCATGCTTCAGACGCAACGCCGCATATTCCGCTCGATCTAGGTCCAGCGCAGAGAGGAGTTTCCTCGCCGCTTTCAACTGCCTCCAGACTCGAGGAGCCCCCGTGCGGCGGTGAACCTGCTCAAGTTCCCTGACCTGCGCAGTCAGTTCGTCCCTCTTACATTGCCGCTCCCTGTTCTCGGCCGAGGAGATAGAGATAAATTCCCCCCGCAGGACCGCTTTCAAGGCCGCCCACTGCGTCGCCTGAGACGTGTCGGAGTTGCCATTGTGGACCAAATAGTCCTGAATGACCTCCTCCGCCCGCTTCACGACCGACTTCTTATGTAGAAGGGTATCCCGAAGCCGCCACAACCCTCTGGAGGGGGGGGCCGCCGGCCATGTAAAGACGCCGGAAACCGGTGCATGATCGGACAGGGACAAGACCCCAATGTCCGCCGCTGTGGCGGCCGTGCGCAGCGGCCCACTCACCAGGAGGTAGTCCAACCGCGAATAAGTGCGGTGCGCGTGGGAGAAATAGGAATAGTCCCTATCGGTGGGGTGCATGACGCGCCAGAGGTCATGCAGGTCCAGCTCTGCAATCCGGTCTTGCACCACGCGGGAAAGCTCCCCCGTCTGTGGGGAGCGCTGGGCAGACCTATCCATAGCCGAGTTGAAGACAATGTTCAGGTCTCCCCCCAAGACAACATGGCGATCGGGCGAGGCAGTGACGTCCACCAACACTGAGTCTAGGAAACGATCCTGGTGATCATTCGGGCTGTAAACGGAGCCAACCGTGAAGGCAATACCCCCTAGCCGCATGCGATACGCTAGGAGCCTCCCCTTTTGTTCGGCATATTTGTACAATACCTCGCCCCTAAAAGAGCTAGCTAAAAGAATGGCTACGCCTGCAGTCTTGGTCGCCGCTGAAGAGAAGAATTGGGTGGGAAACTTGGCAGAGCGCAGCCTATGACAATCTTTGGGTAGCAGATGAGTTTCCTGCAAAAGGCATATGTCCGCTTGCGTCCCTTCTAGTAGGGATAGGATCGCTCTGCGCTTCACGGGATTGTTCAGACCCTTAACATTAAGGGTCACCACTTTCAGGGACGGCATCTCCCCCAGGGAATCGAAGCGCTGTGCAGCAGGCGAGGGATCAGCGGAGGGGGCGCGCGGGGCAGGCGCGCAGGGAAGGCCAGGACCGGCCTCACGCGTGCTTGGGCATTATCGGACGGGACCCCACCAACAACAAAACAACTCTTACGCCCTCCCAAAACCAACCCATGGCAACTAGCCAAAACCACAAACAAAGAAAAACACCCCATTGTCTCAGTCCAGCCCGAACGGGCAAGTCTGTAGAAAACAATCAAGTGGACGTTCAGCCACTCACCTCCAACTGTTCCCTCCCAACCCCCAGCCCCAACCCAGCATCGTAGAAGCTAAGCAGCTCTCCCCCCGGAGTGAAATCAGGCCGTCAAGGCCACGCCGTTGGAGTCAGGCAAGTTCCTGGCCACCGTTCTCAGGGCTTCTTCCATATCTGCCCTGATGGTAGGGGAATCAGGGCGACTCACAGTCGCTGACGATCTTCTCCTCGTCGATCTCCGCCGACTCCGTCTCTCCGAGCGCCTCCATGTGGGCGTCGCTCCGTCTTCCTCCGTGGCCGTGAGACCCAACACCCCACAGATGTCTTGGAGGGAGCGCAGCTGGTGTAACACTCCGTTCCATCGAAAGATGAGGCGGAAGGGGTGACCCCAGGAGTAGGGCGTCTCATGCTCCCGCAGAAAGTCCGTAGCAATCCGGAAGGACCTGCGCTTCTGCAGCGTGATGGCGGACAGGTCCTGATAGAGCGCCACAGGCCGCTCTCTGAAAGTGAGAGGCTGCTTCCCGCGGGCCTCCGCCATGATGCGCTCCTTCAAGGGGAAATCGGGCAGGAACGCCAGAATGTCCGGTGGGGGTGCTGAAGACTGGCGCTGTCGGCCCACTCTGTGCGCTCTGTCTATGCGGATCGAGAATTCTGCGTCCTCTCCCAGAATCTCCCGGAACAAGTCCTGTAGATAGGCCACCAGATCTGTCCCCTCGTCCGCGGATGGGACACCCCGCACCCGGATGTTGTTCCGTCTGGACCTGTTCTCGAGGTCCTCAGAGTGGGCCTGGAGCTCGACACACTGCTCTCGGAGACGGAGAACGTCCTGCTGGAGATGGACTATCTCCTCGTCACGGCGCTGGGCCGCCGTTTCCACCGTGTCTACACGCTCACCAAGGCCCTCCACCTCCTTGCGCACTTCCCGCACCTCGCTGGCCACCTCCTTCTTCAGCGTTTGGAAGTCGTCCTTGAGGGAGCTAAATAAGTCCTCCATAAAGGACCTCGTGACCGGCGGTTCGCCTCCAGTTGCGTCTGCCGAGGCCCGGGAGGACCCCGGCGACGGCTGCGTCCTGTCCCTTAGCTGCTGGGCCCTGCTGAGCATGTCCGGTAGAGTGCGATCACCCCTTCTCGAGCCTCCTCTCCCAGTCATCGTGGCCACTGCAGTGGGCAAGGCTCAGGGCCGGCCGCTGTAGGTGCGTTCAGTCACCTGCGGGCACCAGATGTGAGACCCCGCCAAGGACAAGGGTGCTGCGTCACAGGCGACAAAATGGCGGCTCAGGCCGGGGCGAAACAATCGTTGTACCGACCAAGGTGGCAATGAGGGGGGGCCAAAGTCAGGGTCTTTCAGAAGTGCACCCCATGGGTGATCAGGACATGAGCCAATGCAAAAGTGGGCACCTACCCGCCAAAGGTACGGGTGGGGGTCGCCAGCTCCAGCTCCTCAGGGAAAAGATGGCGGCAGGGCGGGGCCCGATAGAGCGGCCTGTGCTGGCGAGACCGTCGGCGACCCCCGGGGCACAATAAGCAAGGAAAGTCCACCGCTAGAGTTCCACAGTTCCGCCAGTGGGTTCGCCCAGGTCCGCTGCCGCGTAGATGCCTCCGTCCCTCTCCACCAGGTCCGGGGCCCACGCCTCGCCATGCACCGTTGTCGGTAGCGAGGGGCCAAAGTGCCAGCTAAGGTCCAGGGTCTGCTGCGCGTCGGTGGTACCGGTCACGGAGGCCTCGGCCGGGGAGCGCTGTTATTCTCCGGAGCACGTCGGGACCGAACACTCGGGATCACCAGCTTTCAGCACCAGGCCCAGCCGAGGCGCCTGGACAGCACTGCTATACGCTCCGCCTCCCAGGCTCTCCTCCGTGCTCCGAACTTTAACCAAACTTTCGGGGTGCTTCCCCCGGGGCGATAGGAGTCAGAGTAGTATCAATAGGTGCACCAGGAACTCCGACACATTCCTCTCACCCGCAAAGCAGCCGCGGGGGGAGAGAAGCGCTGAAATCGGGGCTCGAGCTGAGCCGGGCCGGAGGAGCTACGGGAGGAAGCGTCCGCTCACCCCGCCATCTTGGCCACGCCCCCTCACACTGATTTTTAGAGTGTAGACAAGTTGATGTAATAGATTATTCCAACTATTGTGAATAAAAAGCTTTCAAGATCATTCTGCGTTTCTAAGCTTTTGCAGTTCCAAGGTTCTTCCTCTGTAGTTCTGCTGTGCAGATTAGTCATATTCATTAGAGCAAAGCCTCATTGTAGAATGTTTCATATTTTGTTTGAGCATCTCCATGTGGCAATAGTATGGAAGGTGCTTGTGATTTTCTAAATGTGGGATGTGCTTATGTATTAAGGTAATGACGTTTCAAATTCTGATTTGCCTAGACAGGTGATACTTTAGATTTTGCTGCAACGATTCTCCTGTTTTACTTATTTGTTAGACAAGAATTGTGTATAAGAACCTTCTGGTTTTGGGGGGGGGAGACAGATGTTTATGGAGTTTTGATGTTGACTTTTAGGGATGCTGACTACACTGTATAACTTTACATTGAAGCCTTCATGGCATTTATTTTGTATCATTTGGTATTAAGAATTAGATTTAAATCCTTTAACTTTTCTCTGATTTAGAACTAAATTGTTGAGTGGCCTCAATTATTTATTTCTGTTACTCTGCTAAATTGATGTCAGGGAAGGATGCCTTTTCGTGCAAGATCAACCTGTGGGAGAACCATCTGAGGTAAATTTTGAGTGAACTGAATTTTGGCTTGTCTCACATATTGAGTTATGGATTTGCTTCAACATCTCCCCTGCCCCACCCCCTAAGTAAAGCATATAGCTTACATCTTTAATTACATACCTGAGAGAGTCACTGGTCCTGGATTTTCTGGGTATTGTAGTTTTGTTCCTAAGGACACATATTTCTTAGAGGTTTTTCCTATTTTATGATCTCTGGCTTCTGCTACAATAAAAACAAGAAAGGAAGTCATAGTAGGAGCCACTGGTCTTGTGATAAATTAAGGGGCAGTACACACAGGATTGCATTCTGATATGTGTCCCTGAGCAATGAATACATACAGATAGTGAACCTATTTCTATCTCCTCTTGCTCATTTTCTCTCCACTGTTTTACAACCATACTTTATCAGGTGGCAAGCAGCAGTGCAAGACCATATATTTTACAAGTTATGATAAGAGCAAGAATAATCAGTAACCACACACCAACTCTATGTTGTGGCCATTTCTTCTTTGTTATTTTGTGAGACCTGTCTTTGCATTGCACCAATAAAACGAGTCGTTATTGGTGGTACTGTCATTCTCCTGAAAAAGTATAGCACAGGTAACATGCTTTTTGACCGAAAACGTGAATTTAGATGTATTTTTTTGAGTAGGATGGTACTTCTCGGATTGTGTACTTCTACTAATGTTTATCTTTGTTTTCTTCAACAGATATATTGAGGTCTGTGTTCTATGTAATATTGGCACCTATTGATAAATGCCACACAATATTCCTATTTTTCTTTTGCTTTCTAAAATATGATGGTGTGCCACATAAGCACAGTAAGTAGTAGTTGTTGTTATAATATGGGTTCATGATTCAAGGTATTATATCATCCTTGTGAGGACAGGATGCAATACTCAAACCTTTTTTTTTGACAGCTTATAAAACATAACACTTGTATTGCATTATCGCTCAGGCATATTTTCTGTACAGAATATACATTTTATACTTTTGGAGTGTAAGTGCACATTTCTATAGTCCATTATTCAAGCAGGTCCTTTAGCTCCTGGCAGATTCGAGACGTTTCTGTGTGAAGATAATGCAGCGGCCTTGTATGAGAGCGTCATACAATTCTAACTGATAACCTTCCATGTTTGTCTGATCCAGTGATCTTGAAAATATTTTGACACTATCTTATAAATAAGCGCATTCTGCCCCTTTTTTCTCTGCTAATGGACGAGATGTAATCCCATTCTTTTGCTCATTCATGTTTTTGCCTCAGAAGAGTCAATTCAATTCAATTCAATTCAAAAAGACTTTAATCGGTTATAAAACTTTGACAACCATAAAAGTACATAAAATCACAGTTCAGAGTCAATTCACATATGTCAGTCGGTATATAAAATAGTTAAAAATACAGAGACTCATAGCTAAAAGGAGTTGTATTTAAACAGATATCGTTTGTCTTGAGTGAAAAACATTTCTAAGAAATACAGAAACAGATGCCACTGAAAATATATCTTCAAGTTTCTGAATGGCTAGGAAGGCTGGTCGACATTGTCTAAGATTCAAATATTTTAAAATGGGCATGATCCACCTTTGCCTTGGTTCAGTATAGAATTTACAGAAAAATAAGATATGAATATCTGATTGAGTGGAGGTATTATCACACGGGCATTTATATAAACCAGTAGACCAATCATTGATGGCGGGAAAACTTAATAACCTGAATACAATCCCAAATCTAAATCTTGTTAGCAAAGACCTTTCATGTGCCGTCATCCTTAAGGTAAGTAGGGTTGTATTGCCTGTGAAGTTAAGGTCAACTGGTGAGCAATCACAGTTTTTTTAGTCAATTCATTTTGGTCTCTTACATTCGCCAGGTAAGCAATACATAAACTTTTTAGCTCTTTCCTAGGGATTTTTGCCATTGACTTGGGATCATCCTAGAATTCGTGGTAATTGATGTAATCACAAAAAGTTTTAATGTATCTCAACCATTTCACTCGATGAGCGTCCTCCAATTTCAGGGCGTCCCCCAGTATAAGACAATTTAGATGACACTCGTCGGTGGTCCAGACCCTGTGCCACAGAAGAACCAGTTGCACCCTAATAAGATCTTCCAAAAAGGGCATGCCGAGTTCAGTGTGGCAATTATGGGAACAGTAAGGAGATATCGCAAAAAGCTGTTCTCAGTCAGCTGCAGGCTAGAAACATTAAAATTACCCCAGATTCCCACACCATAAATTGCCACTGCAACGCAACTGGCTTTATAAATATGTAGGAGCTCATTTACAGGTCTCTTTCCCATCTTTTTGCTAAACAGTTTAAGGGCCATAACAGACTTGGCGAATAGCATATTTCTACTTTTGATAGCACTATTCCATTGCCCTGTGCAGTCAAACAGTATACCTAAATAAGGGAAATTAGAAACATGATCCAGTGGCTTTTTATCAATAAACATGGTTCTTTTCATCAGTTTAACATTAACGCCACAATTCATAGAAAAGGTTTTAGTGCAGTTCACCTTCAAATCTAAATTGGTCATGAAGGTGGAAAACGATGTAATCATGGTTTGCATCGCCTCGGGGGTTCTTGCCATCAAGACTGCATCGTCTGCATAGATAAGTGCTGGGATACGGTGTTGCAATGCTGTAGGCATATCTATACAGTCCCTTAATAAAATATTCTCCAAACCATTAATGTAAATAGAGAATAAAAACGGGGCAAGGACCCATCCTTGTCTTACCCCCCTCGCGATATTAAACATTCTAGTGCACTCTCCTTTAATTCCATATCTAATCATAGCCCTTGCTGCATTATAAAGCTCTCTTAAAAAACAAATAATGTTATCGTCAACACCCAAATGAATTAAAATTGACCATAATTTAGTGTGGTTAACACAATCAAAGGCAGAGGTCAAGTCCACAAAAGGTAAAAACAACCTTCCTCCCTTGACCTTGGTATATTTTTCCACAAGTATAAATAGGTTAAGTCCCTGATCTATAGTCCCAACTCCTTCTCTAAAACCATATTGCAGGTCACTAATAATCTTATTCTCATTGGCCCATGACTGCAGCCTATCTAAAATTATCCTACCAATAATTTTGACTGTAGAATCAAGCAGAGATATTGGGCGGTAACATGTACAACTAGCCCTGTCCCCCTTTTTAAAAATGGGTACAATAATAGACTCGTACCAGGTACTAGCAAGGCCCACCATGCAAGCAGCATTCAGGAATAAAGTAAGCAGAGGTGCCCAAAATGTTACATTATTTTTAAAAATATCTATCGGGACACCATCTTTGCCCGGTGCCTTGCCCCCCTTACTTAAGTTAATGCCCTTGATTACCTCATCCAGCATAAAAGAGAGATTCATCCCCTCTTTATTATTTGGCAATAAAGGTACCTCCTGCACCGGCAGTTCCCCTAGAAGTTCCACAGGCCTATAGAGTGCCTTGAAGTGCTTCACCCAATCATCCTCTGAAATGACAATCTCTAGCCGCGCCTTAGAATCATCTTTAAAAAATGGCGCGTTGACTGCCCTTTAGAATGCAGTTATGTCCTTCGAATCAGAGGCGTCTTAAAGTGCCACCCATGCTTAATTTTTCATCTTGGCCCTTCTCTGTTTAATAGCTAATTTGTAATTTTTACGAAGCTCCCTAATCTGTTTAAAATCTCTATCTTGTTTATTCAAAGCCCGTTTAAGTTTAGTATGTGCCTTAGTGCACTCCAGATCAAACCAGCCCTTCTTTCTATTATCATGATTTCTTAGGTTGACCCAAAGGCCTTCCTTAATGCTTGTTATAATAAGTTTAAAATTGTCAAAAACTACAGTGTCCTCGGACCCCATGTCCAAGCAAGTTTTGAAACAATTTTTTCTCTCCTTAATCAAGTTACCAATAAACTCTTCAGGTATGACCTTGGACCATTTTAGGGCATAGCCATTCTGTCTTGAAATTTCAATATTTTCAGATAGGAGCTTAGGGATACTGTCTACAGGGGCACAAGGATCTATAATTTCGACCCTAATGGGAAAATGATCACTTAAAGTGATGTCCAGTACACTGTAGTTAACTACACTATCCCCAAAGCAAGAAGAGATCAGAACATAATCAATTAGAGAAGTTAACCCTCTGCCGTTAAAGGTTGCAGAGAACGGGACCTCTGGGGGACACAGTTTGTTTGCAAAACCTAGATCATTCGTGAAGAGAATCTCATTCAAAGCATCCCCCTTACAGGTATGTTCAAAGTGTGTCAGAATGGACTCCTTGTCCACCGTTAAACCACAATTTCCCTTACCAGCTCTATTAGAGTGCAGTTAAAATCTCCCCCCATATAACGACGAACTCCTTACGTTCATTGCATATTATCGCATTAAGTTCGGAGCTTAAAGTTTTGAACACTGCAATCAAATCAGCAGAGGGAACATTGTTATACAAGTTAACAATCAAAATACAGAGAGCATTATTCAGATGTAAACCAACAATATGGTAATAGCGAATATTGTAAAAAACCTCCATGTTTTTTCATTTAAAACAATTCGAGACATATGTGCAGAGCCCACCCTTGGCTCTGCCATGTGATGAGCCAATGGCTGGAATAAAAACAGTCTTAAAACCATTAATATGGCAAACTTCCTTAGCCCAAGTTTCTTGGAAACATATCACATCATAATTTTTAACTAGATCGGACCAAAGCGGATTATTCAATTTGGATCTAAGTCCAGCAATATTCCAAGAAATGAAAGACCATTTATCCTTTGACTCAATACTCAAGTCATGATTTAAGTCGATGACTATATCTATACTGCTATCTGTAGAACCCTTACTTGTAAACGGGTCCCCCCCAGATGCAGCATCAATTCTTTCTAATTGGGAATCATCTGGATAAAGTATCGGCCACCCTCCTAGTTCTTGGGTTTCCTCAAATACCGATAGTGGCTTAGCTTGGGTGTCATAGGATTATTTAACACATGTAACAGTTACCTGGTCCCGTGGTGGTCAGTCCACCCCACCCAACCCTGACAGGCAATCAAATCTGTTATAGGTTGGGACAGTGAAATGATGATAATTATAATGGCGAGTCGGCAAAAAACCTCCATGCATCATAGGTGCCATTGGAGCATTAAAGCGACTTCCATTATATATAGACCTCACCTCATTGAATGGTTCATATGATTTTAGGTTACCAGGAACAATGGGGGCCGCAGGGTAAAAATAGCTCAAATCCAAATAAAGGATTCCTCCTCTGTTGTTATAATTAGGGAAACCACTAATGAACTGGACCGTTCTTGGGTCCCTAAAATTAACAATAATACAGTCTCCTTTAATATTCTTCGCTATGTGGCCCAACCAGGTTACTCTCCGTACAGTGATAATTTCCCCCCGCAAATCAGGTCTAAGGGGTCTGTTTTGCCCCAGCCAGTATATAACTTTGTTTTTTAATTCGTTAATAGATTCAACCTTGTTAGTTTTCCATTCCGGCACCCCAGCCAACACAATTACATAGGGGTGACAATCCGGGGGAAGATCAACTCTCTTCTTATGTCCTTTACTTAAGGGAGCCTCTATGTTAGCTATTTCTGATACCGTTTTGCCAGAACCTCTGGGTAAGCCTATTTTATGGGAGACTACGTTACTATCGCTCTCTTCCGGGGGGACCAGTTTGTGATCCTTAGCTTTTGACTTCCCACTTGTTTGCTCTGATTTTTCTTTTATAACTAGTCCCTGCTTCTTTCTAGGAGCGGGATTCGGTTTATTTTTGGGTAATACAGGAGTGCTGATACTGGCAGATGTATGATCCCCTAGTTTTTTCAACATCTCCGAATTAGCTCGTACAATTACCTCGAGGATTTCTAGGTGTTCACCTATCTTTCTAGTCCGTTTCACCAATTGGAGAATTAAACTCTTGACCAGGTGCTCTATATTTTCCAATGAAAAGGTGATTAACCCTAGTATTAACAGCATCATAAATTCATCACTAGCCACAGCATAAATCCCCAATGAATGGAAGCTTGCTGCAGTCAAGCCTTTCCAGAAAAAGGCCCTATCGGATGTAACCACCCTCTCCAACCTGCGTCCCATTTCCTTGCTACCACTGGTATTCAAACTGGCGGAAAAATTCGTGAATAGCCAACTCACGAATTTTCTGGAGGAGAATAACATCCTGCACCCAAACCAGTCAGGGTTTCGGTCGAAACATTCTACCGAGTCTGCCCTGCTGTTTACAGCAGAGACCCTACAAATTGCCATGGACCAGGGAAAGAAGGCTGTCCTGATTTTACTCGACCTGTCGGCAGCCTTCGACACGGTCTCACACACCATCTTAGTGGATCGGATGATTACTGCAGGAAAAGGAGGGGTGGCTCTGGCTTGGCTCAGAAATTTTCTTAACAACAGATGCCAAGTCACAGTCTTGGGCCCATTTCAATCGGAAGCTAAAGTCATCAGCTCTGGGGTCCCTCAGGGCTCTAGCTTAAGCCCCATACTCTTCAACCTGTACATGGTACCCCTGATTGAGTTAATTGCGTCATTCCAGATTAGCACAATATCGTACGCTGACGACACGCAGCTCATTCTGGTGTTGGATAAGGAACTGCCTGGTGCCGAGGAAAACATGAAAAACTGCGTAAAGGCTACGTTTGACTGGATGACTAACAATCATCTCAAATGAAATTCCGGTAAGACGGAAATCTTGCCGTTTGGAAATCAAAATCTGTTTTTCCCGAAACACTGGTGGCCTGACGATGCTGAAGCCCCCCCCCCAGTACCATCTTGTGTGCTCGAAACTTGGGCATCAAATTCGACGACCAATTGTCCTTTAAACAGCAAGCGGTGGCCGTAGCTGGTATGTGTTTCCACATAATTAAATCTTTGAGGAAGTTTTTTGATCTTCTTCCTCTGCCAGCCAGGAAAACGATCGCAGTTGCTTTAATAACTTCGAGGCTGGACTACTGTAACAGCCTATATGCTGGAGTCAATAAGTCCATACTCCACAGGCTACAGATGGTCCAGCACGCAACTGCCCGGTTGGTGCTACGGTGGCCGCGTAAGTCATCTGCCTCGGCCGCACTTAATGCGCTTCATTGGCTACCAATTGGCAAAAGGATCTTATTTAAGATCCTTCTGATCACATTTAGAGCCTTTCAACTGCAAGGGCCCAAATATCTGTCCAGTGGCTAAACGGTATCACCCTACCCGCTGTTTGAGGTCTGCTGGCCAGAACCTGCTAATAGTCCCCAGATTTAGGTTGTCAACTAAAGGAGGGAAATCTCTGTTTGTCCTGGGAGCTAAGGCCTGGAACAAGCTTCCGTTGCACCTTCGGTCACTGTCCCATGAAAATCACTTTAGGAAATCCTTAAAAACTTGGGTGTTTTCCCTCACAGATGCTGCGTGCAGGGCACTAGTGTAAGGTATATGTTCACCGAATGGCTTCTTTCCCTCCAACCTATTTTCATCTGGGTTGGTTGAGCGCCAAGATACTCCTTGGAGTGGTAGGAGCGCTATATAAGTGTCCATTACATTACATTACATTACATTACATTACATGAACATGTGGTACTTCTGGGATTTGTGAGCGGTCTTTCAATTATCTTAACAATAGGGCTAGTAGGATTTGAGTTGGGCTTATTCGGGTGGGTAGGTATCTTATTCCTATACGTTCTTGGAAGAAACTGTTTTTTATTTTAATACAGGAGCCTTTCTGTTGGTTTCCGCCACGCTTATGTTTTAAAGCGACAACCTGAGGTTGTACTACGTGGCTACTATCTATTAGCTGTTCCCTAAATGATAATTGACTTTGACGTCTGCCCAGAACTTCACCAAAACTTGGCTTTTTGCCCTTTAGGCTGCTTTCCCTGTTTCTTTGATTCTGCTGATCCGTTTTTATATTACTGTGTTGTGTTATTCTGCTACAGGTTTTCAATAAAAGCGCCGGGACACTCTTTGGTGTAGCCGCGCGCTATAAGCGATAAAATTAACATAACATAACATAACATAACATAACTTGGATAGGCCATATAGGATTCTAGGCTCGGGTCAATCCCACTTATGTCGAGGATAGTCGAAAGGTCTAGTTGGTGGCTAGCTATTTGATAGCTCTGCGTACTTTGAATGTGAGGTTGTTCAGGTGAAGGAACAGTAGCAATACTCCCTAGTGACGATCTTTTCAAGAATACAGGGTCAAGAGATAGCTGCTGTTCAGTTAAAGCTATTTCCTTCTCCAGTACAATAACAGCTTTGGTAAAGAAGGCGTCTATATTACCAATGACTCCTCCTCCAATTACCCCACTACCTACTTTATTCCTTTTGGAGGTAGTTAACGCCATAACTATTGGACCTATAAGTGTGCCTCAATTTCAGTCAATAATACAAATACACCTTAAAACTAAGTTTAAAAAAACAATTAAACAATTATATATTAAGTCTTACTGAATTCAGAAACATAAAGGGGGTGGCCCAGTCCAGTCTCAGTCAGTTTCGGACTGGCTCAGATGGGCCCGCCCTTGGCCCGGGCTTCGCCCGGCGTCGCCTGCGCGCGTGCCGCGACGCGGAGGCTGGTCCTGTTTTTGTAGCGCCTCCGGGATCGGAAGTCCAGTGCTGCGGCTGCTTCCTGCAGCAGAGCCCCCTGGGAGTTGTAGTCTCCCCTGCACAGCGGCCGCGCCGAGATGTATGAGGCAGCGGCGGCGAGGGGAGACAGAAGCTGGGGCACAGAGAGTGATGCGGGAAGCGCTGGCGGTAGTTTTCAAGGCAGGTTAGTTGTTGGCACCCACTCCCCGGAGGCTGGTCCCGTTTTTGTATTGCCTCCGGGCGCAGAAGTCCGGTGCTGCGGCTGCTTCCTGCAGCAGAGCCCCCTGGGAGTTGTAGTCTCCTCTGCACAGCGGCTGTGCCGAGATTGATGAGGCAGCGGCGGCGAGGGGAGACAGAAGCTGGGGCACAGAGAGTGATGCGGGAAGCGCTGGCAGTAGTTTTCAAGGCAGGTTAGTTGAAGGCACCCACTCCCCCGAGGCTGGTCCCATTTTTGTAGCGCCTCCGGGCGCGGAAGTCCAGTGCTGCGGCTGCTTCCTGCAGCAGAACCCCCTGGGAGTTGTAGTCTCCCATGCACAGCGACCGCGCCGAGATGGTTGAGGCAGCGGCGGCGATGCGAGACAGAAGCTGTGGCACAGAGAGTGATGCGGGAAGCGCTGGCAGTAGTTTTCAAGGCAGGTTAGTTGAAGGCACCCACTCCCCCGAGGCTGGTCCCGTTTGTGTGGTGCCTCCGGGCGCGAAAGTCCGGTGCTGCGGCTGCTTCCTGCAGCTGAGCCCCCTGGGAGTTGTAGTTTCCCCTGCACAGCGGCCTCGCCGAGATGGATGAGGCAGCGGCGGCAAGGGGAGACAGAAGCTGGGGCACAGAGAGTGATGCGGGAAGCGCTGGCAGTAGTTTTCAAGGCAGGTTAGTTGACGGCTGAAGGCAGAAGAGTCTGTTTCTGTGCAAAGAATGTTTAATCTGGACATTAACAAGGAACCGAATATCTACTGACAAGGAGCAAAAACCAGCTATCTGGCAACAACCGTGTAGTATCCTACCCATGTTAATGTTATGCCGTGTGTTTGTGCTCTGTGCTGCATGGAATGTTGGAGTGATGATGCGCTTTGGAATGTTGGGAGCCTGTGAGGTGAAGTGATAGTGTGGGGAATGGGCTGAGCAACAGGCAATCTGCTCCTGGTGGAGCTGCTTTACAGAACCTAACTACCTGCTTCACTACAACTGCTCTACATGTAACTTACTTCAATAAATCATCTTGAACTACATCCTACCTGCATGGACCTCATTACTACAATATTTTGGCGACGAGTTGGGCTGATTCCTTACTTTATTATTCTATTTTGTTTATTATTTACAGAAGGGAAGGATCATTCTGTTTATATTTATCTAGTGCTTCCTCTTCATTTATTTTCACCTATCTTTCTGCTATCTCCTTTTCGTTCGCTTCTTTGCATCCCATTTATGTTCCTCTCTTTTATTCCTTTTCTTGGTTCATTGTGTTTTATCTTCTTTCAGGTATCCACATTAATTCTTCTGTGTATAAGTAAAGGGGATATGTAGGATCCTGCCCATGTTAATGTTATGCCGTTTTCTCCACCTCCTCAGCCAGTTGTTTGTGCTGTGTGCTGCATGGAATGTTGGAGTGATGATGCGCTTCGGAATGTTGGGAGCCTGTGAGGTGAAGTGATAGTTCGAGAATGAGCTGAGCAGCAGGCAGCCTGCTCCTGGTGGGGCTGCTTTACAGAACTTAAATACCTGCTTCACTACAACTCCTCTACATGTAACTTACTTCAATAAATCATCTTGAACTACATCCTACCTGCATGAACCGCGGTACTACAAATCGTCAGGCAGAGCAGGCCTTCTCTCCAAACATCTACCCCAACCAGAATTGTGCTCTGTCTGTTGTACTGAAAGTAATAGTGCATTTTGATAATTCGTTGAGAAATATACCCCAAGGAGTGTGCTGAGGGTCCACCCTCAGATAGAGACAAATATACAAAATATGTATCTGCAATAAACCTTTACCATGTTCCTGGTATTTCTCACTGTAGGCCCTCTCTTCTACTTTAACATTTCTCTGAGTATGTCTGTACAGCCTTCTGTCCATCTAATTGCAATCAGGAATTTTAGTTAGAAGATACAAAGCATGACACCATTGGCAATCAGACCATGCCGTGTTGAAATGTTTAATGACAGCCACATTGCAGGTGATAAACACAATAATTCTTTTAGGATTGTTCACTGGTGTTGCCAACTCATTGTAGGAGGAAGTTGACGTTCGGCCCATGGTTTATTTCTGGTTGTGATGTTGAGTGTGGTACATATGCAAGCCCTATCATGCACATGTTCTGCCATGTGATTGATGGAGCAGGGTTTTGTGTAAATAAAACCTGCTCGTATTTAACCTTCGATAGTGTGTTTTTATTAACGACGTTTGAAAGGAATTGAAAATAATTAACATGCAGTCAAGAAAACGAATTAGAAAGATGTGGGAAAATGAAACTGTGACTAAAGTAGTCCACAAACAATTTCTGAAATATTAGTAAAATATTAAAAGGTGCATTTGTTAACATAATTAATGAATTATTGATTACAGATTAATAATTTTAAATGATTTTGTTCTGTTATACAATTGAAGAGATTTAAGTGAAAATAATGAGAGGGAGTTTTGTTTTTGAATAAATGATAAAATCATGTTTATTTCTCCTAGGGAAACTGTACGTTTTACAAGAAGGCCTCAACATTTGCGGTAGGGTTAATTTAGCTTTAGAATGCAGAAATACAGAAATCAAGTTTATTCTTCAAAGCTGTGTATTGTGTTCTTAATGTTCGAGTAGCTGCTACATGCCCAGTGAATCGATGATGCTTCCTGCTGTTTCTAATGATAAACTGTACTGCCAAATGTTTTCAAATGCATCTGAAAATGTGTACACGGAGGAAGGAGAAAACTTGGGTGCATATTATCAAGGGGGGTTTATCTCCGCTTTTTTGGCTTTAAAAGCCAAGAAAGCGGAGATAAAATTATCTCCCTATTACCTAGCTGTCGCTAACACCAGTTAGCGACAGCTAGTAGGAGATAGCGACCATCTTGGGCCCCACTTTGCATGTCAGTGATATTTATCACTAGTGACATGCAAAGTGGGCGTGCCAAGATGTTAGCGACTGGAAACAGTCGCTAACATCGCTATCTCCTATTACCAACTTTTGGAGATATTCGCGCTAAGCGCGAATATCTCCAAAAGCTAACACCTGCCCTGAGCAGTTCTTAGCCATGTTATCCAATGGGAGGTGGATAACATGGCTAAGAGCATTAGCTCGCTAATGCATGAATATCGCAGACTTTTCAGCGATATTCATGCATTGCGGCCGATTTTTATCGCATTTGCGATAAACCTTGGTAATACCAAGGTTTATCTGCGATAAAAATCGCCGCAGCTCGGCGATGATTTTTTCACGTTAACCAAGCAATAGCGATAATTATCGCTATTGCTTGGTAATATGCCCCTAGATTTCCTCTGCTGAAGACTGATGATGACAACATGGAATTAAAGAATGGACATTCGAAAGGGAAGAGCGACGGAAGTGGTGTGACTTAACACCCTATGCCTGACAGCTAATCGGAGAAGGATTTTTCTGGATTTTTTTACAACAATAAGTCAGAAATGATAGACATTAGGGTACAATTATTAGTGATAGTTTGGGAGTAAAAAAAGGTCTGTCTTTCGGAGATTCGGAGAGTAGGCGAGGCAGACACAGAAAGAGGAGAGCTTTTGTGGTAGATCTATCTGAGGTGTTTTCGTGTGAGCTGTTCTTTGATGTACTTGGCCAATGCTGTGTGTAAGCTGAACTCTTAACTTTGCTTCTCATGCCTTATGTGGATAGCCCCAGCTTTTTATCTTGGCCGGAGGGTTAGCATTTTCAGCTATTAGCACGCTCGACTATAGTTTCTAGGTTCGTATGAAATTCTGTAATTGCATTATTGTTATTGAAAATGCTCTTTTGTCTCTTACACTATCCACTCCACTTATGCTCCTTAATTGAGAGGTTACTGTGATCATCTGTATTGGGTTCTTGAGTGAAGATTCAGATTCAATATTGTGTTTCTGTATGACCAATTCATGTATGATACAAAGAAATAGATAAAAGCAAACTAATAGAGAAAATGAGTCTGTCATCATTCATTATAGTAATAATGAAGAGATGTATATAGAAAACTGTAAATATAATATATTCTCTTTGTTTTAGGTCTTCATAAGTGGATTATTTCATCTAGTCTTTTGCCAAATCCCCGCCAAAATATCTGGTCTGTTGAAGGACCTGATGTAATATGGACCAAAAATGACTATTATAAATAGGCACATAGACAAACTGATTATAGTGCGTAGTATAACTGATTATACACTCTGCTTTGATTAACAGAATTCCGCTGTGCCGCGCGCTAACATGATCAAGTTACATGCATTGTGTAAAATCGGAGAAATGTGTTATTGAGGGACGAAAGGTGGAGTTTCTTGTTTTCATCAAAGGCATACATCTTATTTATTTTGTGTAGACTAGGGGTGGGTGCTCAGCAAGGTGGAGTTGTTGGAGTTTTGCCCAAGTTCCAGTCAAATTCCCGGCTACCTCCATGTGGTGGAGTTTTTTTCTCATGTGTCACTTGGCAATAGTAAGTTGGCGTGCATGAGCGAGAATTGGCCTCCCCCTGCAAGTTTTTCAGGCTAGGAGGACACCAGGAGAGATTTTCCCAACACAGGCCATTGCAACCATTTCCGGTGAGAAATCTGCAGCTCAAGTAGAACATCTACTCGAGAAGTAGCATCCTCTGGCATGCTATGTGGTGCAGTTTTTGCTGATTTTTCAGTGTGGAACAAAGTTCCAGGGCAAGACATCAGACTGAGCAGCGCAACATGCCGATTTCTGCCTGTTTGTCCGCCCCCAGACTATTGACCTACCCATAGGGACAATATAGTGCTTCACATGTAACATATTCAAAGATAACATAGAACACGTATGTGGTGCCATTTGCGCTTATTTTTCAGTGTGGAACAAGTGCCATTTGCGCTGATTTTTCAGTGTGGAACAAGCTTCCGGTGCTAATATTAAAAGGTAACATAGGAGATTAAGAAAAAGTGCTAAGGTAAGAAGAAGAGTATAGATTAGTCACTGATGTATGTTTTCTGTTCTTTATGAAAGGCCAGGAGATCCAGATTTAGGGTCTGATTTAGAGTTTGATGGGCAGATTATAGCCCACCAGGCTGGTGGAGGGTATTATCTACACCACCTTGATGGACAACCACCTCAACAATATTATAGATGACCGCCGTCCGAGCCAGGTGCATAGCTACCATTGGTGCAGCAACCCAGACATTGAACCCAGACTGTTGGTGTATTTTGGGGTGAGGTGTTTGCCTAACGGTTAGGGCGGTGGACCTCAAATCTGGGGAACCAGGTTTGAGTCTCGGCAAGGATGCACAACATCCTGTGATTCAAGGAAAATCACTTAATCTATCTGTGACTAACAAAAATGAATGTGTCCTCATGTAATGCAACTGGTGCTCATGTAAATCGCTCTGATACCCGATACCTTTGGGTCAAGTTTGCGCTATATAAAAGTCTGTAAAACAAAAAACCCATAACAGCAGTCACAGGGAACACATCCATTGCTTGCACAAGGACCTAAGGCATTCTTGCTATGTTAACGGTACCGGTACAAAAGGGGGTGGTGATGGACGAAGCATCTGAATCAATCAAACACTCACACCCAGTCAAAAGATCTGGGTTTAATCCATCACCGTTCTTTAGCCCACTCTGCCACCCCAGTTCAGACATGGGTATATGCAAATCAGTCTGACCCTGTGCCTCATGGGAACAGTCCAGCCCGAACTGCCAAGCCATGTCTTCCCTGGACTGGAAACAAGCTTCCGAGGACCGGTGTCTGGCATTCCAGCCGTCTTCAGCCCGGCTTGCTTGAATCCAGTGGCAAAGTGAGCAAGGAACTCACGTCTGAGCATAACCTGCCACACTTATGGAGGCCAAAAGTGGTACAAAAGGGGGTGGTGATGGACGGAGCATCTGAGTCAATCAAACACTCACATCCAGTCAAAAGATCTGGGTTTAATCCGTCACCGTTCTTTAGCCCACTCTGCCACCCCAGTTCAGACATGGCTATATGCAAATCAGTCTGACCCTGTGCCTCATGGGAACAGTCCAGCCCGAACTGCCAAGCCATGTCTTCCCTGGACTGGAAACAAGCTTCCGAGGACCGGTTTCTGGCATTACAGCCGTCTTCAGCCCGGCTTGCTTGAATCCAGTGGCAAAGTGAGCAAGGGACTCACGTCTGAGCATACCCTGCCACACTTATGGCGGCCAAAAGCGGTACAAAAGGGGATGGTGATGGACGGAACATCTGAATCAATCAAACACTCACACCCAGTCAAAATATCTGGGTTTAATCCATCACTGTTCTTTAGCCTACTCTGCCATTCCATTTCAGACATGGCTATATGCAAATCAGTCTGACCCTGTGCCTCATGGGAACAGTCCAGCCCGAACTGCCAAGCCATGTCTTCCCTGGACTGGAAACAAGCTTCCGAGGACCGGTTTCTGGCATTCCAGCCGTCTTCAGCCCGGCTTGCTTGAATCCAGTGGCAAAGTGAGCAAGGGACTCACGTCTGAGTATACCCTGCCACACTTATGGCGGCCAAAAGCGGTACAAAAGGGGGTGGTGATGGGCGGAGCATCTGAATCATTCAAACACTCACACCCAGTCAAAAGATCTGGGTTTAATCCATCACCGTTCTTTAGCCCACTCTGCCACCCCAGTTCAGACATGCCTATACGCAAATCAGTCTGACCCTGTGCCTCATGGGAACAGTCCAGCCCGAACTGCCAAGCCATGTCTTCCCTGGACTGGAAACAAGCTTCCGAGGACCGGTTTCTGGCATTCCAGCCGTCTTCAGCCCGGCTTGCTTGAATCCAGTGGCAAAGTGAGCAAGGGACTCACGTGTGAGCATACCCTGCCACACTTATGGCGGCCAAAAGCGGTACAAAAGGGGGTGGTGATGGACGGAGCATCTGAATCAATCAAACACTCACACCCAGTCAAAAGATCTGGGTTTAATCCATCACTCATGGATGTAAGAGTCAATTTCTTTTGTAAACTGGCCATTTTGACAAAAAATTACAGATAAGAATGATGTCACCAATTGATTTTTTTTTCTACTTATTTTAATTATTTGTTTACTTAAACAATTAGTCTCTTTGGTGAAAGGTCCGGTATCTGCACAAATAAACCCCTCCCCCTGGAAAGCTATACATTTTCATAAATGGATAGCTTTCTGGGATCATCCATAGGTACAGACCTGTTCTCATCACAAAGTGCAAGTTGAAAACACAAAAAATAGGAAAATGGAGGACTTCTTAGAAAAATGCAAATCCTGAGGAAAACAATTTATACAACTCTGCTTATTTATAAACGTTAGAAAGATGATGATCCTAGCACAGTAACCCTTTCGAAAAATATACAGTTACTTGCCTTTTTTCCTATTTTTCCCCAAAAACCTATAATATTACCTATATTTTGGCTGTTTCCTCAATTCCTCTAGTAGAAACCATAAACCCTGGGTAACTTTAGGATTCCCAGGATATTGTTGTTTTGTTATGTTAGGTGGATTTTGTAGAGAGCACTATCACCTTGGAGGGTTTCCTTGTGATGAGATGGTGAGAGTCTACCCTTGCCTAGGCTGGAGTCATGTCGTCACCTTCTTGCTGAACTCAAGAAGAGAGGGGCAGGCTCTAACGTGTAGTGGGAGGTCATTCCAAACTTTAGGAGCATCACGCTGGCCTCCAAAATAATTTCTGTGCATTTGTGGGATGTGTGTAAGTAGGAGTCCAGCTGAGAGGAGGTGTCTAAAGGGCTTGTGTTAGGAGAATAAACGATTTATGTAGGCCGGAGTGAAGTTGTATAGTGCTTGAAAGTAGTTTGAACTGTGCGGGTTTGTCTATCGGGAGCCAGTAGAGTTTCATGAATTATGGTGTAATGTGAGTTCTGCATGGGTGGTTGAGTCTGACTGGTGAGTTCTGGATGGTTTTATGTTGTTGGTAAATTTCTTGCTGAATCCTGCATAGAGGGTGTTCCCAAAGTCCAGCTTATTGGTTACTAGGTACTGTGTGATGCCCTTTCGGGCGTTGCTTGCCAGTCATTTCCTCAGCATCTTCAGGGTATAGAAGCAGGATGCTGTGACCATGTTGTCTTGCGTGGTCACATCCAGTTTGTTGACAGTGATGATCCTGGGGTTCCGGGCATGAATGCCTGGGCGGGTGTAGTTACATGGTTGAATGGTCCCCAAGGGGACTCCCATGACAAGGTCTTCTTTCTGAAAGTTACTACTTCAGTCTTGTCAGTGTTTATCTTGATCATCCAGTTGGCGTCTTCGGTCATGCAGTGTATGATGGTGGTTTATTGGTGGTGGTAAGTATGCACCTACTACCAGTAACAAGGCCACCAACACTGTACTGGGTCCTAAAAGGGTCTCTATATATTAGTGATTTGCTCAACACTTAGTAGCTGACACCGAGTAGTAAGGCTTAACTTAGGAGGTAGGCATGTAAAGCATTTAAAATACCAATTCAGTAAATAAGTAAGACACAACTCACAATAAAAATCCCAAATAAACTTACAAAAATAGAAAGCATTTTCTAGTGCACTCTCCTTTAATTCCATATCTAATCATAGCCCTTGCTGCATTATAAAGCTCTCTTAAAAAACAAATAATGTTATCGTCAACACCCAAATGAATTAAAATTGACCATAATTTAGTGTGGTTAACACAATCAAAGGCAGAGGTCAAGTCCACAAAAGGTAAAAACAACCTTCCTCCCTTGACCTTGGTATATTTTTCCACAAGTATAAATAGGTTAAGTCCCTGATCTATAGTCCCAACTCCTTCTCTAAAACCATATTGCAGGTCACTAATAATCTTATTCTCATTGGCCCATGACTGCAGCCTATCTAAAATTATCCTACCAATAATTTTGACTGTAGAATCAAGCAGAGATATTGGGCGGTAACATGTACAACTAGCCCTGTCCCCCTTTTTAAAAATGGGTACAATAATAGACTCGTACCAGGTACTAGCAAGGCCCACCATGCAAGCAGCATTCAGGAATAAAGTAAGCAGAGGTGCCCAAAATGTTACATTATTTTTAAAAATATCTATCGGGACACCATCTTTGCCCGGTGCCTTGCCCCCCTTACTTAAGTTAATGCCCTTGATTACCTCATCCAGCATAAAAGAGAGATTCATCCCCTCTTTATTATTTGGCAATAAAGGTACCTCCTGCACCGGCAGTTCCCCTAGAAGTTCCACAGGCCTATAGAGTGCCTTGAAGTGCTTCACCCAATCATCCTCTGAAATGACAATCTCTAGCCGCGCCTTAGAATCATCTTTAAAAAATGGCGCGTTGACTGCCCTTTAGAATGCAGTTATGTCCTTCGAATCAGAGGCGTCTTAAAGTGCCACCCATGCTTAATTTTTCATCTTGGCCCTTCTCTGTTTAATAGCTAATTTGTAATTTTTACGAAGCTCCCTAATCTGTTTAAAATCTCTATCTTGTTTATTCAAAGCCCGTTTAAGTTTAGTATGTGCCTTAGTGCACTCCAGATCAAACCAGCCCTTCTTTCTATTATCATGATTTCTTAGGTTGACCCAAAGGCCTTCCTTAATGCTTGTTATAATAAGTTTAAAATTGTCAAAAACTACAGTGTCCTCGGACCCCATGTCCAAGCAAGTTTTGAAACAATTTTTTCTCTCCTTAATCAAGTTACCAATAAACTCTTCAGGTATGACCTTGGACCATTTTAGGGCATAGCCATTCTGTCTTGAAATTTCAATATTTTCAGATAGGAGCTTAGGGATACTGTCTACAGGGGCACAAGGATCTATAATTTCGACCCTAATGGGAAAATGATCACTTAAAGTGATGTCCAGTACACTGTAGTTAACTACACTATCCCCAAAGCAAGAAGAGATCAGAACATAATCAATTAGAGAAGTTAACCCTCTGCCGTTAAAGGTTGCAGAGAACGGGACCTCTGGGGGACACAGTTTGTTTGCAAAACCTAGATCATTCGTGAAGAGAATCTCATTCAAAGCATCCCCCTTACAGGTATGTTCAAAGTGTGTCAGAATGGACTCCTTGTCCACCGTTAAACCACAATTTCCCTTACCAGCTCTATTAGAGTGCAGTTAAAATCTCCCCCCATATAACGACGAACTCCTTACGTTCATTGCATATTATCGCATTAAGTTCGGAGCTTAAAGTTTTGAACACTGCAATCAAATCAGCAGAGGGAACATTGTTATACAAGTTAACAATCAAAATACAGAGAGCATTATTCAGATGTAAACCAACAATATGGTAATAGCGAATATTGTAAAAAACCTCCATGTTTTTTCATTTAAAACAATTCGAGACATATGTGCAGAGCCCACCCTTGGCTCTGCCATGTGATGAGCCAATGGCTGGAATAAAAGCAGTCTTAAAACCATTAATATGGCAAACTTCCTTAGCCCAAGTTTCTTGGAAACATATCACATCATAATTTTTAACTAGATCGGACCAAAGCGGATTATTCAATTTGGATCTAAGTCCAGCAATATTCCAAGAAATGAAAGACCATTTATCCTTTGACTCAATACTCAAGTCATGATTTAAGTCGATGACTATATCTATACTGCTATCTGTAGAACCCTTACTTGTAAACGGGTCCCCCCCAGATGCAGCATCAATTCTTTCTAATTGGGAATCATCTGGATAAAGTATCGGCCACCCTCCTAGTTCTTGGGTTTCCTCAAATACCGATAGTGGCTTAGCTTGGGTGTCATAGGATTATTTAACACATGTAACAGTTACCTGGTCCCGTGGTGGTCAGTCCACCCCACCCAACCCTGACAGGCAATCAAATCTGTTATAGGTTGGGACAGTGAAATGATGATAATTATAATGGCGAGTCGGCAAAAAACCTCCATGCATCATAGGTGCCATTGGAGCATTAAAGCGACTTCCATTATATATAGACCTCACCTCATTGAATGGTTCATATGATTTTAGGTTACCAGGAACAATGGGGGCCGCAGGGTAAAAATAGCTCAAATCCAAATAAAGGATTCCTCCTCTGTTGTTATAATTAGGGAAACCACTAATGAACTGGACCGTTCTTGGGTCCCTAAAATTAACAATAATACAGTCTCCTTTAATATTCTTCGCTATGTGGCCCAACCAGGTTACTCTCCGTACAGTGATAATTTCCCCCCGCAAATCAGGTCTAAGGGGTCTGTTTTGCCCCAGCCAGTATATAACTTTGTTTTTTAATTCGTTAATAGATTCAACCTTGTTAGTTTTCCATTCCGGCACCCCAGCCAACACAATTACATAGGGGTGACAATCCGGGGGAAGATCAACTCTCTTCTTATGTCCTTTACTTAAGGGAGCCTCTATGTTAGCTATTTCTGATACCGTTTTGCCAGAACCTCTGGGTAAGCCTATTTTATGGGAGACTACGTTACTATCGCTCTCTTCCGGGGGGACCAGTTTGTGATCCTTAGCTTTTGACTTCCCACTTGTTTGCTCTGATTTTTCTTTTATAACTAGTCCCTGCTTCTTTCTAGGAGCGGGATTCGGTTTATTTTTGGGTAATACAGGAGTGCTGATACTGGCAGATGTATGATCCCCTAGTTTTTTCAACATCTCCGAATTAGCTCGTACAATTACCTCGAGGATTTCTAGGTGTTCACCTATCTTTCTAGTCCGTTTCACCAATTGGAGAATTAAACTCTTGACCAGGTGCTCTATATTTTCCAATGAAAAGGTGATTAACCCTAGTATTAACAGCATCATAAATTCATCACTAGCCACAGCATAAATCCCCAATGAATGGAAGCTTGCTGCAGTCAAGCCTTTCCAGAAAAAGGCCCTATCGGATGTAACCACCCTCTCCAACCTGCGTCCCATTTCCTTGCTACCACTGGTATTCAAACTGGCGGAAAAATTCGTGAATAGCCAACTCACGAATTTTCTGGAGGAGAATAACATCCTGCACCCAAACCAGTCAGGGTTTCGGTCGAAACATTCTACCGAGTCTGCCCTGCTGTTTACAGCAGAGACCCTACAAATTGCCATGGACCAGGGAAAGAAGGCTGTCCTGATTTTACTCGACCTGTCGGCAGCCTTCGACACGGTCTCACACACCATCTTAGTGGATCGGATGATTACTGCAGGAAAAGGAGGGGTGGCTCTGGCTTGGCTCAGAAATTTTCTTAACAACAGATGCCAAGTCACAGTCTTGGGCCCATTTCAATCGGAAGCTAAAGTCATCAGCTCTGGGGTCCCTCAGGGCTCTAGCTTAAGCCCCATACTCTTCAACCTGTACATGGTACCCCTGATTGAGTTAATTGCGTCATTCCAGATTAGCACAATATCGTACGCTGACGACACGCAGCTCATTCTGGTGTTGGATAAGGAACTGCCTGGTGCCGAGGAAAACATGAAAAACTGCGTAAAGGCTACGTTTGACTGGATGACTAACAATCATCTCAAATGAAATTCCGGTAAGACGGAAATCTTGCCGTTTGGAAATCAAAATCTGTTTTTCCCGAAACACTGGTGGCCTGACGATGCTGAAGCCCCCCCCCCCAGTACCATCTTGTGTGCTCGAAACTTGGGCATCAAATTCGACGACCAATTGTCCTTTAAACAGCAAGCGGTGGCCGTAGCTGGTATGTGTTTCCACATAATTAAATCTTTGAGGAAGTTTTTTGATCTTCTTCCTCTGCCAGCCAGGAAAACGATCGCAGTTGCTTTAATAACTTCGAGGCTGGACTACTGTAACAGCCTATATGCTGGAGTCAATAAGTCCATACTCCACAGGCTACAGATGGTCCAGCACGCAACTGCCCGGTTGGTGCTACGGTGGCCGCGTAAGTCATCTGCCTCGGCCGCACTTAATGCGCTTCATTGGCTACCAATTGGCAAAAGGATCTTATTTAAGATCCTTCTGATCACATTTAGAGCCTTTCAACTGCAAGGGCCCAAATATCTGTCCAGTGGCTAAACGGTATCACCCTACCCGCTGTTTGAGGTCTGCTGGCCAGAACCTGCTAATAGTCCCCAGATTTAGGTTGTCAACTAAAGGAGGGAAATCTCTGTTTGTCCTGGGAGCTAAGGCCTGGAACAAGCTTCCGTTGCACCTTCGGTCACTGTCCCATGAAAATCACTTTAGGAAATCCTTAAAAACTTGGGTGTTTTCCCTCACAGATGCTGCGTGCAGGGCACTAGTGTAAGGTATATGTTCACCGAATGGCTTCTTTCCCTCCAACCTATTTTCATCTGGGTTGGTTGAGCGCCAAGATACTCCTTGGAGTGGTAGGAGCGCTATATAAGTGTCCATTACATTACATTACATTACATTACATTACATGAACATGTGGTACTTCTGGGATTTGTGAGCGGTCTTTCAATTATCTTAACAATAGGGCTAGTAGGATTTGAGTTGGGCTTATTCGGGTGGGTAGGTATCTTATTCCTATACGTTCTTGGAAGAAACTGTTTTTTATTTTAATACAGGAGCCTTTCTGTTGGTTTCCGCCACGCTTATGTTTTAAAGCGACAACCTGAGGTTGTACTACGTGGCTACTATCTATTAGCTGTTCCCTAAATGATAATTGACTTTGACGTCTGCCCAGAACTTCACCAAAACTTGGCTTTTTGCCCTTTAGGCTGCTTTCCCTGTTTCTTTGATTCTGCTGATCCGTTTTTATATTACTGTGTTGTGTTATTCTGCTACAGGTTTTCAATAAAAGCGCCGGGACACTCTTTGGTGTAGCCGCGCGCTATAAGCGATAAAATTAACATAACATAACATAACATAACATAACTTGGATAGGCCATATAGGATTCTAGGCTCGGGTCAATCCCACTTATGTCGAGGATAGTCGAAAGGTCTAGTTGGTGGCTAGCTATTTGATAGCTCTGCGTACTTTGAATGTGAGGTTGTTCAGGTGAAGGAACAGTAGCAATACTCCCTAGTGACGATCTTTTCAAGAATACAGGGTCAAGAGATAGCTGCTGTTCAGTTAAAGCTATTTCCTTCTCCAGTACAATAACAGCTTTGGTAAAGAAGGCGTCTATATTACCAATGACTCCTCCTCCAATTACCCCACTACCTACTTTATTCCTTTTGGAGGTAGTTAACGCCATAACTATTGGACCTATAAGTGTGCCTCAATTTCAGTCAATAATACAAATACACCTTAAAACTAAGTTTAAAAAAACAATTAAACAATTATATATTAAGTCTTACTGAATTCAGAAACATAAAGGGGGTGGCCCAGTCCAGTCTCAGTCAGTTTCGGACTGGCTCAGATGGGCCCGCCCTTGGCCCGGGCTTCGCCCGGCGTCGCCTGCGCGCGTGCCGCGACGCGGAGGCTGGTCCTGTTTTTGTAGCGCCTCCGGGATCGGAAGTCCAGTGCTGCGGCTGCTTCCTGCAGCAGAGCCCCCTGGGAGTTGTAGTCTCCCCTGCACAGCGGCCGCGCCGAGATGTATGAGGCAGCGGCGGCGAGGGGAGACAGAAGCTGGGGCACAGAGAGTGATGCGGGAAGCGCTGGCGGTAGTTTTCAAGGCAGGTTAGTTGTTGGCACCCACTCCCCGGAGGCTGGTCCCGTTTTTGTATTGCCTCCGGGCGCAGAAGTCCGGTGCTGCGGCTGCTTCCTGCAGCAGAGCCCCCTGGGAGTTGTAGTCTCCTCTGCACAGCGGCTGCGCCGAGATTGATGAGGCAGCGGCGGCGAGGGGAGACAGAAGCTGGGGCACAGAGAGTGATGCGGGAAGCGCTGGCAGTAGTTTTCAAGGCAGGTTAGTTGAAGGCACCCACTCCCCCGAGGCTGGTCCCATTTTTGTAGCGCCTCCGGGCGCGGAAGTCCAGTGCTGCGGCTGCTTCCTGCAGCAGAACCCCCTGGGAGTTGTAGTCTCCCATGCACAGCGACCGCGCCGAGATGGTTGAGGCAGCGGCGGCGATGCGAGACAGAAGCTGTGGCACAGAGAGTGATGCGGGAAGCGCTGGCAGTAGTTTTCAAGGCAGGTTAGTTGAAGGCACCCACTCCCCCGAGGCTGGTCCCGTTTGTGTGGTGCCTCCGGGCGCGAAAGTCCGGTGCTGCGGCTGCTTCCTGCAGCTGAGCCCCCTGGGAGTTGTAGTTTCCCCTGCACAGCGGCCTCGCCGAGATGGATGAGGCAGCGGCGGCAAGGGGAGACAGAAGCTGGGGCACAGAGAGTGATGCGGGAAGCGCTGGCAGTAGTTTTCAAGGCAGGTTAGTTGACGGCTGAAGGCAGAAGAGTCTGTTTCTGTGCAAAGAATGTTTAATCTGGACATTAACAAGGAACCGAATATCTACTGACAAGGAGCAAAAACCAGCTATCTGGCAACAACCGTGTAGTATCCTACCCATGTTAATGTTATGCCGTGTGTTTGTGCTCTGTGCTGCATGGAATGTTGGAGTGATGATGCGCTTTGGAATGTTGGGAGCCTGTGAGGTGAAGTGATAGTGTGGGGAATGGGCTGAGCAACAGGCAATCTGCTCCTGGTGGAGCTGCTTTACAGAACCTAACTACCTGCTTCACTACAACTGCTCTACATGTAACTTACTTCAATAAATCATCTTGAACTACATCCTACCTGCATGGACCTCATTACTACAATATTTTGGCGACGAGTTGGGCTGATTCCTTACTTTATTATTCTATTTTGTTTATTATTTACAGAAGGGAAGGATCATTCTGTTTATATTTATCTAGTGCTTCCTCTTCATTTATTTTCACCTATCTTTCTGCTATCTCCTTTTCGTTCGCTTCTTTGCATCCCATTTATGTTCCTCTCTTTTATTCCTTTTCTTGGTTCATTGTGTTTTATCTTCTTTCAGGTATCCACATTAATTCTTCTGTGTATAAGTAAAGGGGATATGTAGGATCCTGCCCATGTTAATGTTATGCCGTTTTCTCCACCTCCTCAGCCAGTTGTTTGTGCTGTGTGCTGCATGGAATGTTGGAGTGATGATGCGCTTCGGAATGTTGGGAGCCTGTGAGGTGAAGTGATAGTTCGAGAATGAGCTGAGCAGCAGGCAGCCTGCTCCTGGTGGGGCTGCTTTACAGAACTTAAATACCTGCTTCACTACAACTCCTCTACATGTAACTTACTTCAATAAATCATCTTGAACTACATCCTACCTGCATGAACCGCGGTACTACAAATCGTCAGGCAGAGCAGGCCTTCTCTCCAAACATCTACCCCAACCAGAATTGTGCTCTGTCTGTTGTACTGAAAGTAATAGTGCATTTTGATAATTCGTTGAGAAATATACCCCAAGGAGTGTGCTGAGGGTCCACCCTCAGATAGAGACAAATATACAAAATATGTATCTGCAATAAACCTTTACCATGTTCCTGGTATTTCTCACTGTAGGCCCTCTCTTCTACTTTAACATTTCTCTGAGTATGTCTGTACAGCCTTCTGTCCATCTAATTGCAATCAGGAATTTTAGTTAGAAGATACAAAGCATGACACCATTGGCAATCAGACCATGCCGTGTTGAAATGTTTAATGACAGCCACATTGCAGGTGATAAACACAATAATTCTTTTAGGATTGTTCACTGGTGTTGCCAACTCATTGTAGGAGGAAGTTGACGTTCGGCCCATGGTTTATTTCTGGTTGTGATGTTGAGTGTGGTACATATGCAAGCCCTATCATGCACATGTTCTGCCATGTGATTGATGGAGCAGGGTTTTGTGTAAATAAAACCTGCTCGTATTTAACCTTCGATAGTGTGTTTTTATTAACGACGTTTGAAAGGAATTGAAAATAATTAACATGCAGTCAAGAAAACGAATTAGAAAGATGTGGGAAAATGAAACTGTGACTAAAGTAGTCCACAAACAATTTCTGAAATATTAGTAAAATATTAAAAGGTGCATTTGTTAACATAATTAATGAATTATTGATTACAGATTAATAATTTTAAATGATTTTGTTCTGTTATACAATTGAAGAGATTTAAGTGAAAATAATGAGAGGGAGTTTTGTTTTTGAATAAATGATAAAATCATGTTTATTTCTCCTAGGGAAACTGTACGTTTTACAAGAAGGCCTCAACATTTGCGGTAGGGTTAATTTAGCTTTAGAATGCAGAAATACAGAAATCAAGTTTATTCTTCAAAGCTGTGTATTGTGTTCTTAATGTTCGAGTAGCTGCTACATGCCCAGTGAATCGATGATGCTTCCTGCTGTTTCTAATGATAAACTGTACTGCCAAATGTTTTCAAATGCATCTGAAAATGTGTACACGGAGGAAGGAGAAAACTTGGGTGCATATTATCAAGGGGGGTTTATCTCCGCTTTTTTGGCTTTAAAAGCCAAGAAAGCGGAGATAAAATTATCTCCCTATTACCTAGCTGTCGCTAACACCAGTTAGCGACAGCTAGTAGGAGATAGCGACCATCTTGGGCCCCACTTTGCATGTCAGTGATATTTATCACTAGTGACATGCAAAGTGGGCGTGCCAAGATGTTAGCGACTGGAAACAGTCGCTAACATCGCTATCTCCTATTACCAACTTTTGGAGATATTCGCGCTAAGCGCGAATATCTCCAAAAGCTAACACCTGCCCTGAGCAGTTCTTAGCCATGTTATCCAATGGGAGGTGGATAACATGGCTAAGAGCATTAGCTCGCTAATGCATGAATATCGCAGACTTTTCAGCGATATTCATGCATTGCGGCCGATTTTTATCGCATTTGCGATAAACCTTGGTAATACCAAGGTTTATCTGCGATAAAAATCGCCGCAGCTCGGCGATGATTTTTTCACGTTAACCAAGCAATAGCGATAATTATCGCTATTGCTTGGTAATATGCCCCTAGATTTCCTCTGCTGAAGACTGATGATGACAACATGGAATTAAAGAATGGACATTCGAAAGGGAAGAGCGACGGAAGTGGTGTGACTTAACACCCTATGCCTGACAGCTAATCGGAGAAGGATTTTTCTGGATTTTTTTACAACAATAAGTCAGAAATGATAGACATTAGGGTACAATTATTAGTGATAGTTTGGGAGTAAAAAAAGGTCTGTCTTTCGGAGATTCGGAGAGTAGGCGAGGCAGACACAGAAAGAGGAGAGCTTTTGTGGTAGATCTATCTGAGGTGTTTTCGTGTGAGCTGTTCTTTGATGTACTTGGCCAATGCTGTGTGTAAGCTGAACTCTTAACTTTGCTTCTCATGCCTTATGTGGATAGCCCCAGCTTTTTATCTTGGCCGGAGGGTTAGCATTTTCAGCTATTAGCACGCTCGACTATAGTTTCTAGGTTCGTATGAAATTCTGTAATTGCATTATTGTTATTGAAAATGCTCTTTTGTCTCTTACACTATCCACTCCACTTATGCTCCTTAATTGAGAGGTTACTGTGATCATCTGTATTGGGTTCTTGAGTGAAGATTCAGATTCAATATTGTGTTTCTGTATGACCAATTCATGTATGATACAAAGAAATAGATAAAAGCAAACTAATAGAGAAAATGAGTCTGTCATCATTCATTATAGTAATAATGAAGAGATGTATATAGAAAACTGTAAATATAATATATTCTCTTTGTTTTAGGTCTTCATAAGTGGATTATTTCATCTAGTCTTTTGCCAAATCCCCGCCAAAATATCTGGTCTGTTGAAGGACCTGATGTAATATGGACCAAAAATGACTATTATAAATAGGCACATAGACAAACTGATTATAGTGCGTAGTATAACTGATTATACACTCTGCTTTGATTAACAGAATTCCGCTGTGCCGCGCGCTAACATGATCAAGTTACATGCATTGTGTAAAATCGGAGAAATGTGTTATTGAGGGACGAAAGGTGGAGTTTCTTGTTTTCATCAAAGGCATACATCTTATTTATTTTGTGTAGACTAGGGGTGGGTGCTCAGCAAGGTGGAGTTGTTGGAGTTTTGCCCAAGTTCCAGTCAAATTCCCGGCTACCTCCATGTGGTGGAGTTTTTTTCTCATGTGTCACTTGGCAATAGTAAGTTGGCGTGCATGAGCGAGAATTGGCCTCCCCCTGCAAGTTTTTCAGGCTAGGAGGACACCAGGAGAGATTTTCCCAACACAGGCCATTGCAACCATTTCCGGTGAGAAATCTGCAGCTCAAGTAGAACATCTACTCGAGAAGTAGCATCCTCTGGCATGCTATGTGGTGCAGTTTTTGCTGATTTTTCAGTGTGGAACAAAGTTCCAGGGCAAGACATCAGACTGAGCAGCGCAACATGCCGATTTCTGCCTGTTTGTCCGCCCCCAGACTATTGACCTACCCATAGGGACAATATAGTGCTTCACATGTAACATATTCAAAGATAACATAGAACACGTATGTGGTGCCATTTGCGCTTATTTTTCAGTGTGGAACAAGTGCCATTTGCGCTGATTTTTCAGTGTGGAACAAGCTTCCGGTGCTAATATTAAAAGGTAACATAGGAGATTAAGAAAAAGTGCTAAGGTAAGAAGAAGAGTATAGATTAGTCACTGATGTATGTTTTCTGTTCTTTATGAAAGGCCAGGAGATCCAGATTTAGGGTCTGATTTAGAGTTTGATGGGCAGATTATAGCCCACCAGGCTGGTGGAGGGTATTATCTACACCACCTTGATGGACAACCACCTCAACAATATTATAGATGACCGCCGTCCGAGCCAGGTGCATAGCTACCATTGGTGCAGCAACCCAGACATTGAACCCAGACTGTTGGTGTATTTTGGGGTGAGGTGTTTGCCTAACGGTTAGGGCGGTGGACCTCAAATCTGGGGAACCAGGTTTGAGTCTCGGCAAGGATGCACAACATCCTGTGATTCAAGGAAAATCACTTAATCTATCTGTGACTAACAAAAATGAATGTGTCCTCATGTAATGCAACTGGTGCTCATGTAAATCGCTCTGATACCCGATACCTTTGGGTCAAGTTTGCGCTATATAAAAGTCTGTAAAACAAAAAACCCATAACAGCAGTCACAGGGAACACATCCATTGCTTGCACAAGGACCTAAGGCATTCTTGCTATGTTAACGGTACCGGTACAAAAGGGGGTGGTGATGGACGAAGCATCTGAATCAATCAAACACTCACACCCAGTCAAAAGATCTGGGTTTAATCCATCACCGTTCTTTAGCCCACTCTGCCACCCCAGTTCAGACATGGGTATATGCAAATCAGTCTGACCCTGTGCCTCATGGGAACAGTCCAGCCCGAACTGCCAAGCCATGTCTTCCCTGGACTGGAAACAAGCTTCCGAGGACCGGTGTCTGGCATTCCAGCCGTCTTCAGCCCGGCTTGCTTGAATCCAGTGGCAAAGTGAGCAAGGAACTCACGTCTGAGCATAACCTGCCACACTTATGGAGGCCAAAAGTGGTACAAAAGGGGGTGGTGATGGACGGAGCATCTGAGTCAATCAAACACTCACATCCAGTCAAAAGATCTGGGTTTAATCCGTCACCGTTCTTTAGCCCACTCTGCCACCCCAGTTCAGACATGGCTATATGCAAATCAGTCTGACCCTGTGCCTCATGGGAACAGTCCAGCCCGAACTGCCAAGCCATGTCTTCCCTGGACTGGAAACAAGCTTCCGAGGACCGGTTTCTGGCATTACAGCCGTCTTCAGCCCGGCTTGCTTGAATCCAGTGGCAAAGTGAGCAAGGGACTCACGTCTGAGCATACCCTGCCACACTTATGGCGGCCAAAAGCGGTACAAAAGGGGATGGTGATGGACGGAACATCTGAATCAATCAAACACTCACACCCAGTCAAAATATCTGGGTTTAATCCATCACTGTTCTTTAGCCTACTCTGCCATTCCATTTCAGACATGGCTATATGCAAATCAGTCTGACCCTGTGCCTCATGGGAACAGTCCAGCCCGAACTGCCAAGCCATGTCTTCCCTGGACTGGAAACAAGCTTCCGAGGACCGGTTTCTGGCATTCCAGCCGTCTTCAGCCCGGCTTGCTTGAATCCAGTGGCAAAGTGAGCAAGGGACTCACGTCTGAGTATACCCTGCCACACTTATGGCGGCCAAAAGCGGTACAAAAGGGGGTGGTGATGGGCGGAGCATCTGAATCATTCAAACACTCACACCCAGTCAAAAGATCTGGGTTTAATCCATCACCGTTCTTTAGCCCACTCTGCCACCCCAGTTCAGACATGCCTATACGCAAATCAGTCTGACCCTGTGCCTCATGGGAACAGTCCAGCCCGAACTGCCAAGCCATGTCTTCCCTGGACTGGAAACAAGCTTCCGAGGACCGGTTTCTGGCATTCCAGCCGTCTTCAGCCCGGCTTGCTTGAATCCAGTGGCAAAGTGAGCAAGGGACTCACGTGTGAGCATACCCTGCCACACTTATGGCGGCCAAAAGCGGTACAAAAGGGGGTGGTGATGGACGGAGCATCTGAATCAATCAAACACTCACACCCAGTCAAAAGATCTGGGTTTAATCCATCACTCATGGATGTAAGAGTCAATTTCTTTTGTAAACTGGCCATTTTGACAAAAAATTACAGATAAGAATGATGTCACCAATTGATTTTTTTTTCTACTTATTTTAATTATTTGTTTACTTAAACAATTAGTCTCTTTGGTGAAAGGTCCGGTATCTGCACAAATAAACCCCTCCCCCTGGAAAGCTATACATTTTCATAAATGGATAGCTTTCTGGGATCATCCATAGGTACAGACCTGTTCTCATCACAAAGTGCAAGTTGAAAACACAAAAAATAGGAAAATGGAGGACTTCTTAGAAAAATGCAAATCCTGAGGAAAACAATTTATACAACTCTGCTTATTTATAAACGTTAGAAAGATGATGATCCTAGCACAGTAACCCTTTCGAAAAATATACAGTTACTTGCCTTTTTTCCTATTTTTCCCCAAAAACCTATAATATTACCTATATTTTGGCTGTTTCCTCAATTCCTCTAGTAGAAACCATAAACCCTGGGTAACTTTAGGATTCCCAGGATATTGTTGTTTTGTTATGTTAGGTGGATTTTGTAGAGAGCACTATCACCTTGGAGGGTTTCCTTGTGATGAGATGGTGAGAGTCTACCCTTGCCTAGGCTGGAGTCATGTCGTCACCTTCTTGCTGAACTCAAGAAGAGAGGGGCAGGCTCTAACGTGTAGTGGGAGGTCATTCCAAACTTTAGGAGCATCACGCTGGCCTCCAAAATAATTTCTGTGCATTTGTGGGATGTGTGTAAGTAGGAGTCCAGCTGAGAGGAGGTGTCTAAAGGGCTTGTGTTAGGAGAATAAACGATTTATGTAGGCCGGAGTGAAGTTGTATAGTGCTTGAAAGTAGTTTGAACTGTGCGGGTTTGTCTATCGGGAGCCAGTAGAGTTTCATGAATTATGGTGTAATGTGAGTTCTGCATGGGTGGTTGAGTCTGACTGGTGAGTTCTGGATGGTTTTATGTTGTTGGTAAATTTCTTGCTGAATCCTGCATAGAGGGTGTTCCCAAAGTCCAGCTTATTGGTTACTAGGTACTGTGTGATGCCCTTTCGGGCGTTGCTTGCCAGTCATTTCCTCAGCATCTTCAGGGTATAGAAGCAGGATGCTGTGACCATGTTGTCTTGCGTGGTCACATCCAGTTTGTTGACAGTGATGATCCTGGGGTTCCGGGCATGAATGCCTGGGCGGGTGTAGTTACATGGTTGAATGGTCCCCAAGGGGACTCCCATGACAAGGTCTTCTTTCTGAAAGTTACTACTTCAGTCTTGTCAGTGTTTATCTTGATCATCCAGTTGGCGTCTTCGGTCATGCAGTGTATGATGGTGGTTTATTGGTGGTGGTAAGTATGCACCTACTACCAGTAACAAGGCCACCAACACTGTACTGGGTCCTAAAAGGGTCTCTATATATTAGTGATTTGCTCAACACTTAGTAGCTGACACCGAGTAGTAAGGCTTAACTTAGGAGGTAGGCATGTAAAGCATTTAAAATACCAATTCAGTAAATAAGTAAGACACAACTCACAATAAAAATCCCAAATAAACTTACAAAAATAGAAAGCATTTTTATCTTATAAATAACAACAAAATGACCAAGATTGAATTTAGAGAACCAGAGATAAGGATTTTTAAAGAAGAAACCCTTTCTAGTGCTTAGAAACTAATAGCGTAACTCTGGGACATCTGTTCGCTCTTGACCGGGGCAAAGTCCAAGTTATAGGCTGAACTTGATGGAGGTCCTGCCCAGATACACTAAGAGGGAGGCCTCTCTAAAAAGTTTACCTTCACACTTGAACACTTTTCTGAAGCTTTTCTTCTGAGGGCCCTTGCTGCTCTTCTCCAGGCTGGATTTGGTGAGGGTTTGCTGGTTGACTTTCATAGAGGTCTTGATCAAATCCTGGAAGTCGGATTTCTTCAGTGGGATGAGCCTGGAATCTGGGCTGGGTCGCGGTTTAAGGTAGCTGGCTTGGCCCTCGCGGTCGAGTTGGTCACGCTATGGAGCTTTTTTCTAAAAGTTCCCAAACTTCTGGAGGTCCTTCCAGAAGGACTCCTTGTAGGTTCCAAGAGTCCAAATACACAAACCCAAGGGTCTGGAATCCCCAAACCGGTCCTTGGCAGGCCTGGACTACACTTCCCACAATGCACTTTGTCAACCCCATGAAAGTTCACTGGACACTCTCCAGGATGTGGAATCTGGCTAGAGAAGGGTCAGTTAAGCTCTGTTAATCTGTAACTGCAGGGAGTCTTCTTATTACTCAATCTTGAAATAAAGGCAAAGTTCTCAGAGCTGGAGTACCAGATATAGCTGCATTCACAGTCTTCACCAGGTGCACTTTGAATGCGGATCCGGATTTCAGCTGGACAATCTCCTTCTTCTTGGTGTTTCAGGCAGAAGAACTGAGTAGCTATACACCTCTCACATATTTATTCTCAGCTTCTGGGCATCAAGAGGGGGACATGAGATGCAGGATGCCACCCAGGCGCACACTACTTGCTCCAAAGTGTGGCATCTTCTTGTCTCAAAAAGAACTATTCTACCAAAATCCATTATAGCTGAAATTTCAACAGAGTAGTTAGAGCTAACTAAACCAACTCTCAGTGTGGCTCAGTCCCATAGCTCTCCTCCACCTAACACCTGCAAATTCCTTCCTTAAGCCTGCTATCTGACCTGGGCACAGGGGACTGAGGGTAGGTAGGCCTGGCATTCCCTGCCTGTCCTGTCTTCCTTTGAAGCCTCATGCTTTACAACCCCTCCCCTTGCCCTGGCATTCCTGTGAAGTTGGAGAACTCTCTCCAGCAGATAGTTTTTCCCATGGATAGCTACTTATCACCTAATCAAGGCAGTTTTGCTATGCCTGTAAGCAGTGACCAATCATGGAAGACTGCAGGGAGGCGGGATTTTGGCTTACGGAAAATACGGGGGTATAACTTCTTTTCTGTGCAAGTTATGATAAATTCAACAATATGTTGGATTTATCAATACCATTCTGTTAAGTCTGTGATATGCGTCCATAACATATTGTCATGTTAGCCTATGAGACCAAGCATCTACAATGGGGAAAGCAAAATGTGCAATCCCTCCCTCACCAGGGTTTATAAAACATCTTTTATAAGGGCCCTGCTCATAATTACAGCCCCCCCCCCCACACTCCTGGGACACCTAGGGGAGATCTGGGGGTTGCCTAATATGTACAAATTATGTTGATTAATACTTAACAGTGCCCACAGCACCAAAGTTGACTTTGCAGGACTTTTCCCACTGGGGAAAAATAAAATGGGTAGTTTTCCCTCACCAGGGTTTATGAACCATCTTTTAAATGGAACCAGTTTATAGTTACTTGGCCCCCACCCCTGAAACACCAAAGGGAGACCTTGGAGATACCTGATATGTAACAATAATGTATATGATGGCTTTTATAGTGCCTCTGTCAGCAAAGCCGAGTTTGCAGTGAATTTACTTTTTTAAAGCAGTGCTGCAACTCAGGACTACTTTTAAAATGACCTCAGGCTCTCAGCAGTGCGCACATGCAAGTGCAAAAAAAAGGCTGCTGGCCTCTAAACTGCCAGTCCCTATTATCTACTAGGGACCTATTGGGAAAGACATGCCAATTATAAGTGTACCTGAACGCATGTGTGTGTTTAACATAGCACTGGCCCTGGGTCTGACTAGCAGGGCTCAGGGCACAGCCAGAGTCAACTACCAATAGTACCAGACAGCACACACAAATTTGGGTTAACAGGCTACAAGGTTGACTTTCTAAAATGCAGGCAATTAACTTGCTCTGTGTGTTGGGGGTTTTCTGCAGGATGGAGAGTATGAGTAGCAGGGGAACAGCGTTTACAACGCAACTTTTACCACGCACTACCTTTACCACGCAACTTTTACAACGACTTGCGCTGGGGGGGCGCTGTAGGATAGGGAATGGTTTGATTTACTATCCAAAACCTTCCCTACTATTCACGGGGACTGGAGTTGGAATAGTAAATTAAACTATTCACTATCCAGCGCCCCCCAACGCAAATCGTTGTAACGACTTGCGTTGTAAAAGTTGCGTGATAAAGGCATGCGTTGTAAAAGCATGCGTAGTAATGACATACATCCGAGTAGCCTGTCATGGGCGTAGTAAGCAATGTTTATTTTTGGGTGCGGATGCCCCTGCCTAGAGGGATCATGTAATCATTGAATAGGGTAGTCTATGGCTACAGGACAAACCTTTGGCACTCCACGATGAGTTTATGGGTTTAGTCTTAGATCTATTAGGGGTGAGTATGAAGCCAGCTAACAGCGTGTATTCTGCCTATCAAGAAGGGGCAGATACAATGGAGAGCAGATCCTTCAATGCCAAATTCGTGCAGGCATCTGCTGTAGCATTTACTGGGCCCTTTTATGGAAAATCTACTCTTTATCTCTCGCAACTTTCAGTTGGTCCTCCAATGGATCTTGCTCTGTGATGAAAGGGGTTGGATATTCGGAGGGTGGACTGTTACCCAATGAGAACCAGGAATTGGATAACTGAATCTTCAACTCAAATACATTTCCAAATAGGTAAACCTCCCAAGGTTCGGTAAAGTGACACGGAACACGTCACTTTACTGAATGGTTTCTGAAACGTGGATGCACAACGAAATACAGCGCTTTCTTTTTGGGAGCTTTGCTATTACATATCGATTCGGCCAGCAGTTACTCATGTCGCTTTAAACTTTTGAGCATTTTGGTATAAATATTGGCATCGCATTTGGGAAAACTGTTATGTCCTGTTAAGTTACAGGAGGTTTCTTGTTGAAGTCACATTCCATCACGTTACATCTTTTCCAAGAGGTTGGCCCCTGAGGTAGGGACGACACAGTCCCGAAATGCATTGGGCTTGCACAAGAGTTATATGGAATAAATAATCATGTTTTGCTTTGTATTGTTTTTACGATAAACATATTGTAAATTTTGTGAATATTGTTGACATTATGGATTATCCTGATGGATAAATGTCTATGGGTTCATTTTTGATTTTGTTACAACAGAAATTGAAAATAAAAGACTTCATGAGTGAATTAATTCCGAGTATCATTTGATTTATTTAGAATATTGCATATTTAGTAGGGTTCTATCGTAACCGGGTGAACAGTGCACAGTGCCAGCAATCCCCCTTTCTAGTACTTCATTGCCATATTTACAAGGCCATAAAAAGCCATGCATGGTGGCTTAACATGGCATTGTAAATATGGAACACCAAACTGCTCCGCCGGTGCGTCAAAAAAGTGATGCACCGGTAATGCAAGGTGCTTGTAAATATGCTCCTTGATCTTTTCTCATTTATATTGCATTAGCATGTTGTTTTTAATAAATCATATCTATATTAGTTTTCAACAAATAATATGTCTCAAATCTATATTTTGCCTTGCATGCTTTAACAATGCAGTATCTAAATTATATATTTGTGTCATTTTTCATAACATAAAGCCGAACACATGCTTTATCATGGTTTTCATAAAAGTAGTCATAATCATTTGGTATGTCATTAAAATCATTTGATGTAAACTCTGCTCTATCACAACCGATGAAGATGGGGTAGGAGACCATGTCAAATGCTGCAGACCGGATCAGGATGATGAGGGCTGGTGTGCCTCCTCTGTACAGGATCATGCGTATATGATCTGTAGTTATGATGGGTGCTGTTTTTGTGCCCGAGTTGGTGTTAAAAAAAGTTTGCAATTTTGACCTAGATACCATTTGTAGAAAAAAAATGTATGAATGCCTATGCACGAAGTGCGGCAAACATCAACAAGCATTGGCATAGCCAATAGGTCTCACCTTTGGGACTTTATAAGTGTTTACCCATGCAACAGTTGATGTTGTTGCACCAAGGATATTGTGCTGCATAACTAAATACTTATAAGGTCCCAAAAGCGAGACCTATTGGCTATGCCAATGCTTGTTTATTCCGCAAGCTTGTAAAACAGAAGGGAGAACGGTTTAAAATGGGAAATATACCCAACTGATAGGCACCTCCTTTACCAGACCCACAGACAAAGTCGAATTACAATAATTCTGCTGAAAGGGCAAATAATCATGAAAAGGACGACTTATTTGTGAACAAAACGCTTTGGAAAGAACGTGGTGCAAATGACTTCATGATGTAGAGTGTATCATGTTTGTGTTATTCAAAAACAAAAACATCAATATGATTTTCTCTCAATTTTTTTCAATGGCAACATTTTATTTTATTAACCAATTGTATGTCTTAATGCATTGACTATACTCATATTTCACTTGCAAAGGTTTTTGGTAGCAGGTTAAATATTAAAACATGGTCGATGATGAAAAAATGTAAAGTAGTGCATTACGTTTTGCCGTTAAATTTCTTTTCTCTAGAAACTTTTTTTGTTGTTGTATGTGTAAGCCGGAACAGCACATGGTAGGTCTGGGCAGCTACTCCATCGTCTTGCAGCACTGCTGCAAGTGATGCTGATGGAGGCCGGTGCATTACTATATAAATGGCAGTGGAACAGAAGGTTGCCATGTCACAGCATGGGTGTAGGTGGTGTTGATGGTTTTGATGGTGGCTGGGAGCACCTCTAAAAGGGACATTGAGGGTCATGCGGCACCATTTCCTTGTTGCAGCATTTGTGTATTTGTTGATGACAGTGGAAAATATATGCCTTATGGTGTGGCAGATGAGGATTAGCTGCATCATTCCCATGTTGCAGCTTTTGTATTGGACCACTGATGGTGGCAGGCATGTGCCTTTGGCAGTTCCACCAGGAGCTGGGTGAAGTAGTGGATCCCATGCTCAGGTACCAAACTAATTTAGCATTTCATAGACAGCCTCATACACCTCAATGAACCAGTGTGATAGTAGAGTGTGGATACATAGGAATACCCCAGTGGGCTGATCTAAATTACGAATGACATGTTCAACAAGAGATTCCTGTAGAAGTCTAAACCGAAGCCTATTTCTATATATTTCATTTCCTCAATAAACCGGTGCCTTGCCACAACTGAAAAAAGAAAACCTCGGAAATGTGTTCTTTAATGATTACACCTATGCTTGGAGCATATTGCAAACTACTATTAGAAACATCACTTTTTCCCCAGAAATACTCAATGAAATCTATATTCGTTAGAGACGTTTTAAAGTATCCATTCAAATGCAGCAAATTTAGATGGCAGAATTTCCACCAGTCGGAAAATTCTACAGGTGTAAATGTGACACTAATGCACATTTAACTCTTGTTCTGTTTATATTTACAATGAAAATAATTCCTTGTGGATAGTTTTTTTTTACCGTAACAGACGTTCGTTGATTATGGAAGTTTTAATTCTCACCCTTTAAAATACGTGTGCCTGCCCTGCAGTGGAGTAAAATTATGAAAATGACCACATGCTTACAAAATATGTTCATATGCACCTACTAGTCCAACGCAAGAACCTCCAATAAACCCCTTAATTAATTTCACCACAAAAGCAGAATTGGTGTTTTCCATTTGCGAGGTGAAAACATCGCATTCGTATTCAATCATTTGGGATTGTGAATTTGACATTACTAGTTAACTAGTGAGAGCTTTCATTAAACATAGGTACACAAAGCTTCTGTAAACCAGGTGCCTAATGGTTAACACACTCTCTATTATAAAGTGGAACCGCTGTCTTAAACTGCAGCCTTCTGGCTTCCTCAGAAGTACTGTAGTTTTTTTTGGTATGGCTGCCTCCCAACTACAGGTTTCCTAGACTCAAGTGGTTTAACCTTCACATTTTTGATGTGTCCCGCCACAATTCAGGGGAATGATTACAATTAACAAAAGCGGAAGCCAGCTCACGGTAATTAGAACATTCTGGAAATGGGTGTCAGTGCAGTGATTCACTGCAGACAGGTTTGTGGAGAGTGAGAAGTAGTGAATCGCATTACTCTGAGGATGGCAGTAACTGATTGGCTTGATGTAGCTATCTGCACTAGGACCTATCATTCGTGTGGGTTTGCTCCAGTGGAGATTACATGGTAGAATCGCAGTTGGGGTGGGCGGTTGTTATAGAAGCGATCATCACAGGCGCAGGGAAGAAAACGCTGAAGGAAGAAACACACCTCCAATTAGGGGCGCAACTAGGTCCTAATTTCGGGGGGGGGCTAACATGGCAAATGAAGGGGCGTGGCTAATGTTAATCAATGGGGCGGGGCTAAAATGGCAGATAATCAGGATCGATTAATGCTCAGATCAAGCAGAGAAAACATGCAACCCTAAAATTACCCCCTCTCACCCCAAAACCCATTACCACCCTGAACCCTGAAATCATCCGCCTAGAACCCCAAACCCCATACCCGCGCTGATCCCTAAAATTACACCCTTACCCCCCAAAACCATTACCCTCCCTGAACCCTAAAATTACCTCTGGCACCCCAAAACCCATACCCGCACTGATCCCTAAAATTACACCCTTGCCCCCTCAAATCCATTACCACCCTGAACCCCAAAATGACCCTCCTAGCACCCCACAACCCATACCCACCCTGAACCCTAAAATTACCCCCTGGCACCCCAAAACCCATTACCACTCAACCCTAAAATCAAACCCTGGAGCCCCAAAACTCATACCTGCGCTAACCCTTAAAATTACACCCTTGCCCCCCAAAACCCATACCCACCCTGAACCTTAAAATTACCCCTGGCACCCCAAAACCCATACCCATGCTGAACATTAAATTCTCCCCTGGCACCCCAAAACCCATACCCACCCTGAACCCTAAAATTGCCCCCCTGACACCCGAAAACCCACACCCACCCTGAAACCTAAAATGTCCCCCCCTCACACCCTAAAACCCATACCCGCACTGAACCCTAAAATGAACCCCATGGCACCCCAAAACCCATTACCACCGTAAAGCCTAAAATTACCCCCTGGCACCCGGAAACCCCTACCCACCCTGAACCCTAAAATTGCCCCCTTACATCCGAAAACCCACACCCACCCTGAACCCTAAAATTCCCCCCTCACATCCTAAAACCCATACCCACCCTGAACTCTACAATTAACTCCATAGCACCCCAAAACCCTTAACCACCCTAAACCCTAAAATTACCCCTGGCACACCAACACCCATACCCACGCTGAACCCTAAAATTACCCCCTGGCACCCCAAAACCCATACCCACCCTGAAGCGTAAAATTACCCCTGGCACCCCAAAACCCACACCCACCCTGAACCCCTAAATTACCCTCCTGGCCCCCAAAACCCATACCCGTCCTGAACCCTAAAATTACCCCCTGGCACACCAAAACCCATACCCACTCAGAACCCTAAAATTACCCCCTGGCACCCCAATCCGTAACCCACCCTGAACCCTAAAATTACTCCCTGGCACCCTAGAACCCACACCCACCCTGAACCCTAAAGTTACCCACTAGCACCCCAAAAAATGAACACTACAAACTTACACTACATTTGCATATTCGGAGGGAACTCTCCTCTTTGACGTTTCCATGTAAGTCAAAAACAACATTCACTTAGAATAACCTAGATATGCAGGCAGTAGGTAATGCTGTGCTGAAGAATGCATTAAAGTTACTGAAACTTACATAAAAAATGGCTGCCTGCTCTTCTGATACTATTCAGTTGAGTTGGGCTGATCAGCAGCACTGAGTCCTGGCATCTAGCCCCTCCCGAAAATCTCACAGTGTGGACAGGTGTGGGTCAAATGTTTCCTGGTTTCTCCTTGCCAGGGCCTCTGCTTCTGCGTCGTTGGTGCCCTTGGATGCAAAAAGAGAAATGGTGCTGTTCGCCATTTATCTGGTGAGCAGCGCCCTGGATGTGAATTCCCTACAAGTGCACAGACAGCAGGGGGAAAGGGATGTCCAGTGCAGGTGAAGCTTTTCCTTTGTAAATTAATTCCTGCTGGCGTCATAGCCCAGGGTTTGCTGTTTGTGCACTTGTTTGGAATACACATCCATACAAGTGCACAGAAAGCACACCCTGGGCTATGACACCAGCAGAAATTTCTTTACAAAGGAAAAGCGTCACCTGCACTGGCCCTCCCTTTCCCCCTGTGTGTGCATCTTCCCACTCCCACCCCATGCTGAACACATCAAGTGCTTAGGTGAAATCCCTGCCTTCAGGCAAGGATATCACCTCGGCGCCAGTAAAGGAAAACAAGAAGTGGGGGCAGGGGGTTCACTGAAACTGTTCAGAGGCTGGCTGGCTCGGGCTGCTGGGCCTCTCAGAAAGCATCATAAAAATGACATTCTCAGCTCCGATGCGCAGTCATTTCAGTGCGTGTCAAATTAGCCCGGGCTGAAGAAGACGACGGGGGTGCTGAAGACCGGTGAGCCCAATGGGTTTTGCGCGTCTGCCTCCAATTACAATGCAACAGAGGCACTGGCAACAGGAGAGTCACGGAGTGCATGAAGATTGGTTAGTTGTGCAGGATTTATTAGCAGAGATCCATAAACACAGCTGGGGGCGTTCATCAAAGAGACAGTCATTAATGCTCCAGGAAACAAGCATTGGCCGCGTGGCCATAAAAGTAACAGACCACGCGGCCGTGAAAGGGGATGCGTTCTGTGGTGTGGGAGAAGCGGAGCGAGGAAAGGCAGATGGCGGCGCCGCGAAAGTGAAATTAATCGTGGCTGTAAGGGTGCCCGCGAGGTGGCACCTGTGCTCGTAAGTGCGCCCGCGCACGTAACCGCTCGCTGGTGGCTGGAGAAAGCCTTTGGTAGCCAGGCCAGTGCATGCGCTGGCTCTAGCGAGACCTAAAAAAGGGCCCAGCAATCAGGGTGGTAGAGCCTCAAGTTAATGTCAAGTTAATGACCTAATATGTTCATCTACTTCCGTGGTCCTCAAAGTACGGACCGCATGCCGACAGTGGCCTGGCAGACCTTCCTAGGTAGCCCGCAGACCTTTTTCATGGCACCACAAGTATAACTGGCTACCCGAGGCTCTCGGTAAACACAAAAGTGGGTTGCTGGAGCATGCACGATAACAGCTTCCCTGTGCATGCTCCAGCGGCCCTCTTTTGTGTTCACTGAGAGCCTCGGTGACATTGAAGGCCTAGCACTGGTGGGAAGCAAAGGCCCCTTTGAAGTCAGCTGTTGCACATTCACAGCTGACTTTTACGGGGCCTCTGAAAGCTTCCTGCTGCTTTTGTCAATAATGTTGCTGCCCACAGCCTGCTCTTTTCTACACCTTCTGCAGCTTCTGTGGACTTCAGCAGGGAGGCTCTGGGGGTTTCAGCCAGCCTGTGCCCCTCCTCTCCGCCTGCAGACCAGCTTCTTTTTAAGCCTGATTGCCGCCAGCTCGCCTTCTTCCAGGTCCGTGATGGGCTATTTTTTGGCAGTTTTCTGGACAGTTTTACAGTGTGCTGGGCTAGTTATAAGATACGCTACCCACACTATTATAAAATGTATGGGTCTTTAAATAGGTAATAGCCTTGAAATGTTGAACCTGTGTTATGTATGGTCACTAAAGACTTTAGAAATTGTACAAGACTTTTGGTGGTAAAAATACAGCAAGCCTCAAATATAAATTTCAATAGTAAACAGTCAGTGGTACCCACAGCCCTGCATCAAGCCTCAAAATATGTGATCCTCTGGTTGTACTCTCTTCTGCAATATTTATGCCTGTCTATATTGGCATAACAGCGACAGTAACACATTGTGCAATAGCAAACTGGCACTACATTGACGCAGGAATTTTCTCGTTTAAATGCAGGACATGCTTCTAATTTGCCACTTACAATTTTCTTTGTAGCACTCGCTCTGTTTCCTTTTACCACGAGGTGGGAATTCAGTTAGCTGATGGAGGAGATGACATGGCAGACCATCTCCTACAATTCCTCGCAGTATAATGTCCCATCCATATTAGGGGGGGGTATTCAGGTGCAGAGAATATCAGCTAAGGGAATTTATGCACTGGGACACTGGGAGAACGTGGGGGGAAACAGACTTCTTCATGAAGTGGTGAAGTTCCATGAATTCATCTGAAGTTGCAAGCACCTTCTATCAAGCCTAATCGTACAAGCACAGTGTAAGACCCCTCCGCCCTTCCATATCTTATCTGCCAAAGCCCCCACAATCCCCCCTTAGTCCTCCGTATGAACTGAAGCATATGGCCCTCTCTATTTCCTCGCTCAGCTTCTAAGGCACACTCAGTGACTCCCACCGCCTCCTATCCTACATCCAGAAGGAACATGTGATGCTCCCCTTTACTTTCCCCGCAGCTGCTCAAAGCACATCAAATAACCCCCTTTGCTTCCTCTGTTGGCTGGTTAAAGCTCAATCTATGGTGCTCTCTGCCTCCTTACGGGGCTCGCCCAAACCACACACAATGTCTCCTTCCTCAATTTGCTTGAGTCATACCCATATTTATCTCCCTCCTCCTTTTAAGGCCAATAGTAACTGTGTCTGCAATTATTAAGCCATACACAGAAGGGGAGATGCAGCCCCTGGCAGTGGGAGTTAAGTGTAAAAAAAAAAACTGAAATGCCTCAAATACTGTATGTTAGCGACTTAGCCAACCCTCTTGTCTCCTCCTTGTAGTTCTGTAGTTACATTTGCGTTTGAATTCATGTTTTGAAAAGGTGATTTTTCTTGACTCTATAGCTCCGCATCCACCGACCTCGCTGCACCAAACCCCACCATCACCTGCAGGCCCATCGGTGCGACCCTCGGCCACAAACCAGACAATACTTTTGGCCCCGAGATAAAGTTTGTGAGTACCCATGATCTACTTACTTTCAAAAACCATCATCTGGGCAAACTTGCAAGATGGCGGCAGAGCAACAGCAAACCTAAGGACTCCTCTCGCCGTGGCTGATAAATGCATATTTTTCATGTACCTGGGACCCTGGAGCAGCTGGGGAGAGTTGCCTACCCACCGGAGAGGACATCGCTCCACACTTGGTCTCTGAGAGCTCTCTGGCGCGGTGTATCCCGAGTGCCGTAGCAGACACCCCCTGGACCATGGAGTGCTGGAGGAGGCTGCTGGAGTCTGTGAAACGATGTGGCAGCGCTGAGCCTCGGAGGCGGAGGCTTAGGCATGGAGAAAAGGCCACCCGGATATGCGAGACAGCTGTCAGAGGAGCGAGGAAGGATCCCAGATGGAGGGTTGACTGGAGTCCCCTTTGCACGTGAGTTGGTGGCTCGGCTGGGAGCAGCTGCGCTCCAGCGTTTCCGGAGCCGGAGAGAGGACTGCATAATCACCAGTGGGACCTGGGATTGAGCAATGACAGCTACAGCCTCCAGGAAATCTGCCCTGGAGTACGAGATGTGGTACAAAAGGGGGTGGTGATGGACAGAGCATCTGAACCAATCAAACACTCACACCCAGTCAACAGATCTGGGTTTAATTCATCACCGTTCTATAGCCACTCTGCCACCCCAGTTCAGACATGGCCATATGCAAATCAGTCTGACCCTGTGCCTCGTGGGAACAGTCCAGCCCGAACTGCCATGCCATACCTTCCCTGGACCGGAAACAAGCTTCCCAGGACCGGTTTCTGGCATTTCAGCTGCCTTCAGCCATGCTTGCTTGAATCCAGTGGCAAAGTGAGCAAGGGACTCACGTCTGAGCATACCCTGCCAACTTATGGCTGTTATACCTGACATCATTGGCCTGAGTCTCTCCTCCATTTTTTTCTGTTTGCCTCCTCTGTTTACGATGTTTTTGCTGGTATATTGCTTTGGGCACTGTGCCACTGCTGATCAGTGCCACAGTGCAAGTGCTCCCTATGTAAAATTACTGTATTGATTGAATTCCATGTTTGGCTTATTTGGTTTACTGTCAGTCCCTAGTCTAGTGCACCAGGAGGGCCAGGGCTTGTAAATACAAATGCTGCTCGTGGGCTTGCAGCACATGTTGTGCCACCCACAAGAGCGGCCTAGTAAAAGTATGTCTAAAGGTCTGCCATTGCTAGACCTACGTGCAGTCTGGTACTGTCACACTTACTGTGCAAGTACACCTACTTGCCAGTCCCCAAACCTTCCCTTAACTGCATGTTAGTCACCCCTATGGTAGGCCCGCGGGCAGGGTGCATTTTAAGCATAAGGTAGGACAAGCCTGACCAAGTTGGCATGTCCTAATAGTGAATTACAGCCATATTTGTTTTTCCCTATTGTAAGGTTGCCTGCTCTCCACAAGTTAGAATGGGCTGCCGGGGTTATTAATGCTATAATCCTAGCTGGCTAGGGGAGCATGGTGCAATGTCGAGTTTGGTATCCCTGAACTCGGGGTTTAATAAAGCATCCGTTTGTGTGGATGGTTTTTGGACTCTGGTTTTGAAAATAGCACTTTTAGAAAGTGGCTATTTTCTTGTCTAACTATTTCTGGTTTCTGCTGGTTTGGTGTGTGTGTGACAGGGGCTGGGTGGCTCCAGAGTTCTGAATGAGTCAGTGTGGGGGGAGTGGTGCATTTGCATTGAGAGTAGGGGGAGAGTAGTTCCTGATAGCCTGCCCTGCCTGATACAATGCTGGCTCCACCTCCTGCCGGGCGACTGATAGCTCTGCTCCTGCCAGTGACAATACTGGCTCCACCTCCTGCTGAGCGTCTGAGGACCCAGCCCTGCACAGTGAATAGGCCAGGTGCCTCTGCCTGGCTACACCCACAACAAACCCAGGATATGGGGAATTCCCCTGCATGGATAAAGGGATCAAAGCCAAAAAGGGGTATAAGAGAAGGACCCCTGAACCAAGACTTGAGATCACTTCTGACAAGGAACCCTGAACCAAGGACAAGAAGCCTGCTGATCCAAGGACTTGCCTACCCCTTCTGCCAGAGTGCTGTTTGCTGGGGGTAATCCTGCAGTCACTTCTTTATTTATGCCAAGGAACCAGGAGAGAGGAACTGTGTGCTTACTCTCAAACTTTGCTAAAGAAAATCTCCAAGGGCTGGAAGAGTGCCAGCCTCCTGTTGAATTCGCAGGGGCAAAGGACTTCATTTATTTGCTAAAAGTGCTTGTTGCTGGAACCTGAAAATCCAGCACCTCTGAAGAAACCAGCAATCTCGACGCCGACGGACGCTGCCGAATCCAGCTCGACATCGTGAGTAACGGCTCCAGTGTCCCGCTTCTTCGACGCCGGACGCCGGGCCCGATCGACGCCAGTAGTGACGCCAGTGAGTAGCGAGTTCGGCTCCAGCTCCAAGTGACCCCGTGCCTGCGCCGCCGCTGATCGCATCAACTCCGAGCCCTCTCGACGCTGTGAGCGCTGCTCACTCTTGCAACATCATCATTGACATCGACGACGACTCCGTATCCTGCTTTGCCTCGGGAGCGCTGCTCCTGCCTGACATCTGTCGACGCCGCTGCAGGTCGCCCCGACTCCGAGACCCGATGGACGCCGAAGACGCGACGCCGGACATCTCGACACCGCTGATCATCGAGTGCTTCGCTTTTCCAAGGTACTGTGTTGTGGGGGTCCGTGTGACTCCGGCTCGACGTAGCGCTCCTCGCGGTCGACGCCGAACCTTTGGATTAACGTTGCCTCGACGTCGTGTGACTCCTGTGGGGGTTACATTGTTGCCAAGAACTGTGATTTAAAGAAGAAGAGTTGCTTTTGTTACTAAAGACTTTGTGCTAAGAAGAAACTACACTTGAACTATTATTTTTCCTTCCAAGAGTATTTATAAGATTGTGGTATATTTTTGTCGTTATTTGGTCTTGTGCTAAGCCTTATATAAAAATCCTTATTTTTTTATTACTATTGTGTCATGTCCATTTGTAGTGTATTCACTTTATTACTGTATGTGGTCATAAATGCTTAACGCACTGACTCTGAGATAAGCCTATCTGCTTTGCCAAGCTACCAAGGGGGTGAGCAGGGGTTATCTAAGTGTGTGATCCCCTTGTCCTGACTAGAGGAGGTGAGTCCCTATTTGTCAGAAGTGTATACCTCTGCCAACTAGAGACAGTCAAGTCTAACAATGGCGAACAAAGCGGTACAAAAGGGGGTGGTGATGGACGGAGCATCTGAACCAATCAAACACTCACACCCAGTCAACAGATCTGGGTTTAATCCACCACCATTCTTTAGCCCACTCTGACACCCCAGTTCAGGCATGGCCATATGCAAATCCGTCTGACCCTGTGCCTCATGGGAACAGTCCAGCCTGAACTGCCAAGCCATGCCTTCCCTGGACTGGAAACAAGCTTCCTAGGACCGGTTTCTGGCATTTCAGCCGTCTTCAGCCAGGCTTGCTTGAATCCAGTGGCAAAGGGAGCAAGGGACTCACGTCTGAGCATACCCTGCCAACTTATGGCGAACAAAGCGGTACATAAGGGGGTGGTGATGGACGGAGCATCCAAACCAATCAAACACTCACACCCAGTCAACAGATCTGGGTTTAATCCAACACTGTTCTTTAGCCCACTCTGACACCCCAGTTCAGACATGGCCAAATGCAAATCAGTCTGACCCTGTGCCTCATGGGAATAGTCCAGCCCGAACTGCCAAGCCATGCCTTACCTTGACGGGAAACAAGCTTCCTAGGACTGGTTTCTGGCATTTCAGCCGTCTTTTGCCTGGCTTGCTTGAATCCAGTGGCAAAGTGAGCAAGGGACTCACGTCTGAGCATACCCTGTCAACTTATGGCGAACAAAGCGGTACAAAAGGGGGTGGTGATGGACGGAGCATCTGAACCAATCAGACACTCACACCCAGTCAACAGATCTGGGTTTAATCCATCACCGTTCTTTAGCCCACTCTGCCACCCCAGTTCAGACATGGCCATATGATGGAGTACGAGGCGAGTGAGATGGTCTGAGCTCCCCCTCTCCCTGCATAATACCCCATTGCTAAGAGGAACCAGCAGCTGCACAGGCACGCCCCTCGAGGTGGTATGAGATGGCACCACTGCCAAATTAGGGAAGAACTGCTGATACCTGCGTGAGGGCCTGGGAGAAACTGGGGGAGGCGAGCCCTGCTCCAGACACATCAGGCCTGGAGTGAAAGACACAGACACCACATTGTGTGTACAATACCCCATATAAGTAGGCAGCCTGGCTACTGGGAAAACACTGTTAGAGGGCCCCTAGACTGTGACTGCAGGAGAAGGCCTATGGCCCCATGACGGGATGGAGCCTTGGATCTGGGAGCGGATTGCTCGGGGAGACTGCTAGACACGCAAGCTCGCCTGCCTGGAGAAACAATACCAGCTTGGAAGACCTTGTGAAGCATCGGACGGCAGCAGGGCTAAGCAGTGGTGGTAGGCCGGAGATGCCGGACGTGGGGCACATGATATCTGATCAGATCTAGTCAAAACGGGGAGCAGACCCCGGCCCTGCTCACACACCTCGTCATTTGACTGAAGCAGGTCCCGAGATGACCTCCCTTAAAACGAAGAAGGACTCTACTATTAAAGACCTCCTACAAAAGTCTGCCTCTAAGTAAGCAGATATGCATGGGATGGACCAGCTCCCAGCAGAGAAAGAGGCAGAGACAGTGAGTGACTCAGCGGTGGAGCCCATCACAAGGGGCTTTCTGGAGCAACTATTTGGCTCCAGGAGAGAGGATTTTGCGGTCTTGCACCAGGAAATGGCCTCTGACATTAAGCAGCTCCAGGCAGATGTGCAGAAGATTAGGGATCAGGTGGACTCCCTTGATCGAGAGACTGCAGAGATGAGGTACTTACAGAACACGTCCAAGAACTATTTGAGCTTAAAAACTGTAACGATGAGCTGCATCTCCACCTGGAAGACCTAGGAAATTGCTCCCAGAGGGCCAACATTCCTATCAAGGGAGTGCCACTGCAGGCAGATGGAGGGAAACTGGAAGATTGGGTGGTGAGCTTCTTCCGACACCCAGCCCCGGAGCTCGAAGAAGGAGAAATTATTCTGGATCGCACACACTGGGCTGGAAGGTCAACGACGAGCCCAGGCCAGCAGCAAGATATCCTCACTTGCCTCCACTCCTACAGGCAGAAGGAACTCATTATGAAGGCAACCAGGGACAAGGCAACAATTACATTTTAAGGTCTTCAGATGAGTGTGTACCAAGGCTTCTCACCTCTCACTCTACAATGCCGAAGGGCTCTGCGGCAGCTTACTTCTCTCTTGAGGGACAAAGGAATCTGCTACAGGTGGGGACACCCTTTTAGCCTGTCCTTTACTTGGGATAAAGAATTGCGTATAGTGAAATGCCCAAGGGACATACTTGGCGGCAGCCTGGATGAAGAGGAGTCGGAGAGTGGTCAACGGTCGACTGTTATGCCCTCAAAGCCGGCTAACACGAGAAGATGCCAGAGGACGGGGAGGAAGAAGCCCACAAAACCCACAGAGCTCAAAAAGCAGCAGGAGAGAGAGGCTTTGATCCGTAGACTGTGGGCAGGGGGGACTCTGGAGATCCTAAGAGTGACTGAGTATCGATGTCCTGCAGGTGGTTTGGCTAAAGCTCTGTTAGCCTCAGGATGGGTCCCAACCTCAAAAAAATCGGCCACGGCTGGGAGCCCCATGTGCGGGAGAGGATGACTGATCGTCGGATATACGGACCCGTGTACATTGTTGTGCCTAGATCTTGTTAGAGATTGGAACCCAAAGGAGATAGGTCTATGAAAACGTGGTAAAGGCTAGACCCTTTTTAAGTATAAAGCACAAAAATTGCCTAAACCACACTTACTTAAACGAAAAAACGTTTTTAGGTTAGAAAAATATTTATTACATTCCAACCAGGCATGCTTATTCAATGCTTATTCAATGCCAATTATTTTAACTTTTGAAGTATCTTTTTTAACATTGATAGGCAGAAATGAAATGAACTGTACATTCAATATTTACATCACTGTACAATTGGTTTGATACACATAGAAACAAACAATGTCAAAATAATATATAAAACATCAAACATCCTACAAAGAAATTAATACATAACAAAACACCAATATCATATACATATAGAATCAACGAATGAAACAAATCGAAAGAATGGGGAATATGGTCAACTGAATGACTCGAGATTGATAATGTCTTGACTGGCTAATCCTAGTATTGTTTGTTAAAAATGCTCTATTCCACCAAAGCTGCCGACGCGTTTCGAGACCAGGACAAGCGTCCCTGGGCTCTGATCAGGGCTTTTATTCTTTGTGTCTAAAAGATGCAAAGAAAAAAGCGTTTTACTATTTTGATTGAATGAAAGCCTCGATTCTAAAGTTGCTACATATATTACTAGTTTGTGTATTGATAGAATCTACATACCAGGCTCTTTTTATGGGGTGGAGAAGGCTTGTGGAACTTGTTGTCAGAGTGTGGGGAACCAAGGGGATCAATCGTTTTCTGTAGGCAGACGATTTTATCTGAAAAATCAGGGTTTGATTGATTAAGGCTAAGCGTTTACATTGTTGCCTAATGAATAAGTGAAGGCATAACTCATAACCAATACTGACCTTGTATCTGCCGCCAACCGGTGAGGTGGCTTGTAAAATATGATCATCCGCGTTATTTCCTAGCAAGGGCAAAGTAAGCATGTGTAAGTAAATTTGAACAGAGGAGGGGGGCCTCATCTACATTAGTGAACGCTGTGGAGTGGCAACAAGAGCCTACCTTGTGAATACTTTGTTATTCTTGAATTCAATATGTTCCCAGCACTCGCGGTCCTGTCAAGTAAAAGGGACGCTTATTGGAAAATCAAGCGAAATTCAAGTTTTGGCCCAAAAGTTGAACCTTTAGAGTAGAGAATGACCTTCTCCAAAAGCGCTTTTTAGATCATGTTAGAGGGCACGTTTCTTGCTCTCGACTTGTTGGATTATTGTTCAACTTTCCTTTTTCTATCTATAATCTTTTTCTGCTCCTTCTCACTACTCCTGTTAAGGGTTAGAGGTAGGCCTTCAGTTGGGGAACATGCGACTTCAGGTGGGAGTTGGGGTGGGGGAGGGCGTTATGGGGGCGGGGTGGGACCCGAGAGATATAAAACAGCAATGCTCTCGCAACCAAACAATAGAGTATAGCTTAATGTATCACAAAATAAAAGGCAAAATGAATAAACAGATGCAGATCTTTGTGTATTCTCCTTGTGGGTAGGTTGTTTTAATGAGTCCACAACCGTAGCAACGGTCCATAATCAGCCGACACGTGTTTCGTCGTGTTGGTTTGAGATGATGGGAGAGGTGGTGGGCGAGGACTTGGGAGGGCCGAGGTTTACTGTCAAAGTATGTGTGGCACACCATAGGCTCAATGTCACCCCTAAGTCACATGCCGATATTCAAAGTGAACATCTTGAGTTTTAATGTTGGGGGCCTCAACTCACCGGTTAAGAGACGTGCGCTATTGACTCTCTTGAGAGACTTGAAGTACGATGTCTTCCTTTTACAGGAAACCCACTTATTAAGATCAGATTGGAAATGCCTCAGCTCCAGGTGGTTCGATAGGCAATACTTCTCTTCAACTGGAGACAAGAAGACGGGAGTAGCAGTTTTGTTTGCCACCCACTTCCCCGGCAAGGTTTTGGGCATACAATAGAGGTACTGGGCTGAGCTCTGGCCTTGAGGGTGGGCATGGGGAACCACATTTACACCATTGCAGCCATATATAGCCCGAACGAACGTCAGTTGACGTTTCTCAATGACACCTTGAATGCTATCCTTGAGTCACCAGACGAAGACCTCTTCATAGAGGAGGACTTTAATATAGTACCCGATGCACAGCTAGATCGCTCCGTACAAAGACAGGGGCACAAGGGCGTTATCTGTTGCTATGCAGCAAAAAGTGAAGGACCTGGGTCTGACAGATGTGTGGAGGTAGAGTTACCCTTACGCTAGGGAGTAAATATGCTTTTCAGCTGCTCACCAAACGTATGCCCACATAGATTGGTTTTTAACAACCCCAATAGTCATGAAAGCCACAAGGCGGGTCAAAAAAGGAACCGCTGCCCTTTCAGACCACTCGCCAATCAGTTTAGAGTTGCACATTCAGGGGGGCACCCCGGGACGCGGGCTGTGGAGACTCAACCATAAACTGCTCTCTTATTTGGCTAATGCTCAAGAAATACAGGCGACGATCAAGTAATATTTTGAGATTAACGAGATCGGAGCATCCTCGGTCTCTCTTTTGTGGGACGCCTTCAAGGCAAACGTTCAAGGACGATTTATTGCAATAGCGGCAGGAATCAATAAAAACAGAAAAGAAAAACTGGAAATGCTCAAATCAACTGCGATCGGGCGGAATACTCTCTCCTGCGGACCAAACAGGTATTACGCCAGGAGTAATAAAGCAGGGAAACTCCTTGCAAACTTACTCTGTGCACAGACGAATACTCAGCATATTGTAGATATTAGAGACGGCCAGGGAGGAGTCTTGCGCACAGCCTCTGATAACTCAGACAGATTTGAGTCCTTTTACACTGATTTATATAGCACTGACGTCCTAGACCCGGGAAGAGCCGAGTGCTATATGCATGTTGTCCCAGTGGCATTCCTTCCCCCCACGGAAGGTGAGGAGTCTGGATGCAGATGTTCACATAGAAGAGGTCCTTAAGGCCATCCGAGATCATGCGTCCGGAAGGCCCCTGGAGAAGAAGGATTCTTGACAGATTTCTAAAAGACATTTGCCAGTGAGTTGGCCCCGATTTTGGTACGATGATTTAATTTGTTTAGTGATACCGGTAGTTTGACTATGACTATGGCTGAGGTGGTTGTGATCCCTAAACCGGGCAAGGATCCACTAGACTGTGCGGCTTAACACCTTTTTTCTTTACTAAACATTGACCTTAAGATATTCACAAGTACACTGGTTGCCTGGCTGGTGCCACATATGCCGGGCCTGATTAACCCCGATCAGTCGGGGTTCATTCCAGAACGCAATTACAGTGATGGGACGCATCGGGTATGCGATTTGTTGAATAAATCCTTGTGCACGCAGACACCTGCAGTGCTTCTTTCGATCGATGCTGAAACGGCATTTGACCAAGCTCACTGACTGTAATTGCAATGGGTCCTGCATAAATTCAGAGCGGGGACAGATTTTTGAGATGAGTAGACTGCTTGTATAGGGATCCACAGGCAAGGATAGGGTCAACAGTGTGTCCTCTAAACCATTTCATATTAGGAGAGGTACGCAACAGGGCTGCCCTTTATCGCCTCTGCTCTTTGCTCTATATATGGAGCCATTTGCAGAAAGGGTACGCCAAAAAACGATTTTCACTGAGATCAGAATGGGCGATAGAGAGCATAAAAGTTCTCTTTACACGTACGGCGTGGTCTTGGTTTTAACTTGCCCGATGACTTCCCTGCCCCCCTTGCTGGAGGAGCTTGAACACTTCAGTTGCACTTCGAGCTTCAAGGTCAATATCATCAAAACACAGGCACTGAGCTTGACTCTCCCCAAGACGGAGCAGCAGGCACTGGCAGCGCGGTTCCTGTTCAAGTGGGCGCTGAGGGGGTCCAGTACCTGGGACTGTAGTTCTACCCCACTCTAGACAATATAGCCCAAGTGAATTATGCTGCTCTCTAGGCAGAGGTCAGGGGTGACATCTCGAACTTGAGGAGGCAAACTATGTACTGGCTGGGAAGATTGGCAGCCATCAAAATGATCATACTTCTGCGCATCCTATATGTGATGCAGACAATGCAGCTACGACCGCCACCCACTATGCTTACACAGCTGCAATGCCTTATTGATAACTCCGTTTGGGGAGGTAAGAAGGGGTGAATGGCCCATCACTTGACATATCTGAAGGTGGAGGATGGGGGACTGGGAGTCCCGCATCTGGTACTCTACTTTCAAGTGACACAACTTAGATTTATGCTCGAGTGGTACAAATTGGAGTCGGAGAAGCACTGGTGCTTCATTGACCGCTCAATAGTGGGCATGCACATCTGGAAAGTTCCTTGGCTACCCCGGTGGCACCGACCTAGTAGCGCCTATATATGCCCGGTCCTGAGAACCACTCTGGGAGTGTGGATAGCGTACAGGTGCCGTGCAGCCTCTCAACCCCTATGTCTCCCCTGAACCCCTTTACAGGAAACCCGGATTTCCCTCCGGCAAGTACAGGTAACTGTTATCTTCACTGGCAGGAGTCCAACTGCAAATGTATTGGAGATCTTGTCGATGAGAAGGGAGTGATGGATTTTGCTAGCCTCATACCAACTGGGTGACCCAGCCACAAGTACACCCCCACGCGATCCGCGCCATTACCAAATTTAGGCGATGTTTCATTACAAGGAAATCTAAAAAGCGATGCCTGTCAGACATGTACTCTTTCCTAAGCACACCAAGCAGCGTTGTAGGTTCCCTGCGCAGCGTAGATGGGAGGCGGAATTGGAGTATGAGTTCTCCCCCATGGAATGGCAAGACAACATCCATAGGGCCTGGACATCCTCCTGCAGTACTGCGGGTAAAGAAATGTTTTTAAAAACTGTGCCTTATTGGCAATATACGCCGGCGAGGCTAGCCAGATGAAAACCGGGAGAGGTGCAATAGGCAATAACAAAGCACTTAAACTGCAGCTCAGATGGGTGTGTGGGGACACTTTGAGTGGGGACATAGGGCAGTTAGAGGTTGCTGTGGTCAAATTGTGGCAGTGGGAGTTGTTTATCTCTCATGATCTGGGGCCACCAATGGTTTAACATTAAATGATTGGGGCTCCTGCAGAATATGAGGAGGCGCCCCTGAGTCTCCTATACCTCACAGACCATTATTGACTTTGTCCTAAATGAGGCCCCACCTGAAGGTCTGAAGGCCATCTGAAGGTTTGGGGGCCTCTGGAGGGTTGTGGGCCGTTAGCATGGAAGGGGTAGCAGGGGCCTATGTTACGCCTCGGGAGCCTCCTTATGATGGAACACAAACTGAGGACTACTGAGTACCAAGTGCAAGCCTATAACAATCACTGAATGTATAGCGACTTAGCAGTGTGACATCAGGAAAGCCCAAGTCTTTACATTGGGGATGTCATGTGCCTTAGAAACTCTGAAATCCACAAAGCACACAATAGCACTCAATACATCGACATTGAGACAGAGTTTTTGTTTTAAAAGAGTAGTTTAGGTCACAAACAACTAGATGATAAACATATAATGGCATTTTTACCAACTGAAACAAAGACCTCTCTAGCCCCAGCTGGAGTTCTCAATGCAAAGCCCCTTCCAATTGTATTTGCCAGAATTCACAATGTATAATCCTATTTATTGTATTTCCTACAAGGTTACTCCATGTGAAGTCCCTTCCTGCTTTATTTAACTGAGTCTACGATAATAATGTCAGTTTTAAGGAGGGGTAGTACTGCCCAATCAAATGCCTGGAAAGACAAATAACAAAGTGACAGGAGCCAAAGTCTCCCTCTCAATTCTGCTCTTCAATTAATTTTTTGTGACTAGGGGGCAGATGTATCATCCGTTTTTTTTGTCGCAAACGCTGCGAATTGCAAAAAAGCTGCGTTTGCGACAAAAAAATCGGCAAATGCAATGTATCAAAAAATCGCACCGCAAAATTAAGGAAACGCAAAATTTGCAATTCCTTAATTTTGCGCAAGCATTTAAGGAATCGCAAATTGCGATTCCTTAAATGCTATGTATGTAGCATTTAAGCTTTGCGAATTTAGGCTAAGAAATTGCAAATTATCACCAACTTGTATTTGGTGGCAATTTGAGAATTCTTTTATAAAAACACTTTTTGACATTTCTAAAGGTGCCATGTGACGCTCATACATGCCCTAATGTGCGCCATATGTGCACACATGTCAATTTCAGGGGGTGCAGCAGGGTGTCCTTAAGACACCCTTGCACCCTTGAAATTATTCTCAATTTGCGATTTGCAAATTGCGAATTGCTTATTTGAGAATAACTGTCCATTAATTTCTATGGGCCTTCTGGCCCATAGAAATAAATGGGAAATTATTCCTTAATTGCGATTAGCAATTTGCTAATCGCAATTAAGGAATTGTAAGAAATCGCAAAAAATTAGCGAATTTCTAGATACATACCATTTAGCAATTCTCAATAGCGATTCCTTAAAAATCGCTATTTGAGAATCGCTAAAGGGTATCTTGATACATCTGGGCCTAGATGAACTCCGGCAAAGAGTGAAAGTGTTCTCTGCCGGGCTGTTACTCATGGCCATGGTTTCTGCACAAAGAAATCCACCAGCATCAGTGACACTTATAAAAGCGGTCCAACCAGCCCGCATCTCTCTTCCCTCAGTATGAAAGCTGTGCGAGCAGCTGCCCTAGGAGAAAGAAGCTGCGAATTCCCAAACCACTACACACTGCCTGCTATCACTGTGAAAGCGTGACACACCAGGACCACGACCTGCTTCTTTTTTAGGGCCTCATTTACAATATTTTGACACACAACAGTGCAGCAAGCCTTCCTGCCATGCATCAAAATAAAAGAGGAGGAAAGCGCTGTAGCTACAAAATACTGTGCATTCCTGTTCTCCCAAGTGCCGGCGCACGAACAGCAGCTGCCCACCAGCGCAGACATCCTTGTGTCATTTTGTAAGGGTGCCGGTGCTGAGGGGATGATTGTTGTTTTGCAGGAAGGGACACCTTACTGCACAAAAGCAATCATTAAAGGCCTTTTCCTCTTTTCTATGCATGCTACGGAATGCAGCATGCATTGAAAGAGGAAGAAACAAGGAACAATGAAAGTATTTCTCCTCGTTGTGCCTCCTTACGCCTCCCTGAGGGAGGTGTAGGATTCTGACGCATTTCCAGGTTTACAAAATATTGTAACTCTGGGAATGCATCACGTTCAATGGATGTTGCGTGGGAAGACCCGCAGCAACACCCATGGAACGCACCTTTCCTGCAGAGTTATACAGGAAAAGGAAACAAACTTACAAGGCCCTGAGAAGTCACGCAAGAAGACTTTACATGCCCTTGTGAATATTCGTAAGCCCATTGCGCTATTGGTGCATCAAAAATGGTGCACCAGTGGCACAATGGGCTTGTAAATAAGCCACTTAGGGGCATATTATCAAGGGGGTTTATCTCCGCTTTTTTGGCTTTAAAAGCCAAGAAAGCGGAGATAAAATTATCTCCCTATTACCTAGCTATCGCTAACACCAGTTAGCGACAGCTAGTAGGAGATAGCGACCATCTTGGGCCCCACTTTGCATGTCAGTGATATTTATCACTAATGACATGCAAAGTGGGCGTGCCAAGATGTTAGCGACTGGAAACAGTCGCTAACATCGCTATCTCCTATTACCAACTTTTGGAGATATTCGCGCTAAGCGCGAATATCTCCAAAAGCTAACACCTGCCCTGAGCAGTTCTTAGCCATGTTATCCAATGGGAGGTGGATAACATGGCTAAGAGCATTTGCTCGGTAATGCATGAACATCGCTGACTTTTCAGCGATATTCATGCATTTCGGCCGATTTTTATCGCTTAGGAGATAAACCTTGATAATATCAAGGCTCCTAAGCGATAACAATCGCCGCAGTTCGGCGATAAAAATATTGCCGCTAAGCCAACCTAGCGATAATTATCGCTAGTTGTAGGTAATATGCCCCTTAGTTTGGAGGTTGTGTCTTCTTAGGGAGTTTCGGGTGCTGGGCAACACATACATTATGGGCCCCTGTTTGAAAAAACTTTACATTTTATTACCCACTTCCTGCTAATTCAACCCCTATGTCGCTAAACAATAGGAAGCAATAGATTGAAGGCTGAGGTAGAGAAATAGACGGATGCGAGATACACCTAACTCACTTCCCAAGCGGCCCACTGAAAGGCGGTGGCCAAGGGCAAATACCCACTTTGCCCATGCCTTAAAACTTCTCTCTCTGTCGGTAAGGGGGCAGAGGCCCCTTGGTTATCAGTTTATCAGACCCACAGGCCCCATTTGTGGCATTCTCTTAGTAGTGTAGGAGAGTGTACAGCACACATTTGTAATGAATTCTCGGTCTTTGCAGGACACAAGAGGAAGGGTGCTATTAGAATTCAGAAGAATGCCTCTAGTAACGCATGCAGTTAACCATTCCCCCGTTTACCTGCTTGGGAGTCAAGTCTCGAGGTGCAGAACTGAGTACACAGAGCAGAAGGCTCAGCTGATCGCACAGAGTTCTTTAATACACGATGTCTGGACAGGCTTTTTCCCACCTCTTACTTGCTCTAAGGAGTTCACTTGCCATTACGCGCCTTGCAGCCTTGCATAACGTAAAATGAGATATAATTATGAGCAGAACTCACACATTTTCTAGTACAATTAGTCTCTTATTGGTCTTTAAGGGGCATCTGGGATCAAAAATGCAAATTACCCACATCTGTTGCTAAAGCTTAAGGCATCAACAATTTGGCAGGCTAATGAAAATGTAACGTGTGCAGTAATTCTGCAGAAATAAACACATTTAGTGTCTGCTCCAGGCACTTTTTCAATAGGCTAACCTACTTCATCCTTTTTGCAAATGTTTGTGCTCACTGAAGACTTCCCATGTGGACTGCAAGTGCATTGCTCCTAGGACTAGTAAAGTCAAGGAAAGATTTCTTACCGTAAGTCGTTAGAAAATGGGAGAGGAAAAGCTCTGTTTATAGTTGGGGAGAAACAGCTCACTGCTCCAGCAAGGATACGTGTAGGGAGCTTAACTGCAGGTGCCTCATCGAAACAGGCCTTTATTGGTCCAGTAAAATTACTCATACAAACTGAAGGCTGATCCTTTTCTATCTAACCAACTTCTGTCCTTCTTCCTTCCTTCGTGCCCTCTCTCTTCATCCTTTCTGTTATGCCAGGCACCTTGGTGGGGGTTTCCCTCAACATTTTGCCCTCCATCCTCCTGTTTTGCTGACTTCATTTTTCTGGCATTGGGACTCTGAGCACATTAGCGCTGCTAGGCAGTGCTAAGGTGTTTGTGCTCTCTGCTCAAAACATGGAAGCAGTGGCTTGCACCTAATTGGAATATTTGATGTCCCCAGTAAAGTGGTAATCCATGTACACAGGACCTGTGAATTAAATGCTACCAGTTGGCCTGCCACACTGATTGTACCACCCATCGCATTAGCCCTGTAAATATGGCTATGGCCGGCCATTGCACCCTGTGTGTGCAGTGTTAAACTGCCTTTTTGATCTGGTAATATACACCTCTTGCCAGGCCCAAATCTTCCCTTTGAGTGCATATCAGTCATCCCTAGGGTACGCCTTAAATAGCCCATAGGGCAGGGCACAATGTATTTAAAATTTGGACATGTACTTTTGAGTTTTCAATGTTGTGATGGTGAAAAACTCTTACATTTGTTTTTCACTACGGCAAGGCCTACCTCTCCCATAGGATAAAATTGGGTTAACTTATTATAGTTAATAAGGGATACCCTTCATTTAGGGCAATGAGGGTGGAGGTACTTGATAATTATACAAAAAGAAAGAATGCCCGTATTCATCAGAGAGTAATTAACATTCAAAACCAGACATGACATGTAGACTTTGTTCACCATGTCACAGCTCAGCTTCTTGAAAAGATCATTTAAAATGTCTGTGTTGGAATATTCATTAATGTAAGGTGAATGAAGGTATAACTTTTAGAAAGCTGGCATTTACCTGCCCTAGCTAATTGGTGCCTGTAGCCTGTTCCTTGGACACATGACTGGGTGTAGTAGCCAGTTGAACTTTATTTATTCATCCCAGGAAGCTACTCAATAGAGGGATTAGGTGTGCCTGGATGGGCCATCAGCTGGCAGGATGGGGGCAGAGCTGGGCATAGCCCTGCTTGAAAACTCAATAGGCTGTGCCGTGCCTTCACACAAATGACTTGTCACCAGTCATTCACAAGAGAGTAATGACCATTCAAAAATAGACATAACATGCAGACTTTTTTGATGAAAGTTGAGCACACCTCAATTGCTCCCAGTCACAGGTAAGAGCAGCTTTCCATGACGACTCTGGTGTGAAGTAAACCTCTCACAGACTTCAGCATGGGTGCTGTTTTTATATTAAAACAAGTTTATCTCACTGTACCAGAGATGCAGACCAACATTTTAATTAGACTGTAGCAGATAAGTCGTCTCCTGTGAACATATAAAATAAAACAATTCCTTGTGTTCTGAATGATACGACCCTGGAACTAAATGTGCAGTCTACAAATTGACAATGTCTACCTAAAATGAATGTGTGCAAAGGACATTTTCGCAATATGGAAAACCATGTACAAGTTACCTCTAGAAAATGATAATGAGAAGCTAAATTGGAGAGTAAACATGGGCCACATAACAGGAGTCCTCTAGAACTTTCTCCTAATTCAAAGTGGGCACCAGGTAAAATAATGGACTACAAGAGCCAACCCTTCAGCACACATCTGGACCTGTGGATGACTCAGAAGGACTACTGTGCTGCTCTGTTGCAAGAAGGACTGCTACTCTGCTGCCTAAGTGAAAAGGACAGGACCTCTATCTTGAAACCAGGACCACCAGAGTGACTCCAAGGGCTAATTGACTGGCCTACTGATCAGAGCCTCTAAGACAGAAAAGGCTCCAGGCACCTTGAACCCAGCACCTGGTCTCAGCCTTCTGTGAGTCTTGCCCTTAAGTGGTGCCACCACAGCTCGGGACACTTGGAAGTGGGCCTGAAGGTGCTCTGCCCTCCCAGCTGTGGTCCTATTAGCAGCATGGCCATCTCCTCACAGCTGCCTCGGAACAGCCAGACCGCGATGCATCCCTTTTACCAAACATCCCATTGCAACCCACAGTCTCCTCGAACTGCTGCTGCGTGATGCATCCTCAATGCAGGCCTACGCCTCACAAGCCCTTCGTCAGCGGCCTCTTCGAGGGCAGCAGAGGACTCTGCACCGCAAGCTCTGTGGCTTCTTTGGAGCATGCTTTTGCGCAGCTCATCTTCAGTGCAGTACTTCGCATTGTAAGCCCCTCATTGATGACATCCTCAACTGGAATGCAGTTCTCATTTCAACCCCGTAGCCCCCTGCAACAGCCGCTGCATGACGCATCCTCAATGCACGATCTCACAACGCTCCATAAACTAGGATTTAAGGTATTTTGTTCAGCGGGCTAACTGGGTCCCTGTCTGGCTGAACTTGTGACTGTGTCTCTGTCCAGTGTGACCAGATAATGGCAGCTGGCTCTTTGTGCTTCTAGGCACTATTTTTACTTAAAAGTGGAAATTGTGCATCTCCAGTTCTAAATGATTGGATTTTAGGCAGTTTGTCGTCAAATAATTTATTATATTTTATTCTATTTTTCTAAATTGGTATGGGATTTTTCTTATGTTTTGTACTCACCTTTTTACTGTTTGAAGTGCTGCTCAAATACTTTATACATTGCCTCTAATTAAGGCCTGGCTGCTTTTGTGCCAACCTACCAGAGGGTTAAGCACATGGTAATGTGAGGTTTGCTTGTGTTTAACTGTGACAGAGAATGTGGTTGCTGCTTGAGTAAAGTTTCACCCCCCACACCAGTGGCCAATTTCCAACACTCTACTTCAATTATTCCTTATTCCTTTCAGCCATTCCCACATAAGATTTCTTTCCTACCTCCCTTACATACTTTCTTCTTCTGTGAGCAGGTTTTAACTTTTGCAGCCCAAGGTGCCAACATTGCTCCTCCATTGACTTATGGACGGGGTCAGAGTTTCTATTGGTGCAGCAGATGCAGTTACACCAGGGTGCATAGGCCTGAGGGGCCCACTGAATCCTGATTATTGCTGTAATTAATAATTAAATCAGTAGCCTGGGGCCTATTTCCTTCCTTTCACTAGGGACCATGGCACATTAGCTACTCTACTGCTTATGCAGGCTGGGGGCTTAGAGTCCTGCAGGAGTAGCAACTCTTACAATTAGCCTCTTATGTTTGAGTGTCAGAAGTGAGATGAAATGCACAGTTAATAAATGGGATTCTGCAATCCTGTAAAAAAAAGTCTCTAATTTCTGTATAAAATCGTTGACTTATGATGTGCCCTGTCACCGAAAAAGTTATCAGAACTCCACTGTAATAACTTATTATAGTGGAGTTCAGAAGTCACAAGGCCTGGTGCCAGAGCCAGCAGTTGAGGGAAAAGGTAGGTCAGGTCAGGGAGTATAACTGAAGGAGCTGTTTAAGGAACAAGACAAAACATGGCTTTTCCCTTTTTAGGTCGTGCTGGAGAAAAGCAATGCGAAGCATTGCATCCAGCTCGACAACTAATGTCGCCCGCCTCCTGGGAATCTGAGACAGGGGTCGGGCATGCGCGGCGATTGGTGTCTGTGGACGCACACGTCCAGGCCGACGCCGTGCACATTTCCTGCCTCAGATTCACTGAAGTGCGCAAACACACACATACACACATGCACATGCACACACACACGCAGGCAGGCACATACACACATACACGCTCGCGCATGCACACACACGGCAGGCACACACACGGCAGGCACACACACACAGGCACACTCCCCTCCCCCCCTTACCTTACCGGGCTCGCACCATGTGGAACACGCCGGGCTTTGCTCCTCTGCCAGGCCAGCACGAAGCGGGACTCTCCCCTTAAGCATGGGAGCCCCGCAGTCTCCCCGCTGGTCTTCCCCCGGGCCCCCTCCTGGGACCCGGGACTTCAGCTGCAGCACTTCGCTAAAATCGCTTTGACTCCGGGCTCGCTCCTCAAAACGAAACTTAAATAACTTGCTTAGATTCTGTTGGTCCTCACAAACTACACGGACCAATCCCCGTGGTCCCTTCGCCTTTTGTTTTTCAGGTCTACTCCAATCGCATGCGCATTTCTGGGGACTGGCTACTGCCTTCGTGGAGCTGGCCAATTGCCATCTTAGAGCTAAAATAGTATTAGCATTCGTCAACACCATGTGTCCAATAACCAGTCCCTGCTTGTAGAAGGGCGGGGTTTCCAATGGCAGTGGCACTATTGAATGCTTTCAGATAAACTATCTGGACCCTCGTATTCCTTCTTTGATTTCCGCCGTGTGAGGTATTCCCAATACTCCTTTTATTCAATTATTGTTTTCTTTTACATTTAATGGTAATTTGCTTGCGCGTTCATGGCGTGTCTGCTGGTGCCCATTTATCACAGTACCCGTCTTCCTTGTGCTTTGATGTTTCGGGGTGTGAGTTCTATTGCAGTGCTTCTTCTTCGTAACAAGGGTTGCCACGTTTCTCTCAAAAAGATGCCCATTTATGTTTAGCGGTTATCGTAGGTGTAAGCGCGCGGTTATCATAGGGGTAAGTGCTTTTAGGTGATGAGTATGATGAAGTATGAAAGCGGATCACCCCTCCTTAGACATCCCAGCACCGTAAAAGTGTGCCTGGATAGGGTACAGTAACAAGATTAATCATAGAACGAATTTAACATGTTTATTAACAAAATCGTTATGAAAATGAATGATGAAATGTAAAATTTCGATTGATATTCTTTTGTGCGCCGTAGATTGGTAGGGGATAGCTAATTTCCTACTGTAGAAACAGTAAAGTACTGTGTTTTAGCCATGTCCCTGTGGGCATGGAGCGTGTAGGGCACTGACACACACCTTTCCCGATTGCACTCTGGAGACCCCCTGCTGTCACGGGTCTAATTTCACCAAGCTCGGTCATGAACTCCAGCGAGACCCCTGGGAGAGGCAGCCCTCCACTCCCCCACTGGCGTAGGGTGCAGGAGAGTCAGAGTGCACACCCAGCGCTCACCGGAGTTGCACAAACAGGCAGGGCGCATCCCACAGCCCTTCTGATTTATTGTCCATCTGCTGCGAAAACTTTTGACAACTCTCAGCCCCCACGTGATTCTGACCTGTGACCTTCAGCATTACATATCACCAAGGGCCTCATTTATGAATTTTTGCCGTAGGAAAGCGCAGCAGGCCTTCCTGCTGCGCTTCCCTACGGCAAAAGAAAAGGGCAGAAATGCGCCGTATCTATAAGATACGGCGCATTCCTGTCCTTTTCCCCTGCGCCGGCGCACAATGGGCTGCCTGCGCCAGCGCAGGCACCCTTGCACAATGGTGCAAGGGTGCCTGCGATGCGGGGAAGATTATTTTTGTACAGGAAGGGAAACCTTTCTGTACAAAAATAATCACAAGAGGCTTTTCCTCTTTCTATGTGTGCTGTAGAATGCAGCACACATAGAAAAAGGAAATACGAGGAGAAATAAAGACATTTCTCCCTGTTGCGCCTCCCTTACGCCTCCCCTGGGGAGGCGTAAGCTTTTGGCACTGCTTCAGAGTTGCGATTTCTCGTAAATCTGGGTCAGTGTCAAAAGGCCATGGATGTTGCTGGGAACGCCCCCAGCAACACCCATTGCACGCCCCTTTAACGCAGAACACTGCGTTAAAGGGACTGATATTTATCAGGCAGCAGTACGCCACAAAAACTGGCGTACTGCTGCCTGATAAATACCACGCAGGCTTCTGCGCCACGGAACTTCATGAAAAGTGAAGTTCCGATGGCGCAAGGGGCCTCATAAATGAGGCCCCAAGTACTTAGTGGAGGTCAGGCCGGCTGCACCAGCGAGATGAGGGCTGCAGGAGGGCTCCGCCATTACTCACGCTGCAGCTCTTCGCCTTTTATCAGAGTGAGATGCGGCGCACAGCCGGGGTTGAAGGCACCAGGTCTGACTGGGCAGAGAAAGAGAGGCGATGTCTTCATCACAGCTCGCTGCATATTTATTTATTTATTTATTTATTTAATGCTATTAGCAGCTTGCCCATCCCACTCAATCAGGTCCTTAAAGACTTTGTAATCGGCCCTTAATGTTCCTCACCAAACTCCGTTACCTCCACCCATTTTCCTCACACCTCCTGCCATCACACCTCAACGACCCCTGCCCCCACAACAAACACCACAGTGTCTTCCTGCCCATGGAGACCGGGCTCGTTCAATTTAAAGTCTATATGGAAACTCCCAAGCGTGAAAAGCAATATTTGAATGTTATGCTGCTGGCAGCCACCGTAATGTCATTTCTAGTGGAAATGGCGGGCCCAGCCTGCATAGGTGCTGTTGATCTTTTACGGGTATCTGTTCACATTCAATTCCCTTTTTACAGCTGAGCCATCATTAAGCTATCCGCGGATCTGGAGATAATTGTGATGGGAGCAGGTGAAAAAGGCAAATCCCTTCCACAAACAGGAACATTAAAATCCAGGTCACAGACACTGAGCTGTAGTGGCCAATTCAGGGGCTTTTATTGCACATTAACTCCATGCGCGCTAGCGGAATTCCGCTCCTGCGCTGAGTTTTCGTAAATCGCATGCTACGTGACGAGCTGGGCTCGTCATCAGCGTGCGAGGAGGCTACGCCATGACGAGCCCAGCTCGTCATCAGCGTCGAAGGGGTTAACACATTGCAGTGCTTTACAACCACATAACACTTCTACTTATTTTCTTTATTTAACGTCGGCCAGGTGCCATTAACCACAACAACTTTCACCAGGTTCTCTATTGATTCCAGGGGATGTGGTGGTCCCTGCATTACTGATTCATTGTCTTTTGCACTCTACTCCTCGATTTGATTAATGAACCAAGCCAAAAAAGAACCCTCCCCAGAATTATTTAGGCGTTCCAGAAGAGTTAGGGGAGTCCTGTCATCTGATTTAATCCAGATGTGCCTCGGTGGCCTGCAAACCCTTCCATTCTGGCTATGGAAGTGTCTGAGAATAGTCACAGGTTGAATGGTACAAGAACAAGCATTTGCAATGCAATAGGTCTCGCATTTGCGAGAGTTTTACATATTGGCATTGTAATTGACAATGCCTTTTTTTACGTTTTAAAAAGTGGAGCTCGGGAATCAACTATTTTAGCAATTAGACATACTAGACAATCAATAATAAAATGTAACTCTGGCAGTAGCTTAGCCCAGCAAATTAGAGGTAAAGTTGAAGGAGCTGAGTGAGCACAAAACTGAGTTAGAAATTGTAGGGGTGCGCCATATTCATGAATAATCAGCACCCACATATATAAAGGCCTATAATCATGTTTAAATGTGATGTAGGGCTATGGAATAATGTGCCAAGGTTTACATAGAATAATGTAAAGTGTTTCGAAAGTATTAATGCCACTTTTATTTAGAAGTATTGTTTGCAGTGAAATTTCTACCCAATTCATTAATGTATTAAGATGCTTTATTAGAAATTCACTATTCTATTCATATAACGAGATAGAAGTGCTTAAGTTAGAAAATGTGTTTAGAAAATGTATTTCTGCTATAATGATGAAGGCCTAATGAACGAAAATGTATTGCTCATGTTAGGATGTGATACCCAGAAACGTGCAGAGGCCCAGGTGGGGAAAAAGACTGTGTAGGCCGAATTGAGAATGTTTCACTTGACATTAAATCATGGAAATGTCTTTTCTAGAAGGTTGCTTTAGAAAATTAATTGCAAGTAACATGGAACTGTGAGCCGATTTATGTGCGTTCTTTTGCAGGTGCAAGGTTAACTAGAGATTGTAGAAGAAGGGCCCATTGTGTATGAGCGTTAGGATGGTAGTATCAGACATGGAGGAGTGACTGCGGAATGTAGGGAAGCAACTTCAAGAGAAGAAGGCTCTGGGACCCAACGACGTTTCCAACGGACAAGGATGAAGATGTCGTAATGGAAATTACTGAAAGTTAATACCTTTGAGAGGGGCGTACCTTAGGGCGTGTCGCCCATATTGTGGGGTTTTTGTATTAGGGACAGCACCCCCGAAGCGGAGGCAGAGTAGATGCGCATGAGGGCAAAGAAAGATGCTGGGCAGGCAGAGAGCTTTGTTATGCGAGATGGGTTCTTAGACTAAGTCCGAACAAAGTGAGTGTGCTTCTTTAGAAGTCACCACGGCTGACACATTTGTTAGGAGGGAACTTTGTTAAGTAGGGATGTCACTTAGTATAGTGTAGGGACAGATTAATCCGGATGTATTCCTTCTTTTCCTGATGCCTACCAAAACCCAGGTTATAGCAATTTTTGTTAGTCTGATGATTTTGGAGTTGATACTGGTATTGTTTCTTAGCCGATTAAGACTTTTCCGTAGAATCATGTTTGTATTATTGCCTGTTTATCTTTTGAATCTTTTGCTGAGGTGTTTATATACACAACTGTTTTTGGCTTTATAATAAATCTTTAAACTCGATCTTTTGTCAGTGGTTCTTCGGGGAAAGCAACGGGGATAGTTCAAGTTGATATTACACTGTTAAGATAGATTGCCTTCTACACTCTATGACAGGTAAAAAGGTCTAGTCGACCTGTGATGGGATTCTGGAAAATGTTATTCTGATTCTAGAGAAAAAATCCCGCCTTTCCAGTTGGTAGCAGAGTAGGATGGTTTATCTTCTGGAGTGAGGGTAATCTAGGATAGGTTAAGATTTCCCCAAGGCCCATAGAGATCTGGAGATGTGCGTCCGCAGAACCGCGGACGGAGGATGGCGTTCCACGGAAAATGACGGAGAGTGACGGTGCGGCAGAAAGCAGCAGGTCATAAGAGAGGGAGTATGAAAAGGGTCATGCGTGTTAGATTGCGGTGTGCATTGTGTTGTTGAATTGTATTGTCTAGCGGAGTTGAGTGCCTGGAGTGTGAAAGGAGATCAGGTTGTGAGTGCGCGCAACCGGTGATAATCTTAGACTCAAGGAGAGTTTAAGTGGTTCGGGTGTATCGAACACCCACGGTAATTGTCGACCATTGAAAGGGGGTCATGAGGTACCATTGATCGCCCGCAGGACCGAGATAGGGGTAACAAATGTGTGAATGCGTGGGTAACGGACGCTGGTCGGAAGTTGCCATGTGTATGTAACCTATCAGAGAGGCGATTGTCTGGTCGTTAAGTGGACAGACATTTGCCAGTCGGTGACAATTACAGTCAGACTGTGGACGTACAGTCAAGGAAGTGATTGCTTGGTCGGAAGTGATAATTTCAAGTGTATGATTGGGACGCATGCATGACCGAGAGACGAGCGGAGAAAGGAGGGGAACTGCTGCGAAGCGGAGGCGAGTGACGTCAGAAAGAGCCGCGCTGGGATAGGACGGTTAGTGTAGAGCCGTGCTGAGATTGGGCGGTTAGAGAGAAGCGAGTGACGTCAGAAGAGAGCCGCGCTGGGATAGGGCAGTTAGAGTAAAGCCACGCTGGGATTGGTGGATTGTCATTGGGAAGTAAACGAGCATAGTAAACAAGGAAACGTTGTGGGTTTCATCATGAAATGTCTAAAAGGATTGCGGAGCTGTTTTAAGGGAAAAAAAGAAACTAGAACATCGGGGTGGGGAACAGGCTCCACCCGAGGATACGCCAGCTCATTACATGGCTACGAATGTTGGGTTACATACTATATTGTGGCTTGAGAACTGGTGTAAGATGACTGACGGAAGTGAGGAATTGACTTTTCCTTGGTACTGGACATTCAGATTGGAGGTGCTGTACCAGTTAAAAGCGACTATGTCTTCTTTACGGCCTTTGCCTAGACCAACACAGTTTGAAGCATTAAATGCATGGATCAGGGCAGCCTACACAAAGAACAGAGATAGAAGACAGGAAAGAGTGAAGAGATCAGTTAGGGTGGTACAGGACGCGAGGTGGGATGCACTGGCCAAAAGGTGGAGAGTGCAGACCATTGTGGGAGATAGACTGTACCCACTGTTGGTCAACGCAGGGGAGGCGCAGAGAAAGAACACAGAGGATGACGACAGCGAGACGGACGACAGTCTGATAGAGAGACTGTTGTCAGAGAGACCACCTCCATATAATCCGGAGGTAGAAGGGAGGCCAGCACCACCAATGGGAAGAGAGACATCTGTAGTAGACGGTGGAGTCTTAAGAGAGAGCGACTTGGGCCCAGTAGGGGACAGGTCCGGCTCAGTGGAAGGAGAGGGGGTACCCCAGTTTTCCCCAGAGAGAAGAGTTGTGGGAAGATTTACGGTGCAGAAGGTACATCGTGAGGAGGGAGTCGGTTCTCAGAGACTGCCAGTCACCATAGGTCCCATAGTATCAGTGTACAATCCAGAACAGACACAAGGTGAGAGTCTGCCACAAATAGACAGAGAGAGAAGTACCAGCGAAGGTAGAAGTAATGTGGCGGACGAGTGGAACTAATGGTCCAGACCTATAGAAAGGAGCACCCCTTTGGCAGCATCGGGAGACTCATCCAGAGAACAGGGGTGTTTAAGAGGACCGATGGATTTGAGAGGGCCACGGCCAAGGCCGATTAGAGAATTGAGGCCAGATTTGCGAACTTGGGAGACGGTCGTGGACACCCCGAGCGACCGATCAAGGGAAGATTGTGGTCAGGGAAGTCAGGAGAATAGGGGGGGCGTCTCACTGCACGTCTAGCGGAAGCAGGCAGGAATGGGACCGGGCGAGCGAGGAAAATAGTGGAGCGCCCCTCCCTGTATCTACAGATAGAAGACAAGACTGGGACCGTGAAAGTTGGGAGCAAGGAAGTGTTCCCCATAACACACCCGAGGAAGACAGACGAGTCAGTCAGGAATGTAAAGGGAGAGACTCTAGTGAAACCTCTAGTCAAGGCACATTGAGGGCAGCAATAAAAGCAAGGAGAATAGATGTGCTGAGACTTAAATCAGAGGTGGAGCAGATAGTGGAAGGTACAATACCCCTGGAGAGAAAAGAACTTTACGAACCAGATGAACTGTTGTTTGTAGCGAAAGATGTTACTCGCAAAGCTAGGACAGCTCACGAGAAGCTAACCGAACTAGCAAACAAATACTCAGTGGATCTGACCAGGACAAAGGCATTTCAGGGTGGCCATAGGTTGCAGTATTCAGACCAAGATCTAGACGAGAAGAGAGTGATCGGATTAAAAACCCACATCAGAGAATTAATTGTGGGAATCCGAACATGGGTCCAACTGGACAAATGGGAGGAAAAGTGGTCAAGGAAGAAGAGCGTTAGGCGAAGCACTATAGAGACAGCACCGGGAGTGGGGCTGATGCATGCAGAAGCATACCCCTTGAAGGAGGTGGCTCATGGGGGATATGTGCATGTACCTTGGAGTAGGGGAGATTTGGCTGCTTTTACGAACACATTTCCTAAATTGAGGGAGAGTCCAGTAGAATGGTACAAACAGGTAGAGAGGTTCGTTAAGATCTCGAAGGTACTGTGGGTTGATTTGAACATGTTGTTTGACATTGTGGTTCCAGGGGACCTGTGGGTAGCATATAAAGTCAGGGTTGAATGGCCCACAGAGGAGCCAGAACGAGATACAGTCACGAAGGGTGATGATAAAGTACGAACAGGCAATTACGTGGTTAAAGACTAAGGTACCACCACAGGACATAGATTGGGTGAAAATAGATCGAACTAGACAAGAACCGAAGGAGACAGTCCATGAGTACTATGAGAGATTGTTGCAGATATTCAAACAGTGCAGTGGATTGGATATGATGGATCCAAAGGACATGGGACAGTTTGTGTCCAAGTTTGTTCTGGGACTGAGACCCGAGATCTGTCTCATGATACAACAACATTTGATTTGTTGGCAGAACAAACCTCTAGACGAGATCCTGAGGTATGCAAGGTACTGCAGTGATGAGATAGACTCTAAGACTAAGAAGCTCAAGGATAAGCTGATGCTAGTCCAGATGCAACCGGGAGGACAGGGTCAGTCTGGAAATGGAACATTAGGGAGGAGATCGGGCGGTCAGAAAAGAGACAGTGAGGATGGTCCAAGGCCAAGGGTAGACTTGGCGACTCTGAAAAAGACAACTAAGTGTCATCAATGTCATGAGATCGGGCATTGGAGGCGCGAGTGTCCCCATAACCCAGAAAATCAGGTACAGGAGGAGGAAGAGGAGAGTCAGGCCCCTCAAATACCGAGAACAACAGTAGTTAAGTTCAAGGCGGCAAAAGGGGGGACTTCCGCTCCTAGAGCTCCGGTTCCTCAACCACCGAAGATTGCGGCAGGGAACAAGGTTTACCTGCAGATGCCTCTCATGGTAGACGGAGACGAGTACTATAACTTTGACCCAGTGACAGGACGGTGCCTGAGTGAAGAGGAGAACTGTACCCTAGGAGCAGTATTGGTGATAGACCAGATGGGACCCTTTGTAGAAGCTGATGTAGCTGGACACCCCACCACCTTTCTAGTGGATACGGATGCTACTCGTTCTACGGTACGGTCTGCAGTAGTTCCTAACTTGCTACTTTCCGGACAAACAATCCAAGTTGTAGGGGTCGCAAATAGGAGGATGACAAACCCACTGACTGAGCCAGTCCCAGTAAAAATAGGGAATTTCAGGGACAGCCACCAATTCGTGGTATGCAATTCTAGTCCTGTGTGCCTGCTAGGAAGGGATCTGTTGTGTAAACTTAACTGCACCATCTACTGTACCCCTAAGGGAGTAGAGTTAGAGACAAATGATGATGATGCTGCCTTTAAGGTTGGTAACACACACGTGTGCATAGAACTGTATCCTGCACTAACGGTGGAGGAACTCCCTTTGGACTTGAGAGAGGCAGTCAGACAGGAACTTTGGGACTTTACAGGAGAGGAGATTGGATTGATCAAAGGAGTGGAGCCAGTTAAGATTCAAGTGAGACCTAATTCAGAGTTTCCAAGAACACCCCAGTACAAGTTGACTCCAGAAACAATTGCGGGAATAAAACCTGTGATTGAATCCATGATTAGACAGGGAATTCTGAAGGAAGTAATGGGCAGTCCATGTAACTCTCCGATCATGGGCTTGCAGAAGCCTAGCGGGAAATTCAGGATTGTGCAGGATTTACGAAAAGTGAACGACATAGTTGTTCCATGCTGTCCAGTGGTACCGAATCCATCAGTGATATTGTTTCAGATTCCAGCACAGGCTGAGTGGTTCACAGTGATTGACTTGTGTCAGGCATTCTTCTCAATACCATTACATGAGGAGAGCCAATTTCTTTTTGCATTTAAGCTGGAAGATCGCGTGTTAACATGGTGTCGTATCCCTCAAGGGTATTCAGAGAGCCCATCGATCTTTAACCAATTGTTGAAAAGGAATCTTGAGAGTCTAGTACTGCCCCAGAACTCGGTTCTCGTACAGTACATAGACGACCTCCTTGTTGCGTCAGAGACAGAAGATGCCTGTAGAATAGACGCCATCGCTTTGTTGAACCATCTGGCAAAAAATGGTCACCATCTGGCAAAAAATGGTCCCAGCAAGCTACAGTACTGTCTGTCTGAAGTCCAGTATCTGGGACACAGAATAGAAAAGGGCAAACGAAAGGTATCTCCAGATAGGATAGAGGCCATAATGAAAATGATGGTGCCCTTGACACAGAGAGAGGTTAGAATGTTTTTGGGGATGGTTGGCTACTGTCGCCAGTGGATTGCCAACTTTTCCCTGAAGGCGAAACCCTTGCAGAAACTGACGCTCAAGGACGTGAGTGATCCGGTACCATCGGACACAGACTGCATGATGGCTTTCCTTGAGTTGCGAGAGGACTTATGTCGTGCTCCGGCTCTGGGAATGCCTGATTACAACAAGCTATTTTCATTGTTCTGCTGCGAGCGAGAGGGTTGCGCGTTGGCAGTTTTAACCCAAGATCATGAAGGTGTCCGTAGACCAGTTGCTTATTTCTTGGCTACCTTAGACCCAGTAGCCGCAGCGTTGCCCGGATGTCTCAAATCCGTTGCTGCAACAGGTGTCAGCATTGAGAGATGTGAAAGCATTGTGATGGGACATCCATTGGTGGTACATGTTCCACATTCAGTAGAACTATTAATGACCAGGACCAAAACGCAGTACTTGGCCAACAATAGGCTCACACGCTACGAGCAGGTTATACTTGCCGCGGAGAATGTGACCCTTAAGATGTGCTCGGTTTTGAACCCTGCTACGTTAATGCCATTGCCAAATGTCTTAGATGATGATTGTGAAGACCACGACTGCCTTGAGGTGACAGAACTATGCACCAAACCTAGACCAGACATTGTCGATGAGCCATTGGAAGACCCTGATGAAATTTACTTTGTTGATGGCTCCTGCATAAGAGACAGTGCTGGACAGTTAAGAGCGGCTTTCGCTGTTTGCACGATTCATGGGTTAGTCGAAGCTGCCTGCCTAGAAGGAGTACACTCCGCTCAGGTGACTGAGATAATTGCGTTGACGCGTGCCTGTTTGGCAGCCAACAAAATTCGAGTCACCATATACACCGACAGCCGATATGGGTTTGGTGTGGTTCATGATTTCGGTCAGTTGTGGTCTCAAAGGGGTTACATGACATTGTCAGGTTCCCCTATCAGGAATGGAGAATTTGTCAGGTTACTGCTGGAGGCTCTGCAGGGTCCAGCAGAAATCGCTGTGGTGAAGTGTACAGCACACAGCAAAGGTGCTGATTTTGTGTCCCTGGGAAATCGTTATGCTGATGAAGTTGCACGCTATTGTGCAGAACAAGGTTACTCATTTACTGATCAAGTTATCGAGGGGACGCAGGGAGGGACCGAGCTAAACATGATACTTGAAGTGGCTGATACCTGGGATGAATTGAGGAAGATGGAAGAACAAGCGTCGGATTTCGAGAAAAGAGTGTGGGTGACCTCTGGTTGTATCAAAGGGGAACTGGACTTGTGGATTTCAGCTGATGGGAGAGCTGTGTTGCCGAATGAGCTGGTGAACCCGATGGCTCGACAGATACATGGTCCTGTGCATTTGGGAAGGGATGCAATGATGCGAGTGTTCAGGCAGACTTGGTACAATCCCAAGTTTCGAACGGCTGTGGAAGCAGTATGTCAGAGGTGTGTTACGTGTCAACAAATGAATGCTGGGAAAAGGACACCAGTCACACTGAGTCACGTTGGAAGATCTGGGGGGCCTTTCAACAGAATGCAATTGGATTTCATTGAGATGCCGAGGTGCAATCACCTCAGATATGTCTTGGTGATTGTATGTGTGTTTTCCAGGTGGGTTAAGGCATACCCAACTCGTAGGTGCGATATACTCACAGTAGCAAAATTATTGTTGAGGGAGTTAGTGCCAAGATTCGGGGTCCCGACCTCTTTGGAATCGGACAGAGGGACGCATTTTAACAGTGAAGTTGTGAAAATGCTCTGCTCTGCACTGAACATTGACCAGAGACTGCATTGTAGCTATCGACCAGAGGCTTCTGGTATAGTAGAGCAAATAAATGGAACCCTCAAAGCTCGAATGGCGAAAGTGTGCTCATCCACGTCCCTGAAATGGCCAGATGCTTTACCGTTGGTGCTAATGAGCTTACGTAGTACACCAGACAGGAGGACAGGACTCTCACCCCATGAGGTGTTGATGGGGAGGGCTATGAGATTGCCGTCCGTCCCTTCAGCAGCCTTGCTAAATATTACAGATGATCTGATTCTTGACTACTGCAAGGGACTATCTGATGTCATCCATTCTGTGTCTCTTCAGGTGCAGACTGCTGAAATCCCGGCTTCTAGAGACCTTTGTCACGACCTGTGCCCAGGTGACTGGGTCCTGGTGCGGAAGCACGTGAGAAAGAGCTGCCTGGATGTGCGCTGGCGAGGCCCGTTTCAGGTTATCCTGGTGACGAACACTGCCGTGAAGTGTGGTGGATTGCCGAACTGGATACATGCTTCTCACACCCGAAGAGTTCCAGCACCCCTGGAAGAAACAGCTCCTCTCGTTGATGGAAATCCAGCTGTGGAGGAAGATCCACTAGAGGGGACAAGTCAAGCTGTGGGAGTGTCTGAAGAAGCTGGTAATTCATCCGACCGAGCTGAAGGAGATCACAACGACAGTGACACGGAATCCGCCTCTGAATGGGAAGTTGCTGTGAAGGTGATCTCAACTCAGAGCAAGCTGAAGTCAGTGATGAGCAGGGTGTGCCAACGAGAAGCAGAGGAGAGAGCAGCACAGAGGCAAGTTGGCCTGAGAGGCGAAAATGACTGAACGTGAGGCTGACCTCTGAAAGAGATCTTGCACCTGTATCCGAAGAATCAGACCCGGAAGGGGGAAACCAAGAGTCAGAGGAAAAAGGTCCGAGGAGATCAAGGAGGGTGAGAGTACCTTGTCGAAGATACGCCACCCCGGAGTGGACCTACTCTTTGACAAATGCCAGGTGTACTGAGGTCCGGGAGGGTGAGGTCAGTGACTGTGATCAGTACGATCCCCAACGTTAAGTTAGAAGTGATACTGTTGGTACCTGGACTGGAAATTGAAGGCATACTGACAATCACAATTCCTAATCCCCCTTACCTAAGCAAGATACATGATTTAATCCTGAATAGACTGATTTTTCCTACATTTGGCCCTGAGATACCTGCTTATGAATCAGTAGTACTTCGAATGGAACTCTTGGATTACGTGTATGTGCAGTTGGAGCAAATATCATCATTGATCAGTAAAGACTTTGTAAATAGCTGTTGAATCTGCTTAGAGCCGAGTGGAAGAAGAAGAAATTTAGGGACATCCCTTAGAGGACGGAGAAGGGTCAGGCTCGCCTGAATGCGAATGGAAATGAAGAAATGAAAGGGGATTTCTGCTTCTAGGTGTGGTTCGATTCATAAAGCCAAGAAAAGACTTTGTGTTGCTGCAAAAACGAATCGCACTGTTTGAGACCATGGAGGCTGGGAACCCGACTCGTAGGGCAAAATGTATTATAGGCACACTTATAGGGGTAGTGATATTCTTTATATTTTTAGTAGTTTTAGTTTCTTATTTAGCACCACAAGAGCAGGAAGTGGAGGTCGAGGGAACGCCTACACCTACCACTCCTAGCCAGAAAGAGGTTAACATAGGAGCTGAGAAAGCTTTGCTAGCAGAAGAAAGCCGTAGATTACAAGCAGATTTGTCTAAAGGAAACTTTGGAAAGAATGCGTATGCAAAGTTGTTGTATGAGTACATTGATGCGATGAATGCGAAAGATTGTTATGTGTGTATGCAGTTGCCGGCTTCAGTAGATGAGGGTATTAGATACCATCACCTGCCATTGACATATGGAATTTCATGTAGTTTGCTGCTTAGCATAATTTATGGGCGGAATCATTTTGAGTATTTCTTTTCGAATTATGATGCTGTGCTTCCAGAAGTCCCGGCTTATAAACACTTGAACAAGTGGGATTATTATAAGTCAGAGGATAGACTTAGATACTTTTTCATCCCAACACGAGAAATAGACACCTCATATGCTCACCAACACAATTTGACCTGCTCATTGGCAGAGGTAGAGAAGAAGTTCATAGAACAGGTAGAAGATAGGTATCAAAAACAAAAGCAGTTGCAGGCGTCAGGGCAAGGTAAAGTAGATTGGACGGATGAGGAGAAGTTGCATAAGACAAGGGGAAGCTATGGTCCGATAGCATTGGACGAGGTACAGAAGGGGAAGTTGTGCCTACACAGACCAAAGACGTATTATGAAAATGTGTATGTGGGCCAGACAACTTTCACATTGCAATATTACACCAAGGATTTCCTGAAGAGTGTGGTACAAGTGATCCCTACGGTGTATTTTGTCTGTGGGAAAAATGCGTATGTGAGGTTGCCGGATAAGTGGTATGGGACATGTTACCTGGCGATTATTTTTCCTAAGATATACCACACCGAGGACTTTGCTCTCGTGGAAGGTGGACACTTGACGAGGGTAAAACGGGGAGAGAGTGCTGGTGCAATAGCGGGTGATATGTTTGGAGCTGCGATACCAATGTTGGGAGTGATCCTGAATGATGTGAAGATACAGCGGTTAGCAACTGTGGTTGATGAACTGTCAATGAGTACAGCTAAGTCATTGGTGTTGATTGAGGGTGAGATGCTGTCGATAAGGACAAATGGTTTTGCAGAACCGTCTTGCTCTAGACGTTCTTCTGGCGAAAGAGGGCGGAGTCTGTAAACTTTTGAAGGTTCAGGAATGTTGCACGTATATTCCAGATAATTCCAAGGATCTGAAGAAATATATACGTAACATCACTGCAATTCATTACGAAATTGAGGATCTGACGCAAGACAATGCATGGGAAACAGTCGGCAAGGGATTTGGAAACGTTGGAAACTGGTTTGCAAGCCTGGGAAGGAGCTTCCTTGGATACATACTGAAGCCCCTTATCATCATAGTGGCATGTGTGATCGGATTATGGGGTTTGCTGAGACTGTATAAATGGTATAGGTCAAATAGGCTGACAAGGTCGATGAGAGTACAAGAGCAGAGAATGGAGAACTTGCAAGACAATCAATATCGAAGTCTAAGGGCATTAGAGATGCTCAAGCGAGGAAACTTGCGACAAGTTCTGTGTAGCCCGGTCCCTACCCTAAGAGATGTTGGGTTGGTGGTGATGACACAGGTCATCAAAGGGGGGACTGAGAGAGCGCAAAACTGAGTTAGAAATTGTAGGGGTGCGCCTTATTCATGAATAAGCACCCACATATATAAAGGACTATAATCATGTTTAAATGTGATGTAGGGCTATGGAATAATGTGCCAAAGTTTACGTAGAATAATGTAAAGTGTTTCGAAAGTATTAATGCCACTTTTATTTAGAAGTATTGTTTGCAGTGAAATATCTACCCAATTCATTAATGTATTAAGATGCTTTATTAGAAATTCACTATTGTATTCATATAACGAGATAGAAGTGCTTAAGTTAGAAAATGTGTTTAGAAAATGTATTTTTGCTATAATGATGCAGGCCTAATGAACGAAAATGTATTGCTCATGTTAGGATGTGATACTCAGAAACGTGCAGAGGCCCAGGTGGGGAAAAGGACTGTGTAGGCCGAATTGAGAATGTTTCACTTGACATTAAATCATGGAAATGTCTTTTCTAGAAGGTTGCTTTAGAAAATTAATTGCAAGTAACATGGAACTGTGAGCCGATTTATGTGGGTTCTTTTGCAGGTGCAAGGTTAACTAGAGATTGTAGAAGAAGGGCCCATTGTGTATGAGCGCTAGGATGGTAGTATCAGACATGGAGGAGTGACTGCGGAATTTAGGGAAGCAACTTCAAGGAAGAAGGCTCTGGGACCCAAGGACGTTTCCAACGGACAAGGATGAAGATGTCGTAATGGAAATTACTGAAAGTTAATACCTTTGAGAGGGGCGTACCTTAGGGCTTGTCACCCATATTGTGGGGTTTTTGTATTAGGGACAGCACCCCCGAAGCGGTGGGAGAGTAGATGCGTATGAGGGGTTCTTAGACTAAGTCCGAACAAAGTGAGTGTGCTTCTTTAGAAGTCACCACGGCTGACACCTTTGTTAGGAGGGAACTTTGTTAAGTAGGGATGTCACTTAGTATAGTGTAGGAACAGATTAATCCGGATTTATTCCTTCTTTTCCTGATGCCTACCTGTAATGGCAGAGTTTTTGGCCTTATTTAGTAGTGATATAGATCATTAATCTTGCTTGCATCTAGTATAGGTATTCTTAGCCTGTGTTGGCCCTTTTAAGCCCTTTTTTCCAGACCTAGAAGAGGATAGCTGCTTAATATGCCTTTATTCTTGACTTTAACCTGTCTATTGCCTATTGGCTTTGACATATTAGACACATTGGTATGGTTTATGTAGGTATTCTGCATCCCTTTCAGGCCTACAGGCCTAGAGCTAGAGGGACTCCATCTTGATGAAGCTGAGAGGCTTTTTAGGGTAAAGGCAATGTTTATAGTTAAGGCTGTTGTGTGCTAGAGGAAATCCAGTTAGGACTGCTTCTTATCCGAGAAATGTGTTTTTCTCTTGGGCCCAGACGTAACATGCAGAGGCGCACTGCGGTTGCGTGGAAGCCTGGGAGCTGGCACAGGAATTCGGTAGGAGACAGCCCTCCGGTGGAAATTTCCATGAGGGGAGAGGAATCCATATTAGTGAGCTACAGGAGAGGAGGAGTGGTCAGTTTAGTTTGGAGTTCAGTCCAGCGTGGTGTGCAGTTCAGCGTGGTGCTCAGAACAGCTTGGAGCACAGAACTGCTGGGAGCTCAGAACAGCTTGGAGCTCAGAACAGCTTGCAGAGAGAGAGAGAATGTCTGCTGGAGCTGCAGAATAGAGTGCAGTTCTTAAATGGAGAAAGAAGGCAGACGATTGCTGAAGATGAGGAGAGAGAAAGCAGAGCAGAGAGCATCAAAGAAGGCTGTCAGCTGGAGCAACTGAACCAGAGGCGTGGTGATGTGGTGAAGGAGGGAGAGACAGAGAGAGCCCTAATCCCACCAGAGGCAGAGAGAGAGCCCTAATCCCACCAGAGGCAGAGAGAGAAATCTTCCTTCTAATAGGTGAGGCAGTCTGAATTAGTTACACTTACACTTTATGTCTAATCTTTTCCCTTTCAGCGGAGTGTTCCTGTTATGTTTAATCCTTCTCTTTCAGCGGTGTGTTCTACCTATAGTCTTTGTCAGTTCTGTGTAAAGGTTTATATTGTACCAATAATAAATGACCCCATTAATTAGTGAATTAGTGTGCATGAGTTCTTTTATGATAAAGTTATCCTGGCTTCAAGCCAGTTGCTGTTGAGCCACTGATGGATCAAAAGGGAGTAGGAGCGCTTAAATCAAGAAATAACTCAATCACATAGTGTGTATATCTTTATCCCATGCAGTGAGGGTAATCTTTCCTGGTAGGTATTACTGTTTGAACAGATGCTACCCCTGATCAGGTAAGTAATAGTGAGGGAGAGAGGAGACTTGCAACCAAGGGACTAAGTTAGTACACCATCCCATAATATTATTGTAGTAGCAGACCCTTAGTGAAGAGCCTTCCCAATATATATATATGTATAGGTGTTCATAGGAATGTGGTCGTCGTAGATATGCGGCGTTAGTGAGAACGCTGGGGAGGATTACCAGCGTGGAGGGCTGCCGGATTGCGGCCCGTGTGTAAGTGAGAGCGCCAGGAAGGAGACTGGCGTGTAGTTTTGCAGGATTGCAAACAGTTTGGAAAAGAGAGCATTGGGTTCTGCAGGCCCATGTGTAGACGCACCGGATTGTGTGTCATATCTGCCCTAGGGTAGACCGGTCTGGGTCTGAGTGGCCGCGAGACCAACTGATGTGAATAAGTGTGGTGTAGGGTATGGATATCCCGAGTAATCGGTGAGTATTCTTAGTATCCCTATAGATTTAGTGGTGTTTTTAATAATATGAGCTTGTATATTGCGAGTTCCCCATCCTCAGGTAGGTACCAGGTGCCTGGATAGTTGGTCCTGAGGAGGGATGTGATTACGTTCTGGCTGGGTTGGAGGGGCCCCTAGGGGCTGATCCCACCTACTCAGAAAATCCAGCCATTACACTACCAAAACCCAGGTTATAGCAATTCTTGTTAGTCTGATGATTTTGGAGTTGATACTGGTATTGTTTCTTAGCCGATTAAGACTTTTCCGTAGAATCATGTTTGTATTAGTGCCTGTTTATCTTTTGAATCTTTTGCTGAGGTGTTTATATACACAACTGTTTTTTGCTTTATAATAAATCTTTAAACTCGATCTTTTGTCAGTGGTTCTTCGGGGAAAGCAACGGGGATAGTTCAAGTTGATATTACACTGTTAAGATAGATTGCCTTCTACACTCTATGACAGGTAAAAAGGTCTAGTCGACCTGTGACGGGATTCTAGAAAATGTTATTCGGATTCTAGAGAAAAAATCCCGCCTTTCCAGAGCTGAAATGCATCCCTTCTGGAATTTACTCAACGATGCATCTTTGGCTGCCATGGACAAAGCAAGACCCGTATGCACTAAGAATCTACCAAAATACCTACATAATAAAATAGTTTTCTCTTCTTTTCAGTGCAGGCAACCAAATAGCAAGGTTCACTATTCTGTTTTTAGTAAACATGTACATGTTTGAAATAAGCATAGGCACAGCCAATAAGTCTTGCCTATGAGAGCTATTGGCTTTGTCAATGTTTTGTAGCCATGCTGTACAGTAGCATGGTGTTGGACCTGCTATGGGCAAGCCCAGCATAAAGGGGTAGCTTGGCTCAAGTGTCAAGGCAAGTGAAGGTTGTCGTGTTAAGCCGGCTTTGACCCAATAATATCTCCTTGAACAACCACCAAAAAGAAGAACACCACACCACTGTTGTAGAAAAATACGATTCCTTTATGTAAAAAGTTCTCTGTTTAAATGGGGATCAGTTAGGAAAGTACATACATATTTCTTTTGGCCACAATTTGCTGGGTTTTGATTCCGGGTTGAATACAGTAAATATATCAGGAATAAATATCATCAATAAATAGAATAAATATCAGGAATAAATATCATCAATAAATAGAATAAATATCAAGAATAAATATCATCAATAAATAGAATAAATATCACTTTTGTCAGCAGAATAAATACTGGTTCATTTAAATAAACAAACACATGTTCATTCTGGTATCGCTGCCACCAATTAAATATGTCAGGAACATTGACTTGCAATACGTTTCAGGATAGATAGATTACTCTTACAGTTTATGAAGACTTCACTGCTAACGAATACAGGCTTCTCTGGGCACAAGAGGGTGTTGGGACTCTTTGAGAATCACTCGGGGGATAAGCGCATATATCTACAAAGCAAGGAAACACAGTGAGCACTTCGTTTACACTCGGCTGCCACCGGGCTGAGTTCTCTGTTTGCCTGTGGGGTCTAAGCGCGCCTAGGGGCTTTGTTACCACTAGCACTCAGGCGGCACCAGTTCAAAGTCTTTAGACTGACGAACGGGGCTGCCGAAGAGGTCACACAATCTTCGCGCTCAGTCAAGTAAAGGCACACGAAAACGGCCACAGTCTTTTGGGGGCGACGAGGCACTCGCTGGGCAGGCGCTGTAGGCGCGAGGTCACAGCACACACGGCTGACTGGAACGCCAATCAGGATCCACGCCAGTGACTCTTGCTTGCTCTACTTGCTCTACTGCCCGCGCTACCAGCTGCCTCAGGGGGGTCAACAGGGCAGGTGTCAATCTGGTGTCTAGTCTGGAATCTCCTTCTTCACCTAGATCTGGAACATCATTATCCTATCTAGTCTTCAGGTCATCTAAAATGGCCGCCAGGGACTGGACCTTATATAGCCAGTGCCCTGAGGTGCTGGCTCGTGCCAGCAGGTTCTAGAACCTTCTTTGGGCTAGGCCAATGACTTGGCACTTCGGGGTATTTGGGTCTCTAACAGCCACCATACTGGGGTTCTAGAGCAGCCATTTTGTGTACCTGAGGGAAATAAAGTAATTCCTGTAAGGAATGCGCGCCAAGTAAAAGAGCGCCAAAACCTTGAAAGGTCAAGGTTCATGGAGGCTCCAAGGGGAGTCACTTACATGAGGAAAATGGATGGCCACCATTTTGAGGTCATTCATACAGGTTGCCAATCCCAGTCTATAATGTCACAGGGTCCCTGTAAATAGGTGCCAAAAACCTTGTGAACAACTGGGCGTCAAGGAACATCTAGCCCCATGAAACAGCACACAAAAGGTCCTGGTAGACAAAGAAAAGGGACAAATTTCGGGAGGTACATGGGAACAAAAGAAATCATAGTGGTGAGGGGACTCTCAGAAGCAGACGGGTCTAACACGCGTCCCCCCCAGCTTAAAGTGGGGAGATCTACCCAACCCCTTGGGAGTTCTCAACACTAAGGCGGAAATACCTGGAGAGACCGTCTGCATTGGCGTGGTCAACCCCGGGTCGGTGCTCCACCCGAAAGTCCATTCCCTGTAGGGAGATAGACCACCTCAACAGTTTGGGGTTTTCCCCCTTCATCTGCATGAGCCAGCGAAGGGGTCGGTGGTCTGTCTGAACAAGGAAGTGCGAACCAAACAAGTATGGTCGCAGCTTCTTCAGTGCCCAGACCACCGCAAAGGCTTCCCGCTCAATGGTACTCCACCTCTGTTCCCGGGGAAGCAGTCTCCATGACAGAAAGACCACTGGTTGATCCAGACCCTCCTCATTGAGTTGCGATAACACCGCCCCAATGCCAATGTCGGATGCATCTGTCTGGACAAGTAATTCCTTTGTGAAGTCTGGAGCCTTCAAGATGGGAGCGTTACACAATGCTTGTTTTAGAGTATCGAAGGCTCGCTGACAAGCCTCCGTCCAGATGACTCTCCTGGGTTGCTTCTTGGCCGTGAGTTCAGTAAGGGGTGCCACTATAGTGCCATACCCCTTCACAAACCGTCTGTAGTAGCCTGTGAGGCCCAGGAAGGCTCGGACCTCAGTCTGGGTCTTAGGGGGTTTCCAGGCCATGATTGCCTCAATCTTCGCCTGAAGGGGCTGCACCTTTCCCCTGCCCACCAAGTGACCTAAGTACACTACCGACCCCTGTCCAATCTGACATTTGCTGGCCTTGATCGTCAAGCCAGCCCTTTCCAGGGTCTGGAGAACGGCCTGCAAGTGCTGCAAGTGATCCTCCCAACTGCTACTGAAGACAGCTATGTCATCTAAGTAGGCAGCAGAGAAGGACTCCATCCCGGTGAGGATCGTGTTCACCAACCGCTGAAAAGTGGCTGGAGCGTTCTTGAGCCCGAAGGGCATGTCACAGAACTGGTAGTGTCCATCAGGTGTGGAGAAGGCTGACCTTTCCTTGGCTCCATCAGTCATGGTAATCTGCCAGTACCCTGCAGTGAGGTCAATGGTACTGAGATATTGGGCAGCTCCCAACCGGTCAATCAGTTTATCCGCCCGTGGGATCGGATGAGCATCCGTTTTGGTTACCGAATTTAGTCCTCGGTAATCCACACAGAATCGTAATTCTGGTGTGGCGCCCGGTGGAGCCGCTTTGGGCACCTAAACCACCGGGCTAGACCAAGGGCTACTTGAAGGTTCAATGACCCCTAGCTCCAGCATCTTAGCTACTTCACTTCGAATGCTGGCCTTTACCTTGTCAGACAGCCGGTAAGACTTGGACTTCACAGGTGGGCTGTCTCCTGTGTCCACATCATGGGTACACAGGTGGGTCTTACCCGGGACAAGGGAGAACAGAGGAGCGAATGACCCCAAGACCTAGCGACATTCCTCCTGCTGCTCAGGAGTCAGGGATGGCGAGAGTTTCACTCCCTCCACCGACCCATCCTTTTCTTGAGACGCAAAAAGGTCAGGGAGAGGCTCTGTGTCCTCTTCCTCTGATCCATCAGTCACCATAACCAACATGACTTCGGGCCTCTCATAGTGGGGCTTGAGGCGGTTGGGATGTAACACCCGATGTGGGTACCGAGGGGTCTTCACGTCCAGCAAGTAGGTAGCCTTGCCCATCTTCTCCAACACCTCATAGGGGCCTGTCCAACGGTCCTGGAGGGCACTCAACTCTTCAGGCTCCATCACCCACACCTTCTGACCAGGCTCCAGCTCCACTGGGTGAGCATTGTGGTCATACCACGCTTTCATCACAGTCTGGCTGGCTTCCAAGTTGTCGGAAGCTTGCTTCCACAACTTAGCCATTTGGCTCCGGAAGGCCAGCATGTAGCTCACCACGTCCTGGGGAACTTTCCGAGGAGACCTTTCCCAGGAGTCCCTCACCAGGCTGAGAGGTCCACGTACAGGGTGCCCATACAAAAGCTCAAAGGGGCTGAAACCCACTCCCTTCTGCGGCACTTCCCTGTAAGAAAAGAGCAAACAGGGTAGGAGGACGTCCCATTTCCTCCGCAGGCTTTCGGGTAGACTTCTGATCATACCCTTTAAGGTTTTGTTGAACCTTTCCACAAGGCCATTGGCCTGTGGGTGATAAGGAGTGGTAAACCTATAGGTCACCCCACACTCCTTCCACATTGCCCGCATGTACGCTGACATGAAGTTGGTCCCCCTGTCAGACATAACTTCCTTGGGGAATCCCACTCGGGTAAATATTAACCCTGGGCGTAGTGGGCGTAGTGGGGCTTCGCGGAGCTACGTGAAGTGGGCGAGAAACTACGCCCACCTCCGCACTCCGCGTAGCCCCACTACGCACCGCAGGCCTCCCTCCCGCCCTCCCTAAATACTTTAAATTAAAAGTGTAAAATAATTAAAAGGCACTTACCTTGCCCGCCGCTGCCCGCCGCTGCCCGCCGCGTCCCAGTGGCTCGCTATCTTCATTGCTGCCGTCTTGTTTACTAATGCGCATGCGCGGGCGGCCGCGCATGCGCATTTTTTCATGAGAAATGCGCATGCGCGGCCGCCCGCGCATGCGCATTAGTACACAAGATGGCAGAATGAAGATAGCGAGCCCCGGGGACGCGGCGGGCAGCGGCGGGCAAGGTAAGTGCCTTTTAATTATTTTACACTTTTAATTTAAAGTATTTAGGGAGGGCGGGAGGGAGGCGGGTGGCGGCCACCTACGCTCCGTCTGCGGAGCGTGCGTAGTGCCGCCTGGCTACGCCCGCTACGCAAAATGCGGAGTAGACGGCACTACGCACACTCCGTGCACGGAGCGTAGCTGGCCGCCCACCCCTAGTAAAGATCCCCATCAGGGCCTTCGCCACTACCGGTGCAGTAATGGTTCTCAGAGGTATTGCCTCCGGATACCTTGTGGCATGATCCACCAGTACCAGGATGAACCTGTGACCGGAGGTTGTCGGTGGATCTAAGGGCCCAGCAATGTCAATGCCCACCCTTTCAAAGGGGGTGCCAACGATGGGAAGTGATTCCAGGGGAGCCTTCAGCTTCATCCCTGTTTTCCCACTGGCTTGGCATGACACACACGACCGACAGTATGTATCGGACGCCACCCTCACTCGAGGCCAATAAAAGTGGGGGACAAGCCGTGCAAAGGTCTTGTCCTGTCCCAGGTGTCCTGCCAAGGGAATCTCGTGAGCCAACTCTAATAGGAAGGCTCGGTAACACTGTGGGACTACCAGGGCCCGTGACAGTCCGTGCACTGGCGCCCTGCGCTCACTGTAGAGGAGACCATCCTCCCAGTAAATACGATAGTTCCCAGACTCGTTACCTGCTGCCTGGGCTTCAGCCTGTTGCCTCAGACCCTCGAGGGTGGGACATTCCCTCTGTCCCTTGCTCAGTTCCTCCCTGGATGGTCCTCCCTCCACTCGCCACTCAGCGGGGATAGGCAGATCCTCCAACGGAACCATGTCCTCCTCCACGGACTCCGGGTCCATCTCCTCCGATGGCCTATCCGTCTCACGGGGCACGGACATCGAGGCAGGCTCTTCCTGTCCTCGAGATGCTCCCTCATTGGCAGCTGGGTGGGCCATTGTTCCAGGCTCCAACCCATGCGACTTCTCCTCCCGAGCAGCCGCCGACCTGGTACTCACACAGGGCCAATCAGGTGTACCCAGCATCTCAGAAGGAGTCCGGTATTCCGCCTCCTTCCAAGCATTGTGCTCCATATCATTGCCCAGCAGACAATTGACTGGCACGGCGGGGCTTACGGCAACTCGAAGTGAACCTGCAACCCCTCCCCACTCAAAGGGAACCTCAGCCATCGCGGGTGGATGAAGTAAGCCTGGAATCACCTGCTCTGAGGACACCAGATGACTCCTGACTATAGTCATACTGGCTCCTGTATCTCTCAGAGCTTCCCCTCTATGGCCATTGTTGGTGACCCATTGCCCATACTTGGTAGTATTTGGGGGCACCTGGATCTTCGGAACCATCTCCCGATCACCCAGGGAAACTAAGGTGACACCCGCCCACTCCCTCCCCTTAACTAAGGGCATCTCCTCCCGAGCGCTGTACTAGCAACTCCCGGGGCCTTTCCTCCAGTGGGAGGGGGTGGTCTCTTTGGCAATTTTGCGTCTCCCTTATAATGTCCAATACCACCGCACTCAAAGCAATGGACAACCCTTGGCTGCTGACTCTGGCCAGGATTAGGGTTCTTTTGCGGGCTAGCCTTAGAGTTGGAGAAGAAACTTTTCCCCTTAAAGTTATTTTGGGGGCCTTTGGAGAACTCCTGTTTCTTATTATCTCCCCCCTCTTTCTTCTGGGGAGCGCCCTGTCCGGACTTCTGAGAATCTCCTCCCGTCCCCTTCATGGACACTCGGGTACTTACCCAAATGTCCGCCTCCTCAGCAAGCTTACGGGGGCAAGTAAGTTTGCTGTCTACCAGGTGCTGCCTCAGCTCGGGAAGACATTTCTCGAGTAGATGTTCCTTGAGTATGAGATTGTACAACCCTCGATAGTCTTCCACCTCACTACCTTGGACCCACCCATCCAGGGCTTTCTTGGCATAATCCAGGAAGTCAACCCAATTCTGTGAGCTCAGCTTATGGCTGCCCCTAAACCTCTGCCGGTATTTCTCGGGGGTCAACCCAAACTTTCTAATGAGCTCCACCTTCATGGCGGGGTAGTCTACCTGATCCTCCCGGTCTAGGGCTAATAGGGCATCCCTACCTGTTGGAGGCATGTAGCGATACAATTCACCACCCCAATGCTTCTCATGTATCCCATGGGCTCTTAAGGAGACCTCATAGGCTGCCAGCCACTTAGCTATGTCATCTCCAACAGTACAGCTAGCGACCACGTCCTTGGGTAAGTGAGGCCTGAGCTCCCTGGCAAATTCTTTAGACTCGACACCCTCCGGAGTGATGTTATGGCTCTGAGGTCGAGTTCTCGTAGCTTGAACTCGTGTTCCATCCTCTTCCCTTCCATCTCCAGCTTAGCTAACTCCCACCTCAATTGTCTTTCCTCTCTTCTATCAGCTAACTCGGTCTCTGACAACCCTCCTGTTGATGCACTGCTGCCCTCCCGTGAGGTTACCTTGGGGCTGATTATCAGCTCACCCACCCCCAGGGGACATTCCGCAGCTCTCTCAACGACAGTACCCCTGTCTGACTCCTCCTCCTCCACCATACCCTCCGGATGCGCCTCCACCCAGGCTCGCAGACTAATGCGGAGCTCCTCTCTTTTGGCCCCTCGCCTAACGAACACTCCCCTTTCCTGACAGAACTCTTTGAGCTGCGCCACGGTATAGGTCTCCAGCTCTGACATATCGAATTCCATCTTGTCAGTGAAAAGTGTGGACAACCACCTCGAAGTAGGTTACAAGGATAGGAACTCTGAGGGTCACCTCCACCCACCTCCAGAAGAGAATTTGGAAAAAACAAGATATTGAATTGGAGGGCCGCTGGGAGAAAACTCCGGGTGTGTACCTGTGGCGCACATGGAATTATTATGGGGTCCACAACAGGCACGGCTCGTAATCCCAACCGCTGAGAACCAATTTTATGTTGGACCTGCGATGGGCAAGCCCAGCACAAAGGGGGTAGCTTGGCTCAAGTGTCAAGGTTGTCGTGTTAAGCCGGCTTTGACCCAATAATATCTCCTTGAACAACCACCAATAAGAAGGACACCACACCACTGTTGTAGAAAAATACGATTCCTTTATGTAAAAAGTTCTCTGTTTAAATGGGGATCAGTTAGGAAAGTACATACATATTTCTTTTGGCCACAATTTGCTGGGTTTTGATTCCGGGTTGAATACAGTAAATATATCAGGAATAAATATCATCAATAAATAGAATAAATATCAGGAATAAATATCATCAATAAATAGAATAAATATCAAGAATAAATATCATCAATAAATAGAATAAATATCACTTTTGTCAGCAGAATAAATACTGGTTCATTTAAATAAACAAACACATGTTCATTCTGGTATCGCTGCCACCAATTAAATATGTCAGGAACATTGACTTGCAATACGTTTCAGGATAGATAGATTACTCTTACAGTTTATGAAGACTTCACTGCTAACGAATACAGGCTTCTCTGGGCACAAGAGGGTGTCGGGACTCTTTGAGAATCACTCGGGGGATAAGCGCATATATCTACAAAGCAAGGAAACACAGTGAGCACTTCGTTTATACTCGGCTGCCACCGGGCTGAGTTCTCTGTTTGCCGGTGGGGTCTAAGCGCGCCTAGGGACTTTGTTACCACTAGCACTCAGGCGGCACCAGTTCAAAGTCTTTAGACTGACGAACGGGGCTGCCGAAGAGGTCACACAATCTTCGCGCTCAGTCAAGTAAATGCCGGTTCACAGTTCCTTTTTAACAGCGCTTCCCACCTGAAGAGACGGGCCCACCTCACATCGGCTGCAATCGAAAAGCGATTCAGTCGGGTTCAGCACTTCTCTCTCAGCGACGGGTTCTCAGGGGCTCCATTGACCTCCCTCCGACTTCCTCAAACAGGGATGGTTCCCGCCCACAGCTACAGCCGTCGATTCACTGAGGGGGGGCAGAGACAGTAGTACCGCCCAACGTAGGCCGGCCTTTCCCCGCCCCGGCGCACCACCTCACCTCAATCTGCGCAGGAAGCACTCTATGCCTGTGGAGCTCGGAGACGTCCGAGCTCCTCGCTGGAGGCGTCGGTCACACAAGGGGCACAGAGGACGCTCGCGGTAGTGGCGAACTTGCTCTCGCCTCGCGACCCAAGTCGGTCGAATTTCACCACCGGGGGGGGGCGGGGAAGGCACACGAAAACGGCCACAGACTTTTGGGGGTGACGAGGCATTCGCTGGGCAGGCGCTGTAGGCGCGAGGTCACCGCACACACGGCTGACTAGAACGCCAATCAGGATCCACGCCAGTAACTCTTGCTTCCTCTACTTGCTCTACTGCCCGCGCTACCAGCTGCCTCAGGGGGGTCAACAGGGCAGGTGTTAATCTGGTGTCAAGTCTGGAATCTCCTTCTTCACCTAGATCTGGAACATCATTATCCTATCTACTCTTCAGGTCATCTAAAATGGCCGCCAGGGACTGGACCTTATATAGCCAGTGCCCTGAGGTGCTGGCTCGTGCCAGTAGGTTCTAGAACCTTCTTTGGGCTAGGCCAATGACATGGCACTTCTGGGGTATTTGGGTCTCTAACAGCCACCATACTGGGGTTCTAGAGCAGCCATTTTGTGTACCTGAGGGAAATAAAGTAATTCCTGTCTGGAATGCGCGCCAAGTAAAAGAGCGCCAAAACCTTGAAAGGTCAAGGTTCATGGAGGCTCCAAGGGGAGTCATCCACATGAGGAAAATGGATGGCCACCATTTTGAGGTCATTCATACAGGTTGCCAATCCCAGTCTATAATGTCACAGGGTCCCTGTAAATAGGTGCCAAAAACCTTGTGAACAACTGGGCGTCAAGGAACATCTAGCCCCATGAAACAGCACACAAAAGGTCCTGGTAGACAAAGAAAAGCGACAAATTTCGGGAGGTACAGGGGAACAAAAGAAATCATAGTGGTGAGGGGACTCTCAGAAGCAGACGGGTCTAACACATGGATGCTTTACAGTGTGCCTAAAAACGAATTTAAAAAGGGCTATGAAGCATCCAGGGCTAATATGTGTTTGTTTAAGTGCATTACCAATGAATGCATTATAAGCCTTTTTTCTTAATATTATTTTTAACCATGCTGCACCACCGCTGCATTGCTATATAGCATGGCTACACATCATTACCAAAGTCAGCAATGCCCATGCCTTACAGCATGAACAAAAGGCAATGGCATTGCCAAAAGGCAATTGGCTTTGCCAATGCTTATTAGGTCTCTGCACAACACCCATGTGATTCCGAGCAAAACAGTCATGATCCCCATGAGTGGAAAAAAACGTAAATGATGAATTTTGGCAGAGAAAATTCCATCATATATAGAAAGCAATTGCGCCCATGTCATAGTGAAAATACATTTAGAAGCAGATAACATCTGTTGTCACAATAAAAGCAGCAGCCATCTCTTATCAAAATAAACATTCGTTTCAAAGAAAAAAATCACTTCTTTGAGGTGTGTATGGCATAGTAAAACATAGCTACAGATTGCAAGATGTTCAACAATGACAACAGAGAAGAAGAAAAAATAAAAGCAGTACCTCAATCACAGCTCGATCAGTGGAAGGACAGCAATCAAGCTGAAGCAATCACTGCTTGGTTCATACGCCAACCAAAAGAAGATGAAGCAGTCAGTTAGCGCAGGCCAATTAAAAGGCAGCAAATAAGAGTGATATTGAAGCCAATGAACTTTAAACAATTGGTGGGCTGCAAGCCTTTGTTGTATACAGTATCTCGAGCGAGCGAGACCGCATGAAGAGCATTCCCACGTAACAAGCAAGACTTTTCCTGCTAACTTTATCAAGATAAACATAATCCATAATGGGTAAATGTGGCATGGTCACATATTGCCATTTCAGGGCTCTAGTGTCATTTATATACCAGTGGGCTTCTGGCCTTCAGGTTTATGATTTTCTGTTTAATCAGCATCCTGTTTAGGTCAAAGCCTACCAGACAGCACAGCTGTCTCATTTAATAATATCTGGTGGGCATTCTGAAAGCTTCACTGGGAATACATTTCACCCATTGCTTACTATTGGCATTGTGGTTTATAACTCACAATTGCTAGCTTTCTATTTGCTAGCTTTATTTGCTTTAGGCTGTCCAGTTTGAGTCTGTCCCTCCCATGAGCATCCCTTTACTGTATCCTTCAGAGTATTCACTTTCTGTAAACAGGCCTTCAAATCTTGTTCTTATCTTGTCACATTTGCTGTGCATTCAAAGACAGAGGTCAAATGTTAGGCTCTGTCTTCAGAGGGAGCTTGGTATTTACTTTTTTCACTGATTTCAAAGTGAGAGAATGTATGTGAGAGGAGAGGGTTTAGGATCGATTGTTTTCAACCACATAACGAAATAGAACTGCGCTGATATTTCAGAATATATCAGGAAAAGGTAAGTACAAATGAGGCAATACTTTTTATTATTCTGAAGTGTGGTGGAATTTTTTTTTGAATATGATCAAAACACATCAATACACTAGGTTATGACATTTGTCAACATTATCATTAGTGCACAGTAAAACTGTATGCCGGTGCAAATGCAATGGTCATTTTTACTGAAAATTTGTGGTCTGTAATGGCAGTGCTCTACCACACCATTCATACTCCACACTACGCCCCTCCGCTTTAGACCACTCCACTCAACAACACTCTACAACACTATGCCCTTCCACTCTACTCCTTGCCACTCCATTCGATGGCAGTCCAGTTCACTCTACGACATGCCACTCCATTCTACACCCCTCCATTCCAAGACACTCTACAACACGCCACACCACTCCACACTATGATACTCACTTCACAACACAGCACACCTCTCTGCTCTACGCACCTCTTCTCTACACCCTCCACCCCACCCCACTTACCCCACTCCACTTCAATCTACCCCACTCCACTCTAATGTACCCCAATCTGTCCCACTCCAGTTTACCCCACTCTACTCAATGCCAATCTAGTCGAATCTACTCCACTCCAACCTACCCCGCTCCACTTCAATGTAACCAACCCCACTCTACCCAATCTACTGTACTCCACTCCAATCTACCCCAAATCTACCTATCACCACTCCACTCCAATCTACCCTACTCCACCCCTATATACCACTCTCCACCCAATCTACCCTAATCTACTCCACTCAAATCTAACCCAATCTACCCCAAACCACCCCACTTCAATCTACCCCACCCCACTCCACCACACAACATTCCAGTCTACCTGATCCCACTCCAATCTACCCCACTCCACTTACAGTCTACCCCACTCTACTCTAATCTACCTCAATCCACTGCACTATGATCCAATCTATCCCAGTCTACCCCACTCCACTCCAATCTATCCCAATGTACCAAAATCCAGTCAACATCACTCAACTGCACACTGCCACAATCTACCTCACACCACTCTCCCAAATCTACCCCACTTCATTCCAATCTACCCAACCTATCCCATTCCACTCCAGTTTCCTCTAATCCAATCTACTCCACTCCACTCCTCTCCAATCTACTCACTTCGCTCAATCTAACTCAATCAAGCCTATGCCATTCCACTATACCCCAAGCTACAGCACTCCACTAGAATCTACCCCACTCTGCTCCAATATCCCCTATGTACCTCACTCCACTCTAATCTACGCAAAACCACCACCTCAAATCAGCCCCAATCCAACCCACTCCAGATCAATGTTTCCATTGTATCACACTCCCCTCTACTCTACCCCACTCCATTCCAGTATGCCTAACTCCACTCTAATCTACCCCACTCAACTCCAATCCACTCCACTCCAATCTACCTCACTCCACACCAAATTACTCCAGTCCAATCTACCGCACTCTATTCCAATTTTCCCAGCTCCACTTCAAACTCCACTCAGCTAAAATCTATACCACTCTACTCATCCCACTCCAATCTACCTCAGTCTACCCCACTCCAATCTACCACAGTCTATCCCACTCCACTCCAATCTTTACCCCCACTCTAATCTTTCCAACTCCACTCGGCCCTGCTCGACTCTACCTGAGGTTCTTTAATTTTGACTCCATTTTACATTCAAACTCCATTTTGTGTTGCCTTTACACAGGCTGCATGATTCACGAAGTGTCTCTGCCCTTTTGGACTGCAACGTGTTGAAAACCCCTCCGTCCTTGTCTTGAAACCCATCTCTGACACCAGCCGGCCTAAACTAATTCTTGTCTTGACCACCTAATCCCCGTATCAACTATCTGTTAGCCTTTAGCATTCTTATCTTTTGGCCTTCGCTATTCTCTCCCTGTGTTTTCCTATTCCACAAACCTTTCCTTTGAAGCATGCAAACATGTTCTGCCATTACTGATTGACCTATAGGTGCTGTCATTGATTGACTTATGGGATCGGGAAAAGACACGACTCAAGGGGGATGTTTTGGTTACATGATGCCTTGTTTTGAATGTTTTCCTATTGGCTAATATTTGGCAGATCTTTCATGTCCATGTTAGGCATTTTGCATGCTTGCAAAAGCTAGGACTGCACCTTACTTTTATGCTGAGTTTGTAACCCTAAGCATATATAAGGCCTCTGTTTCTGGTAATCCTCAGACTGCCTCATTCAGTTGCTAAGGCTTCTGTATGACGTAGCCTCACTCATTTGAGTTTAATAAAAATGTTCTCTTTATATTCCAGCTTCTGTGTCAAGTTCTTCTTCCTATTAGTGAGACCCCTGAGAATGAAGATTTCAGTTCTTCAATTGGCGCCCAACGTAGGGCTTCATCAGAGAAGTGACTATCGGTGGGAGTGATCTTGTCAGAAGACTGAAATCTACTGAGGAGGACAGAACAGGATTCTACTAAGAAGGTACTCTGTGCACAGGGATTCTGCAGCCCAGTATGTTTCTGATCTTCCTGATTTTGATCCTCCACATGATGTCACTCCTGACTGAGAACCTTTTTGGCGTGAGTATTCTAAAAAAGACCGTTAGGTCATGTAGAACTTGACAGTTAGAATTTGGATAACCTTTTGATTAGTAAGAGTAAGAAGTACAAGTGGGTCACTCCCACGACTTTGTTTGGTTTCTTGGTTTTGATTTGGTTATTGCAATTACCAAAGCCGAGGGGTTGGTTTCTTGGTTTTGATTTGGTTATTGCAATTACCAAAGCCGAGGGGCTTGTATATTTGCGAGTATATCGTTTTTGATAACCCCTTGAAGTTTGAAGCTAGATTAGTGAGCTATAAGATGCCTGGTCTTAGCAAATTTAGGACTGTAGCTTTGGAATTTTGGAATTTGCGTTGGCCAACTTTGTGTATGTCTGGATTTTGGATATGCAAATTGCAATTTGTGTAGGGAGGTAATGAGGAGATTTTTCTCTATTTGGTTTTGTTGAACGGTGAACGTACGAAAAGTACCTTAAGCACTACTTTGATTATAATATTTGCATATTCTGCAAGTATTTTTGGCATGCCTGTTTTCAAGCTCACATCAAAGAATGTGTTGCTTTTTTAAAAGGTACCATAATGTGATGTGAAGTAAATTAGCCGGCTCCCCTAGAGGGAATATCTAAATAGGTTTAGATTTAAAAACATATTTCTTCCTTGGTGATTTTGTATCCCCAGGGAATTAAAATATGACATAATACAAAACAAGGATCCTTTGTTCTGCGCAATTTTATGAATGAAGATATGCAGAACGATTTTTTGGGTGTTCTGCTAGCCAAAGCTAGTGAATTGAGTGTATTTTTGCTTCTTGGACATACATCAGTCTGTTGGGCTGTTTTTGCAGTCTTTTTGAACACTATTGAGAAGTGTTTCTTGTAAATATGACTTACAACTAGTATTTGCAAATGGTTTGGTTCAAGTACAGTCTGTGGGCTGTCCTTTGTTTCTGTCCTGAGTATTGATTTGTGGGTTAAATGTGTGTTTAAATGTCTATGTGGTTTTCTCATTAGTGCAACTTCTGTAAGTGAATAGCGATGGCGCTATTCACGAAATGCATGGCGCCCCGTATTGTGTGTCCTGAGTGTTTGACCCTTTTCTGTTTATGTCTGAAATGAGCTCAAATGTGTGTTTGTGTTTTTTTTTATGTTCAGTCTATTAAGCAAAATGTCTAAATGCTTAAAAAAATTAAATTAAAGATTAACATTCACTAGGAATAAAAAGGCCCCCAAAAACGAATGGTGTGTTTTGTAGAAAAAACAAATGTATAGCATTTTTTACTTACATACATTGTATTAGAAATTTTCAGGCAAACACTTCATCTGAAGTAAATTTTTGCTGAACTCAAACGCATATTATAGAACACGCATTGATATGTCTTAGTTTGAAAAAGACTGCCCCTGTGCTCATGTTACAAACCCTGAGAGACAAGCTAAATAAATAGGAGTATTTACTCAGCCAGGACTTTGCCCTCAGTTAAACACGGGTGAATCTTTGCATTTCAGAATGTTGTTTTCAAAAGGTTCCAACACTAAGGTTCATTATTTTGTATTACAGGAAGACATTTCAATTAAGGGTTTCCTCTCTTTAAGCATTTTTGTAAGTCTATTCTTGGGTCAGTTGCCAAATAAAAATTGTCCTTTTTAGAAAGAAAAAATGTGGCGCCAAATTTTGTCATGTTTCAAGTTAGGCTTCTGTGCTTAGGCTTATAAATGAATGCATCTAAAAATGATAGGCAAGTGATGCAGCTTGCTTTTATATGTGGAATTATCAAAAATGATTGGGTTTATTAAAATATTTATTAATTATGAAAAGTAATTATTAAAAATAAGTGCTACAAAATTCGTTTTTTACTATTCATGAAGCTTAATGCTCATACTGTGACCTCCTAGCATTATAATTTAATTTAAGTTGCGCTGTCCTACATAATGAGGACATTAGCATATGGAATTTTACTTAGCGCAGGCGTAAAAAACTCATTTTTCTAAGGATTTACATGGGATATGTCTAATGTCCAGTCTCTACAATTTGTAAAGAACATTCTGAGGATGATTAATATGTAACACAATTATAGGATATTTATTTTTAAGTGCCCCTAATATCAAAGTCGAATTTGGGTAAAATAGACCATTCAATCAGCATTCTTGCCATTTATAATAGCTTTAAAGTGCTTTAGGCCTCAGTAAATGCATACATTTAGGTATAATACAAATTTGCAGGTTGTTATGTTATTATGTTCTGCGAATTATTCACAGTAAATGTTTTAATAATCTAAAGAATGCATAGATTGTAGCCCCTAAAAGGAGTAATATATATAACATGTGTTTTTAAATAGGGTTGATTATTGCAGGTACTTGGGAAGGCTTTTTGTCTTTGTCAGCCTCAGAGAGAGGAAGAGGGAGAGGGCTGAGGAGCGGGGAGCGCGCAAGGCAGAGTTTGACCTTAAGGTCAGAGAGGTGGGAATTAGGAGTAAGTGTAAACAGATGGAGAAATGATTGCTTGGAAAAGCAGGACCTCAAAGGGTGGTTGGCACACGGACACGCAGAGTGTCTGTGAAAGAGTTTTATTTTTGAATGTCAAAATTAAGGTGGTTTAGCATGCTTTCAAAAGATGGTTGGTTACAGTTGATATTGTGTGTGTTATGTGCAGTGTCAGCAGTATGTTGAAAACAGATGTGTTTTTTTTTATTATGACTTCTTTAAAAAGAAATGTTCGTGCGTTTTACATACTTTAGCATTTTATGCTTTTATGAATTGTTCCTCCTGGTTCTGTGTGTCAGAAGCGACACAGTAAGCTGTATTTGACAGCAGATATCCACTAACTGGTGATCTACTGTCAAAAGGAGGGTAAGAATTTTAAACCTGACAAATTAAGCAGGCCCGGATATTGGGTTTTGGGCTGCAGGTTCACAGTGCATAAAGTACATGACATGGTGTTGTGCGTCACCGCTCATTCACATATGCTATTGTTTTGTCTATGTTTTTTGTGCTTGATGTACAGCAAGTATATCTGATGGCTTGACATGTGCGTTTTGTGCGTTTTTTATTTTTATTTTATGCATGTTTTTGTTTTATGTTGCTGCTTTTGATACTATTACAAGTTTACCTGTGTTGTGAAGGGATATACATGACAATGCGTATCACTGCAGGACAGTTGGGTTGATTTGCTAAATTTCACAGATATGATATTTTCATACTGTGCACGACACAGACAACACTTTACCAGTGTATGTCAATTTGGCTATAATAGTATTCAAGAAAAATAAAAGAGATATACAGGATCAAGGTGTGTCACCTGCTGTTAGTCACGTTACTGCCCACTCCCCTTAAGAAAAAGGCAGCCCTAGATTTATGTATCCTGATTGGACGTAAGGATAAATTATAGATCTGTGACTCTTGTACATGGTGACCTAATTTCTATATTACATTAGTCAGTTTTGTTCTGCTTTCTAAGTAGTGTATGGCTTTGTACCATAAAGGAAATCAGCTTTCATTTTTCCCTGAAGAAGGAACTAGAACATTAGCTGAGGTTACCGTATATGGTTTAGCGGCCAGCGGTAGAGCTAACATTTGTGAACTATTTTGATTTTTGTGTATCACCCATACTCTTGGTATTGTGTCACATGCTTGACTATCACCCAAGTAATTTCTTCTTCTTCGTATAGATTTTTCTTTTGTCGCTTCTCCCCTGACCGATGTCGCATCGTGCCTAGTTATTGGGGATTTTAGCTGTGTTCTAGTTCCATTTCTCTTTTCCATATTCCTTTCACCAGTCAGCCCATTTATTATTATTGGTGTATTGTTCAGGTTCACACTTCCAGACTGCAGTAATGTACCAGGAACCCCTATAATATGTATAATTCCCTTTTGTATGACCAGACTGGTTTTTAAGAATTTTCTTTAGGTCTACTTCGAGGTTTTACAGTCTGACTGTCAGGGTAGTGATGGACTGGTTGACTGACTCAATACTATAGTAAGACAAGTTTTCCACCTCAATAGGAGATACCTTACATTTATGTTTTTGAACATGACAAACTTTCAATGACTATTTTAATTTGTTTTTTTACCCTTTTGTTCCTGCTTCTTTAATTTTTGGTGGGATCAGATGTGTTCTAAATCATGGAAATAACCAGTACTCTCTAGTTCTTGTCTTTTGTTTCCACATTTGATCATTAGCTTGTGTGTTGCATAGTGTACCTGATGCACAGTTATTAAAAGGGAGGTATCTACATGTTCCTGATAATCTGTATTATGCAATTTTTCTTTTGAGATGTTCTAGATAAGGAATTTAGGAATACCTAGACTTAATCATGTCGCTATCTACCCTTAGATGGTGGAGGATATGCTCTCACACGGAAACCCAATTGAAGAGGCTAGAGGCACTGTTTTGCCTACTGCCTTTGTCTTTGTATTGCCTTTGAGAATGACAGTGTATTCTAGAGCAGAATTGTCCCATGGCATATGGCCACTCCTTTGAAGATTACAGGCCACCTGCTTGCAGTCCCCTTGTTATACAATGAATTGTTTAAAGCATCTCACTTCCTCCATCAGATGGCATTTGACATCACAGAACCAGAATTTCAGTGCAAAAGAGCGAAAGAGAAGGATTCCTGTTGTTTTGAGGCTTCAGTTTTCCACCTGTCATGTGCTGGTAACCTCTGACAGTTTGCAGTCCCTTGAGCCCCTTGGCCTGAGTTTTGGCCACCCCCCCTCCCTTTTTCCTTTGCTCCAACGGAAGTACAGTGCACCGGAGGATCTAAGATTGGCAAAAGGCACTACATTCTGGTGCCCATGAAAGAGCAGCCTGAGCGTCCTCTGACATTGAATAATGAGTGTTGGAGCCTGAGAAGGGTCTGCACGAGATGATCTGCGCCCATGACCAATGAAGAGCACAATATCTGTAGTGTCTGCCGCAGAGGAGAGACACTGGTGCACTCCATTGAGACATTGAGATTTTCAAGTGAACTGTGAGTGTTTGCCAGGAGGGCACTCCAACGGATACTGAGAAGCACTATTTTCATGGAATGCCTGAATTGAGAGGCCCAATGCGAAAACAATGGGAGCAGATTTGATGGACAATAGAAGCCTGCCAGAGAGGCATGGAACGGACTCTGGGCATTGTTGTGGTTTCATAAGTGGTTTCCGTGCAATTGCATAAAATGGGTGTTAGGAGACTGATTCTTATTATTTTGCTGGCATTGTTTTAAAGTAGTATTCTGTTTAGTAAAAGCAGAATAAAGTCCATTCTCTGTGGAAGAGTATCCCCTTTTCACCTGAGAGCATTGATAAGGATCGCCACTGTTTCACCTGAATATATAATAAATTACTGAAATGCATAGGAGCCCTAAAAATTTTACTAGATAATTTTAGGATTTGCTTTTTGCGTAGGGTTGTGAAAAATGATAATTTTGTTTGTAATAGTGGTCATTACTTTATGTAAATTAGGACCCAATGCCCTGTCCTCTTTGTATTCCTGCTCATACCTTTAATGAAACGTTTAGAATGGAAAATGCTCGCCTGCCAAAAAATTAGGATTTGCCTGTCGAATGGCAAAAGGAGGGTATGAGGTTCTGTAATTTTGACTCAATTTTACATTCAAACTCCATTTTGTGTTGCCTTTACACAGGCTGCATGATTCACGAAGTGTGTCTCTGCCCTTTTGGACTGCAACATTTTGAAAACCCCTCCGTCCTTGTCTTGAAACCCATCTCAGACACCAGCCGGCCTAAACTAATTCTTGTCTGGACCACCTAATCCCTGTATCAACTATCTGTTAGCCTTTAGCATTCTTCTCGTGCTGTATCTTATCTTTTGGCCTCGGCTATTCACTCCCTGTGTTTTCCTATTCCACAAACCTTTCCTTTGAAGCACGCAAACATGTTCTGCCATTACTGATTGACCTATAGGTGCTGTCATTGCTTGACTTATGGGATCGGGCAAAGACACGACTCAAGGGGGATGTTCTGGTTACATGATGCCTTGTTTTGAATGCTTTCCTATTGGCTAATATTTGGCAGATCTTGCATGTCCAGAATGAAGATTTCAGTTCTTCATACCCTACTCAATCTACCACAATCTACTCCACCCTACTCTACTCTACCCTAGTCCATCACATGCCAGTCTTCACTAATCTACTCCACTCCTATTCACTCAAATCTATTCCACTCCAATCTACTTCACTCCAATCTACCCCACCCCACATCAATTTACCTCACCCCACTCTAATCTGCTCAACTCCACTCCACTCTACTCCAATCTTCCCCACTCGACCGTACTCCACCCCACTCAAATCTACCCCACCCCATTCCAATCTACCCCACCCCACTTTACACCACTCCACTCTACCCCTCTCTAATCTACCCCACTTGGTTTTATCCCAATATAGCCCACTCCGACCTATCCCATTGCAATCTATCCTACTCAAATGTACTCCAATCCACCCCACTCCATTCCAATCTACCCAACTCTAATCCACCCAATCTACCCCACTTTAATCTACACCATTCCACTTCACTCCAGTCTACCTTGATTCACTCCACTCTTTCCCAATCTACCCACTTCTCTTCATTCTACCCCAATATACCTCATTCCACTCTACACCAATCTATCCAAATCTACCCCACTCCTATCTACTCCAATCTACTCCATCTACCCAACACCACTCTACCTCGCTCCACCCTAGTTTACCCTAATCCACCCCATACTTCACCAATTCAATCTACTTCACTTCAATTTACAATACAAATCTACCCTAATCCCCCACTTTAATCTTCTACACTCCAAACTACACACTCCAGTCGACCCCACTCAGTCAAGTCTATTCAACTCTACCCCACTCCAAACTACCCCTTTCTATCCCACCCAATGTACCCCACTCAAGTCTACTTTACTGTACCCCATTCTACCCACTCAATCCCATGCCCCTCTTCCCCATTGTACCCCACTCCACTCTATCCCAATATACCTGACTTCAATCTAGCAAATCTACTAAATCGGCTAAATTATTAGCTGAGCCTTGCAAATGTTGCTCTTCTACCAATGGATTGCTCCTTTTTAAAGTTATCAAGTGCTTAAAAGAGGGGTATTGCATTTCAAAACCAGGGCTGGAAAAGCCAATCAGTCTCAATTTACCAAGGCTGTGTGAGTTACACTACTGGCTTTTTTAATGCTGGAGGTTTTTAAAATCTACTGGGATTAGATATGCCATCAGCAAGATAACTGACAGGTTGTAAGGGAGAACATACTGTCTTAAAGAATCAAGGAAGCCATTTTGAGTTTGGCGGTTGCAGTTTATCTGCTAAAAAATGGCTTGGCCACCTAACTCATGCCTCACTGGCACCTTGGAGGTAGATCTTCGTGGTTTCCTAAAGCGGATCTTCTTTTGGCTTTTCCATCGAAAACACTTGACCTGACACCCATCTGCAACAGGGTCATGAGGTCAAAGTGGTGGTCCTATGCACCAAGGCAATTGTTGTTTTGTTTTTCATAAACAAATTCCTGTTTTGGGGTTCAGTTTAGAAAAAAAAAGTTTCACTGTCAAAGACAAAAAAGGACATGGCACCAATTTGGCAAATGTCATGCCTACACCACATCACCCGCCAGGCAAATGCATTATTGACAGTAAAATCCCCACAAGGTAGGCAAGAATCTCAAAATATGATGTGTTGCTTCACAAGGGGCATGATCCTATGGTATCTGCTGACCTTTTCAAGTGGACTTCCAAAATAATCCACAGAATGGAGTCCAGGACCTCTCTGCAGCACACTGCCAAACGGGCAAATTACTGGTGAGATGATATTGCTATCTGAGGTGGATGTTCAAAATCCACCAGTCAAAATCTAAAATCTCACAGAATCAAGTAGTGGTAAGTAAAGTTGGGCTTGGTATTTTTTTAGCACACTTCAGAAAACTTGTCAGACAAGTATGGCACTGTTATGACTGTCACTCTCTCAGTGTCATCTCCTTGTGCATGTGTCTTCACGTTAAGCTTTCTTTTTGTGTATTCCAGTTTCAATGTCTCCATCTCTTGTGCACCATTGACATTTTGCCATGCGAAAAGAAATAGTCAGAGGTTAAAAACAAAATGTGCTTAATTTATGAAATTAAGGTTAATTTCAGCCTTTTTTATTTTTAATAGGTCGGGAATGCTGACAACTCATATTTGGAGTGCAGCATGACAACATGAATGATTACATAATAAGATGTCCAAGCTTGCACTGACACGATTGTAGCAACATTAAAACTTTTCTAGTCCTGTTCTGAGCTGATAATGAGGTACATTTGTGAAATGAACTTGTCCTGAGAGTGATACATTTGTGTCAGTAAATACCAATCAGGTCAAATGTCTTAAAGTTCTCAGGTAAGTGTAGCTGCACTTCCAAGGAAAAGAGCTGCCATATTATGCAATAAAAGGGGTGAAATGTTGAGTTTTGCTAATTCATATAAGGGTTGGGCTAGAGAGAAGAGGAAGATGATTTTGACTGATAAGGCACTCAAACGCGTACCCATGAGCGACATCTCCAAGTTGTCAAAAATCTATTGCTGCATTATTTCGATTGCACCGAGCATGCTAATTGTTCATACAGTGTTGGGTAGTATATTTACCTTTTTCTTACCTCTTTTGGATCTGAAAATAATGAATCAGAAGTGCTTCGCCCAAAAAATTTGGAAGTTCAGCAAGTCCACAAGTTGATATCTCCTAGGCTCCCATCTCCGTGTCTTAATCACCATACCACCATCTGTGGCTCCCTGTCCATGAGTTTCTGCCCGCATCTGTGCCTACCTACCCTAATGCTTGTGTACCTTATGTCCTTATCTTTGTCCCAGTGATAATTTATGAGTTTTAGATTCTTTATTATTAGTTGTTTCTAACTGTGGTCTTCAGCCATTTTACTTTCTATACTTCTAAATTAAGATTCCAGCTATTAATCTTTTCATTTTAAACTTACAAATCCACTATTTTATTTTTCCGATTTTAGCAGTTTACATTTAAAAATCAGTGTGATAAATTTTAGAGTTTAACTAATAGCCCCTTTCTCTTTTGGGACTGAAACACGGGTCCAGATTTACTAACATTTTGCATCATGGTTGCATCACTTTTGTGGCACATCCATGCTGCAAAATGGTAGTAGATATTTATAAAGCCATGCAAGGGGAGATTTGCGCCGCCTTGCCTGACTTTAAAACACAAAAATAACGCAACGCAGAGGCTTGCTTTGAATTATATTACGTTTCATTGTGGGAAGCATTCTATGGATGGAACATGGGCGTTCCAATGCCTCCACACATATATTTCACACAATCCCAGATTTACAAAGGTTTTTCAACCTGGTATTGTGCCAACCAGAGGATGGCGTAACAAGGAGTAAAATCTTTTCCTCTCCTCGTTAGTTCCTATTTCTATGTGTGCTGCAATTTGCCTCGCGAGATTGTGTTTGTGCAGAAAGGTATGCCATGGTGCAAGGGTGCATGATGCATGCGTTGGCGCTAGGCTTCCTGAAGTGCGTTGCACAAGGAAAGGGCAGGAAGGCACAGTATGATGTTAAATACTGCATATTCCTGCCCTTTCCGTATCACACAGGGCAATAAGATGACTTGCTGAGTTGCTCTGCATGAAAGCATGTTAAATATACTCTGTAGACCAGGAGGAGTCTCAGCTGGATACTTCTCTAGTTGAAAAAACATACAAGATTCTGTGTCTCTCACGGTATGAAACTTTGTGAAACATAGGAAACTCAGAATTCGCAAAGTTCATGAGGTGGTGAACTGACTTGTTCTGAATCTTTTATCCACAAGGTTTTACAGTTACAATATTTTCCTGTGCCTATGGATCCCTGTCTCCTGTTTTCAAGTGAAATTGTCCCTGTGGCTCCATCTCAGTGATATTGTTAATGAGTAACCTCCCCAACTGTTTTTGAATTCACAGGGCTATATTTATCAAGCCAACGTGCTACACTTTACTGTGTGAAAGGGCAGGAATGCGGCATATTTAACATTATACAGTGCATTCCTGCACTTTCCTTCTGCTGGCGCACAATGTGCTGCCTTGCATCGTGGTGCAAGGTTGCCTGCGTTGTAAGCAGAATTGTTTTTGTGGAGTAAGGGACATCTCCCTGCACAAAAACAATCCTATGAGACATTTTCCCCTGCATTCTGCAAATATAAAGTAAAGAGTTTCCATTGAGGACTAGCAAACAAAGGCAAGCGGACATGATGGGTCAAGACACATGTTGCTCCAAAGCCACCTTATGCTCTCGGGTCCTTGCTAAGGCCAGTATTAGCTGGACTCTCAAATTCATGGACCCAGACAATATACTCGAGAGGGCAAGGCAGACTGGCTATATAGAATTTGTAAATATTGCTATGTCCATTTTTCGCTGGCTACAAACTAACAGTCCCGCAGCCATGCAATTCCTAGCATGAAGTACAGAAAAATCTCTGAGGCCTATGTCTCAAGAATAAGTTGCTGTTTCCTTCCAAACTCAAAGTTATTGCTGATGAGAAAACACATTTCTTAGCTGAAACAAAGGCCTCCTGGTACTGGTGACTGAGAAAAGTTGACCTCTTGTGGACCAGGAGCAGCCTCATAAGGAATGGAATTGGTGCAAGCTCAGAAACGTAAATGTGGGTGAACGTCCAGAAAAACAGAAATGTCTTAGACATATGCAGAGCTCAGATGAGCGCACGTCAAGAGGATCAGTGACAGTACCTATCGCACATGAAAGCTCCTAAGCAAATTTAATTGGAACTGGACCCTGAATTTGGCATGACTGTGTTGAGCACAGTGATTAGCCAAGGAATGACTCTGATGATGGTGAATAACAGTATTTGAGTTGCTCACTTTTCCTAAAGTCTAGTTTTCTCACCATGGGTGAAACATGTGATCAGATGTGATAGTTTTCAATGTTGAACAATGGTCACCCATGTATGTAGCCTGTTATGTAGCCTGCCTTAGAGAAGTATGCCAGGTGGGCTTAGGGTGTGCACTAAAAGATACCCTTCACCTCTGCCTCCTGTGCATGGATTTTAAATGTTTCTATTCCTATCAGATAATGGGTGTTATAATCTCCCTTATACAGTTTTATTTCTTTGCTTTAAAGCTTATAATCAAGGTTTGACTGGTGAAGTTGATGAAGGGAAATTTGGGTGCTGTGAAAAGGCTGTATTCTTGTAACCAAGTTATCGCTTGACCCACACATGTCCTTCATTGTGTGGTTGACACAATTTCGATAGCTCATTCTCACCCTTATCCGGAGCAGCCATGGCCAAAATGGCTCCTGCCTCAGACCGTTGAACAAAAACTGGAGATTTGGGCATATCTGAAGTGATACCCATTCCTCCTTCATGGAATACCTGTTTTACTCCCCATTTACAACCTGTATGCTAGGCTCAATGGGTGATTAACTTCCACAGAATTTATATGACTGCTCAATAATGTGGACAATCTGAGAATGCCTGTTTCATATCACTGTCCCCTGTTGGTTTCCCTGTTCTGGGAATGTATCCCGACATGCTTCCAGACATGGAACTGAGGGGCATATTAACAAGGAACAGGGAAAATTATCTCTAAGGGCCCTTAGCGTTAATTTTTTTAACGCCCGATATCGCTGGATAATATCGCCCGGTTATCGTGTTATTAACAACGCTAACCGCCTAGGCGATAAAACATCCAGTAATGGTGGTATTTTGGGAGGTTATTGCTGGTAATGCAGTGATAAAACTACAAGGATAGGGATATCCTTGTTGATAGCCCATGATGTACTTAGCCATGTAACCCACCTCCCATTGGATTACATGGCTAAGTCAGAAAATTAGCAGATGTACAAAAGCAGCGTTAACCGTGGTTTGCGCTGCTTTTTTGTCTCTAACAGGGTTAGCGTTAAGTTTGATAATAGGAGAATTGTCGCTTAGTGACATTTCTCCTTATTTTGCTCTGGAACACCCACTTTGCATCTCATTAGAGATGCAAAGGGAACCGTAGTGAAAAAGGGTGCGAACATGCGATTTAGCTTTTAAAGCCAAAAAGGCGGAGCTAAAGCCCTTGGTAATATGCCCCTGAGTAGCTTCTGTTCTTCAAGACCCAGCTTCTAGGACCCTGATCTGCATTACCAGATTGGTAGATTGGATGCATGGTGGCAGCGGGGCAAGGGGCTTCCAAGATCAGGTCTAGAGGTGAGTGTATCAAAACAACAAGCGATGCCTGGGGGACCCTGTTGGGAGAAACAACAACCCATGATGAGATCCTTTGCTACCTAGACAAGAAGGTGGTTCCTGACCATGCTGCATCTGATTCCCTTCTAAAACACAAACATAAATATGCTGTGCTGCCAGAAATAGTTAATTGCCTAGACTTTTGAGGATATATGGTTTGAATACAGTGAGGTTGATTAATGTGGCTGCATACTGATACAGCTACTCCTGTTGGATGTTGGTGGGTAGGTACTGACTTAAGAAGTGTTGATGGTGATGTATGAGCTAAAGGAAATAAAGGGTATTTTACCCAAATACTATCTCTGTGCCCATGCCCCTCCACAACTTGCCCCATGAAACAACTATCTTGCTTCATTAAGGCTGCTGTTCCTGTGCTGATGCCTAACGGGGTGGTTTAGATATACCCTTTTTCTTACTGAAATCTCAAATGCAATACAAATCATACTTAAGTATAAAACTTTAGGCTCTAAAGAAGCCTCTGTTGAATTTTAAGCAATGTCCGAGACTTGACTCAGTGCCCACGTTTTTTGGGTCTCGCCTAGCGATGCAGCACATGCGCTGCTTGCATTGGCGAGACCTATTGTCATTGGTTTCTCTGACGAAGGGGTACAGGAGATGTGCATGCGTACGGACAGGAGATGTGCACTCCGTACATGTGCACATATAATGTCCCTGCATAGGGCTAGTGTTTCAACACAGCGTGCGCATGGCGCGTTTTCACTTTCCCTCCCTCCCTCCCCGTCCTCCTAGTTAGTTTCAGTGTTGTGCCCGTACAGACAGGAGGTGTACGCATGCACATCTCCTGTGTCCTCGTAGGGCTGGGGTTTGAACAAAGTGGGTGCATGGCGAGCTTTCACTTTCCCTCCATCCCTCCCTCCCCCCATCCTCCTAGTTAATTTCAGTGTTGTGCTTGTTTTTCTCTTGCTCTCAGCTGTATTCAGTTTTATGGGGCATGTGATCAGTTGATCCTGCTGAAAGGCTGGATGGACAGGTCTGCGACGAGTAAAAGCGGGATAAGCCTAATAAGCAAACACAACTCGTCAGCACAACAAGGCTCATTCTCAAACTGCAGGGGCTGTAAACAGTTTGTAACCCCATTCATGCATGTATACAACTGCATTGTAAATAAACAATTTGAAAAAAGTGAAAATTAAAGATTTTGAAAAATAGGAAGCTCAAAACGCTGCAGGAATCCTATACCTTTACAATAAACGAGTACTGCTGCTGTTACGATTATAATTACCTAACAACAATAAGGTGTTACGGAAACAGCATTACTATATTGCCATTAGTTGTCTCACGATTTATAGTGAATACATTGTTGAACTAAATCCCCTCTAGGCACGGATGACAGCAATGTAGAGAAAAGCCATATAGCGTTTGATAGGGATCAGCAAAGGAAGATTGCAGATCTCCAGGGCACTTGGTTCCACATTTCTGAACAAGGAAATGGGGATATGGACCACGCCAGGATTGTGCAGCCATAATGTGGCTTTGAAAGTATCTTTGTGATCTTGAAAATTAGATGCAAGATAGCATTAAAACGTACTGGCACTGTGACACAGGCACTGCCATTCAGGAAATCACATATGATTATTTTTAACTCCAGAAGTTACTTCGTGCAGGTAACTGAAATTATTCCAGCGGTCGCAGCCAACCGCCACCTGGTGTGCCGGAAAGTCGGGGGCGGGAATGTAGAAAATATACATCTTCAGTGATGTACTGTAAATGGGTGAGTGTGCAAGGTGAGAAGGTCAATAGTACGTTTAGAGTTTCATCTTTTGATATTAAAGAGATTACATCTTGGCAGTTGAGGTCTACGTCTATGCCACCACAGACGGCATCCAGTCCCTATAATTGAAAATCAAAGGATCCAGATGAAAGGTTCACAGATCCTATCAAAAATAAGTTTTTGGGGTGGAGCCTGGGCATTGCATGTGCTGCTCTGACAGACATACTGTATTCAGGTAGTGAACTGAAGCCCCCCCCACTATCCACCCATATTTTTCATTGGCTTGTGTCATTGTCCACAGTTAACTGTTGCTTTTCATTGGTCAATATGCTTAGTAGTCCCTCCTTAGTACCACCTTGTCTCATTTTGAAATCTCCCATGGTGACACCCACTGTTACGTGTGTTGTTACTCTGTAGGCTGTAATTACAGCCTCCGAGTGCTATTTTCTCAAAAAGCTTTGTCCTGCCTGCTGTTGCAGGCAGGTCCCACTCTCAAACGCCTTTTAAAATAATTTTTTATAGCACAAACGCATTTGCAATACAATAGATCTCACATTTGCGAGAGTTTAGGCTATTGACATTGTAAATGAAAATGCCTTTAATGTATCTGTTTTACAAACAACTCATAAATAAAAGGCATTGTCATTTACAATGCCAATAACTTAAACTCGGGCTAAGATTGGCTGTAAGGTCCTGGTCTCCTATTGGTTCTAGATTTTGGGGCTAGTGTTGTGATTGGATAGTGTTAGGGCTAGGGTTCCCATTGGCCGAAGGGGTCACCTGATTACTAGGGCTATAAAAGACCAGGGTTAGGGCGTCTCAGCCCGGGCTTCGAGGCTAAGGGCGGAGAGGACAAGGGCAGTTGCCTGTTTGATCATGTTAAGGGCGGAGAGGACAAGGATAGTTGCCTGTTTGAGCCTGTTAAGGGCGGAGAGCACAAGGGTAGTTGCCTGTTTGATCCTGTACGAGACTGGTCGGGACTAGGGCCAGAAATGCTGCCCTTTTTCTCATTTAGCAATACCCAGCCCACACCATCCACATCCACAAACAGAGCAACACACTTGCACCAAATGTACACCACGCACAAGACTATGCACAGATTAATGTACCAGCCTGCACTACAAACCCAACCAAACCACATCTACACACCCTACTATCCCAACTATCACACATATCCACCATCACCCACAAACAGTACACAACTCTATCCTATACCACTATCAATACACTCATCACTAACACAGTGCCAATCAAAACCATACATAACTACATCCCATTCAGACACACTCTCCCTGCTGTAATTACACCTACCAGACCACCTTTTATCACTAACAAACATATAATGATACTTCCATCAGTTGTCCAACAAACACCCTCCTCTCCCTTCTACCATAATAACACTAATGCATAACACACACTGCACACCACCACACTTTGTAACTCTTGCAACAAACCAGTCTAAGATAAACACTCTCAACTCTACTTCATCCCCTCCTACACACAACATACACTCTACTCATAATAACATCACCACCCCCTCTACGTCACAACCTCCTCTCACAAACAATACTACACAACCAAATCCAGTGCATGAAACATATACATAAGCACCCCTTTTCACTACACCTCAAAAGCAAAACATATCACACAACAGCACAACAAGATCTTCAGAGCACAACACCTCATAATACTTACCATCACAAAATACATAACATTGACAAATCCCACCATACAAATAAAAAACCATGGGTGGCACATCCTTCTCTGTTCAAGCAGCCAAACTATGGAACTCTTTAACCCCCAACATTAGATCCACCGACAACCACCTTATCTTCAGAAAACTACTCAAGATTTGGCTCTTCCCCACATAAGCACCATACGGAAACAGACATTTTCAGCATATCCCTCTGTGTAAAAGCATTGTTTTCACTATAGATATGTACCTATCTTTGTGTATTACTTTATAAAACATGTAAAATAATTATGCTGTTAAGAAAAAAGAGAAAAAATTATAATAATAATATTAATCAACAAATAAAAAACAACTTTCTCCCTCCCCCTCGGCTCAGTCCGAAAACTGAGGCAACGACGGAGAGTGCGTGGCCTCTTTTACCCTGAGCGGTTGCCAGGTGAGGTGAGGTTTTTCCTCCCTTCAAGTTGGGAGAAGATACACCAATTTCCATTGAGAATTGGACATAGTTTGTAGATTTCCTATCACAGCACAAAAAGTAAGTGTTGCAGTAGTGCATCATAGGTCCTGACGAAAGCCTATCAAGGCTGAAACATGTTGACCAGATAACACTCATGGTGAATAGCAATTCCTTGCATGCTATTATCACTCTGCTTTTAATCATACCACCTTGATGGACAGACCTAATAAAGTTTTCCTATGACATCAAGATAGGTATTTTTAACCACTTGGATTTTTTTCCTTTTCTTTTCATTTTTTCACTATTTCTGAACACTGCAACTTTGCCCCTCCAGCCTGTCACTCTGTCATCTGCTGTGGTTGAGGGTCCAACTATTGGGTCCTTGATTTGCCAGCCTCAGGTTTGTCCTGATGAGAGGCATATTGGACACCAGCTTCCAAAAAAAACCAGATGAAGAAGTTCCACTAATGAGTGGGCTGATGGGTACACTTTTCATCTTTGTATTCTGTATCTTTTCTCCTGGTTCTACCTGCATTAAGGTCTCTCTTTAGGATTAACCTTGTTTGATCCTATCATTCATGTGGAACACTTTATAGGTTCCAAGTAAATTAGACTTCTGGTACCTTCCGTGTGTTTAAATGTCTAGTTGGGGGACAAGGTACTAGTAGGTCTATAGAGACACCTTCCCCTTAGGCCCTCCATTACTCTTTGTTCTTTTGTAACATATCTACTATTCAAATTACATCATATTTATACTATACTAATTTTCAACACTAATCCTTTATGGGTTTCGGAGTGGCGTGCTACTCTCCAGAAAAGTGCTTCAACACCAATCCGGGGTAACAAGTGCTGTATGAATGCAAATCTTTCTTCCCCTTTTATCCTTCTGCTATCCTTCTCACTCCAAGTAACAGACTAATATCCACCACTGAAATGACCTCATATTTCACCATATTAATTCACCACTAATCCTTTATGGGCTTCCTGAATAGCGTGCATCAACAAGCGATAAATAAATACAAATCTTTGTCCTCCTCTATCCTTCTGCTATCATTCCAAATCCAAATAACTGACTAACCTATACACCACTTAAAATGTACTTGCATGTCTCACTATACTAATTCAACACTAATCCTCTATGGGTCCCGGAGTAGCGGGATACCTGCCGAAAAAGAGCTTTGACGCCTCGTCAGGGGTAGTAAGCACTATATAAATGCAATTACAATACAATACAATAGTTAAAATTTTGTTTTATGCAGACAATGTTATTTTTAACCTGAATGACCTGGTCCATGACTTGCTACCAATAATTACACTCTTGGATAAGTTTGGCGGGTTTACTGGCATGCATCATATTTCTTTCCCTGCGTCCAAATTTCGAAGAATTGCAATGTCTAAATCAGAATGTCCTCTTACCGTGGAAATAAGTAACATTTAAGTATTTAAGTATAACATTCTATCATCATCACGTTTTCTTTATTTCGGCTCCATAGATCCATAAAAGGTACAGAATAAAACATTTATTAAAAAACACAATGAAAGAGTAAAAAATGTGTTTTAAAAAAACAACTTTGCCCTAAAAAGTGCAACTCATTTTAAGGATTGCAATCCAACAATGCAAATCTTTTCGTGCTTTCAAATGCATAAAAAGTAAGATAAAAGTTGTTAAAGGAGGAACAACCTGTAGCTAAAATGACTTTCGAAAAAGGCAAGTAATAACCCAGAACAAGAATAAAAAATGGAACAACAAGGAAATCAAATCTAACGATAACCTTAAACTACACAAGATAACAAATGTGCACAAAATAATCTTACTTTTTATAAGTGCTTCAACCTGATGTTCCTTATTGTTGACAGGTAACTTGCAATTGTGTACACAACACAGTCTCTAATGTTAGTTTTGCATACCCTACGAGCTGTGTGACGAGCCCCCAAACCAAGGAGTCTGCAAAGAGGAATTATGCAATGTGAGTGTTATCTTGTGGTTGTATGATGGAAAAACGAATATATCCACCACACACGCCTTTGAGAAAGGCCGGACCGGCATCGTCCACGCCAAAAGTATGGCGGGCGTGCCGGCCCCCCACGACCAGAGAGGCAAGCCTGTCATGCATGGTGATGACGTGACAGACGTGACTCAACCGTAATTAGTCCCGGGTCCTGGTCGTGACCCGGAAGTGATGCAAATCACTTCCGGGTCATGCGATGGGCTAACACCAGGCCGGCTAGAACCAGCCTGGCAGGAGTAGTAGTTTAAAAGGCTGGGGAGCTCAGGAGTATGTCTCTTGTCTCCTCGCTTCCTCTTGGCTCCTTGCTTCCAAGCCTGCCACACCAGCCTCGCTAAGAGGCTGTAATTGTTTTCTATTTCAGGTGTTGCAAGTGTCTGGAGTTTCGTCGGCGCGAAGTCATGGTCGAATTTCTTTTCGGAGAGTGCCGCCCTAGAGTGAAATTTGGTTGCAGGATTTCCATTCGGAAAGCATGAACACTGGAGTGTGTAGACGACTTTTCAACGGAGGAACAAGATTGTGTCCGGCTGGGAGTGAGCGTGACCGGCTTTCATGTCGGACGGCGTTTGGGAAGGTACCCGGTTGAGGTGGCCCGGTCATGAGAAAGCGCTCACCCTTCCGACTTTGTGTGGTAGCATTAACTGGCAGCTTGGTGCGTCAACTAGCTGTTTTCCCGCAGTAGGAGTGGCTGTTTTTACAAGCGGTATTGGCGGATAGCGCCGCACGTGCTCAGGTGCGGGGAGTTGTGATTGATTAATGGGTTGAACAAGTTTAACGGCCGCAGGCAGGCAGAAGCAATTTTTATCAGTTTACCAAGCAGCTGTTTTTTCCCCCTCTAAGGAGCGGAGGCAAAAGGCGGTAGGATTGAGCCACTTGTAGCACTGCAGTGGTGGAGCAAGGCGCGCTACAGCTTATTTAAACACTGACTGATACAGGTAGCGATATTGACTGATCCTTTCAATGCTAAGTGTTCAACCTTGATGTTGCCAGTGTATGTGGGTTGTTCAACTGCAAGGGTGTAGCATGGGGCTCATTCTCGTTTTCCGGCAGCAAGCATGGGTCAGTTTTAGTGCACCAATTTAATTACGTGAGGGGAGGTATTGCCTGGGCGAATTTTGGCCTTTTTTTGCTCACCAGGGAATTTCTCAGAGGAGGCCACACTTGATTTGTTTCTTGTGGTGTTTGATGTTTCTTGCGTTTAGGCTAAGTTTAATTTCTTGACCGGGGGCATTTTGTATAGCGGTTTATATCACGGTGCAGCGAATACCGTGAAGGGGGGTCGGCTGTTTGCCCGGGCTGACCTCTTGGGAGCGAATTTACAATAAACACAGCAGCAGAATCTAGATGTATTTGTTTACAGTCAAACTAATCTTCTCTTTGTCCCTATTATAGAGTCCAAGCACAAAAGAGACTCATCTCTGTGGCGTTTTGGGGGCATCGCTCAAGAGGACACAGACAGGCCTGCACTTCACCGCTTCTGTGAGCTGCACAGACTTGAGATTACTTGCCTAACCCCCAGGTTAGCTGGTGTGGCGCGGCTCCAGTTGCGTGGGTGCTTATGGCCGGTCTGTGTACCTGCAACATTTCTAAGGTAAGGACCTTGACAGTGTACCAGGCCTGGAAATACAGTGGGGTATCTTTCAGTGTGAGACTAAAACACTTAAGTGCGGGTAGCATTGTTTATGCGGTGTGGGTGACCAGCACTTCCAAAGTAACCCTGCAATTGGTTAGAAGCTATGGCCAGTAAGGCAAAGCGTGGGGAGAAGCGCTCTCGCATGGAGCACATGATGGAGACAATGATGCGCAAGATTGTGACTTTGGATAGAAGATGGAAGAAGCTTGATAGAATTGGGAAAAGCCTTGCAGATCTCAGAGAGAGGTTAGAAGGACAAGGTGAGGCTTTAGAAAGGCCTAGGCAAACCATAGTGCACCCCAAGCCCTGGGGTAGTTATCCCCACTTCCCATGGGGGCTAGGCCCAATAAAGGGGTAATAAAAGAGAAGGATTTCCCAAAAGCATCCTTTCCAGTCCCTCATCTCGGGGTGGAATGGAAGTGCCCCGTCCATTGAGTATAGTTCCTCTGGGGGTTTCCATTAGGTGCCCCAGCCATGGTTGCTCCTACAGGGGTGGTTCTGGCAGGAAGCGGCGCACAGGATCCAGTGGCCACGGGGGGGGTGGAGACCCAAAGGACTTTCCTGCGGCCTCTAACCCAGTTCCACAGATCTTAGTGGCACAGTTAGCAGCAGTTCTTCCTTGGTTAGGGAATGTGGGGATGTTGTCAACATAAGTTGGGGCAAAAGAAATAGGGGAGGACCCATTGGCTGAAGCAAAAATGATGGTGGTGCAGTTTGTTGCAACACCTGGGGGTGCGCCAGGTGAAGGGCTGGGTACTCCTTCTCTTTCCAAACCAACCGGTGGGGTTCCCCCACTTGAAACTAACAAAGAAGTGCCAGTGAGCATCCTGGCAAAGGAGAAGTTGATGAAGCCAGCTGGAGCGGTTTCAGTAGGTAAGGAGGTAACATTGCCATTGTTGGGCATGGGTGAATCACGCACCAGGAAGGAGAATCTTGCTTGGCATGTAATAAGAGAGGTGAAAGAAATTATATGGTCAGGTAGTTATGGTAGCATGTGCTCTTTGCTCCTGGATGGAAGAAAAAGGGAGGAAGCAAGGAAACAGAAGGATTGGATGCTTCCTAGGGAATGGGCTAGTGCAGTGATTCCCAGACTTTTGACTTCTGAGGACCCCCAGTGAATCACTACTAGAAGCCAGGGACCAAGCAATTTGTACAATTTAAATTTCTTTTTAAAAACGCCTTTTGAAGCAGAGGCAATTTCAAGATGGAGACCGCCTGAATTGGGTCTATTGGCATGGACATGTATGCATACAGCAGTGTATTATTTAGTGGTAAAAGTCTCCTGCTCTCAGCCATAGCAGAACCTCTACATTCTCATTCCAGAGCCTTGGAGTGGTGACACTTCCTTTATTTGAATGAAAAACTCCAATTGATCTTGAAATGTATCAAAATGTATCCTAAAAATATTTATCTATAATAATCAAAAAAATATATTTTTCACAAAAACAAAAAAATAAATCCTAAATAAATATTTATTTGTGTAGTGAGTAATATTTTGTGTATAGTGGGCCTTTATATATTTATATCAAATTGATTTGCATGTCTAGTTATAGGTCTTTTTTCAAACTAGACCCTTCCTTACAGCAACAGGTTGAATGATTGTGAATTATTAGCATTTTTGCCTATTCACAGTTTAAGAATGTCTAAAATATTATTCAATTATGAAGCATTTTATAATAAAGGCATGCCCCAAGAAGCAACAAATATTGTGAAAATTATAACAAGATAGTGCACAAAGGGATGAGTCCAGTGTATAGAGCAAATTCAAGGTCTATATTAGGAGTTCATCAGGGAAGTGCAAGACATGGCAGGAAGGTATCTGCACAGGAGGCATATTGTTTCAGCAAAATCATGGAACAATGCTATGCCAATTACCATAAACCCCTGTTAGACATAATCTTTAGTCACAGACAGCATAATAACATTTTACCACCAAGGGGTGAACAGTGCAGTTAAGGCATATTTCAGAGAGGCCTCGCGTGGCACCTGACATGACCCTCTCCTATTAGGATGCCCACTGCCCCGTACCTTGCCAACAACAAACTGCAAAAGGCTACACAGAATAAGAGCTTGCTATGTCTGTGAAAGTTTGACAGCACACATAATTCACCCAAGGGCCTGTGGAAAGTGAGCAATCAGACAGTAGCACGGAAACCCGACTGCTGATCCTGGCTGCATCTATTTTTACCTGCCTGCCAAGTAACTGTAACCTATACATCACTGCCCCCATGCCTCTCTGCCTGTTCTGCCTTCTGTTCTTAGCTGCCCCTGTATTTCTGTATTCTGCCTCTGTGCCACTTGTTTTTTTGTGCCCGTCTGCCCTCTGTGTCACTCGTTTTTCCCTCGTTTTTTGTGCCTTTGTGCCCTCTGTTCCACTTGTTTTTTGGGCCTTTCTGCCCTCTGTTCTACTCGTTTTTTGTGCCCTTCTGCCTTCTGTTCCACTCGTTTTTCCCTCATTTTTTGTGCCTTTCTGCCCTCTGTTCCACTTGTTTTTTATGCCTTCCTGCCCTCTGTTCCACTTGGTTTCCCTTCATTTTTTGTGCCCTTCTGCCCTCTGTTCCACTCATTTATTGTGCCTTTCTGCTTTCTGTTCAACTCGCTTTTCCCTCTTGTTTTTTGTGCCCTTCTGCCTTCTGTTCCACTCATTTTTGTGCCTTTCTGCCCTCTGTTTCCCTCGTTTTTCCCTCGTTTTTTGTACCTTTCTGCCCTTTGTTCCACTCGTTTTTCCATCGTTTTTTGTGCCCTTCTGCCCTCTGTTCCACTCGTTTTTTGTGCCTTTCTGCCCTCTGTTCCACTCATATCTTGGGCCTTTCTTCCACTCATTTTCCCTTGTTTTTTGTGCCCTTCTGCCCTCTGTTCCACTCGTTTTTTGTTTCTGTTTCTGTTGCTCTTGATTTTTGAGTCTTTCTGCCCTCTGTTCCACTTGTTTTTCCCTCGTTTTTTGTGCCTTTCTGCCCTCTGTTCCACTCGTTTTTGTGCCTTTCTGCCCTCTGTGCCACTCGTTTTTCCCTCGTTTTTTGTGTCTTTCTGCCCTTTGATCCACTCGTTTTTCCCTCGTTTTTGTGCCCTTCTGCCCTCTGTTCCACTCGTTTTTTGTGCCTTTCTGCCCTCTGTTCCACTAATTTTTTGGGCCTTTCTGCCCTTCTGCCCTCTGTTCCACTCGTTTTTTTGTGCCTTTCTGCCCCACTCGTTTTTTCCTTGTTTTTGTGCCCCTTTTGCCTGCTGTTCCACTTGTTTTTGTGCCTTTCTGCCCTCTGTCCCACTCATTTTTCCCTTGTTTTTTGTGCCTTTCTGTCCTCTGTTCCACTCATTTTTCCCTCGTTTTTGTGCCTTTCTGCCCTCTGTTCCACTCGTTTTTTTGTGCCCTTCTGCCTTCTATCCCACTCGTTTTTCCTTGTTTTTGTCCCCCTTTTGCCTTCTGTTCCACTCGTTTCCCCAGCCGCGGTGCCCCCTGCAGCCGCGGCCCCCAGACTGCCCACTGCCCATACGCTGCCCCCGCCTCCCGATTGTATTGTTGTGATCTTGCGGCCCCTGCTCCAACATTCACAGCTCTTGTGTGCTGTGAGCACTCAAATCCTGCGGACCCCCTGGGAATGTCCCCCGGGGGGGTCCACGGACCACAGTTTGGGAAACGCTGGGCTAGTGAATTGTTGAAATTCAGGACTGTGGAGAAATTGAATAACTGGATTAGAGGTTTCTCAGTATTCATGGCAGTGACGGCTGAACGTTTTCCTAACATACAAGCAGAGATGGCATGTTATCAGATTAGGATTACTATGGCTCATGTCAAGTATGGGGGCATAGGGTGGAAGGAGTATGATAGAAACTTCAGGAAGGCTAAGGCATCTAACCCATCCCTTTCCTGGGACCGCGTTGACACAATCTTGTGGTTGGATCAGTTTGGCCCAGGGCAATCTACTAACCCAGTGCAGTCCTTCAACATGGGTCAGGCATTCAAATCTTTTCAGCCCTTTCGGCCACCACAAACCACGGGCCCTGCCCCTAGTCCAGGTAGCGGGGGAGGACAAAAGGGGACATGTTGGGACTTTAATATGCAGAAATGCACCAGGACCCCAGGCACATGCAAGTTTAGGCATCCATGCTCTATCTGCGCTAACCCATCTCACTCAGAGTCCAAATGTCTCAAGAAATCAGGATGCAAAGGAAGGAAGAAACAGGAGTGAAGTGAGGACATAACATATGGCACATTCACCCATTAATGTAACGGCTATGACCCCTTGGTTGAACAAGTACCCCTATCATTCAACTGCTAGGACATTGCAAGAAGGTTTCATGTATGGTTTTAGGATCCCTGCACTTGACTATGTAGGGATGCCTGAATGCAAAAATCAGCTTTCTGTTAGGACCAATCCAGACTTGGCAGCAACAAAGATTTCAAAAGAACTTCGGTTGGGCAGAATAGTTGGGCCATTTGATTGCATCTCTCTACCCAATTTTGTCTGCTCCCCATTGGGAGCGGTCCCCAAGAAAGAGAAAGTGGAGTTGAGGTTGATTCATAATCTATCAGCTCCTAAAGGCAATTCATTGAATGACGCCATCAGTGATGAGATTTGTAGTGTGAAATATGCTTCCTTTGACCAGGCGCTGGAGTTGCTAAGGCGTTTGGGCCCTGGTTCTCCACTGGAAAAATCTGATATTGAGTCTGCTTTTCGTTTGTTGCCAGTTCACTCTTTGGATTTACACCTCCTGGGTTTTAAATTTCAAGACAAATTCTACATGGATATGTGCATGCCCATGGGGTGTTCTGTCTCCTGCGCATACTTTGAGAAATTCAATTCATTTTTGGAATGGATTTTTAGACAGGCGACAGGGCATCAGTTTGTCGTGCATTATCTGGATGATTTCCTAATCTTGGGGTGTTCGACTCCCAGGAGTGTGCATGGGCACTGCAGGAATTTTGCGCTCTCATGCAGGCTTTTGGGGTTCCGCTGGCACCAGGAAAGACAGTAGGTCCAACAACTACAATAGAATTCTTGCGCATCCAGTTAGACTCAGTCCAAGGGTGTTTCCGGTTACCAGCTGACAAGATTAAGAAATTCAGGACAGCATTGCAGCAATGTCTGGCAAAAGATAGGGTGACCTTGCATCAGCTACAACAGACGGTAGGACAGTTGAATTTTGCTCTGAGAGTCATACCAATGGCACCACCATTTTCCCGCTCCATATCACAGGCCATGGCAAACCTCCTAGAAAATACACCACCACACAGGACTGTCGGCTGAGGTTAGTCAGGACATGCAGATTTGGATGGCATTCCTGCAGAACTTCAATGGCAGGGTAGTGTGGCCCGGTCCAGCCACTACTTCTGCGGAGTTAGGTTTATGGACTGATGCTGCGGGTAGTGTGGGATTCGATGCCATACTCGGTAATGAGTGAGTAGCTCAACATTGGCCAGCCTTGTGGGTGGAGAATGGTGTGACAGCCAACAGTACTTTCTTTGAACTATTTCCCATCTGGTTTGCATTAACAGTTTGGCCTGAACGTCTGCGTAATCAATCGGTGGTGTTTTGGTTGGACAATATGACTAGTCGAATGCATCAACCATATGAGAAAAACAAGGAACCGCTGAACCATGAATAACACGATTCCTAGGACAGGGATAAACTGCTTGAAAAGTATCACTCCTAGGCAATCTAAGATTCAAAACTCAAAACTAAATAAACAATATCAAAGTATAACACAATATGTAAAATGTGAAGAACTATCAGACACTTATACAAATAATATACACATTTGAATAATTATTAAAGAATTCCCATTAAGCAAATCATACAATACATTACATGTAGATACTATTTTGTATCTATATAACATTCAAAAATACTAAAAAAGTGGCAATATCTTTCAATTCTGTCTGGATGCACGTTTCGGCGTATTACATGCCTTCTTCAGGAATAGCCACAATACATTCTGCAGATTTAATAGAGATACATAATTTAAAATTACAAAAAACTTTGCATAAAAAACAATTAGTTTCACAATTATTAAAACAAAAATGCTCATGATTCAATCCTATTTTTACATTACATCAATCATTATACATATGTATACATCCTAAATTTACATTTGTTCTTCACATGTGCATACCTATAAAATATTTATGTCTGAGTACTCATGTCTAAAACTCTTTGTTCCTTTTCATTCAAATTAAAAAATCGGGAAATTATGATAGACAAAAAATCAATTCCTATTGAGACTTTATTTGTTTTCCATTATAACCATATATTCAAATTAGAGCAATTATAATAAACAGATGATGTCATATCAAGACTATATTCACAATTCGTTCTAGCCTTATGGTTATGCAAGAGCCAGAATCTACACTACTTATTATTTAGTAATGATTATATGTAGTTATTATTCCCTTTCTTGAAAATATGGTTCAAGAACCTATACATTATTATAGATGTTTATTGAAATAAACTTACTTTATTTTTTGCTTGTTATAAAAATAAAACAGGCAAGAGGGTTCTTACTGGACCGGGTTCAGGTTCCTATTTATGTGTAGACCCTAATCTGGACAAAAAACATTCTATTTTAAGTATATATTCAAAATTATCTAAGTAATCACCACTAGTTTTGGCTGATATTATGCAGTACAATATCGTATAAATACTTGTTAGATTTCAGTCTCGATACGCTAATGCTACCAGAACTCTCAGCGTCATAAACACAAGGAACGGGAAATGTCTCCGTCCTCGCAAAGATTAAAGTCGTAATTGGAGATCTGTACGGATATGGAACAGATGAGAAGGAAGATCAGGAGGGGGACAATGGTAAACGGGGAGAAAAATAAGGAAAAATAAGAACGAAAAAAAGGGAAAAGAGGAGGAGAAGACGTAGAAGGGAGAAGAAAAGGAAATGAAGGAAAGTAAGGCGTGGGTAGGGTCAGAAAGAAGGGAAGGGAATAAAGGGGGGGAAAGGGCCGAGAGGGAAGGAAATGGCGAAAGAAAAGAGGAGCAGTGAAACTGAAAGGCAGGGGTGGGGAGGGGGCCTAGAAAAAAGTAGGGGAGGGGAATGTGAATGATAAGAAAACTTTAGACAGTCCACCTTTACCTTAAAGATAATGTTGACCTATTGGTCTGTCTATAATTTAAACATTTACCTGACAGCTATTTGTTGTAGTTGTTAGTATAGCTTGAGCTGAGTTCTGGGCAAGCGTGATAAATAACTATGTGTCTCTTCTCATCTAAAGAAACGATGAACTAAAACGGGAAAGGTAGAGCAAAGCTTTGTTTGGTTCTTCCAATACGATACATAATATATTATGAATATGGCTTTCTTAGTCGCGCATCATAATTTACCTTGTTGCGCTTCAAAATAAAAATGGAACTGTTGGGTGATGTCCAGCGTCTTCTAAATTAAAATAAAACGTTGTTTCTTTAAAGGTGTATAATGTAAAAATGATGAACTAAACAAGAAAAGATAGAGCAAGGCTCGTTTAGTATTTCCAATACAATGCGTAATACATTACGTATATAGCTCTCATAGTCACGCATCTTAATTTACCTTGTTACAATCCAAAAGTTAAATGGAACTGTCGGATGACGTCCAGCGTCTTCGAAATTAAAGTAAGACGTTGTTTCTTTAGGGACTTATATTATATAGCAGCCCGCCCCAGCATTGCCTGGGGCAGAAAGGGGCTGGGGGCAGCATTTGAGGCTTGCGTGCACTTCTGCCCCCGGCCCCCTCCCGCCCCGGCCCGGCCTGTCCCGGCGCCCTTCCGTCCCGGCCCCTCCTCCTGCCTGATCCTTACCTCAGCCGCCGGTCCCGCTCCAGGTGCCCCGCCCGCACAGGCCGCCACTCTCCAGGCACCCTGCCCGCACAGGCCGCCACTCTCGAGGCGCCCCGCCCGCACAGGCCGCCACTCTCCATGCGCCCCGCCCACACAGGTCGCCACTTCGCCCAGCAGCAAGCAGGGCCGCGGCAGTCCTCCCAGCAGGTCGCGATCTTTGGCGCCATTTCTGGAAGTGTTGTCAGGGAGCGCAAACGCAAATGATGTCATCACGCAGACGTCGCGGCCGGCGCTACTTGCAAGGGACTACTTTATTTTTATTTCGAATTTTTTTTAACAACGTATATTTTTTATTTTTAATAGCTTATGTCCTTCTGCTTGCCCTGAGGTTTTCAAAGATGTCTTGGGTGTTTTGATTGGTGGTGTACTTTTCGAGTTTACCTGGCTCAAAGGTTTGTGTTCTCTCTTTATAATAGTAGTATAGTTTGCAGTCTAAAAACAAAGAATACTCCATTTATTATTATGTTTTAAGTCCAAGCCAGACGGGGAGGTCATCTAATTATATAATCTTTACCTGATATTACTGCTCAATTCTTCAAGGCTGCCGTACGGGAAATGGCGGTCGGCGTTTTAGGATGTGTACCAGCAGGTCATGCTCAGTACAATACTTTATACTCTATGGTAGAGCCGGCAGTTAGTCATGTGACTAGCTTCCGTGGAAGACTAGAATGTTGTGCCAACGAATGGAGTTTAACGACGCACGATGTCTTCTGACCTATACTTTCAATTTGACGATCAAAGTATTCGAAAAAAAGGGAAATATCTAATGTAATTCTGTTTTTTATAAAAAAAAACAGGTATTTATATATTCAGTTTTTTTATTATATTCAAATAGTACTTTTCACAAATGTATGACGATAGACAAAGAGGAAAGACTCTTGTTACGCAAATATATTCTGAATGCTGTTCAAAATCATAAAACTTTATTTTCGGACACTAAATATTAACAATGTTTTCAATTATAATCTATCATAAATAGAGTATTAATTTTGTGCTCAAAAACGATTAAAGCATGAAAATAGAATGGGAATCATGATATGATCAAAAGGAGTAAATTATAGGTAGTCAGATTCTATATCACACTCTATACATATTTTCTACAACTAATCTCTTATAACTTTGACAATATCAATACAATATTCTTCTCTTAATATTACAATTTTTAATGAACATAAATGACATTTATATTTTAAGACAGATAGTTTCGTGCTGCTATCTAATATGTATCTTGAGTCACTGTTCCTTCATTTACGGTATTACCTCAAGGAAAAGCAGAAGCTTTTCCTATATATTTTTCCTGTATATTCTTCCTCATTTCGGTCAAAAAAGAGAGAAAAGAGCCCACTCTATTATAGATTTGTTTAGCATAACTGTTTATATTAGGAACATTAAAAAAGCCAAATATTAAATTATTGCATTCTCCCAAGGTATCTCACTATTTAAACTGTTTTTAAATTGTTTAGAGAGAAGATCCAAAAAACCTCACTTTTTTGCGTATATTCAAGCCACCTTTATTTTCTGGGGTATTGATTTTCTCTAAAATCCTCCATCTAATATCTTCGGGTTGGTGATTCTGTTCAATAAAACGCTTCACTAAAGGGGCCATTAATTTAGCAGTTCTAATTGCAGAACGATGTTCAGTCAGTCTAGTTTGGATTACCCTTGCAGTTTTACCTACATATCCGAACTGACAAGGGCAGAGGATTAGATAAATGATATTCTGAGTCTTACAATTCCACATGCTGGATGCTTTAATGCTATAACCATTATGGACCAAAGTTTCTCCTTCTATTATCAAGTCACAAGACTTACATGAAGAACATTTGACAGTTCCTCTAAATGGTCCATTACCATCAATAGATTTCTGAATGTGGGCCAAATCTTTAGATGCTTTCCCAAATCCTAAATGAACAATCAAATCTTTGATATTTTTATTCTGTCGATGGGCGAACAAAGGTTTGACCAATTTGGTTCTTTGACCTGGATTACTATTTAAAATGTGCCATTTCGCGTTGAGAATCTGTTTCACTTTGGAGTCCACAGTAGAATGCATCAACCAACAGGCAGCACGGTGACAAAGTAATAGTGTTGTTATTTATGAAATTGAACATTCAGTTTAAAGCTAAACATGTGCCGGGGGTCTTGAATAATGCTTCTGAAGCACTCTCTCGCTTCAAGATGCAGGTTTTAGAGGAACACCTACCCTCTGCAAAAGCGACCCCAACATCTTTGCCAGAAGTACTTTGGCAGATTGGTGCCCCCAACTACCGAACCTCGTGGCAGCTAGCCTAGCTCCCAGGACCAGGAAAGCTTATGAGGGGCGTTTTGGACATATTGTGCAATTTTGGGAAAGGATTGGGCAGAAAAATGGCATGCCACAGGGGCACTCCTGCTTTACTTAGGTGCTTTAAATGAGGAGGGGCGCTCAGCGGCAGCATCCAGGCGACATGTGTCAGCAATCTCTTTCTTCGCACAAACTAGGGACAGGGGAGACCCCACCAACAGTTTCACTGTTAGGAAAGCCTTGAAAGGGTGGCAACGCCTCCAGGGGCAGCACCAGAGAGGAGAGGTCCAATAGGGGTAGAGCTGTTAACATCTGTACTGGCGGCTCTTGATGTCATTTGCAGCATTACAGGGGAAGCTTTGCTTTTCAGAGCTGCTTTTTCACTAGCCTTTATGGGGCTTTTAGGATAGGGGAATTGGTGGCTCAGAATAAACAGGACGTGCAAGGGGGTCTGCAGTTAGAACATGCAAAGGTGCAAGGTGATGCCTTTTTGATATCTGTTAGGAAATCCAAAACTGACCAAGAAGCCTGTGGCGAGGGGGTGGTACTGCACCGTGCACATGGCAACCCATGCTGCCCCATGACTCAGTTAGAGGCATTCCTACAGCAGAGAACTGGTACAAGGGGGGACGTTGTTAATTCATGCGGATGGTACCCCGCTCACCAGGTTTCAATTTAAGAGAGTCATGGATATGGTAGTACAGAAGGCAGGTTTGGATCCTAGTTGCTTTGGAAGTCATTCTTTCAGAATAGGGGCTGCCACTGAGGCGACAGCGAGAGGTTTTCACAGCAGCAATATTAAAAGGATTGGGAGGTGGTCCTCCAATTGTTATAAGAGCTATGTGCAGCTACACATGCTGTAAGTGGGGCATTTTGGCCAAATACTGACGCATGTTCCTCCTCTGCTTACATTTACAGTTTCTCAAGGCTGTCACGCGGGGGGAAACTGGCAGCGAAACATCAGGAGCAACACTCAATACAAGGATGTGCACATCCACAGGAACCAGGACCACATGTCATTTGGATTATTGGCCATTCATATGTGAGACGTTTGAATGCATTTTTCTCTTCAGGAAATTACAAGCACAGAGCTGAGCAGGCCGGCTTTACGTTGTCATTGCATGGAAAAGGAGGTCTACACTTTAGTCAGTTCAGGGGTTTCTTGAGGGACCTGTTGAGTAAGGGCGGGGCTCTCCCTGGTATCATTATCTTACACTTGGGAGGGAATGATTTGGTAAATCTGGGTAGAAGGGGGCTAGTGAAAGCTATAAACACGGAGGTGGGTTGGTTAGCCAAGACATGTCAGGGGTGCACCATAGTATGGTCACAGATGGTACCCAGATTTCAATGGAGGGGGGAGAGTCGGTGAAGGATTTGAATCACTCATTGAGGAGGATCAACAATAAGATAGAGAGGTTGTTTAGGTCTCCTCATTTACAGACGATTGCCCACGGGTGTATCGGGGGAGCAGTGCTTCTTAAAAGACGGTGTCCACTTGTCTAAGGTAGATAATGAAATCCTGTTAGAGAATCTGCTGGCATGGTTGGGGGTTTCAGGGGCAAGATATGACCTTCCAGTTAGCAATTTGGGGGGGCCAGATAGTCAGTCAACTATGCCGGCCTATGGCGGTAAGGTCATGATTGGTGAGCAGTAAATTTAAGGTCCTTAGAGGGCGGCGCCATTCTTGAATGGCATCGCCCAAGGGGGAGGGACAAGTGGTCTCTCTTAGAGCTCCAGGGGCAGTTACAGCCGGTTGGCTGGATGGGTGCGGGGGAGGAGGGAAGTCACGCTTTCCCTAGGCTGGTTGGCCACGCATTTGCCTAAACCTTAACCATGCATATACCTTTATCATTCATACATTTAGAACAACATTTGTGGTAAAGTCATGTAAAGTCATGCGTGGTAAAAGGCAAATTTATGGTAAACTCCTGTGTGATAAAGCCCCATTCATCGTAAAGACATGTGTGGTAAAGGCATATGCATGCGTGGTTACAGCCACACATGGTTTTAATCATGTTGTAATGGCTGTTTCCCGTGTTTTGCATAAGCTTTGTAAAACAAGCATTGAAAATGCAATAGGTCTCACCCTTGTGTAAGTTAAAGCAATTCTGTTTGTAATTAGTTGGCTTTTTAGCTTTGCTTTTATTAGTGTTTTTCAAACTTTCATGTACATAACATGCATATGTATGCATATATATATATATATATGTGTGTATGCATGCATTTATATTTGTATTTATATAGATATGCAGATGTATATATATGTTTATATATGTATGTATATATATATATATATATGCAAAGAAAGCACTCCTTCCACTTCCACTGGAACAGCGGCGAAGAAAAGAGAAACGAACCACTTCTTTCTCAGGCAAGATGTTTATTTACAGCCTAGCAGCAGTCAAACAGATGACGCGTTTCGGGCTTTGGCGCCCTTGTTCACATAAAGGCTGTGAATGAATTTCGCCCATTTAAAGTGAAAAGCCCTTCCCACTAAAAGTCACATGTTCTACAAGTTAATGAAAGACATGGTAAAAAGACTACATGATACGAGTGCAATCAGTAGCATATAAATAATCACATTAGCGCCAAAAATTTCATATTTGCATTGTACATCTCCACATTGCCTATTGCAACGGAAAATTGTAACATTGTAAGAAGATGTTAACACAAATAAAACATTTTGAAATTACAGTCAATTTTTGAAAAAAGACCGGCTTTTGGCATTCTAAAAAATTCCTGGATAAATCCAGATACCGTTATAAAAAGTATCAAAATTTCATTATGACTGCATAAATGCATGTAAACACTAACAGATCTGTGACTAAAGTTTGGAAGTAATGTGCAATAAATATATAAAGTGCATAGAAGAACTAATTATAACCAGAATTCTACAAATATGTATTATGTGAGTTGATTGAGTGTAAGTGAAAAAAAGGGGGGGTAACATAAAGAAATTTATCATGTGACCCAGCTCCGGTTGAGACATGACACTGAGTAAGACAGAATAACATTTGTAAAAGGATAACACCCACCTATTCTTGAGGATTTCCGTTATCCAAGGTAAACTCAGAGCATAATTTGAGTTTTAATTTCTTAACAAATTATGCAAATACACCAATACAGTTTGTCCTACCTATATTGCAATATCTCTGCCGAAGTATACATAAGTGAAAAAACCCATTGCTAGTCACCGTGATAAAAGGTTTGTCCCGGATCACAAAACATTTTTATCCTGACCACGGAATTTACCAATACCAACACACATATATACAATATCTAGAATCAGATCAGAAAGCAAAATTAGACACATACAGATATATAAATGAATATGCATATATATGCATATATTGCACTCTCCGTCGTACTTTGCCAGTCCTCCTCCTGACGACGCTGGTGCCTGCAGCGGTGACGACAACCACAAAATTAGGTTCCATAAAGCGTTACGTCTCCGGGACTCCAAAGAAGATAAGCGACACACCAGAGGATAGCACAATTAAACTTTATTGTGCCCACAACAAAGCGTTTCGGCGATGCTTTTTTCAAGTTTGGTAACCTGTGCATCTGTCCAACTTTCCATAGAAATAAAGGTCGAGGTGCATGGAAAGGAAAAACATACTTGCCGTTCTCATAATGCATAGTGACAATTCATGATGTTGAATAAAGTTTTAAATAAACATTTAAATAAACGTAGAGATGTTGACATTTCATTCAGAATAAACCAATCAAATTGCATAATCATAGGGGAAAATGCAGAACATTATTGTGCATTTACTGAGCTACACGCAAATTCTAGGTGTTAGCTCTTCCTGTACAGTCATAGTGCAAGACGCCTGTTGGCATAATTATACACTATTGACCGCTTATCTGCCACTAAATTAAACCATAAATGAATGCCTCTGAACCAATACCAAGAGGCATTAACGGAGACCACACATAAGTATCACACGTGTGAAGCTCTAGTTGCAAAAAGAAAATGCTAGTCCGATAATTATCGTAAACCATCAAGTTACATTGCTGCCAAATTACATCACAATTATGGGTAATGCACCCTAGTGGGATTCCACTATTTCATTAAACCTGGACGCTAAGGAGACCAAAATGACTGGGTAATGTACTCTCTGTTCAAATACCGGCACATTCCAATGCGTACAATTGTATGAAAATATACAAATCAGTTCATAGCACTGTATCAGATAAGTTATCAGAGACCAAGATCTTAGGGTAATGTACCCTTATTGATAAACATTTCCCCAACAATAAGTCAATAAATCAAATCTAGATATGCATCTCTATTATATCAGGAGTGTGGGAACTGGTACATCAGTGTTAGTGGTCAGAAAAAGTGAAGTGATAAGAAGGTGATGTGCATGAAATCTAAATAGAAGAGAAAACAGTGCATATTAGAGAGGAGGTAATGTTGATTACTGGAAGGGGCGTGGCAAAAATGCAAGACCTGTTCTAATCATTATAGTATACTCAAGAAGTAGGGAAATGTGTCACAGCGATGTATCCCATAAATTCATTCCCTCTACCAAGTTGCCACGCTCACCTCACCTACCTTCTACTTATTAAAATAATATGAATTTTCTAAAAAAGAAACACAGAAACACTGTGATTCTTATATTACATAGACTTCCAGACTAACAAAGTTGCAATATATTGGTCCTCTGGCGGCATCCTATATGTGTGGCCAGCTCTTCACCTGAATTCCATCCAATCGGTGCCTTAGTATTTAATTCAATAATGTACCATGACTCAGATATCCTTAGGGGTTTCTCATTATCTCCTCCACTTGGATGTGGCAAAATACTATCAATGCCCCAAAATCTTAATAGATTGCTATCACTTTGATGCTGCACCTCAAAATGTCTTGCCACTGGATAGTTGCAATCCCTGTTGGTTATGGCCCGCATATGTTGTAAAATTCTAGTTTTGAGTAACAGCTTCGTGCTCCCTATGTATCGTAGACCACAGGAGCATTCAAGCATGTACACTACAAAATCGCTGGTGCAAGTGATAAGTTTCTTGATCTTTTTCATTCTCCTTGTTTTAATTTTTCGGAGACTGCCACTCTCCACCCTATAGCTGTCTCTACCTGGGCTGTGTCTACATGCCTTGCAGGAATTGCACCTCTTAAAACCAACAACACCACCTAGCCAGATGGTAGTTTCAGTTGGATTATTATAGCTATGGACTAGCTGGTCCCCTAGGGACCTATATTTCCGGTTGGTTATGCACGGTGCTTTGTCGACTACAGTACCTATTACTGGGTCTGTAGTTAACAGATTCCAGTGTTGTTTCATGGCAAATCGTAAAGAATTAGATTGGACATTGTAAGTGGTAATCAATCTAGGAATAAAAGTACCGCTTATCTTTCCTTCTGCTACCAAATAGTGCTTCACTGCGGGAGGTCTTGCTAACTTTTGCTACAGCTGTAGTGATTACTTTCTCGTTGTATCCTTGCATACGGAACCTGTTTCTCATGAGATTCTGTCACTCTGGTAACCCTGCTCAGTGCTACAGTTTATCAGAGCCCGGAGAAATTCCCCATAGGGAATACTGTTTTTTAAGGGGATGGTATGGTTACTTGTAGCATGTAGTGGGGTATTCCCTTCGGTCTCTTTGCGGAAAAGGCTTGTGGCCATTTCTCCATTCTCTATTGTTATTTCCACATCTAGGAATTCACAATAGGATGAGCTAATGGAATGGGTAAATTTTAGATTTAAGCTGTTCCTCCCCAACTCAGCAATGAATTCCTGTGCCAAGTCCACCGGCCCATCCCATATCAAGAACAGGTCATCAATATACCTGATCCAGATAGGGACATGCTTGCTGAACCTGTCATTGGACTCCACCACCACCACCTGTCCCTCCCACCAGCCCAGAAAAAGATTTTCTAGGCTGGGGGCAAAACAGGTGCCCATTACTGTCCCGGGACATTGTCGATATAGCATTTTATCAAAGATGAAAATGTTTTCTTTCAAACAGTACAACATCATGGTCTTTAACATGTGTGTAGGTTCCCACAATGAGATGTGTCGCTCCCGGAAGAAATACATGCAGGCATCTATACCTTGTTGTTGATTAATGCAAGTGTACAAGGAGCCCACATCTAGAGCTATCATGTGATAGCTATTCTCCCATTTGATATCCAATCCAATCCAAAGTAGCTTTATTCAAGGTATACTCATAAAAGCACAAGATGAACTACATTTAAATACAAGCATTACAAATGTGTACATTAAATAATTACAAATATTTGATCACACTTAAATCACATAGCAAATGGAAGAGGCAAAAAATGGCATTAATACAATTGCCTTTTGATTATAAAATACATGTTCAAAGGTTAAAACAATTTTAAAATAAGCAGTACATTTAATGGTCTTGCTCAGGAGATTGCAATTAATATTACCCAAAAATTTACCCAGATTTAGATTTCAGCCTTATGGCCCACGCCCATTTTAGGTATTTGGCTACCGCTATAGTAATAAATGGTACAGTGCTGGTACACATGAGCCTTTCTGCCTTGGTACTCCTAGATGTGCCCAGTAATTTGTACATTGGAGTTAGCCAAACTCGTCTAGGAAGGGCATAGGCAGGACAAGCAAAAAAGAGATGGCCAGTTGTTTCGCTATAATTCCCACAGGCAGGACAGATGTTATCACTTGTATGGGTCCACCTGGCCGTAAGAGACTTTAGAGGTAATGAGCCTGCCCTGAATTGTAAGTAAAGCTTCCTATCTCTAGGCCTAATAATGTTATCCCAATAAGATTCTAGCCTAGGTGTAAATTTTGTTTCTAGGAAGACTCCGTTCATAGGAGATGATTCGGTATTACTCCTAGCATTAAAAACAGTCCGCTCCCAGTACATCGCTTTCATAATGTTTTTAGATGGGAAAGAAGCCTCTACTGGGTTCTCCCATAGCATTCTCATTCCCAGGACTATCAGACTATTCCTAACGCCCCTTAACCAACTAATGATATGAAAGGCATCAGATTTGATTACATCTAAAAATCCTAAAGCATATGATGAGAGTTCGGGTGTCGTCCACAACCTGCGCCAGTATAAAATAGGATGCAGCTTGGCGATATCAGTAATATCTTTTCTACCCAAATCATATCTAAGTGGCTCGAGAGGGGTACTTTGTGGGAGATTGGTAATACTGCGGATAGTATTAGAGAGGCGGCTTTCTCAAACCCCCAAAGTTCGGCGCCATAAAGCGTGGAGCTAACAGCTTTAGATTCATAAACTTGGAGGACTGGTCTCATAGGTTTTGTTCTCCCATTTGATATCATGAATTCGTCGTAAAAAATCACCACTGTCTTTACAGTAGGAATGCAGTTTTACTACAAATGGTGCCAAAAATAAATCAAGAAAAATCGAAGTACTTTCCGAAAGGCCACTATTCAAAGATACAATTGGTCTTCCTGGTGGTCTAGTGAGATGTTTATGCACCTTAGGTAGGAGATAAAAACATGGCAGTCTAGGATTGTCTGTCTTCAAAAATAGGTGTTCCACTTTGTCCAACATGCCTTCCACTCACCAATTCATGAGCAGTTCATGATACTTCCTTATGGACTCTCTGTAGATTGACCATCCAATTTCCTCGTAGCAATTGACATCACCTAGTTGTCTTAAGGCTTCCTGGTTATAATGTTCAACATCCATTATCACTACGTTACCGCCCTTATCCAACAGTTTTATGATAATTGTTCCATCTGATGATAGATTGATAAGGGCGGTTCTCTGGGTTTTGGTCAGGTTGTTTTGCCATGGTTTGGATGGATGATCCTTTAATTTGCTCAATTCATGGGTCATGGTGTTACTGAAGGCCTCTATGTTGTCGTGGGGAACATTTGGATTGAAAAGAGAACGGGGTTTCAAACCACTGTGAGAAGTCATGTCTGGTCTAAAGCCAGATTCTATAAGTAAATTCCTTTCCTCCTTTATTGTCTTTTCAGTCATGTTTTCCTCTATTGCCTGTAATTCAAGTAGTAGATCTGCATCTTCAATATTCAAATTGGGCATGTCTGCTGGGAATAAATGGTTTACTCTGCTGTTGGTTGTACTGTTTGTCATTTTATGAATTTTATGGATTTTCATCAGTTTTAATTTTGGAATGTATAGGAAAAGATCGATCCTGGTGGTCACAAAATTTAAATTGTCCATTGGGCAGAATGACAAGCCCAATTTTAGAAGAGATTCCTCTTCTTCACTTATTGGTCGTGAGGACAAGTTGATAACTGATTTGCTGTTGCACATGATGCCAGATTCATTTTGGGGTAAGGGTGACATATTGATTTTTGTTCAACCCGTGTCTGTTTTTTATTTTTAATCTTTATTCAACATTATGAATTGTCACTATGCATTAAGTGAACGGCAAGTATGATTTTCATTTCCATGCACCTCGACCTTTATTTCTATGGAAATTTAGGGTACAGGTCACCAAACTTGAAAAAGGCATCGCCGAAATGCGTTGTTATGGGCACAATAAAGTATAATTTTGCGATCCTCTGGTGTGTTGCTTGCTATCTTCTTCGGAGTCCCGGAGACATAACGCTTTGTGGAACATACATGCATATATAGAAGACAGCGTTCCGGACCCGTTACAGCCTCTTTGAGTACCAAGTAATGCCCATTGGGCTCTGTAACGCCCCCACAGCCTTCCAATACTTCATTGATGAGGTACTGCGTGAATACATGGATCAGTATTGTGTGGTATACATCGATGATATCTTGATCTACTCCCCAAATGTTCCAGACCATATCCAACACGTCCGTAACATCCTCAAGAAGTTACAGCAACATGGCCTGTGCGTTAAGCTGGAAGAAAGCGTATTTCACACTACTGAGGTGGAGTTTCTGGGACATATTTTGACCCCCGTAAGAATCAAAATGGATGCTAGGAAAGTTGAGTCTGTGTTACAATGGCCTTTCCCGGGTTCCTTGAAACAGGTCCAACAACTCCTAGGCTTCGCCAACTATTACCGGTGCTTCATTGTAGGGTTTTCAGCCATCATTACTCCCATCACACGCTTGTTGCGAAAAGGACCTACGTTTGAGTGGAACATGAAGCCGAGAAGGCTTTTCTTGATCTGAAAACCAGATTCACCAGTACACCCATTCTAAATTTCTAATGCCCCCGATCCGGAACAACCATTCATTGTTGAATCCGAGGCCTCAAAAGACGCCTTGGGAGGAGTGCTATCCCAAAGAGACACAAAATCAAATCTCCTACATCCCGTAGCATACTATTCCCGGAAACTACAACCCGCGGAACGGAACTACACGTTTCCGATCGGGAACTTCTAGCTATTAAGGCAGCCTTTGAGGAATGATGTCACTACTTGAAGAATACCAGACATCCTGTCACCATCTATACAGACCATCAGAACTTGCAATTCCTCCGCTCAGCCAGGGCTCTTTCTGCTCCTCTACTACGATAGACACTGTTCTTCAACGAATACGATTTTAGGATCACATAGCGGCCTGGTAAAGAAAACGCCAAAGCAGATGCACTGTCAAGACTAAGGGATATTGGTGAAGGAGCTGACAAGTCAACACCATCTTCCATCTTACCAGAACAGTGTTTTCAGGGAGAGGTCCTTTCCTCTTCCTTCCCGACCCAGCTGCGAGACGATCTCAAGGCAAAGAAACCAGAAGACTGGAACAGAGATCTGACAGAAATCACTACCTGTGGTGGGCTCCTCTACAAAGGAGAAAACTACTACCTCCCGTTGCCGCATCAACAACAGCAAGCCCTGTACATGTGCCACAACCAGGTACTATCCCTGAACCATGGATACCATAAAACCTTGGATCTGTTACAAAGACACTTCTGGTGGCCAACCATGCAGGAGGATGTGCGCATCTACATGGCCCACTGTTCAGTCTGCGCACAAGGCAAAGCCCAACCACGACCCACTGTGGGTTTACTACACCCAATCCCTGTAACCCCCTATCCGTGGCACAAGCTGTCTATGGATTTCGTCGTGGGGAAACCCCAAACCAAGACAGGATGTACCACTGTTCTTACAATTGTGGATCAGCTAACCAAGATGGCGCACTTTGTACCGTTAAAGAAATTGTCTTCCGCTGTGGAGTTAGCTGTGATCTTCATGACCAATGTGGACCGTTTGCATGGAATCCCTTCTGGGCTGCTCACCGACAGAGGCACTCAGTTCATTTCTCGCTTCTGGAGAGCTGTGTGCGACACCATAGGAACAGACATACGTCTCTCCTCCGCATACTACCTCCAGCCAAACCATGGAACAATACCTCCGTTGCTTACTCGTCTCGGTTGAGAAGGAGTGGTCAGACTTCCTGTGGATGGTGGAATACACCTACAATAATAACAAACATGCTTCCATAGGAATGTCGCCGTTCTACTGCCTGCAGGGACGACATCCACGCACCACGCCCTGGGAAGAGCCACAATCCAGTTCTCTGTCCACCATCAAAGCCTATCACAACCAGCTATGTGAACTATGGCAACAGGTTCGATTTGAGTTAGCCAAGACCAAAGAAAATTGCAAACACAACGCAGACACACACAGACAGGCCGAACCAGAGTACAAGAAGGGAGACAGGGTATGGGTCTCCATTAAGAATCTCAATGTACACTGCCCCAAGAAACTGCTACCACATTATGTAGGCCCCTACAGCATAGCTAAGTGTCCATGAAACTCACTCTGCCCCCTCATATGAAAATACACCCTGTCTTCCACGTATCTCTTCTGAAGCAGGCGCTGTCCGATGGCCAGGCCTCCGTGCCTCCACCTCCTGTACTCAGGGATGACCACGAGGAATACGAAGTTCATGCTGTGCTGGATTCACGTAGAACCAGAGGTAGGCTCTATTACCTCATAGACTGGAAGGGGTATTGTCCCGAGGAGAGGTCCTAGGAGCCCCTATCCCATGTTCGCCATGCCCCCCAGCTGGTACGTGCTGTCTATGCAGGCCATCCCCTGAAACCGCATCCTGCCACCCCTGTGTGAGGGAGGGGGATCTATTTTGTGGGAGGTACTGTCACGTCCCTGTGTGTAGTGGGGAGCGAATGTTGCATGGATGGCGGTCTAGCTCTCCACAAGTGCGCAGTACCGCAGGTCACCTCCTGAGCACTTCCGGGTGACACCGTCAAAATCCTGCAATGCCCTAAAACGAGTGCTTCTGATTCTGAATTGGACGTCATCCGGAGGACTGTTCATGCGAGAAGAGTTGGTGCGGGTGCACTCACTCTGCCTTGTGACCGTACTCGGTGAACGCTTGGCGTGCTACCGTTCACCTCTGTGGACACTTTGCGGTGAGCGCAGGAGCGCGTCACCGTACCCTTCCTTGTTGTGCTTCTCAGTAAGCGCTGGGGCGTATTACTGCTTTTCTTCCTTTTACGATGAACGTAGGAGAGCGTCACCATACCCTTCCTTGTTGAGCTTTGCGGTAAGTGCTGGAGCGTGTTACCGCTTTTCTTCCTTTCATGGTGAGCGCAGAAGCGCGTCATCGTTCCTTCCTGGTTGGTGCTTCAAAGTGAGCGCAGGAGCGCGTCACCGCTTGTTGGACCAGGCCTTTTTGGCAGGTTCTCCCCGAAACTTTTTGCTTTTGCCTAGCCTGTTTCTGTAACCTGGTGTTGGTGATTTTAGGTCTCTGTGCACTTTTTCACTGCGGTCCAGTGTAAAGTGTGTGCGCTCTCTGTGTGCGTGGTGAGAGTGACCTGCCCTCCCATAGGAATGCATGGGGAATATGTGTGACCATGGTAGTTCCTGATGTATGGGGAGTGCAGGGTCGAGTTTGGTATGTGCGAACTCGTGAGATTAAATGCTGAACAATGATGTATGCGGCATGATTGTGTCTAGTGTGGAAGTGCCACTTCTAGAAGTTGGCATGTTTGTGTAATTTGTGTCTGGGGTGTGATTGGCTGGAGCTGGTTGGTGAGCCTGGCTCCAGGAGTCAGGATGGGTCTGCCCCGGTGGTGAATGGAGAGATTAGCATGCTGATGTGAGGAAGGGGTACACCTCGGACCTGAATAGGGCTGGGTTTTCCCTCCACAATGCTGGCTCCACCCCCTGTGGTGCATCTGATGTCCTTAGCCTGGCCAGTGAAAGGAGTTCCCCATAACCAGTTGTAGCTGGTTCTCAAATTACCTGCACCCTGCTAGACAAAGGATTGCGTGTATAAAAAGAGGCTGTGACCTCTTGTAAAGTGTTCTTGTTTCTGACTAGAATCTACCAGGGGTGTGCTGCTGCTTGGGCCTAGGGGAAGGCTTGCCTCCCCTGGCCCTGCCCAGCCCCTGGATGCCTTGAATTGTTGGAGGAATTCCTGGGAACCCTCTGCCTTTCCTGGGGTGATTGGAGACTTTGTTTTACCCTGGAAACCTTGTCCTGCGTTGCTGGGACCCTTCTTGCTGTAGGGGTCACTTCTGGGGCCTCTAGTGGTTTTTGGGCCCCCAGCGTAGGGGGGCGCTTATGTTTTTAATTGCCGGGTAGACCACTGTTGGTTTTCCTCTGAGAGAAGCGCTCCTGCCCTCTGTGTGCCCTGAGTGCCGGTGCCCACCCGGCGTTCTTATTTACCTTTTCTTTTAGGTAGTGTCACGAGTGCCACCCCGTTTATTTAGTTACTCCACGGGTGCCCACACGGTGTCTGAGGTTTTTGATGCACCAAGGGTGCCCACCCCTCATTTTCCACCATATAAAATCACCGCCATCAGCCATGGCCCGCGTTCATCGTCGGATCGGCCGTGCTGTGATTGGCTCGCTCTAGGGGGCTCGATCTGTGAGCCCGCGCTGGGATTGGTCCAGCGCAAGGAAGAGGTGCTGTGTCATAGGGGGCTCATCTCGTGAGCTGCGCTGGGATTGGCAGCTCTTACCCTTATTGCCGAAGATGACCCGGAAGGCTGGCAATGGATCCTGTGGGGCTCCCGTTGCGTGGAGGGAGCCCCGTGTGCCGGCCGAAATCCTGCCGAAGCCGAGTGATTGGGGTCCGATGAGTAGCATGGTACCGGTGGCGGAGGGGGCGCGAGGCACACTTTCAGTGCCTGCCCCCGCCGCGTGAAAGAAGTGTTGCCGCTGGAGTGCCCTACAACCTGGTGAGTGGAGAGGTCGCTGAACGTGTTGTGATTTGTGCCCCAGGGCACCCGGGCAGTGTTGAGGAGTCTCGAGCGGCCCCGCCATTGCGGGCCGCTCCCACTTGGGGCACAGAGTCGTGGCGGCCCCGGATGGTAGTGGGCCGCCCCAACGTTGTTACTGAGCCTGCGGGGCTCCACCTAGGGGCATATTGCCTTTCAAAGCGCCAGGGTTTAGGGGGCCAGCTTTTCCCCTTATCGAGCGCCACATGATTGTTGAGGAACCAGAGTGCTCCAGAGAGTAAGCATGGGCGGAAAATCCGTTCCGCTCGCGGATTTTGCGGATTTTCGGTAAATTCGCGATCCGCGAACGCTCGCGAATTTACCCAAAATCGGCAAATTCGCACGCAGCGGATTTTTTTTTTCTTGGTGATACAATTTTGCGAGGTGCGGCGTAAGTTCGCAATTGCGAACATGTAGGTGCGGCGGGCAGCAACAATCTCGCACTCGCGAAATTACAAAATTTGCAATTCTGCACAAGAAATCCACTAGCAAGCAGCATAGACCTTCTGAAAATGATGATTTTTATGACAATAACTCCTCAGGTTGACATTTGCCTGCCCTTTTTTGGATTTGAGGCCTTTTGACTTTCTTTGGATCACTTTTGGATTAGAAATCAACTTTCACAAGTAAGTTTGTTTGGGGCATTACATTTGCTGTTCTGCAGAAAAACGAGTTTTGCTAAACTGAAAGCACTCAGCAGGTGCAAAAGTTCAAACTCATCATTAGTAACCATTCCCTGTAGTGCTTCCTGACTGGGGCCCCTCCAGAGTTCAGTTGCTAGTTGCAACAATTGTATGACCCTGCTCTGACCCTCACAGCCGGATCATAGAATAGCTACAAGTAGGCCACAAAGGTCCTGGAAAAAAAATTGCACTGCAACAGAAAGCAAATGACAGATAATGAAGCAGGTGCCAGACTGGAATTTTAAAACAGTGACACATTAATAAATCAACCCCAAATTAATTCATGTCAGTTGAAGCAGGGCAGGTGTGCTTGCTTTTTCCCCCCATAATCTACAGTGATGATGATGAACCAGAGGGTGGCATTGATGTACCAGAGGGTGGCATGGGTGAAACAGAGGGTGGCAGTGTTGAAACAGAGGGTGCTGTGAACCTGTGATGATGAATCAGACGTAGAAACAACATAGTTGCGACCGTTGCGTGCCGACAAGTAAGTTCGCAATTGCGAACTGGTACAAAATCCTTGTGAACTGGCAGAAATCCTTGCGAACACTATAAAAACAAAAAAATCTGCAAATTCGCGAGAATTCGCGGATTTTGCGGATTGCGAGTTTGCAAATACGAAAATTCGCGAACGCCAGATTCGCAAAATTTGCCCATGCCTACCAGAGAGCACATGTGGGTTCAGAGCCTGGAAGGCTCCACCGGTTGCGCAAAGATATATTTACAGAACCCTATGTGGCTCCAGCCTGCGCATATTTGCTTCAGAGCCTGTGTGGCTCCAGCCCCTGCGGCGCAGTTTGGTTTCTAGGGTAAGTGAGAGCCCTGTCGCAGTTTTGTTGTTTCCCAGCTGCCCAGCAATTAGTGGGCAGCTGCACCGTTTCGGCACCATTTGAGTGAAAGTCCTTGTGAGGGACGGAGATGGCACAGAGGTGCCAGGCCTTCCACAGCTGTGCAGCACTTAGTGCCAGCTGCAGCGTTTAGGCCCTTGGGATTGTCATCAGCTGCCCAGCCATTAGTGGGCAGCTGCAACGTTTAGGTTTTGCGCTGGTGGCGCACCCCTGACTTGCGCTGCATTGGCAGCGCACCCTGAAATTCTGGACACAGGGCATTTTGAGCCCCTTCTTGAGATGGCCAGTTGGCCAGGGGGCTGGTATGTGGGTAGGGCGCAAGGCCCTAATGTGATTTTTGCGCAATGTGATTTTACTATGTTTATGATGGTAATTGCCTAATGTGTTTTATAGGCTAGAGTGATGTGGTGCTAGGAAATGTAATGCATTTAGTATGTTTTACGCACCCTGTATTGATACCTCTAGAGATGGTTTTACCTATGTAGGTTTATGTTAGAGAGAGTTTACATCACTGTGAGTTACGCCCCTAAATGTGATTTATTCTTAGGAGGCAGAGTCTAATGTGTTTAGACTAGTGAGGAGATTGCCTACTGTATTTTTACTGGTCAGGCTTAAATGTGAGTCATGCGTAATGTGCAATGCCATTATGCCTGTGATACCTCTAGATGTGCTTTCATGCTCAGGAGGATGTTTTGCCTAGTATAGTTTATACTAGAGAGGTTATGTGTCCATGAGTGATCTAGGCCTAAGGTTATTAGTATTGCGTAGTGCAGAGGTCTTCAAACTTTTGTAGGTTGAGCCCCCCCAGCTGAATTTTTTTAGATGTTGGGCCCCCCCACCACATGACAGAAATTTCGCCACGCGCACATTCCGGGCATATTCAGCGAATGACATTCAATACAATAAGAGTGTTTAGTAAACTGCAGGTTTGAGAGTGGATGTGGTGAAATGACAGAGTGGCAGGAATGCGGTACAGGTGCTGGTGATTCCGGGGGCCACCTCCTTATCCCCAAGAAACTTCTGGGACTGGTAGTCTTGATGCTTGTGCCCGATGATGTCATCCCGTGCAGCGGGCTCCATGTAAGTGTTATACAGCGTGGCAGGAATGCAGTACAGGCGCTGCTAATTGCAGAGGCTGCCTCCTTAGCAGGGGCGGCTCCTCCGCAATGGTAGGGGAGCATTACCTCACTGCTGCAGAACCAGCACCTGAAAAATAAAACGCCATACTTTCATTGTGTCATTTTTCAATTGCTTGTAGAGCCAGCGTGCAGTGGGGAGGGGTGGAGCAGGCCCTGAGAGGGGGAAGAGGAGTGCTATGTGCAGCAGCTGCAGATACCTTTTCCCAGTTTTTAAAAAATTATTATTATTAAACTCTCTCCCCCCTTGCACACCCTACCCCACCAACCACTTTTTTTTGTGGCGGCCACCACTGCTCCTCAGCCCGAGAAAATTCTGGGACAGGTAGGAATGATGCTTTTGCCCAAAGATTTCGTCCCTCAAAGCGGGCTCCATATATGTGCTATATAGTGCAGCAGGAATGCAGTACATGTGCTGGTGATTGCATGGCCTGCCACCTTAGTCCCAAGAGAATTCTGGGACGACAGTTAGTCACAATGCTTTTGCCTGATAATTTCATCCCGCACAGTGAGATCCATGGAAACTCTATATAGCGCAGCAGGAATGCGGTACAGGTGCTGGTGATTGTGGAAACCGCCTCTTCAGAGAAAGAGAAGTCTGGGACAGTTAGTCCTGATGCTTTTGTCCAATGATTTTATTATTAGATTTTGTTCGAGTTCAATGAGTGTTGCTAATCCACCTTTAGACCTGCCTTTGCCCTGGAAAAATTATGTGTCATGTGAATTTGACAGTACTGTTGTAACATAACAGCAAGTGACCATCATTCCCGAAACGTATCTGTGTCTGTCCCAGCATGCATCCCAGAGTATGATTGATACTACTAGAATCAGGTGCAAAAGCATGCATTTTGTGGCTACTCTTTGATAGTCTGTGTAACATGCCGCAAACAAAACTTAAAATGAAAAATACAATTCACTGCACTCAATTGAAATTGGCATAATGAAAAACAACGCAGAAATATACATCATTTGGCTGTGCCAGGAACTCATATACGGCAATACACTTGCATACTTTGATTTTTACGGAGCAGTTTAAAGGACGGTGCACGAGGAAACGAGTTTCTGAAGAAATAAAAAAACAGAAAATGACTTCTTTGTACAGACTCAGATAAAGAATTAAAATCCGATGTATTGCTCTTGTACTTTGTTAAAAACCCAAATCAGCTAAATTGTCACAGGGAGACTCCTTGCCTCCCACTGCAGCTGAAGCCATCAGCTCTGTAATTAACCCCTTCCTGGGACAGTTAACAAAACAAAAGTATGGGCACCTCGTGCCTCATCCATCTCCCCTCCCTCCCCCTTCCACACACCGGAGTCCTACCAGAAGACTTGCAGGGAACAAAGGTCATATTGGCATGGAGTGCACCCCCCCCGGGATGGTGTCGCGCCCACCAAGGGGGGTGCGCCCCACAGATTGAAGAACACTGGTGTACCTACCTGTTACTAGTGGTTACTGGTTGTGATCTATAATTGTTATTTGGTGTTACAGTTATTCTAAGTGCTAGTTCTACTAAGTGCTGATTCTGACAGTGGCCCACGTGGCCCTGTCCTGGTGTAAATAATCCTTTGTGAATATTGCCCGTGCCAGTTGGCACAATGTATATTATGTGATTACTATCTGATGTGTTTTGACAATACAAAAGTTATTTTTATATAACCTTGTGTGGAGTTCCTTTTGTTGTGTGCCTAGGATGTTGTTGCTCCTTGCTAGCTCAGGAGGGTGGTTATCCACTGAGTGTAGTGTGTGTATCTGGATTCCCCAGTATGGTAGGATCCAGTAGTGGCAGCTAAAATGTGTCCAGTGTGTAAAGTCCCATTCCCAGTTCCTAGAGTATGGTGCCTGGTGCTCAGTAAGAGGGGTGCAGGTTGAGAGTCAGAGGCAGTGAGAAACTGTCTCACCAGTCTGGAGGGGGAGTGTGTGGATGAGTGGTGTGTTGAACTGGAGGAGTTGGTGTGAGTTTTTTTTTGGTGATAATAGGAGCTTGCACGGGAGGTGTACCTGTGTGCAGGAGGTCCTGCAGAGGCACTGGACGACAAGGTGGACGTCTGGCGGTGTGCTAGATGTCTTGCAGAGGCATTAGTGAGTGATTCTAAAAGTAGTGGCTTGTGTATCTGATGATCCTGTGTAGGGGAAGGGAGGGTGCAGAGCCCCAGAAGTAGAGGTAGGGTGGGGCACTCTTGCCCATGACCTCTGGTCAGCCTGAGGGTATGGTCCCTAGGTTGAAGGATCAGTGGTAGTCCCAGTTGCTACATTAAAAGGGAGAGTGGAGAATGGCTATTGTGTGCCAGGAGTTACTGCCCCCCACTCTGTGAAGTGATCAGGACCTGTGACATTTGGATGGCCTAGGGCCCGGTCCTGGGCATGGACGACTAGGGAGTGCCAGTGGGGTATCCTAGTTGGGCCAGAGAGATCTTGTTGAGAGAAATCCTTGTGGGTTCAGAGTGGCGTAGAACCGGAAGGTGTCCCTGCCGTGCGGGCCCGTGTTTTGTCGCCCAAAGCAGGGAAGCCCATCAAGGGATTGATTGGTCTACCCTGCGTTTTGGCTGGAAGGGGGTTGTGTTGGACCCGGCCCTTTTTGGCAGGTTCACCCCGAAATTGTTTGCTTTTGCCTAGCCTGTTAAAGTAACCTGGTGTTGGTGATTTTAGGTCTCTGCACACTTTTTCACTGCGGTCCAGTGTAAAGTGCATGTGCTCTCTGTGTGTGTGTCGAGAGTGACCTGCCCTCCCATAAGAATGCATGGGGAATATGTGTGACCATGGTAGTTCCTGATGTGTGGGGAGTGCGGCTCGAGTTTGGTATGTGCAAACTCGTAAGATTGAATGCTGCGCAATGATGTATGCGGCATGATTGTGCCTAGTGTGGAGGTGCCACTTCTAGAAGTTGGCATGTTTGTGTAATTTGTGTCTGGGGTGTGATTGGCTGGAGCTGGCTGGTGAGCCTGGCTCCAGGAGTCAGGATGGGTCTGCCCCGGTGGTGAATGGAGAGATTAGCATGCTGATGTGAGGGATGGGTACACCTGTGACCTGAATAGGGCTGAGTTTTCCCACCACAATGCTGGCTCCACCCCCTGTGGTGCGTCTGATGTCCCTAGCCTGGCCATTGAAAGGAGTTCCCCATAACCAGTTGTAGCTGGTTCTCACATTGCCTGCATCCTGCTAGACAAAGGATTGTGTGTATAAAAAGAGGCTGTGACCTCTTGTAAAGTGTTCTTGTTCCTGACTAGAATCTACCAGGGGCGTGCTGCTCCTTGGGCCCAGGGGAAGGCTTGCCTCCCTGGGCCCTACCCAGCCCTTGGATGCCTTGAATTGTTGGAGGAATTCCTGGGACCCCTCTGCCTTTCCTGGGGTGATTGGAGACTTTGTTTTACCCTGGAAACCTTGTCCTGCGTTGCTGGGACCCTTCTTGCTGTAGGGATCACTTCTGGGTCCTCTGGTGGTTTTTGGGGCCCCAGCACCTGGAGGGCACTTTTCTTTTAAATTGCCGGGCTGAGCGCTGTCGTTTTTCCTCTGAGGGAAGCGCTCCTGCCCTCTGTGTGCCCCGAGTGCCGGTGCCCACCCAGCGTCCTTATTTACCTTTTCTTTTAGGTAGTGTCACGGGTGCCACCCCGTTTATTTAGTTACTCCACTGGTGCCCACCCCGTTTCTGAGGTTATTTGATGCACTGAGGGTGCCCACCCCTCATTTTCCGCCATATATAATTACCGCCATCGGCCCAGGCCTGCGTTCATCGTCGGAGCGGCCATGCTGTGATTGGCTCGCTCTAGGGGGCTCGACCTGTGAGGCCACGCTGGGATCGGCCCAGCTCAAGGAAGAGGTGCCGTGTCATAGGGGGTTTGTCTCGTGAGCCGCGCTGGGATTGGCAGCGCTTACCCCTATTGCCGAAGATGACCCAGAAGGCTGGCAATGGATCCTGTGGGGCTCCCGTTGCGTGGAGGGAGCCCCGTGTGCCGCCCGAAGTCCTGCCGAGTGATTAGTAGCGGGGGCGGAGGAGGCGCGAGGCACATTTTCGGTGCCTGCCCCTGCCGCGTGAAAGAAGTGTTGCCGCTGGAGTGCCCTACAACCTGGTGAGTGGAGAGGTCACTGGCCGTGTTGTGGTTTGTGCCCCAGGGCACCCGGGCAGCGTTGAGAAGTCTCGAGCGGCCGCGCCATTGTGGGCCGCTCCCACGTGGGGCACAGAGTCAGGGCGGCCCCGGATGGTAGTAGGACGCCCCAACATTGTTACTGAGCCTGCGGGGCTCCACCTAGGGGCATATTGCCTTTCAAAGCGCCAGGGTTTAGGGGGCTAGCTTTTCCCCTTATCAAGCGCCACATGATTGTTGAGGAACCAGAGTGCTCCAGAGAGCACATGTTGGGTTCAGAGCCTGGAAGGCTCCACCGGTTGCGCAAAGATATATTTACAGAACCCTATGTGGCTCCAGCCTGTGCATATTTGCTTCAGAGCCTGTGTGGCTCCAGCCCCTGCGGCGCAGTTTGGTTTCTAGGGTCAGTGAGGGCCCTGTCGCAGTTTTGTTGTTTCCCAGCTGCCCAGCATTTAGTGGGCAGCTGCACCATTTAGGCACCATATGAGTGAAAGTCCTTGTGAGGGACTGAGATGGCACAGAGGTGCCAGGCCTTCCACAGCTGGGCAGCACTTAGTGCCAGCTGCATCGGTTAGGCCCTTGGGATTGTCATCAGCTGCCCAGCAATTAGTGGGCAGCTGCAACGTTTAGGTTTGCGCCGGTGGCGCACCCCTGACTGGCGCTGCACTGGCAGCGCACCCTGAAATTCTGGACACAGGGCATTTTGAGCCCCTTCCTGAGATGGCCAGTTGGCCAGGGGGCTGGTATGTGGGTAGGGCGCAAGGCCCTAATGTGATTTTTGCGCAATGTGATTTTACTATGTTTATGATGGTAATTGCCTAATGTGATTTTTGCGCAATATGATTTTACTATGTTTATGATGGTAATTGCCTAATGTGTTTTATAGGCTAGAGTGATGTGGTGCTAGGAAATGTAATGCATTTAGTATGTTTTACGCACCCTGTATTGATACCTCTAGAGATGGTTTTACCTATGTAGGTTTATGTTAGTGAGAGTTTACTTCACTGTGAGTTACGCAACTAAATGTGATTTATTCTTAGGAGGCAGAGACTAATGTGTTTAAACTAGTGAGGAAGTTGCCTACTGTATTTTTACTGATCAGGCCTTAATGTGAGTCATGCATAATGTGCAATGCCATTACGCCTGTGATACCTCTAGATGTGCTTTCATGCTCAGGAGGTTGTTTTGCCTAGTATAGTTTATACTAGAGAGGTTATGTGTCCATGCGTGATCTAGGCCTATGGTTATTAGTATTGCGTAGTGTGTAGCTACCTGTTACCAGTGGTTAGTGATTGTGATCTATAATTGTTATTTGGTGTTACAGTTATTCTAAGTGCTAGTTCTACTAAGTGCTGATTCTGACAGTGTGTTAGTGAGAGTTTACTTCACTGTGAGTTACGCAACTAAATGTGATTTATTCTTAGGAGGCAGAGACTAATGTGTTTAGACTAGTGAGGAAGTTGCCTACTGTATTTTTACTGATCAGGCCTTAATGTGAGTCATGCATAATGTGCAATGCCATTATGCCTGTGATACCTCTAGATCTGCTTTCATGCTCAGGAGTAAGTATGGGCGGAAAATCCGTTCCGCTCGCGGATTTTGCGGATTTTCGGTAAATTCGCAATCCGCGAGATTCGCGAATTTCCTGCAAAATCCGCAAATCCGCGAGCAGCGGATTTTATGGCTTGCTCGCACTGTTCGCGTGAGTTCGCGACTTCCCAGTTCAACTTCGCGCCCCGCGAATAAGCGCTAAATTGCAGAAATACGATCTTAGCAAAACTGAAACTACTTACCAGGTTAAAAAGTTCAAGCTCATCATTAGTAGCCATTTCCTGTAGTGCTTCCTGAGGGGCCCCTCCAGAGTTCAGTTGCCTACTTGCAACTATTATGTGACCCTGCTCTGACCCTCAGAATAGTTACACATATGCCACAAAGGTCCTGAATTACAGCTAAGGGAGACAAGCAGGAGCCAGGCTGGAAGTTCAAATCCAGTGACACATTAATCAGCCCCTAATTCATTATTGTCAGTTGGGGCAGGGCAGGTGTTGTAACTAATTTTGCCACAATGAAAGCACTTAGCAAGTGCAAAAGATCACTAATCAGGAAGCACTAAGGAAGCAGGTGCCAGCTAAAAAAATATTCTGTGACACATTAATCAGCCCCAAATTAATTCAGGTCACTTGAGGCAGGGAAGGTGTGCTTTGCTTTGCCACAATAATGTACACTGGACAACCAGAGGGTGCTGTGATGAAACAGAGGGTGGCATGGGTGAGCCAGAGGGTGGCATGTGGTGACAGAGGGTGGCAGTGATGAAGAAGAGTGTCCCAAACAGGCTGGACACGTAGAAACTACAAGTTCGCAAAACTTGCGACCCGACAGGTAAGTTCGCGTTTGCGAAATTGTACAAAAACCCTCGCGACTTGGCAGAAACCCGCGCGAACACAAAAAAAAAATCTGCAAATTCGCGAGAATTCGCGGATTTTGCGGATTGCGAGTTCGCAAATCCGCAAAATTCGCGAACGCGAGATTCGCAAAATTCGCCCATGCCTACTCAGGAGGTTGTTTTGCCTAGTATAGTTTATACTAGAGAGGTTATGTGTCCATGCGTGATCTAGGCCTATGGTTATTAGTATTGCGTAGTGTGTAGCTACCTGTTACCAGTGGTTACTGATTGTGATCTATAATTGTTATTTGGTGTTACAGTTATTCTAAGTGCTAGTTCTACTAAGTGCTGATTCTGACAGTGGCCCACGTGGCCCTGTCCTGGTGTAAATAATCCCTTGTGAATATTGCCCATGCCAGTTGGCACAATGTATATTGTGTGATTATTATCTGATGTGTTTTGACAATACAAAAGTTATTTTTATATAACCTTGTGTGGAGTTCCTTTTGTGGTGTGTCTAGGATGTTGTTGCTGTTGTGTGCGTGCGCAAATGCTTTACACATTGCCTCCGGGATAAGCCTGTCTGCTCGTGCCAAGCTACCAAGGGGGTGAGCAGGGGATATGTTGGTGTGTGAGTCCCTCACCCTGACTAGAATGGTGGGTTCTGCCTGGCTTTGGCGTAAGCCTTAGCCAACCAGAAATCCCAATTCTAACACCGCTCATTCCTTCTGCGGTGAACGCAGTAGCATTTCACCGCTCACTCCCGGCTGTGGTAAGAGCACAGGTCCAGGTTACCACTCTTCCCTAATACTTACACCACGGTGAGAGCAGGAGCGCATCACCGCTTTTCTTTTCCTTGTTGCCAGATACCAAGCGCAGGAGCGCATTGTTACTTTCTTTTTGTTCCGCACCGCGGTGAGTGCTGGAGCGCCTCACCACTTTCCTTTTCCACATATGGACGCAGGAGCGCACTGTTACTTTAGTTTCCTTGCCGCAGCGCAGGAGCAGCTGACACCGTGACTACTGATTAAGGAATCCCCTGTTATTCTGAGACCGTGGTTTCCAGAGCTGGTGCGCTACCTGTCCTTTCCTAGTACCCAGGTGGTAGGCGCACCTACCGGAGGTTCCTGGAATTACCTCTTCCTTCAGGTGACTGTCATTCTTCTCTCTACCTTTTTATTGGCGAATGCATGGGGATGTGTGCATGCTGGTTAATCTGTGATAGGGAGGGAGTTACCCTTTTTTTATCAGGAAAAAGGAATGGGTCAACAATCATAAAAAGCAAAAACTATTTTTCCTGAACTTCATAACCAATTTCTATTACTTTGTCCCCTAAAGAGACATTCCATAGGTAGGAGAAGGGGTCTCGTCTATGCCCAGGTTACCAAATTTACAAACTTTTTGAGTGTCAGACAAGGATTAACATGAATGTATTTACAAACACAAATTTTAAAAAGTTCTCACTCATTTATTAAAAATATTAAAAAAACAACAATAATACATTGTCTCATTTACATTATACATCTTGTTGTACACACATCAATTACAGATATTATTTGACTTAGTTTAAAAAGTTGAGTATCTAAACTTTGCTAATCAGCATAGTTCAAAAAATCTCACTCTACAAACTGTTGACGCGGCGTTTCGGTGCCAAAGACAATCTTGCACCTTCTTCAGGACTTGTTCATTACAATGATATCTAAAAAAGAGATATTACAATACATTCCATTAGATCCTGTTTCAGTCTGACATTTGCACATTGAATGTTTTGCATTTTTATTAACTTTTCCCTACCATTTGGTAACCCCGCTAGATCTTATTAGGAATACTATACATCAATTCACACTTGTACCAAAAACCTACACTTTAGCATTGCTCATAGAAGACATGTCTAGTGACTTTTCCACTTATCACCAGGATGATTAGTCCTCAACTTGCTTGATAGGACACAATTGTAGTGGTCTGCAATTAATTTACAAAGACCTTATTGGGAGTACTTTACATCAATTCCCACTTATGTTAAAATCCTACACTTTAGCATTACTCATAGAAAACATGCATGTTTTCTATGAGTAATGCTAAAGTGTTTAGAAACAAGATGTATAATGTAAATGAAACAATGTATTGTTGTTGTTTTTTAAATACTTTTAATAAATGAATGAGCACTTTTTAAAATTTGTGTTTGTAAATACATTCATGTTAATCCTTGTCTGAAACTCAAAAAGTCTGTACATTTGGTAACCTGCGCATAGACGAGACCCCTTCTCCTACCTATGGAATGTCTCTTTAGGGGACAAAGTAATAGAAATTGTTTATAAAGTTCAGGAAAAGGAGTTTTTGCTTTTTATGTATGCTGGTTAAGGCAGTAAGTGACCGATTGTTGGTTATCCTTCCAGGCTCCAGGTCAGGAAAGACAACAAACTCCACGGAGGGTCCCTTATCGTTTCACCATACATTCAGGCACATCCCTTTCCAGGATTCCTTCCCCCGTCTTCACCACGCCCCGGTCTGGTACTGATTAAGGTAAGACAAGGGAGCAGGTGGGAGACAGTGGAGGTTTTTCATATCATCCCTGCGAGACTACTCTACATGCAGACGGCAAGGCGTGTGGGGTCCCTGACACCAAGTGCCCAATGACTAAGTTGGAAACACCAAGTCAGAAGAAAGGTCTAGGGGGAAGGCAAAAAATTAAGGGAACATTAGCCAAAAAGGGTCAAGTCCAACAGGTCTCAACATAGCGATGTCAGAAATTGATTTAAGATTTAGATCAAATCTAATTTGAAGCTCTGAAGCACTAGTAGGGTGTCTCAAGGGGATCTTTATAAAAAAGCATTTACAGCTTTTTCAAGGGTGCTATGATTACAAAACCTCCACAAATCCTCCTCAATACAGAGCTCCCCCACAGGTGGGAATCTTATATATCTCCATGGGGAGGGGGAGATAGCAAAATCGGACAAATCTTATAATGGACCTGCTCTTTGTTTTAAAGTTAAAACACTGTTCTCTATCTGGGCAGCCCATCTATGGGAGCCTTTAATTCTCGTGCCTAAGTAATCAAACTTGCAAACTATATCCAATGCCTCACCCCATAAGAATATCTTGCTGTTTAGTTTTTTTCCGGGCACCAAAGACCATATACTTGGTTTTGTTGTGTTGCCGTTGATTTCCCAGCCATTCTCTGTGCAAAAAGTGCTGAATTAGTCCAAAAGAATGGATAGACCTCAAGGAGTTTTCAACAATAACAAAGTGACATCTGCAAAGAGAATACACTGTATTTTGTAATCCTTCAACTTAGTGGAGTCATTCCCACAATTTAAAAGATAGGGATGCAGATATTTATCTACAGAATAGTGTGGGAGCCAAAATGCACCCTTGCTTTACTCCTTTCCTGATGGGAATATCTTCCGTCAGTTCCCCTGTAAGGCCCCATCTAACCCTTGCAAAATGTCAGAATATAAAGCCCATATTTGGAACAGTAATCCCCATGAGACAACAATCTTAGTCAGAACCTCCCAGAGTTTTGCCCTTGGGACAAGATCGAATGCAGCTTGAAGGTCCACGAAGGCAACAAAACAACTACCCCCTATCAATATCTACTGTGTTCCACTTAATGGACCACACAATCTGATTGATTGTGGTAGTGTCAGATCTGAATCCCACCTGTAAGTGGGATAACACTTTAGCTTGAGAAATCCAGTCCCACAGTCTCATAGTCTGGATAAAAAATACATGTTATGGACTTTCTTGTGTATTATCAATCAGACTTCAGGGTCTGTAATTGCCTGGTGTAGATTTATGCCGCTTCTTATGAATGTGGATTATTTCTGCTCCTTTCCACGAGCTCATAATCAGCGATCCTGCCATCAATACATTTGACAGAGAATTTATATAGGGACCTCATATCTGAAGTTCACAATAAAATAGTTTATTTTACGGTAAATGGCTTCATCTCTTCCCCAGAGGATTCTATAATGAGTCTCTGATGACCCATTGCATAGATTTTTTTCCATAAAGGGTCGAGAAGTGTTTTACCCAGTCGTTAGAGGCGAAATTGCAGTCTGGACAGGCTGAGTCTCTGTGCCCATTATGTGTGACTACATGCCAAAAAATCTTGTTGTCCCTAAACCATACCGCATCCAATAAATCAACTCATATACCAACTTTCCATTGGACCTTACTAATTTTGATAGCCCTGGTGTACTTCTCCCATCTAGCTTCAGCAATCTGTGTTCTTTGTTTGCTCTTTAAGGCATTTACCAAGGCCTTCTTAGCACTTTAGCTAAATTCATTGAACCGCCGGTTCTCTCGTGTTATCCGAGGTCCCCTTCCACTTTTACAATCCTTCACAAACAAATGTCATAATTTTACAAAGAGTTTTTCATGCACAATCATGATCTGGGTAGAAGACAGGGCTTGAAACTCAAAAGTTTGCAATTCGTCTGATACGAGTCTATACATTTCGGATATTGTATCTTTTGATCTAGTGAGAGCCTCCCAATCCACCTAACGTTTATTTTTACTTGTCACCACATAGCTAGATAATGTGGATGGGGTTGGAATCTCCCTATTCCTTATCCATGACGTGTCCCAATCTGATACAATAAGAAAGTGGTCACTGCCATGGTGGTCTATGACTGTCATGACTATTATTTCATACCATGTCCAAACAGATTCTAACATGTGGAGGAAGACATTAATGAGGGCATCCATCTGGGAACTATATCAGTGCTTCAAGAGATCACGTCTCTCTGGTGTCAGTTTCCAATCTGTGTAATAGATCATGTGGTGTTGTCCTCTTTGGTGTCGCTTCCAGAATCTTCCATTTATCCGCCACAAAGTTTTTTTTTAGATCACTGCTGTCATTTCTATTAGGGCTGGCATGGAACTTCCTGGTGCCTGATAAGCAATGGATTCCGGTTTGTTTCCTCATGATGGGCATAACGAGGCTTGATATACACGATCACGCACTAGGCTCACTTACAATGATTTGGGGTGAGCTTTGTGTTGCCCTCAACCCCCTTGTGCTTGTACATTCTACCACCACTACTATTATGATTGTGCATACTACCACTACCCGAAATTATTAGAAAAGGTTCCTGGCACTGTCCTGTTATAAAGTGACATTTGCACCAAGTGTGCCCCTATGGAGTCTTCCAGGGTTTAACAAAAGTGGTTGTAAGTGGGTCTGCTTGGGAGTAGTCAGTAACTGTGTAAATGACTTGCATGAGGGTAGTTCCATTGGTATAACTGAGGAGCTAGGCGGCAAATATGATCTGCCACCTGGACAATTTATGACACAGCCACATCGCTTATTTGATACCTCATATCTGGGCTTATGGAAATTTTGATCCTTCTGAAAATAAAATGCAGCAGACAAAGTTGATTCAACATAATGGAAGAAGGGCCATAGTCATTCTGTATTTAGCCGGACAACCACAATTGTCACTGTAGTAGATGACCTTAGGGCAAAGTGGGGGTGTGACTTATTGGACGAATGGGTTGAAACGCGTTGTTCAATCTTCTACAATTCAGTACACTGGCTGTATTATATCCCCAGTTACAAATATATGTAAATATATATGGCGGATGCCCTAGAAGTAGTTAGTTTTTCCATACGGTTTGGGATTGTCCATTTTTACAACCTTCTAGGATGAGTTGACAAAGAAACGAACCTCTGCCACCAGGGGAACTGATGTGCACTGGTCTGAAACCTGCTTAGATAGATAGATGAATGATGGCAGTGAGAGAGATACTTTTAGATGGCACCATTTTTAAGGGCCCAACCTCTCTGTTGCCTGCGTACCACTACATACTTGTCACTTTTGACCTACACCGAATTTAACTTATAAATCAGATTTTTTTCATTTTCGTCATGACTGATTTTTCATTTTCTGATAAAAAAATTTAGTTTTTTTAAAAAAAAATAGTACTGCAAACACTCCGAATGACATGTTTTTCAAAACAACGCTATTAACTCAATAGGTTGACAAAAGCAAATATTTGTTTTATCAGAGGAGACATAGACAGGCTGTGGCATGATCCTTGGTTAATTGCTGTCCTCACTTTCTCTTGCTTAGCTACAGCCCTCCAGCAATCATCTTGAGAAGCCAAGGAGCCAAATGACAAAAATCTACTCTATGCCATAAAGCATGACACCCAGAGGAGTAAAACAATATCAACAGAAAATGCTGAACACATACACGCATTACAACTCATAAAGTACAAAAGTGCATCCTCAGGCAAACATAACATTGGTCAACCTCTGCGCATTTTTTTTTTACTTTACTTGGTTTTTACTTGGCCAGAATAAAATATAAGGAACTTTTCTTAACCAGTGAACTAGTTGAATACCAATCACCCACACTGACAACAGCAGTGACCGGAAAAGCTGCTATTGTTCCTCATAGTGGATTGACCTACACACCCTAACCGAGGAAACATCTGTCTTATAGTTATTTTTAAACAAACCTCTCTAGATTTCATGTAAAGGGCGTTTTATAAATGGTTCTGGAAGTTAGCAAGTGGGGGGCGATAATAATATTTTTCTCCGCGTAGCAAAAAGCAAGCATAACCCTAACCTTTCCACAATGTTCCTGTCGTTGCCTGCCAGCACAGATGTGCACTCAGATACCACTCAAACAACAGTCATTCAGGGATACTGATCTTTTTTTTTAATCAGATCTGATGTTTTGCCGCAGTCTGCCTCTGTTCAAGACCAAGGTGGTTTAATATGCACAGCCCATTATCCCTTAAAATTCCTCTAAAAGTGATCCTGTGAAATATTAAAAATGAAAAGAATTAAAAATACCAACCACGCCAGGGGGTAACAATAGATAATGTTAACTCCCTACGGGGAGCTTCTCCAGAGTTGCAGCCTGAATAACATTCATTAGATGACAATTACAGGAAGTCGGAGGAGGACATTATCATTTCTAAAATAATTGCATTTACAGCTGCTTCCTTGTTCTCAGGACAGTTTGCGGAGCGAGTTGATAAAGGAAGGGATTGAAGTAGTGAATGCAGTATTAGATTTCATATGAACCACAGGGTTTCATCAGATGTCATAATAAGTTAGTGTCAAACTATGAGACGCACCGAGGAATTGGGAAAGGCTCCCAATTGTAGTGACAAATTGTCAGGGTGAACTTGAAGTATTAAATAAACTTTGAAATGTATGACTACCGCGGTAAATGAAAGGGACTAAGGTTGTCGAATCTGCTTTGTGTCACTGTTATTCTCATTTGGAGATATGTTTCTGCTTTCTTTAGCTGTTGCTTTGGAATAGGACTTGTAGGCCTTGGTTTAATCTGCCAGTTACTTAAGGCTATACTAAAGCACCACAATACAATGGTTCCCTGAAACCTGGGCAGCAGTACTGAGAAAGACTTGCTTATTTAAATCAGGGCGAACAACCTGCCACATGCCAGGCCAGCTGAGGCTGTGGGGCCCACTTCCCTGGCAGGGGGCGCCATCCATCATGTCTTGATAGCCTCACCTTACTGGTTGGGGGCCTAATAAGGTCACAGAGGATTGCAGAGGGGATGCTATTTTGTTTGGCCGACTTAGCACTTAGTTTTTATTTATCTGAATCAGTCTCTCAAAGCAGGTTTATCCACAGTCAAACTGGTAGCTATGTACCGTTAAAGAACATTTGTTCACTAGATGATAGACAGACTCTACTACCTTTATTGTTGTAAATACATTTCTGGGATGTCTCCTATATGAAGCTACTAGCATAAAGATTGCCATAAATGTAGCTCTCCTGTTCTTGGCCCAGAAGTAGATTCAATATGTAGCAACTTAATTCCTGCTGATCATTTAATCCCTTTCGGCGCACAGTGGCAGCACCAGAAACAAATAAAGCAGGCTGAACCACACTTGGCGATTGACAAATGTCATCATGCACTAACACCCACACAATGGATTAAATTAGGAACCCAAACATTGGATCACAAGGAAAGGTCCAAAAAAACTTGATCGTCTTGCTCATATTCAGAACATGGATGAACATTTGAAAAGAAAATAAACGAGTAAGTATATCAGGAAATTTTCAAATAGTTGTTAAGGTGAATCCAGCGTTTTACTAATCCTGGATTCGGGAGAACCATACAAGAATTTAATGAGAAACAATTGACAGATGTATATGATTCACAGTGAAAAAATGGATCCTGATAGCAAAGCAACTAGAGGCACATAGAACATAGCAACACAGGACTCTGCAGTCCATGAGGTGCGGGTAGACCCCAAACTCTTCAGGGGGTCCACAACTCTTCAAGGTGACCCATTCAGCCCAAGGCCGATCCATATCAAGGACCCCTCATCACATTCTGGAACAGGGCGCCATCATTTCGCTCAAAACTACTGACATGGAATACTGAGCTCCTTTCAAGAATTTAGAGCCTTAAGTCAATTTATCCAAGCTGAAGGTTGATTGGACTGTTATTATGAATCTTTTATTTTTTTATTGAGAGTTTTTTAAAGTGCATCCATGATCCAAGGGTATCAGAGCACTGTATAGTAAACTGAATTTTAACAGGTTGCACTTGGTTAGCTACATGAGAGTGTTTAATTATTAGTTAAACTATGGAGAAGATTTACAATGGCTAGATATATGAGAGATAGTTCTCATGTAAGTAAAACTATGAAGTCAATTTATGATGGTGAGATAGGTAGAGATAGAGTCAGTTCATCATCTTGGGGGGTTCAAGTGATGGAAAATAGTCAGTTCAGAAGATATCTTTCAACCAAAAGTGACTTAATGCTCTTCTTGAAGGAAGCATGAGAGGGGCTAGTGTGGATTTTTGGAGGTAATGAGCTCCAGATCCTTATCGCATTCCCAGTTGTTAGAGCTGACATCCTAGAGTGGTATTCTCCCTAACATTTTGCTTTCACCCTTCATGTTTTGCTAAATATGTTTTAGTTGGCTTTAGGACCCTGGGCACATTACAAGTGCTAACCAGTGCTGAAATGCTTGTGCTCTCTCCTTCACACATAGTAAAATAGATCTACAAGTAATTGGAACATTTAATTGAGCTGTCCATCTCTAGTAAATGGTATTATATGTACCCAGGGCCTGTAAATTGTGGGCCTGCTGCATTCATTATGCTGCCCACTAAAGTAGCCTTTTAAAACTTGTCTAAGGCCTGCCACTGCAGACTGTAGTGCAGTTGTGAACTGCTATTTCAACCTGTTAGATCTGGGGGTCTCTAGTTGGCAATGGTATTCACCTTTGTCCAAATAGGGTCCCTTACTTCTAAGTCAGGATAAGGGGATTACACTCCTTAATAACTCCTGCTCACCCCCTTGGTAGCTTGGCACGAACAGACAGGCTTATCTCAGAGGCAGCGTGTTAAGCATTTGTGAATATACACAGTAATACAGTGCAAACACTACAGATGGACACAACACAGGTTTTATGAAAATAAGAATTCTTTATATAGACTTAACACAAGACCACAAACGACAAAAAGCCACAAAACTACACTTAAGATGACTTAAAAGATTATTAAAGTTGCTAAGTTCAACTTGATGAGAAATGCGACACAGTTCTCAACAAAGTACCTGGATGCATAACGCAAAGTAAACAAAAGGCTCGCAAAAGGGGAGATACGCCGGTTCCGTGAGCCGGGGGAACAGTTGCGTCCTACCTCAATGCTTGCGCAGAGTAGGGGACCTGTCGTGAGCCTTACCTGTGCAGAGGTGATGGTTTGATTCTCTGCCTGCGGGCCCGTTGCGGTGCGCAAGATGGCGCCTTGATGCGATGCGATGATCCGGTTGCGATGCGAGAAGATGGTGCCCTTGATGCGGCAATTCGATGACGATGCGATGACGTGCTGGCAGCCTTGCGACTACTCTCTACTTTGGAGCCGCGACAGGCCCTGCGACACCCTTCTCCGGTGATGCGATGGCGACTCTCACGAAGGCGTCACGCTTCTCCGGTGAAGCGACAGCAGGCAGCTTCCATGAACACACGCTTCCAGGGAGATGCGGTGAAAGCTCGCTTCTCCGGCGATGCGACGATTTCAGCTGCGGCGGCGACACGCTTCTTCTCGATGCGTCACGCTTCCAGCTCCCAGCGACACGCAAATGTCTGTAGATAGAATTCCCAGCAAGGAAATTCACAGGGGGAGCTGGAGGTGAAGTCTTTTGTCCCTGAGACTTCAGCAGGAGGCAAGCACAGTTAAAGCCCTTGGAGAATATTCTGTAGATGATGGAAGTCCTTAAAAAGTTCCTTCTCCTTTCCCTTGGCAATGAAGCACCCACTGCTGGCCAACCTAGCAAACAGCACACTGGCAGAGGGGCAGTCCAAACTCCTGCAACTTCCTTGGTTCTTCTCCTTGGTAGAAAGGTTTCTTGTTCCAGAAGTGATCTGATTTCTTGGGATCAGGGTCCCAATATTGATACCACAAAATCCTTTGTTCTCTGAAGGCAGAGAGGCCTCTGCCTAGTTCCAACCAATTTCTGAGCACTTTGTTTACATGACTCTATTCTTCCTTTCACTGTGCAGGGCAGAGACATCAGCCGCCCCATAGCAGGTGGAGCCGGCACAGGGGAGGGAAGATACAGCTCTGGAGCACTCTGTTGGCAAGATTCCTTCTCTCCTTTCACAGTGCAGGGCAGAGACATCAGGCAAGCCACTGGGGGTGGAGCCAGCATTGTAGAGGTGAAGGCCCAGCCCTTTTCAGGTCCCAGGTGCAACTCCTCCATCCCATCTAGATGCTGATCTCTCTATTCACCACCGGGCTGCCCCAGCCTGTCTCCTGGAATCCCCCAGCCCTGTCACTCACAAACTCAGCCAAGGAAAACACAACCTAGCAGAGGCAGGCCTGGACAGTTAAGCAAGAAAATACCTACTTTTTAAAAGTGGTATTTTCAAACACAGAATATTAAAACCAACTTTACTAAAAGATATATTGTATTATTCTGAGTCCAGGCATACTAAATTCGAAGAATGTAATAATCTAACTGCCCAATCTGGCCTTTGAGAACAGGTAGCCTTCAATAGTGAAAAATGAAAATTGCTGTAATTCACTATTAGAACATGCTACACACATCAAAGCATGTCCTACTTTATACTTACAATGCACCCTGCCCTTGGGCCTACCCTAGGGGTGTCTAACATGAAGCAAAGGGAAGGTTTAGGGCCTGGCAAGTGGGTGCACTTGGCCAAGTCGACATGGCAGTGCTAGACTGCACACAGGCCTTGCAATGGCAGGCCTGAGACACACTTTACAAGCTGCTTCTGTGGGTGGCACAACCAGTGCTGCAAGCCCACCAGCAGCAATTGATTTACAAGCCCTGGGCACACATGATGCACTGCACTAGGGACTGACAGATAAATCAAATAACACAATCATGGAATCCAATTAGTATCTCAAGTTAACATAGGGAACACTTGCACTGTGGCACTGATTAGCAGTGGCACAGTGCCCAAAGCATAAAACCAGCAAAACATATCAAAACAGAGGAGGCAATCCGTCAAAAATGAAAGGGAGACTCATGCCAAAGATGTCAGGTCTAACACGTGACCCCTCCAGCTGAAATGTGGGGAGAACTACCCTTCCCCTTGGGAGTTCTCTCCACTAAGGCGGAAAAATTTCAACAGACCATCAGCGTTGGCGTGTTCTGTACGAGGAGGTGTTCCACCGTAAAGTCCATACCCTGTAGGGAAATGGACCACCTCAACAACTTTGGGTTCTCAGCCCTCATCTGCATTAGCCATCTGAGGGGCCTGTGGTTGGTCTGAACTCGGAAGTGAGTCCCAATCAAGTATGGTCTCAACTTCTTCAGTGCCCAGACCACAGTAAATGCCTCACGCTCAATTGCACTCCACCTCTGTTCCCGTAGCCTCCTACTCATGAAGGCTACAGGTTGGTCTAGGCCCTCTTCATTAATCTGTGATAGAACAGCCCCCACACCATGCTCTGAAGCATCTGTCTGTACAATGAATTCTTATGAGAAGTTGGGCACCTGAAGCACGGGTGCTGTGCACATGGCAGTCTTCAGGGCTTCAAAAGCCTTCTGACAGTTGTCAGTCCAGTTCACTTTCTTGGGCTGTTTCCTGGAAGTCAGCTCAGTCAAGGGTGCAACAATTTTGCCATGCACCTTGACAAACCTCCTGTAGTACCCTGTGAGTCCTAAAAAGGCTCTCACCTGTGTCTGAGTCTTTGGGGGTTCCCATGCCAGAATGGTATCAATCTTGGGTTGTAGGGGCGCCACCTGGCCACTTCCTACTTGGTGACCCAAGTACACCACAAAACCCTGCCCGATCTGGCACTTACTCGCCTTGATCCTGAGGCCTGCCTTGAGCAGTGCGAGCCACACTACCCAGAGGTGCTGCAGATGTTCTTCCCAACTGGCGCTGAACACTGAAATGTCATCCAGGTAGGCAGCACTGAAATCCTCCAGCCCAGACAACACCTGGTTGACCAACCTCTGAAAGGTGGCAGGTGCATTATTCATCCCAAAGGGCATAACCCGGAATTGGTAGTGCCCATCTGGTGTGGAGAATGCTGACCTCTCCTTAGCCCCATCAGTCAAGGCGATCTGCAAGTACCCAGACGTCAGATCAAACGTTCATCAATCATGCAACATGAGAACAGACTGTCACAATTCCCATATTCTTTTCCGAAGACAGAGTCCACATCAATCAGTATCTTCAAATGCGTACAATTCCCTTATTTTTATTTTTTTGTTGATATCTTCCAAAACAAACAAACATCAGCCAACACGTGTTTCGTCTTCCCTTAGACTTTGTCAAGGCAGGGGCGGAGTGATAAAAAACACAAATTGAGTCCTTCAAAGCAGTCCAGTCTAATCGTATACTACTCTCAAAACATTCTCTGTTAATTTTGTATTGAAATAAACACCCGAGGTACAGCGTGCAATAACCACTTGTGCTCAGTACGATGATAATATTGTGTTGGGTCCTCTTAGTTCAGTATATTTAGTAAATTCAGTCCTGGTGACTGAATTGAGCCCTCTGTAGTCCACACAGAACCGGAGTACGGGGATGGCACCCGGCGAGACAGCCTTTGGGACCAAGACCACTGGGCTGGCCCAAGGACTGTTTGAGGACTCAATGACCCCTAAAACAAACATCTTGGAGATTTCCTCCTTGAGGTAAGCCCTAATCTTGTCAGTCACTCTGTAAGCCTTGTGCTTCACAGGAAGATTGTCTCCAGTGTCCACATCATGGACGCACCACTCTGTGACACCAGGGACCAAGGAAAATAGATCAGAGAATTGCCCCAACAGTTGGCGAGAGGCTGACACCATCCACTGACCCATCTTGCTCTGTTGCAGACAGGAGGTCAGGAAGAGGCTCGGTCTCCTCCTCCATTCCATCATCTGTAGCTAGAAGCATGCCCACTTCGGCACTTTCTAAATGGGGCTTTAGGCGGTTAACATGCAGGACCCGCAAGGGGTTCCTGGGAGACCGCAAGTTCACCAGATAGGTGACATCACTCTTGCGGTCCATCACCTCATATGGACCGTCCCACCTGTCCTGGAGCGCACAAGGCTCCACAGGGGCCATGACCCAAACTTTCTGTCCAGGCTGAAGCTCGATCAGAGTGGCATTCTGATCTTACCACTGATTCATCTTTTCCTGGCTGGCTTCCAGATTCGCCTGAGCGAGATCTCTGAAACACCGAGTCTGGTTCCTGAAGGCCAGCATGTAACTATATACATCCTGGGGAGGTTTCCTGGGAGATTGTTCCCAGCCTTCCTTGACAAAACTCAAAGGTCCTCTTACCGGTTGACCATACAGAAGCTCAAAGGTGCTGAACCCTACAGACTTTTGTGGCACCTCTCGGTAGGCAAACACACGGCATGGCAAGAGGACGTCCCACTTACGCCTCATTGGTTCCTCAAGACCCATGATCATGCCTTTAAGGGTCCGGTTGAATCTTTCAACCAGCCAAATACCTTCTGGGTGGTAAGGAGTGGTGAATTTGTAGGTAACACCCAGTGCTTAATTTGTAAAATATGAAGTGCAGGTGCTCAAATTTGTCGGAGGCCACACCTACTTTCCCCCAGCTCCACCCACTTGCTTCTTTCTTACTACACCTCTCCTTCTCTACTTCTGTTTTCTGTCCCTCTCGCATCTTTCTGTGCCCCTTTCCCAGTATCAACCCACTCTCCCTTCCTCACTGTCACGACACAAAGGGGCATCCCTCTACTTCTCCCTCTCTGCTTATGAACTTTTGTATATCACCTCTTACTCTCTACCTAGTCTTTACCTCAACCACTCTAGATTTGTTTCACCTTCTGCTCTCTTTCACTACCTCACCTCTGTCTTTTTGTTTCACCCCTTTTCTCTCAACATCTCCTCTTTCTACCTCTCTTCTATTGAGGGCTACTCTTCTACATGTTCTCTATAATCATACAAGTTGTCCTACGTCGCCTCCAAGGGATTTGTTACAAGTCGAACAATGCCGGGCTCCACAGCAAACAAGCTGTGAGGGGGGGACACAGGCAGCAGCCCGCATACACTCACCCACGAGGAGCACCCACTGAACACCTACTGTCGGGAAGAGCAGGCAGTAATCACACACCGAGCTCCTCCACATTTGTACATGGGTGGCTCACTCCATGCTCACGAGTGTGGGCAATGCAGAAGGCATCAACAGGCACCCTATGCCCTGAATTCACAATAGCATCACCCGAGGCACAAAGTGTGAGAGGCGCCGTCCACAGCCCGACGTGAAAATATACAAATGATACCAAGAAAGGGCCTACAGGTGTAAATCAGCACAACAGCCCCAGTAGTGTAGGAGGGCACACAAAGCGAAGTAAAAAGGAGGAGAGAACACTACATAAAGTGTGCTACTTAGCTGGGAGGTCTGTACCACCTAAGTGGGTGCACAAATCAAGCAGCCTGTACTACGGGTGAATGTATTGAGAGTATGAAGCTCCATTACAGAAGGGGACACATATATACATATTGCACACCAGGCCGGGAGTGTAGGGGCACAGGGACTGCACTGGAGCAAGAAGGGGGCGCTATATCAAGGGCGCACACAGCTAGATGCATATGCTAAGCTGGCGGTATCATGGTGGCACACAGTGGGGGGAAAGCATATGCCAAGTTGGCGGTATTAAATGGCGGGGGTTTACAGGGGCATAGCTATAATTAGTGCAACAGGTGCAGGGAAATCTGGCCCCAGGCTTCTAAAGGGCACAACGAACCTTGATAATTTCTGCATTTTTACTAACCTGGCAGCAGTTAATGGACAATTTTCCTTGCTTGCATCCGGGCTCATGGCTTCATTGTTACGGTACTGGGAAGCCGACAAAACTACAGCTGAATGCACACCACGGAGAACGTATCCAGGGGCAGGAGGGGTACATAACACAAGGACAGGAGGCTCACAGGTACATGTGCACAAACCAAAATCCGGCCGGCAGGGCACCGCGGGGGCACACACAAAGCTGTCCACCGCTGTAACACACTTGTATACATCACAGTAAAGATCTCTTGTACACAGAATAAAACATGGCCGGGCAACCTAGGTCAGCACACAGGGTGGAGGCACCGGGCGAACAGTGGGAGCACACACAGATGAGATCATAGAGCCACCGAGCACAGCACCCTGGGTGGGGGCACCAGCCCGTGTACAGTGCAAGTCCAGATGAACCGGCAGCGGCCTCGTCCACATCGGGGGCCGCTCGCCCAGTGGAAAAGTAGGAAAGGGGGGATCCTCCCACAGAAGATAGCACCGTCAGTGATAGGTGCTCTGTTACCGCCGACGGAAGTCAGATCCAGGGTGTTCTGATGTCGCCTATGCCGGGCAGGGCCTTTAAAATACCCCGCCCAGGTCCTATCTACAAGTGATTTTTCTTTTTTTTTTTTTTTACAGTTTTGCACATTTAAATACATTGAACCCTCACCCGGCTAGGCTGTGGTTCACCGCACTGGGTCAATTTAACCCTGCGCTGACTCAGGCCGCTCCCAAGCACCCTGAGTAAATGTAAATGAGCCCTTACTCATGTATAAGGCAACACCTTTTATTCTGTGCTGCACGCACACACACTTTACTCTGCCACTCTTGTCAGTGGCAAAGTTAGGTCAGCGCCTGCCTGCTGTACTGCTCATATCAGAGGCCTGGGCCCACAGGGCGGGAATCGTCGATTCTTTATGTGGAACCGAAGCTACCACATTGACAATAGCATCACGTCCCGCCATCCAACTCGCAAAACAAAAGAAAAAAGCAGCGTTAGTTTGGCAATTGCTGCTACACTTACGGTTGATGGTGGTGATGGGTGCCCCTGGTGCGGCCATGCGGATATGCTGGGGCGGGCGTGCTGAGGCAAAATGAAGGCAGCAAAATTAAAGCAGCAAATGCGCGCGCATTCATTACAAAATCTGCGCACGCTTCACTGCCTCTGCCGCGCATTGCCCCAACCCCCGCAGAAGAGGACCAGCCCAGGGCAGCAAAGCCCTGCCCAACAACAACTATTACAGTGTCCCGCCTACTGGGCCTGATCCGCGGCCGGAAGTTTTGAAGACACAGTGAGGAGGCGGAAATTGAGAATCTGAGTCATCCAGGTCACATCACCATTTAAACAGTAAGTGTTTACAATTTACATCAGTCCCCCAACAACCAGCATGACGAGTCTGTAACATGAACTAAGTGACAGCAGCACAGCACTTACGGCATCACAGCAGTAGTGCCAGTGCCAAGCACGACTCTTAAATCAATTACTGACGTCAGCAGCAGGTGCACTTAATGCAGCGAGACTGTAGACCCGGCCCTGATAATTAGGTGCCGGTGCTAAGCACCGGCAAGCTCCGGCTCAAATTAAGCCCTGGTAACACCACACTCCTTCCATAGAGACTTCAAATAATTGGAAATTAAGTTTGTACCTCGGTCAGACACAACCTCTCTGGGGAACCCCACACGGTAGAAGATACCCATCAGTGCACGTCCCACAACGTGGGCCGTCACTGTCCTGGGCGGAATGGCTTCCGGGTACCGGGTAGCATGGTCCACCAAGACCAGGATAAACCTGTTGCTCATGGCTGTCTTGAGGTCCAGTGGCCCCACAATGTCAATGCCCACTTGTTCAAAGGGGGTACTGACTACAGGGAAAAGTTGAAGAGGGGCCTTGTGCCTCCTTCCACTTTTCCCACTTGCCTGGCAAATTTGACAGGTCCTACAATGAGTATCTGAACTCTTCCGCATCTGGGGCCAATAAAAGTGGGAGACAAGCCTTTCAAAATTCTTGTTCTGCCCCAGAAGACCAGCTAAAGGAACATCATGAGCCAAACCCAGTAGGAAGGCTCTGAAGCGCTGTGGTACCACCAGTACATGGGCTGACCCAGGCTCAGCAACCTTAGGCTCGCTATACAGGAGACCATTCTCCCAGTAGATCTAATATGATCCAGACTGATCACCTGCTGCCTGGTTTGCAGCCTGTTGCCTCAAACCCACAAGAGAAGGGCACTTCTGCTGCTCTTCACAAAATTCCTCCCTGGAGGGACCCCCTTCTTGCTGCCAATGGGTCAGCTCAGGTGGGTTCCCCAGTTCAGAAACTTGCTCACCAGTGGGATCCAGGGCATCCCCTCAAGGTCTGCCTCTTCCTGGACCGTGGGAGCAATAGGGGCTGGTTTCCCGTTCCCCCTACCTCTTCTCTTTAAGGCAGGACCCTGGGCCATACTTTCAGGCTCCAGGGTCTCTTGAACACACTTAGCTGTCATAGACCGAGTGGTCACACACGCCCACTCAGGTAGACCCAACATCTCTAAATGTGCCTTACTCTCCACCTTATCCCAAGGGGAGCTTTCTAAATCATTGCCTAACAGACAATCAACAGGCATGGATGGCCTCACAGCTACTTGAAGAGTACCACAGACCCCCCACCCCACACTCAAAGGGAACTTGAGCCACCTTGCAACGGCTCTCTGTGTTGCCTTGGGCAACAACTGGGAAGAATGCATGAGGGACTACCGACTCTTCAGACACCAAGTGACACTTGACAGCTGTCACACTTGCTCCAGTGTCTCTCAGAGCCTCCACTCTATGGCCATTAATGGTCACCCACTGCCTGTATTTTTTAGTGTTATCAGGCAGCTGAGTTTTAGGGACCATCTCAAAGTCTCCTAATGAGACAAGGGACATTTCTGCGGGACCCCACCCACCTTGGGCACCCATCTCCTCCCTACCCAGGGCTACACTGGCCATCTGACGGGGTGGTGCACGGGGTGGCACATACTGACCCTTTGGGGGACACTGGTGATCATACCAACAGTGTCCCACCTGCTTACACTGAAAGCAGGTAACAGGCCCCCTATGAACAGGTTTACCTGTCGGGGGTCCTGACTTCTTCTCAGGGGGAGGCTGGGAACCCTTAACCTGGTTCCCTTGGGGATTACTTTGGGGCCCTTTTTGGAACTCCCTCTGTTTACCCTTGTCCCGACACTCTTCTGCTGGGGACCCTGCCCACCTTTGACAGAGTCTCCCACAAGACCCTTGTGGACCCTGGTACTGACCCAGAGGTCCGCCTCCTCAGCAAGTTTTCTAGGGTTAGTCAACTTGCTATCAATAAGGTGCTGGCGTAGCTCTAGAAAACAATTAGCAGATAAGTGCTTCCTGGCACTCAAATCAGAGAGAGCTTGACAATTATCCACATTGCTACCCCTCACCCAACCATCCATAGCTCTGCAAAAGAAAGACACATATTCTACCCAAGTGGTTCCCTCCAACTTCTTACAATTCCTGAACCTCTGTCTATAGAGTTCTGGAGTCAAACCATACAGTGTCATCAGTGCTTCTTTCATGTGGTGATAATACATCCTATGCTCACTGGGTAGGTCTAACAAAGTATCCCTCACCTCAGTCAGAAAGCGGCCCCAAAACCCCGCTCCCCAATCCTTCTCAGGGACCCGGTGGGCCTACATTGCTGTCTCATAGACTGGAAATCACTGCCCAATATCTTCACCTTTGCGGAAATCTTTGATGACATCCTTGGGAATATGTAACTTGCCTTCTGAAGGCACAGATGGTGCTGGGCCACCAGAGGGATTGATTTCTAAGCCCTTGGCCTTGATCTCTAACTACCTCAACATCCTCTCATGCTCCATTCTCATTCTCTCTCTTTCCAAAGACATCTTGTTATTCTCTGTTTCCCTCTGACTCTCCATCTTACGCTTAGCCATCTCCAGCTTGTGTGCCCTATTTCTCTCCCTGTCTTCCAGCTCTCTGGGGGACAGGTCTTTGGAAGAGATGCTGCTGCCAGGTGGGGCCCGCACCCCTCCCCTGGCTGGAAACATTGGCCTATCAATTTGCCCATCTGCATCCCCAACTGGCTCCATCACAAGATCAGGGTCATTTCTTGCTTCTACCCAAGCCCTCAGCGCCTTTTGGTAGTCTTCCTTTTTAGAAATGCCTGGTGTTGCAACTTTCCATTTCCTGCAGAGATACTCGAGCTGTTTCACAGTGTAGGTTTCCAACCTCTCTTCCTCAAAATCAAGATCCATAGATGCAACAGATGCTGGTTTACTCATGGTAGTAAGAATTTGAAGTTTTCAGGAAAAATAACAGTTCCAAGGAAAAAAGATTCTAAAAAAAGTATGTGGTCGCGTTTGGTCTGCACTCACTAGTAGTGTACACCAATCACTGTATATGAAACACAAATGCAAAGTCCAAATCCTCACCGCTGACCACCAATGTTAGATCTGGGGGTCTCTAGTTGGCAATGCTATTCACCTTTGTCCAAATAGGGACCATTACTTCTAAGTCAGGATAAGGGGATTACACTCCTTAATAACCCCTGCTCACCCCCTTGGTAGCTTGGCACAAGCAGACAGGCTTATCTCAGAGGCAGTGTGTTAAGCATTTGTGAATATACACAGTAATACAGTGAAGACACTACAGATGGACACAACACAGGTTTTATAAAAATAAGTATTCTTTATATAGACTTAACACAAGACCACAAATGACAAAAATCCACAATACTACCCTGAAGATGACTTAAAAGATGATTAAAGTTGCTAAGTTCAAGTTGATGATAAATGCGACACAGTTCTCAACAAAGTACCTGGAGGCGTAACGTAAAGTAAACAAAAGGCTCGCAAAAGGATAGATGCATCGGTTCCATGAGCTATGGGAACGGTTGCGTCCTGCCTCAATGCTTGTGCAGAGTATAGGACTCGTTGTGAGCCTTACCGGTGCGGAGGTGATGCGTAGATTCTCGGCCTGCGGGCCCGTTGCGGTTTGCAAGATGGCGCCTTGATGCGATGCGATGATCCGGTTGCGATGCGAGAAGATGGCGCCCTTGATGCAGAGATGCGATGATGATGCGATGATGCCCTGGCAGCCTTGCGATGACTCTGTACTTTGGAGCCGCGACAGGCCCTGCGACACGCTTCTCTGGTGATGCGATGGCAACTCTCACGATGGCGTCACGTTTCTTCGGTGATGCGACAGCAGGCAGCTTCGATGAACACACACTTCCAGGGAGATGCGGCGAAGGCTCGCTTCTCCGGCGATGCGATGATTTCAGCTGCGGCTGTGACACACTTCTTCCAGCTCCCAGCGACACGCAAATGTCTGTAGATAGAATTCCCAGCAAGGAAATTCACAAGGGGAGCTGGAAGTTAAGTCTTTTGTCCCCGAGACTTCAGCAGGAGGCAAGCACAGTTCAAGCCCTTGGAGAATATTCTGTAGATGATGAAAGTCCTTACAAAGTTCCTTCTCTTTTCCCTTGGCAATGAAGCAACCACTGCAGGCCAATCCAGCAAACAGCACACTGGCAGAGGGGCAGTCCGAACTCCTGCAGCTTCTTTGGTTCTTCTCCTTGGTAGAAAGGTTTCTTGTTCCAGAAGTGATCTAATTTCTAATGGAGGCAGGACGCAACCGTTCCCCCAGCTCACGGAACCGATGCATCTCTCCTTTTGCGAGCCTTTTGTTTACTTTGCGTTACGCATCTAGGTACTTTGTTGAGAACTGTGTCGCATTTATCATCAACTTGAACTAAGCAACTTCAATCATCTTTTAAGTCATCTTCAGTGTAGTACTGTGGATTTTTGTCATTTGTGGTCTTGTGTTAGGTCTATATAAAGAATACTTATTTTTATAAAAACCTGTGTTGTGTCCATCTGTAGTATCTTCACTGATCAGGGTCCCAATATTTATACCCCAAAATCCTTTGTTCTCTGAAGGCAGAGAGACCTCAGCCTAGTTACAACCAGTTCCTGAGCACTTTGTTTACATGACTCTCTTCTTCCTTTCACTGTGCAGGGCAGAGACATCAGCCGCCCCACAGGAGGTGGAGCCAGCACAGGAAAGGGAAATTCCAGCTCTGGAGTACTCTGTTGACAAGATTCCTTCTCTCCTTTCACAGTGCAGGGCAGAGACATCAGACAAGCCACAAGGGGGGCGGAGCCAGCATTGTGGAGGGAAGGCCCAGCCCTAATCAGGTCCCAGGTGCAACTCCTCCCTCCCATCTAGATGCAGATCACTCTATTCACCACCGGGCTGCCCCAGCCTGTATCCTGGAATCCCCCAGCCCTGTCACTCACAAACCCAGACAAGGAATACACAACCTAGCAGAGGCAGGCCTGGACAGTTAGGCAAGAAAATACCTACTTTTTAAAAGTGGAATTTTCAAACACAGAATATCAAAACCAACTTCAATAAAATATGTATTTTATTATTCTGAGTTCAGGCATACTAAATTAGAATTTCTACCATGTAGCGTGAGTCAGTTAGGATTATAAGAATGTAATAATCTAACTGCCTATTCTGGCCTATGAGAACAGGAAGCCTTTCATAGTGAAAAACGAAAATGGCTGTAATTCACTATTAGAACATGCTACACACATCAAAGCATGTCCTACCTTATACTTACAATGCACCCTCCCCTTGGGCCTACCATAGGGGTGTCTAACATGAAGCAAAGGGAAGGTTTAGGGACTGGCAAGTGGGTATACTTGGCCAAGTCGACATGGCAGTGCTAGACTGCACACTGGCCTTGCAATGGCAGGTCTGAGACACACTTTACAAGCTGCTTCTGTGGGTGGCACAACCAGTGCTGCAAGCCCACCATCAGCATTTGATTTACAAGCTCTGGGCACACATGGTGCACTGTACTAGGGGCTGATAGATAAATCAAATAACCCAATCACGGAATCCAATTAGTATCTTAATTTAACTTAGGGACCACTTGCACTGTGACACTGATTAGCAGTGGCACAGTGCCCAAAGCATAAAACCAGCAAAAACATTTCAAAACAGAGGAGGCAATCCGTCAAAAATGGAAGGGAGACTCACGCCAATGAAGTCAGGTCTAACACAACCTCACAAAATAAACTTTTTTTAGGCCTAAACATTCCTATTTGATACATATCGGTTACCCCTAAGGTAGGCCTTAAAGACTCAAAGGGCAGGGTGCCTTGTATTCGTAAAGTAGGAGATGTGTAGTTACGTTTTACATGTCCTGGCTGTGAAAAATGCTTAAAGTCATTTTTCATTGTTGTAAGGCCTATCTCTCCTATTGACTAACACTGGGCTACCTTATTACATATAATAAGTGCTAACTTTTGATTTCGATCAGATAAAAGCATATTGTTTACACTCAAACGAATTATAATTTAAAATCCTCTTTAATTGTAAAGTCGGATTTAAGTCACACTTCAGAATGCCTCTTTTAGTAAGTGGGAATTTCCTTGTCCCAAGCATGTGTGCCTTCTGCCAGTGTCCTGGGTCACCTTGACTATGAATGGTTCTGCTGTTGGGGTTTTCTGTATTGCTTCCAGGCAGTGACACAAAAGGGGCGTAGGTGTGGACAAGGATGGGCCATCCTTGCAGGTTGACTGGGGAGGACCTGCACCCTGCCTCAATTATACTTCAAAGCGCTTTGCCTCCTGCACACACAAAGGAATCTGACAGCATGCCTTCCCTCAGAAAGTTTGGAGCCTTGTCAGGGAAAGAACTTTCCAACACCAGATGTGTGGTTAGGATTTCCCCACACAAAGGCTGGCACCAGGTATAAAAATTGGTTCTCCAGAGCCACTCATCAGAACCCTACTGAACCTATGGATGTTGCTGAAGAAGGACTCCCCTGCAGCCATGTGGACTGCCCTGCTGATTGTAGGATTGCCCTGCTATCTGAGAAGGAAGACTATACCTGGGTGCTTCCATCCCAGTCTGTCCAGAGTGACTCCAACAGTCCATAATGTGGGCCACAGGGACACAACGAGCTTCAGAGGCCTCCCTGCAGCTGCTTAGCTGACCTGCTAAATTGGACCTGCCTGAGTCCTACTGCTGGCCTGTGCCTAAAGTGAGCCTTTGTCCCCAAAATGTGCCCCCTCAAGGTCCTAGACCCATGGCTGGCATCAGAGTATACTCCTCCCTGCCTAACGTTTGGTTCCATCAAATCCAACAAAGCCTCTGATGCATGACCTCACATCAAAGCCCCTAACAACTTCTGATTGGTGGTCTCATAGGAACCAACGTAATGTGATGTAATCCAACACAGTACCTCACATCAAAGCCCTCATGGATACTGATTGGAACCAATGCCGCACAATGTAACTTGATGCAGGAATCACATCGAGGCACCACTCAGCTCCTGATCGGAACTGACAACGAATGATGCACAGCCTTGCATCAAGGACATTAGGTACAACTCTCAGTGGGACCACTCTCTATCGCAGTCTTCCTGAGATTCTGAATTTCACCAGTCCAGCGTGACCAGATTACCACAATTGGCGCTTGTGCTTTTGGCACCATTTTTATTTGAAGCGTTCAAATTCAATATCTCTGGTTCTACTGATTTGATATTTGTCATTCTGGTATTATTTTATTTATTAAAGATTATTCTATTTTTTTAATTGGTTTGGGATTTTTCTTGTGTTGTGTTTTCACTTTATTACTGCTTGTGTATTTTCATAAATACTTTCCACATTGCCTCTAAGATAAGCCTAACTACTTTTGTGCCAAGCTTCCAGAGAGGTACTCAGAGGTTAATTTAGGGACTTTTGTGGTTCACCGTGACAAGGATCATGGATGTTGCCTGAGTGGGATCTCTACCACCCTCAACCAACAACCCAATTTCTGACACAGGTAAATGAGCGTGAGTGGGAGTTCTCTTTCTTTAGTCTAAGAGACACAAGGAGAAAAGTGTCTGAGCTTCGTAGGATGCGGCTGCCTTTAAAGTGGGTGAGTTTGCTGGCCAGGTATTTAGGGGTCCTGAGGTGAAGTGCTTTGTGAATAATGAAAGCGTGATCAGTAAGGGAGTAATGTGGTAAGAGAGTCTTACTCTAAATTCTATCCTTTGCAGCTGAATTACTCTTGACATTCATCACTGCGAGGTGAGATTTTGGTGTGCTGACTAGTAGTAGTGTTATTACAGTCAAGCCTAGTAAATAACATGTGCCCGTACAACAATGGAAGTCGGATACTGGGATAAAAGGTTTGATATTTTTAGGAATCTGTGATGGTATGATATGGTGGTGTTGATGTGTTTATGCATGTTTAGGTTTATCACCAGGATTATACCAAGGGATGTGGTAAGATAAATTATTTAGTTCAACAAGGCAGCTGAGCCATCTTCCAATTTGAGGAGCACCATGCAATGGCATGATGAGGAATTCAATCTTCTGTGGGTTTAGCTTGAGGTGATTGAATGAAAGCCATGAATGAATATTTCTAGTGTGCTATTTAAGTGAAGTACATCATCTACAGATGAGATTTTTAGGGAGAGCTGTGTGTCATCCACATATAGATGCAATATTAGCTTTAGGAGTATCAGTGTAAGAGCCCCCATATTGAATAGAGCGGGTGGAAGAATTGAGCCCTGAGGAACCCCTTGACTGATCTTTGCTCAAAAAGCCCATCATTTCCCTTGCCCTTCTACATACAGAATAACCAACTTTTTTAAACACAACTTCTAAACTAAATGTATAAACTCTAAAACATTTGCTATTGTAAATGAATTATTGCTCCATAGCCTGGAGCAGTTGGATAAATGACATTACGATGGCAGCAGTAAGACTTCTAAATCATGTAGACATGTTTTTTACAGAAATGTAAAGTTCACTTTCTTTGTAAATTGTTTACGTCATGTTGACCTTTAATTTGTTTTAGTTTAATATAGATGCTTATGTACAATTAGGGACTCCTGCTTGTGTACCCAATTATTTTTGCTTGCTATTGTTGACATTGCAACGCTTCCTGAGGAAGAGCCTGGAGTCGAAATGCCTCAGGAACATGTGTATCCAGAAACATGATTAAAAAAAAATGATAAACGAATAGATTCACACGATTTAAAGTTATGGAAAATAATATGGATTGAATTAATCTGATTTAAAAAGAGTACTATTTGTGTGAAACACAAGTGATCATAGTTATGAGCATTTTGGAAGCTAAGTCAATCATATTTGGTTGGTGCCAGGTTTACTTGTTTACCTAAGCATGGCGAACGAAGCAGCAGTATATATTATGCAGCTGAATCAGAAGTATGGAGCTGTTGGCACGCATTCACCACCAATTAAGCCTCACAAAATAACTAACACTCTGGTAATCAAACAGATGAACTTAAAGACACTAAGTTGGACTTATTCTAATTATGATATCAGGCATCCGTGGCCTAAACTAAGGGGTCCATTAGGATATCGGGCGGTGGCGGGCGGAAAAACACCTTTTTCCGACCACGAACAGCGGTACTCACGTCCGCCACATTAGTGTAGCAAAATATAGGTCATTTCCCGTCCGCCGCGGAGCGACCTGCACCGCCATCAAAGTGCACCCGCTACCGCGGCGGTGGGAGCCAATCGAGACTCACCCCAGTGCGTAATGACGTCCGCCCCGCTCCACAAATTAGGATGGCCCAAACAAGCAGGTGCACCGCAGCGGAGACACCGCCCAACCAGAGACGGCAGAAACTCGACAGCGGAGCGCGATAGCAGAGACCTGATGCCTCCACACGGGCATGAACGCCATGGACCCAGCCCTACATTTGCAGACTGAGATGTACCTGCTACAGCACTATCATCAAATGGGCCGCCGCGGACACGCTGCAGGTACGCAAATACACAAACACAACACACGGGCTGACACGTGGTCCAAAACCATAACAGTCACCCTGCTGGGGCCTATAACACATCCACAAGGGCACCCACACATGACCCACCTGCCACCAAGTCACCCCTCTGCATACGGGACACACATCGGCCGCGAACTAGCAGCAACGCCCCGTTCCAAGTCACTTCACCACCACGGTCAACACATGCGCACAATGCAGAAGGCAGGGCCACTCCAAGGCATGGACAGGGCACAAAGACCACAGGGACACACCACCCCCATCCACACATCCACACACCCCATGAAGTCACAGGCCAGGCGCCCATCCTGTGCACCCCCATGCACACCAACAAGCAACAAGCACAGCAACAAGCAAGCACGATACACACCCTGCAACACACAACAAACAACTAGGGAGACAGCCCCTGCAGGAGTGGCTGACAAGGAACACACAACACCAGTGCCTCACACACTGTAGGCTGCCAATACTTACCAGCACAAATACACACAAACAAACACACACCCTGGGTGTAGGTACAAACAGAACACACACACAAATGTCTGACCAAAAACAAAACACATACACCACAGGAACATACACAGAACCACATCAGAAACAGACATACCCTGTCAGCCAAACTGTGGAAGGGCAATGGGCGCACAAACACAACATGAGTGCACACCATCATCACTCAAGAACAAAACACACAACATACCACAAATCACACAAGAAGTGCACCTGCACAGAACCACACTGCCACATCAAACCAACCACACATGCACATGAAAGAAAAAATCAACAAACGCCACAGGACATCAGAAGATGCTCATCAATCAATGCCAAGCCCACATACACACAGCACTGTATGCACAACAAGCAGTCTGTGCACACCAAGCACACATCTACACACAGAAATGACTAATACAACCTCAACACACACCACAAATCAGCACAGCACAAATACAACATTACACACAGGAAGTGAAGCAATACCACATCCAACACACATACATCCAACACAACAACAACAGGATGCCCCACTCTGGGATACAAGAGCAGAACCATCTTCACCAGATCACTGGGCAGCACACACAGCTGAAGTGCACATGAGCAATCCTCACTGATAAATAGCACAAGAACATCACACATAAACCATTGGGGCAATGTCCAGAGTGGAACATCACTCTATTATTTAAGTAGCTTATACAGCGCGCAGCTACCCCCGGAGGGGTGTCCCGGCGCTAGAAACAGAACCTCAGGGAAGGAGGGGTGGAACAAGCTTATTACAAGACAGGGATCATAATCTGGAGAACAGCCAGGTTTTTAATTTAGCACGGAAGATGGATTCAGACGGGCAGAACCTGAGGTCGAGTGGGAGGCAGTTCCATAGTTTAGCAGTGATTACGCTGAACCCTCTGCCGCCCATTCTGGAACGTCGAAAGCGAGGTGCAATCAAGAGGCATAAGTTGTTAGATCTCAGTGATCTGACAGATTGAGATATTGACACTCGCTTTTTCAGGTAGCTAGGTCCAAGGCCGTTGATAGCTCGAAAGGCGAGGGTGAGGATCTTAAATTGAATGCGGCTTGCAATGGGAAGCCAGTGGAGCTCTTTGCGATAGGCGGTAACCGACTGGCGGTAGGGGATATTTCCGATCAGTCTGGCTGCCGCATTCTGAACGATCTGAAGCCGATCGATCAGATATTGAGGAGCGCCGGCATATAAGCTGTTGGCGTAGTCTAAGTGAGAAGTGATGAGGGCCTGAGTGATTGTTCGGCGGGCGTCCAAGGGAAGGTAAGGAAAGATCTTCTTAATCATGCGCAGCTTCGCGAAGCAGGCAGAGGTGACCTTGTTGACTTGTGCTTTGCAAGAGAGTGAGTCATCGAACTGATAGCCCAGGTTACGTGCTGATTGGACAGGGGTGGGCGCAGGGTCAAGTGCTGTGGGCCACCACAGGCTGGGGGAAATAGGAGTTTTCTGGTTAAAAAACAGGACTTCTGTCTTGTCGGCATTAAGTCTTAGGTGATTGTTGGTCATCCAGTCACAGATGTTGTCCAGACATTGGCGGAAGTTGGCAAAGGTGGAGTCTGAGTGGTCTCTAAAGGAGAATATCAGCTGAGTATCATCAGCCTAAGAGACCACTCTGACTCCACAAGACTCCACCACTGCGGCCAAGGGTGCGAGATAAACGTTAAAAAACAGAGGGCTCAAGGCAGAGCCCTGCGGAACACCACACAGCAGGGGTTTACCCTCTGATTTAAAAGGCCTAAGCATCACCTTCTGAGTTCTGCCAGTGAGGAAGGATTCAATCCAGGCGAGAGCCGAGCCACCGATTCCGACCTGCTTTAGACGGTTTAGTAGGATTTTGTGAGAGACCGTATCAAAAGCGGCGGATAGGTCGAGGAGGACCAGCATGGCATCCTCGCCCCTATCCACACACTCACGAATAGTCTCAGCCACTTCCAGAAGAGCAGTCTCAGTGCTGAAGCCTGCTCTGAATCCGGATTGGGAGTCGTGTAGCAGGGAGTTGTCTTCCAGATACTCTGTTAGTTGCAGCTGCACGGCCTTTTCCAAAATTTTTGCGGGTTTGGGGAGGAGGGAGATGGGGCGATAATTGGAAAATTTAGTAGGATCGGCATCAGGCTTTTTCAGAATGGGGACCAGCAGAGCTTCCTTCCACATAGTTGGGAAGATGCCATGATGGAGGGAGGCATTCCAGATAGAAAGAAAAGGGTTGGCCAGTAAGGGGGCTAGGTCACCCATGGTCTTGGCAGGGATTGGGTCGGAAGGAGAACCAGATCTGCATTGGGTGAATAGCCTGAGTGCGGTCTCAAGAGTCAGCTTGTTATAAGACTGCAAGGAGGCGGATTCCAGGGCCCTTACATGGGGGATCAGGGGGGATACCTCAGTAGGGAATGAGGTACATATTTTATCAATTTTTTCAAGGAAATTGTCCGAGAGTCCATCGCATAGTGCCTGGCTGGAGGGGTTCTGCTTGGCACTGGCGGGGGGATTTACAAATTCTTTGACAATATTAAAGAGGGTTTTTGAGGAGTTCTTGGCGTTGGAGATTTGGAAAGAGAAGTAGTCTCTCATGGTGGCTTTTTTTTGTTTAAGAAATTTTTTCAGAGCGGTTTTGTAGATAGCTTTGGATTCAGGGTCGTAGTTCTGCCGCCACTTGCGTTCAAGTAGTTTGCATCTGCTTTTTTCCTCACGGAGGGTTGTAGAGAACCAAGGGGCAGAGGGGCGGGTTCTCGCAGAGGAGATGGGTTTGAGGGGGGCGATGGAGTCGATGGCAAGGAGCAATGCAGAATTGAGTCTAGAAACATTTCCATCAATGTCACTGGATAGAGGGTCCGGCTGAAAGTTGAATAAGGGGTCTAAGGTAGCACAGGTGACTTTATGCCACTTTCTCCCCAGCTCTTTCCTGAGGACAGTAGGGGCGGGTCTCGAACTTAGCTCTAGGTTAAAAGGGACAAGATGATGATCAGACCAGGTGAGAGGGAGGGAAGGAAAGACTGTGATATTTGAGAAATTAGCAAAGATTAGATCAAGGGTATGCCCAGCAGTGTGTGTAGGGCCCTTGACTAACTGAAGTAAGTTCAGGCTCTGCATTGTTTCTAGCAGGTTGTTAGCTTTCGAGCAGAGAGAATTATCCACGTGGAGGTTGAAATCTCCTAGCACTAAAAAATGTTGGTGTTTGAGGGAGAGATCCGCCAACAGGTGGGTGACTGCCGTTAGAGAGAGAGTTGAGGCAGTAGGAGGGTTGTAAACTAGTGTACCCGCCAATACTACTGCCGCGGTATCCGAGATAGTGAAGTACATAGCTTCAATCATCCCTATGTTCGTCAATTTGGTGATAGACAAATTGAGGTGGGATTTCAAGATGATGGCAAGACCACCTCCTGATTTGCCCCCTTCACGATTGATGCCCTTTAAGAGGTAACCCGGCAAGGTAGCAAGATGGATATCGGGAGTGGAGGTATCTGTGAGCCAAGACTCGGTAATGAACAGGATATCCCAGGCGTCGGAGATTATTGACGTCCATATCTCGTTGGCATGGCGGGGCAAAGAACGGCAGTTAATCAGCCCTGCATTCAGCGTCAGGGGGTGGGACAGGCGTTTCGGCAGGCTGAGGCAGGGAAAGGGGCGAAGGCTCCAAGGCGGGAGCGTAAAATTACATTGAAGGCAGTGGAAAGAGGCATCCTCCAAGTGATCGGGACTACAGCGTGTAGTGGAAGGGCAAGTTGTGGGCTTTAGAAGGAGAAGCTGGGATCTGGTCCAGCACGTGCGACCAGAGACAGCCGGACAGGCAGGGGGGCTGGCCCTAGGCACGGGCCAGGCGCGGACGGGCGCAGACGGGCTTGTCCTAGGCGCTCCCGCTGCGCTCGTCCGCTGCGCTTGCGTGGGAAGCACATTTAGGGAGAGAGAGGGTGGGCGTGGCCTGACGGGTGGGCGTGGCCTCGCGTTTCAGCAGCCGTGTGATCTTTCCCACTGAGCAGCGCTAGATCCGCTGTTTGTGGGGTGCCTGCTTGGCGGTAAAGACAGAGAAAAGCTCTGGGTAAGGTGCAAAGTGTTAAAATAAGAATTCAACACAAATCAAACAGTTTTTAAAAATGCGCGTTAGAGCACCTCCGGCTTCCGCCTCAGAGGTCTAGAGTTTCTAATGAGCGCGCTATCAGTCAGCGCTTTTCATAGGTAAGAGGGTGGGAGCGGCCTGACGGGTGGGCGTGGCCTCGCGTTTCAGCAGCGATGGCGGCCGTGTGATCTTTCCCACTGAGCAGCACTAGATCCGCTGTTTGTGGGGTGCCTGCTTGGCGGTAAAGACAGAGAAAAGCTCTGGGTAAGGTGCAAAGTTTTACAATAAGAATTCAACACAAATCAAACAGTTTTTAAAAATGCGCGTTAGAGCACCTCCGGCTTCCGCCTCAGAGGTCTAGAGTTTCTAATGAGCGCTTTTCATAGGTAAGAGGGTCTAGGCCCAAGAACTGCACCACAAGGCACAGTCTCACAAATGAAGTAATGGGGAGACACATACACATGTAAACCAAGGGGATAGCTGACAACCAAGACAACTGACTAGCATGTCAGTAGTAGACATGGAAGGGGTGTACCATACACAAATAGAGGGAGTGCAGACCTACACTTAGGTGATGGCATTGCACCACACACACCATGCCATGCAGGAGGAGAAAAGGCACCATGTGCCTGCAATGCATGGCAAACACAAACACAATGCCAGTGAGGAGCAGCAGGGCCACACAGTCTACACAAACACACTCAAGACACGTTGATGATCAAACAAACACAAAACTGATGTGCAAGTCACACACATTGCACACTCATAAGTGACAAAAACAACAAGGAAGAGTCACACAGAACTGCATGGACACACCAACACACTGCACAGTGCACAACAGACAACTCAGACAAGTGCATACAATCATTTACTCACGGCAGGACAATCCAAACAACAGGCACACAACTCCTGGGTGACACATGTGTGGCTGTCACAATCCATGGGCACACACACATCCACAACCACTACAAAGTCACACCCTTCACACTGCACGCCTCTTGACCACCCAAGAGCACACATCTCATGCAGGCTAGGGGACCAGGACTAAGGGCCAACACAAAATGACCATACACATACACAGCTGGGAACATATACAGGAATAGCACACATACATAATGACATTGCCCAACCTTCATGCAAACATGTGCACAGCATCACACACTGTGCTGGCAGTGTACCCCAAGCTGACATGGCAACAACGTAGCCAACAATAGTAAACGACTAAAAAGAGAACTGCATGACAGGCAAAAGAGGCAACACAGATAACACAAGTATCAGTGTTTTAATGGACTGAAGACCCTGTCCCCCCTGTTTAAAAATGTGATGCGGGCAAACAGCTTGGCAATGTTGAAGTCACTCAGAGAGCATGGGGCACAGGCAACCAAATGCACACACCAAAATAACTTTAATAAGCAAGGACACTGACAAAACACACAACAGGAGTAATTGTCTTTATTCACATATTGCACAGATGTAACAGTAGAACAACAGTAGACAAGAGCAAGGCACAAAATGCTGTTCATTTGCAATATAATCAGCACAGGCAAACTCCAAACAGGAAAGCCAGTGTCCATGGCAGGTGGCACATCAAGTACATGAGAGGCTGCACATGGGAGACTTCAAACCAGCAGAGCAACAGGGCCAGTGTGCATGGCAGGTGGCAGAGCAAGTACATGAGAGGCTGCACAGGGGAGACTCCAACACAGCAGAGCAACAGGGCCAGTGTCCATGGCACAGGCGAGAGTACAACACAGCAGAATAACAGGGCCAGTCTCCGTGGCACAGATGAGAGTACAACACAGCAGAGCAATGGGGCCAGTGTACATGGCACAGGTGAGAGTACAACACAGCAGAGCAACAGGGCCAGTGTCCGTGCGTGGCACACGTGAGAGTACAACACAGCAGAGCAACAGGGCCAGGGTCCATGGCACAGGTGAGAGTACAACACAGCAGAGCAACAGGACCAGTGTCTATTGCACAGGGGAGACTCCAACACAGCAGAGCAACAGGGCCAGTGTTCATGGCAGGTGGCACAGCAAGTACATGAGAGGCTGCACAGGGGAGACTCCAACACAGCAGAGCAACAAGGCCAGTGCCCATGGCACAGGTGAGAGTACAACACAGCAGAACAATGGGGCCAGTGTCCATGGCACAGGTGAGAGTACAACACAGCATAGCTACAGAGCCAGTGTCCATGGCATAGGTGAGAGTACAACACAGCAGAGCAACAGGGCCAGTGTCCAAGGCACAGGTGAGAGTACAACACAGCAGAGCAACAGGGCCAGTGACCATGGTGCAAGGGAGGCTCCAACACAGCAAAGCAACAGGGCCAGTGTCCATGGCACAGGGGAGACTCCAACACAGCAGAGCAACAGGGCCAGTGTGCATGGCAGGTGGCACAGCAAGTACGTGAGAGGCTGCACAATGTAGGCTCCTACACAGCAGAGCAACAGGGCCAGTGTCCATGGCACAGATAAGAGTACAACACAGCAGAGCAACAGGGCCAGTGTCCATGGCACAGGCGAGAGTACAACGCAGCAGAGCAACGGTGCCGGTGTCCATGGCACAGGTGAGAGTACAACACAGCAGAGCAACAGGGCCAGTGTCCGTGGCACAGGTGAGAGTACAACACAGCAGAGCAACAGGGCCAGTGTCCATGGCACAGGTGAGAGCACAACACAGCAGAGCAACAGGGCCAGTGTCCATGGCACAGGTGAGAGTACAACACAGCAGAGCAACAGGGCCAGTGTCCATGGCACAGGTGAGAGCACAACACAGCAGAGCAACAGGGCCAGTGTCCCTGGCACAGGGGAGACTCCAACACAGCAGAGCAACAGGGCCAGTATGCATGGCAGGTGGCACAGCAAGTACATGAGAGGCTGCACAGGATAGGCTCCTACACAGCAGAGCAACAGGGCCAGTGCCCATGGCACAGATAAGAGTACAACACAGCAGAGCAACAGGGCCAGTGTCCATGGCACAGGTGTGAGTACAACACAGCAGAGCAACGGGGCTGGTGTCCATGGCACAGCTGAGAGTACAACACAGCAGAGCAACAGGGCCAGTGTCCATGGCACAGGTGAGAGTACAACTCAGCAGAGCAACAGGGCCAGTGTCCATGGCACAGGTGAGAGTACAACACAGCAGAGCAACAGGGCCAGTGTCCATGGCACAGGTGAGAGTACAACACAGCAGAGCAATGGGGCTGGTGTCCATGGCACAGCTGAGAGTACAACACAGCAGAGCAACAGGGCCAGTGTCCATGGCACAGGTGAGAGTACAACTCAGCAGAGCAACAGGGCCAGTGCCCATGGCACAGGTGAGAGCACAACACAGCAGAGCAACGGGCCAGAGTCCACGGCACAGGGGAGACTCCAACACAGCAGAGCAACAGGGCCAATGCCCATGGCACAGGGGAGAGTACAACACAGCTGAGCAACGGGGCCAGGGTCCATGGCACAGGTGAGAGTATAACACAGCAGAGAAACAGGGCCAGTGTCCATGGCACAGGTGAGAGTGCAACACAGCAGAGCAACAGGGCCAGTGTCCATGGCACTTGGGGAGACTCCAACACAGCAGAGCAACAGGGCCAGTGTCCATGGCACAGGGGAGAGTACAACACTGCAGTGAATGACAATTTAAGTCGCCAGGGAGAAAGGCGGAGTCAGGACATGAGAAGTTGCACAGTGAGCGTGTTTGACCGTACCCTTCCATGACCAGCAACACACCCAGGTGGCAAACAATGGGCAGGACTAACACACCTGTATGTGAGACAGGTATATGAGGGAGACCGGACTTGGAGCTTGCTGTGTGTCGGGTACACCAGGAACACTTGACTGGGGAGACAGAGGCCCAGGAGATGTAGGGCTATTAGTGGTTTGGCAAGCTGGAGGGCTGTTTGGACCAGGTGGTATGGTGGCACGTGGAGTCATGCAGACCTGTGACACAGTGTGGGTGGGAGAGGTTGGAGGGGTTCCCTTCCACTTCTTGGGAATACGATATGGCTTCCCTTTCTTGGGGTTATTGGGAACTGGGGATGAGACAACAGGCACACACACCAACTGTCCCACATCAGGTGCAGACACTGGCACTCCCTCTGGTGACATGCTGGATCCTGCCGAATGCTTTGTCTGGCTACGCCTCTCGACCACCTTCCCCTGCTTGCCAGGTGTCCCACTTACAGTGCCCTACTTTGCCTGTTTGCCATGGCTAGTCCCTACAGTGCCCACATCCACCTGCTTCATTGGGCTTGGAATTGGAGTTGATGTGGCGGGGGAATGTTGCCCTGAGCCCTTCCTAGGTGTACCCTTGCCATACAACAGCTCCTCAGTGGTCCAGTGGTCACAGACACTGCACGCCTAGCTCTGCGTGAAGTTTTTGGGACAGTTGAGTCCTTTGCTGGTGATGCCTCTGAGGCATGTGAGCCTGATGTCAGCCTCATTGCTTTTTCGCCCTTGCTCTTCCCTGACGGGCTCTTGTCTTTGCATTTTGGGGTGGCTCTGTTCTTCTGTGGGGATGGTGTCTGTGGGCGGGACCGCTTGGGTTGTGTCTGCTGTGAGCTCCTTGTGCTGTATCATGTCTGTGACGCATGCAAACCGTGGTCACTGTCATCTGATGTGGCCACTGACTGGGGGTTGGACAAAGGCACCTGAGCAGGAATGGGAGTATGTGCCTGTTGAAGGGCAGACGTCACTGCGGATGACAAAGCCTGGACTGTACGGTGTAGCCCACCCACATCAGAGTGTATGCCCTGCATGTAGGTAACCACCTGGCCTAATTTATTGTCATGGTCACAGAAGGCATTGAGCAGGGCGGTCTGGCCCACACAAAGCTCGCGCAGGAGCTCTACACACTCTGCACTGAGGGCAGCAGGGGGGACAGGTGCAGGCTCAGCGGTGCCAGGTGTGAATGTAACTCGTCCCCTCTTACTGACACAGACATGGGCAGCACCAGATGAAGTGGATGGGAGGCTGGGCACTGGCCGCTGTGTGGTAGATGATGTTGCAGACTCCCAATCCCCTGTGCCTGCCAACATGGAAGCATCACGGCTGGCATCAGATGATGTAGTACTCTGTGTCTCAGGCACAAATTCCTCCTGCATACTACGGTTCCCTCAGATGCGCTGGTGAGCTCTGTGTCACTGGCCTCCGGTGCAGCTGTGGTGCTACTCTCGCCACCACTGGTTTCCGGCTCCAGTTCCTCCGTGTCCACTGGCGATTCTGCATGAGAAAGATTCAGGGTTGTGTTAGTGTCATCATCAGGAAAAGCAATCTGATCAATGCAGTACAGGAGATGCCCAAATCAACATGGTGACCACCACACCCTGCAATCATATTGCAGTAACACACTACATAGCCCACAGCAGTGCCTGTAACCCTGAAGTCTGGCATGACTAAGCCATGTTGAGGCCACACAGCACAACACACTGCCCGTGGATAAAGTGTAATAGACACACAACTTTCTCTGCACACACCTAGGGACATGATGTGGGGACAACACTCATTACCAGTGACAGACCTTCAGGGAACAGGAGGGGACAACACACACACCTATTAGGACATGACAGTCCACAATGCCAAGATGGCCATACCAAGCACCATGTGGTACTTTGGGGCACCTTGTTGTCAGATGTGTGGGCCTCACCGATCATGGTGCATGCAAAGTAGGCATACATGATGTCACACTCAGATAGTGGACCCTGCTATTCACCCCCTAATAGATTCCCCACACTAACCCAACGCTGAATGACCATGTAGACCCTAACACATCTGGCTATGAGAAAGCACAGCAGGGAGGATCAGCTTTGTAAGGGCATTGTGGCACAATGCCTGACACTGGCACACATCCCAGCAGCCACTCACATGACACAGCACAGCACCACCACACGAACATCACATGGGTCCATGGGTCACCGCTGCCACAGGCCCTGTACACTTGCATCCGCTCCCAGCCAAAGTCACCCTCCCCAAATTCTCACCCCTGCCTTGCTGGCGATGCTCCTTCAGACGAGCATCCAGCTCCGGATGAGTCGCTGCCTATATGCGGACCTTCAGTGGTGTTATGTTGCGCCGTGCCAAACGCCCAGTGCGCGGTAGGAACCCCAATGTCATCTCTGCCTTGTTCTTTGCCAGCCGGCTGATGCCGTCCCACCTCTTGTGGCAGTGGGTGCGTCGTCAGTTGGATACCCCCAGGGCTCGCACCTTTGCTGCAATGGCCCTCCACATGCCTTACATTGGTGTACCTTGTGCTGCAGGTATGGGAGAAAAGAAGGGTAAATGGCACAGTGTCTTGTACCAACATCTATCAGTACAGTAGCAAGACACAGACTCGGAACCTATTGCAATCTACCTCCATCCCAAACTGGGGGACACCTCACAAGGGCACTCTGCATGGGCCAAACAGATGTGATAGCATGCATACATGAGGGCGTAGAGGGTCCATGATGATCTCACACACGTGCAGGATGACTACACTGAACACCCTTGTTGGCTTGCAGACATCACCAGTCCCATGCATGTCTCCACACTACATACATCACATTTCTACCTGTGTGTGTGGAAGCACTGTGTGCATGACTGGGCAGCATTCAATGTGCATGTCCTGTGAACATATGTTTGGTAATGTGTATGGGTCAAAGAATAGGATGTGTCTTATCAGAAGTGTGTCTGAGTGAATGTGTGTTGAAACAAAAATATGAACAGCACACAACAAAGTATCGCACTCAATGAGAAGATGTCCATCAGTTTATCGTAAGTTACCGCCCTATCATCATTTGGAACCTTTCCCAAGATGTGGAAGAAAAGTTGTTGCTATTTTAGCACGGGAAAGGAGAGTGCGTGGTAATTTACTCGATAAACTTGAGAGCAGTGCAAGAAAGAAAGATTGTGAGAATCAAAAAAACAAGAGAAAGGAGTGCTCTGTGTTTAAAATTGGATAATGAACGCTGAGGAACTTTATTCTGGTGCAGTTCATTTCCAAGGTTAAAAAATACAGTGCAAAACTGTCAGTGAGTAACCCTAATAATCACTGATTTATATTGTAATGGTCGACATGTTTCTGCGGTCTATAGATTAATGAATATCTGCCGCTTCATCAGGACCTAAAGTACATGCTACTGCTCAAAAGTTTGTTAAAAAAATAGGATATAGATATCACCTTATCAATCCTGGTGTCCTCCTTTAGGGTTAGAGGAACGTGCCTCACCTCGCCTGGCAACAGCTCAGGAGGATAGTGCACCGCTCTGCCCGTCGGTACACTCGGCAGCCGAGCACAGACGGCTGCCGAGTGTACCGACGGGCAGAGCGGTGCACTATCCTCCTGAGCTGTTGCCAGGCGAGGTGAGGCACGTTCCTCTAACCCTAAAGGAGGACACCAGGAATGATAAGGTGATATCTATATCCTATTTTTTTAACGCACTTTGGAGCAGTAGCATGTACTTTAGGTCCTGATGAAGCGGCAGATATTCATTAATCTATAGACCGCAGAAACATGTCGACCATTACAATATAAATCAGTGATTATTAGGGTTACTCACTGACAGTTTTGCACTGTATTTTTTAACCTTGGAAATGAACGGCACCAGAATAAAGTTCCTCAGCGTTCATTATCCAATTTTAAACACAGAGCACTCCTTTCTCTTGTTTTTTTGATTCTCACAATCTTTCTTTCTTGCACTGCTCTCAAGTTTATCGAGTAAATTACCAGGCACTCTCCTTTCCCGTGCTAAAATAGCAACAACTTTGCTTCCATATCTTGGGAAAGGTTCCAAATGATGATAGGGCGGTAACTTACGATAAACTGATGGACATCTTCTCATTGAGTGCGATACTTTGTTGTGTGCTGTTCATATTTTTGTTTCAACACACATTCACTCAGACACACTTCTGATAAGACACATCCTATTCTTTGACCCATAGTTATTCTGTTGTTTAGTTGAACTTATGTTAAGGGGGCTATAACTGTGTGGTCACTAAAGATTCCCTGGGATCCTCCACCCATCCTTTTGTATTTTCTGGTAATGTGTATGGCCTCGGGGCATATGGACTCACCAACAACATAGCCATCTACAGAAGTGTGTTTGTGTGCAAATATACAGGGCAGAGATGGTGCATATCTACTATTCAGTGTGAATGAACAGGAGCAGGGACCATGTAAGTTCGGTAATGTGTTCTCGTTTGGGTGGGCAGGCACTGGGCCTAGTATCTGGGTTCACACTGAGTCGGACTTCAGAGGCACACAGAAACATTCACCTGAGCAAATCCTGTCTTGGCACCTACATGTCCAACATCCTGTGGCTCTTGGTAAAAATTGTAACATACTCCACTCACACATACAACTGCAAGCAGGGAAAACAGTGACATTGGGACACACACACTTCCTTGCCCTGGAGACAGCTTGTTTGTCAGTGTATGACCCAACCCCACACTCTCAGGCATATCATGCAGCAACACAACTACATGTCTGACACCCCACCTGCCCTACAGCTCTCTCTACAATGACTTACCACTACATTGGGGCCACCATACAGCCTTGGGCACTGTGCCAGCACCTTGTCCACCAGGACCTCCAGCTCCTCGCTTGTGAATGGACTGACATGGATCTTCTCTGTCCTTGCCATCCCTGTGGACATGGAACACCTGTGGTGGAAGTGAGTGGTGAGGGGTCCAAGGCAGCAGGCACTTGAGGCAGCAGCAGGAGAGGGTCCCAGGCAGCAGGAACCTGAAGTAGCAGCAGGAGAGGGTCCCAGGCAGCAGGCACTTGAGGCAGCAGCAGGAGAGGGTCCAGGGTAGCAGGCTCTGTGAGCAGTGAAAATGTGAGGTTCACTCCCACAGAGTTATAGGCCCCTGGGATCGCTTGTAAGGTGCAAAGCTGCAACAATTGGCTGTCTAAGTCTGCCTCATTCAAAATCATCCAATGTCCGCCTCCGCGGTGACGGAGCACGCCTTCCACGATTTTCAAAACTGCATCATGCCACCGTGATTATCGCTCCCATTGGCTGTAGGCAATGCACCATGGCGGTGATGCACCGCAGGGGCCCAGGGTGCGCTACCGCGATGGTGCATCGTTCAAAAGCATCCAATGACCGCATCCGCGGTGGCAGAGCACGCCTTCTGCGATTTTCAAAACTGCATCATGCCACCACGATCATCGCTCCCATTGGCTGTAGGCAATGCTCCATGGTGGTGATGCACCGCAGGGGCCTGGGATGCGCAACCGCAATGGTGCATCGTTAAAAAGCATCCAAAGACCGCATCCCCGGTGGCGGAGCACGCCTTCCGCGATTTTCAAAATGGCATCATGCCACCGCAATCATGGCTCCTATTGGCTATATGCCGTGCTCCATGGTGGTGTCGCACACCGGTGCCAGGAGGTAGCTTCCGTGATTTGGGTGGCTGAGCATGCCCACCGCCATCTACCAATGTCTTCATGCCAATGGGTACCGCACTTGTGAAGGGGATGGTGCTGGTGTCACACCGCCGGGGCCAGGCGGTAGCTTCAGCGATTTGGGTGGCAGAGCAGGCCCACCACCATCTACCCATGTCTCCATGCCAATGGGTACCGCATTTGTGAAGGGGGTGGTGCTGGTGTCACATCGCCGGGGCCAGGCAGTAGCTTTCGCGATTTGGGTGGCGGAGCATGCCCACCGCCATCTACCCATGTCTCTATGCCAATGGGTACCGCACTTGTGAAGGGGGGGTGCTGGTGTCACACCACCGGGGCTAGGCGGTAGCTTCCGTGATTTGGGTGGCGGAGCATGCCCACCGCCATCTACCCATGTCTCCATGCCAATGGGTAGGGGGTGGTGCTGGTGTCACACCTACTGCGATTTGGGGCACAGTGGAGAGGATGAAGGAGTTGGCATGCATCAACAGCTCATCACCCGCTACTTCACTTGAAGGTGGATGACGAGGTATGACTTGTACATTGTCGGGTGTGATTGCTGTTGTTGTGAAGGGCTAGGTGCGGATGGTACAGACAGGCACATGTTGAGTCACCTGTGTATGGAAATGTGGCAGTGACATTTTACATGTGAAGGTATACAGAACTCTGTTTGGTGACACTTGCTGCACATTGTGTTGTCTGCCTGTAGACTTATGTGGATGTTTTGTATAGTGTTATGTCTGTGATGCCACACCAACGCCAGTGACTTTTGTTCTGTTGTGTCTCCCTAGGTGCCTCAAAATTCTCCAGGGCTACATAGAGTACATATTTTGGATACATTATGGACATTTTCAACACTGTAGATAGTGCAGTAAAAACCAAAGTGCACAAATTCAAGTGTGTAAGGTTTTTTTATTTACAAAGTTGACATGTGAGGGGTACGGGGATATTTACATGAAGGTAGTGATGGAGCAGTTAGTTGACAGTCATGGTAGATGAGATGCAAGAGGAGACACCACATCAATGTGGTGACCCAGTCCAACAGATAGGTGCCATTCATAAGGCAGTGTGGGGAAGGACAGTCTAAACAGTCAATGCAGTGGTGAAGAGTTGCCTCCAGAGACTCCCAGGCTCCTCTTTGGATGCCCCCTATATCGCTTTGGCGGGGGGGTTCCTGCGGCATGGACAGCGGCGTCTGTGGACTCATCCCTCTCTGTGGCCGCAGGAGATGATGGTGTACTGTATTCCTGTAGCACAAAAGAGAGGGGCGGAGGTCTTGTTTGGGACGCAGACCTGTCCCTCAGTAACGTCACTTGCTGGGCCATGAGGTCCACCATTTGTCCAATGCGTGTGTCGATGGACCTCATCAGCAGGATGAGCTCACGCAATAGTTCGCCAGACCGGCCACTTTGTCCCTGGACCTGTTCATATGCCACGATGACTCTGGTGAAGTGGTCCAGGGATGGTGTGCCAACCTCCTGAGGTCTGGAGGTGACCCTGGCCTTCCCATCTGCCCTGCTGGCACGGACCTGTTGCCTCGCCACTGTGGGTTCACGCACAATCTCCCGGCCCTCCACAGTTGTTGTTGTGTCCTGGTCATCCCCTGGGACAGGGTCAGTGCTGCAGGTGGTACTGGTGGTGGCGGAGGTGGCAGCGGTGGAGGCACAGGCTGTGATTCCAGGGGTCTTCTGTGCTGTTGTTGCAGCAGCCGTGGTGATGGGGAGGATGGGGGCCTGGGACCTGTTGGGCCCTGGCACACCAGATGGGCCGGCCTGGAGCTCATCGTCCAAACTGTCCTGGGAGTGAACATCCGAGAGTTCATGAACTGGGGGTGGAGACTGGAACTGCTGGTCGTTGTTGTCCTCAGCAGCAAGTTCTTCATCACCTGTGGATTAGATGGTGAATGTTCAGTGTTGGGCACTGTGCAAGTATTCTGTTAGCTGCATGTCATCGACTGTCTGTACACTACACAATTGAGATATCTTCACTATTGTTATTAATGGCAATACTGAGCATAATTACATGGGGCAGAGGAACATCAATTACTCGTACATGTCATGAATCGATGCATTGCATGCAATTGCTGCTGTGTGAAGTGATGCAGGTCTCCCAACCCCAAACTGTCAGCCCAGTGAAGATGGCTACCTACCTGTAAGTTTGTTTGGTGAACAGTGCAATGGCTTCCCGGTGCTCCTGGGTTGCAGTGTCAGGTTTCACGGCGGGGTCTAGTCTCGAACCCTGCCTTGAGACGACTTGCGGTAACTGCAAACTACAATTCCCATGTTTCCAGGTTCAGCGAGCGACGCCCGTGTCGATGACGTCACACGCGTAAGGAACATTACCGGAGGGGAAACAACAGCGCACGCCGTTGATTCTGGTTCCATGGTTGGACGGTAAGGCTGTTCCGAGCGTTCCAGCGTATCCTTTTGTGTTGTTAAGGTCCTGGCTGGTGAGTACAGTCGGAGCGCTCTGCTTCTTCTGGTATTGTTGAGCCTCGCAGTGCCTTCCTTTCCGGAGGAGTCCTCGGCTGAGGCTCCTTTCTTGAATATCCTTTGAAGTCCGCCGTTTTGCCTAGCGGCTTCATCTATAACTTTCTGAATGTTCGGATTACCGGGTGAGCATCGGTGATCAGGGGAGTTTCCTCCTATGCTCCGTTTAAAGACTGGCTTCCTGATTCAAGGAGTATATATTAGTGTCAAAGTCTGTCTCATTACCTAAGTTCCCACCGGAGTAGGGGAATTTTGGATTCACGTGTATTTGACTTTGATTGCCAAGAAGTGTTCAACTATCATTGGGAGTGTTGTCAAGCTAAAGACTTATTCAGCATTATTTCTGTAGCAGAATTTATGTTTACTTAAGGATCAAGAACTTTACGTGTTGCTCACTTTTGCTGCATTGGGTATATGTCTGGTGAGGTAACCAGGCGTTGCATATCCGGGGCATTGGACAATAACTATTGTCTTCATTTCTTTATTTTGTGCAACAGGGGCTTATGAGCTTCGCTTGGCTGCTACCTACCATATTGACCCCTGTTGAAGCCATATTAGATATTTAAGTTGGTATGTGAATACTACAGGTGTTATTGGTGCACAAAAATCAAAGAGGAAAACTGACCACATGGTTCTTGTGTTTTAGATTGAGCTACAAGTTCAACTATTCGGATTGCCAGGCAAAGCCAACCATTTATTCCTCTCCAGGTATACCGTCTTCACTTCACAATTAGGGTGGGGTGAAGTGTTACTTAGCTGTGAGTTATAATTATAAGTCTGTGCTTGTCTCATGGTGCTTTGTTCTCGTTTCAGCTTCCCTTCCCAGCTGCTCCCTTCCTTCCCTTCCTGATTATCCCTCGCTCGATCATTCCTGTGTGTCTGTTCCCATTCAGACCCAGGGGCTGTCGAGAGGTGGACCCCATAGAGCATCGTAAGATCCTGAGGACTCCTGGACCTGACAGAATCAACGGCCCAAGAAATTTAGTCCTCCCGATATTACGATACAATGTCCACTATGGATGATATTTTGGCAGCCCTAGCGCTGGTTCAAACTGAGCTACAAGCATCTAGGACAGAGACTGCTGCATTGCAGGCTCAGGTGGATAGGCTGAGTCGTAATCCCTTTAGTGCTGGTACTCAGCAGGCATCTTCCGTTGTAGTAGAAGTTCCCGCCCCGATACCCCTGGCCCCCCCAGAACGTTTCCATGGGGATAGTAGTAAGGTGCAGGTGTTTCTTACACAGGTGTTGTTACATTTTTCCTGTAAGCCCAAGGTATTTAACACCAATCACGCCAGGGTAGCTTTTCTCATCTCGTACCTGGCAGGTGATGCTGCGCAATGGGCAGTGCCATTAGTGAAAAGAGATGATCCCCTTTTAAGAGACTGGGAGGCCTTTCGTTCTGATTTTGAGAAGACTTTCAATCGCAGATCAGCTACACTGACAGCAGACAGGGAGTTGTTAGGCCTGAAACAGGGTAATAGAGATTTGATAGCATACCTCAACGATTTTAGAAGGCTCATCGCGGAAACCGATTGGCCTGAAGAAAAAAGACACGCCATTTTCTATACCGGCCTCACAGAGGAGATGAAAGATGTACTTGCACAGATCAATCCTCAGCCCAGTACCTGCGAAGACATGATCAGCCTGGTTCTGAGACTGGATCATCGCCTCAGTGATCGTAAGGGAGACAACCGAAGAAAGGACAGGATAACACCAAGATATGAGAATCCCAGAGGGCTGGAGGGGGCAAGCCCGTCTAAACCTGAACCCATGGAAATAGGCGCTGTGAGGTCTCCGTTAACTACGGAAGAAAGGGAATATAGACGAAAGAAGGGCTTGTGTTTATATTGTGGCCGGAAAGGGCACTTCATTCGGGAATGCCCTAATAGAAACAAAACAAGGACCGATTACAAGAAGGTGTCTGTAGTGGCCTCTGAACAAGAGTCGGGAAACGAGAAGGCTTGAAGGTGGAGGAAGGGATTCCTTCAAGTAAGTTCATTATCCCTTCATTGGATGGAGATGAGAGACAGGAAGGTCTTCATTTTTTTGTGGATGTTAGGTTGGAAGTACAAAAGAAGACGTTAGCGATAAGAGCTATGTTGGATTCTGGAGCAACCGGTTGTTTTATGGATCATGCCAAGGCTATCGGTTTAGGACTTGCTCTAGAAGAAAAAGAGACTCCAGAAGCAGTGTATGCCGTGGATGGTAGAAAGTTGGATTCGGGTCCCATCCGATTGCAGACCAGGGAGCTTGGTATGACGATGGGTGCTGAACATCAGGAAAGGTTGTTTTTTAACATCATTCATGCACCTCAGTACGGGGTGATTCTGGGTCTTCCATGGTTGCGTAGACACAACCCAATCATAGATTGGGAAGGTCAAACCTTACACTTCACGTCGGACTACTGTCAACAAAATTGTTATCCTGTGAAATCAGGTCCTGCTTCTGGTTTAGCTGGCATACATCACATAGCCACCGCTATCGAACAGGATGTAGAACTTCCAATCGAGTATCAGGAATTGGCGGAGGTGTTCAGTGAAAGAAAGGCAGAGACTTTATCACCTCACCGGTCCTACGACTGTCAAATTGACCTGATTCCAGGTGCTAAGATCCCAGTGGGGCGTGTGTATGCGCTTACTGAACCGGAAACAGTACACCTCCGTGAATACCTAGACAAGCTTTTGAAGATCGGGTTTATTAGAGAATCCAAATCCCCTGCGGCCTCCCCGTTGTTCTTCATCCCAAAAGCTAATGGAGAACTTCGCGCTTGTGCGGACTACAGGGCTTTGAACGCCATTACAGTCAAGAATAAATATCCACTTCCCCTCATCAACGTGTTGTTGGAACAAGTTAAAGATGCGGTGGTTTTCACGAGGCTGGATCTCAAGGGTGCTTATCACCTGGTTCGGATGCGTTCAGGCGACGAATGGAAGACGGCCATTAAGACCCGTTTTGGACTTTACGAGTACCTGGTAATGCCCTTCGGGCTCTGTAATGCGCCTGCCGCCTTCCAGTTTTTCTTGGATGATGTCCTTAAGAACTATTTAGATCGCTTCGTTGTTGTTTATATTGACGACATACTGATCTATTCCAACAACACAGAACAACATGTGGAACATGTGAAGGCTGTTTTGAGGACATTAATGGAACATCATCTGTACTGCAAACTCAGCAAGTGCGAGTTTAACGCTACCTCGGTGGAGTTTTTAGGAGTAATGCTCACACCAAATGGTCAGGAAATGTCTGAGAGAAAGATTCTGGCAGTGAAGAATTGGCCCATACCAAAAACTGTAAGGGATATTCAATGTTTCATTGGGTTTGCGAACTTTTATCGTCGGTTTATTGAAAACTTTTCGGCTATGGCATCCCCAATGACGAGGTTGTTAAAAAAGAAGGTGCCCTTTGAATGGACGGAGGATGCTCAGAGGGGTTTCGATGACCTGAAGAAGGCTTTTGTTTCTGCTCCTGTGCTGGTGCACGCTGATCCCAGTAAGCCTTTTATCGTAGAAGCGGACGCTTCCGATTCTGCAGTAGGAGCAGTATTGTCCCAACGTCACTCAGATACCGGCCAGTTACATCCCGTAGCTTACCTCTCTCGCACTCTGAATTCGGCGGAGCAGAACTACGTAATAGCCGAAAAAGAGTTGTTGGCAATAAGAACCGCTTTTCTGAAATGGAGACATCACTTAATGGGAGCGAGACATGTAGTAACTGTGTATACCGACCACCGTAATCTGCAATACATGGCTGCTGCCCGCCATTTAACACCTCGGCAAATGCGTTGGATGATGCATTTCGCGGACTTCGACTTCATTGTCACATACCGTCCAGGAAAGGATAACCGAAAGTCGGACGCATTATCGAGGCAGTTCACCAAAACGGAACCAACTGAAGTACGGGAGGAGTCCATCATCAACCCGAAGAAGGTGGTAGGCGTCACCTGTACCCAGATGTTTCTCAGAAGTGTTATCAGAAATATCCAAAAAGAGGAATGGAAGAAATGGTTATGTGAACACAATGAGTGGAAGATGGTTCAGGTCTTCCGATGAGACAGAAACAGCTGTTGTTGCCCATCCAAGCTTTAAGAAAACAAGTGTTCCAGTGGTGCCACAGTGCACCGTGTGCGGGCCACAACAGAATCAGCAAGACACTGGAACGAGTACAAAGACAATTCTGGTGGCCTAACATTAGGAAAGACGTGGCTGCGTGGGTGGCTGAGTGTCCTGTTTGCAGTCAAATGAAGGTACAGCACTCCAGACAAGCAGGATTGCTACAACCACTTCCCACTCCTGAGTTGCCTTGGGAAAACATTTCAATGGACTTTGTGGTGGGCATGCCGAGAGATCAAGGGTGCACTGCCATCCTGGTAGTGGTCGATTACTTAACAAAAATGGCTCATTTCATCGCCTGTAAACAGGTTCCTTCTGCTAGTACAGGACAGACTACAGACCATACGTAAGACATGGCAGCATGTCAAGAGTCAGTTAAGACAGGCCAAGGCGAGGTACAAAGCCTATGGGGACAAGCACAGACAAGCAGGGCCTGTATACAAGACGGGTGATTACGTTTGGTTATCCACCAAGAACATACGCTTTAAGCGTTATAGTGTTTTCAATCCCAAATAAGCATGGGCGAATTTTGCGAATCTCGCGTTCGCGAATTTTGCGGATTTGCGAACTCGCAATCCGCAAAATCCGCGAATCGCGAATTTGCGGATTTTTTTTTTGTGTTTGCGCGGGTTTCTGCCAGTTCGCGAGGGTTTTGTACAATTTCGCAAATTGCGAACTTACCTGTCGGGTCGCAAGTTTCGCGAACTTGTTGTTTCTACGTGTCCAGCCTGTTTGGGACACTCTTCTTCATCACTGCCACTCTCTGTCACCACTGCCACTCTCTGACTACTCATGCCACCCTCTGGCCCACCCATGCCACCCTCTGTTTCATCACAGCACCCTCTGGTTGTCCAGTCAGTGTACATTATTGTGGCAACGCAAGCACACCTTCCCTGCCTCAAGTGACCTGAATTAATTTGGGGCTGATTAATGTGTCACAGAATATTTTTTTAGCTGGCACCTGCTTCCTTAGTGCTTCCTGATTAGTGATCTTTTGCACTTGCTAAGTGCTTTCATTGTTGCAAAATTAGTTACAACACCTGCCCTGCCCCAACTGACAATAATGAATTAGGGGCTGATTAATGGATTTGAACTTCCAGCCTGGCTCCTGCTTGTCTCCCTTAGCTGTAATTCAGGACCTTTGTGGCATATGTGTAACTATTCTGAGGTTCAGAGCAGGGTCACATAATAGTTGCAACTGGCAACTGAACTCTGGAGGGGGCCCTCAGGAAGCACTACAGGAAATGGCTACTAATGATGAGCCTGAACTTTTGAACCTGGTAAGTAGTTTCAGTTTTGCTAAGATCGTATTTCTGCAATTTTGCACTTATTCGCGGGGCGCGAAGTTGTACTGGGAAGCAGCGAACTCACGCGAACAGTGCGAGCAGTGCGAGCAAAATCCGCTGCTCGCGGATTTGCGGATTTTGCGGGAGATTCGCGAATCTCGCGGATTGCGAATTTACCGAAAATCCGCAAAATCCGCGAGCGAAACGGATTTTCCGCCCATGCTTAATCCCAAATATATAGGCCCGTACAAGATTATCAAACTGATCAATCCAGTGGTGGTTAAACTGGCTCTGCCATCCTCCTTACGCATCCATCCTGCCTTTCACGTTTCTTTGGTGAAACCCACGCGAACACACAGAAAACTTGTTCCTGTAGAGGTCGCTGTGGATAACGAAGAAGAATATGAGGTGAGAGGAATTGTAGACTCTAAGATATACCGCACCAGATTGTGGTATTTGGTAGCATGGAAGGGTTTTGGTAATGAAGAAAATTCCTGGGAGCCTGCCTCAAATGTTCATGCACCCAAATTTGTAAAGCAGTTCCATCAACGCTTCCCGAACAAACCATGTCTCTGTCAGTGTTCTTCGGGAGAGGGATGTACTGTCAGGTTTCACGGCGGGGTCTAGTCTCGAACCCTGCCTTGAGACGACTTGCGGTAACTGCAAACTACAATTCCCATGTTTCCAGGTTCAGCGAGCGACGCCCGTGTCGATGACGTCACACGCGTAAGGAACATTACCGGAGGGGAAACAACAGCGCCCGCCGTTGATTCTGGTTCCATGGTTGGACGGTAAGGCTGTTCCGAGCGTTCCAGCGCATCCTTTTGTGTTGTTAAGGTCCTGGCTGGTGAGTACAGTCGGAGCGCTCTGCTTCTTCTGGTATTGTTGAGCCTCGCAGTGCCTTCCCTTCCGGAGGAGTCCTCGGCTGAGGCTCCTTTCTTGAATATCCTTTGAAGTCCGCCGTTTTGCCTAGCGGCTTCATCTATAACATTCTGAATGTTCGGATTACCGGGTGAGCATCGGTGATCAGGGGAGTTTCCTCCTATGCTCCGTTTAAAGACTAGCTTCCTGATTCAAGGAGTATATATTAGTGTCAAAGTCTGTCTCATTACCTAAGTTCCCACCGGAGTAGGGGAATTTTGGATTCACGTGTATTTGACTTTGATTGCCAAGAAGTGTTCAACTATCATTGGGAGTGTTGTCAAGCTAAAGACTTATTCAGCATTATTTCTGTAGCAGAATTTATGTTTACTTAAGGATCAAGAACTTTACGTGTTGCTCACTTTTGCTGCATTGGGTATATGTCTGGTGAGGTAACCAGGCGTTGCATATCCGGGGCATTGGACAATAACTATTGTCTTCATTTCTTTATTTTGTGCAACAGGGGCTTATGAGCTTCGCTTGGCTGCTACCTACCATATTGACCCCTGTTGAAGCCATATTAAACATTTAAGTTGGTATGTGAATACTACAGGTGTTATTGGTGCACAAAAATCAAAGAGGAAAACTGACCACATGGTTCTTGTGTTTTAGATTGAGCTACAAGTTCAACTATTCGGATTGCCAGGCAAAGCCAACCATTTATTCCTCTCCAGGTATACCGTCTTCACTTCACAATTAGGGTGGGGTGAAGTGTTACTTAGCTGTGAGTTATAATTATAAGTCTGTGCTTGTCTCATGGTGCTTTGTTCTCGTTTCAGCTTCCCTTCCCAGCTGCTCCCTTTCTTCCCTTCCTGATTATCCCTCGCTCGATCATTCCTGTGTGTCTGTTCCCATTCAGACCCAGGGGCTGTCGAGAGGTGGACCCCATAGAGCATCGTAAGATCCTGAGGACTCCTGGACCTGACACGCAGGGAGTGCTCCATGCTGCTGGGGTGTGGGACAGGGGGCATGGTGGGAGTGGGAGTGCAAGCCTCCCACCCCCAACAGGCCTCCCAGTGAAGATGTCGAAGTACCTGTAGGTTTGTTTGATGAACAGTGCAATGGCTTCCAGGTGCTCCTGGGTGGTGTTGGGGGAGGGCTCCATCTTGGTAGGCTGTGGGACAGGGGGCATGGTGGGAGTAGTAGTACAGGCCTCCCACCCACAAACGCCATGCCTGTGAAGATGGCTACCTAACTGTAAGTTTGATAAGGGTGATGCAATGGCTCCCAAGTACTTCTGGGTGTGATGCAGTGCTACATCCTGCTTAGAGTTGGGACAGGGGCCATGGTGGGAGTCGTGGTACTGGCCTCCCTTCTCCCACACAACCCTCCCAGTCAAGATGGCTACCTACCTGTTAGGTGAGGGTGAACAATGCAATGGCTGACACATGCTCCTGGGTGGGGGAGGGCTCCATATTGGTAGGCTGTGGGACAGGGGCCATGGTGGGAGTAGTAGTACAGGCCTCCCACCCACAAATACCCTGCCTGTGGAGAAGGCTACCTACCTGTTAGTTTGATGAAGGTGATGCAATGGCTTCCAAGTGCTTCTTGATGTGGTGGAGTGCTACAACCTACTTAGGGGTGGGAAAGGGGCATGGTGAGAGTCGTGGTACTGGCCTCCCTCCCCCACACAGGCCTCCCAGGCAAGATAGCTACCTAACTGTTAGGTGAGAGTGAACAATGCAATGGCTGACACATGCTCCTGGGTGGGGGAGTGCTACATCCTGCTTATGGATGGGTGGGACAGGGGGCATGGTGGGAGCCGTGATACAGGCCTCCCTCTCCCAAACAGGCCTCCCAGGCAAGATGGCTACCTACGTGTTAGGTGAGGATGAACAGTGCAATGGCTGACAGATGCTCCTGGGTGGGGGAGGGCTCTGTCTTGGTAGGCTGTGGGACAGGGGCCATGGTGGGAGTAGTAGTACACGCCTCCCACACACAAACACCCTGCCTGTGAAGATGGCTACCTATCTGTAAGTTTGATGAGGGTGATGCAATGGCTCCCAAGTGCTTCTGGGTGTGGTGGAGTGCTACATCCTGCTTAGGAGTGGGACAGGGGTATGGTGGAATTCGTGGTACAGGTCTCCCTCCCCCAAACAGGCCTCCCAGGCAAGATACGTACCTACCTGTTAGGTGAGGGTGAACAGTGCAATGGCTGACACATGCTTCTGGTTGGTGTTGGGGGAGGGCTCCATCTTGTTAGGATGTGGGACAGGGGGCATGGTGGGAGTCATGGTACAGGCCTCCCAACCCCAAACAGATGGCTACCTACATGTTAGGTGAGGGTGAACAATGCAAAGGCTGACAAATGCTCCTGGGTGGGGGAGGGCTTACTCTTGGTAGGCTGTGGGACAGGGGGCATGGTGGGAGTCATGGTGCAGGCCTCCCAACCCCAAACAGGCCTCCCAGGCAAGATGGCTGCATACCTGTTAGGTGAGGGTGAGCAAGGAAATGGCTAACACATGCTCATGGGTGGGGGAGTGCTACATCCTGCTTATGGATAGGTGGGACAGGGGCATGGTGGGAGTCATGGTACAGGCCTCCCTCCCCCAAACAGGCCTCCCAGGCAAGATGGCAACCTACCTGTTAGGTGAGGGTAAACAATGCAATGGCTGACACATGCTCCTGGGTAAGGGAGGGCTCAATCTTGGTAGACTGTGGGACAGGGGGCATGGTGGGAGTAGTGGTACAGGCCCCCCGCCCATAAACACCTTGCTTGTGAAGATGGCTACCTACCTGTTAGTTTGATGAGGGTGATGCAATGGCCCCCACGTGCTTCTGGGTGTGGTGGAGTGCTACATTCTGCTTAGGGGTGGGGCAGGGGGCATGGTGGTACAGGCCTCCCAGGCAAGATGGCTACCTACCTGTTAGGTGAGGGTGAACAATGCAATAGTGTTTGGGTTATGCAAGGAAGTACATATCAGTGTGTTGGTTAACATGTGTTTGTACTTACCAGCCTCCATTCCCTCGGATACTCCTGTGAGACTCTCAGGATGCAGTATGGCAAGTAAGCGTGAGCGGAAAATCCGTTCCCCTCGCGGATTTCGTGGATTTTTGGTAAATCCGCAATCCGCGAACTCCAGCGAATTTACCGAAAATCCGCGAATCCGCGAGCGGCGGATCCGGGGGGCAAAAGTTCAAGCCTTCAAGCTTGAAGTTGTAACTATTTTAGGATGGCGTCGGCAAGCAGCCAGCCCCATCCTAAAATAGTTACTAAGTTAGCTTCAGTTAGCTTCAACAGGAAGCACTAATAGATAAAATAAAGCAGGTGCTCGAGCACCTGCTTTATTTAATCTATTAGTGCTTCCTGATGAAGCTAATTAGGTAACTATTTTAGGATGGCGCTGGCAGCTTGCCGGCGCCATCCTAAAATAGTTACAGGATGATGAATGGACAGCTCACTCAAGGAACCCCTGCGCACATCGGTGCGATTGCATAGTAACACACACATGGCCGCTGGAACTAGTTGAAGCTCAAATTCAGTGACTCATTCATCAGCCCAAAAACAATCGTGAGCGTCGTCGAGGCTGGGCAGGTGTGCCTTCTTCTCAAATCTACAGTCGAAAATCAGCTGTGATGCTGGATAGAGGCCTTGCATCCTTGACTTTAACGAGCGCAATCCTCGTGCTGTTCCTGTGACCAGGAGCTTCTTTCTCTTGATCTGCTGCTCTGATCGGTCTCTGACCTTGTTTTATACACACAAGAGGCATGTGAACTCGCATGGAAGCCCAGCCCGTTTGGCCCCGCTCATGTAGAAACAACATGGTCGCGACCGTTGCGACCACACAAGTAAGTTCGCATTCCCAAACTTGTACAAAACCCTCGCGAACTGGCAAAAGCAGAGAATTCGCAAATTCGCACGAATTCGAATTCGCGAATTTTGCGAATTGCGAGTTCGCAAATCCGCAAATTCGTGGAACGTGAATTCACAAAATTTGCCCATGCTTAATGGCAAGCACCTTCTCTTCCAATGGTGTGAATGTTTTCTGTGGGATGGGAGGGTCACGGTCAGTCCTGTCAGCCAGCTCCCGGTTCTTGCTTCTCTTCTCTTTGACAACCCTCTTGAGATCATGCCACCACTTCATGATCTCCATCTTGGATCGCGGGGTGGTTCCTATTGCATTGGCCCTTTGAACTATCCTTTCCCACATTTGTGTCCTTGTGGCTAATGGTGTCTGTTGGACCAGGCTACCAAACAGTTGTGGTTCCACTCTCATTGACCATGACTGTCAACTCACTCTTTGTGAATTTGGGCATTTTCTGCGCTGCAATGGTGCGTGGTGTTTGAAGTGTTTGTGGGTGCAGCGGTGTGTGTGGTGGGTGTGGTGTTGATGTGTGAGGTGTGTTGTGTGGTGGGGGATTGTTGGTGCTGGGGTGATGGTGGTAGTGGTGGTGGTGGTAATGTATGTGCTGTGTTCTTTTGCCTCTCCTGTCATATCTGGTGTATGCCCTTCTCTTCTGGAGTGTTGCAAAGGATTGTGGTCAGTAAAGTGGCTGGTTTTATGCTCAGCTGTGTGGGTGTGTCCAAATGGGATTTTGATGCTGGGTGTGTTGTGGGTGTTGACCATGGAATTGTATCTTTTTTTGGGCGTTTGTTTTTTCCTTGTTATGTATTTTGTGTATTTGTAGGGCGTGGCTACTTTACTTTGTGCAAAGTTTGGCATCGGTGCGGTGTTTTGGCATCGTCCGCCATGTTTTTCATGTTCCGGCCGTAGTGGTAGCTATGCTGCAGCTCTTCCGCTGTCTCACCCATTCACTCTTGTGTTCGACCGCGGCGGTCGGAAACAGCGGATCGTACCGCGGGACCATCGGGGATATCCTAATTTCCTGTGCGGTGTCTCCACTTTGCTTGCGGCGGGTAGTAACTTTTCCACTGCGTCTGTCTTTTTTGGCAGTTGATCCTAATTTGACCGCCGGTTTATCAGCGGTACCGGCGGGCTGTTGTTTCCCACCTCCAAGGCGGTCGGGGTCATTTTCCGACCGCTATCCTAATGGGGCCCTAAGTATCAGGAATGAAACAACTGTGACCAAGGGATATGAGGCTAACTGGGAGAGTGTGATTGAGGTGCCAGTATTTACATTAGAGGAGATTGTGGGGGGTATCATTGGCCTTACACGAAACAAAGCCCCAGGCCCGGATGGAATCATCACCGGACCTTTTTAAAAGTAAAGTGGAACTGTGGGGTCCAGTTTTGACAAGAGTCATAAATGAGGCCAAAATCTCTGGCCTACCGCGCTCATGGTCTACGGCTATTATAGTGCCCATTTTTAAAAAGGGAAGTAGGGATAGCCCACAGTGCTATCGTCCCATCTCTTTGATAGACGTATCAGCCACAGTGATGGGCCGGGCTGTCCTGAATCGCCTCATGAGTTGGGAAGAAGAACACCATGTGCTCACTGATGTCCAGTATGGCTTTCGGGCATGTAGATCCACGACTGATCAATGTCTAAACTTATACTTACTGGTGACAAAGTACACAGTAAGAAATAAGGAAAAGATCTACCTAGCATTCATGGATCTGGCAGCAGCCTTCGACTGCGTGAACCGGGAGAAGCTGTGGACTATAATGTCCAATTTAGGGGTAGAGGCTGGTCTCATTAAGATTCTGAGAGCCCTTCACTGGAACACATCTGCAAAAGTGAGGTACTATTTGGAAGGAGAGAACACTGAGCCCTTCGAGTGCACATGTGGGGTCAGGCAGGGGTGCATCTTGGTCCCCTTCCTCTTCTCTTTATATATAAATGGCCTTGAACAATCTTTAATTAAACTAAAAGTGGACTCACCCAGAATAGGAAGCAGACCAATTCCTGTATTGCTCTACGCAGACGACGCGGTCTTGTTGGCTCTTACCCCGCTTGGACGTCAGTTTGTAGATTTTATGAAAACTTTAGATCTATCCGCTAACCTGAGTAAATCATATATTATGGCGGTGGGGCCAAAAAACGTGGGCAAAAAGTTTAATTATCAAATAGGCACAGTAAGTTTAGCAAAGGTGCAGACCTTTTCTTACCTGGGCATTTTATTTGACAGGGGCCTAAATTTTAAATCACTGATCGAGGAACATTGCAATAAGTTAGTATCAAGCACAGGGGCAATAATGAATTTTGGCCGCAGATTGGGGCGATGGTCCCCTGAGCTGATGCTGACTTTTTATAACTCGATTTGTTGCACTAAAGTGGCATACGGGGCAGAACTGTGGGGGATGACGGAGGTACCCAAACTGCAAATAGAGGAAAATAAATACCTAAGAAGGCTCCTCAAAGTCCCTCAGTGTCTAACGTCACATATTTTACACTAAGAACTGGGCGGTGAATACTTAGAGGACAGGGTGAGGAGTAGGCCTCTTGTTGCCTGGCTAAAGATCTGGGGTAACCCAGAAGCCAATTTGACTAAACAGATAATCACTGACTGCCTGGGGAGGGAGAAGGGACTGTCCATCCCCTGGATTAAATATGTAAAGGACAGCCTGGATAGTATCGGCTGCGTAGATCTTTTTCTGACACCATCCTGTATCACAAAGCGGGATCAGGCCAGAATAAAGGAGATGCTATCTATATGCAAAGACAAAGCACGTGAGATGGAGGCCAGAAACAAACTTTCAGTTAAGGCACATGCTGTAGTGAGATCTTGCAGTGGTCTGGAGCCTTACCTTGCCCTTGTACATAATGCCCAGGATACGTTTTAGACTCAACTTTTTACATCATTTATTAGCTGAACCGGCGGGTTTTACAAATTTAGTTGAGTCAAAGGGTCCTTGCGGCTGCGATCATCGATCTCCGCAGGATACCCTTCATTTTGTACTATTATGTCCATTTTATTCAATGCCCAGGCGTCGCTTTTTAATATGTGTGTTCTAAAAGGCCAATCTTAGATCTGTGAAAGAAGCCCTGGTATTTTTACAAATGGCCCAAGATCCCCTGACTTTATTTTGTGTGATATATTTTTTAAGATAATCAGTTAAATTAAGAGATACTAGGGGAATTTGCTGAGTAATTGCATCACAATTCTGTTAGAAAAGTGGAGAGGAGATTGTGGTTTTCAAACAAGATTGGTGTTACTAATAGCATTACATTCCCCTGGATGTGATGTCTTTTTTTTATTTTAACTAGTTATGCTTGTATGTTTTTATACACTGTACTTTTATGGTGTTAAGGAAAGGAAAATAATGCCGAATAAAGAATATGATACTGAAACATTTTCTAGCTATCGTATGGAAAGTTTCAATTCTATTAAGGACTCGGAGGCGAGGATTATGCTATCCTTTCTCCACTTTATTAAATAGCAGCCATTTTTTGCCAAATTTAATCAACTACAACCAGATGACAGTTCGTCTTTCCAACCAATCAGGTGTCTCCACCACTGGTCATAGTTCACCATCTCTGGCCACTGGTCCTCCTTCGTTGATATGATATGATATGATAAATGGGATTTCTAGAGCGCACGTTCACCAGCGGTTTCTTGGCGCATGAGTGGAAGGGCTGAGGGGTTCAGTAACGTGATGGAATTAGTTGTAGGCTAGGGAGAAGAGCCAGGTTATAACTGACTTTCTGAAGTGAGCATAGGAGGGGAGGAGATGGAGTTCATGGGGAAGGGAATTCCAGAGGAGTGGAGCCTGGGTAGAGAATCTCAGGCCTCCATGCCTCTTGCATCTGAAGGAGCAGGGGGACAGTAAGTTGGAGCCGGAAGAGTGTAGGGCGCGGGGAGGGGAGGGACATAGCAGTGTAAACGGGAGGAGATGAAGGAGGGCCCCTGGGAGGATAGGGCTTTGTGGATCAGGCAGCCCAGTTTGAAAAATCTGTGGTGGGCCACTGGGAGCCAATGGAGGCTCCTGAGAAGGGGTTTAGTGTGACTGAACTTAGGCTGGCCATGAATAAGCCTGGCTGCTTGGTTCTGGATGAGTTGGAGTTGTTGAGATTGGTATGCAGGTATGCCGGCGTACAAAGAATTTGCGTAGTCAATACGACACATGACTAGTCCCAGAGCGACCTGAACGAGAGCTTCACAAGACAGCAGTATGCTGATTTTCCGAATACGGCGCAGATGGAAGAAGCAGACGGAGACTACTGAGTTAATTTGAGCCCTCATGGAGAGGTCATTGCTGATGGTGATGCCTAAGCTCTGTCTTGACAGAATCGACTGGGGAAGGAGGGGGACCAAGGGAGAGGGGCCAGAAGGGGGAGTCCCAGGGGTTACCTTGGGGCCCAGTGAGGACTAACTCAGTCTTGTTGGGGTTAAGTTTGAGCTGGTTGGAGTTCATCCAAGAGCTGATGAAGGTCATGATGGTATGGACATTTTGAATGGAGGAAGGGGAAGGGTCAAAGTAAAAAATGAGCTGGAGATCATCAGCATAGTTAAAGAGGATCACTGATCTTTTCTGAAGGTCAGAGATCAGGTGAAGGATATACAAATTGAACAAAAGTGGTGAGAGGGAGGAGCCCTGTGGGACTCCACAGGTGGGTCGCTTTCCTTCTGAGGAGAAGGGGGAGGGAGACTGCTTGGAAACGGTCTTGGAGGAAGGAGGCGATCCATCTCAGCTGTGGCCCCCGGATGCCGGCGCACTCGACACGGTCGAGAAGGACAGCGTGGTTGACGGTATCGAATGCCACTGACAAATCCAGGAGCACCAGTGCCTGTGAGATCTTCTGATCGTTGCGCGAGATCAGCCTCAGCGGTCAACTCAAGAGTCCTGTTTATTTGCATCCATTCCTACAAACAAAGGACATATGTAGAACACGTTCATGGCTGAGGTTTAAACCTGAAAACAAAAAGGCAAAGACCACAGATCCACAGGTAAAACAATACAGACAACAATGCAATTTAGCATAGCAAGAAACCTCAAAACTTTGAAACTTTACTAGGTATAGGGAGGGTTCCAACAATCTGTGTTCCTTGGGTGGGATAATCCTCGCGTCCAAATCCTTAATAGAATCGAACATTTCTGTTAAGATAACTAGGACATTTTTCTTTCTATGGCAGTATAGGAGTTGAGGGTTATGCTAGTTTAAAGTTTACTTACCACCAAGTGGGCCATCTCCAGTACCAGTTTGAAGCAAAATCATTTGAACGTAGAGTCCGAAGACCAATCTGAGGCATTAAGTATATCCTCCAACTGAGCACTTAATGTAAATGCCTTTGACAATATTGCTTCACATGTGGAATGGGCTCCAAACAACCACAGGTCCATGCCATCTTCCTGCATCCTGCCTCACCCAGTGGGCAAGAGGATACCACTCTGTGTGGATTCTGAGCAGCAATGAATAGTTGCCATTCACAGGGAGGGTGAAATTCCTCCAACACGTCTTCATAGGCTTTAAGACAAGACACTACGCACAATTTTGGATATTCCAGAAAGGCCACGTATGAGATCACCTTCCTCCTGCATTTTTTCCGGCTACATATTTTGAAAGTTACCCCCGAAGGGGAGAAAATCTCGTCTGTGATGTCCAGAGCTCGGACATCCATCACCCGCCTGCAAGAGATCAGGCAGAGTAGCATGGCATCTTCGCCGGAAGCTCCTTTGTAAACACGAGTCTATTCAGCTGCCAAGAGAGAAAAAAAGGTTCAGCACCTGGTTCATATCCCAGAGTGCCGAATACCTTGGCTCCTGGGGAAGAGACAATCTGATCACCTCCAAGAGACAACATACAATGGGATGTTCCCTCACTGGAGAAACATCAATTACTGCGTGTCCCACTGACATAGCAGACTGTAAAGTGTAAATGGACCAATCAGCCTAACTCTCCTCGGCCAAAGAGGTCAGGAAATTCAAGACATGGGTCACATCTGTTGCCACGGGATCGAGACCCCGTGCAGACACCAACATGACCATCTTCTCCAGGTAGACTTATAGCACTTGATTGTGCTGTCTGCCCAGGCCTTGGACATGAACTTCTCATCCACACCAAAAGCCCTGTGTTCGGCCATCGTCCCAGGTAATCTGCCACTCCATGAGTGACAACGACCCCTGAAAGATGAGCGGGCGAGGTTGTTGCGCTGGATTGAGTAACAGTGCTGGAATCAGGGGGAGAGGGATTGGAGAATTCCAAGAAAGTTCCAGAAGAACCAGACTTGTAACTTCCAAATTGGCGTAACCATCATTACTTCCAACAACTGCCGCTGGACTTGGGCAGAGACTCTCGTGATCAAGGCAGACAGGGAAAGACATAACCTGTCTCCTCCATCAAATCCTTGAGAAACGCATCCCTGGCAACTGCCAGAGGATACGGTCTCCAGCTGAAGAACCTGGGCAGTTGATGGTCCAAGCGGAAGGTGAATAGATCCACTGAAAATGGACTCCATTTGTCCCGGAGATCCGAGAATACCCCGCATGAAGCTTCCACAGGCTTGCATTCCAGAAGTTGCGGGACGGAAAGTCTGCTACCTGTTTGTCCTGACCCAGAAGGTATTCTGGTGTAAACTGATCTGATTATACAGGCAATATTGCCAGAAGCTAGAGGTGAGGTCAGAGAGGGCCTTTTAAAAAAAAAGGGCCCCTTACGTGGTTGATGAAACAAACCATCAAACACGTTGTCCATCTTGAGGAGGAAATAAGATTGGATCATATCTTTTGTCCAACATCGGATCACAAAGCAACCTGTGAGGAGATCCAAGCAGTTGATATGTGTTAGACTCGGCTGTCTCTAGTTGGCAGAGGTATACACTTCTGACAAATAGGGACTCACCTCCTCTAGTCAGGGCAAGGGGATCACACACTTAGATAACCCCTGCTCACCCCCTCGGTAGCTTGGCAAAGCAGATAGGCTTATCTCAGAGGCAGTGCCTTAAGAATTTACGACCACATGCAGTAATAAAGTGAAGACACTACAAATGGACACGACACAGTAGTATTATAAAAATATGAATGTTTATATAAGGCTTAGCACAAGACCAAATAACGACAAAAATATACCACAATCTTAATAAATACTCTTGGAAGGAAAAGTAATACTTCAAGCGTAGTTTCTTCTTAGCACAAAGTCTTTAGTATCAAAAGCAACTCTTCTTCTTGAGATCACAGTTCTTGGCAACAATGTAACCCACACGGGAGTCACACGACGTCGAGGCAAAAGTTAATCCAAAGGTTCAGCGTCGACCGTGAGGAGCGCTACGTCGAGCCCGGAGTCACAAGGACCCCCAACAACACAGAACCTTAGGAAAATGAAGCACACGATGATCAGCGGCGTCGAGCAATCCGGCGTCGCGTCTTCGGTGTCGATTAGGCCTCAGTAGTCGTCGATGTCGATGATGGTGTTGCAAGCGTGAGCAGCGCTCACGGCGTCGAGGGGGGTTTGAAGTCGATGCGATCAGCAGCGGTGCAGACATGAGGTCACTTGGAGCTGGAGCCGAACTCACAACTCACTGGCGTTGCTGCTGGCGTCGATCGGGCCCGGCGGCCGGCGTCGAGGGAGCGGGACACTGGAGCCGTTACTCACAATGTCGAGCTGGATTCGGCGGCGTCCGTCGGCGTCGAGATAGCTGGATTCTTTCAGAGGTGCTGGATTCTCAAGTTCCAGCAACAAGCACTTTTAGCAGATGAAGTCCTTTAGCCCTGTGACTTCAACAGGAGGCTGGCACTCTTCCAGCCCTTGGAGATTTCCTTAGCAAAGTTCGAGAGTACACACTCAGTTCCTCTCTCCTGGTTCCTTGGCAAAAATAAAGAAGCACTGCAGGATTCCCCCCAGCAAACAGCACACTGGCAGAAGGGGTAGGCAAGTCCTTGGATCAGCAGGCTTCTTGTCCTTGGTTCTGGTTCCTTGTCAGAATTGATCTAAAGTCTTGGTTCAGGGGTCCTTCTCTTATACCCCTTTTCGGCTTTGATCCCTTTGTCCATGCAGGGGAACTCCCCCTCGTTCCGGGTCTGTGGTGAGTGTAGCCAGGTAGTGACACCTGGCCGATTCACGGTGCAGGGCTGGGTCCTCAGACGCCCAGCAGGAGGTGGAGCCAGTATTGTCACTGGCAGGAGCAGAGCTATCAGTCACCCGGCAGGAGGTGAAGCCAGCATTGTATCGGGCAGGGCAGGCTATCAGGAACTACTCTCCCCCTACTCTCAATGCAAATGCACCACTCACCCCACACTGACTCATTCAGAACTCTGGAGCCACCCAGCCCCTGTCACACACACACCAAACGAGCAGAAACCAGAGATAGTTAGACAAGAAAATAGCCACTTTCTAAAAGTGCTATTTTCAAACCCAGAGTCCAAAAACCATCCACACCAATGGATGCGTGATTAAACCCCGAGTTCAGGGATACCAAACTCGACATTGCACCATGCTCCCCGAGCCAGCTAGGATTATAGCATTAATAACCCCGGCAGCCCATTCTAACTAATGGAGAACAGGTTACCTCACCATAGTGAAAACGAATATGGCTGTAATTCACTACTAGGACATGCCAACTTGGTCAGGCTTGTCCTACCTTATACTTACAATGCACCCTGCCATCGGGCCTACCCTAGGGGTGCCTAACATGAAGTTAAGGGAAGGTTTAGGGACTGGCACGTAGGGGTACTTGCACAGTCAGCGTGACAGTACCAGACTGCACGTAGGTCTAGCAATGGCAGACCTTCAGACATACTTTTACTAGGCCGCTCTTGTGGGTGGCACAACGTGTGCTGCAAGCCCACGAGCAGCATTTGTATTTACAAGCCCTGGCACTCCTGGTGCACTAGACTAGGGACTGACAGTAAACCAAATAAGCCAAACATGGAATTCAATCAATACAGTAATTTAACATTGGGAGCACTTGCACCGCGGCACTGATTAGCAGAGGCACAGTGCCCAGAGCGATATACCAGCAAAAACATCGTAAACAGAGGAGGCAAACAGAAAAAATGGAGGAGAGACTCAAGCCAATGATGTCAGGTCTAAAATATGTAAACGTTGTTCGAGAGGAGACCACAAGCCAAGTGGGAAAACTTACCAAATCTGGCGCCCCAGCCTAACCTGCTGGTGTTGGGCTCTATGACAATGTCCGCAGCAAAACTGAATATTTCAAAACCGTTCCATGCTTCCATGTGGTCAGCTACTAGTTGATCTCCACGCTGGCCTCCATGGAGAGGGCCACCTGCTGAGAGTACGCTACCCCCTTGCAGAGGCTGACAGCCTTCAAGCGTTGATGGATGCAGTAATGAAGAGGCCTTGGAAAGATTGCCTGAATGGAAGAAGAGAGTAGACCCACAAGGCATACCACCTGCCTCAGAGAGATTCGAGGCTTGGTGACAGCCCGCCACAATTTGTGGTGAATTTTTGCCACTTTCCGCAAAGAGAAGCTGAGAGAAGTGTCAATGGAGTTGATCAAGAAACCCAGAAAAATCACCTTCTGAGGGGGACTCTTTGATTGCAAATCCCAGGTTGTGCACGAGATCGACTACCGTCTGAAATTGTAGCGCCAGCTTGTTGGGACAGTGATCCATTATCAGGATGTGGTTGAGTTAGGCAATAAGTCTCATCCCCTGCGATCTCAGGTGTTCCATAACCAGTCTGAGGACTTTCATGAAGCACCATGTTCCTGAGGATTGGCTAAAGTGCAGGGTGGCTGTAGGAGAGTAGGGTCTGCTATCCTATGGTCACCCGAATTTTTGCTTTTTGCTTCACTGGTTTTCTAATTAATGTGGCTGTGGGCCTGCTAATCAGACCCACAGCCTGCTGTTCTCTCTCTAAATTCACAGACATGTACTATAGGTACATAACCAAATTGGTACTGGACACCTTGTCAGCCCCTATACAGTGCACCATAGGTGCCATGGGCATAGGTGCATCCAAGGCCTACCAGGGGCTGCAGCATAGCTTTTGCCACCCCTGGCTGGTTCTTAAATTGACACAACTGGCTGATCACTCAGCTGGGGCAAGTTGGTGTAATCACCTCTTGCTTAGATATAGTATACCTATATCTAAACATATATCTGGACACATATAAACCTATAAGTCACTCCTATGGCAGGCCTTATCAATCCTGGAGGCAGAGTGCGTGGTTTAACGTGAGATGGTGCTCGAGCAAGAGCTGAGCCTGTCTGCTGCTGTCGGGAACAACTCCCTAAGCTGTTCCGGGATAATGCCATACCATATACTCTTAAGTGTAAGGTGTCATACGATTTGGAATACTATCCCCTCAACAGTCCTGTTGACGGGGATAGCATTCCACCCTTCTAGAGGGAGAAGACATGTTACTTTACTGAAACGCGGTTTATCCTAACCAGAGCCTCAGCATCACAAAATGGATGCTGCTGCCACTGACACAAGTCTGACCTCCTGCTGCTGACCGAAACTTGGCAGAGGAGGCCTGGACAAAGGGTTTCCTGTCGCGGGGAGGTGCTACACCACCCCAGACCGGACATAGTGTATGGGGCAGGGAGGGCTGAATGAAATCAGACAGTGCCTGGGGCGCACAAGGCTTCCCTTGCATAATCCGGTCAAACCGGTTCTGGGGCACACCAGCCCCAGTCCCAGCGCGACCCTGGACAAAGGGAAAGGTGTGTAACCACCCCCTTCCTGGGTCCCACCCATAGGAGGGACCTAGCAGGTAATCCAGCCCCCTAGATTGGTATAAGAATGGGAGCAGTGCCAACGCACTCAGATTATCCTGACTGAAACTTATGAAACAAAACTCTGGACCCTTCTAGATCCTACTCGATGTAGAAGACTGAAGAATCTCCCTTGTGGTCAAGGAGTGACCACCCTGTGCAAACAGGCACCATCCAGCACCTCGACGTTTGCTTTGTTGCAGTTCCCGCCAGAACTCGAGCAACAGAGTTCGACAAGACCCAGCGTGCCTGCCTTTTAACAGCCCGATCTACGGTCCCTGCAGAGCTAAGACCTGTGGAGGCGACCTGAAGCGTGGGGCCCGCCATCTTGGAATGACCACGAGGCGCTGACCGGGCAGCATCTGAGGCCCCTTCGAAGCTGTGCATTGGGGTTTGAGAAGCCCCAGCCCTGAGCCTCTCTTGCACCGAAGCTCATGCCTCTACACTCACCGAGTGCTGCGTGGGGCCCTTCTGCATCTTTTGGCTCAACGCGTTGGCCTGGTCACTTGCCCGTTGGCTTGTGGCCCCTGTGCCGACGAACTTTGAAAAGTCTGGTTGCTCCAGACTTGCACTCGCTCCCCTGAAAAGGAGCACCCACTCTGAACCTCCTGGTCCGAGTGTTAAGCCATCTTCGAATCCTGCGTGTGTTGCGCTTGCCAAGGTTTGTTTGCTCCAATCCGGAAGCCGCCACCGCCGACAGCGAGAGCCTGCATGGGACAGCTTGTGATCTACTCCTGGACATCCTCGGTGCCCTAGAGTCCACATGGCAGCGGAGAGAAGCTTCACGACAGCGACCTGAAAGCGCCTGGCATTGCCTGGTTCCTTCCTGGTTCCACCCTAGTCACTGCTGAGTGACCCAGACTCTGTCCCCTCTGCTTTCAGATCATCTTTATCTTCGATCCACCCTTGGATCACACCGGACACTTCTCTTCTCGACGCCTGCAGCATCTTCAGCTCCAAGCACCATCAACCTGGGTGACGAAACCCGACACTACTTCGCACCTGTGCACCCGCTTCCTGTGGGTGAGGTAACTCAGCAATGCCAGCGTTCCTACACTGGTACACACCTCTAGTGTATGTGTCTAAAGTTTTGTCCTTCTAGGTTAAGCGGAAGTCTCCTTTAACAGTAACTTTATAACTTTTACGCACCTTTGACTTTGCATTGGTGCATGTCTGTGCTTTAAGCGCTGCACCCGAATCCCGCAGGCTTTTCCCCGACTTCAGCATTGCTAGTCCCGACTGCTCCCAGCAATTCCCTAGGCCCCAGGCCCCAGGCCTAACCACTGTTCGATTGGTATCTCTTATACCATTTTTTTAATATATGGTTTGCGTGGCCCCTGGGCCTCATCCATAATTGTGCAACTTTTATATGTTTAACTGTGCTTTTGTTTAAACGCTTGTGCCTCTGCACTCATAAAGAGTACAGAGGACTATTCTAGTAATAAATACATATATTTTATCATATATAACTTGTGTGGTGTCCTTTCATTTGATATTACAGGATTGTGATTGGTAAAACAGCTCGCTTAACACGACCTCTTGAGTTAAGCCTTTAAGGCTGCTTAGTCCATGCTACCCTTAGGATAGCTTGTCTGTAAGGTTGACTTACAACCATCACCATAAGGGATTGTTTGGACTGATACGAGGTGCCCCCAGAATTGGAGACATCTTATATCAGGCCAACTTCTCACATTGGTGAGCAGCGGTGCGGATTTGAGCTTGCTGTTGTTTTACCATTGCAATCTTTTATCAAATTGAAAGATCACATCAAGTACCTTAGGTACATATAAACAAAGCTTAGCATATTTAAGTTCTACTGAACTTAGTAGTTGTAGATCAAAGGGCTTAGCACACCCTGCCTACAACTCACCAGCAAGGTACAGTAGGAAAACACTTAGTGTACCTGGACCTCCTGGACCTCGTCCTGAACGGCCGCTCCCCCCTCACGCTCCCTGACTCGAGCTAATTGCAGCGACCAGAGCCCTCAGCTGAAACTAATTTGGAAGCGTGACTCTTCGGCATTAATCATCTCGAGAGTGGTATTGTAGCGCTAGGAACTGCGCGCTGAGCATTTTGTTAGCATTGAGCTTGCAGCGAGTTGTAACGGTGCAGTATTGTGAGCGCTCTGTGAGCGCAGATTGATTATAGTGTTAGCGCTAACCTGGCTGTGCTTGCTGGGATAGTTAGATCAGTTTCGTATTTTGGCTCCACCACCATCTTGTGTGTTGTCCTTTCCCCTGACACGCCTCCCCGAGACCGCCTCCCAGCAGCCCCTCCCACCCACGAACAGAGGGTTCCCGTCCTCCCAAGGCAGATTGTGACCGCCTGGACCTCGTCCTGAACGGCCGCTCCCCCCTCACGCTCCCTGACTCGAGCTAATTGCAGCGACCAGAGCCCTCAGCTGAAACTAATTTGGAAGCGTGACTCTTCGGCATTAATCATCTCGAGAGTGGTATTGTAGCGCTAGGAACTGCGCGCTGAGCATTTTGTTAGCATTGAGCTTGCAGCGAGTTGTAACGGTGCAGTATTGTGAGCGCTCTGTGAGCCCAGATTGATTATAGTGTTAGCGCTAACCCGGCTGTGCTTGCTGGGATAGTTAGATCAGTTTCGTATTTTGGCTCCACCACCATCTTGTGTGTTGTCCTTTCCCCTGACACGCCTCCCCGAGACCGCCTCCCAGCAGCCCCTCCCACGCTCCGCCCCCCCACCATCCATTTATGGCCAAATGCCCCCACGCGCAGCGTCCACGCGCTACGGACACGCCGAAGGTGCGCCAAAGGTAAGCCCGGCTACGCCCCTCCGCGCCTGGACCGCGCCCAGCGCCAGACCCCCTGCCCCTCGCGCTGCCCAGCCCTCCCGCATTACCTACGATGCCGCCACCCTCCTAGCCCTTAACCCCGGACGCGCCCCCAACTGCGTCCAAGCCGCTCCTGGACACACCCATGGACCTTTCTCCTGCTACTCCTGCAAATTCAGCGGCACCGACAACATCTCCGCTACGCCCACACCTCTGACTCCCGACCCCAACCACCTACAATGCATCCTGCTCAACACCCGGTCGGTCCACAGGCACGCCATCGACCTATGGAATCTACTAGACACCATCTCTCCAGACGTCGCCTTCCTAACAGAAACTTGGATGAACGCTTCCTCCGCCCCAGACATCACCATTGCCATCCCTGAAGACTATAAGATCATTCGCAAGGACCGTACCAGCCACACAGGAGGAGGAATCGCTATCGTCCATAAGAAATCCATCCGCATCTCAACCAGCTCTGACGCCAACCTCGCCAACTCCGAACACCTTCACTTCCAGATCCACATCGACCCCAAGACCACTCTTAGAGGCACCCTCCTCTACAGACCACCAGGACCCCGCGCAAAATTCAGTGAAGACATCACGGACTTCATCACTCCACACGCGCTCCCCTCCAAAGACTACATCCTTCTGGGAGACCTCAACTTTCACCTTGAAAAGACCAACGACCGCAACTCCACCACCCTGCTGGACAACCTCGGACTTAAACAACTAGTCACTTCCCCCACCCACATCGCAGGTCACACACTCGACCCCATCTTCACCTCCAGCAATCATGTCTCCTTCAGCCACACTACGGGTCTCCTCTGGACTGACCACAGCTGCGTCCACTTCACCTACAACAAGCCGAAACCCATCAACCACCTCCAACCAACTCTGCAAAGAAACTGGAACAAAATCACCATCGACCAGATCTCCGCATCGCTCCTTCTAAACACCCCAGCCCACTCTTCTAACGCAAACGAAGCCGCCGCCAACCTCACCCTATGGTTATCCAACACCGCCGACACCTTAGCACCACTGAAAAAACGTCAAAGCAAACCTGGCAGCAAAAAGGCCTCATGGTTCAACGATGATCTTAAGAAGTCCAAGAAACTCTGCCGCTCCCTTGAAAAGGCCTGGAAAAAAGACCCAACCAGTAGCACCAAGGACGCCTTCAAAAACGCCACCCGCACTCACCACCAACTAATACGAAAGGCCAAGAAAACAGCATTCAAGGAGCGACTTGACAACAACGCCCACAACAGCAAGGAACTTTTCAACATCGTCAAGGAATTTACCAATCCCTCAGCCAACTCCAACGACATCACCCCCTCTCAAGCCCTCTGCGACTCCCTAGCCTCATTCTTCCACAACAAGATTGCAGACATCCACAACAGCTTCGACAACCAACCCGGAGATCAACCCACCCGACCATTTGCCGAACATTCTCCCCCCGTGAACACCCTTAACATCTGGAACCCAGTCTCCACTGAGGACACAATCCGCCTGATGAACTCCATCCACTCAGGATCCCCCACAGACCCATGTCCTCACCACATCTTCAATAAAGCAGACTCCGTCATAGCACCGCACCTCCGTGACGTCATCAACTGCTCCCTCAACTCCGCCACCTTCCCGGAAGACTGGAAACACGCTGAACTCACGGCCCTTCTGAAAAAACCCACAGCGGACCCCACCGAACTCAAAAATTACCGTCCCATCTCGCTCCTTCCATTCCCAGCCAAAGTCATCGAGAAAGCTGTCAACAACCAACTCGCCGCCTTCCTCGAAGCCAACGAATCCCTAGACTCCTCACAATCTGGCTTCCGAGCAAAACACAGCACTGAGACCGCCCTCATCGCAGCAACAGACGACATTCGAACTCTACTAGACAATGGAGACACAGTCGCCCTCATCCTCCTCGACCTCTCTGCAGCATTCGACACAGTCTGCCACAGCACCCTTTTACAACGCCTCAATAACATCGGAATCCAAGGAAAAGCACTTGAATGGATCACCTCGTTCCTCTCCGGAAGAACCCAGAGAGTCCGCCTCCCACCATTCAAGTCCGAGGCCACTGAAGTCATCTGTGGAGTACCACAAGGATCCTCACTCAGCCCCACCCTCTTCAACGTATACATGAGTCCCCTCGCGGCCATCGCCCGCCAACACAACCTCAACATCATCTCCTACGCCGATGACACTCAACTAATCCTTTCTCTCACCAATGACCCCAGCACCGCCAAAACTAACCTACACGAAGGAATGAAAGAAGTTGCCGAATGGATGAAACAAAGCCGTCTGAAACTGAACTCAGACAAAACAGAAGTCCTCATCTTAGGGACATCCCCCTCTGCATGGGACGACTCCTGGTGGCCGGAAGCCCTTGGAAAAGCACCCATCCCAACAGACCACGCACGGAACCAAGGCGTCATCCTGGATTCTTCACTCTCAATGAACAGACAAGTCAGCGCCGTATCCTCTTCCTGCTTCAACATTCTTCGCATGCTCAGAAAAACATTTCGCTGGATCCCCACCGAAACAAGGAAAACAGTCACCCATGCTCTGGTCACGAGCCGACTGGACTACGGAAACACCCTCTACGCAGGCACTACCGCTAAACTCCAGAATAAACTCCAACGAATCCAAAACGCCTCAGCCAGGATCATATTAGACATCCCACGCAACGAACACATCTCTGGTCACCTTAAAGACCTCCACTGGCTACCCGTCAATAAGAGAATCACTTTCCGACTGCTAACCCACGCACACAAATCACTCTACGACATCGGACCAGAATGCCTCAACTCACGACTGTCCTTCTACACCCCCTCCCGCCAACTACGTTCTTCCAACCAAGCCCTCGCCACTGTACCTCGCATCAACAAGACCACCATGGGAGGCAGATCCTTCTCATACCTGGCTGCTAAAACATGGAACTCACTCCCCGCTTACCTTCGCCTTACCCAGAACCACCTAACATTCAGAAAACAACTTAAAACGTGGATATTTGACAAGTAATCCTCCTCCCCTGTCTAAGCGCCTTGAGACCCTCTGGGTATGTAGTGCGCTATACAAATTCTCTGACTTGACTTGACTTACACCTCACTAGCAGTCATGGCTGGCACAGAGGGAACTTCAGGTTCTTCACCTGTGTTGGTTGACCTTACCAAGGCACCTTCCAGCTATGACACCCTCAGCCATAAGGACCTGAGTGTCTTGTGCACTTCAAGGGGACTGAGAAAGGGTCACAACCCTACCATTCCCATCCTGATAGCCATCCTGGAGAAGGATGACATAGCTAAGGCGAGTGCAGTTCCCTTAGATGCAGGAGATGGAGTGAACCCCGTGAGATTGAGAACACCCCAGAGTTAGAGGAGGATCCTGAATCAGATACTAATGAGGATTCAGATAAAGATCAGAGGACCAACCAGGTACTAGTGGGGAGGCTTAACCAAACTAACTTGGACCTACATAGGAATGGAGAGGGCGAGCACCTCCCCAAATCCTATAACATAGTTCCCTCAGGTAACAGAAGGTTGAGATCCTCCTCAAGGGATTTTCATATTTCTAGTGCCTCAAGGGAATCTCAAAGGGGAATGACTTCCCCCCAGAGAAGAGAGCATAGGGCCAGAATGAGGGCTGTCCAACTCCAGATAGAGAGGAAAGAGGTAGCCCTGGCTCAAGCTAAACTTGCTTTAGCAAGAGAACAAAAGTTGAGTGGATTAGATTCCACTGGTGGCAGCATAATTCCTAGAGAGAAAGACAGGTCCTATGATAATAGAAACCTGACAAAAATTGTGCCCCCCTACAAGGAAGGGGATGACATCCACAAATGGATGACTGCTCTGGAGAGAGCCTGCATGGTACAGCAGGTTCCTCAAGATCAGTGGGCTGCAATTTTAAGGTACTCCTTTTCTGAGAAAGGGAGGGATAGGCTCCTCAAAGTTAGACCTGAGGATGCCAAAAACGACTCTGTCCTGAAGAGTGCTCTTATTGAAGGGGTTGGCCTAACCACTGAGCAATACAGGTTGTTGTTCAGAGATACCCAAAAAGCTCAGACTCAGGACTGGACTGATTTTGTTGATTGTGCCACTAAGGTTCTGGAGGGTTGGCTGCAGGGAAGTAAAGTCTCCGACTATACAGGATTGTACAATCTTATAATGAGAGAGCAGATCCTTAATAACTGTCAGAACCAGCTGTTGCATCAATACCTTATTGACTCTGATCTGACCTCTCCCCAAGAATTGGGAAAGAAGGCGGACAAATGGGTCAGAACAAGGATTAAGCAGGAACCCCAGAACCATGGTGATGACCAGAAGAAAACAGACCAGAAGGGTGGGGATAAGAAAGATAAAGAAAAAGACCAGAAGTCTTCTTCAGGCCCACAAAATTCTAATAAGGAGGGTGTCCACTAGAGTGCAGCAGCGACCTGTTCTTCGGGACGCCAGAACGCCAGAGCGCTGTTTCGAGTGGTCTGCTGTAAGGGCTGCTGCTGCTACAGAGACAGAGCTGGGCTGCTCTCAGCCTGCCTTCAGCCTCCAGCTTCAATTTTACATCAACCGCCGCGGCCGTTCCGCAGCCAGCAAGCCGCTGCTACCGCCTGGCCCCCCTCGCCGTCCGTCTGTGCTGTGCCTTGCTCGTGCTCCGGTGGGTCCGGCTGGTCCGGGTCTGCCCTGTCCTGCACTGCAGTGAAGCACGGAGCTACGGCAGAGCTGAGGCGGAAGTGGAGCGGTAATCTTCGGCAGCCCTCGGCAGGGGGGCGTAAAGCGGGCAAAGGATAGAGACTGAGACGGGCCATAGGAGGGCCCGTAGGAGAACCCGCAGGTGCTCCCTGCCCTGCCCACGAGCCGGTGAGCTGGCCGAGAAACACTGTTCCTCTGGTGCCCCCCCCCCGGAGCAGAGGAAAAAGGAACAGTGAAAGGAGCAAGTAAGGAGAGAAGCATGGGACTGGAGTGGAGGCTGTGGGGGTTGCAGTGGCTGTTGGGGCTGTGACTGCGGATCCTGGGTCCTGTCTGGGTCAGTGGGTTAGTGGTTACGTCGCCCAGATTTTCTACAACCGGACATGTTATGTTATGTTATGTTATGTTATAGCGCTCTTGTATAGCGCACGGCTACTCAAAAAGAGTGTCCCGGCGCTTTCCACCTGCAGCTCAGAATAAAAATAACACAACACAGTAGAAAAACAAGAAAAAGAAAAAGAACTGAAACTGAAACAATAAGAACAGCCTAAAGATTAAAAAGCCAAGTCTTCAGGCTTTTCCTGAACTGGAACAAATTGGCAGTGCTGCGCAGCGAAAGAGGAAGCGAGTTCCACAGCTGTGGAGCTTTGCAGCTGAAAGAGCGTCCTCCCATACGGGCCTTCCTCACCCGAGGGACCACCGCTTTGTAAAGGGATTCCGAGCGCAAGGAGCGGACTGGTCGATAGAAGGCCAGTCTCCGCCGCAGGTATCCGGCCCCTGATCCAAACAGGGCTTTATGCATCAGAGTCAGGGACTTAAACTGGATCCGCTTCCGGATAGGCAGCCAGTGTGATGCCTGTAGCAGCCCGGAAGCTCGGGCTCGTCTACGCAAGCCAAAGATAGCCCGGGCGGCAGAGTTCTGTACCACCTGTAGGCACTGAACTAGGTAATCAGGGAGGCCAAGGAAGAGGGCATTAGCATAGTCTAGACTAGAGCCGACGAGAGCCTGCACAGTAATACGCCTGTGCTCCTCAGACAGCAGGGGCAGGAATTTACGGAGCATTTTCAAAATTCCATAACAGGTGCCCGCCAGACCCAGAATATGTGTTCACAGCGACAGCTGGTTGTCCAGCTTGACACCCAGATTTTTAGCCACCAACGAAGACTGTGCAGGAGGGCTCATGTCGGACGGCCACCAATGCTGCCACTCCGGATCGACAACGCAACCAAAAAACAGAACCTCGGACTTGCTAGAATTGGCCCTTAGACTGTTCCGTTGGAACCAGTCAAAGACCAATGTAAGACAGTCCCGAATTGTTCCTCCATCGAACTCCTGGTCTTTCCCGCAAGTGAAGAGGAGTTGCGTGTCGTCGGCGTAGGAGACGATCTGGGCCCCATATGCTTCCACCAAGGCCGCCAAAGGGGACATAAAGATGTTAAATAACGTGGGGCTCAACACAGAACTCTGTGGAACCCCAACTCCCAATGGCGGCATCTCGGCAGAGCTCTGGGAAACCCAGACCGTCTGGCGGCGGCCTTCAAGGAAGGATGTAAACCACCTGAGCGCCGTCCCCCTAAGGCCGATGTCATAAAGCCTCGCTAAGAGCGCCTTATGGGGGACGGTGTCGAAGGCCGCCGATAGATCTAACATGACCAGCATGGCCCTCCCGCCGACATCCAGAGTCTCCCTGATGATCTCAGTGACCTCTAACAATGCCGTTTCCGTACTAAAGTTAGGACGGAAACCGGATTGGGATGGGTGGAGCAGATTGTTAGCTTCCAAAAAGCGCGACAGGACACCGTGGACGTGTTTTTCCGTGATCTTCGTGAGGGCCGGAAGAAGTGAAATTGGCCTATAATTGGCCAGAGCCTCGGCGTCAAGACCCGGTTTCTTTAGGAGGGGGATCACCATCGCTCTTTTCCAAGAGCTAGGGACCCTCCCCTCCCTCAAAGAGGCGTTGAGGATGGGATTAACCAGCAGGTTCACCACCTCCGCCATCCCAGCCAAAAATTTGGCGGGACAGGGGTCGAGTGGCGAGCCAGATTTCAGATTGGCCAGCAGCTGCCTGGACACATCGCTGGAAACAGCAGGAAAATCAGACAGCACCGCCGCCGGTATGTGCGGAAGTCCGCACCCAGCCCCGGTGACGCCGCTTCCATCCTCCGGTCCAGACATAGGAGGTGTGCGAGCAGGGTGCCCTGGTGTTACGTGTTGTGCCCTGGTGTTACGGTATTTGGAGCCTGCAATATGAAGGACCACATTGATTAGACCAGCACTACAGTATTGTCTTGGGCAAGGAGGCAAGAGCTGCGGTGTCATTGTATCGAGTGGGATGCTCCAGTCGAGCACAGCAAGGGAACTAAGGTGAGCCAGCCTGTTGTATTACCTCTTCGCCTGGCCACTCTTTATACATAGGAATAACTCACCAGAAGCAACAACCCCCCCCCCCCCCCCCCGGCAGCGAACCCCACCCTCTCTCGACTGAAGGGGAACGCGGATAAAACTCACCACTCATTTCAAATTCATACTTCGCATCCTATATTTACCTACTACTACTGCTAAGTTGGCGGCCGTTTACACTGAGACTGGTGGCGATCACAGTGCGGGGACTGCTGAGAGTCGGGGTCCTCACGTCCCCACAGGCAGAAGCCAGTACGGAGCTCAGGTCTTCACACCGACACAGCCAGGAGTTACAAGACGCAAAGCATTCCTTTAAGTCAGTCCCCTTGCTTTAAGCGGTAGTGGCGAGGAATCCAGAGCAGGCCCCTAAAAACTGCAGAATCCTATAGAAACGAACTTGGGGAATTGGATCTGGGCGCTGGTGCTGGCGTTGCATGAGCGGCGCGCCGGGCATTGGCCCCCGAAGTCTATCTACCCGACTGTGCTTATTGGAAGCAGGCAATTCTATTGTGGGTCAAAAAGCAGGGAATAGAAGGGGAAAACATATATATATATATATATATAGTTACCACCCTGCCCGGACCTCTGGACAACAACGCATCACCTACTACTGACTTAATACTGTGCAATGGCTTACAAGAAGCTCAGAAGCAGAACCATCTTCATGAAAAGAATGGGAACGGACGACGCAATCAGGAAGAGCACCAATAAGGCAGTAAGAAATGGAAAGACAATAGCAACCCCTGGAATCAGAAAGTATTTCGCAAAAACAAACCCAGATGACCTGGATCATATAGTAAAAGAACAGACAAACTCGGAAACAGTAGGTGTCACGGAGGTTGGAAACGGCACCCAAATAATCCCAGAAGCAGGGGAAAAAAATACCTTTATGGAACAAGTGGACTTAACCTCAGATTTAATGGCAACCGGATCAATAACACCGGATCTTTCCAAAATACAACAGTCTTTCGACTGCAACATCATCTCCCCAGATACCAGCACCAAGGATGGAATATCTCAAATGAAACATCAAAGGAGTACCGACAACATACATATCAGTACTCCACAAAAATCAATAGAAATAGAGGGCCATCTTGAAAATTCACCAGATCTTTCTATCTTTAAAACCACCGGCCTGATTAATCATTACACTCCAGTCTCTAAATCAATGTTTGTTTTACAAAATATCCTGGAATCAGTCCTCAACCATTTAGGTAACATATTGGAAAATTCTGATCAAACACTCGACGTACAAATTGGAATTCTAAAATTTCTGGTTGAGGAAAAAAAGAAGAAAGAACAAATTCGGTCACCAAAAACAACAAAAATAACAGGTACCTGTGGCAAATGCCATGAGATAACTGGTGATGCTTTAAAAATAAAAAAGGACACTATGCCGCCTCCCTCGAAAAAAGAAATTTCAACACAAACAGAGAAGAAATCATCTGGCGAAAGTGTGGGAAAGCAGGGAGACATCACCGTATATTCCCTCAGAAAACTCTTTAAAGAGCAAACTAACTTAGAACCACATCAACAATCTGTGACGTACTACCCAATATTTACAAAAAGCAAATCCAAATTAAATATGACCAATTCTGTAATATCTGATCCTGAAACAAACACTGGGTTAACTAGTGCAGATGTACAAGACTTGGAAAAAACAAAGAAGGAACAACGACAAAGAAAGATAAAAAAGAGAAAGGCGCTAAGAAGATTTAAAAAGAAGAAGGCCACAAAAATCAAATTTCAGATACTACTCCCTTACTTAACGATTCACCAGATTATGAAGGAAGACCAACACTGCCCCCAACACCGAGTATGAAGCACCAGAAGATACAGGTGAAAACCAACAGCAAAAACCTTTACCAATACTCCACATTAATTCCAAAGGCTACAGATTTCATAAACAACTCGGAAAGTGCAACTTTAAGAGGAACACTCGTAGGACATCCAGAATTACAGAGAAAAGAACCCCAAGCAGAGAAGATAAGATCCAACTACTTACAAATCACAGAGTTATTCCCTATTGATGAAGCTCCACTCAATCGCGGCCGAATCATTAACGTACTGCAACAGATCCAGTCGCTAAAATTTCTAGCGCAAAATGAGATCAAACTAGTAATGTTTCCAGATAAAGCGAAAACAAAAATTGCAATTGTAGAATTCTGGTCCCCAGCCTTACCAGGAATTATCCTTAAGGAGAGTGAGACCCTCCACAAATGTGGCTATGACTTGATTCCAGTATTAAAAAATGAAGTCTACAATATGATGTATTCGCTCGAAGCCTCTCAAAAAACGTACCATACCATAAATAAAAAAACCTATCCCTTAGATCAATCAGCAGCAAATCTATTTGTTTCAGTAAAGAATGGCGAAAGGGAAATTTGGAGCAAAAGCACTTGCAGTAAGGAAACAACACAGAGGGACCAGTCATGGGACTGGATCTCTGAGACCCTGAATAGTAACAAACAAACGAAGGACACTAGCACTTCTGTTTAGCACAGGCTTAGTAATATCTTCTTGGAATATAGCGGGAAAAACTAAAGAAAAAATGGCAGAAATAGTAAAAAACTCTCCCGCTATCGTGGCCCTACAAGAAACCTGGAGTACACAAAATTTCAATCTGGAGGGATACTTCATATATGACATCCCTGCCCTGCGGGCCAAGCGGGGGCATGCGAAGGGTGGGATTGCAATTTTACTAAGTGAAGAGCATGACTGGGCCCAAGAAATAATCTCCACGAATTCTTATAATTACCAATGTATTAAGGTCAGGTGCAGGACAAACCTCTCAGACTCCCAAAATAACGTACTAATCTTTAATGTATATGTCCCGCCTGGAGCAAAATTGGATGGAATGATGACAGAGATCCTGGATGATATAGATCAGATAATCGAAAGGCATGATTATCCACTGTTCCTCATTATGGGGGACCTAAATGCAAAAGTTTCCAACAAAGAAATATCAAAATGGTCTAATGGGTATAAAGAAGAGGCGTTGGAAATTTCCACACCATTATTCCCCAAAGGGAACAAGGCGGATCAAAGGGGAAAAATTCTACTAGCATCGCTCCCAATGCTAAATGGAATAATATTAAACGGGAATGTGGAAGGTGACATTCCCGCTTCAAATACGAGACAGGGGAATAACAGCAACACACCTTTGGACTATATGATATCCAGTCTCGACTTGTTCGGATCCGCCCTTCAACTAAAAATACATTTTGTTCATGGAAGCGATCACGCTATCCTACAGTTATCTACAGAGTGGAAAATACATCCATGTTCACCTACTCAAATTATGTACAAGCACAGTACAGTTATGGTAAATCAAAACCAAAGGCGGATTTATTGGAACTCAGCGGCAATTAATAAGATAACTAATACAATAGCCACTAACCAGCTTCTTCAAACAACACACTCTGTAAACCCAATAATGAATTTTGAACTGATCATAAAAGAACTAACGCAAAAATTGCAGAAAAAGTTGGCGCAACCAAGATTTACAAAGACTGAAAACAAAAATTCAAAATTAGATACTGGAACAAAGCTGCTAAATTAACTGGTAAGAGCACAGTTCTTAGAAGCTTCACCATCTAGGCAAGCAGAAATTAACAAACTAAAGAACCAACGGAGGAGAGAAAAAGAAAAACATAAGAGAATAACCCAAGATCAAAATTGGGTGGATCTGCAGATAGCAGCAAAACAGAACAACCAACGTGCCTACTGGACCATAATCGCCAAAGAAACGGGCACGAAAAAAACATTACAAAGTATTCCTGTGCCCCCAAACGAATGGAAAACCTATCTCACTAATCTATACAAATTAAACAATAATTCAGAAATGGCCTATACGTCCTCTACTAATCCAGAAACTGAAGTCTTAAATACTGGAACATCCACTCCCCTTTCTATTGAGATACACATAAGAAGGACAAGATCAACAGGAGCAACTGGCCCAGATCAAATCCCAATCAAAGTCCTCCAGATTGATCCTAAAGGGTGGAGCAGGATGCTTTCCCCCCTCTTCAACTACATTCTTAGCACTGGGGTAATCCCGAAGTCGTGGAAGGGGAGTATCATTATACCTATACATAACAAGCATTTGCAATGCAATAGGTCTCGTAGTATTTAAGTTAGAGTTTTTGGTATTGTTGCTTGGCATAGTTTTTGGATACTATATTTTGTTAGTACAAGTAGATATATTTGTAGTACTATTATAGTTGTAAATGTACGATGGAGGTAGCATATAAACAAATTATATACAGTATATGTATATTTCAGAAATAGTATGTTAACAGACAGATAGTAATTGGGAGATAAGTATTGTTAGGGTAAGGAGGCAGTAGGTTGAGAAAGGTAGTGTGGAAGCAGGTCCTAGGTGTTAGTTATTGTTTTTAGTATGATGCAAGGTGGTAGGCGGCAGAGAAAGGCAGTGAGGAAGGGTATTTTTATACAACAATAACTTAATCAAGAAGAGATAACTTGCTCAAAGTTTACTGTTATTAAAAAGTCTGGGGGGAAATTTTCTAGGCAGTATACCACTCTCCTCCAGGCAGTGGTGTACTTACATTTGTATGCCAGGATGTAAATGGAAATAATTGTATAATAACTACTTTTTAGTAATTCATAGTATTCATATATGAACTATAATAAAGTATAACTTACCTTAATAGCTTTGACTTATTGCTTTAATGTAGCAGTTAAGTTGCTTACTATTATGTTGAGGAGGGAACTTTGTTCAAGGTATCAAGCATATTTGTGATGCCCATGTATACAATTGCAGTCCTGTTAATAAATTGAACAGAGCAAGTATGAGGTACAAGAGTAGTCAATGACATGTTAAAATCAATTATCTAGGTAAACACAAAGTGACATGGTAACTTTTATTTTAGTTTATATAGTGAAGTAAGGTTGTAGTGAGGAGCACATATAATTAAGTAAAACAATACCTTCAATACACTGAATTTGATTAAGTTGTAAACTTTGAATGTTCTCTAGCAGGTATTTATAGTATAGTACAATACTATATAGATATGTAGTAGTTTTTTAGTTGTAAACCTATTATATAGGTAGCATATAACTATATTATATACATTTTATATGCAATTTTAGAAATATTATGTCTACACATTAACAGTAAATGTAAGTTAAGTTTTGTTTGGGCAAGGAGACAGGAGGCAGAGAAAGGCAGTGTGGAAGGAGGTCTCAGATGTCAGTTATTGCTTTTAGTATCATTCAAGTTGGGTAACATTAGTCAAAGAAGAGATCTTTGTTTAAAGTATTCAAGATATTGTTTAGGTAGCAGGTTTACAATTTTAGTCTTGTATTAAATTGTTGACAGACTTAGACTTATGTTAAAGAGCAGGTAATGGCAAGCTAGTATCAGTTAAGCGCTTAACATAGTGACATGTTAACTTTTATTTTTAGGTGATAAAGTATAGATATAGTTTAGTAATGAACAAGTAATATACAACTAAAATAATACCTTTATAAACATACTTAGTTATAACTTGTAAAGGTGAAATAATATGATGTTATAAATACTGTGCATTAGGATGCTGAGGATAGTTAACACTTTAAGTGCTGCCTTGGTGCATTGGCTGATGGCAGTACTACTTTTCTAGTGCTGCGCATGACCTCTGGACGCGCATTTAGATTTAGTTTCAATGGACAGCATAGCATTTGGGAGGAATGTTCAATAGCATCTATGATGTTTATGGTATTAAGTAAATAGTTAAGTAAGCTAGTTGTTATGGGGAAAACTTTGTTTTGTGCTATTCAAGATTGTTTAAAATTAAGTTGTACTGCAGTAATAGACTTAGCATTTTGTTAATGATTTTCTTTATACTGGTGGAAGTTTATCTTGGTAGTAAAGATGCAGGTCCTATACACTTTCATAATAAATAACTTTAGCAAGAATAGATAACTTGCTTAAAGTTTGTGTTATTAAAAAGTGTGGGGGGAATTTTTCCAGGGAGTATACCACTCTCCCCCAGCAAGTATATTGTAGTTGCATTTTGATGGCAGTAGGTGCATTATAAGTAATGCACAATTAATTTTTTAGCAAGTTACAGATTTGACACATAACTTTATAACATAGTATAACTTACCGTAGTAGGTGTTAGTCATTGGTTTCATTTAGCAGTCAAGTTGATTACCATTATGTAGAGAAGTGAACTTGGGGTAAAGTATTTAGGATATCTCCAAGGCAGCATGTTCTATTGCAGTCCTGGTATTAGGTAAGAGCTTTTAGTAAATCAATGGATATGACAGGCGTTAGTAAAAGTAATAGTGGCATTAAATTTGCAAATTTGACAGGATTAGAAAAGGTGCACCATCAGAATGCAAAGGTAAACTAGTTTTTTAATGACACATTTTTGATTTGAACTCACATTTTTGTTACTTTTTTTATTAATTGTAAATGTAGAACATGTAAACGATCAATAACACTCAATTTCTTTAAAACTTACTATTTAACTTCACAGTTGCATATGTTACACTTAGAAAATGTAAGCAAATGTATAACTATATAGTGTATACAAAAATAACTTAAGATTTGTATAGTAAGTCACATACAGTAATTCTAATAAAAGCATTTCAAAAAGTGATTAGCAATTTAAAGTAATTTTGTTATCTAGTTTTGTATGAAACACATCTTAAGCGATATATATATGTATTGTCTTATTAAAACGTGTGTAAAGTAACATTGTAAACATTATTTGTATTTATAGTAGACAACATTTTTAGTAATTCCCACACAGTAAATATTATAAAAGCATTTCAAACGGTTATTTGCACTCAAAAGTAATTTTGTAATCTAGTTTTGTATCAAACACTTTAAACAATATATATATATATGTTGTGTCATTTAAACTTGTGCAAAGCAACACTGTAAACATCAATTGTATTTTTAGTATCCAACATTTGTTAAATATGGTATAATTGCTGACATTATATGTTCTCAATGATGTTTGTGATAGATCCATTGCAAAATGTTATCTTTACATATAATGGTAGATATTTCATTAATGTGTCTGCTAAGTTGTCTACATCATAGCTTATATGCAAAAAGTCCATTAAAGTAGTATTGTTAATTTCCATGGATTGGAAATCTTCTGTTCCATTTACTTGTACTGTTACCATGCTTGTTTCCTGATGTAGTTTGTCTAATCCATAAATAGTTACATTAAGGTTTTCTTCGGGTGGTTTTATTACCTGCAAAGATACTGTTTTAGTATTTATTCATTTACTCATATTAACTAACTATTAATTGCAATGTAAAATTTTACTTACCTGTATTTTTGTATGGCGGGTTGTGTTCAAAATCTTTTCTTTGTTAAATTCATGCACCGTTACGTGCGATAAATGTACATATTGTCCAATTACTATTGGGAAGTCAGCTGCCTCTCTCCATAGAGTAATTTTCACAGAGTCCGTAGTATCTTTGACAGTGATACTTTTCAATTGTGTTTCTTGGCCTCCAACGAATATATTTTTTGTTTGTTCTTCCTGTAAAATAGTATATGTTCATTATATATTTTTTACTTAGTAACACGGATTGTGCTGGCTTTTGTTCAATTTGAAATATGATTAGTGTTGACATGACAGTCTTTGCAAACAAAACAACTATTTTTCACATATTTATTTGTTGGTAATAATTGTTTTTTTTTTGTTATTGTGTTACTTTCTTTTGTTACAAGAGTTGTATTAACTTACAATCTTTAGTTATTGCATTTCGTATGTGCAATTTGCTGTTATAGAATGCTATAGCTATGAAAAGGATATGCTAATAATTCAATTATTAGTTTACTTACCTTGTAATATTGCTGCTTACAGTCTATATCAGTTATATTATAAATTTGTGAGATTTAGGTGGGAAATGAGTTTGTTGTAGGCTTGGTAAAAGTGGTAATTTGTGTTGTGTGTTCTGGTTTCCATATGTTAATGCATTAATAGCATTATTAGCATTGTGGTTGGTATGCAGATTTTACTGCATGCCACAATGCTAATAGTACAGGAAGTAGCTACTGTTATAGGTACAACTTCATATATGTTGAGACACCTGTTTTATGGTGGGGGGTATTGTTTAATGATAGGGTGATTGGGTATATTAAGTTTGCTCTTCATTGTCATTGGTCTCATAGTTTAGTAAATAGTGTAGTATAATTTATATTACTTACCTGTTATTAAATGGTGCACACTTTTGTTGTGATATATATAGTATGCATAGTATTATATTGTATCTGCATTTATGTTTACGTAATGCAAATACTTGGCAATAAGTGTAGTATAGTATTCAGCTTACTTACCTGTTATTTAATGGTGCATACATTAGTTGTATGATAGTTTTAATGCACAATGGTTGCATTATTTATTTCCTTAGTACCCTTAGTAAATGCAATTTCTAAGTATTTGCATATTTTGTGTAGTTTGTGTATTTTTATAAGTTGTAGATTACTTACCTGTAATTTGTTTTTGGAGAGTAGCAATATCAATGTAAATAATTTTACATAGTAACACAGATATTAATTATAAGGAACAACATATGTTGATAGTTTTTCTAGGCAATTATTGGATTTGCATGTTTCAAAACATTTTAGTACTGTAATACATATTTTTATTTGATGATAGATACATTTAGTAACATGCAAGTTTTAACTTTTTAAAAGTGTACCTTATTTGGTACGTCAAAAAATGCAGTAGTATAAATGATAAGCATAAAAAAATAGCTCACCTCAATTATCGTTCCGGAGACGCTTAGGAGTGTTTTTACACTCACTTCTCTCACTGTCTTTATTGGAGACACTGGTGGAGCTGGTGGTTGCAAAATATTAATTGCTTCTTGAATTATTTCTGCAGGTATCTCAATTGGTGGCATTCTTGAAATCTTACTTTGTTTTGTGATAATTAGAGTGTCATTTTTCAAAAGGTAATTCCGAATTAGCATGCCATATCCTTCTTTTGTCTGTGCATAATAATCTTCATTATAGCAAGTAGCTTTTAAAGATGATGTTTGATCTGCTAATGCCATATGATACATTACTTTATTTTCTTGCTTTGCATTGCGATAGTATGTTTTTCCAGTACAGTGAATTATATTGACACGAATTGCCTTTTGGTATGGCTTACTTTCGTCTGGTTTGTTGTCCTTTAAATCTTGAATGGAAATCATCTGTAAAAAAAATGCAACTATTTAATATGGTACCATAATTGTAAAATTGTCACATTATAATTGTCTTTAATGCATATAAATTAAATAGCTGTCCAAATTGGTTTATGATCACTGTAATATGACTCTAAAGTTCCATAATGTTGTATGTTTGCATTTGTAAATATATGATCTAATATAGAATTGTAATCTGTTGTAAGTGTGTTTATTTTTTGAACACAGTTAAAGTTTGTTAACATGTAATCTAATAATACATTTGTACTGTGTGTTGGTTTTTGTAAATCAACATTGAAATCACCCATTATAACATATTTATGATTTGGATAATTTTTTTAAATTGTTGTTAGTATTTGTAATAGTATTTGAATGCTTACCTTTGGTGGCTTGTAGATTATTACAAATAGGTAGTCATTGTTTTGTATTTGTTTTGTAAATTGCAAAATGTCAATTTGTTTTTCTGTTGTAAATATTGGTTGTATATTGTGGTTTGTTTTATAATATACTATAATCCCATGATTTGTTTGTTTGTCATGGTATTTATCAAATATTAGCATATTGTAATTTGGAAGTATAAATGCATCTGTACTTGCTTTATGTGTTGTATTTATTTCTGTGAAACATAAAATATCAGCATTTAATATGTTACTGTCAGCTAATATGTATTTAATTTTTTTTTGTAGTGAGCGTATATTTTGTACAATGACAGTAATGCTGTTTTTAAAGTGTGATATTTGAGTTATGGATATTTGTAGTGGCATATATGTTTTTAATCGGAACATTTCTTCATGGACCTTTGGGTGTATTGCAATTTTTGTTTCATCAAAGTTTTTTATATAAATATTTTGTAATGATTTAGCTCTACTAATAGCTACATAGTGTAGGTGATGTGTTTTTGTATTATTAAAGTGTATATAAAGTGGTTCAATTGTCTCACCTTGTGTTCTATGAATTGTCCTTGCTGATGATTGCCGTAATGGAAATTGCTTACGTATTATAGTTAAACATTTTTTAGTGTATTGAAAGTTTCTTGATATAGGCAATATTGGTGTCCACTCATGTGATATATTAGCATGGTATAAATGTTTATTTTGTTGTCTTGTACTTTTACCAATATTTTTTTTATCAAAATGTATCCATACTATAATAGGTATGTTATTTGTACAATCAACATATTCTATGGTTCCTGTTGCTCCATTTGTTAATCCATCATTGACTGCAAGATTTGCAGTTAAATCATATCGAAGTTTAATTGCAATATGTAGTGTGCTTGCTAATCCCATTGTTTTTGTAGAGTCTGTTGGTAATTGCTTTAATATTTTGTCTTTAACTTCTTGACTTACGTCTGAAGCAACTGTGTCTATTGCTAATGTGGTATAAACTGCATGATATTGCATATGTTGTAATAATACTGTGTTATTTATTTCATTCACTTCTTTGTTAGTACCCATAATATATGGTATACATTTTTTAATACTTTGTGGAGGTTCTATTTCTCGTGATTTGATCTTTGTGATATCATTTTTTGTGTGTTTCCCTACTCTTAATCTGTTGAGCATTTCTGCAAATGGCATGTCATTTAGTTGTCTCATTATTTTTGTAAGCTCATATAATTGAAAATGTGTTCTCCACAAGTTAGTGCTTAATGGCCCATACAAATGTTTTGAATTGTCAAATATGTATGTATCAAATACAGGCTTTAATTGATAGAAATATCCAATTGCTAATATTGATATTCCTCCAAACGGTTGGTTAGAAGCTTTTATTTCTTGCAGTCTATTGTGTATGAAATTAAACATATTTGCACCTACCATTGATATTTCATCTATTATTAGTACTTTTAAATGCATAAGCTTACTTTGAAGTATGCTTCTGTTTTCATGAGTTAGTTGTTTATATGTTAATGTTTGTGATACTGGTATTTTGAAAGTACTGTGGAGTGTTTGTCCTTGTATATTATGTGCTGCTTTACCTGTTGGTGCTGTTAGTAATATATGAACATTTTCTGGATTTTCTCCGGCTTTAGTATTGTAGTAGCGTAATAATGTTTGATGTAGTGCTGTTATCAGGAAGCTTTTTCCTACTCCTGCACCCCCAGTACAAAATGTATAAAAAGGTAGTTTTTGTGTTTTAATTGCATTTAGATGGTGATAAATGAAGTTTATTTGTTCTAATGTTAAATTTAGCATTAGGTCATTGTATTTGTCTTCTGGTAACATATTATTTATTAAGGCTTCTTCTTCTGTAGTACTTCTAATTCCTAAATCCAAAGATATGTCGTACTGTAATTCTTGATCATATAGGGCATTGTCATTACGTAAATCATCTTGTATATCTATCACTGGGGATAATGGTGGTGTAAGGATTGCATCATTTTCTGTTGATATATTACTTTTGCAAAGTATTTGATGTTGTTTATTATATATATAATGGTTTGCATCAATAATTGTTTGTAATTCTAGATATCTTTCATAGTATGTATCTTTTGTACCAATTATATTATTCTCTATTCGCCAGGGATAAAATAGCAATAATAACTCTCTATAATAATTTTCAGGATCATTTAATTTGCTGAATCTGCAGTATCGTATAATTTTTTGTTTTGTGCGTTCAGTGAATGTAGTATTGCTTTGTTTATTAACTATGTTATTAATTTCTATTTCTTCATCATCCGAGCTATAAAAGTTGAGTTCTAAAAGTAAGTTATCATGTGTGTTTGTAACCTTTTTTTTTTTGCAGTTTGTTTTTTTGTATTGTAATTAGATGCGTAGTCAGCTAGTGTAATTTTTTCCAATGTTAATGGACGTGTGCTGTATTTTACAAGTATATTGTCAAATTGTATATCAGTTGATGTGTCTGGTAGTGAATTTATTGTATTTATGTCTTTCATTAAATATGTGCGTTTATCTGGTCTATTTGTATTTATAAATACAAATGATCGGGAAGCTTTTCGTAATGGTATTTGTAGTATTAGATAAGCTGCCTCTTGTGCACTAATTTCAGTACAATTTAAGAATTTATTTCCTATGTGTTTTAATTGTTCTTTAATATTTGGATTGTGTTGTACTTCTTTTGTAGCTTGTGCAATGATTTTACTTAACCCTCTTTGAGATTTACTTATATAAGAAACAATATATACAGCACATGCATATGCATCTAAAACGTATTGTATATCTATGTTAGCTTGCCATGCCTGTAATATTATGTTGTTGTAGTTATTTATATAACACTCTGCTGGAGTTCTTTTTAGAGCTATAGTTGTTTTTTGTAGTCGATATTGTATGCATGTTATATATTGTTCTTCAGTTAATTTCATGTGTTGCAAAAAATCATCAAATGTATAAGTGGCAAATTCTTGTGTATGCATTGTTGTATGGATTAATTGTATGTGTTCTTTTATGAGATCATTTGTTGTTTCTAATTGCAATGGTTCTAATATAGTAGTATGTCGCATAGGGTATCTTGGATATTGGTATTTACATGTTTTTTGATGTTTTATGCGACAGTTTTTAGTATGTCCATGTTTTTGCAAGGGTATTAAATGTTGTATATTTGAGTTTTCAGTTTTCTCACATGTTATATGTTGATCAATAAATTGTGTTACTTCATCATTGTTAGCTTCATTATATCTAGGTGCATTATGTATCCAAAGTAATGCATGTATATGTGGTGACCCACGTTGTTGAAATTCTACTCTGTAAAAATAATCTACTATTTTACCAATAGGATTACTATTATGTAATAATATGCTATTGAATAATTTTCGTACTTGGTAGTCGAAATGGCGAGCACATATAATTGGATTTTGTTGTATTAGTGTACATTTGCTTTCCCAAGACATATCAGCAAATTCTTCAGGAGTGCATTCTTTGTTACCATTTATTCGTAATAATATGTTAATTAGATGAAACCATTTTGTTTCTGCCGCTGACAATGTTAGGAAAAAAGTTGGTACTCCTAATTGTCTTAGCATTGCAAATATTTCTTTTTTACAATTCTCCCAATATGGAGGTGAACTGCGTATTGTCTTTAAAATTTTGTACCCTTCATTATATTGTAGTATTCCTTCTAAATTTTCTTTTATGTGTTTTACTGTTATAACTTGCCCATTGTTAAAATGCTTTCTAAGTGATATGAAAATTTTGTCTTGTATTTGTTTAATTTGCAATTTTTTAAGTTTAAAAAACATATTTGTTACTGATTGAGCTACTCTTTTGTCACAACTTCTAAGTTCAGATTTACAAATTGTACTGTAATGTACTGGTACATGTCTATCTTCATTTGCTGGTCTACGTTGTCCGGCAAATATTGTTGGGAATGCTAAGTATTCTGAATCTTTATCTTCATATAAACCTCTTGGTATGTTATGTTCAGCAGGTGCTAAACTTAAAATATTAATGCTATCTGTTGTTATTGTTTCATTATTTAACATAGTATCTAAGTTACCTGCTGGTATGTTATCTGAACTGCTTGATGTATTATCTGTTTCTGAAGTGTGTATGTTGTCATTTGTTATTTCTGGTGTATATTCCCAATCTTTGTTTATTGTTATTCCATATTCTTTAAATAATGCACTATTTCTTGCTAGATAAATGGCTGCTTTTTTTACAATGTTAGGTCTGACATTTTCTAAATGTGTGTATGATTTATAACTTAATTTTCGTTTTAATTTAATGGGTATTGTCATGTTATCATGTGTTTGTCTAGGTAATATTGTAAGAGTAGTCATTACATCAGCTGGTACATTAACAACAGCACCTGATAACGACTTTTGAAAACCACGCGGCAATGTTCTTATTTGTAGAAAAGGTATTCTTGGTGAAACTAATCTTTCTTCTAAGTTATGTAGGTATAGTTCAGGTGGTATATCGGGAAATTTCATTCCATTAAATACTGAACTTGGAGGTATTTTCTTTCGACTAATATATTTGTAGCATGTGTTACATATATGGTCAGTTTTTTGTGAACTTATATCACATTGTATAAATGTTTTGTGGTTTTTAATGATATGTGTTGGTCTTACTGTTTCTTTATGCCACATTTGATTACAAATAGTGCAAATATATTCTGGCCCTGATTGTATTTCTTGGTGAAATTTGGCAATGATATTTGATTGTAATGTGATGTTTTCTATAATAGCATTATGTTGTGTATTATTTGTTGGTGTGTGTTCATGTATAGTGATGTATTCTTGTGTTAAAGAGTCAGTATGTAAGTTTGCGGTAGTAGTTTGTGGTAGTAACGATACTTTTGTTGTTTGTTCATTATTATTGCTTTGATTATTTTTGGCAGCATTATCACTGTTTGTTTTTGTTGGTGAAGATATAATAGTTTTATTTGTAATGTGGGATGCTTTTGCAGTATGTACAATCATATGTTTAGGTGTATTTGCCGTCGTTTTACGTTTCTTTCTTTGAATTGTCTTTTTTAAAGAATTTTTTTGGATTGTATGTATATTAATTGGCACTAATTGTATTATAATATCAGTATTTTTAGTACACAGTTCAGTAATAATAAGATATAATAGATATTCTATTAGTTTATTTGCTGTTTCTATTCTTATGGCTGTACTTGTTAATTTTATATATATATGTTCTATTAGATCTGTTGTATTGCAATTATATATAAAGAAAGATTTACTTGTTTTGCCTATTGTAAATATTTTGTTATTTATCAATAATAATATAGCATTATATGTTGTCAACATATCATTTAATACTAGTGCAGTTTCTTTTTGTAAAGTATTTTGCACTGATATGTTATAATAGCAATCTTTATAAAATGTTATTGCAGATATTATATTATTGTGATCTATGTATTTAGGTATGTCTGCTATTTCTATTTTCTTTTTGCCATAAAATATTTCTATTTCTGTTTGTAAGTTGTAACTTAATTGCATTATATTATTAAGGTCTTGTTCAGTCCACTTAGATGCATTGTGGGTGCAGTTATATATGATTGCAAATATACTATTTGCAATGTAGATGTTATGTTCTGTGTTAATTTTGTTTTCATCATTATTCATTTCATCTGACTGTATTTTAAAGTTAATATTACATGTGATTGCTTTAGATGTAATATTTTCTTTTGCCTCAAAGTTTTGTAATTCTTGTATAATAATAGGGACTTGTAATTCTTGAGTTATTGCTGAAGTTGTTAATATACTGGCTTTGACTGAGTTACATATTTGTTTGTTTGTTGTGTTTGTGTATGTATTGTGATCTATGCATTTTGTTTGTGTGTTTCCTTTTGTGTGTGTTGTACTTTGTTTTATTATTGGGTTTTTTACAGTGCTTGTATTTTTTGCTTGTATATTTAAGTGTTGTTCTATAGCTGTTTTCTTGATGTCTTTAGTATTATGAGGTGTTGGTGGATTAGCATTATCGTGTATACTATTGTGTGCGGTTTTTCTTTTTTTATTTTTCTTAATATTTTTGGAAGTTTCAGTATTTGGTCGTTGTCTCTTGTTAGATGAAGACTGGTTGTTGCTAATATCTGTAATTGTTTTTTCTGTAGTTGATGTAAGTTCTTTTGTTACTGTTAGTATATTTCTTGTAAGCAACTTTGTAGATACAGATTCTTGGTAAGATGTACTTGCACTAGCGTGGAATAGTTTAGTTTTATTTGTAGTATGCATAAAGTATTGTGATTCTGTACATGGTGCTTTTTTAAGGTAATTTTGTTCTGCCTTTTTTAATGATTTTTTGTTTATGCTTCGTATTTTTAATCCAGTTAATTTGAATGGTACATTATCTTCATTATTTTTTTTAATTTGGTGAGCTAAATTGTAAATGTAGTTCATTACATCAGGTAAATTATTTTTTTGCAAAAGTATACTTGTTCCATGTGGATGTGGCATTCCATTGCTGCCTCTACTATGTGAATCAAAGATATAATAATGATCTTCACTTTTTATAATAGATATAACGTATATATCCATGCAGAGTAATACTCCTGAATTTATTAATGATATTGTTAATGCTGTTTGTATGTCTGGGTATAATGTATCAAATTGTTGTAATATATTTCCGTAGTATGGTTGACATGTTTTGATAGAATATATGTTGTTTGTATGTGTAATATATTTAGGTAAATCATCAGGATGCATAAGATCTTGTTTATTAAAAATGTGCATATCTTTATATAAAGCATCACCTAGATCCATAATGTAATGCAAATCTTCTTTGTTCCATATTTGTGCTGGTTTTTCAAAGTTATGAATAATAGCAAATGTACTATTTGGTAAACATTGTTTACCTTTTGATATAACTGAGAATTTGTCATGTCCTTGATGGTAATCCGCTTGTATTATTTTGTGCATGTTTTAATCCTTTATATAATATTTGGTGTTATAATTTATTAGTAATACTTATGTTGTTAGATATAAGAATTGGATTTGTGTGATATGTTTTAATTAAGCTTTTGTTTATCTAACAATGTTAATTGTAGCTATGATGGGTATTGTTAGTTAACATAGAAATATATATTATTTAAATAAATGTCTTACCTTTGTTGTTTTCTTTTTTGGTAATATGCTGCTTTGGTAATATTCTGCAGAAGTAAGCAAATGGTAAAATTAGTATTATAATAATATTTTAATTACTATACAGATAATGCCATTTATAGACTATTAGCTACATTATTTTTACAAGGGTAATATAATAATATTATTTTTTAGGTTTTGCCTCGCTAAAAAGATGCGCTCTGTGCATTTTTTTTGCGCAGGCAAAAACCTAATGAGTATTGTGTGTGTGTTTGGGTTGGCCCTTGGCATTCATTGGCTGGCTCCATAAATGGAGCTTAGCCATTGGACGAGGGGCTTGTTTGGCAATGCCAGACCAGACATGGGGGCGTTCCTGAGATTATTTGGCTTTTGCCGACGTCACCCGACGTTGGTACTGCCCCTGATTCTGGTCTGGCATTGCCAGCACCTGCCTTCCTGCTCTGGCTGTCTTCTGCGTCTTTCCTCCTCCTCTTGACCCCTTCTGCCCTCTAACTCATTAATACCTGCTGCAGTTCAAGAATGCTTCCAAACCTGGAGGCCAAATTAATGACAGGCCATTCTACGAGAATCCTATCAATGGAGTGCTTAACTTTCTGTATATTTAACATCTGAAAGCATTTGATCACATCACTGGGCAGTGGAGACAATGGTGTCCGGTTTGCAGAATACACCATTTAAATCAGAATTTTGCCTTTGACAATAAATTATGACGTAATGCAGCTAACACAAATGTAACGTGTGAAACTGCAGATTGTTATGTTCAGCTAGAATTTTAGGACTGTTACTCTGCACTGTGAAATACTTTTTTTTGCATCTCTAAGCACCCACTGCTTCAGAGTGGAGCTTTAGAGTGCAGAGTCGAAGTAGAGCTTCAGAGTGGTGCTTCTAAGTGGAGCTTCAAAATGAAGCTTCAGAGTGGAGCTTCAGAGTGGAGCTTCAGAGTGAAGCTTCAGAGTGGAGCTTCAGAGTGGAGCTTCAGAGTGGAGCTTCAGAGTGGAGCTTCAGAGTGGAGCTTCAGATTGGAGAGTGGAGCTTCAGAGTGGAGCTTCAGAGTGGAGCTTCAGAGTGGAGCTTTAGAGTGAAGCTTCAGAGTGGAGCTTCAGAGTGGAGCTTTAGAGTGGAGCGTCAGAGTGAAGATTCAGAGTGGAGCTTTAGAGTGCATATTCCGAGTGGAGTTTTAGAGTACAGATTCAGAGTAGAGATTCAGAGTGGAGCTTTAGAGTGCATATTCAGAGTGGAGCTTTAGAGTGCAGATTCAGAGTGGAGCTTCAGAGTGCAGATTCAGAGTGGAGCTTCAGAGTAAAGCTTCAGAGTGGAGCTTCAGAGTGGAGCTTCAGAGTGGAGCTTCAGAGTGGAGCTTCAGAGTGGAGCTTCAGAGTGAACATTCAGAGTGGAGCTTTAGAGTGCAGATTCAGAGTGGAGATTCAGAGTGGAGCTTCAGAGTGTATATTCAGAGTGGAGCTTCAGAGTGGAGCTTCAGAGTGGAGCTTCAGAGTAAAGCTTCAGAGTGGAGGTTCAGAGTGGAGCTTTAGATTGCATATTCAGAGTGGAGCTTTAGAGTGCACATTCAGAGTGGAGCTTCAGAGTGGAGCTTCAGAGTGCAGAGTGGAGCTTCAGAGTGGAGCTTCAGAGTGGAGCTTCAGAGTGAAGCTTCAGAGTGGAGCTTCAGAGTGGAGCTTCAGAGTGGAGCGTCAGAGTGAAGATTCAGAGTGGAGCTTTAGAGTGCATATTCAGAGTGGAGTTTTAGAGTACAGATTCAAAGTAGAGATTCAGAGTGGAGCTTTAGAGTGCATATTCAGAGTGGAGCTTTAGAGTGCAGATTCAGAGTGGAGCTTCAGAGTGCATATTCAGAGTGGAGCTTTAGAGTGCAGATTCAGAGTGGAGATTCAGAGTGGAGCTTCAGAGTGCAGAGTGGAGTTTCAGAGTGGAGCTTCAGAGTGGAGCTTCAGAGTGAAGCTTCAGAGTGGAGCTTCAGAGTGGAGCTTCAGAGTGGAGCGTCAGAGTGAAGATTCAGAGTGGAGCTTTAGAGTGCATATTCAGAGTGGAGTTTTAGAGTACAGATTCAGAGTGGAGATTCAGAGTGGAGCTTCAGAGTGTATATTCAGAGTGGAGCTTCAGAGTGGAGCTTCAGAGTGGAGCTTCAGAGTAAAGCTTCAGAGTGGAGGTTCAGAGTGGAGCTTTAGATTGCATATTCAGAGTGGAGCTTTAGAGTGCACATTCAGAGTGGAGCTTCAGAGTGGAGCTTCAGAGTGCAGAGTGGAGCTTCAGAGTGGAGCTTCAGAGTGGAGCTTCAGAGTGAAGCTTCAGAGTGGAGCTTCAGAGTGGAGCTTCAGAGTGGAGCGTCAGAGTGAAGATTCAGAGTGGAGCTTTAGAGTGCATATTCAGAGTGGAGTTTTAGAGTACAGATTCAAAGTAGAGATTCAGAGTGGAGCTTTAGAGTGCATATTCAGAGTGGAGCTTTAGAGTGCAGATTCAGAGTGGAGCTTCAGAGTGCATATTCAGAGTGGAGCTTTAGAGTGCAGATTCAGAGTGGAGATTCAGAGTGGAGCTTCAGAGTGGAGCTTCAGAGTGCAGAGTGGAGCTTCAGAGTGGAGCTTCAGAGTGGAGCTTCAGAGTAAAGCTTCAGAGTGGAGCTTTAGAGTGCATATTCAGAGTGGAGCTTTAGAGTGCAGATTCAGAGTGGAGCTTCAGAGTAAAGCTTCAGAGTGGAGCTTTAGAGTGCATATTCAGAGTGGAGCTTTAGAGTGCAGATTCAGAGTGGAGCTTCAGAGTGCAGATTCAGAGTGGAGCTTCAGAGTAAAGCTTCAGAGTGGAGCTTCATAGTGGAGCTTCAGAGTGGAGCTTCAGAGTGGAGCTTCAGAATGGAGATTCAGAGTAAAGCTTTAGAATGCATATTTAGAGTGGAGCTTTAGAATGCAGATTCAGAGTGGAGTTTCAGAGTGCAGATTCAGAGTGGAGCTTCAGAGTGCAGATTCAGAGTGGAGCTTCAGAGTAAAGCTTCAGAGTGGAGCTTCAGAGTGGAGCTTCAGAGTGAAGCCTCAGAGTGGAGCTTCAGAGTGCAGAGTGGAGCTTCAGAGTGCAGATTCAGAGTGGAGCTTTAGAGTGCATATTCAGAGTGGAGCTTCAGAGTGCAGATTCAGAGTGGAGCTTCAGAGTGAAGCTTCAGAGTGCAGAGTGGAGCTTCAGAGTGCAGAGTGAAGCTTCAGAGTGGAGCTTCAGAGTGCAGCTTCAGAGTGGAGCTTCAGAGTGGAGCTTCAGAGTGGAGCTTCAGAGTGGAGCGTCAGAGTGAAGATTCAGAGTGGAGCTTTAGAGTGCATATTCAGAGTGGAGCTTTAGAGTGCAGATTCAGAGTGGAGCTTCAGAGTGCATATTCAGAGTGGAGCTTTAGAGTGCAGATTCAGAGTGGAGATTCAGAGTGGAGCTTCAGAGTGCAGAGTGCGGTTTCAGAGTGGAGCTTCAGAGTGGAGCTTCAGAGTGAAGCTTCAGAGTGGAGCTTCAGAGTGGAGCTTCAGAGTGGAGCGTCAGAGTGAAGATTCAGAGTGGAGCTTTAGAGTGCATATTCAGAGTGGAGTTTTAGAGTACAGATTCAGAGTAGAGATTCAGAGTGGAGCTTTAGAGTGCATATTCAGAGTGGAGCTTTAGAGTGCAGATTCAGAGTGGAGCTTCAGAGTGCAGATTCAGAGTGGAGCTTCAGAGTGGAGCTTCAGAGTGGAGCTTCAGAGTGGAGCTTCAGAGTGGAGCTTCAGAGTGAACATTCAGAGTGGAGCTTTAGAGTGCAGATTCAGAGTGGAGATTCAGAGTGGAGCTTCAGAGTGTATATTCAGAGTGGAGCTTCAGAGTGGAGCTTCTGAGTAAAGCTTCAGAGTGGAGGTTCAGAGTGGAGCTTTAGATTGCATATTTAGAGTGGAGCTTTAGAGTGCACATTCAGAGTGGAGCTTCAGAGTGGAGCTTCAGAGTGCAGAGTGGAGCTTCAGAGTGGAGCTTCAGAGTGGAGCGTCAGAGTGAAGATTCAGAGTGGAGCTTTAGAGTGCATATTCAGAGTGGAGTTTTAGAGTACAGATTCAAAGTAGAGATTCAGAGTGGAGCTTTAGAGTGCATATTCAGAGTGGAGCTTTAGAGTGCAGATTCAGAGTGGAGCTTCAGAGTGCATATTCAGAGTGGAGCTTTAGAGTGCAGATTCAGAGTGGAGATTCAGAGTGGAGCTTCAGAGTGCAGAGTGGAGTTTCAGAGTGGAGCTTCAGAGTGGAGCTTCAGAGTGAAGCTTCAGAGTGGAGCTTCAGAGTGGAGCTTCAGAGTGGAGCTTCAGAGTGGAGCGTCAGAGTGAAGATTCAGAGTGGATCTTTAGAGTGCATATTCAGAGTGGAGTTTTAGAGTACAGATTCAGAGTAGAGATTCAGAGTGGAGCTTTAGAGTGCATATTCAGAGTGGAGCTTTAAAGTGCAGATTCAGAGTGGAGCTTCAGAGTGCAGATTCAGAGTGGAGCTTCAGAGTAAAGCTTCAGAGTGGAGCTTCAGAGTGGAGCTTCAGAGTGGAGCTTCAGAGTGGAGCTTCAGAGTGAACATTCAGAGTGGAGCTTTAGAGTGCAGATTCAGAGTGGAGATTCAGAGTGGAGCTTTAGAGTGCATATTCAGAGTGGAGCTTCAGAGTGGAGCTTCAGAGTGGAGCTTCAGAGTAAAGCTTCAGAGTGGAGGTTTAGAGTGGAGCTTTAGATTGCATATTCAGAGTGGAGCTTTAGAGTGCACATTCAGAGTGGAGCTTCAGAGTGGAGCTTCAGAGTGTAGAGTGGAGCTTCAGAGTGGAGCTTCAGAGTGGAGCTTCAGAGTAAAGCTTCAGAGTGGAGCTTTAGAGTGCATATTCAGAGTGGAGCTTTAGAGTGCAGATTCAGAGTGGAGCTTCAGAGTAAAGCTTCAGAGTGGAGCTTTAGAGTGCATATTCAGAGTGGAGCTTTAGAGTGCAGATTCAGAGTGGAGCTTCAGAGTGCAGATTCAGAGTGGAGCTTCAGAGTAAAGCTTCAGAGTGGAGCTTCATAGTGGAGCTTCAGAGTGGAGCTTCAGAGTGGAGCTTCAGAATGGAGATTCAGAGTAAAGCTTTAGAATGCATATTTAGAGTGGAGCTTTAGAATGCAGATTCAGAGTGGAGCTTCAGAGTGCAGATTCAGAGTGGAGCTTCAGAGTGCAGATTCAGAGTGGAGCTTCAGAGTAAAGCTTCAGAGTGGAGCTTCAGAGTGGAGCTTCAGAGTGAAGCCTCAGAGTGGAGCTTCAGAGTGCAGAGTGGAGCTTCAGAGTGCAGATTCAGAGTGGAGCTTTAGAGTGCATATTCAGAGTGGAGCTTCAGAGTGCAGCTTCAGAGTGGAGCTTCAGAGTGGAGCTTCAGAGTGGAGCTTCAGAGTGGAGCGTCAGAGTGAAGATTCAGAGTGGAGCTTTAGAGTGCATATTCAGAGTGGAGTTTTAGAGTACAGATTCAAAGTAGAGATTCAGAGTGGAGCTTTAGAGTGCATATTCAGAGTGGAGCTTTAGAGTGCAGATTCAGAGTGGAGCTTCAGAGTGCATATTCAGAGTGGAGCTTTAGAGTGCAGATTCAGAGTGGAGATTCAGAGTGGAGCTTCAGAGTGCAGAGTGGAGTTTCAGAGTGGAGCTTCAGAGTGGAGCTTCAGAGTGAAGCTTCAGAGTGGAGCTTCAGAGTGGAGCTTCAGAGTGGAGCGTCAGAGTGAAGATTCAGAGTGGAGCTTTAGAGTGCATATTCAGAGTGGAGTTTTAGAGTACAGATTCAGAGTAGAGATTCAGAGTGGAGCTTTAGAGTGCATATTCAGAGTGGAGCTTTAGAGTGCATATTCAGAGTGGAGCTTCAGAGTGGAGCTTCAGAGTGGAGCTTCAGAGTAAAGCTTCAGAGTGGAGGTTTAGAGTGGAGCTTTAGATTGCATATTCAGAGTGGAGCTTTAGAGTGCACATTCAGAGTGGAGCGTCAGAGTGGAGCTTCAGAGTGCAGAGTGGAGCTTCAGAGTGGAGCTTCAGAGTGGAGCTTCAGAGTAAAGCTTCAGAGTGGAGCTTTAGAGTGCATATTCAGAGTGGAGCTTTAGAGTGCAGATTCAGAGTGGAGCTTCAGAGTAAAGCTTCAGAGTGGAGCTTTAGAGTGCATATTCAGAGTGGAGCTTTAGAGTGCAGATTCAGAGTGGAGCTTCAGAGTGCAGATTCAGAGTGGAGCTTCAGAGTAAAGCTTCAGAGTGGAGCTTCATAGTGGAGCTTCAGAGTGGAGCTTCAGAGTGGAGCTTCAGAGTGAACATTCAGAGTGGAGCTTTAGAGTGCATATTTAGAGTGGAGCTTTAGAGTGCATATTCAGAGTGGAGCTTCAGAGTGCAGATTCAGAGTGGAGCTTCAGAGTGCAGATTCAGAGTGGAGCTTCAGAGTAAAGCTTCAGAGTGGAGCTTCATAGTGGAGCTTCAGAGTGGAGCTTCAGAGTGAAGCTTCAGAGTGGAGCTTTAGAGTGCATATTCAGAGTGGAGCTTTAGAGTGCAGATTCAGAGTGGAGATTCAGAGTGGAGCTTTAGAGTGCATATTCAGAGTGGAGCTTCAGAGTGGAGCTTCATAGTGGAGCTTCAGAGTGGAGCTTCAGAGTGAAGCTTCAGAGTGGAGCTTTAGAGTGCAGATTCAGAGTGGAGCTTCAGAGTGCATATTCAGAGTGGAGCTTTAGAGTGCAGATTCAGAGTGGAGATTCAGAGTGGAGCTTCAGAGTGCAGAGTGGAGTTTCAGAGTGGAGCTTCAGAGTGGAGCTTCAGAGTGAAGCTTCAGAGTGGAGCTTCAGAGTGGAGCTTCAGAGTGGAGCGTCAGAGTGAAGATTCAGAGTGGAGCTTTAGAGTGCATATTCAGAGTGGAGTTTTAGAGTACAGATTCAGAGTGGAGATTCAGAGTGGAGCTTCAGAGTGTATATTCAGAGTGGAGCTTCAGAGTGGAGCTTCAGAGTGGAGCTTCAGAGTAAAGCTTCAGAGTGGAGGTTCAGAGTGGAGCTTTAGATTGCATATTCAGAGTGGAGCTTTAGAGTGCACATTCAGAGTGGAGCTTCAGAGTGGAGCTTCAGAGTGCAGAGTGGAGCTTCAGAGTGGAGCTTCAGAGTGGAGCTTCAGAGTGAAGCTTCAGAGTGGAGCTTCAGAGTGGAGCTTCAGAGTGGAGCGTCAGAGTGAAGATTCAGAGTGGAGCTTTAGAGTGCATATTCAGAGTGGAGTTTTAGAGTACAGATTCAAAGTAGAGATTCAGAGTGGAGCTTTAGAGTGCATATTCAGAGTGGAGCTTTAGAGTGCAGATTCAGAGTGGAGCTTCAGAGTGCATATTCAGAGTGGAGCTTTAGAGTGCAGATTCAGAGTGGAGATTCAGAGTGGAGCTTCAGAGTGGAGCTTCAGAGTGCAGAGTGGAGCTTCAGAGTGGAGCTTCAGAGTGGAGCTTCAGAGTAAAGCTTCAGAGTGGAGCTTTAGAGTGCATATTCAGAGTGGAGCTTTAGAGTGCAGATTCAGAGTGGAGCTTCAGAGTAAAGCTTCAGAGTGGAGCTTTAGAGTGCATATTCAGAGTGGAGCTTTAGAGTGCAGATTCAGAGTGGAGCTTCAGAGTGCAGATTCAGAGTGGAGCTTCAGAGTAAAGCTTCAGAGTGGAGCTTCATAGTGGAGCTTCAGAGTGGAGCTTCAGAGTGGAGCTTCAGAATGGAGATTCAGAGTAAAGCTTTAGAATGCATATTTAGAGTGGAGCTTTAGAATGCAGATTCAGAGTGGAGTTTCAGAGTGCAGATTCAGAGTGGAGCTTCAGAGTGCAGATTCAGAGTGGAGCTTCAGAGTAAAGCTTCAGAGTGGAGCTTCAGAGTGGAGCTTCAGAGTGAAGCCTCAGAGTGGAGCTTCAGAGTGCAGAGTGGAGCTTCAGAGTGCAGATTCAGAGTGGAGCTTTAGAGTGCATATTCAGAGTGGAGCTTCAGAGTGCAGATTCAGAGTGGAGCTTCAGAGTGAAGCTTCAGAGTGCAGAGTGGAGCTTCAGAGTGCAGAGTGAAGCTTCAGAGTGGAGCTTCAGAGTGCAGCTTCAGAGTGGAGCTTCAGAGTGGAGCTTCAGAGTGGAGCTTCAGAGTGGAGCGTCAGAGTGAAGATTCAGAGTGGAGCTTTAGAGTGCATATTCAGAGTGGAGCTTTAGAGTGCAGATTCAGAGTGGAGCTTCAGAGTGCATATTCAGAGTGGAGCTTTAGAGTGCAGATTCAGAGTGGAGATTCAGAGTGGAGCTTCAGAGTGCAGAGTGCGGTTTCAGAGTGGAGCTTCAGAGTGGAGCTTCAGAGTGAAGCTTCAGAGTGGAGCTTCAGAGTGGAGCTTCAGAGTGGAGCGTCAGAGTGAAGATTCAGAGTGGAGCTTTAGAGTGCATATTCAGAGTGGAGTTTTAGAGTACAGATTCAGAGTAGAGATTCAGAGTGGAGCTTTAGAGTGCATATTCAGAGTGGAGCTTTAGAGTGCAGATTCAGAGTGGAGCTTCAGAGTGCAGATTCAGAGTGGAGCTTCAGAGTGGAGCTTCAGAGTGGAGCTTCAGAGTGGAGCTTCAGAGTGGAGCTTCAGAGTGAACATTCAGAGTGGAGCTTTAGAGTGCAGATTCAGAGTGGAGATTCAGAGTGGAGCTTCAGAGTGTATATTCAGAGTGGAGCTTCAGAGTGGAGCTTCTGAGTAAAGCTTCAGAGTGGAGGTTCAGAGTGGAGCTTTAGATTGCATATTTAGAGTGGAGCTTTAGAGTGCACATTCAGAGTGGAGCTTCAGAGTGGAGCTTCAGAGTGCAGAGTGGAGCTTCAGAGTGGAGCTTCAGAGTGGAGCTTCAGAGTGGAGCGTCAGAGTGAAGATTCAGAGTGGAGCTTTAGAGTGCATATTCAGAGTGGAGTTTTAGAGTACAGATTCAAAGTAGAGATTCAGAGTGGAGCTTTAGAGTGCATATTCAGAGTGGAGCTTTAGAGTGCAGATTCAGAGTGGAGCTTCAGAGTGCATATTCAGAGTGGAGCTTTAGAGTGCAGATTCAGAGTGGAGATTCAGAGTGGAGCTTCAGAGTGCAGAGTGGAGCTTCAGAGTGCAGAGTGGAGTTTCAGAGTGGAGCTTCAGAGTGGAGCTTCAGAGTGAAGCTTCAGAGTGGAGCTTCAGAGTGGAGCTTCAGAGTGGAGCTTCAGAGTGGAGCGTCAGAGTGAAGATTCAGAGTGGATCTTTAGAGTGCATATTCAGAGTGGAGTTTTAGAGTACAGATTCAGAGTAGAGATTCAGAGTGGAGCTTTAGAGTGCATATTCAGAGTGGAGCTTTAGAGTGCAGATTCAGAGTGGAGCTTCAGAGTGCAGATTCAGAGTGGAGCTTCAGAGTAAAGCTTCAGAGTGGAGCTTCAGAGTGGAGCTTCAGAGTGGAGCTTCAGAGTGGAGCTTCAGAGTGGAGCTTCAGAGTGAACATTCAGAGTGGAGCTTTAGAGTGCAGATTCAGAGTGGAGATTCAGAGTGGAGCTTTAGAGTGCATATTCAGAGTGGAGCTTCAGAGTGGAGCTTCAGAGTGGAGCTTCAGAGTAAAGCTTCAGAGTGGAGGTTTAGAGTGGAGCTTTAGATTGCATATTCAGAGTGGAGATTTAGAGTGCACATTCAGAGTGGAGCTTCAGAGTGGAGCTTCAGAGTGTAGAGTGGAGCTTCAGAGTGGAGCTTCAGAGTGGAGCTTCAGAGTAAAGCTTCAGAGTGGAGCTTTAGAGTGCAAATTCAGAGTGGAGCTTTAGAGTGCAGATTCAGAGTGGAGCTTCAGAGTAAAGCTTCAGAGTGGAGCTTTAGAGTGCATATTCAGAGTGGAGCTTTAGAGTGCAGATTCAGAGTGGAGCTTCAGAGTGCAGATTCAGAGTGGAGCTTCAGAGTGGAGCTTCAGAATGGAGATTCAGAGTAAAGCTTTAGAATGCATATTTAGAGTGGAGCTTTAGAATGCAGATTCAGAGTGGAGCTTCAGAGTGCAGATTCAGAGTGGAGCTTCAGAGTGCAGATTCAGAGTGGAGCTTCAGAGTAAAGCTTCAGAGTGGAGCTTCAGAGTGGAGCTTCAGAGTGAAGCCTCAGAGTGGAGCTTCAGAGTGCAGAGTGGAGCTTCAGAGTGCAGATTCAGAGTGGAGCTTTAGAGTGCATATTCAGAGTGGAGCTTCAGAGTGCAGCTTCAGAGTGGAGCTTCAGAGTGGAGCTTCAGAGTGGAGCGTCAGAGTGAAGATTCAGAGTGGAGCTTTAGAGTGCATATTCAGAGTGGAGTTTTAGAGTACAGATTCAAAGTAGAGATTCAGAGTGGAGCTTTAGAGTGCATATTCAGAGTGGAGCTTTAGAGTGCAGATTCAGAGTGGAGCTTCAGAGTGCATATTCAGAGTGGAGCTTTAGAGTGCAGATTCAGAGTGGAGATTCAGAGTGGAGCTTCAGAGTGCAGAGTGGAGTTTCAGAGTGGAGCTTCAGAGTGGAGCTTCAGAGTGAAGCTTCAGAGTGGAGCTTCAGAGTGGAGCTTCAGAGTGGAGCGTCAGAGTGAAGATTCAGAGTGGAGCTTTAGAGTGCATATTCAGAGTGGAGTTTTAGAGTACAGATTCAGAGTAGAGATTCAGAGTGGAGCTTTAGAGTGCATATTCAGAGTGGAGCTTTAGAGTGCATATTCAGAGTGGAGCTTCAGAGTGGAGCTTCAGAGTGGAGCTTCAGAGTAAAGCTTCAGAGTGGAGGTTTAGAGTGGAGCTTTAGATTGCATATTCAGAGTGGAGCTTTAGAGTGCACATTCAGAGTGGAGCTTCAGAGTGGAGCTTCAGAGTGCAGAGTGGAGCTTCAGAGTGGAGCTTCAGAGTGGAGCTTCAGAGTAAAGCTTCAGAGTGGAGCTTTAGAGTGCATATTCAGAGTGGAGCTTTAGAGTGCAGATTCAGAGTGGAGCTTCAGAGTAAAGCTTCAGAGTGGAGCTTTAGAGTGCATATTCAGAGTGGAGCTTTAGAGTGCAGATTCAGAGTGGAGCTTCAGAGTGCAGATTCAGAGTGGAGCTTCAGAGTAAAGCTTCAGAGTGGAGCTTCATAGTGGAGCTTCAGAGTGGAGCTTCAGAGTGGAGCTTCAGAGTGAACATTCAGAGTGGAGCTTTAGAGTGCATATTTAGAGTGGAGCTTTAGAGTGCATATTCAGAGTGGAGCTTCAGAGTGCAGATTCAGAGTGGAGCTTCAGAGTGCAGATTCAGAGTGGAGCTTCAGAGTAAAGCTTCAGAGTGGAGCTTCATAGTGGAGCTTCAGAGTGGAGCTTCAGAGTGAAGCTTCAGAGTGGAGCTTTAGAGTGCATATTCAGAGTGGAGCTTTAGAGTGCAGATTCAGAGTGGAGATTCAGAGTGGAGCTTTAGAGTGCATATTCAGAGTGGAGCTTCAGAGTGGAGCTTCAGAGTGGAGCTTCAGAGTAAAGCTTCAGAGTGAACATTCAGAGTGGAGCTTTAGAGTGCATATTCAGAGTGGAGCTTTAGAGTGCAGCTTCAGAGTGGAGCTTCAGAGTGGAGCTTCAGAGTGGAGCTTCAGAGTGGAGCGTCAGAGTGGAGCTTCAGAGTGAAGCTTCAGAGTGGAGCTTCAGAGTGCAGAGTGGAGCTTCAGAGTGCAGAGTGAAGCTTCAGAGTGGAGCTTCAGAGTGCAGCTTCAGAGTGGAGCTTCAGAGTGGAGCTTCAGAGTGGAGCTTCAGAGTGCAGATTCAGAGTGGAGCTTCAGAGTGCAGATTCAGAATGGAGATTCAGAGTAAAGCTTTAGAATGCATATTTAGAGTGGAGCTTTAGAATGCAGATTCAGAGTGGAGCTTCAGAGTGCAGATTCAGAGTGGAGCTTCATAGTGCAGATTCAGAGTGGAGCTTCAGAGTAAAGCTTCAGAGTGGAGCTTCAGAGTGGAGCTTCAGAGTGAAGCCTCAGAGTGGAGCTTCAGAGTGCAGAGTGGAGCTTCAGAGTGCAGATTCAGAGTGGAGCTTTAGAGTGCATATTCAGAGTGGAGCTTCAGAGTGCAGATTCAGAGTGGAGCTTCAGAGTGAAGCTTCGGAGTGCAGAGTGGAGCTTCAGAGTGCAGAGTGAAGCTTCAGAGTGGAGCTTCAGAGTGCAGCTTCAGAGTGGAGCTTCAGAGTGGAGCTTCAGAGTGGAGCTTCAGAGTGCAGATTCAGAGTGGAGCTTCAGAGTGCAGATTCAGAATGGAGATTCAGAGTAAAGCTTTAGAATGCATATTTAGAGTGGAGCTTTAGAATGCAGATTCAGAGTGGAGCTTCAGAGTGCAGATTCAGAGTGGAGCTTCAGAGTGCAGATTCAGAGTGGAGTTTCAGAGTAAAGCTTCAGAGTGGAGCTTCAGAGTGGAGCTTCAGAGTGGAGCTTCAGAGTGGAGCTTCAGAGTGGAGCTTTAGAGTGAACATTAAGAGTGGAGCTTTAGAGTGCATATTCAGAGTGGAGCTTCAGAGTGGAGCTTCAGAGTGAAGCTTCAGAGTGGAGCTTCAGAGTGCAGAGTGGAGCTTCAGAGTGCAGATTCAGAGTGGAGCTTTAGAGTGCATATTCAGAGTGGAGCTTCAGAGTGCAGATTCAGAGTGGAGCTTTAGAGTGCAGATTCAGAGTGGAGCTTTAGAGTGCAGCTTCATAGTGGAGCTTCAGAGTGCAGAGTCAGACTGGAGCTTCAGAGTGGAGCTTCAGAGTGGAGCTTCAGAATGCAGAGTGGAGCTTTAGAGTGTAGAGTGTAGCTTCAGAGTGCAGAGTGGAGCTTCAGAGTGGAGCTTCAGATATATATATTTAAAAAGTAATTCCTGATTATTATGTGCAACAATAGTGCAACTGTGTTTTTCTGAGTGTTTAGACTGGTAGGCTCCCTGGTGTGCTATGTACATAGAAATTTCCTGGTATTGCTAGGCGAGTGCTCAATGCTACGACCTATCAACTCCCTTGTGTCTCCTATTAAACTGCATATCAAATTCAAACTCTTGGTTTCTCTAATAGGACAAATGATCTAAAGTATTTACAAGTGGAAAGGCAACATAAATTGAAATGCATAAAAAGAGCATGTTTGTAAAAAATGGAACATTACTTTTTGAAGTAGGCCTATCAAAACACCACCACTACCCATCTATTACAATGACTTGATGTCTAAAAGTATACGAAAAATAGAATGCAAGCACTTCAAATAATAGATTCATGAATAACCAGAATATGGCACAGGTTTTTTATTTACCAAACTGTTTCATAAGCAACACAAAACTATATGCCACATGTTGATTGCGCTATTTGGTAATGACATTGAGCCCTGAATCTCGCACATTCTAACACACAGGGATGTATTTGTGGTATTTTATTTAGTCATTCCCATGCAACGTGAGGCATGTGGAGCCTTCATTGAAGTTCAAAAAACAATTGAATGAACATATTGCTATTTTCCAGTTTCCTCCACTTTGTTATATTTTTAAAGATTCCCAGATGTTGACCTCCTTCTCCCTCTGTCACCTCCTGATCTCTCCTCCATTCTCATCCTTAGCCTTTAAAATCAACTCATGTGTACAAACTCAATAGACAGTGCACTACAGGCATAGATATTCTCTAACAGAACAGTAGAACGCTTCCTATAGAGCCTGGCTGCTACAGCAGACCATCAGATTATTTTCAAGAAACTTTACTGTTTTCATCAAATAACCACATAGCGACTATGTGACCTCAATTTCAATCAAAAACCACCATTTACCATCCATCAAACACATTGCTTTCAGCAGGCCTCCATCTAACATGCAGAAATTCTCTTTCTCCAACTCCGTAGTCCGTACCCATCCGTGGCATTTTCATTTAAAAGAAAACTTAAAAACTCTCCTTCAAATTCTGTGTATAACATTTTTATATATACTGACCGCAATGTTAATGTGTTTAGCTATGTGCATAGTATGTATAATGTCTTTTCTTGCCAACATTAGCTGTTGCAAACTGTTTGATAACCAACACAAAACTATATTCCACATGTTGATTGCGCTATTAGGTAAAGACATTGAGCCCTGAATCTCGCACCTCTAACACACGAGGATGTACTTGTGATATTTTATTTAGTGATTCCCATGCAATGCGAGGCATGTGGAGCCTTCATTGAAGTTCAAAAAACAAATGAATGAACATATTGCTATATCCCAGTTTTCTCCATTTTGTTATATTTTCAAAGATTTTAGATGTTGACCTCCCTCTCCCTCTGTCACCTCTCTGATCTCTCCCTTATTCTCATCCTTAGCCTTTAAAATCAACTCATAAGTTCAAACTCAATAGACAGTACACTACAAGTACAGATATTCTCTAATAGAACAGTAGAACGCTTCCCATAGAGCCTGGCTGCTACAGTAGACCATCAGACTATTTTCAAGAAACCTTATCGTTTTCATCAAATAACCACATAGCGACTATGTGTCCTAAATTCAATGAAAAACCACCATTTACCATTCATCAAACACATTGCTTTCAGCAGGCCTCCATCTAACATGCAGAAATTCTCTTTATATTTTGTATATGTCATACTTATATTTTATGTGTATCGTAACATAAATGTTATTAAGATTTTCTTTTGTGTGGTTGCGCGGCGCTTTATGTGCTATCTTGCTTGTATTTTACTACCGCGATCAGTAGCCAATCACATCTGTCGAATTGCATCACGTGATACAACGTGGTAATTGACGTAAGGTACGCAAACTCTTTAATACGAGTTTCGCGGCGTGTGAAGGAGTTGGCTGTTCCCGATGTTTTTCTTAATCGTAAGTAATATATATTTATGTAATTACTGTTTAAAATGCATGCATTAGATAACTATTTTATACTTGTACGTTAATGTAATTTTTAATGTTGATTATAATTATTATTTGGTTTTCTCCAATACGTAGGAGTACACGCATATAACATGTTGTAAGCATCGCATATGTTAATTAAGTTTAAAAAGAATGCGTGCTAAAAAATGTTAGTATGCTGTAATTGGGTATTTATTTGTACGTGTATTTTGCTCTTGGTAATGTATTTGTGCTCTTTTCTGATTGCTAACGTATCATAATATTGCTAACTTCTTTGTGCTGTATGGTAACGATATTTGCAAACAGTATATGTTACTTGTTTTATATAAATGCAATATTGACGTTTTTTAGTAAATTATGTATGTCGATGCATTTGCAACGTGCGGATCGACGTACAGTAGGCTAATTCTTTACTAATATTTACGGTCTTTGTTAAAGATTTTAACTGTTCGTGATTTGACTATTAATAGTAAGTAATATATCTTTGCATTTACGAAGGTATTTAAATGGATGCATGAAATAACTGTACAGTAAATAATAGTATGTAAGTGTTGTTCAAATGCCAATAATGAATATGTTTTGTGTAGGATGTTCCGTTAAATAAATGCCACGTGAATCTTTTATTTTTAAGGTATAAACACGTAATATTACTTTGACAATGGTGATTTCTATCGCTGCGTGGCGTTACGTATCTAAAAGCGTCGCATTTAAAAATGCCACGTGAATCTTTTATTTTTAAGGTATTTTGTTAAAAAACATATACGCATGTATAAACACGTAATATTACTTTGACAATGGTGATTTCTATCGCTGCGTGGCGTTACGTATCTAAAAGCGTCGCATTTTTTGAAGTGACGTCTTTTTAGTAGCCAATCACTATTGCCGTTTTGTATCACGTAATGCAACGTGCGGATTGACGTACAGTACGCTAAGTCTTTACTGCGATTTCAGGACTTTGTCGAAGATTTCAACTGTTCGTAATGCGAGTATTAATAGTAAGTAATAACTTTTTTGATATTTGTCGGTATTTAAATGGATGCATGAAGTAACTGTACATTAAATATTAGTATGTAAGCGTTGTTCGAATGTAATGTTTCTCGCGCATATTTAGACGCATGTGTAACTTACTGCTTTCTTACTGTCATAAAAATGCTTCTTCGATAATTATTGGAGTAAATACTTAAAAATAAATTTTAGCAGTATGCGAAATACAGTTTTAAAGTGGTATTACGTAAATTGTGTAGAACATCGAAGCGTGCTGTAAAAGTTTAGAACGATGCAATGCTTGTAAATTGCATACCATAAACTGACTTGTATGCACATTATCGTGCGTTTCAAATATAAAATCGCGATGCTTAGCAAAATAGTTACATGTATAAAAGCATTAAGATTTATTTTTTAAGCATTGCTAGTTTAGAATATCGAAGCGTGCTGTAAAACTTTGCTATGTCGTTAAAGCGTATTTTACATTTCAAAAAGTGACTTTTACACGAACGCGTGAAGAAATGTTTTCTAAATAACAATGCTTGTGATTATATTGGTATGTTTATTTATATATACTTGATGCATTTTTTACCCATTGCTACTTTATGTATGCTTGCAACAGCGACGGATCGTGGAGGGAGTTACGGCGGGGCAAGAGGGTGGGGAGGGGGAAGGGCAGGGCGGACGTTGCTAGGAACTGGCATATGGATAATTGCAGGTAAGTAAACAATTTAATTAATAAAACGAATTTCGTATTGCGCCTTGCATCGCAAAATACAATGCAGTGCGAGGTACAAAATTTGTTTTATTAATTAAATTGTTTACTTACCTGCAATTATCCATATGCCGTTTTTTAGCAACCTTCGCCCTGCCCCTCTCCCTCCCTACTCTCCTGCCCTACCGTAACTCCCTCCACGAGCCGTCGCTGCCTTGCAAAATATCTAATTTATAAAATTACGTACAAACAATCATTGATATCACTGTAAATATATAGCGAAGCTTGTTCAAATATTGGCTGTGTGGCGATTTTTACTTTGTAAAAGTATTTTCAATTGCATTTGTATTTCGAGATAACTGTCGAACACCTACTTCTATGAGTATTTTCAATCGCATTTGTATTTGTTAATAATTGTCGAACAGGTACTGCTATGTTAAGCATCGTATTTATTTTTGGGAATGCGTTTGCGAACATTAATAACGATCCTATGTTGTGCTAATTCCAAATTGTACCGATGTAAATATTGCCGAGGCGAATTGCAAGGAATATACTAAGTTGCGCAGTTCCATTTTGCTATTTTGCTTGCGGAAATATATAATTACATACTGGTTATATACTACCTTGGCTAACCTTGTCAAAGATAATTCTTGCTACTATATATAATTTTTTAATAGCATGAATTTACCTTCAAAAGTAAAGAATAATTTTAAACTGCGTAACCACTCACGTTTTATGGTGTCCAAATTTCTTGCGTTTGTTCCAAATTACGATTTTATTTCCTGTAGTCGTAAACGCCTTAGCCAAGTACTCCAAGTAATTTTGCTGTAAGGAAAATGTTGCAAATAATTATATGCACGTACATATAATAAGTTATAAGCTTTAAATAACATTCTAAAGTCGGACAGTCATAGTAATTATTAAGTATATTAATTTAAAGATGCTTTTTTTTCTTTAAGTAACCCAATGTAATGATCTAATCTGTACGCTATTGCTAAATTCTGTATAGTTATAATTTAAGGCTATTTTTACGAAAAAGTCGTTTAATAAGTCAAAAAGAAGCTTACCTTTTGCAATAGCAATTTGGAAATAATTCCAAATGTTTGTAAATGCGTAGTCGAAGTTTAGGAATAATCACAGAGCGCAATCCAAGAGAAGTTTGCTGACGCCAAGTACCAATGTCTGTACCAACTCTTTTGGGTTTCAGTTTAAGTAGGATCTTCTTATCTGATAAGAGTCTCCAAGGGCAATAAAATACAAAGGGTTGTTTAGAAAAAAATGCATAGGGTTAGTGAGAAAATGGGTAAGTGCGAAAAAGGCTGGCTGCTAAATGTCAATGGAAACGAAAAGGGCAAAGGCGAACGTTAAAGTTGTTGCAGTTTCGTTTCTTCAAATCGGACTACATTTTAGGAAATCTAAGTTAGTTTCTGTTTTACCCAAAGCATAATATTATATGCACTTATTCGTTATTAGTATATTAATAAATATGTTAACCTTTTTCAAAATAGCACAGCAAGAAAATATAACATGTAAATACATCGTATATTAATAGGCGTATTCGCATTAAATATGTGCAGTTAAATAGCTGCTTATTTATGAAAAGTCTGCACGTGTTCACATTTCTTTAAATCTAGTTAGTAAATATGTGCAGTTAAATAGCTGCTTATTTATGAAAAGTCTGCACGTGTTCACATTTCTTTAAATCTAGTTAGTCACATTGATATTTAAGTATTTCTGACAAATGTACTGTTGTCTCTGAGTAATGTGCTCATAATATAAGTAATGTTGAGTCATTTTTCGGATGTGTTTGTATTCCTCAGTGATGCGATCGTGTTTATAACTAATGTGATTTGTTCGTAATGTATTTGAGTTCTTAAATAATGTAATGCTTTTTGAGTATGATGTTGTTTTATCTTTGATTAATGAGGTGCTAATTTTGAGTGATATGGAATGTATCGAAATAATGTGGGAATGCTTATAAATGATGTGGCAGTATTATTCATATATGATAATGTGTCTGAGTAATGTAGTTATATCTCTAAATAATATCATAGTATTTTTTAATTATGTTACCGTGTTATGGTCTTGCTGGGTGGTGTGGACAGTGGTAAAGCAGAGTAATAACAAAGAATGCAAGTATTAATGCAGAGTGGAGATTGAGAGAGCAAGTGGTAATGTAGATTAATACTGCAATAATAGTGCATAATGCAGATGTGTAGTGCAGATTGAAGATTAGTAGTGCATATTGGAGAGTAATAATACAGAGTGCATAGTAATATGCAGAGAGTAGAGTTGTAATGAATAATATTAGAGCAGAGTGGTAGTGCAGAGTAGTAGCAGAATGGTAGTGCAGAGTGGTGGCGCAGAATGGTGGCGCAGAATGGTGGCACAGAGTGGTGGCGCAGAGTAGTGGCGCAGAGTGGTGGCGCAGAGTGGTGGCGCAGAGTGGTAACGCAGAGTAGCGGCGCAGAGTGGCGGCGGAGAGTGGCGGCACAGAGTGGTGGCGCAGAGTGGCGGCGCAGAGTGGCAGCGCAGAATGGCGGCGCAGAATGGTGGGGCAGAGTGGTGGCGCAGAGTGCTAGCGCAGAGTGGTAGCACAGAGTGGTGGCGCAGAGTGGTGGCGCAGAGTGGCACCGCAGAGTGGTGGCGCAGAGTGGTGGCACAGAGTGGCGACACAGAGTGGCGGCACAGAGTGGCGGCACAGAGTGGCGGCGCAGAATGGTGACGCAGAGTGGTGGCGCAGAGTGGTGGCGCAGAGTGGTGGCGCAGAGTGGTGGCGCAGAGTGGTGGCGCAGAGTGGTGGCGCAGAGTGGTGGCGCAGAGTGGCGCTGCAGGGTGGCGGCGCAGAGTGGCTGCGCAGAGTGGTGGCGCAGAGTGGTGGCGCAGAGTGGCGGCGCAGAGTGGCGGCGCAGAGTGGCGGCGCAGAGTGGTGGCGCAGAGTGGTGGCACAGAGTGCTGGCACAGAGTGGTGGCGCAGAGTGGTGGCGCAGAGTGGTGGCGCAGAGTGGTGGCGCAGAGTGGTGGCGCAGAGTGGTGGCGCAGAGTGGCAGCGCAGAGTGGCAGCGCAGAGTGGCGGTGCAGAGTGGTGGCGCAGAGTGGCGGCGCAGAGTGGTGGCGCAGAGTGGCAGCGCAGAGTGGCGGCGCAGAGTGGCGGCGCAGAGTGGCGGCGCAGAGTGGCGGCGCAGAGTGGTGGCGCAGAGTGGTGGCGCAGACTGGTAGCGCAGTGTTGTAGTGCAGAGTAGTATTGCACAGTGCATAGGGGTAATGCAAAATCGAAGTGGTATTGCAAAGTGGTAACACAGAGTAATATCACAATGTTTGGAGCTTCATAAAAACTCCCTCTTCTTTGGAGATGGTGTGAAGCAGCAATAGTTTCAGTGTGAATGTAAACTGGAAAATGCAAGTTTAAGGAGTTGATAGCAACTCAGACTCAAAAGCATAGAGATTTGTGTGTAGTTAAGAAGAGTATAGCAATGCATTGTTTAGAGACAGCAATCCTAGGCCTAGTAGGAGAATAAGAAGGCTTAGGTGCAAAATGCATTTTTAAACAGGGCAAAAAACATAGTTAAGTTATAGAGCAATGCAAAAAGGAAATATATGATGTGTAAGGAGAGCAGTCACGCAACAACAGGTAATTAAGAACTGGTGTTATCAATGCTAAATGTAGTAACAATGATTCTGGGCATTTGCTATGCGTGATCTTATTTAAAGTATGATAAACGGCGTTGTTACAGATAGTAAAAGTAAACATTTGTTTGACAACATCTCAGCTTGCTGACAGCTACAGCACATCCTCTAAGTTCTTGCAGGTGTACATTTCAGACAAAAGCCAACCCTAATGTTTAATGCAAACTACCTGATCTTTGGGTATAATGTGGAGCAACAAAGCTGCAAGCATACCCACGAAATGTAATTTACCGAAATAATTTTGAACTGTGTAGGAGAAGTTTAATGATAAATATAGAGTAGCTACATACTTTGTATTATTAAATAAAACAATGCTTTTTGTAATACGAAAGCCGAAAAAAGCAACGTGTGACACTCCCAAAACAGAAAGCAGACATGGCGCCTGGAAAGCGTCTTTTTAAGTATCGTTGTGACATGTAACACCACCCTTGCACAACAAACAGGAAAAACGAATTAGCATGTCACACTTGGTACTCCCCTCTATTTACAACTTTGGTTGTAAAGTAACATCAACAGAGAAATCCCACCAGGCCAGCCTCTGAGAATAGGAACTTTTAACTGAACTACATCTGGATTGTGTTGCTGTTTTTTTAAATTCATGCTGTAAGAACACATGTTACAGCAACGTGTTCTAAGCATATTAAATAAAGTTGCTTATGTACTTTTAATGCTACTGACTTCTGGGTAATTAGCATGCTACAGTGCTACGTTTTGCATGCTCTTTTAATTATATTTCCCAAAAGTGTACCACAAATAAATGGCATGCTTAAATTAAATGGAAGCTTCTGTTGTAAAGCACGCCGCATAACACATGTTAGAACACGTTCTTATAAGCATATTAAATAAAGTTGCCTCTGTCTTTTTAAAGGCAGTAACTTATGGCAAATTAAGTTAGACTTAGCATACTACAGTAGCACATTATGCGTGCTATTTTAATTATATTTCCCAAAAGTATATCACGAATGAATGCCACGCTTACATTAAATAAAAGCTTCCATTCAAAAGCCCCTACGTCTTAATTTTGTACCTCGGTCTTCCTATGAGCCAAAGTCTGTTAGATATACAGGCCGAACACCAGCTGCATCGAGTCTTGGCTTTCTCTCTCATGTGACACCCATGCCCTCCCTCTCGAATTGATAGCTGAACAATTGCCGTGAAACAAAGAAAACAATGTGCATACTTTAACATTAATTATGAAAGGATAGCACTTCTGTATACAATTTTAACCCAACGCTGGTTTTAACCAGACTTGCAAATCAATGTGCATGCAAACAGTTATAATGGCGCCAACAACATGCAAAGCACGATTAGACGCTTGTTGTACAAGATTTGCAAATGACTCTACGGGAAACCTCTAAAACGGCGCCAACTACAATATAAAGCCTTTAAAAAAATCACTGTGCAGGAAACGCCTACTATGGCGCCATAGACAACGAAAGCATTGCAAATTACTCTGCTGGTAACTCCTAATCCTGTGTGAATACTAAGCAAAGCACTGTTAAACACATAGGCTTACTCCAAAACATCGTGCTTATTTTGCACTAATCGTGCCCATTTTGCGCTAGTTACTGCTTTGTAAAAAAATAAAGCACGACATGCACTCCATTCAAAGTCCACCTCACTGTTTATATAAACTTAGCAGTAATCAAAAACACACTAAGTTTAATAAATATCAGCAAGTGTAGATTGATATTGCAGAGTGATAGTGCAGAGAATTAGTGTATAGTGGTAGTGCATTGCACAGAGTGGTAGTTCTTAGTGGTTCTGCAGAGCGCATAGTGGTAGTACAGACTGCAATCTGCATTGAATTATGGCTTCCCTTCTCATGCAACACCCATGCCCTCCCTTTGGAATTGATAACTGTTTTTTTACACACATGCTTTAACAACACATGTTAGAACACGTTGTTATAAGCACTGGTAGCGCAGACTAGTAGCGCAGGCTAGTAGTGCAGACTGGTACTGCAGACTAGTCGCAGACTGGTAGCGCAGACTGGTAGTGCAGACTGTTAGTGCACACTAGTAGGCAAGTAATAGTGAAGCGTTGTAGTGCAGAGTAGTATTGTACAGTGCATCGGGGTAATGCAGAATGCAGAGTGGTACTGCAAAGTAGTAGCACAGAGTAATATCACAATGTTTGGAGCTTAATAATGGCTCCCTCAGCTTTGGAGATGGTGTGAAGCAGCAATAGTTTCAGTGTGAATGTAAAGCGCAAAATGCAATATTAAGAAGTTGGTGGCAAATCAGACTCAAAAGCATTGAAATCTGTGTGTAGTTAAGATAAATATGGCAATGCATTGCTTAGAGACAGCAATCCTAGGACTAGTAAGAGAATAAGAAAGCCCAGGTGCAAAACGCATTTTTAAACAGGGCAGAAAACATAGTTAGCTTTACATTTTAGACAAAAAAGCAACCCTGGTATTTATTGCAAAGTTCCTGATGTTTGGGGATAATGTGGAGCAACAAAGCTGCAAGCATACCCACAAAATGTAATTTGCCGAAATAATTTTAAACTGTGCAGGAGAAATTTAATGAGAAATATAGAGTAGCTACATAGTTCGCATTATTACAGAAAGCAATGCTTTTTGTAATACGAAAGCCGAAAAAGACAACGTGTGACAATTCCAAAACAGAAAGCAGACATGGCGCCTGTAAAGCGTCTTTTTAAGTACCATTGTAACATGTAACACCACCCCTGCACAACAAACAGAAAAACAAATTAGCATGTCACACCGGGTAGTCTCCTCTATTTACAACCTTGGCTGTAAAGTAACAACAACAGAGAAATCCCAGCAGGCCAGCCGCTAAGAATAGGAACTTTTAAGTGAACTACATCTGGATTGTGTAGCTTTTTAAAATCATGCTGTAACAACACATGTTACAGCAACGTGTTCTAAGCATATTAAATAAAGTTGCCTATGTATTTTTAATGTTACTGACTCCTAGCTAATTGGCATGCTACAGTGCTATGTTTTGCGTGCTCTTTTAATTATATTTCCTAAAAGTGTATCACAAATAAATGCCACGCGTAAATTAAATGGAAGCTTCTGTTGTAAAGTTACCACGTCTTAATTTTGGTCTTCAGCCTTCCTATTAGCCAAAGTCTGTTAGATATAGAGGCAGAACTCCAATCTGCATTAAATCGTGGCTTTCCCTCTAATGCGACACCCATGCCCTCCCTTCAGAATTGATAAGTGTTTTTTACACACATGCTGTAACAACACATGTTAGAACACGTTCTTATAAGCATATTAAATAAAGTTGCCTATGTCTTTTTAAAGCAACTTACTTATGGCAAATTAAGTTAGACTTAGCATACTACAGTGGTACATTATGCGTGCTCTTTTAATTATATTTCCCAAAAGTGTATGACTCTACGGGAAACCTCTAACACGGCGCCAACTACAATAAAAGCCTTTCTAAAAATCACTCTGCAAAAAACGCCTACTATGGCGCCATAGACAACGAAAACACATAGGCTTACAGCAAAACATCGTGCCCATTTTGCGCTAGTTACTGTTTGAATGAAAAAAAGCACGATTTCCTAAAAGTGTATCACAAATAAATGCCACGCGTAAATTAAATGGAAGCTTCTGTTGTAAAGTTACCACGTCTTAATTTTGGTCTTCAGCCTTCCTATGAGCCAAAGTCTGTTAGATATAGAGGCAGAACTCCAATCTGCATTAAATCGTGGCTTTCCCTCTAATGCGACACCCATGCCCTCCCTTCAGAATTGATAAGTGTTTTTTACACACATGCTGTAACAACACATGTTAAAACACGTTCTTATAAGCATATTAAATAAAGTTGCCTATGTCTTTTTAAAGCAACTTCCTTATGGCAAATTAAGTTAGACTTAGCATACTACAGTGGTACATTATGCGTGCTCTTTTAATTATATTTCCCAAAAGTGTATGACTCTACGGGAAACCTCTAACACGGCGCCAACTACAATAAAAGCCTTTCTAAAAATCACTCTGCAAAAAACGCCTACTATGGCGCCATAGACAACGAAAACACATAGGCTTACAGCAAAACATCGTGCCCATTTTGCGCTAGTTACTGTTTGAATGAAAAAAAGCACGACACGCACTCCATTCAAGAAAACGATGTGCATACTTTAACAGTAATTATGAAGAGATGGCACTTCTCTATACGATTTTAACCTCACGCTGGTTTTAACCAGACTTGCAAATCACTGCCCATGCAAAAAGTTTTAATGGCGCCAACAACATGCAAAACACGATTAGACGCTTGTTGTCCAACACTTGCAAATGACTCTACAGGAAACCTCTAACACGGCGCCAACTACAATAAAAGCCTTTCTAAAAATCACTCTGCAAAAAACGCCTACTATGGCGCCATAGACAACGAAAACACATAAGCTTACACCAAAACATCGTGCCCATTTTGCGCTAGTTACTGTTTGGATGAAAAAAAGCACGACACGCACTCCATTCAAAGTCCGCCTCACTACTTATATAAAGTCAGCATTCGGTAAAATAACATATAACATCGTGTCCATTTTGCGATAGTTACTGTTTGGGGAAAACTTTGCGATAGTTACTGTTTGGGGAAAAAAAGCACAACAACACGCACTATAATGAAAATGCAAGCTTAACAAATGTTGGCAAGTAATTGCGACGAAATACAACAAACGTGTAGCATTAAAAACATCATGTACCAGGACGCACATGCAAAAAGTTATAATGGCGCCAACAACATGCAAAACACGATTTGACGCTTTACAAACCTCTAACAGGGAGGTGTGGCTCACTGGTTAGAGGCGGCAGACCCGAGTGCAGAGAACGGCCCGGGACCAGGGTTCGATTCCCGACGCGGCAGGGTCTTGGACCAGGATCAGCGGACTGATAATTCTCGCATCGGTGCCCACTCCGACCGGGGAGCACACTCGGCAACTCTGGGCATTAGCTTGCCTCATCTCTACAACGGCCCCCCACAGACGCCAGGGATGCCTGGTTTCACCCTGGAGATACCCAGAAAAGGGACCATCTCACAGGGAAAACCAGGACGGGTTCCCCAGCGGTCTACAGCGCCGGGACACTCGGGTAGAGTAACTGTGCGCTATACAAGTATCCCACATTTACATTTACATTTACATTTACATATAACACGGCGCCAACTACAAAAAAAGCCTTCCTAAAAATCACTCTGCAGAAAACGCCTACTATGGCACCATAGACAACAAAAGCATTGCAAATTACTTTGCTTAAAACTACTAATACTGCGAGCTTTTGGAAAATGCACCAGGACGTAAAATGTATCAAATCTGTAATGACTGCTGAAGCGCACGGTCTTGTGGACGCACACAGTAAAATGTATCAAATTTGTAATGACTGCTGAAGCGCCCGGTCTTGTGGACGCACACAGTGAAATGTATCAAATGTGTAATCACTGCTGAAGCGCGCGGTCTTGTGCGCGTGGCCAACGGAAATCGCCTCCTTGAAGAGGCAAAGCGCGTGACAGACACTGTCTCCTGGGAAGCATGGTCCCTGACATAAGATCTCGGCGAGTACAGCGCTGACGCGCTGTATCGCTACGAGACCTAAAAAGGGATCAAGACTGCAACCCGGTAACTACAGACAAATCGCTTTGCTGGATGCCACTGGAAAGATCTTCACGGCAGAAGTCCTGGATCAACATAAAAACTGGGCCTTTTCATCTGGATTGATCCCTCGATATCAAGCTGGCTTTAGACCAAAGCATTCAGTCACGGACAATATTGCCATCCTTCAAACTATCATAGATAAATATGTGTCCATCAAATCTCAGGCTGTTTACGCAGCTTTCATCGACTTTTCGACTGCGTTCGATAGGGTGGACAGGAGAATACTCTGGGAAAAACTTAGTAAAATGGGTATCCCTGACCAGTTACTACGAATAATAATATCACTGCATACAGACACCTGGTGCCAGGTACAAATGGGGAGAGAAAAGGGCTTAACCAGCCCTATCCCAACCCCCAATGGCCTCAAACAGGGATGTCTCCTTGCTCCCCTACTCTTTTCACTCTATCTCAGTGATATGCCTCAATGTCTCCAGCAAGCTTGCAATTTTCCACCAAAAGTTGCCTCCCATAACATACATACACTGTTATACGCAGACGATATCGTCATATTAGATTTAACACCATTTGGACTACAAAACAATCTCCAGGCACTGAACAAATACACGGAGGAAAACTACTTAATCCCTAACATTACCAAAACAAAAATAGTTTCTTTTTCAGGAAAGAAAAAGAGTTCTAAATATAACTGGACCCTTGGGGAAGACAAGGTGGAAGAAGTAAATGAATACACCTATCTAGGCAGGATCTTCACCATGTCTCTACAAAATCGGCCACATACTGTGAACCTGACCAAGAAAGCTGATGTACACGCGGGAGCTCTCGCAAGACTTTACGCAGCGTCAGGACACAGGCATTTCTCTTCTCTGCTCAAGGTATATAGTGTTAAGATACCGCCTGTACTATCATATGCCTTGGAATATATCCCCATAAACCAGTGGAACTTCCTAGACCTAAAAGAAGGAAAAATATTACGGAGACTAATGAAGGTGTCACAGGCCGTTCCAATACAAGCTCTTCGTCTCGAGTTCTCATGAACCAGCTCCTATTCTCGAGGAATTGCTAATGTCATCAGGTGGGCATATAATCTCCTGCACGCTGAGGAAGGAACTCTTCGATCTCTGCTCAAAACAGAAACAATTGATCGTGACTCATCTAAACATGTCTTTAAGAAAAACATGTCAGTTGCCTTTAAGCTAGCGGAGATTAATATCGATTTGCTGCTAGCTTGGACACCATCCCAACTTAAACTCTTTTTGAAACATTTCACCTCAAGGCTGAGTTTTGATCTAGACCTTTTGCATTGTTCTAAACTATCTACATATAAGAATTTTACTGAAACTATAACATACAAGAAAACTCAACAGTACATTGCTTTCAACCTAAATCATTCTGTCAGGAGAGCGATTGTTCTGTTCCGGTTCAGTATTTTACCAGTTAAAACTATAACAGCCAAATGGCACTTAAAGGAAAACTCTAAATGTAATCTGTGTAATGGAGGAGAGCAAGATGTCGAGCATCTAATGTTTGCCTGTTTAAATCCAAAGGTGGTAACTGCAAGAAAGCGGTATTTGCAAGCCACATACATTAAATGTAGGATTAACTCAGCAAAGGAACTGATCACTCTATGTAAATTCCCGCCAAATGAATTTGTTTGTTATAATTTTTATAAATTTTTAAAATCTTTTTTAACATTGTATTAGCATAAGAAATTTTTACTGTCGGAAATAACCTGTATTTTATGTTAAAATATTTGTGGTCCTCAGTTGAGTACCAAAGCAAATAAAAAATAAAATAAACTTGAAACTTAATAAGGAGGGTGGTTCCCAAAATGGTAACAAGAAGAAGAAGAATGATGGCCCAAAGAAACCTTGGTGTAATACTTGTAAGTCCACTTCCCACTGGGGGAGTGAATGCACCAAGAAAAATCCAGTTCCAACTACTGCAGCTCCTAAAGCACCTGCACCCCCTAGTACAGTCAGCAGTGGTGGTACACAACCTAAGGGTATAGTAGGGTTGACCCTGGGTACTGAGATGGCGTCTTGCCTAGTCAGAATCCCCACTCAGGCAGTTCTGCTCTATGATGTGGACATGGCTATGCCCACTACTATGAGTCCCAGAAACTTGGGCAAGTATAGACAGACGCCTTTAATTAATGAGAAACTGGCTCAGGCCTACAGAGACACATGTGCCAGTGTCACTATGGTGACACCTAACTTTGTGGACCCTGGACAAATTGTACTAGGTGAGAATTACCTAGTGACCAATGCAAGCAATGCCACTACTACACATAGTGTGGCTTTTGTTAACTTCTTCTGGGGAGGGGTAACTGGCCTCAAGAAAGTTGTTGTGAGTGCAGACCTGCCAGTAGACTGTCTGTTGGGCAATGATCTAGAGACTCAGTTTGGTCAGAGGTGGAGTACAGGACTCATGCAGAAATGCTAGGGATATCAGCACATGTCCTTGCTGTAACCAGAACTCAGGCAAAGAAGTGCCTACCTGAACCTGTGGTGGATCTTGAAACTATAGACCAACCACAATCCAAGAGAAGGAGCAAGAGGGTTAAGGCTGTGCCTTCCCACTTGCCCCAGTTTGAGGATCAGCTCTCACAGGAGACTGATTCTGAGATCCAAGAGGAGACTGTCTCTGAAGAACTTGAACCTGATCAGGTTGAGTTTCTGGGGACAGGGGGACCCTCGAGGGTACACCTGGGGCAGGCCCAATTAGATTGCCCTTCCCTTGAACCCATCCGACAGCAAGCTGCTGCTGAGGCTGCTGGGAATGCTCAAGGTACCCATAGAGTGTATTGGGATGATGGGCTCCTTTATTCAGAGGCTAGAGACCCCAAGCCTGGTGCCACCAGGAGGTTGGTCATACCTTTGCAATTTAGGGGCTTCCTTCTTACCTTGGCCCATGATATTCCCCTTGCAGGACACTTAGGCCAGAACAAGACTTGGGACAGGCTTGTCCCTCACTTTCACTGGCCTCATATGTCAGAAAATGTCAAGGAGTTTTGTCGCTCCTGTGTCACTTGCCAAGCCAGTGGTAAGTCAGGTGGCACAACAAAGGCCCCCCCTGATACCACTACCTGTGGTGGGGGTACCCTTTGAAAGAGTTGGAATAAATATTGTGGGTCCCATGGATCCTCAAACAGCATCTGGGCACAGATTTATACTGGTGGTAGTGGCTCATGCCACCAGGTACCCAGAGGCAATTCCCCTGAGGACCACAACAGCTCCTGTTGTGGCAAGGGCCCTTCTTGCAGTTTTCTCAAGAGTGGGCTTTCCAAAGGAGGTTCTTTCAGACAGAGGTACCAACTTCATGTCTGGATACTTGAAAGCAATGTGGAAAGAGTGTGGAGTAAACTATAAGTTTACCACACCCTATCATCAGTGCAATGGGCTTGTTGAAAGGTTCAACAAGACCCTAAAGGGAATGATAAAAGGGTTACCTGAGAAGCTTAGGCGACAATGGGACAACCTTTTACCCTGCTTGCTCTTTGCTTACAGAGATGTCCCACAGAAGGGGGTTGGCTGCAGCCCTTTTGAACTTATGTTTGGCCACCCTGTGAGGGGTCCATTGTGTCTAGTGAAGGAAGGATGGGAGTTGCCTCTCAAAAAGCCTAAGCTAGATGTTGTGGACTATGTACTTGGTCTCCGCTCCAGGATGGCTAAGTACATGGAAAGAGCATCCAAAAACCTGGAGGCCAGTCTAGAATTAAAGAAAGCTTGGCATGACCAAAAGGCTGTTCTGGTTGAGTTCCAGCCAGGGCAGAAGGTGTGGGTGTTGGAGCCAGTGGCCCCAGCAGCTCTCTAGGACAAATGGTCTGGACCCCACACCATCATTGAAAAGAAGGGAGAGGTCACCTATTTGGTTGACCTTGGAACCCCTAGGAGCCCCCACAGGGTGCTCCATGTTAACAGATTGAAAGCATTTGTTGACAGGGAGGACATGAGCCTGCTCATGGCCACAGATGGGGAACAGGAGGAAGAGAGTGACCCTCTCCCAGACTTGTTGTCCCAGAACCCTGAAGATGGTTCAGTTGATGGAGTAGCCTTGGCAGGCATCCTCACTGACCAGCAACAGATGGACTGAAGACAGGTGTTGCAGGCCAATAGACATATGTTTTCTCTCACACCCAGTCAAACTAACTGGTGCACCCATGAGGTGGACACTGGTGACAGTCTGCCTGTGAAGAATAAAATCTACAGGCAACCTGACCACGTCAGGGATTGTATAAAGGCTGAGGTGCAAAAGATGCTTGAACTTGGAGTGATTGAGCCATAAGAGAGCCCATGGGCCAGCCCAGTAGTCCTTGTGCCAAAACCCCATACCAAAAATGGAAAGAGAGAAATGAGGTTTTGTGTGGACTACAGAGTTCTCAATGCTGTCACTAGGACAGATGCTCATCCCATTCCAAGGGCAGATGAGCTCATTGATAAATTGGCTTCTGCCAAATTTCTGAGCACATTTGATTTGACAGCTGGCTATTGGCAGATCAGGTTAGCTGAAGAGTCTAAAGCCAAAACAGCATTCTCTACCCCTAGTGGACATTATCAGTTTGTGGTAATGCCCTTTGGTTTGAAGATTGCACCTGCCACCTTCCAAAGGTTGGTGAATCAAGTCCTTGCTGGGTTGGATGACTTTTGCGCAGCATATCTAGATGATATTGCTGTCTTTAGCTCCACCTGGGAGGGTCACCTGATCCACCTGAAGAAGGTTCTGTAAGCCCTGCAAAAGGCAGGCCTGACTATCAAGGCTACCAAGTGCCAGACAGGGCAGAGCAAGGTTGTGTACCTGGGCCACCTAGTAGGTGGGGGTCAGGTTCAACCACTGGAGAGTAAGATCCAGACCATAATGGACTGGGCTCCTCCAACTACCCAGACACAAGTCAGAGCCTTCTTGGCCTGACTGGGTATTACAGGAAGTTTGTAAAGAACTATGGGTCCATTGTGACACCATTAAATGTTTGACATCCAAGAAGATGCCCAAAAAGGTTCAGTGGACAGTTAGCTGTCAAAAGGCATTTGATGACCTGAAGAAGGCCATGTGCTCTGCACCTATCCTGAAGAGTCCTGACTACTCCAAACAGTTAATTGTTCAAACAGACGCTTCTGAGTTGGGGGTGGGAGCTGTGGTTTCACAACTTAATGTAGATGGTCAAGACCAGCCCATTGCTTTTATTAGCAGAAGGCTGACCCCCAGGGAGAAACGTTGGTCAGCTATTGAGATGGAGGCCTTTGCTGTGGTTTGGGCCCTGAATAAGTTGAGGCCATACTTGTTTGGAACTCACTTCCTAATTCAGACAGACCATAAGCCCCTCTTGTGGCTAAATCAGATGAATGGTGAAAACCCCAAACTACTCAGGTGGTCCATTTCCCTACAGGGGATGGACTTTACAGTGGAGTACCGCCCAGGGGCTGACCATGGTAATGCAGATGGTCTCTCCAGGTACTTCCACTTAGAACATGAAGACTTATCTGGTCAAGGTTAAGTTTAATGTCCCTGCGTTTGGGGGGGGGGGGGGGGGTTGTGTAGGAGAGTAGGGTCTGCTATCCTATGGTCACCCCAATTTTTGCTTTTTGCTTCACTGGTTTTCGACTTAATATGGCTGTGGGCCTGCTAATCAGACCCACAGCCTGCTGTTCTCTCTCTAAATTCACAGACATGTACTATAGGTACATAACCAAATTGGTACTGGACACCTTGTCAGCCCCTATACAGTGCACCAGGTGCATCCAAGGCCTACCAGGGGCTGCCGCATAGCTTTTGCCACCCCTGGCTGGTTCTTAAATTGACACAACTGGCTGATCACTCAGCTGGGGCAAGTTGGTGTAATCACCTCTTGCTTAGATATAGTATACCTATATCTAAACCTATATCTGGACACATATAAACCTATAAGTCACTCCTATGGCAGGCCTTATCAATCCTGAAGGCAGAGTGCGTGGTTTAACGTGAGATGGTGCTCCAGCATGAGCTGAGCCTGTCTGCAGCTGTTGGGAACAACTCCCTAAGCTGTTCCGGGATAATGCCATACCATATACTCTTAAATGCATTATAATCCATCGCGGTTATGTGCTAACTTTGGTTTGGCTTTATCAAAACATGTCATGTAAGGTGTCATACAATTTGGAATACTATCCCCTCGACAGTCCTGTTGATGGGGATAGCATTCCACCCTTCTAGAGGGAGAAGACATGTTACTTTACTGAAACGCGGTTAATCCTAACCAGAGCCTCAGCATCACAAAATGGATGCTGCTGCCACCGACACAAGTGTGACCTCCTGCTGCTGACCGAAACTTGGCAGTGGAGGCCTTGACAAAGGGTTTTCTGTCGCGGGGAGGTGCTACACCACCCCAGACAGGAGATAGTGTATTGGGGCAGGGAGGGCTGAATGAAATCAGACAGTGCCTGGGGCGCACAAGGCTTCCCCTTGCAGAATCCGGTCAAACCGGTTCTGGGGCACAACAGCCCCAGTCCCAGCGCGACCCTGGACAAAGGGAAAGGTGTGTAACCACCCCTTTCCTGGTTGCCACCCATAGGAGGGACCTAGCAGGTAATCCAGCCCCCTAGTTTGGTATAAGAATGGGAGCAGTGCCAACGCACTCAGATTATCCTGACTGAAACTTATGAAACAAAACTCTGGACCCTTCGACATCCTACTCGACGTAGAAGACTGAAGAATCTCCCTTGTGGTCAGGGAGTGACCACCCTGTGCATCAGGCACCATCCAGCACCTTGACGTTGCTTTGTTGCAGTTCCCGCCGGAACTCGAGCTACAGAGTTCAACAAGACCCAGCGTGCCTGCCTTCTAACAGCCCGATCCACAGTCCCTGCAGAGTTGAGACCTGTGGAGGCGATCTGAAGCGTTGGGCCCGCCATCTTGGAAAGACCACGAGGCGCTGACCATGCAGCATCCGAGGCCCCCTCGAAGCTGTGCATTGAGGTTTGAGAAGCCCCAGCCCTGAGCCTCTCTTGCACCGAAGCTCACCCCTCTACACTCACCGAGTGCTGCGTGGAGCCCTTCTGCATCTTTTGGCTCAACGCGTTGGCCCGGTCACTTGCCCGTTGGCTTGTGGCCCCTGTGCCGACAAACTTTGAAAACTGACTTGTGAGTCTGGTTGCTCTAGACTTGCACTCGCTCCCCAGAAAAGGAGTACCCACTCTGAACCTCCTGGTTTGAGTGGTAAGCCATCTTCGAATCCTGCGTGGGTTGCGCTTGGCAAGGGTTGTTTGCTCCAATCCGGAAGCCGACACCGCCGCCAGCGAGAGCCTGCGTGGGACAGCTCGTGATCCACTCCTGGACATCCTCCCTCGGTGCCCTAGAGTCCACGTGGCAGCGGAGAGAAGCTTCACAACAGCGACCTGAAAGCGCCTGACATTGCCTGGTTCCTTCCTGGTTCCACCCTGGTCATTTCTGAGTGACCCAGACCCTGTCCCATCTACTTTCTGATCATCGTTATCTTCGATCTACCCTTGGATCGCACCGGCCACTTCTCTTCTCGACGCCTGCAGCATCTTCAGCTCCAAGCACCATCAACCTGCGTGACGAAACACGACACTACTTCGCACCTGTGCACCCGCTTCCTGTGAGTGAGGTAACTCAGCAGCGCCGGTGTTCCTACACTGGTACACACCTCTAGTGTATGTGTCTAAAGTTTCGTCCTTCTAGGTTAAGCGGAAGTCTCCTTTAACAGTACCTTCATAACTTTTACGCACCATTGACTTTGCATTGGTGCATGTGTGTGCTTTAAGCGCTGCACCCGAATCTCGCGTGCTTTTCCCGACTTCAGCATTGCTAGTCCCGACTGCTCCCAGCTATTCCCTAGGCCCTAGGCCTAACCACTGTTTGATTGGTATCTCTTATACCAATATATGGTTTGCGTGGCCCCTGGGCCTCATCCATAATTGTGCAACTTTTATATGTTTAACCTTGCTTTTGTTTAAACGCTTGTGCCTCTGCACTCATAAAGAGTACAGAGGATTATTCTAGTAATAAATGCATATATTTTTATAATATATAACTTGTGTGGTGTTCTTTCATTTGATATTACAGGATTGTGATTGGTAAAACAGCTCGCTTAACACGACCTCTTGAGTTAAGCCTTTAAGGCTGCTTAGTCCATGCTACCCTTAGGATAGCTTGTCTATAAGGTTGACTTACAACCATCACCATAAGGGATTGTTTGGACTGATACGAGGTGCCCCCAGAATTGGAGACATCTTATATCAGGCCAACTTCTCACAGTGGCGAACTTGTAAGTCTTGCCCCACCGGAAAAAATGTTGAAACCTCCGGTGGGGCAAGATTGGAATCAAGAGGTAGGCGTCCTTGAGGTCATGACACATTATCCAGTCCCGTGGTTTGAAGATATCCCGCAGTATGTCTATCCCCTCCATATTGGAGTGGCGGTAGACTAGCCTCTCGTTGAATTCACGTAGGTTGATGACCTGGCACTGGCCTCCATACGCCACACCTACCTGGAAGAGATTGCTGATAAACCCTCTGGGGTGCATAGTTAGAGAGACAGTGCCTTTGGTCAGGACAGACTTTACCTCCTCGTCCACTAGAGCCAACTCTGCCGCTGAAACGTTGATGGGTCACGGGAATTCAGCTTGTGTGGGAGTCCCATGAAACTCTATCAGAAACCCTTGTATTGTCTGTAGTACCCATGCGTCTCCCATTATGGAAGTCCAGGCCCAGAAATTTTTTTCCTGCCGGCCCCCTACTTTTACGAAGGAAGAAGGGAAAACACTGACTGGCATTGCTGGAGGCACCTGTGCCAATGACTGCTCTGCCTCGTCGCCCTCTGGTGGGGTAAAAAGTAGCGACTATGGCTTGATCTTGCTACTGGCATTGGTGGGAGCCTTGCCCTCTGGGGTTATATTGGTTATTGGGTCAGTCCGCCCCACGGAAAACCCAGGAGTTGAAGACCTGTTTAATGGAGGACTGTGCCTTCTCCAGGGAGGTGAGAGTATTAATGAACCTCCCCAACTCCTTGATAAAGGGTTTGCCAAAGGCCCCCTTGTGCAATGGGACCCGTCTCCGAGTCAGCAAAGTCCCTGAGTTTGGGGTTCACTATAATTAGAAAGGAGCATTGTCTCTCGTTAGATAACACACAGTTTGCGTTCCCCAAGAAGACAATAGCATGCTGTGCCCAAGCAGAGAGGGTATCAAGGGAAATCAGGAAGCCCAATGTCTTGGCCTCCTCTGACATGCCCAGTATTTTCATTAATGGGTCCAGGGAATCCAGAAGCTTGTCCTGGCTAGCCCGTCAGGACCTGTCTGTCCCTTTCTTAGGGTCCATAATGAATTTATGTAAGAAGGTGGCCACCCAGGGGTCTATGTCGGGTGTCAGTGCCGCTCTGCCCTCCAGGGAGGGGCAGGGACACTTGACCCTTAGGCAGTTCTGTGAGTTATTCTCCAAGGGTTTCCGAATGCAGCCCGCCACGTACTGTGTGACCTTCTCCGACGGAGCCCATTTTCAAAGACCTCTATTGAAGGATCTTATCCTGGTCAAACATATTGCAGTAGAGCCCTTGGCTGTCAGTGGTGGGGGGAGGTTAGCCAGGTGCTTAAAAGAGTGGGGTCAGGGCCTAGAGGGGCCTACATCATCATTCATGTCCCAAGGGCCTTCGTCAGCCGGAGCGGGTGGGGACTCTGGGGCCAGGGTGTTTGAAAACAGTCCAGCGGGGTCCCAAGATGGCAGAGGGGCAGGGGGGAATTACTGGCTAGGAATTGCTGCTGAAATCTGGCAAATGCTTTGAGATCTACTCCCACCTCGGGGAGATGCTTCGCTAATGGCAGCAGGTTCAAATACGGGGCCTGGGGGTTTCAGTGGACAGCAGGGGTGCTGCAGGGCCTGAAGCAACCCCTGTCATCTTTTCCCAGGCCAGCGCTATTTGGCAGGAGAGGCGCTCCTCCAATGGTGCCATGGCGTCCGAGACTGCCCTATAGATCGATGCCACTACTGAATCATAGAAATCATCGTCCTAAGGGAGCCCTCCCAGAGCATCCTCCTCCCCCTGGGTGTAATTGAAGGACTCCATACCTGGGTGAAAACCCCACTAGCCCTCCCAATGTTATGCATAGGGCAGGCCCTTCACTGAGGGTGAACTACAATGTGTTGGGGGAAATGGACACTGAAATTGTGTCAGTTACTGGTGGCTTCGTGTCAGCCTTGACTTTAGTGTGGAGCAAACTTCACCTTTACTGGGCAAAAGCCTGAGGACAACACAACCCTGGTGCACACAGAGATTGGGGTACTTTGGGAGGGGGGTCCCAACAGGTCAGAGGCCTGCTACACAAATACAGACTCCCTCCTAGGGGAGCGTCAGGCACACATGTGCTGTCCACACTACAGACCCTTGACAGGGCGTAAGGAATTCTTCGCCTAACCAGCAGTAAGGACCCTGAGCAGGGCATCTCACTCCAGATGGCAAGGCTCCAGCATTGCGGCGCGCAGCTCTGACTCCTTGTTTAATGCGTGGAATGCGGAGTGCGCTTTTCATCCAGTCACCGCCAATTAGGCGTCCTCTGGCTGCTGGAGGACCGCATTGCGAATGAAAGGCCTGAAAATCACATATTCAAATATAGTATACAATATAAACAAAACGGGCATAAAGCAATTCTGTGTGAACACGGTTGGCAAATTAGCATGCACAAGAGGCTATTGGGGTTCAACAAAACATTAATAACTCTATTTTTTAGATAGCTTAATCCTCGCCTCTGCTCCTGCCGTAGAATTATCATTATGGTACTTTGTGTTCGGTATGAGAGGCTATAAGGTGATGTGCTCATTTAATATAATTGGACCTAGCACAGTTGTTGAGATTTGTGTAGAAGTTTTACAATCAAGCCTCTTTCTTTTGCTATACTTAGTATTGGACTAATATTTGGAATTTATATTACATGGTGTGCATCCTGGATTAGATTGCTCTCGGGGTGTAAATATAGGGATTAGTAAAACAAAATTAAAACGATTTGATATGTATAATTAATTATATCAACACTTACTCAGCAGAAAGATTCTTTTTGGATTGATTCAAAGTGTTTAAATCATTTTTAAGTAAAATTTAGTTTTCCAAACTGTAGGAGAGTAGGGTCTACTTCCTATGGTTACCCCCACTTTTTGCTGTGATTCTCTGGTTTTTCGACTTTAGTCTGGCTATGGCACTATTAATCAGGCCCCCTAGCCTAGCTCTTCTCTCTCTAAATTGATACCATGTACTTTAGGTACATACCAGATTGGTTACTGGGTCACCCTTGTGAGCCCCTGTATAGTGTACCCTAGGTACCCAGGGCATAGGTGCACCCTAGACCTACCAGGGCCTGCAGCATGTATTGTGCCAACCCTGGTTTGCCTTCCAAACTGACACCACAGGTCTGTTCACACAGCCTGGGTAAGGTGGTGTAATCACCCCTTACTTAGATATAGTATACCTATATCTATATACCTATATAGACACATATACGCCTATAAGCCACTCCTAAGGCAGACCTCGACAATCTTGGAGGTAGAGTGCTTGGTAAGAGGGTGCCCTAGCATGAGCTGAGCCCCTCTGCAGCTTTCGGAACCATCTCCTTATAGCTGTTCTATGATATAGCCATACCATAAACTCTTAAGTGCATTATAATCCTCGTGGTTAATGCTAACTTTGTTTGGCTTTATCGAAACATGTCGTGTAAGGTGTCAAACACTTTGGAATACTACCCCCCCACCAGTTCTGGTGGCGGGGGTAGCATTCCACCCTTCTACAGGGAGAAGACATGTAGTTACTGGTAACCTGGTTACAGTTAAACAGAGCCTCAGCATCACAAAATGGATTCTGCTGCCACAGACACAAGTCTGCCCTCCTGCTGCTGGACGAAACTCTGGCAGGGGAGGCCTGGACGATAGGTTTCCTGTCCAAGTAGGTGCTGGCACCTCCCCAGACAGGCTTTTTGTGTATTGGGGCAGGGAGGGCTGCATTCAGTGAATGCTTTCCAGACACTGCCTGGGGCACACTAGGTGCTCCATGCATTTCCCTTTTCAAACCGGTTGCTGGGGCACTTTGCCCCAGCTTTGGCGCAAAACTGGACAAAGTGAAAGGGGTGTAACCACCCCCTTCCCAGGTCCACCCATAGGAGGGACCTTAAAGGTAGTCCAGCCCCTAAACTTAGTATAAGTGTAGGAACCCAGTCCCTAGGACTTTAGATTACCCTTGACGAAAAACTGAAACATATATCCTGGACCTTCGACATTCCATTTCGATTGGAACATGGAAGACATTTCCCTTGTGGTCAAGCAGTGACCACCCTGTTCAAACAGGCACCAACAGCAACTTTGCCAGTCTGCATTTTTGAGGCTCCCGCTGGATCCCAAAGAATCTGCGACACAGACCATAAACTTCCAGACATCTCTGACCCTGATCTTCGCTCACAGCAAAGCTGAGGCTCGTGGCGGACACAAGAGACGTGGGACCGGAACTCCTGAACATCCTGCATTTTGCAAGCTGCACTCACTTCACGAGGTAACTTGAAGTCGTGCATTAGGGTGCTTGAAGCCCCAGACCCGAACACCATTTGCACCCAAGCTCAGAGGCCCCCACTCCACAAGTGTCCTGTGGGCCCTGCTTTTGCATTTCAGCTTGATGCGTCTTCTCGGTTCCTATTCCATTGGCTAGTGAGCCCCTGGAAGACTCATTTTGAATCAAACTTGCTTTCCTGGTTGCTCCTGGTTTGCTCCAGCTTTTCTACAAAGGAGAAGCACTCCAAACCTTGCTGATCTGCAACAAAGTCAATCTTGACATTCTGCATGGATTGCATTTGCCAAGGCTTGTTGGGTCAAACCCGGATACTGATACCGCAGTCAACTAGATCCTTTATGGGACAGCTCGAATCCAGCTTCTGGTTGTTGTCAACACCTCCTGGACCTCGTGGCTGAAGAGACAAGCTTCACCTTTTCACCTGAAATCACCCAACATTGTCTGGCAGCTTTCCATCGCTATCCTGGTCACTGGCAAGTGACTCAGACTCTGTCCTTTCTGCTTTCAGGTTCTTCAGATCTTTGATTCACCCTTGGATTAACCTGGACACTTTTCCTCTGGTCGCCTGCAGCACTTCAATGCAGCTCTCTATCTAAATCGACGACGAAACCGAACATCAAAAGACATCTATGCACCCGGCTTCCATGGGTGAGGTAACACGAGTACTCTGGTAGTCTTAAGAGTATTGGCCCTCCTAGTGTCCAAGTCTAAAAGGGTTCCATCGTAGTCCATCAGGTAGTACCCTTAAATTGTAAATTTGTAACTTGTTCCTTTCCCATAGAAAGTCAATGGTAACCAGCAGCTGTGTTTAGACACTGCATGCGTCTCCAGTGGGCCTGCTACTTGCTAACCTTTGGTTGTTTAGAGTAGCCACAGCAATTCCACAGGCCCCAGGCCTGCTTTCTAATTTATAAAATTTAACTATTTTAGTATATGGTTTGTGAGGCCCCTAGGGGGCAAAACTTATCGTATGCTAATGAAGTAACTTGTATTGTACTTTTACCTCTGACCTCATAAAGAGTGCAGAGGGGTTGTGTTTAGAATAAATACATATATATATTTGATATACACCTTGTGTGGTGTCCTTTCATTTAGTACTTAAGGTATTATAATTGGTAAAACAACTGGCTTAATGCGCTCACTGAAGTCTTAGCCTGATGACTGCTGGTCCATGCAACCACTAGGATAGCTTTCTAGAAGGTTGACTTCACAACCACCATCAATAAGGGTCGATTAGACTGGTGCAAGGTGCCCACTAGAACTAGTGGACATCATATGCCAGGCTAACATCTCACAAAATTAGATCAGACCTGAAGATTTCCGAGGTTCAGTGACCAGGCATGACAATCCTTTAGGCTGTGCCTCTCAATGTATAGCTTGGTGTCTGTGCAAATTAAGTTTCTCTTATTAGTGATCTGGAATGTTGAGTGCTGCAATGAGGACAATGAACTGGCTCAAGGCCTACAAAGGTGGGGGCAGAGCATCGGCTCCAACATTTCAATGTTTGTCTTTCTGATTTTACGTTTTTAATTTATAACATTCAGTCCCTGCTGCTTTGGGCTATAAATGTTGTCAAAGGCTGTTTCCCTTGTTATACGCCTAGCGAATATGTGATGTCACAATGTCAAAATGATTGCATTATGTAACATTGCAGTTTTTACAACGTAAGTTGTTACAACGACTTGCGCTGGAGGGCGCTGGACTTAGGAGTAGTAAGATTTACTATTCCAACACCAGTCTACATACAGTAGAGAAGGTGTTGGGATAGTACATCTTACTATTCCTTAGGTTATAGCGCCCTCCAGCGCAAGTCGATGTAACGCTTGCGTTGTAATGGCAGCGTTCTAAATGCATCGCAATGTAATCGCCGCAATGTAAAGGATGTTTCCCAGGTCTAGCCGCCTATAACTTGGGTATGGCCTTTATCAACATTATAACCCTTGACAACAGACCAGACGCTTAATATTCGTACAAGTTTAAGAGTCACAAGTCATGAATGAGTCAATACTTAGACTGCAATTTACTATCAAGATTCACTGTCTTATATCAGAGTAATGCATTGTTCATAATGTAGTATCCTCTTCAGCTAGTGTGCATGTAACAGCTCATGCCACACACAAAGTTCTGGTTTGCACATCTTTATTCTTCAGTACACAACCAATAAATGAATTCACTGCATCACAAACTTTATTAACCACTCCCAGCTGATTAATTAATACTTGTAAGGAGTCTGCCGAGGACCACTAGAGAATTCATGCACAATAAACACAGGCAGGACACTACATCTACCCCTCTGTTAAATAAACAGCACGAACAAATATATACACATATAAATAACGTCTCAATGAGGCTCAATCTAGGCTCTTTTCTCAATTCCGAGACGCATTTCGCAAGCCCAAATCCGTTTGGAGTACGGTCTCACTAACCAGCTCCCAGCAAGACAAGGAGCACTCGTCAAATATTATTGGCGCATGAGGGAGGCAGAAGAGGAATCCCTGGCCCACCTTTGCTGGTGAGAAGTCGAAAAACAGGCTGGGCAGCCAGACTCAATATACAAGATCTTGAGGAAAGCGCTGGAGGCATTAAAACTAGATGAATCTTGGCGTCTGCCCATGACATATTCTGCCTTCAAACTGCTAACCAAGAAAGCAGTCAAACAATCATCACTATTCATGGACAAAGCAGCAGTGGCTGACAAAAGCCATGCCTGGATCGTCTTGCCGTCATATACCCACCTAAAACCACAGGATTATTTGAAAGAATGCTTCAGGGACCACTATAAAAGGAAACTAAGCCTTCTAAGGTTGGGCTGCTTCTCGTCCAAAGACCTCACTCCCAAATGGCTACGGCAGTGGGCAACTCCCGATTGCCGCCTATGCGGCAACGGTGCAGAGTCTTTACTGCACCTCATATGTATATGCCCGGCACTCCAAAATCTAAGAAAAACGCTCCTTCGATCTCCCTTAAGAGAAGCCCAGGTGAGAACTTGCAGGGCGGCGGTGATAAGATGCCTAAGCGGGTCTTGGATTGAACTATCATGCAAAACCATAAAATTTTTGAACCTTGCCTCCATAGAGCTGGAAAAAAGAGCACCATCCAAAGAGGTTCCTGGACAATAGGTCAGGCTTTGGCAGACCACAGACTCTTCCTCCCTTCTTTCCAATGGTTGTTTTTACACAGCACAAGTTAATAATAACGAGCCTCTTGTTTGATTAACCATTATTCTTTTATACTTTTTCTTCTCTTCTTAGATCTTTTTTTTTCCGCCACTTTTGCACAGCATGTTATTAATTTTTAACTCGACTCAAAGTTTATTTTGTGTTGTTTTTATGATGTAAATATCTCTTGCATGGTGGTAAGTCCACCCTTTTATGATTTGTTTTAAATCAAATAAAGTATTATTATCGGCCTTAATTGTAAGTCTCAGTACTCTGGGCAAATACAGACAGCAGTCTTTGATAAATGGTAAGGAGGCCATGGCATACCAGGACACAGGGGCAAGTGTCACTATGATGACAGAAGATCTTGTGGCCCCCTGACAAAATCATACTTGGATAAATGTACCAAGTGACCAATGCAAACAATGTCAGGACTGACCATTCCTTGGCAGTTGCTAATTTCAGCTGAGGAGGGGTAACTGGCCCTAAAAAGGCTGTAGTAACTTCAGACCTACCATAAGAGTGTGTGTTGGGCAATTATTTGGAAACTTCAGCTTGTGCTTAAGTGGAACTTAGGACTCATGCACCAATGTTGGGTACCTATGCAGATGTGTTCACTGTGACTAGGTCACAAGCCAAACTGTCAACCACCGAACAGGCACTGGATCCGGGAACAATGGACCAGTGGCCTTCCAAGGGAACGAACAGGAGGGGTAAGGCTGTGTCTTCTCCCCAGAGATGCAAACTTCATGTCAAGTTATAAAACTGCAATGTGGAAGGAGTGTGGAGTGAACTACAAGTTCACCACACCCTATCACCCACAATGCAATGTGTTAGTTGAAAGGTTAAACAAAACCCTCAAGGGCATGATCATGGGTCACCCAGAAAAGCGTAGGCAAAAATGGGATGCTCTTTTGCCCTGCCTTCTCTTTGCCTACAGAGAGGTCCCACAGAAGGGATTTGACTGCAGCCCTTGTGAACTTCTGTTTAGGCATCCAGGTAGGGGTCCCTTGTGTTTGGTGAAGGAGGGATGGGAGTTACCTCTCAAACCTCCCCAACAAGACATTGTGGACTATGTACTTGGTCTCTGCTCCAGTATGACTGAGTGCATGAAGAAGGCCAGTAAAAACCTTGAGGCAGGTCAAGAATTGCAAAAAGCTTGGCATGACCAGTAGGCTATTCTGACTGTTTACCAGCCAGGGCAGAAGGTGTGGGTGCTGGAGCCTGTCGCCCCGCAGCTCTCCAATACAAGTAGAGTGGACCCCATACTATAATTGAGCAGAAAGGTGTGGTCACCTACCTGGTGGACCTAAGCACTCCTAGGAGCCCCCATAGAGTGATCCATGTGAACAGGCTCAAACCTTTTATGTACAGGGCTGACATGGACTTGCTCATGGCAACTGATGGGGGACAGGTGAAAAAGAGTGAACCACTCCCTGATCTCCTCTCACAGAACCCTGATGATGGGTCAGTTGATGGTGTAGTCTTGGCAGACAGCCTCGCTGATCAATAGCAGATTGGTTGTAGGAAGGTCCTCAATCAATACAATACAATACATTTGATCTCTTTGGACCACCTGGTGCACCCATAAAGTAGACACAGGTGAGAGTCTACCTGCCAAGAGCAACATCTACAGACAGCCTGACCATGTAAGAAATTTCATCAGGACAGAGATCCAAAAGATACTAGAATTTGGAGTTATTGTGCCTTATGATAGCCCTTGGGCTACCCCTGTGGCCCTAGTACTTAAATGACACACCCAGGGTAGTAAGAGAGAGATGAGGTTTTGAGTGGATTACATGGGACTCAATGCAGTCACTAGCCCTGATGCTCACCCAATTCCTAGGGTATATGAGCTTATTGATATTTTGGCCTCAGACATGTTTCTGAACACATTTGACAACCTAACTGCTGGCTATTGGCAAATAAGAATATCTGAGGATGCCAAATCCAAACAGCATTCTCAACCCCTAGTGGGCATTACCAGTTTACTGTGATGCCCTTTGGTTTGAAGAATCCATCTGCCACATTCCAGGGGCTGGTGAACAAAGTTCTCACATGTTTGGAGACCTATAGTGCAGCCTATCTTGATGATATAGTTGTCTTTAGCTCCACCTAGGAGGATCACCTGGTACACCTGAAGAATGTTTTGGAGGCTCTGTAGATAGCAGGCCTCACTAACAAGGCTAATAAGTGCCAGATATGGCAAAGCAAGGTTGTGTACCTGGGCCCTCCTTGTAGTTGGAGGCTTGGTTCAACCATTACAGAGCAAAATCCAGACCATAATGGACTGGGTTGCTTCAACTACCCAGGCTCAGGTCAGAGCTTTCTTGGGCCTGACTGGGTACTACAGGAGATTTGTAAAAGGATATGGCTCTGTAGTAACTCCCTTGAATTTTCTCACATCTAAGAAAATGCCCAAGAAAGTTCAGTGGACAGTTAGCTGTTAGAAGGCATTTGATGATCTCATGCAGGCAACATGCACGGATCCCATTCTGCAGAGTTCTGACTACTCCAAGCAATTTATTGTCCAAACAGATGCATCTGAGTTGGGGGTAGGGGTTGTGTTGTCACAACTAAATGCAGAGGGTCAGGATCAACCAGTAGCTTTTATTAGCAGAAGGTTGACCCCCAGAGAGAAACAATGGTCATCTATAGAGAGGGAAGCCTTTGCTGTGGTCTGGGCCCAGAAGAAGTAGAGCCCATACTTGTTTGGCACTAACTTCATTGTTCAGACAGACCACAAGCCCCTCTTATGGCTAAAACAGATGAAGGGTAAAAACCCCAAACTTTTGAGGTGGTCCATTTCCCTACAGGGGATGGACTATATAGTGGAACATAGACCTGGGAGTAACCATACCAATGAAGATGGACTTTCCAGATATTTCCACTTAGAAAATGAAGACTCAACTGGGCAAGGTTAGTCTCATCTCCTCATGTTTGGCGGTAGGGGTATGGTGTATAAAGAAGGATCTGCTTCTTATGGTTCCCCCCACATTTTGCTAAATGTAATACTGTTTCAGACTAGTCTGACTGGGATCCTGCTAATCAGGACCCCAGTCTATCTGCTGTCTCCCTAAACTGTTATGTTATGTACTTAGGTACACTCCAGATTGGATACTGGGATACCCTTATGAGTCCCTAGTATATGGTACACATGTACCCAGGGCACAGGTACCCCAGAGGTCTCCCATGGGCTGAAGCATGTATTTTGCCGCTCAAGAAAGGCCATGAAAAATGGAACTACAGGCCTACCATTGCAGCCTGTGTAAGTTGGTACATGCACCATTTACTTAAGATACAGGTTTACTATATCGAAGAGTCACTGCACTTAAAACCTATAAGTCACCCCTATAGCAGGCCTTTACAATCCTGAAGGCCAGGTGCTTGATTCTAAGTGAGAGGGTACCACTGAATGAGCAGGACAACTCTGCAATCTACGGAGTCCATTCCTTCAGGTTGTCAGTGAAGCAGCCTTATACAACAGGAAGAGGAAGCCTTGTGGAAGAGGTGTGGTGCAGCGGCCAGGGTGACTGACGATGGACACTGGGGATCACGGTTTGATCCCCGGCTCCGGCGGCAGGGGTCTGCCCAGCACCATGTGACTCTGGGCAATAGCTTGCTTAATCTTCCCGACGGCCCCCAAGCACCTTGACTCCTTCGGGTAATTGTTCGCGCTTTACAAATATTGGACATTTACATTTACATTTGCAACATGTAGAGGGGACCGTGTGATGACCAACCCTAAAGCGGCTGAAACAAACCCTATCATGTTTGGTGTCAAACATGTTGGAATCATATCCCCACACCGGTAACTGGTGTGGGAGGTAGGATTTCACCCCTTAGAAGTGGGCTTCGTGGGGCTCCTGGTGTTCCCGGTACCAGCCTTCTAGTTCTGGAAAGCACAAAATGGTTACTGCCGACCAGAGACACATTTCTGCCCTCTTGCTGCTGAGCCAAGCTCAAATAGGGTAAGGGAGAACAATAAGCATCCTGTCACAGGGAGGTGTGACCACCTCCCAGACAAGATTTATTGTATTAGGGATGGGTGGGTGCACTTGCCAGAGACTGAAAGTCTGCATGAGGGGCACATTTGGTGTCCCTGTGCATAGACCAGTTCAAACAAGTACTGGGACCCGTTGGCTCCCACTCTGGCACGAAACTGGACAAAGGACATGGGAGTAACCTCCCCCCCTGTCCAGACCCTCCCCTGGAATGATCCCCTGAATCTTTCCAACTCTTTCCTGTGGGTACTTAAGGGCTTACCTGGCTGTAGGACCTTAGATTCATAGTGGACAAGATTCTAACCTGAAACCAATGCACTTCAGCCATCTGGGCACTCTGTAATTTGCTGGACTTTGTTTGGTCCTGACTCCATCTCCCGCTCAGTCTGCTGCATTGTTGGTGCCTGTGCACCATACAGAATCCGTGCAGGAACTGTGGAGTATCAAAGACAACTGAAGATAATCTCCCTTGGAGTAAAGGAGTCACTCCCCTGCATTTGCAGGCGCTGCTTAACTGCTGACTGGTCTGTTGATCCTGAGCTCCTACGGATTCCGAACGGCTCAGCAATACAAGAGGTGGGGTTCTACATCCCTTGAGGCCAAAGCTGCCCTCTAACCAAATTTGAGGTCAGAATCCCTTGTGGGGAATGCAAGTGCATGTGCATGTTGGCAATTCCTTAACAAGTGTATTGGGTCCGAGTAGCCTCAACCTCTGGCAAGTTTCTGCACAAAGATCTTCATCCACCTCGCACCGAGTGCTCCATGGCTTGTTGTTTTGTGCAGCTGCTCGAGGTCCTCTTGCAACTCCTGTGCCTGCTTGCTCCAGGCTTACCCTGACTCCCCTGTGTGTAGTGAGTTCCTGGACCTTACTGGTCCGAACTGTTCACTTACTTGACCTTCTGCGTGGGTTGCTGTTGCCAAGGGTTGTTTGTGTTCCCTTTGGACACTGACCCCTCAGTCCTTGACATTCTTCAGGGGACAGCTCGTATCTGGCTCCTGGTTGTCCTCGACATTGTCTGGTCCCAGTAGCTGTAGAGTCAAGGTCCCCATCAACTATCGTGAAGCACCCGACATCGGTGGGCATTCGTCTATCGAGCTCCTGGTCAACCCCAAGTGACCCAGAATCTGTCCCCTCTGCTTTCAGGTACTCTGCAAGTAGAATTCATGTTTGGATTCCATCAGACATTTTCTCCCTTCCAGCACTTCGAAGTCCCCCATTGGGGTCGACAGCGATTTCCAACACCACTTCACACATATGCACCCAGCTCACCTGGGTTAAGTAACTTGGCTACTTCGGTATCCACGGGTGGGGTGGCTCTCCAACCTTCTGTCTTCCACTGGGAAGGGTCCTTAATCTCTAAAACTCTAACCGCGGCTTTCACATAGAGTTGTACGGAGCACTGCGTCGTGTTCCCACACTGCACCTGTCCTCCGTGGGGTCCCTATCTACTCACCTTGGGTGGTTCCTTGAGGTGCCAGTGACTGTACGTCCTCTCAACATCATCCTGACCCGAGTCGTGGTTCTTATACCACTTTTTTATTATATGGTTTGCCCCCTTGGCCACTGTGTATTAGTGCTATTTACTGTCGTTTCTTTACTTAAGTATTAGGTGTTTTGAGTCTATCTCCGTGTAGGAGATACTGTAACATACTAGATAGTGTTATATAATAAAACATTTTTTAAACTATTGTGTGGTTCTCTTGTCATTTAATCTATACTATAAGATTGCATTCTGCAGGCTGCTCTCCATACCTACCACATGGATAGCTTTATAAGGTTGTCTGAGACCTCTTATATCACCATAAGGGTTGTCTGGACTGGTGCAGGGTGCCCACTTTAATCAGTGGCAAAAACAACAAGTGATGGACTGAATGTGGATCAATGTCACACACTCCCCCAGTCAAAAGATCTGGGCCCAAATCCATCGTTTTTTTGCACTCCACACCACCCTGGGTTAGACAATGGCGATATGCAAATCAGCTCTGACCCTGTTGCCCCATGGGAACAGTCCAGTCCGAACTACAAAAAGCCATGTCCTTCCCAGAACGGAATCAAGCATCCGAGGACCGGACCGGTTTCGAGGTAACACCTCTCATCAGCCCGGCTAGCTTGACTCCAAGTGGTGTGGAGTGCCTGGGACCCACGTCTGGGCATACCCAGCGCACTTAGGGCGGCAATTGCAAAAACAACAAGTGATGGACTGAATGTGGATCAATGTCACACACTCCCCCAGTCAAAAGATCTGGGCCCAAATCCATCGTTTTTTTGCACTCCACACCACCCTGGGTTAGACAATGGCGATATGCAAATCAGCTCTGACCCTGTTGCCCCATGGGAACAGTCCAGTCCGAACTACAAAAAGCCATGTCCTTCCCAGAACGGAATCAAGCATCCGAGGACCGGACCGGTTTCGAGGTAACACCTCTCATCAGCCCGGCTAGCTTGACTCCAAGTGGTGTGGAGTGCCTGGGACCCACGTCTGGGCATACCCAGCGCACTTAGGGCGGCAATTGCAAAAACAACAAGTGATGGACTGAATGTGGATCAATGTCACACACTCCCCCAGTCAAAAGATCTGGGCCCAAATCCATCGTTTTTTTGCACTCCACACCACCCTGGGTTAGACAATGGCGATATGCAAATCAGCTCTGACCCTGTTGCCCCATGGGAACAGTCCAGTCCGAACTACAAAAAGCCATGTCCTTCCCAGAACGGAATCAAGCATCCGAGGACCGGACCGGTTTCGAGGTAACACCTCTCATCAGCCCGGCTAGCTTGACTCCAAGTGGTGTGGAGTGCCTGGGACCCACGTCTGGGCATACCCAGCGTTCCCATGATGCACTGGGCCAGGGAAAGACTAATTTGCATATAGCCAGGTTCTGTAGCTGGGATGGTGCAGTGAGCTAAAAAACGGTGTTGGATTAAGCCCTGATCTCTTGACTGGGTGAGAGTATTCTGCTTAATTCAGAAACTCTGTCCATCACCACCCCCTGTTGTTTAATTATTTTGTCCACCATAAGCGTGGAAGGGTATACTCAGACGTGAGTCCCTTGCTCATTGCACCATCAGGATTCAAGCAAGCCGGGCCGAAGACGGCTGAAATGCCAGAAACCGGTCCCCGGTAGCTTGTTTCCTTCCCAGTGAAAGAATTGGCTTGGTAGTTTGGTTTGCCCTGTTCCCATGATGCACTGGGCCAGGGACAGACTAATTTGCATATAGCCAGGTTCTGTAGCTGGGATGGTGCAGTGAGCTAAAAAACGGTGTTGGATTAAGCCCTGATCTCTTGACTGGGTGAGAGTATTCTGCTTAATTCAGAAACTCTGTCCATCACCACCCCCTGTTGTTTAATTATTTTGTCCACCATAAGCGTGGAAGGGTATACTCAGACGTGAGTCCCTTGCTCATTGCACCATCAGGATTCAAGCAAGCCGGGCCGAAGACGGCTGAAATGCCAGAAACCGGTCCCCGGTAGCTTGTTTCCTTCCCAGTGAAAGAATTGGCTTGGTAGTTTGGTTTGCCCTGTTCCCATGATGCACTGGGCCAGGGACAGACTAATTTGCATATAGCCAGGTTCTGTAGCTGGGATGGTGCAGTGAGCTAAAAAACGGTGTTGGATTAAGCCCTGATCTCTTGACTGGGTGAGAGTATTCTGCTTAATTCAGAAACTCTGTCCATCACCACCCCCTGTTGTTTAATTATTTTGTCCACCATAAGCGTGGAAGGGTATACTCAGACGTGAGTCCCTTGCTCATTGCACCATCAGGATTCAAGCAAGCCGGGCCGAAGACGGCTGAAATGCCAGAAACCGGTCCCCGGTAGCTTGTTTCCTTCCCAGTGAAAGAATTGGCTTGGTAGTTTGGTTTGCCCTGTTCCCATGATGCACTGGGCCAGGGACAGACTAATTTGCATATAGCCAGGTTCTGTAGCTGGGATGGTGCAGTGAGCTAAAAAACGGTGTTGGATTAAGCCCTGATCTCTTGACTGGGTGAGAGTATTCTGCTTAATTCAGAAACTCTGTCCATCACCACCCCCTGTTGTTTAATTATTTTGTCCACCATAAGCGTGGAAGGGTATACTCAGACGTGAGTCCCTTGCTCATTGCACCATCAGGATTCAAGCAAGCCGGGCCGAAGACGGCTGAAATGCCAGAAACCGGTCCCCGGTAGCTTGTTTCCTTCCCAGTGAAAGAATTGGCTTGGTAGTTTGGTTTGCCCTGTTCCCATGATGCACTGGGCCAGGGACAGACTAATTTGCATATAGCCAGGTTCTGTAGCTGGGATGGTGCAGTGAGCTAAAAAACGGTGTTGGATTAAGCCCTGATCTCTTGACTGGGTGAGAGTATTCTGCTTAATTCAGAAACTCTGTCCATCACCACCCCCTGTTGTTTAATTATTTTGTCCACCATAAGCGTGGAAGGGTATACTCAGACATGAGTCCCTTGCTCATTGCACCATCAGGATTCAAGCAAGCCGGGCCGAAGACGGCTGAAATGCCAGAAACCGGTCCCCGGTAGCTTGTTTCCTTCCCAGTGAAAGAATTGGCTTGGTAGTTTGGTTTGCCCTGTTCCCATGATGCACTGGGCCAGGGACAGACTAATTTGCATATAGCCAGGTTCTGTAGCTGGGATGGTGCAGTGAGCTAAAAAACGGTGTTGGATTAAGCCCTGATCTCTTGACTGGGTGAGAGTATTCTGCTTAATTCAGAAACTCTGTCCATCACCACCCCCTGTTGTTTAATTATTTTGTCCACCATAAGCGTGGAAGGGTATACTCAGACGTGAGTCCCTTGCTCATTGCACCATCAGGATTCAAGCAAGCCGGGCCGAAGACGGCTGAAATGCCAGAAACCGGTCCCCGGTAGCTTGTTTCCTTCCCAGTGAAAGAATTGGCTTGGTAGTTTGGTTTGCCCTGTTCCCATGATGCACTGGGCCAGGGACAGACTAATTTGCATATAGCCAGGTTCTGTAGCTGGGATGGTGCAGTGAGCTAAAAAACGGTGTTGGATTAAGCCCTGATCTCTTGACTGGGTGAGAGTATTCTGCTTAATTCAGAAACTCTGTCCATCACCACCCCCTGTTGTTTAATTATTTTGTCCACCATAAGCGTGGAAGGGTATACTCAGACGTGAGTCCCTTGCTCATTGCACCATCAGGATTCAAGCAAGCCGGGCCGAAGACGGCTGAAATGCCAGAAACCGGTCCCCGGTAGCTTGTTTCCTTCCCAGTGAAAGAATTGGCTTGGTAGTTTGGTTTGCCCTGTTCCCATGATGCACTGGGCCAGGGACAGACTAATTTGCATATAGCCAGGTTCTGTAGCTGGGATGGTGCAGTGAGCTAAAAAACGGTGTTGGATTAAGCCCTGATCTCTTGACTGGGTGAGAGTATTCTGCTTAATTCAGAAACTCTGTCCATCACCACCCCCTGTTGTTTAATTATTTTGTCCACCATAAGCGTGGAAGGGTATACTCAGACGTGAGTCCCTTGCTCATTGCACCATCAGGATTCAAGCAAGCCGGGCCGAAGACGGCTGAAATGCCAGAAACCGGTCCCCGGTAGCTTGTTTCCTTCCCAGTGAAAGAATTGGCTTGGTAGTTTGGTTTGCCCTGTTCCCATGATGCACTGGGCCAGGGACAGACTAATTTGCATATAGCCAGGTTCTGTAGCTGGGATGGTGCAGTGAGCTAAAAAACGGTGTTGGATTAAGCCCTGATCTCTTGACTGGGTGAGAGTATTCTGCTTAATTCAGAAACTCTGTCCATCACCACCCCCTGTTGTTTAATTATTTTGTCCACCATAAGCGTGGAAGGGTATACTCAGACGTGAGCCCCTTGCTCATTGCACCATCAGGATTCAAGCAAGCCGGGCCAAAGACGGCTGAAATGCCAGAAACCGGTCCCCGGTAGCTTGTTTCCTTCCCAGTGAAAGAATTGGCTTGGTAGTTTGGTTTGCCCTGTTCCCATGATGCACTGGGCCAGGGACAGACTAATTTGCATATAGCCAGGTTCTGTAGCTGGGATGGTGCAGTGAGCTAAAAAACGGTGTTGGATTAAGCCCTGATCTCTTGACTGGGTGAGAGTATTCTGCTTAATTCAGAAACTCTGTCCATCACCACCCCCTGTTGTTTAATTATTTTGTCCACCATAAGCGTGGAAGGGTATACTCAGACATGAGTCCCTTGCTCATTGCACCATCAGGATTCAAGCAAGCCGGGCCGAAGACGGCTGAAATGCCAGAAACCGGTCCCCGGTAGCTTGTTTCCTTCCCAGTGAAAGAATTGGCTTGGTAGTTTGGTTTGCCCTGTTCCCATGATGCACTGGGCCAGGGACAGACTAATTTGCATATAGCCAGGTTCTGTAGCTGGGATGGTGCAGTGAGCTAAAAAACGGTGTTGGATTAAGCCCTGATCTCTTGACTGGGTGAGAGTATTCTGCTTAATTCAGAAACTCTGTCCATCACCACCCCCTGTTGTTTAATTATTTTGTCCACCATAAGCGTGGAAGGGTATACTCAGACGTGAGTCCCTTGCTCATTGCACCATCAGGATTCAAGCAAGCCGGGCCGAAGACGGCTGAAATGCCAGAAACCGGTCCCCGGTAGCTTGTTTCCTTCCCAGTGAAAGAATTGGCTTGGTAGTTTGGTTTGCCCTGTTCCCATGATGCACTGGGCCAGGGACAGACTAATTTGCATATAGCCAGGTTCTGTAGCTGGGATGGTGCAGTGAGCTAAAAAACGGTGTTGGATTAAGCCCTGATCTCTTGACTGGGTGAGAGTATTCTGCTTAATTCAGAAACTCTGTCCATCACCACCCCCTGTTGTTTAATTATTTTGTCCACCATAAGCGTGGAAGGGTATACTCAGACGTGAGTCCCTTGCTCATTGCACCATCAGGATTCAAGCAAGCCGGGCCGAAGACGGCTGAAATGCCAGAAACCGGTCCCCGGTAGCTTGTTTCCTTCCCAGTGAAAGAATTGGCTTGGTAGTTTGGTTTGCCCTGTTCCCATGATGCACTGGGCCAGGGACAGACTAATTTGCATATAGCCAGGTTCTGTAGCTGGGATGGTGCAGTGAGCTAAAAAACGGTGTTGGATTAAGCCCTGATCTCTTGACTGGGTGAGAGTATTCTGCTTAATTCAGAAACTCTGTCCATCACCACCCCCTGTTGTTTAATTATTTTGTCCACCATAAGCGTGGAAGGGTATACTCAGACGTGAGTCCCTTGCTCATTGCACCATCAGGATTCAAGCAAGCCGGGCCAAAGACGGCTGAAATGCCAGAAACCGGTCCCCGGTAGCTTGTTTCCTTCCCAGTGAAAGAATTGGCTTGGTAGTTTGGTTTGCCCTGTTCCCATGATGCACTGGGCCAGGGACAGACTAATTTGCATATAGCCAGGTTCTGTAGCTGGGATGGTGCAGTGAGCTAAAAAACGGTGTTGGATTAAGCCCTGATCTCTTGACTGGGTGAGAGTATTCTGCTTAATTCAGAAACTCTGTCCATCACCACCCCCTGTTGTTTAATTATTTTGTCCACCATAAGCGTGGAAGGGTATACTCAGACGTGAGTCCCTTGCTCATTGCACCATCAGGATTCAAGCAAGCCGGGCCGAAGACGGCTGAAATGCCAGAAACCGGTCCCCGGTAGCTTGTTTCCTTCCCAGTGAAAGAATTGGCTTGGTAGTTTGGTTTGCCCTGTTCCCATGATGCACTGGGCCAGGGACAGACTAATTTGCATATAGCCAGGTTCTGTAGCTGGGATGGTGCAGTGAGCTAAAAAACGGTGTTGGATTAAGCCCTGATCTCTTGACTGGGTGAGAGTATTCTGCTTAATTCAGAAACTCTGTCCATCACCACCCCCTGTTGTTTAATTATTTTGTCCACCATAAGCGTGGAAGGGTATACTCAGACGTGAGTCCCTTGCTCATTGCACCATCAGGATTCAAGCAAGCCGGGCCAAAGACGGCTGAAATGCCAGAAACCGGTCCCCGGTAGCTTGTTTCCTTCCCAGTGAAAGAATTGGCATGGTAGTTTGGTTTGCCCTGTTCCCATGATGCACTGGGCCAGGGACAGGCTAATTTGCATATAGCCAGGTTCTGTAGCTGGGATGGTGCAGTGAGCTAAAAAACGGTGTTGGATTAAGCCCTGATCTCTTGACTGGGTGAGAGTATTCTGCTTAATTCAGAAACTCTGTCCATCACCACCCCCTGTTGTTTAATTATTTTGTCCACCATAAGCGTGGAAGGGTATACTCAGTCGTGAGTCCCTTGCTCATTGCACCATCAGGATTCAAGCAAGCCGGGCCGAAGACGGCTGAAATGCCAGAAACCGGTCCCCGGTAGCTTGTTTCCTTCCCAGTGAAAGAATTGGCTTGGTTGTTTGGTTTGCCCTGTTCCCATGATGCACTGGGCCAGGGACAGACTAATTTGCATATAGCCAGGTTCTGTAGCTGGGATGGTGCAGTGAGCTAAAAAACGGTGTTGGATTAAGCCCTGATCTCTTGACTGGGTGAGAGTATTCTGCTTAATTCAGAAACTCTGTCCATCACCACCCCCTGTTGTTTAATTATTTTGTCCACCATAAGCGTGGAAGGGCATACTCAGACGTGAGTCCCTTGCTCATTGCACCATCAGGATTCAAGCAAGCCGGGCCGAAGACGGCTGAAATGCCAGAAACCGGTCCCCGGTAGCTTGTTTCCTTCCCAGTGAAAGAATTGGCTTGGTAGTTTGGTTTGCCCTGTTCCCATGATGCACTGGGCCAGGGACAGACTAATTTGCATATAGCCAGGTTCTGTAGCTGGGATGGTGCAGTGAGCTAAAAAACGGTGTTGGATTAAGCCCTGATCTCTTGACTGGGTGAGAGTATTCTGCTTAATTCAGAAACTCTGTCCATCACCACCCCCTGTTGTTTAATTATTTTGTCCACCATAAGCGTGGAAGGGTATACTCAGACGTGAGTCCCTTGCTCATTGCACCATCAGGATTCAAGCAAGCCGGGCCGAAGACGGCTGAAATGCCAGAAACCGGTCCCCGGTAGCTTGTTTCCTTCCCAGTGAAAGAATTGGCTTGGTAGTTTGGTTTGCCCTGTTCCCATGATGCACTGGGCCAGGGACAGACTAATTTGCATATAGCCAGGTTCTGTAGCTGGGATGGTGCAGTGAGCTAAAAAACGGTGTTGGATTAAGCCCTGATCTCTTGACTGGGTGAGAGTATTCTGCTTAATTCAGAAACTCTGTCCATCACCACCCCCTGTTGTTTAATCACTTTAATCAGTGAACAGCATATACCAGGCCAAAATCTCACAGGTGCTTATCGGCATGGGCTTTCATTTTGCATTCCCAAGAGGTGTCAGTGGCACAAATCTCATCAGGGTCTATTGAATGACCATTGAGGCATTTTCATTCCAAAAGCTCTCCCAAACAGCAAGGTGGCAGAACTTTCTCCAGTCGTGGAATGAGAAGTGGAATGGTAAGCTGGAAGGGCTGGGTGTAGAACAGATTTGAGGTTGAGGCCCTCCAGAGCAGCACATTGAACCACCCTTTTCAAAGTACTGATAAATCTTCCACAACATCATTTGCCTGTAGCCAGAAAAAGTGTACTTTTCTGATGTTTGAAGTTCAAACATTTAAGAAAGTCTTTGAACTCTCTGCAATTGAAGGATGGACCGTTGTCAAATTTGGAAATGGAGGGAACACCCCATGTTGTGAAAATGTCTTCCAGCCTTTTGATGACTTGGCCATGTATGGTTGATGATAAATCTTCCACCAGATGAAAACGTGAATACTCATTGACAACTACCAAGAGATGGTGTCCATTGTTGAGAAGTAGAGGGACATTAACAGAAATCATCTATCAAGTTCACTTAGGTAGATCAGACATGTTCAATGGGTGCTGGAGACAAGCAGTTGCCGAGATGACAAGCTTTAAGCTCCCTTTGAACTCATTTGTCAAGCTGCGGGAACCACACTTGATCCTTGAGGGCTCGTTTAGTTGCAGCAATACCATGGTTCCCTTCATGTGCTAGTTCAATACCTTGCTGTCTCAGACTTTCAGGGATAACTATGCTGGCCCCCTTTAATATGACACCATCATGTGTAACAGAAAGTTCTTTGTGAACATTTTTGAACTTCTGGTACTCAACATCATCCGTAAGAGGTCGAGTATGCTTCTTCCATGATAGTGTTGTAATTATTTCCCTGAGCTTAAGCACGTTTTTGTCCATAATAGTATCTGGCAGAATCCGTTCAACAGACTTGACTTTAATGTGAAATTGATGTAAGCCTCAGCCGCTCTGGACATTGTGGTAGAACGCTGTAGCAGCACCCGTGAAAAGTAGTCTGCGGTGTTTTGATATTTTCCAGGTTTGTGCCTAATAGTGTAATCATACTCCTGTAGACACAACCCCGACCTCTTCATGCAAAGGGCATCTTGGCTTTCAGATTTCCAAAAATAGTGAGCAATGCTTGATGATCTGTAAGAACAGCTAAATGCTTTCTGTACAGAAACACATGGAAGTGTTCAGACACCCGTACTACAACCAAGCTTTCTTTCTCAGCTTGAGAATAAGCATGTTCAGTCTGAGATAGTCTCCGGCTAGCATAGGCTCAATGTGTCTCTGAGCATCAGGTTGTCAATTATGTTGGGCATAGAGCGCTCCCAACGCCCCCAGGCTTGCATCCACCACAATTTCTGAGTGCAATTGTGGATAAAGGTGAGCCATTTCAGTTGCATTTTCAATTGCGTGCTTTATTTTCTCGAACTTCTGTCACATTCATATAACCATTCAAACAGAGCATCTCGCTTTATTAGTTCTCTTAGAGGGGCGCTCACAGAGCCAAAGTCACAAATATACCTTGAGCAGTAGCTGGCAATACCTAGTAAGGATCACAGCATGGCCACATCTTCTGGAGGGCAAGCAGATGACAATGCGTGTACCTTTTGGGGTTAGAGTTCATCCCCTTTTCAGAGAAAACATAGAAATTAAGTGTACTTTTGTGGAACTCACACTTCTCAGCATTTAGTGTGAGACCTGCATCACCAAGCAGACTACATATTTGTGTGAGTTTGTTGTCTTGTTTCTTTCATGTAGCCCTAAAAACCATTATATCATCAATGTAGTTAAAAGCATGTGTGACAGGCTGAATTACTCAATGAATGACATCTTGAACGATTTCTGCAGCTGACGACACACAATTAAGTGGAGTCATTTATATCTGAACCAACCAAGATGTGTTGAAAAAGTAGTAATGTACCTGCAGTTTTCTTCCAGTTAAAGTTGCCGGCAGCCCTTGTTCAGATCAAAGCAGGAAAAGACTTTGGCATCATTTAGCTATGTTGTCATGTCCGCAGTGTGTGGACATGGAAGTCTTTCTCTTTTGATTTCTTTGTTGGCTTGTCATATATCTACACAAATGGGTACTGAACTTACACTGTCCTTTTTTGGCACCACAACAAGGTGTTGAACCAGTAGATCGCTCGACGATGTCATGCTTTAACAGTGTTTCTAGTTCTTCTTTAAAAGCTACCTGTAAGTTAAAAGCAATTTGACGGTGTCACTGTTCAACAAGAAGAATATCTTAATTAATGTGAAGCTGTACCTTCATTGTCTTAAGATTCCCAAGTCACTTAAACAATGTCGGGAAGTGATTCACTATTTCAGAATAGGCATTCAAGTTGTAGTTAATAGAAATCAGTCCCATGCTAGTAGCTGTGGCAAAATTTTATAAGCATGCGCTAGACAAAGTACTTGGGAGTACATATTAGCACTAGCACTGTTGTTTTCTTGTGCCGCATGATCATCACAAAGGATCCTTTACTCCTCAAGGGTATAGATACTATAGAAGCAGCCCATGTATATAACTTGGTTCTTGATTGTGTGAGTCACATTATGGGAGACAGTTCATGATGTTTATCAACGCACCACAGTCTATAATGAAAGTTGTAGGACACCCATCCACCTTGAGCATGATTTTAGGACAATGTCCAAAGTAAAATTGTTGCTTCCTGTGATTATTCTTTTCAGACTTGTGCCTTTTCTTGTAAGCGACCAATCCTACATGTGACTCACTGACTCATATCACCACCGCGCATCCATTTTCCTCATTGATGACGTCAAAGAACCTTTGGAAGATGACGTTGATAACAATCGATTTTGTTTCATTTCCACTTGCCTTAGTTGATGTTGCCATGTTGAACCAGTAGTGCTTTATAAGCGTATCAAGTCTCTCAACAAACTCATCCATTGTCTCACCAGGTTGCTGTATTGCTTGGTTGAAAGTGTGCCTATCATAGTCGAGATTCAGTTTTGGATTGAACGTGGCCTTCAATGTCTTCTTGATTTGACAGTATGATATTTGACCAGCTTGTGATATCTTATCATCTCCTTCACACCATCACCTGCAAGGTTCTTTAAGTATTTGATTATCTTTTTGTCATCTGTGTTAGACTTGGCATTCTTGGTGTGGTTTCCCCTGACTTTTTGCCTCTACCTTCTGTATTTTTGATGGTACGCTGGATTCGTTTTTGCTGACTTAGATGCTTTTGGTACTTTGCCGCTGCTGATCAGTGTCAAAGTGCAAGTGCTCACTGTAAATTGTTAGTTTGATAGGTTACCCATGATTGGCATATTTGATTTACTGGTAAGTCCCTAGAACAGTGCACTGTGTGTGCTGCGCCTGTAAATCAAATGCTTCTTTTCAATCACCATGAGTGGCACGAGTGACTGGTAGATTTGATTGTTCTAGTGGGTTTGTAGCACTGATTGTGCCACCCACAATGAATAGAACTATAAAAGTATCTCGGACCTGCCACTGCAGTGTCTGCCCATGCAGTCTTAAACTGCCATGTTGACCTGGCAAGTGCACCAACATGCGTGACCCTAACCGTCCCTTTTCTTACATGTAGGGCACCCCTCAGGTAGGCCTACGTTACCTCCATTGCCAGGGTGAAGTGTATGTAAATTGTAGGACATGTATCAGTGTGTTTTACATGTGCTGATAGTGAAATACTGTCAATTTCGTTTTTCATTATTGAAAGGCTATCTGTCCCATAGGCTAACTTGGGAGTTACTTTGTACCATCTTACAAGTATAACTTTCCATTGGGAGATGATAGAGAGTAAAAAAAAAATGTAATGTAATGTAATTTGACTTATATAGCGCACAAATCACCCGAAGGTCTCAGGGCGCTTGCTTAGGGAACCAGTCCTGGTATTCCCCTGTGAGATACCCCCGGCAGGGTATCCACAAGGTGAAAGCCAGGCATCCCGCTGCGAGGGGCCGTAGTGGAGATTAAGCAAGCTATTGCCCAGAGTCGCAGAGTGTGACTCCGTGAGTTGAGTAGGCACCGGCGCGAGAATCAACGAGTCCGTGGAATTTTTGAGCCCGAGACCCTGCCGCGTCGGGAATCGAACCCTGGTCCACGGCCGCTCTCAGCCTCCGGGTCTGCCGCCTCTAACCACTGAGCCACACTTCTCCACTTTAGTCTCTCTGACATCAGAATTTAATAACAAAACTTTGTAGCGGGTGGTTTTTAAATTGTCTGTTTGAAAATGCCACTTTTAGAAAGGAAGCATTTTCTTATTTAACCATTCTGTGTGTCTCTCCTGTTTGTGTATTGACTGTCTGGTTTTGGAGTGACAAGAGCTGCAGATGTGCAATCACTGTATACTGCCACAAGGGAGATTGAGGTATGGCTTGCCTTTCCTTGGTGACTCACAGTTGAGCTGAATAGGCCTGGTCTGCATTTAGAATAGTGGGAGGAGTTTGTCCTAGCACCTGAATAGTCAGTTTCTCCTCTGCATAATGCTGTCTCCACCTCTCCTAGTGAAGCTGGGCCAGAGAGGGCATTAATGGTTTGGACTGCTGGCCTCCTGTTCTGAAGTCTCAGGGCCACAAATACTTCACTTGCAACCCACGGACCAGTACCTGGACTCCTTTGTGGACTCTTGCATTCCCAATGGTGCCAATTCCAGTTCCTAGGCCATGAGAATTGTGTGGTAGGTGTCAAGTACCTGTAATCCAGAATCTTCTTTCCGCTGGAACAGATGCTTATTCCTCTAACCCCGAACTCGATTACCAATGTCACAAGGACTTCAGCATCCAAGAGGGGGGAAAGGGGATTGGGAGTAAAAAGAGAAACACACCACTTCTTTTCTTTACTGCTCCGGACTTTGCTTCTCGTGTCTTCTGGTGTCCTTTTCTGACTTTCTTCCTGTAAATAAGAAGGCACTAAACACTTTCTCCTTACTGTAATCTTTTATTCTTTATATCACGCTTAGTAAACCACTATAGTACCTCTCCTTGCAGTGTGGCTAGCTGTTCTCTCTATTTTGATGTATTTGAGGTTATCTTGCCTCTTCAAGGATGCATGCTCTATTAAATACAAATATTGCTGTTATTAATGCTCAAATCAATGTGCTAAATTAGTCTCGTCTTAATCTAAGAATCTGAATTACCTGTGAACACCCTTTTAAATGTTTTAACTTGCTTTCTTTATTTCTTCAGGCAACAATGGAAATTCATGTACTTCAATGTTGGATTCTTTACTAAGTTGGTAAGCATCCTTATATATATATATATATATATAATTACACATACATGTAGTGACCAATATTTCTTTTCTTCTTCTGCTCTTTTAATAAGTTATGTCTTCTTACTATTTACATTCTTTGTAACCCAATATTCGATATTATCTTCATATCGTATTTCCAATTAACAAATTGTCTTTAGTCTCTTCCTATGTTTTAAATAACTGTAACAAGCTTCTCTTCTCTATTCTCTTGCAGGAAGACAAAACTACTCAACTTCTTCCTTCTGCAAAATGTGCAACAAAACTTCTTCTCAAAACTCAGGCAATATTTGACACTTACCGCAGCCGCGGAAAGGCCCACGAAAATAGCGTTCTCTGAATTACTCACGGAACCAGAATTGCTTGCACAGGAATGCACAGCAATTATTTGAACGGGAACTCCGAAGAGAAGCGACTCCTTCAGTCCAGTCTTCAGTTGAAGGGCGCAGTTCCAAGAGATTGGAAAAGCGAACTCAGCTGAAGCGGGTCGTGCGAGTGCAACAACTAGACCTGCAACTTAAATGGGAGGAATGGCGGCCATCTTGGAATTCCTCCTTAACAATGCTGAAAATCGATGGAAACAGTGTCCTTTTAAACCTACGCAATGGCCTTGCATCCTCTGAGCCAAAGCAGAGAGAAATTGAGGACTAAACTGGGGGTCAGAAACTCCAGTCTTGACAGTAGGTGTTGCAGAGCAAAATAAATAACTCTGATGCAGTCAGCGACACTGCCAGTGATACCATGACCTGTAAAAAGGCTGGGGGCACCGCTTGTGAAGGTCACAACACACCGCCTCGCCTGCCCAGCAGCTCCAACGCCCTTTGACTCCTGCTGAAGCCTGCAGTTATCAGCCAACCTGATGTCAGCACTTGCACCAACGTCATCACCGTCAGTGCCTGCATCTCGTTATAACCGACGAGAGTGCCTCCACAAACTTTCCACGTCTGCATCCCCTCATTGGAACCAACGCCTCACCACCAGCGCAACAAATTTCCTCTGTCCTGGGTTCGAGGCCTCTGCTTCTCACAGACTCGACACCTCACCTCCCCCATGGCAACCAGAGAACTGGCTTTGCCTTGACACTGACGCCTCACCTCCACAATGCTGTGCATTGTCCATAGACTTTATTTCCAATGCATTGCTGTTTGGGGTCCGTGTGGCTCCATGCCCTACACCGCACACATCGCAGTTAGCTCATTACTTTGGATTTATGTCTCTCACGATGTTGTAATAGTCCCAGTTGGAGCCATCATTCTCTACAAGTGCTATTTTTGATAACACTGTCCTAAAAGTCATATTTGGATGCATGTATTTTGAATTTTTGTCATTTTGATCTTGTTTGGTTTAGATAAATATACTTTATTTTATAAAACCAGTGTGCTGTCGATTTCTTGGGTTTTCACTATGTTACTGTGTGTTCGGGTACAAATACTTTGCACATCGCCTTTAGGATGTGTGTCTGTTTGTGCAAAGCTACCAAGGGGGTGACCAGGGGTTATCTAAAGTGTGTAACTCCCTTACCCTGACTAGAAGCAAGGATACATACTTGGACAAAGGTGCATACCTCTTCCAACAAGAGACCCTCATTTCTAACAATCTGCTTCTTCCATAGCATCTATAAGGTCATTGAATGTTTCGATCCGAGCAGTCCATTGGGTGACAATATTCTGCTTTTTGACGGTATCGAATGGATGGGGTGGTTTCATTTCTAATCTAATTTAGTTGATTTGTATAGTGCATGGCTACTTGAAGGCTTTCCAACACTGATTTATAACAGCAGGTCAAGAGGTAAGCCCAGCTGGGAGCGAGGAGGGAATATTAGAAAATAGCAGTGTCTTAAAAGCTTTTCTGAAAACAAGTTCATAATACAAAAGATGCAGTTTGCGGGGTTGGGAGTTCCAGATTCTGGGTGCCAGCTGTTTAAAGGAGAGACTGCACATTAGTGATCTACGAATTCTGCGTGTTGTTTTAAGAGAGGATATTGCGCACCTAAGAGATCTGTCAGGGTTATATGGACCGACAAGGGCATGAAGGATTTGAGGCCCCTTCCTGTAAAAGGCTCTGTAGGTAATGCTCGGATATTTAAATTGGACTCATTGCTCTCTGGGTAACCAAAGAAGGCCCACCAAGGCCCTCCTTGTGGACAGGTGCCTTGGGATTTTGAGTGGGAAATGGCATTTTGAATGGTTTGTAGCCTTTTCTTTACATAGCATGGGGACCCTAAATGTAGGGAATTCGGGAACACAGTGGCATCATATTTTGTGCGGCTTCCTTCTGACGTCAAGAGTGTGTGCTGTTCAGGCAGTATTTGATATTTAGCTTCACTCATTCTGGTGGTACCTCTGCAAGCATAAGCCTGCTCATTCTTGCTCAGGTCGTCGTGCCCGAGCTGGGTGGGCACCATCTTCCTTCTTCAAGGTGAGTAATGATTTTGCTTCTTGCATGAGTTCTTCACAGCTCTTGACTTTTTGCATTATACCTGGCTGCTGCTGCCTTTAGCGCTTCATCGTACCTGGTTGTTACTGTCTTTAGCGTGTCAGCTTTGTATCGATCTGCCTCTGTGTTATGCTGTGGCGCAGTGCCTCATCTTTTGGCCTTACAAGTAGATTCTCTTTTACGGGCAGGCTCACTGACCGTGCTCCTCTGTCGGACCTTCACCTTCTTCTAGGGCTTTTCAAAAGCTGGAGTTGACCTTTGACTCCACATATGCCAACTGTAGACCGTTTCCTGAGGTGCATGTGACACACACAAGCAGATTACTGGACCACAGCAAACTCTCAGGGAAAGCAGTCTTGTATTGTTGGGGGGGTTTGTAGCCCCTATCTCGTCACCAGTTGTAGCATCCTCCCCAAACCGAGAGCATGTAACAGACCACACTACACACAGAGCTCTGGTTTGTAGGTCTTTATTCTTCATCATGCAACCGTTAACTGAACGCACTGTGTCACAAACTTTATTAGCCACACCAAGCCACTCCCATTAGATAATGTAATACTTGCAAAGAGTCTGCAGAGGACCACTAGAGTCTTAATGTACATGAACACACAGCACAACACATGAGAAGTGAAAACGATATGGGACCACAATGATACTAAGGCACCAACTTTCAAATGAGTTACATACACCTTTGTATTTCCCAAAAACAAAATGAATTATCATTTCCAATAACGTGAATTCTCACATATCTGAAAATCAAAACTATGGGTAACTTTTCAACATAAACTGTCAAAAACTTTGAAACAGCAAAACAGTTGACAGCTTGAGAAAGATAATGCTTTGGCAGTTCCTCTTGGGAATGCCAGTACAGCTTGGCAATGAGCAGGACTGACATTTTTGCTGATTAAAAAACTGTGCTCACTTGTTACAACTGACAAGCAGCGATAGATTTTTTTTTAGCAGATCAGTACGGATTTTATTGTATCAAATCAATATATAGCTAAAATGTTACACATCGTCTATTCAGTCCTCCACTGGCCGACACTTTAATGTATGTTTTCTACTTTAGAATCTCCAAGCTCTGCTCAAATGGGAAACATTTTTGTTTCAAACTAATCTGCTCAATGCTGTTGTATTCACGTTAATTCTAAATGTGAAGATGTGCTTGCATACAATAATATTGTGTCTGCGCAAACAAACAAAATGAATGTGTTTGTAAAAAGCAGTACATTAATAAATGTCATTTTAAGTCGCTCATTAAGAATAAAAGCATATTTGGGAAATAATTTGCAATAGTACCTATGTCAACCAGGGAGGCCTTGAGTACAAATGACAGTACTTTCAGAGAAGTTGGAAGAGACGTGACTTGCTAGTGATCTGAATGCGTTTTTGATGAGTGCTTTCATTAATTCGTGCTCTGCTTTTTAGGAACACATCCATTTAAGTGTCGGTGTCACTCTCAATCCAAATAACTGACTAACATATCCACCGCTCAAAATTAATTTCATATTTCACTATACTAATTCACCACTAATCCTTTATGGGTCCGGAGTAGCATGCTTCTCGCCAAAAAAGCAACTCCAACGCCTCATCAGGAGTAGTAAGCGCCATATAAATGCAATTGCAATAGAATATAATAGAACATATAAGAATTTCGGGCAATTCACATTATTGAGGGCCCATTTACTGCGAAGACTATTGAAGAGCCAGGCAGCCTGCTTTACGTATGTGGCAAGTATTATTCTTGATTCACTTCCTTTTACAACTAGGGGCTTGGAATGCATCCACAGAATATAAATAATATTTATTTAATAGACTGACATCAAATTCCAGGTGGTTACCTGGCCTGTGCACTGGTAAAGGGGGTTGTGAAAGGCAATCACACTCATAAAGGGATGCTTGCCTCAAGGGCAAAAGGCTGCTTGCTGGAGGGGCCATGAAAGGAGAGTGTTCAGGAATGTGGGCATGGGAGTAACATTAGAGCCCCCTGTTGCCAATCTCTTGTTCAGACTGCGTTTATTTTATTTTCTTTAATACCGTCCTTCTCATCCTCCCCACAGAACCCGTCACGCTAACACTGCTGACAGGTATTTTAACTAGGATTTACTATGCGCGGCGTTATTTCACTCTTCTTGAAATCTGTCCGAAATACTGTTTTCTTCTAATTTATACTTTACTTTGTATGCCATCTCGAGGCATTCTCGAACAACGACCAGATGCAAGATTGTTGGGCTTGTTCTCGCCTTTTTATTAGTTTACTTTACCGTTACTGGATGCACGCTGGATTTTGGCCTTCCAGACAACACGATAGTTTTTCATTTTAATTTTTCTTAATGACATGGTATTCTTGCTGAATAACATGTGCTTTCCACCAAAGAATGTGGTAAGATCCTAGTGCTCATGAATGTTTTCTGTCGGTTTCTGGATGTAATTAACTTGAAGTTCCAATCGGCACAGAATAGGCCGTTTTTTGATTTGTGGATTAAATTCTTAACACCACGGACTAATGAAGTCGATTTTAACTGTTTCCTTTGTTCGCTAAATCACGCCTTCATGGGCAACAATTGATTGACCAATAACGGGACCACGTAGCTGATATTTATTCGCACGCAATAATTCTGGTTCCAAGAAGTAGGACTTGTGCACTAATTTAAGAGCATCACGGGCTAAGGATGTCCTTTCAATTTTGTTTCTTTCTTATCGTTTCCATTGGCATTAATCAATCGGCATAGAACGGAACTGCTTAGTTAATATTTATTCGCATGCCACCGTTTTGTATAAGACAATCCAAGAAGAAAGGAAGAAAGGAGTATTTCATGATCTGTTTGCTACTAATACCGATTACTGTCGCCCGATGTTTATATATTTTGATGTCGACCCACCCACGCGTCACGGCACTTATTCCTCTGTGCTTTTGCAATTTTTCCCTTTTTTCTTTACAGGTTTTGAATTGGACATTCCTCTGTTTCTTGTGCAACAGCCACAGCGTTTTTTGTCATGCAATTTCTCACAACTGAGTCACACTAGGGCTTTTTCTATGAACTGTGTGTTGTCACAATTACTATGTACCTTTTCACTTTTATATAGGGGTTTACACGCACGTGAGGTGTTTTTCTGTGCTTGTCACTTCCAAGTGTGCTAGCATCTCATGTTTTCTATTCTATACTGTACTGTATCATTTGTTTTTCCTCCAGCCCTGAAGAGTCAACGAGCTATCGGCTCGCTTGACGAAACACGTGTCGTCGGCTGGTTAAGTTGTTTTGTTTTAAAGTCATCCCTTCAGAACAGGAGGGTTCTAATAAATCGAAAAAAGAACATTTCTACATGTGTCTACCTTGTCTCATTACTACAACTTACGCTTGATAGTTTTCAAATACATGAAAAAAACCTGCCTGACTAACCCATTATAAACGTGTGGACAAGATTTGTGTTTTATTCAATTGGCTGGGCCCTTGCCAACCTATACAGAGGTTTTTGGGTCTCCTCTGACCTTGTTGCACCCTTCTTATCTTGTCGCTTTTACCTAGACTAACCGCTACCAGCATAGGCGCCACTTTTTCTTGTACACTTCAAAACCCTAAACGGAATCTTCAGAGCCCCCTTTGTTCACAGAGGATGGGGAATGCAGGGATCAGCCTTGCAAGAGAAGTGATGCAGGCATGAGCAGTAAATGAGTGCCAAAGGGCATGGGAATAACAGAACAGACCCCTGCTCTTTTCACACACTTCTTAGAAAAAGCATTTTGAAACCTGGTTTTGTGAAGTTGGTCCTATATAAACAATAAATAAATAAATTGGTCGTTTAGCTGCAAGCACAGAAAACAGCTGTCCTCCGTTCTCACGTCTTAAGAATACCTCCAGTGAGGCTCCTCTTTTCTACCGACATATTAAAGATTGAGCATGGTTAAAGCTGCGCAGCGTCTGGTACTTGCATACTCATGTGGTGTCAATCATAAGGCTAGCCCCAGACCATGCAGACAACTCTACGATAGATCGCACTTGCAGGCCTCCTCTGTCTATTGGCAGAGATGCTTGAGCGACCTTCCTTCGCACATCATGCTTGCGCCTTCCGTGAGGAACTTCAAAGCTTCCAAATATCCCGACCATCTTAGACTGTTTCTTTTCCCACTTCGCTGCAAGTCTTTATGAGACTGCGTTTCCCATCTCATCTGTGTTTGTTAGCATTGCCCTCAGTTGTTATTGCAAATATACTCACATGTCTCTCCGACACTAATACGCCCATTGAGGTCCCATCCACCCCACCAAAAATAAATACGGGGAAAGCGCAAGAAAGGATCATTTAAGAGGACGACTGAGGATAGACCCCGAAGGCCTCTGCAATGTGCCCTTCACAATGGCAGCCCTGTATAACATGGTACAAAGGGATAGTTCACAGGAACAGCTGCTTCCTGTGTGAAGCGCCACTGAAGGGGACGGCTGTATATAGCGCCTTTTACTGGAATAGCTTGCTAGAACGCCAGTGTTGAACAGTCAGCAATAGTCTCTGACAGAAAGTATTCCCGAAGACGTAGCTCCTACAGCAGGTCTGGGTGGTGGCTGCAGGCTTAAAGGTGGACTGAGAATTGTATTCTTCAATTGTAGATAAAGTGAGCATAGGCAATAATACCTCCTATTATTAAATGACACTTCCATTTGTGTTGTGCGCTACTTTTATTATTGCATCCATGCTATATTATGCACACGTCTACGTTTAGCGATTTGAAACGTCCTTTGAGAATGTTTGCCACGCTGCATAGCTGGTGGGCGCCTCAATAGAATTTAGGGGCATATTACCAACAACTAGCGATAATTATCGCTATGTTTAACAGGGATATTTTTATCGCTCAGCTGCGGCGATTTTTATCGCTTAGGAACCTTGCTATTATCAAGGTTTATCTCCTAAGCAATTAAAATCGGCCGAAATGCATGAATATCGCTGAAAAGTCAGCGATATTCATGCATTACCGAGCAAATGCTCTTAGCCATGTTATCCACCTACCATTGGACAACATGGCTAATAACTGCTCAGGGGCAGGTGTTAGCTTTTGGAGATATTCGCGCTTAGCTGGTAATAGGAGATAGCGATGTTAGCGACTGTTTCTAGTCGCTAACATCTTGGCACGCCCACTTTGCATGTCATTAGTGATAAATATCACTGACATGCAAAGCGGGGCCCAAGATGGTCGCTATCTCCTACTAGCTGGCGCTAACTGGTGTTAGCGACAGCTAGGTAATAGGGAGATAACTTTATCTCTGCTTTCTTGGCTTTTAAAGCCAAAAAAGCGGAGATAAACCCCCTTGATAATATACCCCTTAGTTTGAACCGTGAGAATCGGGACTAGAAGTTCTTGTTTTACCGCAGTAAGTAATGTGTTCTCACATTTCTGCCTGTGTTAACCTGTGAGCATCTTGTTCGTCTCTGTGTAGCAACTAAGAAGTCCATAGCAGGTCTGTGATTGGTGCTGTAAGGAAAGAAATTTACAAAAAACAATTTGATGGACAGAATGTAGATCAATGTCTTACATTCACCCCAGTACAAGGATCCGGGCCTAAATCCATCGTTTTTTGCACTCCACACCACCCTGGGTCAGATAATGGCTAAGGAAAGAAATAGCCACATTAACTAAGTTATCAAAAGTTACCTACCTTGGAAATTCAGAGGGCGCAGAGGGAATCTGTCTGGGAGGCATGTTGGCAAGGCGCCTGTCAGAGTTGCTCTCTGCTGTGTGCCTGCTCCAGTGCCTACTATTGGAGGTGCATTAACGCCCTGCATCAAAAGGCAGCCACATGTGTATAAATAGCAAGCATTCATATGTAAATGATGTTCAAGTGGTGTTTGTGTATGTCGGAGCCAGCCAGCTGTTGTGGACACAGGTGTTTTTTTGTCGAATGCTGGATAAAAGCATGCAATGGCGTGTTGTCGAGGAAAGTGCAACATTTCCTCCATATTCAAGTTTAGGAATGGATGTGGTGTGTTTGAGGAGCTAACCTTTAACAATCCAGAGGGCATCTGATGAGTGGTGTGTGTGCTGATTGCAGTAAATATCTGGGTTTGGTATGTATTGGTAATAAGGGTGTGTGCGTAATATGTGTTAAACTTGTTGAAGTGAGGGATGTTTTAAGGGTGTGTGGCGTGTTGCCGGGAGAGCAAAGTTGCTCCTAAGCTAAACATGGTACCCTTCCACTTTAAGAAACCCCGACAGACGAGTCCATGGCGAGGAATAGACGGTTCGCAGTTTAAACTGCAAACGGAAAGTTAAAGTTGCCCCCTTTGCTGATTCCCTTAAAAACATTAGCAACAATGCAGCAATAGTAAGTTATAAATAGCGAAAATCCCTTTAATAAAAATCTGCAGTAATAAATAATAAAAAATAGGACAATAGTGAAATGTGTATATTAGAATATTCATTAAAAGTAAACAATCTGTTTCCTGATAAAACACGACCGCCAATGTATAGAATGGAGTCCCTTTTTAATAATCATCATTATTATAAAAGAAGGTGAAAGCTCTGTTTGCTGATTCAATGCTGAAAGATAAAACTCAGAAAGACAAACCGCGGTATAGTCCCTTGAAAAGATCCCAAAAATGCTGCACTAATGAGTTGTAACTAACGGAGTTCCCTTAAAGACATAATAATTTGTATTAAAAAATTCTAAGCTCTGCTTCATGATGCAAAGCTGAAAGAAAACTGGGTAGGATTATTCAGAATAAAAAAACATGCTAGCTGCAAATTTTAAAAAAGAGTGTGCAAACCCAAATGGAAAAAGCCTTTAGAGAAAGGATTCCGGTAATAGGCCGATAACCCAGGGGAGGAGCAAGACACAAGAAGGTGGGACAGATAAGGACAATAAGCCATAGAAAAGGAAGCATTTAGGAATGACACACAATTGAACAAATTGACAGCCAGGGACGGAATGAAACCCCACTTACTGGAGAGTGAATGTTCCAACAAGACCGAGCATGCGCTGCTTAGGCGAGACCTAAAAAAGGAACGTCAAAACTAAGTTGAAAAGAAGTGCAGAAACCCCAGCATTCTGTGAACCTCTCTGTCATTGCTACCACATTTTCAGATAAGTGTGCTCTGCTTGTTGGCTAAAAACCCCAGGGTTTTAATTTGTGTACAGGATGCTTATAGCTTATTTTGTATTATAGGAAACTAATCTGATTTATATATAAAGTTGTAAAGTTTTTTTTCATTTATAAATTATTATTTGAAGTAATATTCTTATCATTTTAGTTTGCCTTTTTGATCAGTTAATTTATTTGTTCAGCGTGGACAGTGGACATTCAAGCTGGATTCGCTTTTTTAATAGTTTGGTATGCCATTTCCTCACGCGTGGAACTACAAAGGTCCCAGGGAAGCTTTAAGATTTTGCTGCTATTTCCTTCTCAGTTTGAAACCCAGAGCATGTCCACCCATCTTCACCAGTCATTTGATCTTCATAGTGTGTGGGCCCCACAGACAGTCATGGATGATTCAGGCTAAGGGGCCCTCAGTGGGATGGGCAGCCGACATTGTTGTAGGTGTTTTTTCATATTCTGATCTGCCACGATCTCGTGAGATTAAATCTTGTTGGTCATATTAGGGGGTATCCATGGTTTGGAAAAATTATTTTTAGAGTCAAAGCCAGGCTCTAGACTTCAGAATAACATACTAACCTTCAAGGCTCACTTGAGCTGCTGTATAAGATCTATACTATGCATCTACTGCACTTCATTTTCTACCTTACCTATAGGATGTATTTGCAAAAAACAGGGGAGCAAAGATGTATTTTCTCCATTAACCTCCTTCAACCAGAGCAGTGCTTGCACTGGCATATACAGACCACCAGGGCCAAGACACAGGCAAGAGGAACCAGTGATTTCCAGCAACACAGGTTCAAGCTGAGTCAAAGGCCCATATAAGTGGGCGTTTTTTCCCAAACACTGCAAAGCGTTCACCATGAAGCAGATGTGATCATTTGTGGTCTAAAATCCAGAGGTCAGACAACTCATCTCCTAGTTCACTACATTGACTACCTATCAAACAGAGGATCCATTTCAAAAGTTTTTTTAATTGCAGAGGGATTGTGTTCAAGGTATCTGTCCAAACTCTTCCAGTCCCTATATTCACCCAGGTGTCAGAGATCATACTCTGCTGAACCTGCTACCTAGTCATTCTCTTACGTTTCTATGATTTGGATGTATGTTTCTCCTCTTTCATGGCGTCTCCCTATGGATCATCTGTTACCTCTGGCTCTGCACTTACTCTTGCTTGTCTGATGATTCATGAAGACAGAGGCCGGAACCACAAGTGAACAGGGTGTCTACAATAGATTTCCTCACCTTTTTTACTTCCCAATTTGTATCCATTCACTTCTGCTTACGCTGAAAATAAGAAGCTCTTGAGTGGTTATAGATAGAACAAGGAGTCCACTCTGTGAGAGTTTCAGAGTTTAAAGATTGGGTGGTGTCATTTCTACTGTCACATGGATTTTAATGAAATACATCTATCCTTCTCTGTTGAGAACTTCTTTCCTCCAGACAACACCTAAAGAGACTCCTTTTCACCTCCTTATATTGATTAGAATGTGCAGCTGATCTGAGCTACCTTCCAGTTTCATTCTGTGTTTTCTAATATTTTACATTTTATGCTGCTTTAGGTATTCCATTTGAAGTTTTATTTAGCAAAAAATAAAATAGCATTTAAGCATGATTTTAAAAAGTATGCTCATACCTGCCATATTGTCAGTGTTCTCATGTGTGACATGTTCTTGTTACCTGTGTATTTGTATGTGTAATTTCAATTCTGTTACACTTCATAAACAGTGGAACATGACAGTTATGTCCATATAAGGAGACTATCTTTAAAAGAAAATGTAAATGAGCACCTTTCATGAAATATAATGGGCTTGAAGAAGCCTTAAAAAGCTGCTGTTGCCTGGGGCAAGTGGACATGATAAGGAAAAAAAAATAGACATAGACATAGACAGTAAAAAAGTCTCTTTTCCTCACATTTCCTCTTCTTTTTGCCTAACTGTTGGAAATGGCTCTTTTTGCAGAGTTATACCCAAACTTTTTGCTACTTCCTCCTTTATTTTTCCTGACCTGTGGTTGTTGACAATAGGACTCTGGGCACTTTACCACTGCTGATCAGTGCTAAAATGCATATGCTCTCTGTATAAATTGTTATTGTGATTAGTTATCCATGATTGCCATATTTGTGTTACCAGGAAGTCCCTAGTAAAGTGCACTAAGTGTGCCAGGGCTGGTGATTCAAATGCTACTAGTGGGCCTGCAGCACTGATTGTGCCACCCACAAGAGAAGCCCTAAAATGGTGTCTCAGGCCTGCCACCGCAGTGCCTGTGTGCAGTTGCTAACTGCCATGCTGACCTGGCCAGTGCCCACACTGACCAGGCCTAACCCTGTCCTTTCTATGCACATTGTTCACCCCTATGGAAGGCCCAATGTACCCCCCTGGGCAGGATGCAGTGTATTTGAAAGGTTGAGCGTGTACTAGTTTGTGTGACATGCTCTGGTAGTGAATTACAGCCATTTTCGTTTTTCACTATAGAGAGGGCTTTCTTGCCCATAGGCTATAATGGAGAATGATGTGTATAAGTTTTACCTGCATATCTTCCCATAGGAGCAAAATAGAAAATTAAAGTCTGGTATCCCTGAACTCTGAATTTAATAACACATCTTTTAGGAAAGATGTTTTTTAAATCCTGTGTTTGAGAACAGCACTTTTAGAAAGTAGCTGTTCTTTTGTCTGACCTTTCTGTGTGCCTTTGCTTGTTTGTGAATTGACTGTCTGGTTTGTGACTGACAGAGGCTGGGGAGCCCCCAGGAGGTTGGATGAGTCAGCCCTAGGCTGAATGACAGCATCTGCATCTTGAGTGGTAGGAGGGGATAGCACCTGGGCCTGAATAGGGCTGTGCCTGCCTTCCACAATGCTAAATCCACTTCCTGCTGGGCAGCTGATGACCCTGCCCCTCTCTCTGAAAAGAAAGGAGAAGACAGAAAAACAAAATGCTCAGGAACTAACCTGAACTGGTTCTGACCAAGTCAAGGCCTCTCTGCCTCTAGAGAACAAAGGAAAGACTGGTATAAAAAGGGCTACCCAGACTACAGAAAATTAGATCATCCTGGAATCCAGAAGGAACCTCTGCCAAGGAGAAAGCTGGAAGGCTGAAGAGGAAGGACTGTCCTGCTGTGTGTTTGTGGGCAGACCTGCAGTTGCTTTGCTGCCAAGGAGAGGGGAAGGACTTTGTTGGTGCTTAGTCCCTTGCTTGAAGAGATCTCCAAGGGCCTGAAGAGAGCTGGCCTCCTATTAAGAAGTCCCAGAAACAAAAGGACTTCACCCCCAGCTTCTCCCTGAACTCTACTGAGAGAGTTCTGCCTTCCTAGAGTGCTGAATCCGACTGAGGGGTCTCTGGAAGTTGTGGCCTGTTGTTTGGGAAGCTGGACGAGGAGAAACAAAGACAATCTGCAATTTTCATGCACCGCTCCCTTGAGGAGCGCATCCCCGACAGTGCGAGGAAATTCCCGCCGCCACGAGGAACGAGATTTTCGCGGCGGCTGTCGTCGCTGGGTGAAATCGCCACACCGCTTGCTTGCGGACTGCATCACATCGCTGCAGACATCGTCCCAGAGCCATCGCATCGAGGGGCCGTGAGAGGAGAAGATCGACGTGCGCCAAGCATCGCATTGCCGCCGCATCTGAGATCGTCGCCGTCCCGAAGATCGGCGCATCTTGCCTGTGCGAAACGCTTCCTATCGAACCTGCGCACCGGAATCCATACAAGGTATCGCATCTCTCCCCATACAGACCGGATTCATCGCAACACGCTCGCTGCGTCCAGCGGGGCTGTCGCATCGCCTCCCATCACTTGGTTTTCAACGCTGCAGCTTCCACTTGGAACTTTTCTCACATATACAGGAACTTTGGGCCAAATGTGACGCAACTGTGGATTATTTTAACGCAAACCTTAGAACTCTTTTAAAATAATATTCTTGAACTGTCTATGTTGGATTTTTGTCGTTTTGGTCTTGTTTAGTTTAGATTAAATACTTTTATTTTTCTAAACTGGTGTGGAGTCCATTTGTGGTGTTTTCACTGTGTTACGGAGAGTGTTGGTACAAATACTTTACACATTGCCTTTGATAAGCCTGCATGCTCGTGCCAAGCTATCAAGGGGGTGAACAGGGGTTATCTAAAGAGTGTAACCCCTCTACCCTGACTGGAAGCAAGGGTCCCTATTTAGTCATTGGTACTTACCTCTGCCAACTGGAAACCCCCAGATCTAACACTAACTATTTTTCTCTTTTTTATTTCTTGTATTCTTGTGTCCTCTTCTCTTCCCATGCACAATAATTTAGCACCTATAATGAAGTATCTCAATTATATTGTGGAAGATACCAAAGATCCTTCCAGGCGCAGGAAGTTAAAACCCCTTCCATGTGAAAGACAAGTCAATTAATTGTTACTTGATAAGTAGTTCAAGCAGGAGCGGCCGGCACAGGTAACAGTGGTGGGGTGGGCAGGGCAGGGGGAAGTCGAAAGACGAAAGGATAGGGAAAGTCGAAGAAAAAGATTAATAAAACCACTTATCTTGCGCTCGCCTGTCAACTTCCCCCGCCGTCTCACCTGTACAGCCGCGCCTGTAGTTAGTGGTCTGCACACCTACCAATAGGCTTGTGAGACAGCACGTTTGAATTTAAAACTAACAAGCATGAGTGGAGAAACTTTGGCTTTCACACATGCTGCTTAACTTACAACATCACATCTGCCTACATGACGTAGATGAAATTTTAGATGTGCTAAAAAATGCACTACTAATGTTTGATTATGCCTACAAGTATGTGTTTGTTCACTATACTGTCTTGGGACTCCCATATAACAGATATTTTCATGTCACAAACAGGCCCAAGAGAATTTCCTGTTACGCTAGCGTAAACTTGTAAATGTTGTGTTATGCTTATTGTGCAAAATTCCAGAAATTACAAAGCTAAGTTATGTGGCCAAACTGCTTTTCACTTCAGAACAACATGAACAACCTGTTCATGCCTGTTGTTCATGGCACTTGTGTTTTTTGCATTGTTTAGCGTGAAATGCACCCTCTCGGATACAGTGGTCACAATGATTCATTTTCCACTATAGTATAGTGCTAGATTCCGGTTTTGCATTTTGCATAATGTTGTGCAGTCTTACTGAATTTCAGTTGATTACACAAAAGCAAATCATGCAAATTTCACAGAGATACACAAAAATGGCAACTGAAAATCTATTTAGCATGAAGATATTCTACATTAGTGATTCATGTATGTGGTCCTAAAAATTTGCAGACTGTGCACCTTGGGGAACAACTTTTTATACACCATACCGCAATACTAGGATCCTTACATACTGACCGGTAAGATTTTCACCGCTAGTGATCTAGCATTTCACATGGCCGAATAGGGGCATTTTTTGATCAACACATGAGGCTATGATCACCTTTCACTTAAATTTGGTAGACAGAGGCATGCACTTTAAACACATTAGTATGATATCAGCACATCTTTGGTTTTCTGGCTTCTTTCTGTTACTCTCATGTTCTTTTATATGTTGTTAAGGTCTCTTAGAGTGCAAATTCTAAATATAATTATGTAACACCTTCACTGCGATATGAGGAAATGCAGTATCTTGTATCAAAACAATATTTATTGTGTTGTAGATTCCTGTGGCCAGGACACTTGGATACCTCCTGTTTTCTACGAACGTTTGATATGTATCCCCTGATGAAGGGTTCGGTGTTAGAACCCGAAATGCATTGGGACTTTCTTGCTTAAATTTTGGCAATTTGCTGGGTATTTTGCAAATGATTGATTTTGGTCATTTTTATGATTTGTAAAGAACTCCATGATGAACTTCAATGTGACATATAATGACTTTTGTTTGTAATAATGCATTAATGACAGATACTTGCCGGTGATGGCATAGCATACACAAAGGTTTGATTACATTGGAATGCCTTTGAGCAAAAGAGTCAATGGTGATGATTTATGAGTAATGTATTGAGACGACCAGGGTCGTCTATAACGCAGTGCTCCGTTTAGGTTGTGGTTGTCCACAGCCCTCTTGTGATTGTTTCACTGCAGAACAAAATGAGCAACCTGTTCATGCCTGCTGTTCATGGCACTTGTGTTTTTTGCATTGTTTAGCGTGAAATGCACCCTCTCGGCTACAGTGGTCAAAAGGATTCATTTTGCACTAATAGTATAGTGCTAGATTCCGGTTTTGCATTTTGCATAATTTTGTGCAGTCTTACTGAATTTCAGTTGATTACACAAAAGCAAATTATGCAAATTTCACAGAGATACACAAAAATGGCAACTGAAAATCTATTTAGCATGAAGATATTCTACATTAGTGATTCATGTATGTGGTCATAAAAATTTGCAGACTGTGATTCTGCAAATCGAGATGTATCACTTGTGGCTGCAGATTAACCAACATTTTGCTCCTGGTTGCCGTCAAGAAAGTGGTGTAAACCAGTACAAAATGTTTATTTGGAATTCACTTTCCATTTGTTTTATACTGGAAAGATGCATAAAAATAAAGCAAAGCAGAACTTTACACTGCTTTGCAATACTTAGCATTAGGGGAGGAGAGGGTTCCATTGGTGGTGCATGAGTGTTCCCATGCAACCACTCATTGGTTTTGACGCATGGCCCTGTTTGCTAAAAATAGTAGACAGGTTATTTCACCAAAACATAATACCTTTTTGACATTGACATTGACTTGGAGAAATGCATTTATTTCTCAACATTTTTCAACTTTGCATGTGTCCTGCACTGTACAGCACATGACCAAAGTGGGAACAGTTTTAAAGTTTGTCTAGGCATAGTATTTTGTAATTGAAGGTTACCCTTCCAGTACAGAACCTATGCTAGACATGACACAGACAGCTTTTCACTATGATGCAAAGGTGTGTGTGTGGCGCTATGCAATCTGACTGTGTGCCCATTCCAGGGGGAAATCAGGACAGTGTAATATCTTAGTAAAAATTGTGATTTCACGCTCTCTCCCTCTCACGCAATCCAGTGCAGCAATTTTGGTTGTGACTGCCTTGTGTGCCATCCTTGTCATTCCGCCATGTGGTGCAGATGCAACTCTTTAATAGTTACTAGATACATATACATATATAGATGTATATATACATCTATATATCTATCTATATATATATTCACTGAAAAAACCATAGGTTTCACACCAGGTTTCACACCAGTTATAGTTAGCTGAACATTTTACTCATACAAAACCATTGATATTGCCACGTTATAGTTAGTTGGACTCACTATAACTTGCGCGCCCGCAATCCACTGCTGATGATGTCACATATTACATCATTCATGACATGGTCAGTGACATCACGGATGAAATCACTGATGACATCTCAAATGACATCACTGATGACATCACTGATGACATCATCAACTGACAGCACTGATCACAACACTGATGACATCATTCATGTGATAATACAATGCACCTCCTCACACTCTAATCTAATCGTTGATACATTCAGTGTTAAATACATACAGTCACTCATCAATACAACACTATCATATGCAATCAATCACACTCCCATTTCCTCATCTATATAGTTATACACACAAAACCTTACTTATTCAAACATATACTAACACATACTTACTCTCTTTTACAATCACTGATACAAGTACACATTGATCCATACAGCCACTTGCACAATCACTGGCTCTCATGTATAGTCATTTATATATGCCAACTCACACATGCACTGTGTTTTACAAATGTACTTACTTGAACATGTAGCACTGAGATATCCATTCACTCACCAACACACCCATGCACACAGTCAACCGCCCATACAGCTGTTTCCACATGCACTCTTGAACCCATACACCAAGCGAATCATCTGCTCACACATCTATGCACATAGTCACACACCTCCCAGCCACCCACACACACATACAAATACTTGGGCAACCAAATCAATCACCCATATAGCCACTCATATAGCTACTGATCAACACATGCAACAGCTTACACAACAACAGACTTAAAGATGCACACATTCAGACAGTTTAGTCACTAACCCATGCATTCAGTAAGACACATTTAATCACTCACTCATACAGTCAGTCACGCACGTACTAAATCCTTCATCCAGACACTTATACATCCACTCATTCTTCAATATGTAAAACATATTTAAACTTTACAGAAACACACGGACACTGGATGATGTCATCAGTGATGACATTTGATATGTCATCAGTGATGTCATCAGTGATGTCATTTGAGATGTCATCAGTGATGTCATCAGTGATGTCACTGACCATGTCATGAATGATGTAATATGTGACATCATCAGCAGTGGATTACGGGCGCGCGAGTGATAGTGAGTCCAACTAACTATAACATGGGAATTTCAATGGTTTTGTATGAGTAAAATGTTCAGCTAACTATAACTGGTGTGAAACCTATGGTTTATTCAGTGAATTTCAAAGGTTTCTTAAATACTAATTCCTAACTATAACGAGTGTTAAACCTATGTTTTTTTCAGTGAATATATATACAAGCAAAACATAACATTCCCTTTTCATTTCAACAGCACACCCTGGATCTTTATTGCACAGCTTAGAGCCTATTTGGGGACTAAGAATACCAATTTCCAAAATACATTTCCAATATGCACCATTAAATATTTTACCAGCATTACAAAAAATATGACACACAATGCAAGAATAAAAAACCTAATATGCTTCTTAATCTTCCCCATAGTGCATACAGCACTCTATCTATATTAAATGAATCATTACTCACCTTTAAAAATGATTTTGAAGATTTAAAACAGTGTCAGTCACACGCACCAGATTTTCTTAAGCAGAATCTCTGAAATGCACCTCAGACACTGCAACCACAAATGGCCCTGATTCCCTGTAATTCTTCACACATATCCCTGGACTTAACCAATTAAAATTCTTCCCACACTATTTCAAAACCAAACTAACATTTTAATTGGTTCTACATTTCATCACTTTCAAACTCACATAATATTCCCCCATCCCCCAGTGCTCATTCAGCCTGTTACCATGGTAACTCCCACCTAACTCAGCACACAGGTGAAAAGTTCATCATACTATGCTGAAAATGAACTCAGCAAGGATGTTTGAACTCTCAATATACTAGCTAATCAAGTGCAATGTTTCTTTCTTTTTTATTGAACTCAATCCAAACAGGTAAATAGCAAAATAGTATTACAAACGGATCATAGGAACAACAAAAAGAAAATAAAAAATAAAAAAAACATGTTAAATGAAATACGAGTTAAAATCAAAATCTTAAGACATCATACTCATGATCAAAAGAATTTTACATATTCAAGAATTTTCCCATTCAATAAGAAGGAAGAAAAAGCAATAAGACAAGATTTAATACATAATTAAGCTATTTACTATCTTCCACCCCTTCTGAAGAAGTCTAAATAGGTGGGTTTAATCCTGATTTCCACCTCAGGACTGGAGACCAGATTGATTCGCCCAGCTTTTTCCATTTAATTCCTCTTGTTGAATATATGGCTCTTTCGAAACTGAAAACAGCTAAAAAGCGAGCTAGCCACATCTGAAAGCTTGGTGGTTCAGCTTCTTTCCATCGAGCCGACAAAATAATTCTAAGCACCGCAGTGCCTATAAATAATAGATTTTGCTCACTTTTTGATAGGGCGATTGAAGAATCATATCCTAAAATAAACAATGAGTCTGTCTCTGGAAGATTATGGCCAAACAGCACCTCCCAATATTTAGCCATCATTTGTTTAATTTGACTAAGCTTGTGGCAGCTGCTTAGCATATGTATTAAATTAGCTGGTCCTTGTGAGCATCTTGGACAAAAATCATTCTCTCTTTTACCCCAGGAATATAGTTTAGCGGGTGTATAGTAGAGGTCAAAAATAGTTTTATATGTTTGAGCTTTAAGGTTACTGGCCCTGAACAGTCGTTGGCTCAGCTCAAGACTCTTATAGATGTCAACATTCGGATTGCTAAATTTGATAGCCCAGTTAGATTCAATCTTTTCCATATCATCTTGCAAGTTTACAAGAAGAAGATTATATATAACCCCAATTCGTGTGTTAGACCTATTAATGACCTCCAACAAATCTATTTTTCCTAGCCCAAGGGTAGATCTTTTTGCCTTAAGGTTTGTATATAATTGAACATATTTAATGTAGTCCCCATTGGAAAGATGATATTTATCCTTTACATCTGAAAATGTGGTCTCTAAGCCATGTATCAAAAAATCTTTAACACGCAGGATTCCAAGTCTCTGCCATTTTCTTGCTATGGTATCGTTCGAAAATGGTATAAACGCTTTCATATGCCATAAGGAGGTATACCTATTCACATTACTAATATGCAAATGTTTAGCAACTTTGACCCAAACCTTAAATGCTCCGTTTATAATTTCATATTTCCGACCATGTGAGTAGTCTCGTGCCTCCTTCTGTTGTAAAAGCAATCCATTGGCCACATTTCCTAATAATAACTCATAAATTGAGGGTGGAATATTATTATTATCAAGGGGTGTTGCTTGTAAATTATAGCTAATCAGTGGAGTTATTTGTTTAAGACGTGCAGCCCAGTGATACATACTAATATTGGGTATTGCCATCCCACCTCTTTCACTAGAGAGAGACATTCATTTATAAGACGTTCGAATTTTGCCATGTTGCCAGATAAACTTAATCATAAGGGATTCAAGAGTTTTCAGGAACTTAGGGTCAATAGCCAATGGAATTGCTCTAAACAGGTAGAGGCATTTAGGAAGTATATTCATTTTAAGAAAATTAGCTCGTCCTATAATGGTCAGATGAAGTCCATTTACTCTATCCAAATCTTTTTTTATACTTTGAATTAAAGGGTTATAATTGTAGTTAATTACAGATTTAATAACGGGAGTAATAACAATTTCTAAGTATGTAGCACTTGCTGCTTTTCTTTGATCATTATAGTCAATGTTGTCCGTACATAATACAATTGTCTTTGTTTTGTTCAAGGAATATCCAGAATAGATGCCAAATTCTGTGGTTATGGCTTCAATTTCCCCCATAGCTTCAACCGGGTTTGATGTTACAACCGCGACATCATCAGCATATGCTAGTACCTTAGTGGAAAACGGGCCAAGAACAATTGGAGTGATAGAGGGGATCTCAATAATTTTCAAAATCAAGGGGTTAATATATACAGCAAATAATAGGGGGGAACACGGACAACCTTGCCTCGTGCCTCTGGTTATATTAATATTGTCAGATTCAGAGCCCATCAATTGTATTTTAGCTCTAGGAGATAGGTAGATTGATCGTATCGCTTTGATAAATTTAGGGCCGAAATTATTAAGCTTCATAGTTGCCCACAGGAATTTCCACGAGACGCGATCAAACGCCTTTTCAGCATCTAATAGTATCATTGACATTCGACCCCCCGTGACAGTCATGGCATCGAACAAGGCTATTGCCCTAGAAGTATGATCTGTTGTTCCTTTACCAGGTACAAAGCCATGTTGCCACAGGGAGACGATTTGCTCAATAACCCTGCTGAGTCTCATGGCTAACACCTTGGCATACAGTTTGGAGTCCGCATTGATTAACGATATGGGTCGATATGATGTTAACTGTTCAGGTGATTTTCCTTTTTTTGGAAAGACAATTTTATTAGTATTATTCCAGGAATCCGGAGTTATCCCGTTCCATTGGATACCTAAGAAAAGATCATGCAATATTGGACCCAATTGAAAGCTTAGAATTTTATATAAATCTATAGGTAATTTGTCAGGGCCTGCTGCTTTACCTGAAGCAAGTGCGGTTAGAGATAATAAAACTTCATCTAAAGTGATTTCACCTTCCAGATCCTGACGTGTAATATCATCTCATTTTTTTAGGCCTTCGGTATTATTAATAAAGTTATTCAAAAACTCATATTCTGTACTTGCTGGGGGGGTAGAGTCCTCCGTATAGAGATTTTGATAATACTGATGGAATAAAGCAATGATCTCATCTGGTTGCATATGCGACTTACCATTCACAATTATTGACTTTATCTGATTAGAAACATTCCTTTGTCGGGTGTATAACGCCAACTGTCTCCCCACTTTTTCTCCATTCTCATAAGTATCTCTTCTATGAGCAGTATACGTTTGAGCTGCTTTTTGGGTAAGGTTGTTGTTTAGCTCATTTCTTAATAGAGTAACTAAGTACATTAACTGGGTAGCATCTATCCCCTGAGAAATAGCTGTGGTATGTGCCTCCTCTGCCTTAGCCAAGGCTAATACCCTAGTATTAAACTCGTTCTTATTTAGCTCTCTTACTCTAGCTTGATAGCTAATAGTCTCACCCCTAAGAGCTGATTTATAAGAGTCCCATACAATGTTTCTGGGGGCACTAAAGCGATTGATATCAAAATATTCCTCCGTCCATTTCTTAATGTAACTAATATATTCATTATCAACCAGTAATTTTCGATCGAATGACCATTGTCTATGTTGTTTTCTTTCGCCAACTATTATTGTAAGAACCAGGGGATTATGATCCGATATAATCTTGGGATATTTAGTTATTACTGCATTAGCCACTAAATCCTTTGTTAAAAAAAAAATAATCTATCCGGACATGCTTTTGGTGTGGATGGGAGAAGTATGTACAACCTGAATCTCGTTGATTTTTTACACCCCATGTATCCACTAGTCCATGACTGTTTGTTAATCTCCTGATAGCCTTATATACTTTAGGTTTACGTCCTACATAATTCTGCAGATTATAATTATTTTGACCATTAAATAAATGTGTTTTTAGAGAAATATTAAGGTCCCCACAAATTACTAGCGAACCTTGCCAAGTTGCAAGCTCAACTTCCAGTAGTGAAAATATGGTAGGATCATCCTGATTAGAGCCATAAATTGTGGAGATAATCAAACCATTTGCTAGTTTCGCTATTGCCCACCTGCCATGTGGATCCGAAGCAACGCGTATAGGTTGGCCAAGATAAGTTTTTGTGAGTATTGCTACCTCTCTTATACTTGATGTTTGGGTAGAAACGGCTATCAGGTTATATCCTCTAATCCTCAGTTGTGACCTTTTTGTCCATGGTATATGTGTCTCTTGTAGACATAAAATGTCTACTGGATCAAGTTTAAATAATTCGCACAAGCGGCGTTGTTTTTCCCTATTTAATAAACCCCCAATATTCCATGTTTGAATTTTAAGTCTAGCCATTAGCTAATGTGTCAACATAGATAAGAAACTCTCTGATTCTCTTGTTATACTTGTCAGTGATCTTCAACTTCTTCATCATACATCTACTTCCTTTATTCTTACAGTATTTAGACTTTACACAAAAAATGCTACCTTTTGGATCAAGTTTTTTTTCTTTTTGTTTTTTTTCCCCCCCACCCCTACAGGTCCCCACCCCTACAGGTCCCTCCCCCTCTAGGGACCCCCCCCCCACCATTAGTGGGCAATCAGACTCTACCAGAGTCCTAGTGATGCTAGCAGTGTAGCACCTGAGCTACCGTGTCCATTAAACAATATATTGTAGGTTTAAAGTACAAGACGCAGAGAGTTACACAATATACACTAAAGGATGCTTACTTAATAGGAGAAAAGAAAATAGAACAGAGAAAACATAAGTATCAAGCATTGTCAGGTACTAATAATCAATCAATGATATCAGTTACACAAAAAGCTCTGAGTTCCATATCACTATACAGCATAATAGGCCACTATTTGTTAATCTCCTCAAGGTAAGCCTTTGCTTTAATTTCAGAGGTAAAAAATGTTGCCTGCCCTGCCCATACAACCTTTAGCTTTGCAGGATTGTTTAAATACGCCTGGGCTCCTTTCTCTTGAAAGGGTTTAATTAAAGACCTTAGCCGCCACTGCCTCTCCACTGTAGCATAGCAAAAATCAGGCCTGGTAAAAAAAGAAACCTCATTACATGTGATTTTATGATCAGGTCTAGCCTTTTCGGCCACTGACTGTCTCAATAAGAAGTTTCCAAAGTAGACAAGAATGGCCCGAGGATAAGGGCCAGGTTTAGCTGGAGGGTTGAATGGCATCCTGTGGGCTCGCTGGATCTCAAGTTCCCAGTCCCAATTTTTTCAATCTGGCATAGAATCCTTGAACAGTTTGATCACAAATGCCCGTACATTCTCTCCCTCGATTTTTTCCGGTATTCCCAATAGGCGTAGATTGTTTCGACGCTGTCTATTTTCAAAATCCTCCAATTTACATTTCATATCCATCAATTCAGCTTCCTGAAGTTTGATCTTTTTTTCATTAGCTTGAGTCTCGTTTTCAGTGGTCATCACTCTTGCCTCCATTTCAGTAACCATTTCAACAATTGATTTACAGGTTTTAGTCAAATTTTTTACCACCCCTTGTATCTTGGATAGAGCTAGCCTTGATCGTTTGCTGTCCGCCTCTGTCTGTTCTCTATGGGCTGCGATGGCCTGTAAAATTGCTTCTACTACAGTAGAGGGGAATGTGTCTTGACTAGGTGGAGCCATGCTATAAGGGCCTCTTTGCTTAGCCCTGGATACAGGTTTAGGTTTGGATTTAATTGTATTTGATTGTCCGTCTTCCTCTATACTTTCTTCTGGTGAGGTTGTAAACAGAAGGGACTCGCCATTTTCATCATATTCCATATCAATCTCATCACACTCAATGCTAGAGTTATCAGGATCTGATTCATCTTCCTCAGTCTCTGCCTCTACTCCTGCTTCGTCGGAAAAGGAGTAAAATACATTCCCTTCTTTTTCGGGAAGGGATGAACCTTGAGTTGTCTGTTCCCCTCTGTCCGGTATATTACTGTCAATCAATGGCTGGGGGTCAACGTTCACTTGGCCGTGAGTTAAAATATGATCTCTTAGAGGTATTTCTCCCATCACGTTCATCGTAAAAGAGGAACTCCCAGTCAAACCATTCTGGGGTAGAGTATCTTTAACTACCCCTACTATATTTTCACCGGACCCACAGAATGACATTGAAGGTTTATCAATTGTATCAGATTGTGTATTAGGAGAGACAGTAAGTAAGTTGGGAGAGGGAGAAGCGGTTAAGGTAATAGTAGTATCTATAAAGTTACTATTGCTAGTGCCAGTACCAGTACCAATGTTTCTTTCAATGACTTTTTCTCAAACATTAGAATTACTTCTTTCAAAAAACAAAAGCATGAACCCTAATTTTCAGTGGAGAATTTTAAGAAACCACCAATCATTTCTGCTTTTTCAAGTGCACTAAATCTCAACCACTTTTTTTATAACTCCTACTTTCAAACTGCCATTTCATTTCCACAACTCATCTGAATACAACCAAATCTAACTTCAAGATGTCTAAAGTCTGGATTGTGGGTCATAGCTTTGTTCACTGGAGTGAAAGATATGCAGCAAACAGAGGTATTCACAACCTTGATTTACCAAATATGATAATTATGTGGATTGGCCAGAGAGGTTTGAGATGTCACCAATTCATACCATTGGTAAAATCCTTTATGCATCTACCACACCCTGACCTCTTAATTGTGCACTGTGGTGGCAATGACCTGGGCACTTTGACTGGGGTAGGTCTGGAAATGTTTTTAAAGGACACCTTTGGCCAATTGATGTCACTTTTTCCAAAAACTGCCTTGGTATATTCTAATATATACCAAAGGCAAAATTGGAACTGGTCCAACCAATTTTGTCCACAGATTGAGAAAGCAAGGAAACATGTGAATACATCTGTTTCTGCTTTCCTGAGAGACTACGGTATGGGTTCCATATACCACAATAACTTACAACATGCAAGGCATCTATAGGAGAGATGGTGTACATTTTACAGATGAGGGGAACAGAATCTTCCTCTTGAATTTTAGACTCTGCATCGGTACCTACTTGTAGGTACTTAAATCACCCACATAACACAACAGCTCTTTTCAGAGCTACCCTACCTCTAAGCACTCTAAATTATTTTTTTACTCTAATTTTTTGCACTGTTTTCCCCCGTGTACCTGTAAACGCCGTGTAAGCGCACCCTGAGCTTACTCCGCGAAATTAAAAAAAAATAATAATAAAAATAGTGTTTTTGCCCTTCAGGGTCCTGCTAGGCCCCCCCTAAGAATACCTAGGGGGCCAGGGGGTCTCTACCCTGCCCCTTTTGGGTAGGTTGAAGATTATGTGAGTTTGAAAGTGTTGATCTGTATAACCAATTAAAATGTTAGTTAGGTTTAGTATTTGTGTGTGAAGAAATTTGATTGGTTAGGGACAGGTATAAGTGTGAAGAATGAGAGGGAATGACGGCCATTTTGTGATTGCAGTGTCTGAGGTAGATTTGTGAGGGGTTTTTGGTTTTCAGTTTCTGGTGTGAGAATTTTCAACAGCATTCTAAAAGGTTAGCTGTTAATTTGTAAGGGGTACTATGTTTTACATGTTAAGTTAATAAGAATAATATTTTTTAATATAAAAATTTCTTACTCTCACTGTCTTTCTCTCTCTCTCTTTTTATACTACTCTAACAGAAATGATGGAACTTAATGAGGAGTCAGTTGACATTGTTTTTAAAATTTCAGCGACTATTATAGACAATTTGAATGATCCAGTTGATGTGAATACACATAATGAAGACCTTATTGAAGAAGGAGATGGCATGGGGGATTTTTACGATGAATCTTTGAATTCAGAATTGATTGAATATTTGGAGTTCATTGAGTTCCAGGATTCTTCTTTGGAGACTACCAATGACGAAATATCTGACGAATTAATGTTAGATGTTCTTTCAAACTACAACAATTCAGAACAATAAATTTATATTTAGTAAAATAGTTAAAAATTGTTAAAAATGTTTATTTATTAGAAAATACTACTTGTAGGTACTTAATTCACCCAGATAACACAACAGCTCTTTTCAGAGCTACCCTACCTCTAAACACTCTAAATTCATTATTTAAATTACATTTTCTTCTCTGTTTTCCCCGTGGTACGTGTACCTGTACGCGCACCCGGAGCGCACTCCGTGAAAAAAAAAAAAGTTTTTTTGTCCTTCGTGGTCCTTCTAGGCCTCCCTCAGAAAACCTAGGGGGTCAGGGGGTGTCTACCCTGCCCCCTTTTAATCATTCCCCACTTTTTTTTTCACCTCTTGTGTCTTGATTCTACCGAGACACAAGATGGCGGATTTTCCGGACTGTTTGGAATGTTGACAGACACCGAGAGCCAAACAGCCTTCCGCTCGCGAACTTCCGTGGTGCGCTCCCCGGTACGCGTACCGGTAAGAGCTCGAAGCGCGTATATAGATATATATGTGTTTTTGAATTTACTTTTCATAAAAACCACTGGAGCAATTTTCACCAAGTATAGAAAAGGCACTTCTGCGTACCAGTCTCTACAATTTTACCAAGTTTGCTGTAATTCCGTTCAGCGGTTCGGGCTGTAGCCGTGCCTAAACGTCCTATGGAAAGTAACATGGGGAAAACACGTTTTGGGACCCCCCTTTTTCTCGGCCCCCACATGACGAATCCCACCGAAACTTCCCGGGAAGGAGCGGAGCGGAGCTGGCCTAAATTTTGGAAAATTTCACATTCATTCCTCAACAGGCGCCAAAGTTATTCCTAATAGAATGTTGCAGATTTCCTATGGTAGCTAGGTCCTAATTATAACTACCTACTGGCGACCGCCAGTAGGTAATATATATATATATGTGTTTCGTGTGGATATAATTTGCGCACTAGCCAGAGGTGTGCAGGATGCCCCGTTCCACAAAGCGGCAGGAGTGATGCTGGCACTAGCTGTCGAAGCTTGTTTTCCTTTTCTCCGAGGTATCGGAACAACTTCTGCCCGCCTCAAGTGCAAGGTCAGAGTGGGACTACTGCTAGGTACAGCTCGTGACTGCACGAGGAGCCAAAATCACTGCATTATCGTCTCAAGACCCGGCTGCACTGTACAATAGGGGCTGGAACGTACAGGGGACCCGAGGGAGTTTGTTGGACTTCATTTGACACTGTGAAAACTCAATTTCATCACTGCGCCTTTACCGTGAATATTGTGTTCCTACTCCTAGCAATACTTACCAGGAGCGGTGGCTTCTGGGAGTTGAAGTTTTATCTGAGCCACTATGGAAGAATGACCATGTGACTTTGGGCCAACTGAGGAAGGCTATGACACCGAAATGCATCTTGCCTTGCTGTCTTGAATAAACGGCTCCCAAAGTTCCTCTGAGTGGCCTCTTCCCCTTTCCTGCTGCTGGAGGGGTGGTTTGTGTGGATATATATATATATATATATATATATATATATATATATATATATATATATATATATATATATATATATATATATATATATCCGTTCCAACTCCTACTCCTCGGCATAGGTACCGACTCCTCGACGTAGGTACAGACCACAAACACTGCGCTTTTGTGTACATGTGGGTTGTGGTACATTGGCAGCACTCCCTGTGCTGCCAAGAAACGTGTCCTGGAACATCTACGAGCCATAACTAATCACGATCCTAAATACCCAGTGGCTAGACACTTTGAACAGCAACATTTTTCTAACATCTCAGAATGCAGCTACATGATTTTGGAACATGTTCCCATGAAACCGAGAGGGGGTGATAGAATTTTGGCTCTTAGAAAGAAAGAATCACGGTACATAATTGATTTTCAGAGTAAGACCCCGGGTGGCCTCATCATGGATGACGAATTGGCAGTACACCTGAAGGAATGATTATACTTACTTGAGGTTCTGTGTAATACTGTTATTTGAATTTGGGTTTTCTTAATGTCTTACTGTGTTTTGTATGCATTGAGTGATTTTGTAAATTGACTACTTGTAACAATAGCAGATTAGAAATTTCTTGTTATTTCTTTTTTCTCACTTTATCTTTTCTTCTTCTCTTTATAGGAGGAAAGGAAGGGGCCCTCTCACGAACATTCACTTTCACGGGCGCACCTAACCTTTGCACTCCTTAGTTGAGACCACGTATGTTATTCACTTTTGTACTATTTGTGAACATTCCAGATTGGGCTACCAATAATCCTCTTTTTTGAGACATCGTCTTTGTGATTGGGCACTTGCCAGCATAAGTAGACCTTTGATGAGAGTCACTGCATTGAAGATAGAGACTACCATCTTTCGTTAGAGAGATGTATATTGCTAAACTGTACATGGTTACCATTTTCACTAGATATGGGCACTTGCCATTGACATTATGTGATATTTGTGTATTTAATCAAGGCTATAATATTCTGATCATGTAAAACTTGAAACAATTTCTGTTTGTTCTCAGGATTTTTTGACTAACTTAAGAAGGCCACCGTTTATTTTGACTCTTTGGTCCGTTGGTCCTTCTTCTATGTTCACTAGTAACTTTATCACTGTGGTTTGGTCTTTGTAATTTCTACACGTGAACAAGCCGCAAGGTGAAACGCATTGTGTGGAATAAACCTGTGTTCCAGCATTCGTGGTATTGGACTCACTTTCCTGAGAGCGTACGAATGAGTTTTGTAAAAGGATTTTGACATACGATTACCGGCACGCTCCGCCGGAGTGTACGCCACCCCTCACTGGATCCCAGTATCTCGGCAGGAGCCCTTCTTTGTTTGATATATATATATATATATATTCACTGAAAAAACCATAGGTTATAGACCATATATAGTTAGGAATTAGCATTTACAAAACCTTATTTTACTCACACAAAACCATTGAAATTCGCATATATAGTTAGTTGCACTAACTATATATCGCGCACCCGCAATCCACTCCTGATCATGTCACATATTACATCATTCATGACATGGTCAGTGACATCACTGATGACATCACTGATGACATCTCAAATGACATCACTGATGACATCACTGATGACATCTCAAATGATATCACTGATGACATTACTGATGACATCTCAAATGGCATCACTGATGACATCACTGATGACATCACTGATGACATCACTGATGACATCTCAAATGACATCACTGATGACATCACTGATGACATCTCATTTGACATTACTGATCACATCACTGATGACATCATTCATATGATAATACGATGAACCTCTTCAGACTCTAATGTAACCTTAGATACACTCAGTGTAAACAGACACTCACAGACTGTCACTCATCCATGGAGTTACTCACACACCTAGTCAGTCATGCAAAGAATCAATCACACCTCCATTTCCTCAACTATACAGTTATACACACCTTACTTATTCAAACATATACTAACACATATTTACTCTCTTATACAATCCCTGATACAAGTTCACAATGATCCATGCAGCCACTCACACATTCACTGGCTCTTATGCACATTTATTTATATATGTCAACTCTCACATGTACTGTGTTTTACATATGTACTTACTTTGACATGTAGCACTGAGATATCCATTCACTCGCCAATACACTCATGCACACAGTCAACCGCCCATACGGCTGTTTCCACATGCACTTTTGAACCCATACATCTAGTGAATCAACTGCTCACACATCTATGCACAGAGTCATACACCTCCCAGCTCCCACACACACTCAGTCTCCCATACAAATACTTGGGCAACCAATCAATAACCCATATAGTTACTCATATAGCTACTGATCAACACATGCAGCAGTTTACAGAACAACAGACATACTGATGCACAAATTAAGACAGTTTAGTCACTAACCCATGCACTCAGTGAGACACATTTAATCACTCACTCATACAGTCAGTCATGCACCTACTAAATCCTTCATCCAGACACTTATACATCCACTCATTCTTCAATATGTAAGACATATTTTAACTTTACAGAAACATACAGTCACTGGATGTTGTCATCAGTGATGTCATCAGTGATGTCATGTGAGATGTCATCAGTGATGTCATCAGTGATGTCACTGACCATGTCATGAATGATGTAATATGTGACATGATCAGCAGTGGATTGCGGGTGCGCGATATAGTTAGTGCAACTAACTATATATGCGAATTTCAATGGTTTCGTGTGAGTAAAATAAGGTTTTGTAAATGCTAATTCCTAACTATATATGGTCTATAACCTATGGTTTTTTTCAGTGAATTTTCAAGGTTTTGTAAATGCTAATTCCTAACTATATATGGTCTATAACCTATGGTTTTTTCAGTGAATTTCAATGGTTTTTTAATAGCAAATATCAAAAGCTGTAAAATGATTTCTTCTTTTAAAGGAAAAATATATTTTATATGTATTTAATATAATTTTTTTATGTATATAAATTTTTTGAGGGAACGAATTTATCAACTATCATGCTGAAGAAGAGTGTGGGGAAAAAAACCCAAAGAGGAGGACTAAGAGGAAAGAACAATCAGTTCAAAAATACAACTGCTTTAAAGCATGAAGTGCTTTTCCACACATTTACATTTAAATAACCCATATTAGAACATACAAAATATCAACAGAGGAGACGGTGTACATTGAATTTTAGACTCTTCATTGGTACCTACATGTTGGTACTTACATCACCCACACAACACAACAGCTCTATTCAGAGCTACCCTACCTCAAAGCACTCTAAAATATTATTTTACTATTTCCCTTGGTTTTCCCCTTGTTACGCTTTCCGTAACGCTACCCGGTGCGTTTTTTTACATATATGGGCCTCCTCAGCCACCCTCAGAAAACCTAGGGGGTCAGGATATGTCTCCCGTGCCCCCTTATACACATTCCCAACATTGTTTATCCTCCATCTTGTGACTAAATTCGTCCGAAACACAAGATGGCGGACTCCTGTTACGCTACCGGTGAGCTACCCGGTTCGCGTACCGGGTAGCGCTTCCACCGCGAAAAATCAAGAAAAAAAAAGATTTTATTTTTTTGCCCCGCGGGGCCCTTTAATAGCCCCCACATCAATCCTAGGGGGTCAGGAGGGGTCTACCTTGCCCCCTTTCATTCACTTCCCCCTTCGTTTATTTCCACCTCTTGTCTCTCGATCCTACCGAGAGACAAGATGGCGGCCGCTCCGGACTGTTTAGAATGTTGACAGTCACCGGAGAGCCAATCCGCTTCTCCTCGCGAAGTTCCATTACGCGTCTGGTACGCGAACCGGGGCGCTAACCGGGACGCTGTCACAGATATATATATTTTTTTGAACGTTAGTTTCTCAAAATCCACTGGAGCACATATCTTGAGACCTAGCAAAGGCACATCGGGCAAACAATCTCTACAATTTTGCCAAGTTTCATAGAAATCCATTCAACACGTTTTGGGACCCCCCCTTTTTTCTCGGCCCCCGCTTGACGAAACCCCCCCAAACTTCCAGGGGACACTCAAAAACAAACTGTGCCAATTTCCTGAAAATTTCAGCCAATTCCGTCCATCAACCCAAAAGTTATTCAACATAGAATTTTCAGAAATCCCTATTCAAAAAAATCCTAACTATATATACCTACTGGTGACCGCTAGTAGGTTATATATATATATATTTATATATATATATATATATATATATATATATATATATATATATATATATATATATATATATATATATATATTATTCAAAGTCTTTCCTTGCAGAAAGGAGTCGAGGCGCACACACTGCAGGAAGGGAAACATCCTTTTATTTCACCAATTAAAACACTCCGTTTTCCTGTTCCTAATGCATTTCAGCCTACATCGGCCTTCTTCGGAGGGAGGAGGGAGGGAGGGTTTTCTCACAGTCATTCGCCTTTGAAAACGCACGCATGCTCTTCTTAGTGCTTGCAATAATTACCCTCAGGTGGGTGCTTGATTTATACTTGCCTGAGGAGCATGCCGGTCTTTGTAGTGCGTTTGCTGGCTGGTAGTTCAAAAAATACGGTGATTCCTGTGTCCCTTTGTGAACTATTTTAGAGTTTACATGGGGCCCATTCCAAGGTCTGGTCCCTGGTGGCTGCCGCTGCCCCGCTTAGGCTTGCACCGTTTATTCAAAATGGTCCTGTGTGTGGGCAGAGCCGGCGCACTTTGCTGGGGGTGCGTTTTCCTCTCGGCCAGGACCCAGGCCGTGTGAAATTATTCAAAGGCTTTCCTTGCAGAAAGGAGTCGAGGCGCACACACTGCAGGAAGGGAAACATCCTTTTATTTCACCAATTAAAACACTCCGTTTTCCTGTTCCTAATGCATTTCAGCCTACATCGGCCTTCTTCGGAGGGAGGAGGGAGGGAGGGTTTTCTCACAGTCATTCGCCTTTGAAAACGCACGCATGCTCTTCTTAGTGCTTGCAATGATTGCCCTCAGGTGGGTGCTTGATTTATACTTGCCTGAGGAGCATGCCGGTCTTTGTAGTGCGTTTGCTGGCTGGTAGTTCAAAAAATACGGTGATTCCTGTGTCCCTTTGTGAACTATTTTAGAGTTTACATGGGGCCCATTCCAAGGTCTGGTCCCTGGTGGCTGCCGCTGCCCCGCTTAGGCTTGCACCGTTTATTCAAAATGGTCCTGTGTGTGGGCAGAGCCGGCGCACTTTGCTGGGGGTGCGTTTTCCTCTCGGCCAGGACCCAGGCCGTGTGAAATTATTCAAAGTCTTTCCTTGCAGAAAGGAGTCGAGGCGCACACACTGCAGGAAGGGAAACATCCTTTTATTTCACCAATTAAAACACTCCGTTTTCCTGTTCCTAATGCATTTCAGCCTACATCGGCCTTCTTCGGAGGGAGGAGGGAGGGAGGGTTTTCTCACAGTCATTCGCCTTTGAAAACGCACGCATGCTCTTCTTAGTGCTTGCAATAATTACCCTCAGGTGGGTGCTTGATTTATACTTGCCTGAGGAGCATGCCGGTCTTTGTAGTGCGTTTGCTGGCTGGTAGTTCAAAAAATACGGTGATTCCTGTGTCCCTTTGTGAACTATTTTAGAGTTTACATGGGGCCCATTCCAAGGTCTGGTCCCTGGTGGCTGCCGCTGCCCCGCTTAGGCTTGCACCGTTTATTCAAAATGGTCCTGTGTGTGGGCAGAGCCGGCGCACTTTGCTGGGGGTGCGTTTTCCTCTCGGCCAGGACCCAGGTCGTGTGAAATTATTCAAAGGCTTTCCTTGCAGAAAGGAGTCGAGGCGCACACACTGCAGGAAGGGAAACATCCTTTTATTTCACCAATTAAAACACTCCGTTTTCCTGTTCCTAATGCATTTCAGCCTACATCGGCCTTCTTCGGAGGGAGGAGGGAGGGAGGGTTTTCTCACAGTCATTCACCTTTGAAAACGCACGCATGCTCTTCTTAGTGCTTGCAATGATTGCCCTCAGGTGGGTGCTTGATTTATACTTGCCTGAGGAGCATGCCGGTCTTTGTAGTGCGTTTGCTGGCTGGTAGTTCAAAAAATACGGTGATTCCTGTGTCCCTTTGTGAACTATTTTAGAGTTTACATGGGGCCCATTCCAAGGTCTGGTCCCTGGTGGCTGCCGCTGCCCCGCTTAGGCTTGCACCGTTTATTCAAAATGGTCCTGTGTGTGTGGGCAGAGCCGGCGCACTTTGCTGGGGGTGCGTTTTCCTCTCGGCCAGGACCCAGGCCGTGTGAAATTATTCAAAGTCTTTCCTTGTAGAAAGGAGTCGAGGCGCACACACTGCAGGAAGGGAAACATCCTTTTATTTCACCAATTAAAACACTCCGTTTTCCTGTTCCTAATGCATTTCAGCCTACATCGGCCTTCTTCGGAGGGAGGAGGGAGGGAGGGTTTTCTCACAGTCATTCGCCTTTGAAAACGCACGCATGCTCTTCTTAGTGCTTGCAATAATTACCCTCAGGTGGGTGCTTGATTTATACTTGCCTGAGGAGCATGCCGGTCTTTGTAGTGCGTTTGCTGGCTGGTAGTTCAAAAAATACGGTGATTCCTGTGTCCCTTTGTGAACTATTTTAGAGTTTACATGGGGCCTATTCCAAGGTCTGGTCCCTGGTGGCTGCCGCTGCCCCGCTTAGGCTTGCACCGTTTATTCAAAATGGTCCTGTGTGTGGGCAGAGCCGGCGCACTTTGCTGGGGGTGCGTTTTCCTCTCGGCCAGGACCCAGGCCGTGTGAAATTATTCAAAGTCTTTCCTTGCAGAAAGGAGTCGAGGCGCACACACTGCAGGAAGGGAAACATCCTTTTATTTCACCAATTAAAACACTCCGTTTTCCTGTTCCTAATGCATTTCAGCCTACATCGGCCTTCTTCGGAGGGAGGAGGGAGGGAGGGTTTTCTCACAGTCATTCGCCTTTGAAAACGCACGCATGCTCTTCTTAGTGCTTGCAATAATTACCCTCAGGTGGGTGCTTGATTTATACTTGCCTGAGGAGCATGCCGGTCTTTGTAGTGCGTTTGCTGGCTGGTAGTTCAAAAAGTACGGTGATTCCTGTGTCCCTTTGTGAACTATTTTAGAGTTTACATGGGGCCCATTCCAAGGTCTGGTCCCTGGTGGCTGCCGCTGCCCCGCTTAGGCTTGCACCGTTTATTCAAAATGGTCCTGTGTGTGGGCAGAGCCGGCGCACTTTGCTGGGGGTGCGTTTTCCTCTCAGCCAGGACCCAGGCCGTGTGAAATTATTCAAAGGCTTTCCTTGCAGAAAGGAGTCGAGGCGCACACACTGCAGGAAGGGAAACATCCTTTTATTTCACCAATTAAAACACTCCGTTTTCCTGTTCCTAATGCATTTCAGCCTACATCGGCCTTCTTCGGAGGGAGGAGGGAGGGAGGGTTTTCTCACAGTCATTCGCCTTTGAAAACGCACGCATGCTCTTCTTAGTGCTTGCAATAATTACCCTCAGGTGGGTGCTTGATTTATACTTGCCTGAGGAGCATGCCGGTCTTTGTAGTGCGTTTGCTGGCTGGTAGTTCAAAAAATACGGTGATTCCTGTGTCCCTTTGTGAACTATTTTAGAGTTTACATGGGGCCTATTCCAAGGTCTGGTCCCTGGTGGCTGCCGCTGCCCCGCTTAGGCTTGCACCGTTTATTCAAAATGGTCCTGTGTGTGGGCAGAGCCGGCGCACTTTGCTGGGGGTGCGTTTTCCTCTCGGCCAGGACCCAGGCCGTGTGAAATTATTCAAAGTCTTTCCTTGCAGAAAGGAGTCGAGGCGCACACACTGCAGGAAGGGAAACATCCTTTTATTTCACCAATTAAAACACTCCGTTTTCCTGTTCCTAATGCATTTCAGCCTACATCGGCCTTCTTCGGAGGGAGGAGGGAGGGAGGGTTTTCTCACAGTCATTCGCCTTTGAAAACGCACGCATGCTCTTCTTAGTGCTTGCAATAATTACCCTCAGGTGGGTGCTTGATTTATACTTGCCTGAGGAGCATGCCGGTCTTTGTAGTGCGTTTGCTGGCTGGTAGTTCAAAAAATACGGTGATTCCTGTGTCCCTTTGTGAACTATTTTAGAGTTTACATGGGGCCCATTCCAAGGTCTGGTCCCTGGTGGCTGCCGCTGCCCCGCTTAGGCTTGCACCGTTTATTCAAAATGGTCCTGTGTGTGGGCAGAGCCGGCGCACTTTGCTGGGGGTGCGTTTTCCTCTCGGCCAGGACCCAGGCCGTGTGAAATATATATATATATATATATATATATATATATATATATATATATATATATATATATATATATATATATATATATATACATATATATATATATATATATATATATATATATATATATATATATATATATATAACATTTTTATGGCAAAATGAAACCCCTCACTTCGTTCCTTTTCAAATTAAATGTATTAAGTGTTACACTTTATTCCAATCAAGATGACTTCTGGTGTGCCATACTTTTGTCATAAGTAAGACTGTTAGCGTTCTAGTTGTTCTTTAGAACACTCTGGGACAATCTGTCATTGGGCTATAGTTGAGCTACATCTGGCTGATATTTGGGCTACATTTGTTTTTTTTGTCTCTGGTGGCCATCTTTGGGCTACATTGGGCTACATTTGGGCTCTAACATATATATAGCCCAATGTAGCCCAATATATATTTTTCAAAGTTAATTTTCGTAAAAACCACTGGAGCACATATCTTGAGACATGGCAAAGGCACATCGGGCTACCAGTCCCTACAATTTTGCCAAATTTTGTGGAAATCCATTCAGCCGTTCGAGCTAAAAGTGAGTCCAACCGCCCTATGAAAAACTCAATGTTAAAAACACATTTTGGGACCCCCCTTTTTTCTCGGCCCCCGCATGACGAACCCCTCCAAACTCTCAGGGGACGCTCAGAAACAAACGGTGCCATTTTCCTGAAAATTTCAGCCAATTCCATCCATCAACGCCAAAGTTATTCAACATAGAATTTTCAGAAATCCATATTCAAAAAAATCCTAACTATATATACCTACTGGCGACCGCCAGTAGGTAATATATATATATATATTTAACATTTCTATGGCAAAATGAAACCCCTCATTTTGTTCCTTTTCAAATTAAATGTATTAAGTGTTACCACTTTATTCCAATCAAGATGACTTCAGGTGTGCCATACTTTTGTCATAAGTAAGACTGTTAGCGTTCTAGTTGTTCTTTAGAACACTCTAGGACATTCTGTCACTGGGCTATAGTTGGGCTACATCTGGCTGATATTTGGGCTACATTTGGGATCTTTTGTCTCCGGTGGCCATCTTGGGAGACTGCATATCAGAAGTTTTTTTAATGAAATATAAGAGGATTTGAGAAGTCACTCAAAATGTGCCCTAATTTTTCTTTCTTCAGCACTAATCATAATTTCTATGGCAAAATGAACCCCCTCATTTTGTTCCTTTGCAAATTAAATGTTTTAAGTGTTAACACTTTATTCCAATCAAGATGACTTCAGGTGTGCCATACTTTTGTCATAAGTAAGACTGTTAGCGCTCTAGTTGTTCTTTAGAACACTCTGGGACATTCTGTCACTGGGCTATAGTTGGGCTACATCTGGCTGATATTTGGGCTACATTCGTTTTTTTTGTCTCTGGTGGCCATCTTTGGGCTACATTGGGCTACATTGGGCTACATTTGGGCTCTAACATATATATAGCCCAATGTAGCCCAATATATATTTTTCAAAGTTAATTTTCGTAAAAACCACTGGAGCATATATCTTGAGACATAGCAAAGGCGCATCGGGCTACCACTCCCTACAATTTTGCCAAGTTTTGTGGAAATCCATTCAGCCATTCAAGCTAAAAGTGAGTCCAACCGCCCTATGGAAAACTCAATGTTAAAAACACATTTTGGGACCCCCCTTTTTTCTCGGCCCCAGCTTGACGAAACCCCTCCCAAACTTTCAGGGGACACTCATAAACAAAATCTGCCATTTTCCTGAAAATGTCAGCCAATTCCGTCCATCAACGCCAAAGTTATTCAACATAGAATTTTCAGAAATCCCTATTCAAAAAAATCCTAACTATATATACCTACTGGCGACCGCCAGTAGGTAATTATATATATATATATATATATATATATATATATATATATATATATATATATATATATATATTACCTACTGGCGGTCGCCAGTAGGTAGTTATAGTTAGGAATTTTTTCAATGTTAATTCTCAAAATTCTATTTGGAATAACTTTGGCTTCGGTTGACGAATCTGCCTCAAAATCTCCTCAAAATGGCCTTGCGGCGCCCCGGTCCTTCCCTGCAAGTTTGGGGGGGATTCGTCAAGTGGGGGTCGAGATAAAAGCGGGATCCCAAAACGCGTTTTCCCCATGTTAATTTCCATAGGGCGGTCGATTTCACTTTTAGCTCGAACGGCTGAATGGATTTACACCAAACTTGGCAAAATTGTAGGGACTGGTAGCCCGATGTGCCTTTGCTATGTCTCAAGATATGTGCTCCAGTGGATTTTGAGTAATTTAGGTGCAAAAAAATATATATATCTATTAGGCGCTCTCCGGTGCGCGCACCGGAGAGCGCTCCAGGCGCGACACGCGACTTGCGCGCAGAAAGCTGATTGGATCTTGGGTGTCTGTAAACATTCTAAACAGTCTGGAGCGGCCGCCATCTTGTGTTTCGGTAAAATCGAGACACAAGGGGTTTGAAAAAAAAGGGGGCAAATGACCATAAGGGGGCAGAGTAGACCCCCTCTGACCCCCTAGGTTTGATGTGGGGGCTAAAATAGGGTCCTGCGGGGCATTAAAATATATATATTTTTTTCGATTTGCGCGGGGGAAGCGCCCGGTACGCGCTCCGGGAAGCGCACCGGGGAGCGAAGCACGGGGAAAATCCAGGACCATATTTATGAAGGCCTTGCGCTGCCAGTTTTACGCCGCCTGTGCGTCACTTTTTGTGACGCACCAGCGGTGTAAAAAAATGCACCTTGTTACGCTATATTTAAAAAGTGACGCATCTATCTAGATGCGTCACTTTTTAAATATAGCGCAACGAGGCGCATTTTTTTACACTGCTGGTGCGATGCGTCACTTTTCTGTGCGCACTCCTTATGACATTCCAGATGTGTCATATTTAATGTATGACGAATCATGTTGCAAGGAGTTACAGATACGTCAGTATTTCTGCCATATCTGTAAACATAAAAGTGACGCGAGGCAGGGGCAAGATTTTGACGCAACAGCATCCTAAAAGTGACGCAGTGAAATCTCATAGATTTCAGTACGTCGTTATTACCAAGCTTTTTGCGGGGGAATGCCCCCTCTGCATACATTATACCTGACGCAGATATAATGTGGCGCAGAGTTTTAAAAAGTGACCCATGTACCTAGATGCGTCACTTTTTAAAAATAGCGCAACGAGGTGCATTTTTTCACACCGCTGGTGCGATGCGTCACTTTTCTGTGCGCACTCCTTACGACATTCCAGATGTGACATATTTAATGTATGACGAATCATGTCGCAAGGAGTTACAGATACGTCAGTATTTCTGACATAAAAGTAAACATAAAAGTGACGCATTGCTGGAGTGCGTCACAAAAGTGACGCAACTCCAGTAATGCGTCCTTTCACAAGGGGAAAGCACCATCGCACCAGCGGTGTAAAAAAATGCGCCTTGTTGTGCTATATTTAAAAAGTGACGCATCTAGGTAGATAGGTCACTTTTTAAAACCCTGCGCCACATAATGGGGCCGATTAGGATGGAGGATTTTCCGCCTCCTCTGGGCCGGCGGAAGCCACCTCCGGCCCGGAGGAGGCGGAAAATCCATTGCGGGCTCACCAAAGACCCACCGCCACATTACGATGGCTGGTGGGTCTTGGTTTCTGTCCGCTGCTTTTCCGCCGCGGTCGGATTACAACCGCGGCGGAAAAGCTCTCATTTGGCTGGCAGTGTCTATCAGACACCGCCGGCCAAATTAGGAAGCATTTGAAAACATGCTTTTCCGCGGCGGTTTTTCCGCCGTGGAAAAGCATGTGTACTTTTGATTTTGGGGGCCCGTTGCGGGCCCCCAGGGTGTTGGTGGGTGGGGGGTGCACATGGGGGGTACCTATGGTACCCCCCAGCATTTACATGCACAATGCGGCAGGCACCGCGCGGTGCCTGCCGCTTTGTGCATGTAAATGTTACACATGCACTTTTAACATTGCGGCGGGTGCTGCTTGAAGCAGCACCCGCCGCAATGTTAAATATCCAGGATGTGACCGCCAGGGTGGCGGTCACATCCTAATCGCACATGAGGGAACGCCGCAGCCCATGCGGACGTTCCCTCATACTCTGGGGTCGCGGACGGACTCAAGTCCGTCCGCGATCCTAATCGACCCCTATATCTGCGTCAGGTATAATGTATGCAGAGGGGGCGTTCCCCCGCAAAAAGCTTCGTAATGGGGACACAGTGAAATCTATGAGATTTCACTGCGTCACTTTTAGGATGCTGTTGTGTCAAAATTTTGCGCCTGCCTCACAGCAGGTGTACGACTGCGCAAGACCTTTCACATGGTGCTTTCCCCATGTGAAAGGACGCATTACTGGAGTTGCGTCACTTTTGTGACGCACTCCAGCAATGCGTCACTTTTGTGTTTACAGATACGTCAGAAATACTGACGTATCTGTAACTCGTTGCGACATGATTCCTCATACATTAAATATGACACATCTGGAATGTCGTAGGAAGTGCGCACAGAAAAGTGACGCATCGCACCAGCGGTGTAAAAAAATGCGCCTCGTTGCGCTATATTTAAAAAGTGACGCATCTAGGTAGATGGGTCACTTTTTAAAATCCTGCGCCACATTATATCTGCGTCAGGTATAATGTATGCAGAGGGGGTGTTCCCCCGCAAAAAGCTTTATAATAGCGACGCAGTGAAATCTATGAGATTTCACTGCGTCACTTTTAGGATGCTGTTGCGTCAAAATCTTGCACCTGCTTCACAGCAGGTGTAAGACTGACGCAAGACCTTTCACATGGTGCTTTTTTCATGTGAAAGGACACATTACTGGAGTTGCGTCACTTTTGTGACGCACTCCAGCAATGCGTTACTTTTTTGTTTACAGATACGTCAGAAATACTGACATATCTGTAACTCCTTGCGACATGATTCCTCATACATGAAATATGACATATCTGGAATGTCATAAGGAGTGCGCACAGAAAAGTGACGCATCGCACCAGCGGTGTAAAACAATGCGCCTCGTTGCGCTATATTTAAAAAGTGACGCATCTAGGTAGATGGGTCACTTTTTAAAATCCTGCGCCACATTATATCTGCGTCAGGTATAATGTATGCAGAGGGGGTGTTCCCCCGCAAAAAGCTTTGTAATAGCGACGCAGTGAAATCTATGAGATTTCACTGCGTCACTTTTAGGATGCTGTTGCGTCAAAATCTTGCGCCTGCTTCACAGCAGGTGTAAGACTGACGCAAGACCTTTCACATGGTGCTTTTTCCATGTGAAAGGACGCATTACTGGAGTTGCGTCACTTTTGGGACGCACTCCAGCAATGCGTTACTTTTGTGTTTACAGATACGTCAGAAATACTGACATATCTGTAACTCCTTGCGAATTGATTAGTCATAAATTAAATATGACATATCTGGAATGTCATAAGGAGTGCGCCCAGAAAAGTGACGCATCGCTGTTTTCACGTAGTGATGCGTCACTTTTCAGAAATGAGGCCTCCAGTTTATTCACTGTGTCACCTCTATGACCCTTTCTTGCGTCAATACGTCCCTTTTGCATACATTACACCTGACGTAGGAATAATGTGGCACAGGGGTTTACAAAGTGATGTGTTTACCAAGAAACGCCACTTTGTAAATATGAATAAATAAGGTGCATTTTCTATTGGAATGTTGTGTCACAAAAAGTGATGCTTTGGTGGCGTTAAAGTGACTCATGGCTTCATAAATGAGGCCTTCTACCTTCAACTCCAGCAATGCATCTTTTCTTACCCTTCCACACCCCTGTTCCTTTTCAACATTTTCTTTGAATATCAACATTCCCCATATTCACTCTTCTTCTCATAACTTTCTTTTCTAACACTCACCTTCTTTCAGTCCTCCTACTTCATTTCTTTTTTCCTCTCATACCTTTCTGTTCTTTCTTACTCATTCTCCTTTCAATTATCAATGCACTCTATTTCACTTACTCTTCATTTTTTTAAGAATATAGCTCTTTGATGAGAATTGGAGGTAGTTCTGAAAAGAACTTTTGGTTTTCTTCTTTTTTCAAAACAGGAACAAAAACAGGGAATGGAAACTGCTCAACAGGAGCAAAATAAAACAAAAAAAATTAGGGGTGGGAAGGGCAGCGATGGTTCTCCAATGCTCGAACCATGAGCTGGACACTTTGCTCCCCATAGGTGAGGAGTTGATTGCCGTATCTGCATCTGAGGACACCATGGTTAAATGCAGGTTGAATGTTTGGCACCTGCTCCTGCGATTGCCCCCTCCCAGAAGAAGTTGCTCCTCCGGTGGATGTAGAGGCCCCATCACTGGGAACCTCTTGTGCCAGAGCCCTGACACTGTCCCGGGCATAATTCTGGGGGTGCCTCCTCTCCACATGCCGGATCATCGTGAAGTTCCCAAATGAGTATTTTTTTGGGGGGTCACCCCGTGACAGGACCTGTTTGCAGATCCTGCACTCCACTTTTGGAGCATTCACCTTCTTCTGGTCAGCTGGAATCTTATAACATTTCCAAATAAAATGTTCCTTCACCTTTGGGGTAGGAGGCTCTTCATTGATGAAATCAGGTTCATCCTCACTGCTGGATTCTCTGGAAGCCATGGTAAATCAAGAAAGATCCAGGAGCAAAAAACAGGTCTTTCAGTCACAAAAAATAAAGAAGAAGTGAAGGAAATGGGTGGGGATTTCATTCTTTGTAAAAAAAACTGTTAGCAACCAATGAAAAGTGTTATTTTAGGGTCACATGACCCGACGCGTTTACGCTGCGCGCTCCGGAGCGCTTCCGGGTGCGTTTACGCGGCGCGATCGTAGGCGCTACCGGGGCGCAAACGTGGCGCGAACGTAGGCGCTTCTGGGTGCGTTTACGCGGGGTGAACGTAGGCGCTTCCGAGGGCACTTACGTTGCGCGCCGAAGTGACGTCATCAAACTTTTACAGAAATGCATAATCATCATGTCATGAGTGATGTAATATGTGATGTCATCAGCAGTGCATTACACGCGCAAGTTATAGTGAGTCCAACTAACTATAATGTGGGAATTTCAATGGTTTTATGTCAGTAAAATTTCCAGGTAACTATAACTGGTTTTTTAAATGCTAATTCCTAACTATAACTGCTGTGAAACCTATGGTTTTTTTAAGTGAATATATATATATATATAACATTTCTATGGCAAAATGAAACCCCTCATTTTGTTCCTTTTCAAATTAAATGTATTAAGTGTTACCACTTTATTCCAATCAAGATGACTTCAGGTGTGCCATACTTTTGTCATAAGTAAGACTGTTGGCGTTCTAGTTGTTCTTTAGAACACTCTGGGACATTCTGTCATTGGGCTATAGTTGGGCTACATCTGGCTGATATTTGGGCTACATTTAGGCTCTTTTTTCTCTGGTGGCCATCTAGGGAGACTGCATATCAGAATTTTTTTAATGAAATATAAGAGGATTTGAGAAGTCACTCAAAATGTGCCCTAATTTTTCTTTCTTCAGCACTAATCATAATTTCTATGGCAAAATGAACCCCCTCATTTTGTTCCTTTGCAAATTAAATGTTTTAAGTGTTAACACTTTATTCCAATCAAGATGACTCCAGGTGTGCCATACTTTTGTCATAAGAAAGACTGTTAGCGCTCTAGTTGTTCTTTAGAACACTCTGGGACATTCTGTCACTGGGCTATAGTTGGGCTACATCTGGCTGATATTTGGGCTACATTTGGTTTTTTTTGTCTGTGGTGGCCATCTTTGGCCTACATTGGGCTACATTGGGCTACATTTGGGCTCTAACATATATATAGCCCAATGTAGCCTATTATATATTTTTCAAAGTTAATTTTCGTAAAAACCACTGGAGCATATATCTTGAGACATAGCAAAGGCACATCGGGCTACCAGTCCCTACAATTTTGCCAAGTTTCGTGGAAATCCATTCAGCCGTTCGAGCTAAAAGTGAGTCCAACCGCCCGATGGAAAACTCAATGTTAAAAACAAGTTTTGGGACCCCCCTTTTTTCTCGGCCCCCGCTTGACGAAACCCCCCCAATCTTTCAGGGAACGCTCAGAAACAAAATGTGCCATTTTCCTGAAAATGTCAGCCAATTCCGTCCATCAACGCCAAAGTTATTCAACATAGAATTTTAAGAAATCCCTATTCAAAAAAATCCTTACTATATATACCTACTGGCGACCGCCAGTAGGTAATATATAACATTTCTATGGCAAAATGAAACCCCTCATTTTGTTCCTTTTCAAATTAAATGTATTAAGTGTTACCACTTTATTCCAATCAAGATGACTTCAGGTGTGCCATACTTTTGTCATAAGTAAGAATGTTAGCGTTCTAGTTGTTCTTTAGAACACTCTGGGACATTCTGTCATGGGGCTATAGTTGGGCTACATCTGGCTGATATTTGGGCTATAGTTGGGCTACATCTGGCTGATATTTGGGCTACATTTGGGCTCTTTTGTCTCTGGTGGCCATCTTGGGAGACTGCATATCAGAATTTTTTTAATGAAATATAAGAGGATTTGAGAAGTCACTCAAAATGTGCCCTCATTTTAATTTCTTCAGCACTAATCATAATTTCTATGGCAAAATGAACCCCCTCATTTTGTTCCTTTGCAAATTAAATGTTTTAAGTGTTAACACTTTATTCCAATCAAGATGACTTCAGGTGTGCCATACTTTTGTCATAAGTAAGACTGTTAGCGCTCTAGTTGTTCTTTAGAACACTCTGGGACATTCTGTCACTGGGCTATAGTTGGGCTACATCTGGCTGATATTTGGGCTACATTTGTTTTTTTTGTCTCTGGTGGCCATCTTTGGGCTACATTGGGCTACATTTGGGCTCTAACATATATATAGCCCAATGTAGCCCAATATATATTTTTCAAAGATAATTTTCGTAAAAACCACTGGAGCATATATCTTGAGACATAGCAAAGGCACATCGGGCTACCAGTCCCTACAATTTTGCCAAGTTTTGTGGAAATCCATTCAGCCGTTCGAGCTAAAAGTGAGTCCAACCGCCCTATGGAAAACTCAATGTCAAAAACACGTTTTGGGACCCCCCTTTTTTCTCGGCCCCCGCTTGACAAACCCCCCCAAACTTTCAGGGGACGCTCAAAAACAAAATGTGCCATTTTCCTGAAATTTTCAGCCAATTCCGTCCATCAACGCCAAAGTTATTCAACATAGAATTTTCAGAAATCCCTATTCAAAAAAATCCTAACTATATATACCTACTGGCGACCGCCAGTAGGTAATATAATATATATATATGTATATATATATATATATATATATATATATATATATATATATATATATATATATACATATATATATATTATATTACCTACTGGCTATCGCCAGTAGGTATATATAGTTAAGATTAATTCTCTATGGAACTTTTGAAAATTCTATGTCTAATAACTTTGGCGTTTGTGGACAGAATCGGCTGAAATTTTCAGGAAAATGGCACATTTTGTTTCTGAGCAGCCCTTGAAAATTTGGGGGGGTTTTGTCAAGGGGGGGCCGAGAAAAAAGGGGGGTCCCAAAACGCGTTTTTCCCATGTTAATTTCCATAGGGCGGTTGGCCTCACTTTTAGCTCGAACGGCTGAATGGATTTCCACGAAACTTGGCAAAATTGTAGGGACTGTTAGCCCGATGTGCCTTTGCTAGGTCTCAATATATGTGCTTCAGTGGATTTTGAGAAATTAACGTTTAAATCAAGATATATATCTGTAACAGCGCTCCGGGCAGGGATCCGGTTAGCGAACTTTTCGCGTATCGGAACTTTGCGATGCGAAGCTGATTGGCCCTCCGGTGTCTGTCAACATTCTAAACAGTCCGGAGCGGCCGCCATCTTATCTCTCGGTAGGATCGAGAGAGAAGAAGAGGTGAAAAACGAAGGGGGAATTTAATGAAAGGGGGCAAGGTATACCTCTCTTGACCCCCTAGGAATGATGTTGGGGTTATTAAAGGGTCTCGTGGGGAAAATAAAAAAAAATATATTTTTCACGGTAGAAGCGCTTCCCGAGCCGCGAACTGGGCCGCAAACTGGTAGCGAAACGGGAATTCGCCATTTTGTGTTTCGTTTTAATTAAATTACTAGGTATAAGGGGGTGCGGGAGACGTATCCTGACCCCTTATGTTTTCTGAATATGTTGATACATGTCTTCCAGCGGCTGTGCATGAGCTTTTTTTTTTTTTTTGCTGTGTGACGTCTGTTAACGTTCGATTCGATGGAAATCAGGAAGTGTTGACCACCATTTTGTCACTGCGAGTAAATATTTTGTTATAAATGAATCCTTATTGATAAACATTGTCTGCGCCATCTTGCCTTTTTGTCCAATGCCACAATTTTGTCGTGCACGGCAGCCATTTTAGATGCCTTGACCAGACCCACTCTCTGCACGCCGTCGATTCTCAGCACGGCTCCCCACCCTCGCAAGCATCTCCCCCACGCACTGGTCACCCCCGCTCTCTCTCTCATGCATGGGCCATATACTTCCCCCCATCTGCGCTGCTCTTCCCTGAGAATCACACCCTGTGCCCGCCCGACACCTCCCTTTCACCCTATTCACTACCGCACCCTCTGACACTCCTCTTCCTCTGTGTCCGATTGTCCAGGCCGGACCCAGGCTATCACCTAGCCCTGCGGATGTAGTTTATGGCCCCAGCTGTAGAGAATCCAGACATGCCAACCCTCCCGATTCAGGCGTGAGACTACTGATTTCAGTGCTAGTCTTCCGCCTCCCGATTCCTGCAAGGAAAAACCCGGGGGCATATTACCAACAACTAGCGATAATTTTTGTCTCTAACTTGTTTAGAGACAAAAAGTATCGCCGCATATCGGCGAATTTTATCGCAGATAAACCTTGCTATTAGCAAGGTTTATCGCAAATGCGATAAAAAACGGCCGCAATGCATGAAAATCGCTGAAAAGTCAGCGATATTCATGCATTATCCAGCAAATGCTCTTAGCCATGTTATCCACCTTCCATTGGATAACATGGCTAAAAACTGCTCAGGGCAGGTGTTAGCTTTTGGAGATATTCGCGCTTAGCGCGAATATCTCCAAAAGTTGGTAATAGGAGATAGCGATGGTTAGGGACTGTTTCCAGTCGCTAACATCTTGGCACGCCCACTTTGCATGTCATTAGTGATAAATATCACTGACATGCAAAGCGGGGCCCAAGATGGTCGCTATCTCCTTTTAGCTGTCACTAACTGGTGTTAGCGACAGCTTGGTAATAGGGAGATAATTTTATCTCCTTTTTTTTGGCTTTTAAAGCCAAAAAAGCGGAAATAAACCCCCTTGATAATATGCCCCACGATTCCTCGGGGGTTTCAGCTGACAGGGTTTGGTATTGTGTTACGTGCTAATTCTTCCAAGAAACGTCAGAGGGTCGATGCAGGGGTTCTAGAAGGGGTGATAAACCATTTAAGCCTCATGAACAAGCGCATGGTCTTTTAAAGATTTGTGAAGTACTCGGGGCGGCGGTGTGTGTGTGCCCTCTTTCAGGAGCGGGCGGGGGGGCACTGCCAGCAACTTGCCAGGCCAGGCAGTGTTCAACATGTGCATCACCCTTTCTCTGCCTGCTATTGCGCTCCATGCTTCGGAAAGGTAAGAAAAAGAACGTGCATTTGAGTTTGAAATGTCCGATCCTGTAGCAGTACACTTGCAAAGCCCACACATGACAATAACCCGATTCAAGGCCCCATTCACCCGATTTTTAAAAAAAATATAGCACTCCACGAAAGTTGGATTATAAAACTTTATTAACTTTTAAATATAACGAACGCAACAAAAACTGTAAATATATTTAAACATTTTTTGAAATTAACCAGAACTATAACGATAACAACAACAACAACAATAATATAACTTTTATGCCTAAATTACGCAAACATTTAGCTAATCTGCTAAAGGGGGGAGTCGCCATTTCTTTACAATAATCAATAATGAAAAATCAACATCAATAGGGTTGTCCGTATTCCCGATGCAGCACTATAGTGCAACATACACAGCACCTGGGGTGTCAAGAGTGAACAGGTCCTAGCTGCTTAACCAATGACTGACAAATGCGTTAGGGATTTCCTTGTGTTTCTTAATAGCATTGGTGTCTGCACACTTCTTTGTCAATTCTGTGAACATGATAACTGCTTCATAGACAGACGATATCTTTGTTAAGTCATTAGTGTTAAGTGTGTCTGAAACTACAGTGCCCTTCTGTTTTTCTTTCTTCAGGCTCTACAGAGTTTTGTGTGTTGTTCTTTTGAGCGACAATTATTCCAGAGGTTTCAGGTTCACTTGTTTTGTCTTGCAGTGAGTTAACAGCTTTAGAGACTTCATGTTTATTTGCTATGTCCTGCTGTTAGTCAACTGCTTCAGAGACGTCAGCCTCATTTGTTATGTTTGACTAAATCCTGGACCTGCCCGGCCGCGCCCAAAATGGCGCCGGTGTAAATGGGACTCGTAACTGCTTGTTGTGTACTGGTTGCCCAACCTTGATATCACGAGATACGTATGCAGTTTTGAAGCACATGGCGGAGGCTCGTCTGCTGTAGTGGGGCGCCCCTTATCGTTTCAGTCGCCATTCCGCCCGCTTTTGCTACACTGTGCCTTTTCCGCCATTCAGCTGTTTACCGCCCGCTCTTACGGCTACAGCGTCTCGCTCACCATGTAGTTGAGTTGCTCCCACTCTTGCGGTGCAGCGATAGGCGGCTGCCACAGGACTCTTAAAATGGCGGCCGGCTCTTCGGATTTGGGCCTGATCCAGTAAAATGGCCCTGGGACACCTTGGAACTCGGACGCTTGTCTGCCAGGGCTTGGGTTCCATTCTCGAAAGCGTCCCCTCAGCCTTGAAGATTGTACAAAAGTCTTGGGGGCCCTTGACTCCTGCAGGCTTCCGGTGGGGAGCGGCTGCCATGATTGCTTGCAGAATGGCCACGACGGAGCTATGAGATGGTGGTGCTCTCATGGTGACGCCAGCTTCAGTCTGAAACATCCAGAAACAAGGTGGGGCTTTCATCGTTTGGGAAAAAAAATGTTTTAATCCAATGAAAAGTGTTATTTTTAGGTCACATGACCTAGTCTTACATCATTAGGAAAACAAAAGTAAAATGAACCAATGAAAAGTTTTATTAACAAGTCACATGACCTGTTATGCTTACGTTACGCGCTGCGCGGCGCGCTCTGGATCGTTTCCGGGAAGCTGCGCCTTGCGCACCGGAGCACTTCCGGGTGCGCTAACGCGGCGCGTCATATGACGCATTACGCGACAACGCAGGTCCAGAATATAGTCAAAATGTCTCCACCAACCAGCGGTCGGAATACAACCGCTTTCAGCAGTCCAAAAAGTTCGGTTAAATCTTAAGAGCGGGAGCAACTCAACTACATGGTGAGCGAGACGCTGTAGTCGCAAGAGCGGGCGGTAAACAGCTGAATGGTGGAAGAGGCACAGAGTACCAAAAGCGGGCGGAATGGCAACTAAAACTGTAAAGGGGCGCCCCACTACAGCGTGTCTTCAGGTCAAATGGATTGTGGGACAAGGTCCAGAATGGAAGAGTCATCAAAAGGGAAAAAATTCCGCCGGACCCCGGGAGCCGGCCGCCTATGTCGGGGGCGATCTCAGGCCACATCAGGGCAACACGACTTGGGGAGGGGGCAGGAGCCAAGCGCCCCCTCTCAGTCCGCGCCATCTCACCGCCCCTCGGGGGCCTCCGTCAAGCGGTTTAGGGAGGCACCGTATCACATTGTTTTCCAATGCAGTCAGGTCCACAAACGGACCCTACTTACTTTGAATAGTGAAGCTGCAGCAGGTGCAAATAAGGTTTAAACAGTGTTACAAGCGCTGCTTAGAACTCTGAAGTATGGCACCCAACATCCAGAACTTATGCCATTTGTGTAAGGCAGTGACATCGAAGCAACTCAGGGACAAAAAGCATGAACGAACATTCACGTATGAAAATCTTATTTGGGGAAGGGGCAGGATCCAAACGCCCCCTCCCAGTTCGCGCCACTACACCGTATGTGGAAAATCTGAAGCCATCGTTCTACAAACTCTCAACGCTTGCTATCAGTGCATGAGTTTCATGCTCGATCGATTGAGCTAGCCGGATCGGGCAATAAAAAGTATAAAATAGTTATGTAAATAGTTATTTAATAAAATGTTTTACCCTGTTTCTTTGCTGGTGTGTTGTCTATATTTATAATATTTGCATAGGGTTTGTCGTTATTTTGGGCGGGGTGGGTGGCGGAGTCGAGCTGTCTTGCAGCCCTCATGGTGTGGAGCTCAGTTCATTTCACTATTTTCGTATTTCTCATGAAGGGTTGTTCCTAATGTTTGTATTTTATCGAGGTCAAAAAGAGATCGAATTAGTGGTCTACTGATTTTGCTCGATTACTTTTATTTTTTTACACGATTTTTCACTATCTGCAAAGACTAAACAGAGTATTGCGACTATGTGCTTGTTTGTAAATAGAGAATGATCCAAAGAGAACCAATTTTAAAACAGTAAATGCTTGGATAACAATCAATCAAATGGAGAGACCAGCAGGTACGACGGATTACAACGGGGGTAAAGGTCTGCGTTAACTACCGTTCACTATCTGCAAAGAGAGAGTACTACTAAGAGAAAAGAGGGGAGGGGGGGGCAGCGTTCAAAGCACATCAGCGTGCATAAACACGAAAACGTTTTTACCTATCACGTACTTCACATTTGACAGCTTTTGATATTTGCTATTAAAAAACCATTGAAATTCACAGAAAAAACCATAGGTTATAGTCCATATATAGTTAGGAATTTGCATTTACAAAACCTTGAAAATTCAATGAAAAAACCATTGGTTATAGAACATATATAGTTAGGAATTTGCATTTACAAAACCTTATTTTACTCGCATAAAACCATTGAAATTCCATATATAGTTAGATGCGCTAACTATATATCGCGCACCCGCAATCCACTGCTGATGATGTCACATATTACATCATTCATGACATGGTCAGTGACATCACTGATGACATCACTGATGACATCTCACATGACATCACTGATGACATCACTGATGACAACATCCAGTGACTGTATGTTTCTGTAAAGTTAAAATATGTCTCACATATTGAAGAATGAGTGGATGTATAAATGTCTGGATGAAGGATTTAGTAGGTGCATGACTGATTGTATGAGGGAGTGATTAAATGTGTCTCACTGAGTGCATGGGTTAGTGATTAAACTGTATTAATTTGTGCATCATTATATCTGTTGTTCTGTAAACATATCAAATGACATCACTGATGACATCTCAAATGACATCACTGGTGACATCACTGGTGACATCACTCATGATATCATTCATGTGATAATACAATGAACCTCTTCAGACTCTAATATAACCTTAGATACAATCAGTGTAAACAGACACTCACAGAATGTCACTCATCCATGGAGTTACTCACACAACTAGTCAGTCATGCAAACAATCAATCACACCTCCATTTCCTGAACTATACAGTTATACAAACTTTACTTATTCAAATATATACTAACACATATTTTCTCTCTTATACAATCCCTGATACAAGTTCACAATGATCCATACAGCCACTCACACATTCACTGGCTCTTATGCACAGTTATTTATATATGTCAACTCTCACATGTACTGTCTTTTACATATGTACTTACTTTGACATGTAGCACTGAGATATCCATTCATTCACCAATACACTCATACACACAGTCAACCACCCATACAGTTGTTTCCACATGCAGTTTTGAACCCATACATCTAGTGAATCAGCTGTTCACACATCTATGCACAGAGTCACACACCTCCCAGCCACTCACACACATACTCAGTCTCCCATACAAATACTCGGGCAACCAATCAATAACCCATATAGTTACTCATATAGCTACTGATCAACACATGCAGCAGTTTACAGAACAACAGATATAATGATGCACAAATTAATACAGTTTAATCACTAACCCATGCACTCAGTGAGACACATTTAATCACTCCCTCATACAATCAGTCATGCACCTACTAAATCCTTCATCCAGACATTTATACATCCACTCATTCTTCAATATGTGAGACATATTTTAACTTTACAGAAACATACAGTCACTGGGTGTTGTCATCAGTGATGTCATCAGTGATGTCATTTGAGATGTCATCAGTGATGTCATCAGTGATGTCACTGACCATGTCATGAATGATGTAATATGTGACATCATCAGCAGTGGATTGCGGGTGCGCGATATACAGTTAGCGCATCTAACTATATATGGAATTTCAATGGTTTTATGCGAGTAAAATAAGGTTTTGTAAATGCAAATTCCTAACTATATATGTTCTATAACCAATGGTTTTTTCATTGAATATATATATATATATATATATATATATATATATATATATATATATATATATATATATATATATATATATATATATAACATTTCTATGGCAAAATGAAACCCCTCATTTTGTTCCTTTTCAAATTAAATGTATTAAGTGTTACCACTTTATTCCAAACAAGATGACTTCAGGTGTGCCAAACTTTTGTCATAAGTAAGACTGTTAGCGTTCTAGTTGTTCTTTAGAACACTCTGGGACATTCTGTTATTGGGCTATAGTTGGGCTACATCTGGCTGATATTTGGGCTACATTTGGGCTCTTTTGTCTCCGGTGGCCATCTTGGGAGACTGCACATCAGAATTGTTTTAATGAAATATAAGAGGATTTGAGAAGTCACTCAAAATGTGCCCTCATTTTTCTTTCTTCAGCACTAATCATAATTTCTATGGCAAAATAAACCCCCTCATTTTGTTCCTTTGCAAATTAAATGTTTTAAGTGTTAACACTTTATTCCAATCAAGATGGCTTCAGGTGTGCCATACTTTTGTCATAAGTAAGACTGTTAGCGTTCTAGTTGTTCTTTAGAACACTCTGGGACATTCTGTAACTGGGCTATAGTTGGGCTACATCTGGCTGATATTTGGGCTACATTTGGGCTCTTTTTTCTCTGGTGGCAACCTTGGGAGACTGCATATCAGAATTTTTTTAATGAAATATAAGAGGATTTGAGAAGTCACTCAAAATGTGCCCTAATTTTTCTTTCTTCAGCACTAATCATAATTTCTATGGCAAAATGAACCCCCTCATTTTGTTCCTTTGCAAATTAAATGTTTTAAGTGTTAACACTTTATTCCAATCAAGATGACTTCAGGTGTGCCATACTATTGTCATAAGTAAGACTGTTAGCGCTCTAGTTGTTCTTTAGAACACTCTGGGACATTCTGTCACTGGGCTATAGTTGGGCTACATCTGGCTGATATTTGGGCTACATTTGATTTTTTTTGTCTCTGGTGGCCATCTTTGGGCTACATTGGGCTACATTTGGGCTCTAACATATATATAGCCCAATGTAGCCCAATATATATTTTTCAAAGTTAATTTTCGTAAAAACCACTGGAGCATATATCTTGAGACATAGCAAAGGCACATCGGGCTACCAGTCCCTACAATTTTGCCAAGTTTTGTGGAAATCCATTCTGCCGTTCGAGCTAAAAGTGAGTCCAACCACCCTATGGAAAACTCAATGTTAAAAACACGTTTTGGGACCCCCCGTTTTTCTCGGCCCCCCCTTGACGAAACCCCCCCAAACTTTTAGGGGACGCTCAGAAAGAAAATGTGCCATTTTCCTGAAAATGTCAGCCAATTCCGTCCATCAACGCCAAAGTTATTCAACATAGAATTTTCAGAAATCCCTATTCAAAAAAATCCTAACTATATATACCTACTGGCGACCGCCAGTAGGTAATATATAACATTTCTATGGCAAAATGAAACTTCTCATTTTGTTCCTTTTCAAATGAAATGTATTAAATGTTACCACTTCATTCCAATCAAGATGACTTCAGGTGTGCCATACTTTTGTCATAAGTAAGACTGTTAGCGTTCTAGTTGTTCTTTAGAACACTCTGGGACATTCTGTCATTGGGCTATAGTTGGGCTACATCTGGCTGATATTTGGGCTATAGTTGGGCTACATCTGGCTGATATTTGGGCTACATTTGGGCTCTTTTGTCTCTGGTGGCCATCTTGGGAGACTGCATATCAGAATTTTTTTAATGAAATATAAGAGGATTTGAGAAGTCACTCAAAATGTGCCCTAATTTTTCTTTCTTCAGCACTAATCATAATTTCTATGGCAAAATGAACCCCCTCATTTTGTTCCTTTGCAAATTAAATGTTTTAAGTGTTAACACTTTATTCCAATCAAGATGACTTCAGGTGTGCCATACTTTTGTCATAAGTAAGACTGTTAGCGCTCTAGTTGTTCTTTAGAACACTCTGGGACATTCTGTCACTGGGCTATAGTTGGGCTACATCTGGCTGATATTTGGGCTACATTTGTTTTTTTTTGTCTCTGGTGGCCATCTTTGGGCTACATTGGGCTACATTGGGCTACATTTGGGCTCTAACATATATATAGCCCAATGTAGCCCAATATATATTTTTCAAAGTTAATGTTCGTAAAAACCACTGGAGCATATATCTTTAGACATAGCAAAGGCACATCGGGCTACCAGTCCCTACAATTTTGCCAAGTTTTGTGGAAATCCATTCAGCCGTTCGAGCTAAAAGTGAGTCCAACCGCCCTATTGAAAACTCAATGTTAAAAACACGTTTTGGGACCCCCCGTTTTTCTCAGCCCCAACTTGACGAAACCCCCCCCACACTTTCAGGGGACGCTCAGAAACAAAATGTGCCTTTTTCCTGAAAATGTCAGCCAATTCCGTCCATCAACGCCAAAGTTATTCAACATAGAATTTTCAGAAATCCCTATTCAAAAAAATCCTAACTATATATACCTACTGGCGACCGCCAGTAGGTAATATATAACATTTCTATGGCAAAATGAAACCCCTCATTTTGTTCCTTTTCAAATTAAATGTATTAAGTGTTACCACTTTATTCCAATCAAGATGACTTCAGGTGTGCCATACTTTTGTCATAAGTAAGACTGTTAGCATTCTAGTTGTTCTTTAGAACACTCTGGGACATTCTGTCATTGGGCTATAGTTGGGCTACATCTGGCTGATATTTGGGCTGTAGTTGGGCTACATCTGGATGATATTTGGGCTACATTTGGGCTCTTTTGTCTCTGGTGGCCATCTTGGGAGACTGCATATCCGAATTTTTTTAATGAAATATAAGAGGATTTGAGAAGTCACTCAAAATGTGCCCTCATTTTTCTTACTTCAGCACTAATCATAATTTCTATGGCAAAATGAACCCCCTCATTTTGTTCCTTTGCAAAATAAATGTTTTAAGTGTTAACACTTTATTCCAATCAAGATGACTTCAGGTGTGCCATACTATTGTCATAAGTAAGACTGTTAGCGCTCTAGTTGTTCTTTAGAACACTCTGGGACATTCTGTCACTGGGCTATAGTTGGGCTACATCTGGCTGATATTTGGGCTACATTTGATTTTTTTTGTCTCTGGTGGCCATCTTTGGGCTACATTGGGCTACATTTGTGCTCTAACATATATATAGCCCAATGTAGCCCAATGTATATTTTTCAAAGTTAATTTTCGTAAAAACCACTGGAGCATATATCTTGAGACATAGCAAAGGCACATCGGGCTACCAGTCCCTACAATTTTGCCAAGTTTTGTGGAAATCCATTCTGCTGTTCGAGCTACAAGTGAGTCCAACCACCCTATGGAAAACTCAATGTTAAAAACACGTTTTGGGACCCCCCGTTTTTCTCGGCCCCCCTTGACGAAACCCCCCCAAACTTTTAGGGGACGCTCAGAAAGAAAATGTGCCATTTTCCTGAAAATGTCAGCCAATTCCGTCCATCAACGCCAAAGTTATTCAACATAGAATTTTCAGAAATCCCTATTCAAAAAAATCCTAACTATATATACCTACTGGCGACCGCCAGTAGGTAATATATAACATTTCTATGGCAAAATGAAACTTCTCATTTTGTTCCTTTTCAAATGAAATGTATTAAATGTTACCACTTCATTCCAATCAAGATGACTTCAGGTGTGCCATACTTTTGTCATAAGTAAGACTGTTAGCGTTCTAGTTGTTCTTTAGAACACTCTGGGACATTCTGTCATTGGGCTATAGTTGGGCTACATCTGGCTGATATTTGGGCTATAGTTGGGCTACATCTGGCTGATATTTGGGCTACATTTGGGCTCTTTTGTCTCTGGTGGCCATCTTGGGAGACTGCATATCAGAATTTTTTTAATGAAATATAAGAGGATTTGAGAAGTCACTCAAAATGTGCCCTAATTTTTCTTTCTTCAGCACTAATCATAATTTCTATGGCAAAATGAACCCCCTCATTTTGTTCCTTTGCAAATTAAATGTTTTAAGTGTTAACACTTTATTCCAATCAAGATGACTTCAGGTGTGCCATACTTTTGTCATAAGTAAGACTGTTAGCGCTCTAGTTGTTCTTTAGAACACTCTGGGACATTCTGTCACTGGGCTATAGTTGGGCTACATCTGGCTGATATTTGGGCTACATTTGTTTTTTTTTGTCTCTGGTGGCCATCTTTGGGCTACATTGGGCTACATTGGGCTACATTTGGGCTCTAACATATATATAGCCCAATGTAGCCCAATATATATTTTTCAAAGTTAATGTTCGTAAAAACCACTGGAGCATATATCTTTAGACATAGCAAAGGCACATCGGGCTACCAGTCCCTACAATTTTGCCAAGTTTTGTGGAAATCCATTCAGCCGTTCGAGCTAAAAGTGAGTCCAACCGCCCTATTGAAAACTCAATGTTAAAAACACGTTTTGGGACCCCCCGTTTTTCTCAGCCCCAACTTGACGAAACCCCCCCCCACACTTTCAGGGGACGCTCAGAAACAAAATGTGCCTTTTTCCTGAAAATGTCAGCCAATTCCGTCCATCAACGCCAAAGTTATTCAACATAGAATTTTCAGAAATCCCTATTCAAAAAAATCCTAACTATATATACCTACTGGCGACCGCCAGTAGGTAATATATAACATTTCTATGGCAAAATGAAACCCCTCATTTTGTTCCTTTTCAAATTAAATGTATTAAGTGTTACCACTTTATTCCAATCAAGATGACTTCAGGTGTGCCATACTTTTGTCATAAGTAAGACTGTTAGCATTCTAGTTGTTCTTTAGAACACTCTGGGACATTCTGTCATTGGGCTATAGTTGGGCTACATCTGGCTGATATTTGGGCTGTAGTTGGGCTACATCTGGATGATATTTGGGCTACATTTGGGCTCTTTTGTCTCTGGTGGCCATCTTGGGAGACTGCATATCCGAATTTTTTTAATGAAATATAAGAGGATTTGAGAAGTCACTCAAAATGTGCCCTCATTTTTCTTACTTCAGCACTAATCATAATTTCTATGGCAAAATGAACCCCCTCATTTTGTTCCTTTGCAAAATAAATGTTTTAAGTGTTAACACTTTATTCCAATCAAGATGACTTCAGGTGTGCCATACTTTTGTCATAAGTAAGACTGTTAGCGCTCTAGTTGTTCTTTAGAACACTCTGGGACATTCTGTCACTGGGCTATAGTTGGGCTACATCTGGCTGATATTTGGGCTACATTTGATTTTTTTTGTCTCTGGTGGCCATCTTTGGGCTACATTGGGCTACATTTGTGCTCTAACCTATATATAGCCCAATGTAGCCCAATATATATTTTTCAAAGTTAATTTTCGTAAAAACCATTGGAGCATATATCTTGAGACATAGCAAAGGCACATCGGGCTACCAGTCCCTACAATTTTGCCAAGTTTTGTGGAAATCCATTCAGCCGTTCGAGCTAAAAGTGAGTCCAACCGCCCTATGGAAAACTCAATGTTAAAAACATGTTTTGGGACCCCCCGTTTTTCTCGGCCCCCACTTGACGAAACCCCCCTGAATTTTAAGGGGACGCTCAGAAACAAAATGTGCCATTTTCCTGAAAATTTCAGCCAATTCCGTCCATCAACGCCAAAGTTATTCAACATAGAATTTTCAGAAATCCTTATTCAAAAAAATCCTAACTATATATACCTACTGGCAACCGCCAGTAGGTAATATATATATATATATATATATCGTGAGCAAGGTATTTGTAATACCGAAACGCGTAGATCGTGAACATCTGCCTGTGGAATGTAACTGAAAAATAAAAAAAACTGCAAAAGAGAACCCGTGGAGTGCGACCCATTTGTTTCCTGTGAGGGAGCTGTGGAAAATATATCAGCAGCGTGGTTCAGCTGCAGGGCGCCGCACCCGTATCGAGCGCTGTCGGAGTGGCAAAAGGAACCAGTCATGGAGAATATATATATATATATATATATATATATATATATATATATATATATATATATATATATATATATATATATATATATATATATATATATATATATATATATATATGCCATACCACCCCTCAAAAGAGGAGGTGACAGGGAGTCACTTTTAAGACAGCTGGAAACAAGGATGATACTAGAGCTTGACACACGTTGGCCGAATGGGTTGAACAATATTGATGAGATGCATCACTTTTTGTGATGTAATGTATTGTTCTTCCGTCCATATTGCCTTAACATTTCCCTAGATCCGTATCAATTATTTTTCCCTCCCTCTTAGTTAGGTTCCCTATTTCGAGGTTGAGGTCGGGTCTGTTAACATTCCTTGCTGCTTACTGTACATAACTTGATGAAACTCTTCCTTTTTGTATATACATGTATATAGATATTTCATATTTATATATTTTTATATGTTTATATCCATATGCATTTTTATATTTTTCTATATTGTTTTCTACTTTGATAAGATGAAGAATATCATGAGTATGGACATGAAATTGCCATATTTTTTGGGTTTTGCATTTGTCATTATAGGTGTATATATATATGCTATTTATTCTTGTGTATATATATCATCAATAGTTTATCACAAATCTAGGTGTATTTATTGGATTTCATAAAGTTTTAACTATTTATACTATTTATTATTATTAAGTGACGAATCATGCACATAGAATTTTGTGGTAATTAGTTGTACCCAGGGATCTGTGAAACTGATATGTGTCTTGATAATTTTCTTCCTTTACTTAATGAATGGTATTGTACATAATCTCGTACAGCTCTCTCTCCCTCGCACTTTCTATAACTTTTGCACTTTATCTCAACCTTCACTTAGCACTTTATCAACTGTCTTGTTTATGCAACCAGACAATTTTTTTTGTACATTGTTGATGTGAGAGTTTCCTAGCCATATTAGTTTGTTAGTATTTATACAGGAAATAAGGTATTTTTATATCCCAATACTATATGATGTGGGTTGGACTAATATATTTACCGCTACAAATGTACATTTTTACATCTGGGATTTATCCAGTTATTAATCTTGTTTGTCAGCTACGATGAGATGCATATACATAAACTGTGGCAGTATGTTTTCACTGTTTATTAAGTCACATGACTCACTACGTCACTGTGAAGGGGTGTTCACTTTCTAAAATTGCATTTAAAAAGCATTAAGTCTTAAGTACATGTTGCAGCGTGAACAAGGGCATACCTTGCCAGAAACGCGTAGCTGCTTTCTGTGTACCGAAAATAAAATCGATATGCTGAAGTTTCGTTGTCTGTCTCCCTTCTGTTTGCTGGTGTGCTAAGCAGGCGCTGGAAACACCGAGAGATCCAGAGGAGTCACGTGGTTCATATATATATATATATATATATTCCAACGATGTTTAAATCCCCGAGGGAAAAAAAACCAGTGCTCACACCTGAAAACTTTGTTTCTGCTCCTTTAATGGTGAAAAAACAGCGGCTTGTGGCATAATCCCGACATGTTTCGTTCCAGCATGGAACTTCTTCAAAGGTAAGCCTGGCTCTGAGCACAACCAGCGTCCGGTGTTTTAAAGTCATTTCGTTTGCCCCAATGGCATTCTTTCATGGAATCACTTCCGTTTTTGAGATGGCTTGTGGGACTTGTGGTTGTGCTTTTTACCGTTTATTTTGTGTCATAGTTCGATTTCTTTTGCTTGTTTTTCCTTGTTATTTAGTGTCTCTCCCCTGTTCTTTATCCATGTTGTCCTTGGGTTTTGAGACATCCGCTCGAACCTATGATGCAAAAGAAACAGTTTTTAATTAAAACCCTCCAGTGGGTAGAGCATTGTGCTGTTGATTTTTCCAGCGCATGTTTGCACTGTGTATATGTCCCAGTCCTTTTGTTTCCCCATCCGATTTATTTTCAGTTTGTTTTCCGTTTCATTCATGTGTCTGTCCATGGCGTTATTTTTCCCATGTTGATTTGGAGTTTCAAGACACTTTGCTCGGATCCATGATTCAAAAGGCTGGCGCTTTCATCATTTGGCAGAACGTTTTCCCGGGTCAGTCCACGTTTAGAACTGACTCACAAACCAATACCGAGATCCAGTCCTCGGCGGCACCAATCCCCCTATGTTCGGTTGTCCCGAGTCAAACAGCAAGGTTCTGGGCGGGAGATATGAGGCGCTCTTGTGGTGGTGTGAGACCTTTGGCAGAACCACGCCGATACATATTCCAACGATGTTTAAATCCCCGAGGGAAAAAAAAACAGTGGTCACACCTGAAAACTTTGTTTCTGCTCCTATATATATATATATGAGAGCACAGGTTCCCTCTCACTAGATCTGCGTACGCGGTCAAAACCTCCATGCCATCCACAGAAGGAAAAGCACATCGGGCTACCAGTCCCTACAATTTTGCCAAGTTTTGTGGAAATCCATTCAGCCTTTCGAGCAAAAAGTGAGTCCAACCGCCCTATGGAAAACTCAATGTTAAAAACACGTTTTGGGACCCCCCTTTTTTCTCAGCCCCCGATTGACAAAACCCCCCCAACCTTTCTGGGGACGCTCGAAAACAAAATGTGCCATTTTCCTGAAAATTTCAGCCAATTCCGTCCATCAACGCCAAAGTTATTCAACATAGAATTTTCAGAAATCCCTATTAAAAAAAAATCCTAACTATATATACCTACTGGCGACCGCCAGTAGGTAATATATAACATTTCTATGGCAAAATGAAACCCCTCATTTTGTTCCTTTTCAAATTAAATGTTTTAAGTGTTAACACTTTATTCCAATCAAGATGACTTCAGGTGTGCCATACGTTTGTCATAAGTAAGACTGTTAGCGTTCTAGTTGTTCTTTAGAACACTCTGGGACATTCTGTCATTGGGCTATAGTTGGGCTACATCTGGCTGATATTTGGGCTGTAGTTGGGCTACATCTGGCTGATATTTGGGCTACATTTGGGCTCTTTTGTCTCTGGTGGCCATCTTGGGAGACTGCATATCCGAATTTTTTTAATGAAATATAAGAGGATTTGAGAAGTCACTCAAAATGTGCCCTCATTTTTCTTTCTTCAGCACTAATCATAATTTCTATGGCAAAATGAACCCCCTCATTTTGTTCCTTTGCAAATTAAATGTTTTAAGTATTAACACTTTATTCCAATCAAGATGACTTCAGGTGTGCCATACTTTTGTCATAAATAAGACTGTTAGCGCTCTAGTTGTTCTTTAGAACACTCTGGGACAATCTGTCATTGGGCTATAGTTGGGCTACATCAGGCTGATATTTGGGCTACAGTTGTTTTTTTTGTCTCTGGTAGCCATCTTTGGGCTACATTGGGCTACATTGGGCTACATTTGGGCTCTAACATATATATAGCCCAATGTAGCCCAATATATATTTTTCAAAGTTAATTTTCGTAAAAACCACTGGAGCATATATCTTGAGACATAGCAAAGGCACATCGGGCTACCAGTCCCTACAATTTTGCCAAGTTTTGTGGAAATCCATTCAGCCGTTCGAGCTAAAAGTGAGTCCAACCGCCCTATGGAAAACTCAATGTTAAAAACATGTTTTGGGACCCCCCGTTTTTCTCGGCCCCCACTTGACGAAACCCCCCTGAATTTTTCAGGGGACGCTCAGAAACAAAATGTGCCATTTTCCTGAAAATTTCAGCCAATTCCGTCCATCAACGCCAAAGTTATTCAACATAGAATTTTCAGAAATCCCTATTCAAAAAAATCCTAACTATATATACCTACTGGCAACCGCCAGTAGGTAATATATATATATATATATATATATATATATATATATATATATATATATATATATATATATATATATATATATATATATATATATATATATATATATATATATATATATATATATATATATATATATATATATATATATATATATATGCCATACCACCCCTCAAAAGAGGAGGTGACAGGGAGTCACTTTTAAGACAGCTGGAAACAAGGATGATACTAGAGCTTGACACACGTTGGCCGAATGGGTTGAACAATATTGATGAGATGCATCACTTTTTGTGATGTAATGTATTGTTCTTCCGTCCATATTGCCTTAACATTTCCCTAGATCCGTATCAATTATTTTTCCCTCCCTCTTAGTTAGGTTCCCTATTTCGAGGTTGAGGTCGGGTCTGTTAACATTCCTTGCTGCTTACTGTACATAACTTGATGAAACTCTTCCTTTTTGTATATACATGTATATAGATATTTCATATTTATATATTTTTATATGTTTATATCCATATGCATTTTTATATTTTTCTATATTGTTTTCTACTTTGATAAGATGAAGAATATCATGAGTATGGACATGAAATTGCCATATTTTTGGGGTTTTGCATTTGTCATTATGTGTGTATATATAAATGCTATTTATTCTTGTGTATATATATCATCAATAGTTTATCACAAATCTAGGTGTATTTATTGGATTTCATAAAGTTTTAACTATTTATACTATTTATTATTATTAAGTGACGAATCATGCACATAGAATTTTGTGGTAATTAGTTGTACCCAGGGATCTGTGAAACTGATATGTGTCTTGATAATTTTCTTCCTTTACTTAATGAATGGTATTGTACATAATCTCATACAGCTCTCTCTCCCTCGCACTTTCTATAACTTTTGCACTTTATCTCAACCTTCACTTAGCACTTTATCAACTGTCTTGTTTATGCAACCAGACAATTTTTTTTGTACATTGTTGATGTGAGAGTTTCCTAGCCATATTAGTTTGTTAGTATTTATACAGGAAATAAGGTATTTTTATATCCCAATACTATATGATGTGGGTTGGACTAATATATTTACCGCTACAAATGTACATTTTTACATCTGGGATTTATCCAGTTATTAATCTTGTTTGTCAGCTACGATGAGATGCATATACATAAACTGTGGCAGTATGTTTTCACTGTTTATTAAGTCACATGACTCACTACGTCACTGTGAAGGGGTGTTCACTTTCTAAAATTGCATTTAAAAAGCATTAAGTCTTAAGTACATGTTGCAGCGTGAACAAGGGCATACCTTGCCAGAAACGCGTAGCTGCTTTCTGTGTACCGAAAATAAAATCGATATGCTGAAGTTTCGTGGTCCGTCTCCCTTCTGTTTGCTGGTGTGCTAAGCAGGCGCTGGAAACACCGAGAGATCCAGAGGAGTCACGTGGTTCATATATATATATATATATATATTCCAACGATGTTTAAATCCCCGAGGGAAAAAAAACCAGTGCTCACACCTGAAAACTTTGTTTCTGCTCCTTTAATGGTGAAAAAACAGCGGCTTGTGGCATAATCCCGACATGTTTCGTTCCAGCATGGAACTTCTTCAAAGGTAAGCCTGGCTCTGAGCACAACCAGCGTCCGGTGTTTTAAAGTCATTTCGTTTGCCCCAATGGCATTCTTTCATGGAATCACTTCCGTTTTTGAGATGGCTTGTGGGACTTGTGGTTGTGCTTTTTACCGTTTATTTTGTGTCATAGTTCGATTTCTTTTGCTTGTTTTTCCTTGTTATTTAGTGTCTCTCCCCTGTTCTTTATCCATGTTGTCCTTGGGTTTTGAGACATCCGCTCGAACCTATGATGCAAAAGAAACAGTTTTTAATTAAAACCCTCCAGTGGGTAGAGCATTGTGCTGTTGATTTTTCCAGCGCATGTTTGCACTGTGTATATGTCCCAGTCCTTTTGTTTCCCCATCCGATTTATTTTCAGTTTGTTTTCCGTTTCATTCATGTGTCTGTCCATGGCGTTATTTTTCCCATGTTGATTTGGAGTTTCAAGACACTTTGCTCGGATCCATGATTCAAAAGGCTGGCGCTTTCATCATTTGGCAGAACGTTTTCCCGGGTCAGTCCACGTTTAGAACTGACTCACAAACCAATACCGAGATCCAGTCCTCGGCGGCACCAATCCCCCTATGTTCGGTTGTCCCGAGTCAAACAGCAAGGTTCTGGGCGGGAGATATGAGGCGCTCTTGTGGTGGTGTGAGACCTTTGGCAGAACCACGCCGATACATATTCCAACGATGTTTAAATCCCCGAGGGAAAAAAAACCAGTGGTCACACCTGAAAACTTTGTTTCTGCTCCTATATATATATATATGAGAGCACAGGTTCCCTCTCACTAGATCTGCGTACGCGGTCAAAACCTCCATGCCATCCACAGAAGGAAAAGCACATCGGGCTACCAGTCCCTACAATTTTGCCAAGTTTTGTGGAAATCCATTCAGCCTTTCGAGCAAAAAGTGAGTCCAACCGCCCTATGGAAAACTCAATGTTAAAAACACGTTTTGGGACCCCCCTTTTTTCTCAGCCCCCGATTGACAAAACCCCCCCAACCTTTCTGGGGACGCTCGAAAACAAAATGTGCCATTTTCCTGAAAATTTCAGCCAATTCCGTCCATCAATGCCAAAGTTATTCAACATAGAATTTTCAGAAATCCCTATTAAAAAAAAATCCTAACTATATATACCTACTGGCGACCGCCAGTAGGTAATATATAACATTTCTATGGCAAAATGAAACCCCTCATTTTGTTCCTTTTCAAATTAAATGTTTTAAGTGTTAACACTTTATTCCAATCAAGATGACTTCAGGTGTGCCATACTTTTGTCATAAGTAAGACTGTTAGCGTTCTAGTTGTTCTTTATAACACTCTGGGACATTCTGTCATTGGGCTATAGTTGGGCTACATCTGGCTGATATTTGGGCTGTAGTTGGGCTACATCTGGCTGATATTTGGGCTACATTTGGGCTCTTTTGTCTCTGGTGGCCATCTTGGGAGACTGCATATCCGAATTTTTTTAATGAAATATAAGAGGATTTGAGAAGTCACTCAAAATGTGCCCTCATTTTTCTTTCTTCAGCACTAATCATAATTTCTATGGCAAAATGAACCCCCTCATTTTGTTCCTTTGCAAATTAAATGTTTTAAGTATTAACACTTTATTCCAATCAAGATGACTTCAGGTGTGCCATACTTTTGTCATAAGTAAGACTGTTAGCGCTCTAGTTGTTCTTTAGAACACTCTGGGACAATCTGTCATTGGGCTATAGTTGGGCTACATCAGGCTGATATTTGGGCTACAGTTGTTTTTTTTGTCTCTGGTAGCCATCTTTGGGCTACATTGGGCTACATTGGGCTACATTTGGGCTCTAACATATATATAGCCCAATGTAGCCCAATATATATTTTTCAAAGTTAATTTTCGTAAAAACCACTGGAGCATATATCTTGAGACATAGCAAAGGCACATCGGGCTACCAGTCCCTACAATTTTGCCAAGTTTTGTGGAAATCCATTCAGCCGTTCGAGCTAAAAGTGAGTCTAACCGCCCTATGGAAAACTCAATGTTAAAAACACGTTTTGGGACCCCCCGTTTTTCTCGGCCCCCACTTGACTAAACCCCCCCAAACTTTCAGGGGACGCTCAGAAACAAAATATGCCATTTTACTGAAAATTTCAGCCAATTCCGTAAAAGCATTGGAAATAATACATCATCACCGTTGTACTACTAGGTCACCCTGCCGGGTTGGAATTATCACCGGACTAGGGCCCTAAACAAATAAGGATCCAGCCATTGAGCCCTGAAGAGTTATAGCATCTGTAATTGTGCAGAGCTTTAACGAAACACGTGTCGGCTGGCTGTAAATGACCATTGATGTGACGATCTAATAAAAGGAGATATACAACCAACATTGGACAACTGTTCTTGTTTAACACATACAGTAGCACTCTACTTGTTATATTGAATCTGTGTGCGCAGGACTTTGTGGTTAAGTCTTGGGTGTGAATTTTTACATTCAAATTGAGGGGTTCTTGGGGTTCCCCCCTCCCTGCTAGCACCAGTTACTATTGCATTACAACTACAGTCACGCTAATATTGTCTGAGCGCCCTTACTTCCCGTATACTTAATACCCTTTTTTGCTGTTGTGTACTTTCATGTGTGCTGCTTCATGCAGCAGACATGAAAGTAACAAAATGGCATTAAAAAAAAAGTTTGTTTATGTATAGGTAGGGACACTTTCTTGTACATAAACAAACAATAGCATTTTGCTTTTTCTATGTGTGCTGCACAAGGCAGCACACATGGAAAACGCAAAAATGAGGAGAAAAAATGCATTCTCCTTGTTTCTCCAACGTAAGACCAGTTTTTACCTGGTCTTAATTTTGGCTCTGCCTCCTATGTACGCCACCCTTGTACATAGGGATCAGCGTCAAAATGAATGGGCGTTGTGGTGGAATGCCCACCGCAACACCCACTGCCCACCCCTTTCACTCTAACCATAGCGTAAATGGGCGCCTTATGTACAAGACAGAGTTAAGGCACGTTAAGTGGCTTAACACAGTCTTGTACATAAGGAGCAACCACCACAACATCAGTATATAGGTGATGTTGTGGTGGCGATTGGGGCTTGTACATATTCCCCTTAGTGTCTATGTGAGTGGCTGTACGGGTGAGTGACTTGCATTGTGAGTGACAGTATGGATGTGTGAATGGATATTTAAGTGGGTGTCTGAGTGGAGGCATAAGTGGTTGTATGAGTGATGGAGGGACTCTGTTGAGAGGCTATATGGGTGAATGAGTGGCTCTATGGGTGAATAAGTAAGTTTGTGAGTAGTAGTATGGGTGAGTGAGTGACTGTATGGGCAAGTGAGTAGACGTGTGAGTGGGTGTATGGTGAGTTAGTATACTGTATAGGTGAGTGAGTGGGTGTGTGTGTGGCTCTATGGTTGGGTGAGTGAGTCTGTGTGAGTGGTTGTTTGGGTCTGTGAATGGGCATGGAAGTGGTTGTATGGGTGTGTGAGTGGGTGTTTGAGAGGTTGCGTGGGGGTGAGAGTGGGTGTAAGTGGTTTTGCAGATGAGGCCATCAGTGATGTAATTTGAGATGTCACCAGTGATGTCACTGACCATGTCATGAGTGATGTAGTGTGTGTGATCCTAAGCTGTGCATAGTGGGAGCGTAAGTTATAGTTAGCTAAGGTGACTATAAATGCTGGTGTTCACTGGTTTTGCACAAGTGAAATCTGAACTTAACTTTAACGTCCCTGTAGCCTTTGTTTTTTTTGAGAATTTCTAATGATTTCTAAATTCTATTTCCTAACTATAATGCCTCTGTAACCTTTGGTTTTTAAAGTAAATTTCTATGTTTTTTAAATTCTATTTCCTAAATGTAACAGCCCTGAAACCTTTATTTTGTTCAGAGAATTTCTAACGCTTTTTAAATAAATTTTCCTAATTATAATGGCTCTGTAACCTTTGTTTTTTTAGTGAATTTCTAAGGTTTTAAAAAAATTATTTGCTAATTGTAACCTGTGATCTTTGACATTCGGTGTGTAAGTGTCTGTGTAGGTCAATTAGTGGGTGTGTGTGTGGCTTAATTGCTTTGTGAGTGGGTGTTTGAATAGTCGTATATGTCTGTAAGTGGGTGTGTAAGTGGTTTTGTGGGTGTGTGAGTGGTGTATTGATCAGTAAGTGGATGTTAGGGGCTGTAGGTATCTTTGAGAAGATGTGAGAGTGGCAGAATGGGTGTGTGAGTGGATGTGTACGTGTCTCTGTAGGAGTGTCAGTGTTGTGTGAGTGACTGTGCCAGAACGGCACCTCACCTGCCCCTTTATCCTGCAAGAGAACACAGTTTTCAATAAAATGTCTAGCTAACTGGAGTATTTTCTTCTGGTTAATTACTAAGAACAAATGTCTCCAGTGACTGTGTGTGTGTTTCGCAATGTAATTTTTGCTGTGCATCTGTATCCATAAATCTGTGATAATATTAATTCTCCTATAGAGACTACAAAGAGGTAAATCTCCACCAAACAAGGATACTTTCTCTTAACTATCTGAAGTAAGTGCTTCTTTGTTTGGTTAAGATGTCCTCATATACCATGACATCAAGAACGTGCATCCCCAACACTGTGTTGGTTTTCACTTGCTGTTATGTGAGGTCATCCATCCCCTCTTTCATTTACCTCCTCCCATGGCCCCCGCATGAGTGTATCTCTCAGGTCACTTGCAGACCTGAACTATTGTGGGGGCAGAGGATATTATGAAGGGGGCATGAGGAAGGTCTCCAGATCTCAAAATGGTATGGGACATGAGGTGCACTTGGTCTGCACCATTTCTTATCTCACCTCTCCCGAACAGTTTCCCAAGGGAAGGAACATGGTCAATCAATTGAGGTGACTTGTGATGAACTCGCAGATGAGGCATCCATCCAGGCAACTACAGACAAATAGCTTTATTTAGATGCAGTGGGAAAAATATTTGCACAAAGTATTCTCGATCATCTCACAGAATGGGTCACGGAGAATAAGGTCCTCCCTATAGAACAAGCGGGTTTTAGAAAAAATCATTTGACGTTGGATAATATCACCATGTTGAAATTAATAGAGGAGAAATATACGCTATCTCGCAGATCAAATGTGTATATGGCCTTCATAGATTTGTCTACGGCCTTTGATAAGGTAGATCGGTCCCTCCTTTGGAGGAAACTACAAAATATGGGATTGCCTGCTCCCCTGTTGTCTTTAATCATTGCATTACATTTTCAAACCTGGTGTCGGGTTTTAATGGTAGGAAACCAAGGATTGACATCTGTAATTCCAATAGAAAATGGCTTGAAACAAGGTTGCTTATTAGCCCCCCTATTATTTTCATTATATTTAGCAGATCTACCCGACTGTCTCTCTCAGCGAGAGGGCAATGCCCCAAAGATAGGCAGCCGGCCCTTCGCATGTCTCCTTTATGCAGATGATATAGTTGTGATGGATCTTACTCCTATAGGGCTAAACAAAAAGTTGTTATCATTGCAGGACTATACGGTGGCTCATTTTTTAAAGATCAATGTTTCCAAAAGTAAAATTCTAATCTTGAAAAGTGACAAAAGCAGAAAATGATGTAAATTCAATTGGCACATTGGTCTTGAAAAGTTAGAGATGGTTGATTCATACGTATATTTAGGAAAAATAATTGCTAGCAATACGAAGAATAATTCCCATATCGAACACAGAACCAGTAAAGCTATGTCTCACGCTAATGGTCTGCGCATGTTTTATAGCACAATGGGAAGAAGACATTTCTTACATCTACTGACGGTGCTGAAAGCAAAAATTCCACCAACCTTATTATATGCTATTGAATCAATCCCTGTAAAGTGGTGGAGTTTTTTAGAGAAGATAGAAGGCCAGATATTACGTAAATTGTGTAATTTTAATACGCTAGTTCCTTCAGCTGCTATTAGATTGGAATTTGGACTAATAAGCACTTCTATTAAAGGTATTTCCAGAGTTTTACGTTGGGGATACCAGTTAAAAAACAGTAAAATGTATTCCCTAGGAGGTTTCATGTGTAAGGAAATTTTCGGTGGCATAAGGGGTAAATACTCTTAAGGTTGAGATTTCTCTTTGGCTTTAAACATTTGTTGTGTTGAGGAAGTATCTATGATTTCCCTCCTGCTATCAGAATTTAAATCCTTCGTAACAAATGCAAGTGGGAGGATCAGCTTTAATAGAGATATTTTGATATGAAATACTAAGGAGAGATTAAAAATAATAGCAAGGACTATTTCCGCGAAACTGCCTCAGAAATATTTAACCTGGAACCTAGACCATGGAATAAGACGCTGGTTTTCCCCGATTTAGATTTAATCTCCTACCTCTAAATGATTTAACCTCAGATTAGTCCCAGAATTCAAAAAATGGAAAAAATTGCAATTTCTGTGAGCTGAGTATCCAGAACCTGGATCATGTTTTGTTAGTTTGTCCGGCACTGGCCTTTCATCGTCGTCTTGGCTTAGGCCGATGTTTTTACAAAATGGTGTTAAGGACGTAGCCTCAGCTCGCAACTTTCTTTTTAATCCCAAAAATGAAGCTGTGTGTGCAAAACTGTTTAACTTCTTAAAGGAATTTATGTACATATTTTAACTGTATATTTTCCAGGTGGGATGTAAGTTCAGAACAGCTGATCTTCTTTTTAGTCATTTTATCCTCTCTTGATTACAAATGTATTTTGCACTATTTGGTCCTTATTTTATAGGCTGTGCTTATTTAATTTTTTATCCCAAATTGTAATCTTGCACAAGATTAGGCTGCTTTAACTTGTTCAGGAAATGCTCTGTTCTCTCGTTGTTTGCTGCTAATTCTAAACTTTGTTCCTTGAAAGTGCTTTATGTTGTGTAGGTCACTTTCTAATTGCTATTTGCACATCTCTGGATATGCCCTGTTTCCTCATTGCTGGCTGCTAAATCCCAAACTTTTATCCCTTGAAACTGTTTTACGTTGAAATGTTTTACTATCTTGTTTCCGCTGTATTACCACATGGTTTTATTGCACTTTATGTATTAATTGATGTGTAATTTTTAAGTGGACCTCATTGGAGTTCCAAAACTTTAATAAATTGAATTGAATTGTGTGGCACCCCAGGTAAATTACATAGGTACCCGCTGACTGTCCTGCACTGAGCATCCCAGATCAGAAGGGTTCCTAGAAGTAACTATGGTGTAAACAAATATTAGAGAAATTGGAACATCTGCCGCTAAAGATGTCATTTTTTATTAATGGCTGTTACATTTGTGGCCTCCTCTTCTGATTGATGTTTTTTTTGCTGGGGTGAGGGCCCTGTCCACCTTGGGCGCTGTTCTGCAGCCACACCTCCAAGTATTTATCCTGGTGGGAAATGGGGTCCTCAGGCACAGGTGAGGTGAAAAGGAGCTAGTGATCCCAAGTCCATATAGTGTATTGTACCACACTGTGGGATAGCAGAGTCACTTTTAGCAGTGGGGTAATGGGCCTGCCCCCTTGGGCTCTGCTCTGCAGTCGTGCCTCCTGGCGAATATCCAGGTGGGAAATGAAGTCCCCAGGCACTGGTGAGGTCAAAAGGGGCTAGTGACCCAAAGCCCAGGAAGTGCATTGTCCTGCACGGTGGGATGGCAGAGGCACTTTTAGCTGTGGGGTGATGGCCCTGCTCCCTTGGGTTCCGCTTCAGAAGCAGCTTCAAATTGACTTGCAAGAATTGGCAGGCTCTTAATTGAGCCTCCTTTTAAAAATCATACACATAACATGTAGTCAGGTTATCATCCAGAAGTGCAGGCATGCCCCTGGGACCTTGCCCATCTGGGGGACCATATTTAAACAAGCACAGGAGACCGTGCTTTTAAAAAACAAATTGCCATGAATCTGTTCTGAATTTCGTAGCAACATTTTCTAATCCCTAGGAGACCTCAGGACCAGAGCTACGGATGTCAGGGTATTCCTACTCTGCCCATTTTCTGTTTTTTTCTTTTTTCTGCGACTCGGCTAATGCGGAGTCCCAAGATGGCTGCTAACACTTCCTGGATGAAGTGTTAGCAGCCAATCAGATCTCAGAGATCTGGATGGGTTGCGGAGCATTCACATCCATATATACAAAGTTGGTTTTCCTTTCATAACACAAAAACTACTCAATGAATTTACTCCAAATAGCAAAAAGGGTTCTTTCTGGACCAAGATTACATTTCTGACATATTTGGTATAATTCCGTCAAGCGGTTCGGGCTGTAGTTGTGTGTAAAATCTCTATGGAAGTTAACATTGGAAAAACACTTTTTCTTATCCCTCCCTTTGTCTTGCCCCCCGATTGATGGATCACCCCGAAACCTTAGATTTTTTTTTTTGTAAGACGTTTATTAGTAGTATATAGAGCAGTACACAATGTGGAGCCTACAACCCTTGGGGCCGGCTGCAACTCTTCAATGCATGGTAAGGAAGATAAAAAAAAATAAAGGTACACATCTCTTCCAACCGTAACATCCGGATAAATGACATTAATTGCATCATTCGCATCACGCATGCTCATGGTTCAATTTTACATTCAAATGACGTCTTGTTTTATCTTTTTATAAGTAAAGAATTTAACTCTCTAAACTTAACAGTTCTTATCGGTTTGTCCCAGATAGTTGGCTGTGCCATCGGGTAACATTCCGGTTTCCACTGTACTGAAACTCATGATGTTCACGGACAGACCCTGCAAGTGTGTCTTTTGGGTAGGATTAGTTATTACACGTGTTCGGTCTATCCTTATCGTGATTCACATCACCTACTTAGAACGGTAAATTTCCACTAATTATCAATGTAGTGGGTGATATGCAACATGCATAAATAGTATAGCCTAATTGTATACTGGGGAGATGCGACTTACTTCGGGCCTTGCAGCCATGAGGCTCGAGCAGTGTCGCTCCGTGTTAATGCAACTTTGTGTTAGTTATTCGTACCCCCATTTGTAGGGATATGTGGTCTCAGGAGATCGTGTTTTGGCATCCTGTGGGAGGTGGCATGTAATTTCATCTTTTACGTGTGCCCACCTCATGTCTAGCTGACTTGGTGTGGCATTGTCCGTAATGTCGTACATTCCGGGGGGCCGAGTAGGGTATGCCTCTAGACCCCTGAGACATTACATTCTTCATCGTGGCTTGAATCGGGGTGATGACTTGCCATACCCATTCCCTAAACCATATCCACCCGGGGGGCAACAATAAGACCCCAGGTATGCAATCATCCATGAAGTAACATTACGGACTTGTCAGGCGTCTGTGTGTGCATCCCGAGTGAAACGTTCAAGGAAGAAAAGGCTATATATGAGAGATAAGAAACAAGAAAATAAACGGGGGGATTTGTGTGGGAGGGAGTGGGGTGGAAGAGTTCATATGGGGGAGCGAGGCCGCGAACAGAACCAGGAAAATATTATATCATGTCATGGATTATTGGATCGTCGTGTGGGTGGGTGCCCGGACCCGCGGCTAGCGTGTCGGACATATGTTACAATCATTATTCGATGCGACCGGGGGGGAGGCAAGCTTCTTCCGATCTGTAGGCACTACATCTCCAGTGCCCCGGGCATCATGAGGGGACATTGTTGTCTGTGTCCTTAGTATTTCCACGCCTTCACCACCTGCATTTCCTCGTATGTGGCGATCTCTAAGTGAGCCCTCTGGTCATGCCCTCCTTTTGGAGGGAGCTCATTACGTCATCCCAGAGTTTGCATTTGGGAAATTTCTTAAGCCCGCTATTTCCTCTCGGTGTAATGCAACGCTTTCCGCCCTAGCCCAGTTAGTGAAGGAAACATACCAGTACTTAGTGAGCGGTGGTTCCTTCTTTTTCCAGTGTATAGTGATCAACCGCTTGGCAGTAATAAGGCCTAGGTCCCAGAACCTGGCTTGTATTTTATTGAGCTTATTTCTTTTGTATAATCCTAGAATGCAAGCCTCCCATGTGTGCGGTAGCCCTGAGCCAGCGCTTCGCGTCAGGAGAGATGTCACCTCTCTCCAATATGTGGCAAGAGAGGGGCAATGCCAGATCATGTGCAAAATGTCCGCGCCTAGCAGGTTGCATCTGGGACAGGTAGTGGTGTTGACCATGAAATACCTATTGATCTTGTCCGGCGATAAATATGCCTGATGTAGTATATAAAATTGTATTGTCTTGAAACGGGAGTTACGTGGGATATTCACGGGGCTGGCTAGGATCATGGTCTCCACGCCTTGTCCGTCCAGTCCCTCCCTCGGAGGTCCGCCCATTTGTCTCGTAGTGGTTGTGTAGACCACTGCGTGTGCATGAGGAGGGCTTGCGCCAGCCAGTGGATGATATGGGAACCGTTGCCCATAACATGCAAGTATTGCATTAGGTGGTGTATCGGTGGTTCCTCCTGAATGTCGCCCCAGGACTCCGTGTACGCCCGTAGAATGGACGCATGAAGTAGGAACTGCCCTGCTGGCAGACCCGTGCCCTCCATCAGTTGCTCAAATGGGAGCATGGCTCCATCCGCATAAAGGTCGCCCATGGTTTCCACCCCAGCCGTAGTCCAGCTCTCTAGAATGCGCAGTGTCACCATTCCGCTCCTCCTGGGGGTACCCAACAGGGGAAGCGCGGGGGCGTAAGGCTTGACTTCCCGGGTCAGCTTTAGGCTACGGAGGAAGCATTTGCGGGCCACAGCCACATGTAGTGGTAGCAGGCGAGGCCCCTTAGTCAAGGGATGAAACAATGTACATATTTGCGTGTGTGTCCATACGTAGGTTGCGGTGGCTATGTCATCTAAGTGTGCGCCGCTCAGCCAGTGTGTCACCCATTGTAGCTGAGCCGCCAGATAATACAGCTCCAGGTTAGGGACTGCCAACCCCCCTTCTGTAGTTGGGGAGTAGAGTTTTGCCAGAGCCACTCGAGGGCGCCCAGTGTTCCAAATCAGGTTGCGGATCATTGATTCTAGTTCACGGAATACCTTGGTAGGAACATATAGTGGGATATTGGCGAAGTGATAGAGCAGTCTAGGTAATGCTATCATTTTGGATAGTGCTATCCTACTGGGTACATTCAGAGGCAGTGTCTTCCAGAAGGCCATCTGTGCGCGCAGCGAGGATATAGCGCGCACCAGGTTACCCTCCAGTATGCTCTGCGTATCCCTATAGATGTGCATTCCGAGGTATTTAAATGTGGTGGGATAACATGTAAGTCTGACTCCTCCGAGGCGCACGTCGCATTCCTGTGTGTCCGGACTGAACGAGTATACTCCGGACTTCGCCCAGTTGACCTTAAGTCCCGATACCTCTTCAAATGACTGGAACATTTCCGACAATAAGCCCGGCACAGCTGCGAGGTCGCGCACATACAGAAGCAGGTCGTCCGCGTAAAGCAAGACTATATGTACACCGTCAAGCAGCGGGATCCCCCATCCCGCTCCCCTCATTCGCAACAGTGCCGCTAGGGGCTCTATGGCCAGAGAGAAGAGAAGGGGCGACAGGGGGCAGCCACCCCGAAACCTTTTATGAGGAACAAGAATCACCAACACCTTTAAAAAAATAATTCATGAATATTCATCAAATGGTGCCAAAGATGTAGGCAAGTCAAAAACACTTTTCCTATGTAAACATCGTCCGTTACTATAGCTACCTACTGGCAGCCAATATTATATACCCCCTAGACCAGCAAAAAAAGTTAAGAACTTAGGGGTGTGGCTTGATCCTAAACTTACTCTAATTCATCACACAAACGCAATTGTCTCAACAAGCCACTTTCTCATTGAAAAGATTAGAAAAATTCTTCCCTACATTCCAGTAGACACCAGAAAAACCGTTGTCACAGCTTTGATCCAGTCCAAGTTGGACTATTGCAATGGATTACTAGGCAACGCCCAAAAACGATGCCTTAAAAAAACTTCAAAGCGTGCAAAATTCGGCTGCTAGACTGCTTCTCAATATCCCCAGAACTTACTCAGTCACCGCTGAAATCCGCAAGTTACACTGGCTTCCGGTGGAGCAACGGATTAAATTCAAGGCTCTTTCCATAGCCTTTAAGGCCCTTAACAACAAAGGACCGACCTTTTTCCAAAATCTGTTCTCCTGGTACGAACCGACCAGGAATCTGCGGTCCTCAGGCTCTAAACTACTACAGGTACCAATAACCCGCACTGGGCAATGGGGTGGGCGTAGTTTCCACTTCTTTACCTCTAAACTCTGGAACACGCTCCCTCCTGAGCTCAGAAAGTCCTCCTCTCTCATTGGCTTTCGGAAAGGCTTGAAAACTTGGCTATTCTTATGTCCTGGCAGTGGGAAAGAAACCATGTAAATCCTACAACTACACAATCGGTTCTCATCGCCTAGGCAAAGTACAGTCCTTTCCATATCTGGGGATTCATATGATGGTCGATTAAATTTTAAATATTTATTAGAGGAGAAGTAACGAGTTATGACTAAGTGTACTGGATCCATATCGAATTTTCCACACAGGCTAGGACGTTGGACTCCAGAGCAGATTTTAAAATTATATAGCTCCATGTTGTTGGACTTGGCCCTTATGGCAGGTTCACCCTTAGACTTTTTGCTTGTAATGGTGACCTGGTGATGGTGATTTTTGGGTTCTGCGCACTTTCACTGTGTCTCCGTGGAAAGTGCGTGCGCACTCTGAGTGCATGTGATGAGATAGGCCTGCCCTCCCATAGGAATGCATGGGGAATGTATGTGTCCCTGGTAGTTCCTGATGCGTGGGGTGTACAGGTTCGAATCTGATATGTGCGAACTCGTGGGAATGAATGCTTCGCAATGGTGTGTGTTGCATGAGTGTGTCATATGTAGAAGTGCCACTTCTAGGAGTTGGCATATTAATATAAAATGTGTCTGGTGTGTGATTGGCTGGAGCAGGCTGGTGAGCCTGGCTCCAGGAAGGCTGGATGGGTCTGCCCGGTGGTGAGTGGGAGATTAGCATGCTGATGGCTGGGGAGGAGTGTACCTGTGGCCTGAATGAGGCTGGGTTTTCCCCAGACAATGCTGGCTCCGCCCCCCTGTGGTGTGACTGATGTCCCTAGCCCTGCCAGTGAAAGAAAGGGGTGGTTGGGCCATCAAGGGTACTCAAGAACCAGCTGCGACTGGTTCCGCCCCCACCCTGCACCTTCAGACAAAGGAATGTACTGTATAAAAATGGGGCTGTGTCCCCTTAGAAAATGTTCTTGTTCCAGGATCCAGAGGGGGCTGTTGCTGCTGCTGGGCCAGAGGACCGCCACTTGGGGTGTCTCCCTGCCTGAAGACCCAGTGTGCTGGCTCTGGGCCCAGCCTTGCCCCCTGCCCCTTGAAAGGACTTTTGCTGGACTTGTGTTTCCCCTGAAGCACCTGGAAGCGCTTTATTTTGTCTGCCAGCGCTTTATCTGCCTGAGGGCACCTGGGAGCGCTGTGTCTGTGCTTCTAGCGCTTAAGAGCGCTTTTATTTTGTCCTGGCGCTGTAGTTTGTGCCCACAGCGCTTGGGAGCGCTTTACTTGCTTTGGGCGCTTGAGAGCGCTTTTATTTGTGGTCCTAGCGCTGGGGAGCGCTTGTGTGCACAGCCGGTGCCCACCCGGCATTTGCCCGCTGTAGTTGCCGATTTTGAAGCCCCTGGCGAGTGCCCACCTCGCCAGGGACCTTGCTGCTACGGTTTTGGTGTCCCCCATAGCGAGAGCCCACCTCGCTTAATAGTTAAAATTGTCCCCGGATCACCGCCGCAGCCCGTGGGTCGAGGAGAAGCCGAGGAAAGCAGCCGCCCGCCTCCCGCCCGGGCCGCGCTGTGATTGGACGAGCCGGCCGAGCCCCCGCCGCATCACAGAAGGAGGAGCGGAGGGCAGGAAGCAGCCGGCTGTGTCCATCCGAGGCTCCCCGGGGGAGAGAGGAGCCCCCGGACCTTCACCAGAGCCGGTGAGTGCGGCCCACAGAAGCGAAGGGAGGGGCGCCGGGACACGTTGTCGGTCCCCCCCCCCCCCTCCTCCTCAGCAGCGCGACCTCGCGCACTTGTGTGTAGAGCCTGAGAGGCTCTTGGGGGCATTTTCACTAGAATCCAGGGTCCAGGAGGGACTCCAACGCTGCCCCTAGTTCTTCGAGCCCACGAGAAGGCTCCCCCGGCGGCATCTTGGTTTGTTGGAGCCACGAGGCTCCAGGGGCAGCCTCTAGTCGTTCAAAGCCCAGAGGGGCTCGTGTGGGCCAGGAGGGACTCCCACACGCCCGCATTGGTGCCTCCAGCCCAGAGAGGCTCGAGGCACCCCCAGTGTTTCTAGGTCCCCCGCGAGGGACCCCAACAGCCCAGCGAGGCTGCATCTTTTGGTTGAGAGCCCAGAGAGGCTCTAGGGGAAATTCTTTTGGCCAGAGCCTGCGAGGCTCTAGCGTGTGGCCACATCCTCCTCACTTCACAGTTGCCCAGCACTTCGTGGGCAGCTGCCACGTTTAGGACCCTGACATTTGGACACAGGGACTGCCACAGGTGGTGGCTAACGTGGATTTTGCGCTATTGTGGTTCTTTCTACACCTCTGAATGTATTGCGATGCAGCATGTGTTTTCCCTCCTTACACCTCTGAATGAATGTTATGCATTGCATCATGTGTTATGTTCTTACACCCCTACAGGTATGGTGATATGTAGGTGGTTGTTTTCTCCCTAGTACAGGTGGTGCTAGTGAGGTCCTGGTTACCAGTGATTACTGGTTGTTTGTTATTTTTGTGCTACAGTGATTTTACATTCTAAAAGTGCTATTTTTAAAAGTGTTACTTCTGAAAGTGCTGATTCCTGACAGTGGTCCAGGTGGCCCTGTCTTGTACATATCCCCTGTAAATTCTGCCCGTGCCCCTGGCACATTGTAAAGTGTGTGTTTTTATCTAATGTGTTTTGGTAATACAAAGGCTATTTTTACATAACCTTGTGTGGAGTTTCCTTTGTGGTGGGCCTTGGGTGTTGTTGCTGGGGTGCGTGCGCAAATACTTAACTCATATCGCCTCCAAGTTTAGCCTTGCTGCTCGCGCCACGTTACCTAGAGGGCGAGTAGGGGTTATCTTGGCGTGTAACTGCCTTGCACTGACCTTGGGAATGGTGATCCCTGACTGACCTCGACGCGAGTCTTGGCCAGCCAGGGTCCCGTTTCTAACATTGGCAGCAGCGAGAGGATTGATTGGGGGAGTTCCCCAGTGGAAGAACCAGTGGGTCAGGGACTACCCAGTTGGGCTAGGATCCCGTGTAGTGACCATGGTGACACCACTTCTGTGCTGGGGGATCTTTGCGCACTGTCAGGTGGACAGGAGGCGGGAGATCTGCGCCAGGCAGACAGTCACACAACATATGTGTCATTTGTTAGCCTCAGGGGGATGGTGTGTGAATCCCCAGAAGTCCTGGAGTGCCAGGCAATTGTTCCACCGAAGGTTTTAGACCAGAGGTTGGAAGGCCAGGTTCAGGATCAGCCTGACCTGAAGGGTAGGACGACTGTAACCAGTGTCCTGACCGGTTCTTCTTCCAGAGGAACTTCTCCAGTTGGGAGAGGGCAGACCTCTGGAAGGGGGTGCAGAGGGTGGGAGAGCCCACCTCTGACCCCGGTGCAACATGAGGGGTTAAACCCTGTGTTGGAGTGGCGTTGTAAGGGTACCCCTCGCAGGAGGAGGAGGAACCCTAGAAGAAGAGGTAGGGGGAGGAAAGCCTTCCCCGAGACTCCTGGTCCGCCTGAGGTTGTAGACCCTAGGCTGGAGAACCAGTGGCAGTCTAGTCCTGTCTTGCAGGCAGGAAGAGTGGAGAATGGCTACTATGTACCAGGGGTTACTACCCCCCACTCTGTGAATAGGCAAGGACCGGTGGCCCAGGGCCTGGTCCTGGCCGCGGACAGCTCGGGAGTACCAGTGGGGTAGCCCAGTTGGTCCAGACAGTGTGTTGAGAAGGAATCCCATGGGTTCACCGTGGCGTAGAACAGGAGGGTGTCCCTGCAGTTGCGGGCCCGCGTCCGTGTTCTATCGCCCCAAGCAGGGAAGTCCATCATGGTGGTGATTGTTCTACCCTGCGTTTTGGCTGGAAGGGGGTTGTGTTGGACTTGGCCCTTATGGCAGGTTCACCCTTAGACTTTTTGCTTGTAATGGTGACCTGGTGATGGTGATTTTTGGGTTCTGCGCACTTTCACTGTGTCTCCGTGGAAAGTGCGTGCGCACTCTGAGTGCATGTGATGAGATAGGCCTGCCCTCCCATAGGAATGCATGGGGAATGTATGTGTCCCTGGTAGTTCCTGATGCGTGGGGTGTACAGGTTCGAATCTGATATGTGCGAACTCGTGGGAATGAATGCTTCGCAATGGTGTGTGTTGCATGAGTGTGTCATATGTAGAAGTGCCACTTCTAGGAGTTGGCATATTAATATAAAATGTGTCTGGTGTGTGATTGGCTGGAGCAGGCTGGTGAGCCTGGCTCCAGGAAGGCTGGATGGGTCTGCCCGGTGGTGAGTGGGAGATTAGCATGCTGATGGCTGGGGAGGAGTGTACCTGTGGCCTGAATGAGGCTGGGTTTTCCCCAGACAATGCTGGCTCCGCCCCCCTGTGGTGTGACTGATGTCCCTAGCCCTGCCAGTGAAAGAAAGGGGTGGTTGGGCCATCAAGGGTACTCAAGAACCAGCTGCGACTGGTTCCGCCCCCACCCTGCACCTTCAGACAAAGGAATGTACTGTATAAAAATGGGGCTGTGTCCCCTTAGAAAATGTTCTTGTTCCAGGATCCAGAGGGGGCTGTTGCTGCTGCTGGGCCAGAGGACCGCCACTTGGGGTGTCTCCCTGCCTGAAGACCCAGTGTGCTGGCTCTGGGCCCAGCCTTGCCCCCTGCCCCTTGAAAGGACTTTTGCTGGACTTGTGTTTCCCCTGAAGCGCCTGGAAGCGCTTTATTTTGTCTGCCAGCGCTTTATCTGCCTGAGGGCACCTGGGAGCGCTGTGTCTGTGCTTCTAGCGCTTAAGAGCGCTTTTATTTTGTCCTGGCGCTGTAGTTTGTGCCCACAGCGCTTGGGAGCGCTTTACTTGCTTTGGGCGCTTGAGAGCGCTTTTATTTGTGGTCCTAGCGCTGGGGAGCGCTTGTGTGCACAGCCGGTGCCCACCCGGCATTTGCCCGCTGTAGTTGCCGATTTTGAAGCCCCTGGCGAGTGCCCACCTCGCCAGGGACCTTGCTGCTACGGTTTTGGTGTCCCCCATAGCGAGAGCCCACCTCGCTTAATAGTTAAAATTGTCCCCGGATCACCGCCGCAGCCCGTGGGTCGAGGAGAAGCCGAGGAAAGCAGCCGCCCGCCTCCCGCCCGGGCCGCGCTGTGATTGGACGAGCCGGCCGAGCCCCCGCCGCATCACAGAAGGAGGAGCGGAGGGCAGGAAGCAGCCGGCTGTGTCCATCCGAGGCTCCCCGGGGGAGAGAGGAGCCCCCGGACCTTCACCAGAGCCGGTGAGTGCGGCCCACAGAAGCGAAGGGAGGGGCGCCGGGACACGTTGTCGGTCCCCCCCCCCCCTCCTCCTCAGCAGCGCGACCTCGCGCACTTGTGTGTAGAGCCTGAGAGGCTCTTGGGGGCATTTTCACTAGAATCCAGGGTCCAGGAGGGACTCCAACGCTGCCCCTAGTTCTTCGAGCCCACGAGAAGGCTCCCCCGGCGGCATCTTGGTTTGTTGGAGCCACGAGGCTCCAGGGGCAGCCTCTAGTCGTTCAAAGCCCAGAGGGGCTCGTGTGGGCCAGGAGGGACTCCCACACGCCCGCATTGGTGCCTCCAGCCCAGAGAGGCTCGAGGCACCCCCAGTGTTTCTAGGTCCCCCGCGAGGGACCCCAACAGCCCAGCGAGGCTGCATCTTTTGGTTGAGAGCCCAGAGAGGCTCTAGGGGAAATTCTTTTGGCCAGAGCCTGCGAGGCTCTAGCGTGTGGCCACATCCTCCTCACTTCACAGTTGCCCAGCACTTCGTGGGCAGCTGCCACGTTTAGGACCCTGACATTTGGACACAGGGACTGCCACAGGTGGTGGCTAACGTGGATTTTGCGCTATTGTGGTTCTTTCTACACCTCTGAATGTATTGCGATGCATCATGTGTTTTCCCTCCTTACACCTTTGAATGAATGTTATGCATTGCATCATGTGTTATGTTCTTACACCCCTACAGGTATGGTGATATGTAGGTGGTTGTTTTCTCCCTAGTACAGGTGGTGCTAGTGAGGTCCTGGTTACCAGTGATTACTGGTTGTTTGTTATTTTTGTGCTACAGTGATTTTACATTCTAAAAGTGCTATTTTTAAAAGTGTTACTTCTGAAAGTGCTGATTCCTGACAGTGGTCCAGGTGGCCCTGTCTTGTACATATCCCCTGTAAATTCTGCCCGTGCCCCTGGCACATTGTAAAGTGTGTGTTTTTATCTAATGTGTTTTGGTAATACAAAGGCTATTTTTACATAACCTTGTGTGGAGTTTCCTTTGTGGTGGGCCTTGGGTGTTGTTGCTGGGGTGCGTGCGCAAATACTTAACTCATATCGCCTCCAAGTTTAGCCTTGCTGCTCGCGCCACGTTACCTAGAGGGCGAGTAGGGGTTATCTTGGCGTGTAACTCCCTTGCCCTGACCTTGGGAATGGTGATCCCTGACTGACCTCGACGCGAGTCTTGGCCAGCCAGGGTCCTGTTTCTAACACATGTGCTGTGCTAAAGTGCTATATGGAAGTGAGGTATGGGGATTTATTGAGGCTAACAAACTGCAAGTCGAAGAGAACATGTATTTTAGGCGTCTGTTGAAAGTCTCCCAGAGCACGGCAGCACATATTATTCATGAAGAGCTGGGTGTCAGATATATCACTGACATGATGGGAATCAAATCTCTAGCCTGTTGGGCAAAGATCTCGGCAAGTGAGTAGGCAGCATTAAGTAGGCTGGTTATAAAAGACTGTCTTTCCCTCGACCACAGGCTTAAAATCCCTTTGCTAAGATATGTGAAGGAGTCCTTTTGAGAAAATGAGGTGTGCAGATTTATTCTCCAATCCTGCTAATACGAGTACGCAGAATAAGGCCCTGGTCAAGGATCGTTTTTTTAAGTATTCCTTGACACTCCTTGAGGACAGAGAGTTTGCTAAGTCGTCGGTGAGAGAACATCTAGGAGTTAAGTCTACCGAGTGCATTGAACCATATTTGTCCTGTATAAGCAGTGCTCACCATAGATTTTCAATGACCCGGTGTAGTTGAAACCTTTTGCACCATGCACTAGCGGAACCGGCAGGGTTTACAGCATCTATCGAAATGAAAGGGGCCTTTGGCTGCGACAATAGGTCTCCACAGGATACCCTTCATTTCGTTTTACTGTGCCCATTTCATTCACATCCCAGAAGCCTTTTTTTGAAGGACCTCATAAAGAAAGCCAGATTTAGACAGGCGTGTGTGGCATTGTTATTTTTAAAATTGCCATCAGATGCTTTTACACTTTTCTGTATTATTAACTTTTTAAGGGCTGCAATTAGATTAAGGATCACAAGGGGCAGCAGAAGCCCATAGAACTCCCGCTTGCCACATTTTCATAAAGTTTTAAATTGTAGTACCTTTTACCCATGGCGTGCCATAGGCCCGAATCAGGTTTGAAGATGAATTAGATGACTGAGGGACATGAAATATGAGATGAGCAAACTTCTTATTTATCTGCTGAAGCTGTGCTTTGAAGAATTCAACATGCTGAAACTTTTTATAACGCCTGTACTTGTAACCTCTTCCTTTTTATATACATTTTATATTTTATGGTATTTTTATATGCCGAATAAAGATTGTATTATTATTCTTATCATTACACATTGCATGCACAGACCACAAACGTATCATATGTTCTGTCATGGGACGTTTTCTCATTTTCTAAATGTTTTTTTCTGACCACTCAAAAACCATGAAGCAATCGTGGTAGACAGCATTCACAATGTTTTGAAAAATTGTTCTTCATAATAATGCAGGGCAATGATTGCTACACTCTTCTGTGCACTTTCTATGATTCACAGACGTTTGCTAAAAATATCACACAATTGAAGCAGAACTATTCTATAATAGATAGTGTTACCTTTTTTGGCTGTACAAGTTGGGAACAGCGTGCTCTCAGAGCACATTAATTGCCACTGCTTGCAATATCGAAACTGTGCTTTACAAGTGCCAGTGCCCTCACACAGCTTTACAGTTCATGATTGAACTGGTCTTTGCAGCAGCCAGTGGTAGGCTTGGAACACATTACTGACCTGTAATCTTCATTACTCCAGGGGTAGTCTTCCTCAGTAAAAACCCTCTCTCCCTCCCTTCCTGATACACAGTTATATATGGCTGATAACGACAGGAAGAGCAGGGGAAACGGGAAGAAAGTTAGGTAGCATTTCTTTCTCAGGAGGCGGGATGGCCTTATGCCTAAATGCTAGGACAAGGAGGACAGACATGAGGGCAGGCACGCGACGCCCATTGGGCTCAAAGGGCTTCAGCCCCCCCCCCCCTGTCTTGTGTAGCAGCCCGGGCTGAGACAGCTTCCCGGTCACACACACAGCTGCACCAGAGTACTTCACAGGTCTTTAAAAGACCATTTGCTTGTTAATGAGGCTTTGTTGTTTTTTTCACCCCTTCTTAGAGCCCCTGCATCTCCACTCTGACTATTGCTGGAAGAATTAGCCCCCCCCCACCCCCACCCCCCGTAATTTGTCTCTAGTTTTGCCCTTGCATGAGGGTAATGCTGAAGTAAAGGCTACCTTGTCTGTCACTGCACTGGTCTTTTCAACAGAGCCTAAGGAAAGTCCCCAAAAGCTCAGTAGTTGGGGTATGGAGCAGCTGATCACGTAGTGGTACCTTCTATTTGCTTTCCAAAATGAATAAATAAAGAAAATGGATTAGCTAAATAGATTGCTAATAACACAGTAAGGAAGGAAGTAACATAAAGCAAGAATGAGGCGGAGGTCGACGTTTTGGTCTCCTAGATAACACTTTCTGAGACCATCTTCAGGACTGGTGTCATTTGTATACTGTATAAAACCAAATGTGTTATCTAGGAGAACGAAACGTCGACCTCCGTCTCATCCTTGCTTTGTGTTAATTATTTAGATTTTGGATAGGTGTTTTTAGGTTCTGTTGAGTCATTCACTAACATATTTTTGGTGTACCTGCAGACCTAATCAATTTTGAATCATTTATATCTGTATGTGAAATCAATCTTTTTACCACTTGATGAATTCTATTTTCCTATACACCTTTGTGTTTGTTGGTTATGTACTTTTTATGTGTTTTGACAAATTGTGGCTATATATAATCAATATTTCCATTTTGATGAATTAATTTCCTATAAGGATCATTAACTTATCCTTCCTAGTTAATTTGAATTACCAATTGTCGTCTAAACAAACTCCCTTGAAGGCACCTATACCTCTCTATTCGTAGGAAAAGACATTTTTTGATAATGCAGACGACAGTCATGTTGTTTATCGAAAACCAGTAACTGACTGTGCAGTATATGTTTTTCATTATGACGGTACACAGAATCTCTTGATATAGGGGTGACAGCTAAATCCTGAAACGTAAAGGTAATTCAAAATGCCATTAAGAGCCAGAAGCTATAGGCATATCTGAAAAAGAAGCATGCACACATAACTATGCTGCAAGAAATGCATTTGTCAATCAGGGAACATATAAATTGCATGTGAAATTTGGGGGAATTGCTGCAATATACCAGCTTCACACCCTTGGCATAGGGGTGATTATAGGGTGGCCCGGTCTGTCTCACTTAAAGTAGGTACAACATTCAGAGATATGACATATTTTTCTGATCTCATTTTTGTACACTTCAGGACTCTGTTCACTTTGCTACTGCTTAGTAGTGCTAAAGTGTGTGTGCTCACACCTTTAAACATGGCAACAATAGGCATATTTAATATAGTATAGGTACTACACGTACCCAGGGCCTGTAATGTAAATGCTACTAATGAGACTGCAGCACTTGTTGTGCTTCCAACTTAGTTTCCCTGGCAAACCTCCCCCTGGTCATCCATTGCAACCTGTGTATGCCGTTTTAAACTGCCATTTAAACCTGCCAAAATCAGCCTGTTGCCGGGACTACACCTTCCTTTAAGTTACATATAAGACATACCTAGTGTAGGTCCATAATAGTCATAGGACAGGGTGCAATGCATTTAAAAAGTAAGACATGTACTTTAACAGTTTACATGTTGTGATAGTGAAAAGCTCTTAAATGTGTTTTTCACTGTTGCAAGGCCTAACTCTCCCAAAGGCTAACACTAGGGAAACCGTATCAAGTGATGTATAAGGATAACTTCCAAATTGGAACAGTTAAATAGTTCATGTTTGGTGTCTTTGGAACTGTAATGAGAAATCCTCTTTCATGGCAAAGTCGGATTTCAAAGTACAATTTTGAAAGTGCACTTTTAGAAATGTGGCTTTTTCCTGCCTTCACCATTTGATGCCTGCAGCCTCTCTCTGGGTCACATGACTAGGTGTATTTGTCAGTCGGTCCTTGTGTATTCCTCCCAGACTGTTACACACAATAGAGTGCTTAGGTGTGCCTGCATGGGCCATCACTGGTAGGATGGGGCGGAGCTTAGCACAACACCACTTACACCTGAATAGGCTGTGTTCTGCCTCCGTAAAAAGAACTGCATACCCCCTGTAATTAGTCAGGAGCCCGGGTGGGGGAGGCTGGATACCTGAGCACTTCAAAAGGAGACTTCTTGAAGCTTCTCTCACTTCAAAGATGGCTCCAGGTATGGATATTGGACCTCAGGCACTAACTCTTCAGTACACTTCTAAACCTGTGGACTCTGACAGGAAGAAGAGCTGCTGTGCTACTGAAAGGACTACCACTCTGCTGGACTGTTGCTCTAAAGCACTGCTGCCCTGCTGTGCTTACCTTCTGTCCTTTTCCCTTGGTGACAAGGACTAGACCTGTATCTCTAAATCTATTACCCCAGAGTAACTCCAAGTGCTAGTTGGCTAGCTTCCTGATCAGATGTCTCAGGGACATAGCAGGCTTCCAACAACTTTGAACCCATCACTTTGACTCTGCCATCCGTGAGTCCTACCCTGCCAAATGGTGCTAGCCCAGTCTAGAACCTTTACAAGTGGGCCTGATGGTGCTCCAGCAGCCCATCTGTGGATCCAGCAGAACCAATGCATCTTCTCTTCTCTGCTGTGTGGCACAACCCCGAGCAGACCAGATGGATTGCCTCTGCAGTGTGAACTTTTCTTCCACAGACCGTAGCCTCGGCTGTGTGACCCATCCGAGATGCAGGCCCTTGCATCTCAAGGATTTCATTGAATGTCTCGAAGGCGATGCAGGACTCTGCATTGCAAACCCAGCAGTTTCTATGGAGCCAGTCAATGTGCACTGCATCATCAACACAGAAATTTGCAGCACAAGACTCTCCCCATCTATGATGCAGGATATTGCATCGCAGCCTCACAGCTCCTTGGATCTGATGGTGTGTGACGCATCTTCGACCAGGACCTCACATTGCCTGCTGAATGACGTATCTGCGACATGTCGACATGGAACTCGGAATTTAAGGTACTTTTGGTTAACGAGCCTAATTGGGTCCCTGTAGACGGCCTGTACTCCATTGCGGTAGGTCTGAACCTGCATGTCTCTGGTTCTATTGACTGGATTTTTGTCATTTTGGTCTTGTTTTATTTTTTGATTCTGCTCAATTTTTTCAAAAAAGGTGGGGAATTTTTCTGGTGTTGTGTTTTCACTTTATTACTGATTGAAGTGCTGCATAAATACACATTGCCTCTAAGTTAAGCCTGGCTGATCTGTGCCAAGCTACCGGAGGGTTGAACATAGCTTAAGTTGAGGTTTTCTTTTGCCTTCACCATGACAAGGATTATGGTTTCACCTCCTTAACCAGTAACCCAGTTTCTTCCAGGAATCTACTGTTCTACTGAACACCTATGTGCCTAACATTGATTCTCTGGATGTTTTGAGGGGGTAGTACAATTATTAACGACGTTCTCTAACTATAAAAACTATGGATGGGAGATTTTAATTGTAAATTATTCAGGTGTCTGCATAGCTCCAAAGCCACGGCTAGGCAATGAGTAGGTCCGTTCGGGATCTGCACAATAGTATGGAGACTTTGAATTTGATTGGAATTCGGAGGACACAACCTAGGGATAGGAGGGGTTGTACCTTCCACTTCCCATCACATAATTCCATAATCGCTGGGAAGCTCAGACACAACTGAGATGGGGTTCCTCCCCCTTTCTCACCATTGATTATGGTGTTGACAATTAAACCCCTCGCACAATTGATAAGACTTCAGCATGCAGACTATGGTATTATGTTGAAGGGTATGCATACGATTATATCAGTATGCCAATAAAATTCTCTTGATAATTCGAGATCCTGTGGACACATGGGGACACATAGAGGCCACAAAAATGCAGCTTGTTGTTATCAGGCTTTAGGCTCAATGTCAATAGTTCTGTCTTATATCCCATGAATGGTGGACTCTTGGATGGGGTGAACGTCTGCGTTACAAATTCGAACTTCTCCCTTTCGATATTTGGGGACAATAATGAATAACTATGTTGATGAAGTATATACATGTAAAGTTGTTGCACTGTCAGATGGCCAGGAAAGAAGTAAAACTAGATAGTTACACTTCCCGATGTCCCTGATGGGTTGCATAGCTCTTACTAAAATGATAATGTAATCCATGGTATTGGGGTCAAGAGATACACACAATTCACTAGTGCAACCAGATTTGTTTCCGTAATGAGCTGTTCTGGTTATTATATTGGGGGAAAGATACAGCAAAAATAGACCTAGACACCCTACCTTGCCCAAGGGACAGGGGAGGGGGAAATGCTGGCTCCAAACTTCAGATCATATTACCAAGCAGCACAAATGCGGTATGTGGGTCCCTGGTTCATCGCTCCAGATCCGGATCCGGTGTGTAGGCTGATATAGAAGATAGCGCCATCCTCCCACTTGTTGGCACTTCCCCTGCTGACCCGGAGATGGATGTATGGATTAAACTGCACATCCCAGAACGGTTCTCAAGGTGTGGAGGGCTGCCACTAAAGCTGAATGGTATAATCAAATATTTATGGCACAGTTGATACCGCGGCATAAAGCATTGTGGCATTGTGTTCTTACACACCGGGATTCATGTGAAATGATGAGGGGCGATGAGCTCTACAGTCCAGGGGAGATCTATATGAAGATGTCGGATTGCCTGGATTCGCGGCCTTATGCAATAAATAGAAGATTGAAAAGAGAAATTTCTTGTTTTATGCTGGATTTGCACCAGCCATGTGGGAAATGTGGCCAGCCTCTCCCCAACAGCTTGAAGTACATGCTGTCAATCATGCATTGACAGCTATGCATTTGAGGGTAAATTAATCTCATGGTTATTTGCAGTGCTCCTGCCAAAGAGAGATAAGAAACTGAGCACAATCAAGTCACGTCCTGGAAGAGATTTGTGGCAAGAAATAGGGGTGCGAATCTGGGGTGAAGTTTCCAGTGATTGAAAAAAAGTCACTGGTAATGCTAGGTTGAAACTTGTAAATATCAAGTGTTTTCACAGAATAAACATAACACCGAAGCTATCACAACATGAATCCAAATCTCACTGACATATGTTATAAATGTACAAAGGCAGTGGGTGTCTTAATACATATGTGGTGGAAAGGTCCAGGAATACTGCCTTTTTCGATGGAGGTGGTTGAGAAAACCTCAGTAAACTATCAGAAACGGCACTATAAACAACAGTACCTATGTGTCTCCTGGGCGGTGGTTCATTTGTAAAATAATAAGTGCCAGGGTCTTGACCAGGAGGCCACTGCAGCTTGCACCACCCATTTTCCCAGCATTCCTGTCAATGATGTAGCAAAACTATTAACCGTTTTTTTTTACCTGCAAGTGCGACAGTTCAGATTATTCGAGATCTCCAAAGCTAAAGGAATGGCTGGCGAGGTAGGTGTTAATATTATTTTTTTGAATGTATATTGTATTCAACAGTTATTCTGCTAATCTCTAAACTAGATTAGCAGCGCCACCGTGTGGCAGACTGTCAAAAGTGTGGTGATGAAAATTAAGTGCTGGCGCAGAGCACCGGAAACCAATTAAGTGATGGTGCGGAGCACTGGAAACCACCGGCTCAAAGTAAGCTCTGCTACTGGGACTCGTACGTATGGCTAAACATGCTAAAACTAATGTCCAAGGTGATCGAATTGGGTCTGCTTGTGGATTTTTTTTTATTGCAGTGCACTGGATTGGGAACCAGCTGCCAACGAAGTCGCAGGAACATCACAATAAGAACAAGCATTGGCATAGCCAATAGGTCTCACTTTTTATATCTTGTAAGTGGGTAGTTAGCTAGCATAGCTTTTAATAGAAAACTATCTTATACAAGGGTCAAATGTTACTAAAAATGCAAAGGTTTACTTGTCACTAATGAAGTGAAACCTTTTTCCACACAGCGTTAACGTGCAAAAAATGATAAAGTAATACTGTCCCACATTGCACTGCAACATTTAGTCAACCCCGCTGCATAATCTGATTCTCCCATGTTGCATAATTCCAGAGGCTGTGATTATAGTGCTGCCGCTCTTCCGGTCCTTAACTGATAGGAGAGAAGGATGATATAAAGAAGAAGAGAGTGAGGTGGGAGGAAGTTGAGGGGTAATTGAGCGGGACAACAAGGTGAATTGGAGAGAAACCCAACAATGTGCAAAGGCGGTGGGGGGCTATACTGCTGTATGCTTAGCCTTCAGTGGGTGAACAAAGACAAAACAGATCTCAACTGTGTCAGAGCGAGAACAGCCCCAGACACTGCCAACGCCAGAAAAGAGGCAGTCACAAGCCGGTAGGACGGGTCGGAAGGGATGAGATGAGGGCGAAATGGATGACATGAAATAACCGTGTTTACAGCGCCTAGACCAGGGGTATTCAAACACATATACAGTACAGTTACGAGAGGTTAAGCGGCGTGCATGGACAGCCCAATGGACACCTATAGTAGTCACTAGTATTGTACTCCTAACACCCTTCCTAAAAGTTGTATCCTTTTCAGAGATACTAGCAGCCCGCCCCAGCGTTGCCTGGGGCAGAAAGGGGCTGGGGACAGCATTTGAGGCTTGCGTGCACTTCTGCCCCCGGCCCCCCCCTCGCGCCTGATCCTTACCTCAGCTGCCGGTCCCGCTCCAGGCGCCCCGCCCGCACAGGCCGCCACTCTTCAGGCGCCCCGCCCGCACAGGCCGCCACTCTCCAGGCGCTCCGCCCGCACAGGCCGCCACTCTCCATGCGCCCCGCCCGCACAGGCCGCCACTTCGCCCAGCAGCAAGCAGGGCCGCGGCAGTCCTCCCAGCAGGTCGCGATCTTCAGCGCCATTTCCGGAAGTGTTGCCAGGGAGCGCAAACGCAAATGATCTCATCACGCAGACGTCGCGGCCGGCGCTACTTGCAAGGGACTAATTTATTTTTATTTCGACATTTTTTAAACAACGTATATTTTTTATTTTTAATAGCCTATGTCCTTCTGCTTGCCTTGAGGGTTTCAAAGATGTCTTGGGTGTTTTGATTGGTGGTGTACTTTTCGAGTTTACCTGGCTCAAAGGTTTGTGTTCTCTCTTTATAATAGTAGTATAGATGAGGCCCGTTCATCCTTTTCAGGACAGACTGCGCGCACCTGCATCAGCCGTTCCCGGGAGAAAATGGGTAAATACCTGAACATTAGTACGGTCTGTTGATGTTCCTGCTGCAGTGAGCTGAGCTTGACACCAGCTCATTTGCTTGAATTCTATCGACTTTCTGCCCAGCCTTTCACCTATCGTAGGTGCAGCTCAGCTTACCGAACCAGCCTTATCCATCTTTTTAATCAGCTGTCATTTTTATGCAAGGGCATGTCAAGTAAAGGAATCTGGTGGGGCGGGCCTATCTGCTAAAATACGCAGCAAAAAAAATATACATTTCATATGTATACACACATATGTATGCACAGAGTGACCATACAACCAATTTAGGAGCTCTGTGTGTACGGAGGCACAATGAAAAGCGTGCCCTATTAGCTACGATGATCCAAGCAGATGTTCTGAAAGTTGCAACCTATAGGTAGCGATTCTCTAAAGGTGACCTGGCCGGTCTCAAAGAACGGTCTACAATCACCGCCGTATTAGTGGAGAAGGTCTGGCTGTGCAACTGGCATGCGTTGAGAGCGCTGAGAACATCCGGTGTTCGTTCCGAGAACATAAGACTTTTTCCAAGTGTTGTACACAGCCAACCCCAGGAGGGACTGAATGGCCCAGTGCTTGTGATCACCGAGTTCAAATGGATAGCAATATTGCACAATTTTCTCTCCAGTGTGCGTTGCGCTGCTTTAAATTGTAATAACGGTCCACTCTGGGAGACACCGCTTTTCATCCTTTGTCCTCCAGTTTATACACAACGCTCTGAAACATGTGCAATAACCCACTGAGCTATCAACATAACTTACTAAAATGTGACCTATAGCTCCTGAGGAAATAATATTGTAAGCAAGACAATGATGATATGGGATGTAAACAATATATACACGTACTGTTTATGCAGTTTTTAGAAAGACGTCATAAATAACAGCTGAGCGAAATCCTACACACCTTTGTTTACAAATATTGGCATAGTGCATAGAAGTGCTTGCATTACTCCCAGACCTTTTAACAATGAAAACTGCAGCCAGTAAATACATGTGCGTAAAATAACCTATAGTTGTGTATGTCGATGTGTTGTATTACATTGCAACATTAATGCAGCATTTCAGTGCCATGACGGCTCCGCTAAGCGCTCACAACAATGTTACTTTGATTGACATGTATGACGGACAACTGAATAAAGGCACATGGGTTACTCAGCCACTAGCAGTATGCAAGGAGGAGATGAGATCTAGGCACTGGACTGCCAATCTTGGGTTAAAACATTACTAATCTCGGTTTCTCAACTTCCCCACAACGTGTGACCCTGATCAAATACTTTCATCTCCCCATAGATGCTGCCCGTAGAGAAGTAGTGGGGGATGGGGGCGGAGAAAGGGGGGTTGGAGTCATGGTTGGATGGTGCGTGGGCAAAGGGGGAGAGGGGGGTTTGAAAGTCTCTACAGGTCATTTTTACTTTTCTAAAACCGGAACCTCCACTCTAGTTACGCGAAGGCGGTGGGGGAATGTTGGCCTAGCACTCTTTAGTCAATCCCCTGGATCAAGACATTTCTGCCCCTGTGCATTATGGGATAGTGTCTATAATGCAGCCTTTTCAAACAGTCGGGCCTCCTGTTTGGAATCCCGTAATAAGTGGGCGTTCCCAATCAGAATTTGCATCCTCGCAGCTTTTTCTGGAACTGAGATTCTTAGGTAAAAAAACTAGGTACGAGCAGACTAAATCAGGAACTACATACCACAAAAAAAGGGAGAACAGAGTTCAGCAAACATTAAACTCCAAAGCAGTGGAAAAGCAACTATACAAAATGAGGCAAGCCGATAAAACGCACACATACCCTCACAACAAGAGAAACAAGTAATGGACGACTGTAAGCCTAATCAGTAACAAAACATCAGCACGCGCCTCGCGCTGAAAGTAAAAAGCAGCAGGGGGAGGGGATAGAGGAGGGAGCATGGGTTGGTTTCCCTTGCTGGAGCGAGCGAGTTAATTACAAACATATGGTTTGAAAGCTCAATCCCGCAAGGGAATCGCCTAACGTGCACACGTTACCATGCAAAGCAATGCAACGCATGCACGTTTTTGCCCGCAAAGCTATGCCGATTACTAAAGGTCTTTTTCCTATGAAGCGCATGCCTGCTGCGTAGGCGAGCGGAAAAAAGTACTGCTCAGATGGGTATCGCTGAATGTGTGCTAAAACAGATTTTGAATTACACAGATGAAAATCCGAAGGAGGCCATGGAATCGGATGTGCTGGAGAGAGAATTAATGCATGAAAATATTGAGGATTTGGGTGATGAGGATCTTGTAGATGCGCTGAGGTGAAATGAATGGAAATTCAATGGAAATATAACTGATGGATGATAACTGTTACACACAACTGTGGCAAACCTGAAATTTCTTATATAACAACGAGGACTTACAGTTATAGGAAACTGTGTCAAAGGTGTGGTTCTCTTGGGAGAACATGGATGGGGTGTGGGAGATTTGTAGACTGATAATGCTACTTGGAAAACTAGTAAAAAAATGTAAAATCAAAAATGTCTTCTGCAAGCAACACAAACCTGGGCTTTAGATGGCTGCTCCCAGCCTGCTTAATCTCTGGCACTACTTTACTAATACTGAGAAGCAGACCTGGATGATAGGTTCATTAGGGTTTCTAGATAGAGGGGGCAAAGAAATGATTCTTCAACCAGAAATATGGTCATTCCAAACTAAAACCACATTCTGCCATAGTCATCGGGTGCAGAATGTGAACACATGAACAGAAGGCTCCAGTGTAAGCATGAACTTGTTACAAGGATGCTCTGGCTGCGGTCACTGGGAAGTGAATAACCAAAGAACTTAACACCTTTTAGAGCTAGCAACCAGTGCTTTAAATGGGCCGGTACTCACCGGTACTGAGTACCGGCACTTCTAAATTTTCGGCGCTTGAGTACCGGAACTTCTCTCTGTCCAAAAGAGAGTACCGGTGCTCACGGGAATGTAAACCAAGCTCCGTGAAATTGGCATTTACAAAAAGAAGCACAACACAGCTGACAACGAGTAGGTCCGTCCGTTTTCGTGAAGCACTCTGATCGAGTGCTAATCTACCCCCCACAATGTGCTAATTGAGCGGCTGCCAGGAGGCATTCATCCAGAGCCAGGGAGCTGGCAGGAAGTTTGGGAGGGGGGAACACACACTGTGATTACTGACACAGCCTGTGACTCTCTGTCTGCTCTGACCAGAGTCAGACTGGGACAGGCTCATAACGGGGTGCAGTGCTGGTGGGGGGAAGAACCTGCGCCAAGCAAATCTCTTCCACTAAGAGCATCTGCCCTGAGATAAAGGCACGTATATTAATTGTTTCTGTGGTATGTTTGATGTACAGCGGGCCTTGGGCTTGGTGCACTGAGCAGAGAACTGTGTTATTGCCGATATTGTTTGTTCACTTACACATGAAGCTGCTGTTTTTTGTTCAGCTCACGTCAGACAAATGTTCTTGTAATTTCCTCGGATGAGGGTTTGTTCGTGGTTCGAGGTCACAGATGTGCCTTAATAAAGAGACAGACGCCGCCCTTCGACCTAGTTCCCTGGGGGCGAAGTTAATCAGAACCTTCGCTCAGCCCTCACTTCGTTGACAGCACAGCATGACACTGCTGGGGGTGCATTTATTCAGTGCTGCTGGGGGTGCATTAAACCAGGGCTGCTGGGGGTGCGTTTAATCAGGACTCTCCTTAGCTTTGGTTCGAGAGTTTAGTGCAAGAGTCTTCCATATGCAGAATATTCTGGTGCCCTCCAGAACATCAGGCAGGGGCTGATTGATTTGAAAGCAAGTGTGAATAATCATGAAATTGTATTAGTAGGCAGCTGAGATCATGTGTGTAGGTAGGGCCTCTTACATCCCGTTTGGAACAGTCTGGTGCCAAAGTGCCCTTACATTTCAGGTGCTCTGCAGTAGTTTTAAGATCTTCTTAGAGTTCCTTGTTGCTCAAATGGGTGTAATTTCTGAAATGTATAGGTTTCCCACATCTTCACTGCTTGATTTTGCCTGTGGGAAAGTGTCACTCATAGTCGTTGAATGTCACTCATATTTACACTGAAATTATGAAAATGTCACACATAAAACCTTTGCAGCTATCTGCAGTGTGTACTCAGGCACTGTGGAGTCCATAGCACTGTAGGTGTGAGAGCGGGCCGGCTAACAGGCATATCTCGTGACTCTCAGGAAATCAAAGAGAAGACTTCCTGCTGGCATAGCAGAATAGGACAGCAAATGTTTGGATCCAAACTGAAGAGGAAAGTGGTGATAGTGATGCTGTGCACAGCCAGGGGAGTTAAGGTTTAGTAATGTGGGCAGGAGCTAATGTGAGCATTTCTAAAACGCATGTACTGAATCCCCTGTCTGCATGAATGCTTCTGTGACCCTGTGCGTATTCTTGCATGAGTGAGTGTTGTCTGCAGTGTCCAGCATAGCAGATGTATAGCTGCAAGCCCAACAAGCCCTGTATTACCACACTCTGCACTTGAAGCGCACGTGAAAGGGTGCGCTTCTAGCAAGTGCAATGCCACCCTCTCCCCAGTGCAGATCTGTTCTCTCCGCAGTGTTTCAACGCAATTGCATTTTGTCTTGTACATGCCATTTTCTCTTGTGTAAGTGGAGGGGCTCAGGGAGGCGTAGAGATGGTTGAACCAACAAATTAACAAGAAGAGCCCAGTTAGAGCCGAACCAGGAAGTCTGGCCTGGCCTTAAAAGCTCATACAGAAGTCGAGCCCTGAAAACCTTACCAGTGAAATAAAAGTGTATTTTTTTCATGTGGAAGCAATTCACAAAATTTGGTCATGTGGGGAAGCTGGGATTGATCCCAGAATTTCTGCTTTCACATTGTGCAATTCAGCCTCTAGATGGCTGTATCTTTATTTCTCTCCTGTATTGCAGTTAAGGTCACTATTTTGTTTTAATCTTTGCACATGATATTAGAGTTTGGCCGGCACATGCACTATCACAGTTCAGTTCATTTTTGGCTTGGGGGTGCAGGAGGACCTGGAACTGAGCCAAAGCCAGGCATCCTCGCTCGAGCTTTCAGCAGCTTGCCCAACTCCAGAAAGGGGGAATCAGACTTTACAGCAGGTAAGGTACTTTGAGGCCAGGCTGTGCCACCTGGGTGATGTCTGTTAAGTGGCAACGAAATAAGAGGGTTAACGATAGTTAAACCTTTCCAAACAATGTTAAGGAAAATATCTTGTGCAAGTCATAGGTGATCTAGGTGTTGCACCATGAGAAGCTCACTTTAATAATAAATATACCCTTTTGTACGTAGAAGGGAAATGCAATATTAAAATATATACCAGAAAGGCTTTCGTATAATTATGCACATCTGCACACCAATTAAATCTCAAGCACATTAAATGTGTGCCCCTGGCCGGATCCCATTACACTGCCCATAGCCCCGCCCCCATCGTTCTGCCCCAAGCCCCGCCCCCCTAGTACACATCTCAATTTGGTGAGTACCTGCACTTATTTTTTTCCATTTAAAGCATTGCTAGCAACACCTGCTTAAGGGAGCTATGCAGCACAAGAAGGGTGATATTTAAAGCTCAATGTTGTGGTAGATCACCTCCATACGCAATAAGGTGACAAACTTAGAGTAGTTCAAGTGGAATGGCTGATAATTTATTCTCTCATGTAGGGCAAAGACCACTCTAGAGCCGAATTGGTGGAGGACAACTTATGGTCCGTACAATATTTTCTTGGCAAATGCTTCAGCTTGAATCATTTCAGTGTGTATGCATGTAGCATAGTTGAAAATCATATTTATCTTATTAGAATGTGATTTCTAACATACTTTCTGATCATTAGGAACTTGCTCTAGATAACATTTTAATACATAAGGGAAGACATACTTTCAAATGAGTACACGTAATTGGCAATATATGAAATCAGGTAGAAACAAATTAAGAGAACGTAAAAAATAATAATATAAATTCAATTATAATCGTTTCTACTTGGCAGATCTGTCCCTTGCATGAATACAGTCTAGACAGCACGTCCTGCATCGTATGGGTCCATAGACATAGAAGAGTTATTCGGGCATACAGATTCTATCGCTAGTGTGCACAGAATTATAATGCACAAAGCAGGGGTACATCTCTCTCCACATTAATATGCCTTTTCTCATGATGCTAGTAACACAAATGTAAATGCACCATTCTTCGTCGCTAAATTCATTCAACATTTAGCATTGAATTAATTTCACATTTGAATTTTTAAATTCATCAAATGCGAATTAATCATCAATGCGTAACACCATCATATGTATGACATGAATACATATGGAGAAAAAAAATCCTGATTAGTACACTCTACAAGAATGGAATGCTAAGTCATATTACTGTGACATAATGTGTGAATAAATAAGGGATGCGGGTAAAGGAAGTACTCACCTGATTTTTTCTGATGCACTTTGGGAGATGTATGCTTATTCAGTCATGTGGCCAGTGACCTTTTTAAAAACTGATTGCACGTACGCACTTTGCATACTGCTTCCTCCCGTGATCAAGGCAGAGCGCTGAAACATGTAGGGCTATGGGAAGCATTGGTGCTGCTGTGTCCTTGATTAAAAGGATGCTGACTCCGGGAACGGGCCTCTGTGTTTCTGTTCACATGTAGTGATCCGGCGGGCCTCTCCGTGCCCTCTGTTGAGAGGTCGGCCTGAAGGGTCCGGGGCTACTTGAACAGAGGTTTCTGTTTGGACTTAAATGAGGAGCATGACCCATGCGCTGCCGGTTCTCCCACTGAGTTAATGCTAATGGAGCAAAAATAAAGCGGCAGTGATGGAAGGGATTTGGTGAAGGTGACTCCTTGCACCAATCGTGCGGTAACCAAGTCACAAGAAAAGAGTAAAAAAAAGGTGAAAAACAAGATAAAGGGGCAGGGTAGAAACACCCTGACCCCCTAGGCCTGCTCAGGGGGTCCCACAGGGACCCCAGGGCACAAAAGGGGGCAATGTCAAAATGAAATAGCAGGGGCACACGGGGGTCCCCACACCCCCGGGGACCGCCACCTCCCCGGAACTCTATTTTTTTTAAAGATGTGTGGGGGGCAAGCCACACACCCTGGGGACCACCACCTCCCCGGGGCATGGACTTATTTGAATGCCCGGGCCCTGGGGACCACCACCTCCCCAGGGCTATGTAAATTAAGGGAGAGTGGCCACGCGCCCCCCCCCCCCTCCTGGAGCCCTTGATGGCCCTGGGGAATTCTACCCCCCCCCCCGGGGACTGCTCCTGCAATGTCCTGAGGTGCCCACCCCCAGAACATTGCCGTTTGGTATGACAGGGCGGGGTCAGGGCTCCCGCCCTGCCATAGCAAACTCTGCTTTGCTTCATTAAAGCGAGAGCAGGAAATTCTGCTTTCGCTTCAATGAAGCAAAGCAGGATTGCTTTTGAGCAAGGGGAGCTGCATGTCAGCAGCTCTCCTTGCTCAAAAGAAATGCCGGTTCCCGCAGGAGGCGGGGAGCCGGTGGGACCGCGGGGGCATTGGGGCACCCCCCATGGTCCCCAACAAAAAAGTGGGCCATGTGGCCCCCCATAATAATTAAAATTTTTAAAAAGGGCATACCCTGGGGGATGGGGTCCCCACGGCCAGAAATGGACCTGGGGAGGGGGGGCAACGCAGGCCCCCTCCCCGGAAATATAATTAAAAAAAGAACTAGGTCAGGCTCCGAGGGATGGGGTCCCCTGGGCCAATAGTGGCCCAGGGAAGAGGGGCCACGCAGCCCCCTTCCCTAAAAAAAAAACCAACAACAAAAAAATACTCAGGCCCCAGGAGATGGGTTCCCCGGGCCCAAAAGTAGCCCAGGAAAGCGGGGCCATGCAGCACCCCTCCAAGAAAAAAATAAAAGAAATCGTCAACTTGCCGGATGCCCCGCCCCATTCCTGCAGCACTCTGCAAACGTGCCCCCTGACGCGTTCTAAGTTGGGGGATTAAGTCCCCTTGAATACTGAAGGTCCCTGGGGGCTGGCCAACTAGCCCACACTGTACCTTCAGTAAGCGCCACAGAGTTGCGTTGCATAGAGGTGGTTTGTGGCCATGCCCCTTTTTACACCTCTCTGCAATGCAGTTCTGTGGCGCTCACTGGAGGTACCTGATGGGCTAGTTGGCCCCCAGGGACCCTCAGGATTCAAAGGGACTTAATTCCCCAATTTACAATGTGCCAGGGGGTGTGTTTGCACAGTAGTGCAGAGAGGGGGCAGGGCCTGACATAACAAGTGTGCAAATTCTCTCCTCTGGCTTGTTGTAAATTGGGGGATTAAGTCCCCTTCAATCCTGAGGGTCCCTGAGGGCCAACTAGACCACCAGGTACCTCCAGTAAGTGTTACAGAGCTACGATGCAAAGAAGTGGTTAGAGGCCATGCCCCTTTTTACACCTCTCTGCAACACAGCTCTGTGGCGCTTACTGGAGGTACCTGATGGGCTAGTTGGCCCCCAGGGACCATGAGGATTCAAGGGGACTTAATCCTCCTACTTACAACGCGCCAAGGGGAGCGTTTGCACAGTGGTGCAGGGAGGGGGTGGGGTCTGATATAAAAAATTAGCAATTCTGCTGTGTGGGACTTACTGGAGGTAATAAAAGGGGTAGCTGGCCCCCAAGGTTGACGTTGGGGGCTAACTATCCCTCCTGTTACCTCCGCTAAATCCCACACAGTGGGATTGCTAAAAAGTGTTATAAGGCCACGCTCACCATTCTCCACCACTCTGCAAATGCGACTGCTATGTTATAGTTAGAAATTAGCATTTAAAATACCTTTGAAATTCACTGAAAAAAACATAAGTTTCAGGTACGTTATAGTTAGAAATTAGCATTCAAAAAACCTTTGAAATTCACTGAAAAAGCCATAGGTTTTAGGGACTTACTAGTTAGTGGGACATTTCACTCATAAAAAAACAGAGAAATTCGGCTGTTATAGTTAGTAGAGATAATTATAACTCGTGCCCCCGCAATGGACTGCTGATGACGTCAAATATTACATCACTCATTACATGGTCAGTGACATCACTGATGACATCACTGATGACATCATCCATGTGATAATCTGATGCACCTCCTCACACCCTAATATAACCTATGATTAGGGCTCCCGGTTTTCTGTTCAAACGGATTTTTTACATATAAATACAGACGGAAAACAATTTTTCCTTTGTCTGTATTTATATGTAAAAACTGCAAAATACTTGTACATTTTGCCAGGCTGCTGTGCTTCCGCCCAGAGTTGCCACGCCTCGTGTCCTTTTGTTGCGGCCCCAGCCCTTGTTTTGAATTCAGCATCTGTTCAGCAAAAGTATTTCTGTGGCCTCAGGGGACAGATTAATGGTGCGCAACACAATTGTGCTCAAAGAGCTTCAGATGGCCCCCACTCCCCACCCCCCTCCATCGTGTGTGTCAGCCCGGCAGAGACAGTAACACCTTCATATATACAACATGAATACATGTGGAAGAAAAACATAAAAATCCTGATTAGTACACTCTACAAGAATGAAATGCTAAGTCATATTACTGTGACATAATGTGTGAATAAATAAGGGATGCGGTAAAGGAAGTACTCACCTGATTTTTTCTGATGTATTTTGGGAGATGTATGCTTATTCAGTCATGTGACCAATGACCTTTTTAAAAACTGCTTGCACGTATGCACTGTGTATACTGCTTCCTCCCTTGATCAAGGCAGAGCGCTGAAACATGTAGGGTTATGGGAAGCCTTGGTGCTGCTGTGTGCTTGATTAAAAGGATGCTGACTCCGGAAACGGGCCTCTGTGTTTCTGTTCACATGTAGTGATCTGGCGGGCCTCTCCGTGCCCTCTGTTGAAAGGTCGGCCTGAAGGGTCCGGGGCTCCTTGAACAGAGGTTTCTGTTTGGACTTAAATGAGGAGCATGACCCATGCACTGCCGGTTCTCCCACTGAGGTAATGCTAATGGAGCAAAAATAAAGTGGCAGTGATGGAAGGGATTTGGTGAAGGTGACTCCTTGCACCAATCGTGCGGTAACCAAGTCACAAGAAACGAGTAAAAAAATGGTGAAAAACAAGAAAAAGGGGCAGGGTAGAAACACCCTGACCCCCTAGGCCTGCTCAGGGGTTCCCACAGGGACCCCCAGGGCACAAACAATCACTTTTCTTGTAAAAAAAGGCAGAATTCGTGCTGGGTGCGCAAATCCTGCGGAAAATAAAAATAAATGAGGCCCCCGGGTGGGCCAGGTCCTTGGAGCAATGTCAAAATGAAATAGCGGGGGCCCACGGGGGTCCCCACACTCCTGAGGACCGCCACCTCCCCGGAACTCTATTTTTTTTAAAGATGTGTAGGGGGCAAGAGCCCCCCACACACTCTGGGGACCACCACCTCCCCGGGGCATAGACTTATTTGAATGCAGGGGTCTGTAGAGGACCCCCGGGCCCTGGGGACCACCACCTCCCCAGGGCTATGTAAATTAAGCGAGAGTGGCCACGCGCCCCCCCCCTCCTGGACCACTTGATAGCCCTGGGGAATTCTACCCCCGCGGACTGCTCCTGCAATGTCCTGGAGTGCCCACCCCCGGGACATTGCCGTTTGGTATGACAGGGCGGGGTCAGGGCTCCCACCCTGCCATAGCAAACTCTGCTTTGCTTTATTAAAGCGAGAGCAGGAAATTCTGCTTTGGCTTCAATGAAGCAAAGCAGGATTGCTTTTGAGCAAGGGGAGCTGCATGTCAGCAGATCTCCTTGCTCAAAAGCAATGCCGGTTCCCGCAGGAGGCGGGGAGACGGTGGGACCGCGGGGCATTGGGGCTCCCCCAATGGTCCCCAACAAAAAAGTGGGCCATGTGGCCCCCCATATTAATTAAAATTTTTAAAAAGGGCGGGCCCCGGGGGATGAGGTCCCCAGGGCCAGAAATCGACCTGGGGAGGGGGGGAAATGCAGGCCCCCTCCCCAGAAATATAATTAAAAAAAGAACTAGGTCAGGCTCCGAGGGATGGGTCCCCTGGGCCAATAGTGGCCCAGGGAAGAGGGGCCACGCAGCCCCCTTCCCGTTTCTTTCAAAACAAAAAAAACAACAACAAAAAAATACTCAGGCCCCAGGAGATGGGTTCCCCGGGGCCAAAAGTAGCCCAGGGAAGCGGGGTCATGCAGCCCCCCATCCAAGAAAAAAATAAAAGAAATCGTCAACTTGCCGGAGGCCCCGCCCCACTCCTGCAGCACTCTGCAAACGTGCCCCCTGACGCGTTCTAAGTTGGGGGATTAAGTCCCCTTGAATACTGAAGGTCCCTGGGGGGCCGGCCAACTAGCCCACACTGTACCTTCAGTAAGCGCCACAGAGTTGCGTTGCAGAGAGGTGGTTTGTGGCCATGCCCCTTTTTACACCTCTCTGTAATGCAGTTCTGTGGCGCTTACTGGAGGTACCTGGTGGGCTAGTTGGCCCCCAAGGACCCTCAGGATTCAAAGGGACTTAATCCCCCAATTTACAATGCGCCAGGGGGTGTGTTTGCACAGTAGTGCAGAGAGGGGGCAGGGCTTGACATAACAAGTGTGCAAATTCTCCCCTCTGGCGCGTTGTAAATTGGGGGGTTAAGTCCCCTTCAATCCTGAGGGTCCCTCGGGGCCAACTAGACCACCAGGTACCTCCAGTAAGTGCTACAGAGCTATGTTGCATAGAAGTGGTTAGAGGCCATGCCCCTTTTTACACCTCTCTGCAACACAGCTCTGTGGCGCTTACTGGAGGTACCTGGTGGGCTAGTTGGCCCCCAGGGACCATCAGGATTCAAGGGGACTTAATCCTCCTACTTACAACGGTCCAAGGGGAGCATTTGCACAGTGGTGCAGGGAGGGGGTGGGGTCTGATATAACAAATTAGCAATTCCGCTGTGTGGGACTTACTGGAGGTAAAAAAAGGGGTAGCTGGATCCAAGGTTGACGTTGGGGGCTAACTATCCCTCCTGTTACCTCCGCTAAATCCCACACAGTGGGATTGCTAAACAGTGTTATAATGCCACGCTCACCATTCTCCACCACTGTGCAAACGCGACTGCTATGTTATAGTTAGAAATTAGCATTTAAAATACCTTTGAAGTTCACTGAAAAAATCATAGGTTTCAGGGACGTTATAGTCAGCATTTAAATAACCTTTAAAATTCACTGAAAAAGCCATAGGTTTTAGGGACTTTCTAGTTAGTTGGACATTTCACTCATAAAAAAACAGAGAAATTCGGCTGTTATAGTTAGTAGAGCTAATTATAACTAGTGCCCCCGCAATGCACTGCTGATGACGTCACATACTACATCACTCATGACATGGTCAGTGACATCACTGATGACATCACTGATGACATCATCCATGTGATAATCTGATGCACCTGCTCACACCCTAATATAACCTTTGATTAGGGCTCCCGGTTTTCCGTTTAAACGGATTTTTACCTATAAATACAGACGGAAAACAATTTTTCCTTTGGCTGCATTTATATGTAAAAACTGCAAAATACTAGTACATGTTGCCAGGCTGCCGTGCTTCTGCCCAGAGATGCCACGCCTCGTGTCCTTTTGTTGCGGCCCCAGCCCTTGTTTTGAATTCAGCATCTGTTCAGCAAAAGTATTTCTGTGGCCTCAGGGGACAGATTAATGGGGTGCAACGCCATTGTGCTCAAAGAGCTTCAGATGGCCCCCACTCCCCACTCCCCTCCATCGTGTGTGTCAGCCCGGCAGAGACAGCTTCGATGACACACACACACATCACTTCACAGGTCTTTAAAAGACCTTTTATTTGCTAACGAGGCCCTGTTGTTTTTTCTCACCCCTTCTTTGCATGACGCGTCCCTGCAGTTCCGCTCTGCATATTGCTAGTCGAATACGCCCCCCCTGAAATTTTTCGTAGCCCCCCTGCATAAATGTCATTTCAATAAAAAACACAGTTGATGTCGAAAGGTGATGTTTTTGGCAGCCGCCTTTTGTGTCACTGTTAAGTGTGCCTTCTAGGCGCCTGTTTCCATGATTTCATTGCCTGTTCTTGCAGCCCTCTCCTGGGTAAAGCTCTGTAACATTCATTCGTGTGTGGCCATCTAATTTAGCCTGCAGGTTAAGGACTTCTAAAATGTAACCAAAGTCAAGAAGGAAAAGCTTTGCTCAAATGTGGCATGAGATGTTACAGCCCGCTACGAGAAAGCAGTTTACCGTCCAGGCACGCGCACATCTCCTGTCCGAGATGATCTGCAACCCACTGAGCCGTACACGTGCACAACGTCAAACATGTGGTAAGCTGTTCATGGTATTTATAAGTACTTTAAAGTACTAATTGTTTGCACGTTTTACAAGTCTTAGGATGCAATCTAATTTTACGCACAATTTTAAATGTATTCTTTCGTTATTTTACTAATTGTGATCAGTGATTAATGCAATAATGAAGCACTACTGCAATATTCATTGAACGATTCTGGGCTTAGTACTTTTACAGCCCAGCGGTTACTCCCTGCACTAAAACAGAGATAAAAGGTTTAGAGCACCTTTGCACTTCAGGAGGGACGGACCCTCCCGGACGCGGATTCAGGCACATGGTCAAACACACAGCCAGGGGTTTGGTGAAAATGTTCTAGTGCGACGAACATTAGCTCACTTCCATGTGTCCTATGGGAGTGGATATGGGCACTCTAAGGACCCACTGGCACATGCCCACCACATGGGCAGTTACGTTAGTGCCCAGCCATGGGGTGGTCTATCCCACCAGCCCACGGGACAGTGCATTTCTTTCCAGTATTAGGATACGTGCAGGGGATGTGGACTCACAATTGCACACCTGCACATGCTCCTGTACACCCCACACCCTACTTTACAAGACAAGCCAAGAGAACTGAGCGGAGGGGGCAGTTTCTTTCCTGGGTTTCCTCGTTAGTGCAACTGCGCCCGATGTTCAGCGTCTCGCAAACAAATCTCGAGTGTCAGGTAACTACGTGGAATTCATTAATGCAAACTTGCGCTTTGCACTATCGTTTGCCTGGAAGCTGGCGAACTGTGTCGGTGTTTTTAAATACATTTCCTTAAGTGGCTTCCTGCAGAGCTGTCCTGGTGCATGTAGGCCAGTGAGGGAGTGCAGGGCTAGCGTCATCATGGCCATTGACTGCACCTGGCGCGAGCATTGGGGCCGTGGGTGCACTCTCGGGAAGTTATTGGCTTCTAGCTGGTATCGGTGCTGGATACTGCCCTTTACTTCTGTGTCACTACACGGGTGCTGTTGTACTTCAGTTCGTTTCACCAGACACTACTTTTGTAATTCTTACTCTCCATGTGTGTACTAGGCGAGAAGGCCTACTCTGGAGGTTATTGTATGTTGTGGACTCACCCACAGGAGCCTCACATAACACATAGTGACAATACATTTATATGTGATGTCATTTGAAATAATAGTCCGGTATGGCAATAGTAGCAGACAAGGTAGCTAAATTACAACACTGCAAAGGAAACCAGGAGTTATGAGGCCAATTATTATAGAACTTATTCGGTAAGGCGATACATTTGCTTCATATGATTACACACCACAGATCGTGAACACCCTGCAGTGTCTGAGTTCTGGCAGGTCTCATGGATGGTATGATGTGTTTTGGTGCTCCTGCCATAGTCTGTGGCGTTTTGGGTGTCAAGAAAGGAGTTAAACTGTGTCTCAATTGCTTCCATATGTTGGACCAGTCCTGGGTTTTCATGGTCAGGGGTGCCATGTGTGCATTGTCAACTTAAATAAATGTGGAAAAATACTAGTTGCAGCGTTGTCTTTTACTTGTGACAAAAATAAATGTGGATAAATACAGAAAAAATGCCCAAAAAATAAATATGGATAAATACGAACGGAAATGGCAAAAAAATAAATACCATAAAACCAGGAGCCCTCCCTATGATACACCCACTCTAAAAAACAGACTACCAGTTTCGAAACCATAGACACACCAATACCAGTTACTATATACGCACTCACTGTTCTTATGTCTACATGCACATCCACTCATTCACCCATACGGTAACTCATACATGCAGTCACTAATCAATACATCACTATCATATGCACTCATACACCTATACATACGCTCACACACTATCTCTCATCCATAGACTTACTTACACACCTCCTCAGTCACGCAAAGAATCAATCACATCCATTTACTCACCTATACAGTTATACATAGACCACCTCACTTGAATATATAAAATTACAAATACTAACACATACTTACTATTTTATACAATCACTTATACAAGCAGACACTCATCCATACAGCCACTCTCACAATCACTCATTCTCATGTATAGTCATTGATATACCCCAAAACTCACATATACTGCCTTTCACATATGTAGTTACTCACACATATACCACTGGGACATCCATTCACTCACCAACACACCCATATGCACACTCACCCACCCATACAACCCTTCACAGATGCACTCTTGAACCCATACACCCAGTGAATCACCCACTCGCACACCTATGCGCAGAGTCATCCACCTCCACCCACTCACAAAGACACTCAAGCAACCATACAGATACTCAGACAACCAATCAATAACCCATATAGATAGTCATGTAGCTACTCATCAACCCATGCAGCTGCTTATACACCAACTGACAGACTGATACAGAAAGTTACACAGTTTACTCACTAACCCATGCATTCAGTAAGATACGCTTAATCAGTCACTTATACAATAGGTCACGCACCTACTAAATCATCCATTCAGACACTTATACAACCACTTATTCTTCAATACACCTTGTCATATATATATATATGTATATAAAAAAAATATTTATACTTTAAAGAAACACACATTCCCTGGATAATGTAATCAGTGATGTCATTAGTGATGTCATTTGAGATGTCATCAGTGATGTCATCAGTGATGTCACTGACCATGTCATGAGTGATGTAATATGTAACGTCATCAGCAGTGCATTGCGGGGCCGTGAGTTATAGTTAGCTCTACTAACTATAACGGACGAATTTCTCTGGTTTTGTATGAGTGAAATGTCCAACTAACTATGACGTCCCTGAAACCTATGTTTTTTTCCAGTGAATATATATATCTATATATATATATATATATATATATGTGTGTGTATATGTATTACCTACTGGCGGTCGCCAGTAGGTAGTTATAGTTAGGATAATTTTCAATGTTAAATCTCAACATTCTATTTTGAATAACTTTGGCGCCGGTTGACGAATCTGCCTGAAATTTTCAGGAAAATGGTCTCATGGCGGTCCGGTCCTTCCCTGAAAGTTTGGGGGGGATTCGTCAAGCGGGGGCCGAGATAAAAGGGGGGTCCCAAAACGCGTTTTCCCCATGTTAATTTCCATAGGGCGGTCGATTTCACTTTTAGCTCGAACGGCTGAATGGATTTCCACCAAACTTGGCAAAATTGTAGGGACTGGTAGCCCGATGTGCCTTTGCTATGTCTCAAGATATGTGCTTCAGTGGATTTTGAGAAATTAACCTTCAAAAAAATATATATATCTATAGGCGCTCTCCGGTGCGCGCACCGGAGAGCGCTCCCGGCGCGACACGCGACTTGCGTGCAGAAAGCTGATTGGCTCTCAGTTGTCTGTAAACATTCTAAACAGTCCGGAGCGGCCGCCATCTTGTCTATCGGTAAAATCTAGTCATAAGAGGTGGCAAAAACAAAGGGTGGAATTGACCATAAGGGGGCAGGGTAGACCCCCCCTGACCCCCTAGGTTTGATATGGGGGCCATTAAAGGGTCCCGCGGGGCCTCCCCCCAAATTTTTTTTTTTTCGATTTTCGCGGGGGGAGCGCCTGGTGCGCGCACCGGGGAGCGTATCGAGGAGGGTACTATGGAAAAATAATCACTTCAAAAAATTGTATGTTTATTAATTGTTTTTTTTAAATTTTTTTATTTTATGTAAGTACCTACATGTAGGTACTAATGAAGAGACTTAAATTTAATGTTCACCATCTTCTTTGTAGACATCTTGCATGTTGTTATTGTATTTTTTGTGGTATATGGAATTCATAATATAGTCTGTCTGGAAAGGAGAAACAGATCTTTTAAGCACTCCCTGAGAATTTCTAGGGGATCATGAGTAGTCTATCCTGTTCACTTATGAAAATGAGGTGAAAAATATTCATATGAGATAATATAGTGGGAGAAAGGTAGTAACTATGAGTAAACTTACTATGTAACAGAAAAATAGTTGAACAGTATACTATAAGTCTCACTTTATATTTTAAACATTTTTGGTAATACTTCATGAATTACATATAAAAAAGAATATTGTCTGAAACAATTGAAATTATTAAAGATAAATTTATTCCTCTGATTCTTTTTCGTAATTTAATAAAATTTCTAACATAATATTGTCCGGAATTTCCTCATAATTATATGTACATGATTCAATTTCTTCCAAACATTCTATAAACTGTTCATCCAAAGAGTCATCCATGAAATCAACTTCTTTTTTTTCATCTTCTGGTTTTTCCACCTTTACTTTGATAGAAGTATCATTTGCCTTATTTTCTCCTTCCATTTTCTTTCTGAAAATTGCATATAAATTAACTATATTAGTAGAGCTAGTATACCAGAGAAGCCTAACTCAATCCATAACTATTACAGAGAAGTCTATCTCTATCTCTAACTATTAAAGAGGGATAGCATATCACTAACAGAATATTTTTTAAGAAATAAACGTAACGTGTACAATATACTTCCATAATTAGAAGTTACCTTAGAGAAATTAGTTGAAGTTGTCAGTGAAATTTGTTTTCAAGTGTACTTCAGGAAGCAGTAGTCAAAATGGCTGTGTTTCCCTCTCTTCTTTTATATATATTGTTGTACTTAACCAATCAAACGTCAGGAAATAATCGTAGAAAATGAGAGATACTTTTTAATTGGTTGTAAATTCTAACATTACAAGTGTGTTTTTGTCATGTAATTTACCTCAGGATATTTAGACAGGCCTGTAGCCTAAATGTCTCAATGGAATTTCACCAAATTTGGGCAAATGGTAGGGACTGCTATGTAGTAGGGCCTATTCTATATTTGATGAAAGTGTCTCCAGTGGTTTTTTTGTAAATTGCTTTCCCACCTTTTTTTAACGAGCGCTTAGGGGTGCGCGCTCCTTTACGCGCACTGGCAGCGTTACGGGAGTCCTCCATTTTGTGTTTCGGAACAATCGAGACACAAGATGGAGGGTAAACAATGTTCGGAATGGATAGAAGGGGGAACTGTAGAGACTTCTTGACCCTCTAGGTTTTCTGAGGGGGGCTTAGGAGGCTCATAAACGTAAAAAAAAAAAAAAAAATTCTTTAATTTTTCGCGGGGGTAGCGCCTGGTGCGCGCACCTTTAAGCGTACCCGAAAGCGTACTTTGGTGAAAAATAGTGAAAAAAGTTAGAAAAAAATAAACGCTTTGAATGATCAGAGTTAGGGTAGCTCTGAAAAGAGCTTTTGGGATCTGTGGTTGATTTAGGTACCTACAAGTAGGTTCCAATACACATTCTTAAATTCAGGAGGAATATTCTATTCCCCTCATCTGAGAAGTGCACTCCATCTCCTCTGTAGATGTCTTGCATGTTGTAACGCAAGTTATTATTGTATAATGAACCCATTCCATAGTCTCTCATGTAAGCAGAAACAGATTTATTTACATGTTTCCGTGCTTTCTCAAATTGTGGACCAAATTGGTTGGACCAGTTCCATTTCTGTCTTTGGCATATATTGGAATATACCAAGGCAGTGTGGGGAAAAAGTATCATCAATTGATGAAAGGTGTCCTTTAATAGCATTTCCAGACCTACCCCAGTTAATGTGCCTAGATCGTTTCCACCACAGTGCACAATTATAAGGTCAGGTTCTGGCAGATGCAAAAAGGTTTTCACCAATGGTATCAATTGGTGACATTTTAATCCTCTGTGGCCAATCCACTTGATTTCCACATTTGATAAATCAAGGTTATGAAAATTTCTGCTAGCTGCATACCTTTGAGCCCAGTGGATGTAGCTATGTCCAATAACCCAAACAGAGTACATGATGTGAGAAGGATCTGGTCCAGTCAGATGAAGTGTGGGAATGAAATGGCAGTTGGAACAGTAGGAGTTCACAAAAAAATAATTGTGGAGTTTCTGTGCTCTTGAATCACAAGCAATGATTGGTGGATTCAGATAGTTGAAAACTGAAAGTTAGGGTGTATGGTTATGTTGTGTGAAAGAAGCAATTTGAATGGTTTAAAAAAAGTCACCAAAAGCAAAAATACCCTGTATAGGCTGCTGTATTGACAGGTCAAACATCCTTGCTGAGTTAATTTGCAACATTGTAAGATAAACTTTTGAACCTTACAGTTCAGTTAGGAGGGAGTTGCTATGGTAACAGATAGAAAGGTTTGAGAGGGGGATGGGTGTTGGTTTGAAAATAGTGAGGGAAGAGTTTTCATTGGTTGAATTAAGGCATATGTGTACAAAGATAGAGATTTTCTATGCCAGTCTTGGTTTCAGTGTATTGAGAGCACACCTTTTCCTCTGTTAAAGAAAAATTGGTGTGTGTGTCTGACACTGTTTTCAATCTCCAAAAGCATTTGTAAAGGTAAGTAATGATTCATTTAATTTAGATAGAGATTTATTTGCTCTATGGAGAATATTTGGAAGCAGATAGTTTTGTTTTAGAAGTGAAATTGTATGTTAGTATATAAGTCCTGCGCAGTGTTTTTTACATGTTATTTAAAAATCGATTTTGGGTGCAAATGAATGGTATTTTTATTTGGCCCTTATTTATGATTGCCATGTGCAACTGATGCATGACTTTAAACATGGGTAATAAGTGACGCACTGGTGGCGCAAGGCTTTCATAAATAAGGCCCTGACTTTGTTTGATGATATTGAGTGGTTGTACTTAGGTTCTGCGCAGTGTTCTTTACATGTTATTGAAAAATCGATTTTTGGGTGCAATTGATTGGTATATGTATTTGGCCCTTATTTATGAATGCCATGTGCAGCTGATGCATGACTTTAAACATGGGTAATAAGTGATGCACTGGTGGCGCAAGGCTTTCATAAATAAGGCCCTGACTTTGTTTGATGATATTGAGTGGTTGTACTTAGGTTCTGTGCAGTGTTCCTTACATGTTATTCAAAAATCGATTTTTGGGTGCAATTGATTGGTATATGTATTTTGCCCTTATTTATGATTGCCATGTGCAGCTGATGCATGACTTTAAACATGGGTAATAAGTGACGCACTGGTGGCGCAAGGTTTTCATAAATAAGGCCCTGACTTTGTTTGATGATATTGAGTGGTTGTACTTAGGTTCTGTGCAGTGTTCTTTACATGTTATTCAAAAATCGATTTTTGGGTGCAATTGATTGGTATATGTATTTGGCCCTTATTTATGAATGCCATGTGCAGCTGATGCATGACTTTAAACATGGGTAATAAGTGACGCACTGGTGGCGCAAGGCTTTCATAAATAAGGCCCTGACTTTGTTTGATGATATTGAGTGGTTGTACTTAGGTTCTGTGCAGTGTTCCTTACATGTTATTCAAAAATCGATTTTTGGGTGCAATTGATTGGTATATGTATTTTGCCATTATTTATGATTGCCATGTGCAGCTGATGCATGACTTTAAACATGGGTAATAAGTGACGCACTGGTGGCGCAAGGCTTTCATAAATAAGGCCCTGACTTTGTTTGATGATATTGAGTGGTTGTACTTAGGTTCTGCGCAGTGTTCTTTACATGTTATTCAAAAATCGATTTTTGGGTGCAATTGATTGGTATATGTATTTGGCCCTTATTTATGAATGCCATGTGCAGCTGATGCATGACTTTAAACATGGGTAATAAGTGACGCACTGGTGGCGCAAGGCTTTCATAAATAAGGCCCTGACTTTGTTTGATGATATTGAGTGGTTGTACTTAGGTTCTGTGCAGTGTTCCTTACATGTTATTCAAAAATCGATTTTTGGGTGCAATTGATTGGTATATGTATTTGGCCATTATTTATGATTGCCATGTGCAGCTGATGCATGACTTTAAACATGGGTAATAAGTGACGCACTGGTGGCGCAAGGCTTTCATAAATAAGGCCCTGACTTTGTTTGATGATATTGAGTGGTTGTACTTAGGTTCTGCGCAGTGTTCTTTACATGTTATTCAAAAATCGATTTTTGGGTGCAATTGATTGGTATATGTATTTGGCCCTTATTTATGAATGCCATGTGCAGCTGATGCATGACTTTAAACATGGGTAATAAGTGACGCACTGGTGGCGCAAGGCTTTCATAAATAAGGCCCTGAGTTTGTTTGATGATATTGAGTGGTTGTACTTAGGTTCTGTGCAGTGTTCCTTACATGTTATTCAAAAATCGATTTTTGGGTGCAATTGATTGGTATATGTATTTGGCCCTTATTTATGAATGCCATGTGCAGCTGATGCATGACTTTAAACATGGGTAATAAGTGACGCACTGGTGGCGCAAGGCTTTCATAAATAAGGCCCTGACTTTGTTTGATGATATTGATTGGTTGTACATAGGTTCTGCGCAGTGTTCCTTACATGTTATTCAAAAATCGATTTTTGGGTGCAATTGATTGGTATATGTATTTTGCCCTTATTTATGATTGCCATGTGCAGCTGATGCATGACTTTAAACATGGGTAATAAGTGACACACTGGTGGCGCAAGGCTTTCATAAATAAGGCCCTGAGTTTGTTTGATGATATTGAGTGGTTGTACATAGGTTCTGCACAGTGTTTCTTACATGTTATTCAAAGATCGATTTTTGGGTGCAATTGATTGGTATATGTATTTGGCCCTTATTTATGATTGCCATGTGCAGCTGATGCATGACTTTAAACATGGGTAATAAGTGACGCACTGGTGGCGCAAGGCTTTCATAAATAAGGCCCTGACTTTGTTTGATGATATTGAGTGGTTGTACTTAGGTTCTGTGCAGTGTTTCTTACATGTTATTCAAAAATCGATTTTTGGGTGCAATTGATTGGTATATGTATTTGGCCCTTATTTATGATTGCCATGTGCAGCTGATGCATGACTTTAAACATGGGTAATAAGTGACGCACTGGTGGCGCAAGGCTTTCATAAATAAGGCCCTGACTTTGTTTGATGATATTGAGTGGTTGTACTTAGGTTCTGTGCAGTGTTCCTTACATGTTATTCAAAAATCGATTTTTGGGTGCAATTGATTGGTATATGTATTTGGCCCTTATTTATGATTGCATGTGCAGCTGATGCATGACTTTAAACATGGGTAATAAGTGACGCACTGGTGGCGCAAGGCTTTCATAAATAAGGCCCTGAGTTTGTTTGATGATATTGAGTGGTTGTACATAGGTTCTGCACAGTGTTTCTTACATGTTATTCAAAGATCGATTTTTGGGTGCAATTGATTGGTATATGTATTTGGCCCTTATTTATGATTGCCATGTGCAGCTGATGCATGACTTTAAACATGGGTAATAAGTGACGCACTGGTGGCGCAAGGCTTTCATCAATAAGGCCCTGACTTTGTTTGATGATATTGAGTGGTTGTACTTAGGTTTTGCGCAGTGTTCCTTACATGTTATTCAAAAATCGATTTTTGGGTGCAATTGATTGGTATATGTATTTGGCCCTTATTTATGAATGCCATGTGCAGCTGATGCATGACTTTAAACATGGGTAATAAGTGACGCACTGGTGGGGCAAGGCTTTCATAAATGAGACCCTGACTTTGTTTGATGATATTGATTGGTTGTACATAGGTTCTGCGCCGTGTTTCTTACATGTTATTTAAAAATCGATTTTTGGGTGCAATTGATTGGTATATGTATTTGGCCCTTATTTATGATTGCCATGTGCAGCTGATGCATGACTTTAAACATGGGTAATAAGTGACGCACTGGTGGCGCAAGGCTTTCATAAATAAGGCCCTGACTTTGTTTGATGATATTGAGTGGTTGTACTTAGGTTTTGCGCAGTGTTCCTTACATGTTATTCAAAAATCGATTTTTGGGTGCAATTGATTGGTATATGTATTTGGCCCTTATTTATGAATGCCATGTGCAGCTGATGCATGACTTTAAACATGGGTAATAAGTGACGCACTGGTGGGGCAAGGCTTTCATAAATGAGACCCTGACTTTGTTTGATGATATTGATTGGTTGTACATAGGTTCTGCGCCGTGTTTCTTACATGTTATTTAAAAATCGATTTTTGGGTGCAATTGATTGGTATATGTATTTGGCCCTTATTTATGATTGCCATGTGCAGCTGATGCAAAACTTTAAACATGGGTAATAAGTGACACACTGGTGGCGCAAGGCTTTCATAAATAAGGCCCTGACTTTGTTTGATGATATTGATTGGTTGTACATAGGTTCTGCACAGTGTTTCTTACATGTTATTCAAAAATCGATTTTTGGGTGCAATTGTTTGGTATATGTATTTGGCCCTTATTTATGATTGCCATGTGCAGCCGATGCAAAACTTTAAACATGGGTAATAAGTGACGCACTGGTGGCGCAAGGCGTTTATAAATCAGACCCTGACTTTGTTTGATGATATTGAGTGGTTGTACTTAGGTTTTGCGCAGTGTTTCTTACATGTTATTGAAAAATCGATTTTTGGGTGCAATTGATTGGTATTTGCATTTGGCCCTTATTTATGAATGCCATGTGCAGCTGATGCTTGACTTTAAACATGGGTAATAAGTGACGCACTGGTGGCGCAAGGCCTTTAAAAATAAAGCCATGAGTTGCTATTGTATAAACTTAAATATTTTGCAATTTATTGTTTATATTGTTTGCTTTTTAACATTACTTTGTTGTTTGCTAATAGTGGTCTTTCATGTGTTTTTTTAACAGAACAACAGATTCAAATCAACTTCTGAAAAGGAAGCAAAAATGCCTTCAAGGCAAAGAAATATCAAAAATACCATACGGAAAAGGAGAACATCAACAACAGAGTTTATGGAATCCTCTTCAACAACTACTTCAAAAAACACCAGAAAAGCTTCTGGTAAGCCAATTAAGTCTTTTCTTCGCAACATATGTCGTAGGAAAAAAAATGAAATTGCTAATGTGAATATACAGAAAAAGTCAACAAATCTAAAAAGGAAAGAGAAGCCCACAAAAAATGTTTCCATTGGACCAGGAGAGAAGAGAATGGTTAGCAATAGAAGGGTAAATGTTTTTAGGGACATTCGTAGGCGAATGTTTCGCAATAGGGTAGTTTTAAATTTGCTAAAAAATGAAAAGAAAAGTAAACTAAAAGCTGCTTTTTACAAGAAAAAGAAAAGTGTTGAAAAGATTGTTGATCAGGCTTTTGAAGTTAAGAAAAAATTATTTATTTTAATAATCAATAGAATTAGGATACTTAATAAGGCAATGGATGTTTTCAAATCGAACAGTAGATGGAAAAGAATTATTAATCGGAGTAATTTTTGTGAAGTATTTTCTGGTGAATGGATGCATAGTTCAAGTTCTGAGCCTTTTTTTAATGAGGAGAGTTACTTTCAGGAAAATGATTTGGTGCATGCAGTTGACACCAGTGGTCGTGCATATGAGGTGAAAGATAGTTGTGTGATGGAAAAAGAGAAACTTGTATCTAGAGATGCAGAAGAGGTGTTAGCTGATGAAGTTTTAGGGAGACGTACTAAGGGTCCAGTGTACACATGGAAATGCAGTAGTATTTGTAGTGTGCGACAGGAATCAATCGATTTGCTTCGAAATTTCTTACGTACATATAGTAAAAAAAGTCTCAAACAAAAAATGAAGATCCTGCAAGAGTTAGATCCTTGCAGAGTGAGAGAAAGCACAGGTTTGCAAGGGCATTCACTAGCATGTCTTTCTAGAAAAGTTTGTCGGAGTGTTTTTCATCATTTTAGGATGTTAGCAGTGCATCATAATAACGTAAGGAAATTAGTGAGGAAGTTGTATTATGCAAAAAGTCCTGCACTTAAGCTTAAACAGTTAAATAGTGCTCTTTTGCATGGATCTGAAGTGGATGTGAAGACTATTTGTGAAGAAATTGAGTTTTGTTATTTTGGGAACAAAGAGGACAGTGTAGAAATAGATATAGTAATGGATGGTAATGCAGAAGATAATGGACAAATTTCAAGTATTGAAAAGTTTGATGAGGAAATTATCAAGTTTAAGGTGAAATCAAGTGAGAGGCCTAATGTAACTTGTGTGTGTTGTCGACGGACTCATTATAAAATTCAGACTAGGTTAGTTGATTTATATGCAAAAAGTGAATTGGAAAATAATAGTGAATGGGAGGATTTTGTAAGTTATTTGTTGGTGGAGAATTCTTTTGATTTGAGTTTGGATCAGCGTATTTGCACTTATTGTTTGAAAAAATTAAATGAAAATAGAATGCCTGCAAGAGCAGTTTATAATAATCTTCAGTTGATAGATATTCCTTCTGAATTGATGGATCTAAATACTTATGAATCTATTTTGATTCAATGTGTCCATCCTTTTCAGGCTATTGTACGCATGGAGCCTAAGACAGGGAAATTGCCTCCATCAGATTTACTGAGAGGATTAAAGGGAAGAGTTGTTTATTTGCCTCTAGATGTAAAGAAAAATATTAATACAATTGGTGTAGAAAGAGTAGAAGAAGATCCTTTAGTTATTCTAGTTAATGGGGTTCCAACAAAGAGTAAGAAAATTTGGCAAGATTTAGTGGATGTTAAAAAAGTCAAGAAGGCAACGTTGTATTTAGTTAAAAACAATGAGTACTACAAACATGTAAGTGTTGGAGTAGAGGAAACAGCTACAGAAGAAGATAGTGATTCTTCAGTTGGTCAAATTGAAAAAGTTGATGTGTCTAGAACTGAAGAAATATATGAACATTATACTGTTCATCCTTTGCATTCCAAAGAAGTAATGGGAAATGCAATTGACTTGTTTCAAATGAAGGCAGCAAAAGGAAGTCCCATTAGTGTATGGGAAGAAAGTTTGGAAGCTCGTTGTTTTCCACAATTATTTCCAACAGGTTGTGGTGGACGATATGATGATCGACCAGTTCAAATTCCTGCAGCTGAATACCGGACTCTAAGATTATATGCAGAAGATCCAAGGTTTCGTCAATGCATTCCATATTTATTTCATCTACTGTTTGAAAGTGATTTGTCTGGGCTTTCTTATGCAGTTAATCATATATTAAAAAGTGGACCTCATTTGCAAAATGTATGTGCAAGGGACTTTATGGAGAAAGTTAATCTGCAAGACAGTATTTTGGAATCTCAGCTAATCAATCTCATGGCATGTCAACGTGGAACCAACGAGTATTGGTTTCGTCGTCATGGAGAATTGAAATGTATGCTAAGAAACTTAGGAACTCCTACATGGTTCCTCACTCTTAGCTGTGCTGAGTATGCATGGGACGATTTACTTCAATTTCTACGAGAGGCAAATGAAAACATACCAAATATAGAATTGAAAACACCAGGAGAACTGTGTTCTTTAGATCCAGTGAATGTTTGCAGATATTTTAATCATAGATTTGAAGCTATGATGTCTTTTATTACCAACAAAAAAAATCCTCCCCTTGGAGAGGTTTTGGATTTCTTTTGGAGGAAGGAATATCAAGCGAGAGGTGCTCCTCATATACATATGTTGTTGTGGATTAAAGATGCACCCAAATTTGGATCAGATTCAGATGAAACAGTGATGAGTTTCATTGAAGAGTATTCAACATGTGCTGTTCCAAAATCTACTGAAGAAAACAATTTAAGGCAACAAGTTTTACGTTTTCAATCTCATCGTTGTGGAAAGTACTGTCGTCGAAAATTTAAAAACAAGGAAAAGTACTACACGAAATGTCGTTTTGCATTTCCTCGACCAGTGATTTCTAAGGGAAGAGTAAATAATTTGATGTCATCTCTACGACATACTGTGACGAGAAAATCTCCCAAAAACACATATAATTTGAAAAGAAATGAAGAATCTAAGTACATCAACGATTACAACCCAGTGATTTTGTCCATGTGGAATGCTAACATGGATATTCAGTTCGTTGCTGACAACTCTATTGCAGTGGCTCGATATGTGACATCTTACATCACCAAAAAAGAAAAGACAGAACTGAAGGAAATGTGGGAGGACATTTCACATGAAAAGAGTCTAAGCAAGAAATTATACAGTTTCAGTCTGAAGATGTTGTCGCATCGAGAAATTGGAGCATATGAATGTTCTGATCGGTTATCATCAGCAAGTCTCTATGCCAAATCAAGAACAATCATTTGGGTGAGTCTTGGTCTTGCTGCAACACGAAACCGAGTTTTGAAATCTGTACAAGAAATTGAATATTTGGCGGAAAAAGAACCAAACAGTACAGATATTTTGAAGACAAATATGTTGGATACATACTATCCAAATAGAAGTACTCACCTTGAGAACACATGTTTGTATGAAGTTCTTCAAAACTACAGTTATAAGAGGAACATCACAGAAGATATCAATAATGGAAAATATGCACTCATTGGCTATGAAGGATGTCTAGTGAAGCAGAAAAAAGGCCATTTGATTAATCATCGAAAATTGAGTTGTGAAGTTCCAGACAAAAGAGAATTTTACTATTTAGCTCTTTTGCAACTCTTTAAGCCATGGCGTACAGAAGAGGAACTACTTGGAGATTTTCTCTGTTATGAAGACTCTTTTAATGCAACTAAGGATACCATAGAATGTCCTATTTTTCTAATTTATCTGCAAATGTTGAATGAAGAAATGGAGCAAGAAACCACAATTGCTGAAGAGATAGCTAGAAACAGTTCTCAAGATAGTCAGAGTTCTACTTCATTGAGCCAGGATCCACTAGGAGGACCAATTATCCAAAATGAAGCTGCCACTGCCATGGATGAGGTGGAAAGAGCTATGGAACAAGCTCAAGAGGATGGAGTTAACTTAGAAGATTTGGTAACGCAACTAAACATTGAGCAGAAAAAGATATATGATGAAGTCACAGAGCAGATTGAACATGGATTCAGACATGAGAAAAAAGAGTGCTCATGTATATTATTTGACCCTGTCCGATTGTACGTAAGTGGAGAAGCGGGGACAGGAAAAAGTTTTCTAATTAAAGCCGTTGCAAGTTATCTGCAGAAAAGGACTGATTCACCACTGTCTTGTGTTGTAACTGCTCCAACTGGTCTGGCAGCACATAACATTAAAGGGATTACTCTACATCGTTTATTGATGCTGCCAGTTGAACATGATAATAAATTGCATTACAACAAGCTATCTGGAGATGCGTGTTCTGAAGTTTCAAGAGTCTTGAAGAAAATGAAACTTCTTATCATAGATGAAGTAAGCATGGTCTCAAATCTAATGCTTGCTTTTGTGCATTTGAGAATGCAAGAAATTCTTAAAACAGACTATGATGTGTTATTTGGAGGAAAACACATTATTGTTTTTGGAGATCTATTGCAGTTGACTCCAGTAAAAGGACAACCAGTGTTTAAAATGCTCACGCATGAAGATACCAGGAAGTCCCTTGGAAGCATTGGAAATGTTAATATATGGCTAAATTTTAAATATGCTGAACTGCTTCAAAATATGCGACAGGCCAAGGATGAAGATTATAAAAATATTCTACAAGATGTAAGAATTGGAAAAATGACTGAGAAAGGGAAAAAAGCTTTGCATAGTCGATTAATTTCAAATTTGTATCCAAATGAAAACATTCTTCCAGAGAATATTTTTAAAAAAATGACTGAGAAGAAATCTGGGATATGTTTGATGCCAACTCTGCAAGAATGTTCCATCTTCAACCAAAAAATGTTAGACTTAGAAAATGAAGAGATTGTGAAACTGGAAGCAATAGATAAAATAGAGCATATGGGTGCAACAATTGTTTTGTCAGAAAATTTGAAAACTAAGTTGCATTCATTGGAGAAAAGTATTTCAAAAACAGCTGGTTTTGAGAAGACTCTGAATGTGTGTTTAAATTGTCGTATCATTTTGAGAAGGAATTTAAATGTTGAAAGCGGTCTGGTAAATGGAGCAATGGGTTATGTTGTTGATTTTGTGAATTACAGAAATAGAGATGGAATTGAATTTTTAAAAATAAAATTTGATGGCATTGAACAAGTACAACAAATAAGTCGTTGTTCTGCTAGATTTTTACTTGTAAAAGACTTATATGTTCGCCGAAAACAGTTTCCTGTTTGTTTGGCGTATGCGGTGACAATTCATAAATCTCAAGGTTTAAGTGTAGATAGTGCATTGGTGAACATTGGAAGATCTGTGTTTAAAGAGGGTATGGCATATGTGGCATTATCTCGAGTCAGAACTTTATCAGGATTGTACTTGATTGCGTGTGATGAGACAAAGATTTCTGCCGATCTAGATTGTGTTAAAGAATACAATAGGTTAAGAAGAGAGTATGCTCCACATTTGCCTCAATATCCTCTGTTTGAAAAACGTGTGGTAGGCCGAAAAAGAAGAAATGAGGATAATTGTAGTGAGGTAGTTGCAAAAAGACAAAAAGTAGAGAAAACTGTAATTGAAAACAGGAAGAAAAAGAATTGTGGAGAAAATGTTGTTGGATTTCAGTTTGAAAACAGTTCTGGTGTCAACTGCTATGCTAATGTAGTGGTTAATGTTGTTTTTTTTCTTAAAAGTTTACAAGAACAGATTGTTGAAAATCGGGATCAAAGATTGTGTGGTTTATTGAATTCTGTGTTTGAGAAATGTAGCAGTGTTACAGCACAAATAGAAAGTGTAACAGAAATTCGAAATATTTTAGATTTGTGTTCTGGTCAAGATAAATTTTCACAGAACATTCAGCAGGATTGTCAGGAATTTTTAATGTATATGTTTGGTGTTTTGGAAGATGAAGGTGTAGATGTAGATAATCTTTTCAGTCTTTCATATCAATGGCAGCATGACTGCCACAATTGTAGTTTATCAAGTACTACTACAATAGACACTGAAAGATTTATATATTTGACTTTACCAGACTGTAAATCAGTGTCTTTTAAAAATCTAGTTAAAGCAGCAGATCATAATATGGTGTGTACCCAATGTAACTGTACAATGCTGTCCACATTATTTATACAAAGGTATGGGCAGTATATTATTTTAGTTTTCCAACGATGTAGACCTGATGGAACTAAATTGACAACTTCTATCAAAAATTTTGTGGCTTCTCAGTTATCAATTTCTGGAAGGACCTTTACAACTGAAGCTATTATTTATCATGATGGACCTTCGACCACCTCAGGACATTATACATGCTACTTAAAATCTGAAAATGGATGGAGTTACTGCAATGATTCTCATTTAACTTATAAACAACGTTTGCCTTATGACTCTACAAATTCTTATCTAGTGTTTTTAAAACCAAAGTTTTAGTAAAGGGAATTGGCCTTTGAAGACGGGAATAGTTAATAAAAGTTAGTTAGTTAGTTAGTTAATCTAATATTTTAAATTATTTATCTCATGTAGATACTTTAAGTGGATCTCAAAGTAAAAAATACTGATATATCTGACACAAATTGGCCGTGAGGAAAATGTAAGATATGATGTTGTTAGATCTTTTTTCATAGGAAGTTGATGAAATCGAAGTTATAGAGCACAGCAGACTTTTTTTCACCAAAAGGACCTTCACTATCTGCAATCTCATGTAGATACTTTAAGTGGATCTCAAAGTAAAAAATACTGATATATCTGACACAAATTGGCCGTGAGGAAAGTGTAACATATGATGTTGTTAGATCTTTTTTCATAGGAAGTCGATGAAATGGAAGTTATAGAGCACAGCAGACTTTTTTCCACCAAAAGGACCTTCACTATCTGCAATTTGGTCTCACGGAAAAGTAAGTGAATCAAAGATTAGTGTACTTATATGAGATGTATGTTTGAATGGGTTTTTTTAAACACAATCTTTTAGATTGTGTTTTTTTTTTCCCGCTGTTATATGATGAAGACTTTGATCTCACTAATTTAAGTGAAATTCAATATATTCTGAGAACAGCAAAAATAAATAATGTAACATATTGTAGAAGTTATTGTGTAGTTTGCATTGTTTAATTTATATTGTGTTCACATTGTCTTACACTCATTTTCTTTTTCACCCTTATTTACCTCTCTTTACTAATTTACACTCTTTTTTCATCGCTGTTTCTTTAGTGCACTTCATTCACAACTTCTCAATCTAATAGGAACTGTCTGCATTTCCTCTGTTCCTTCCACCACTTTTTATCTTTTTCATATTCTCACAGTACCACTGCTTTAGTTTCCTAACCCTCTCTTTCTTTTTCTCCATTTTTTTTCTTTCGCATTCATTGTACTGTAGTTCACTTAGTTCTTCCTTTTGTCTTTCTGTGTACTTACTCTCTCACTCCTGTTTTATCCATCGTTCTATACTAACTTCATTCCTTTCATCCCTTCACTCTGTTACTTTACTTCACTCACTCTCAATCATCTTCTATTCCTCTTTTTTATTTATAGTTTCTCAATCAGACTTCTCTCCTTTTCACTCATTTTTCTTTTATTTTCTTATCTTTACTGATTTTGATTTGATATCTTACATTCTTTTAGTATCTTATTTACCTTTAGGAATTTGTTCTCTTTCTATTTCTTTTTCCTTTTTTTTTCTCTTTCTACATTACTTTCTTTCTGTTTTTGTATCCTTCACTATTGCATCATTTCTTAGTAAACTTTTGTAGATTTTTAAACCTCATGAACTGTTGCTTCTATTTTATTATATATTTTTAAGAAATTATAACGTGTTTTTTCTTTTATCTTTCATAGATACAAGTTTGCATTGATTATATGGTAAGTGTGTTTACAAAATCTTTTTTGTTATCACCTTTTGTTTTATTTTCACTATTTTTCTGTCACCCTACCGCACCCCTATTTCCTTACTTTGCTTCCTTCACTTATTCTTTTGTTCCATGTTTACTTCCGACCACATTCAATTTCTTTCAGTACTTCTGCCTATGCACACTCCTTCACTTACCTTTTTTACTGGTTCACTTAGTCCCTTTGTGACAGTCCTTCTTTTACTCTCTCTCTTCTTTGTCTCTATTACTCCCCATGTGTTACCCTTATTCACTTACATGTACCCTTTTTCACCCCTCTTTACTTATATTCACTGATATTTACTTGCCCTCAATCACTGCTATTCTTTTCCTCTGATTCCGTCACTACCTGACATTCCCATACTTAACTGTCCTTCCTTTTACTTTCAACATCCATTTACAATCTCCCTTAACCTCTGCTTTAGTCTTCTTCCTATTTCTTCTTTCTTTTGCTCCCTTATTCATTTTTCTTTTCTCAGTTACTTCCTTTTACACTTTTTATCTGTCTTACTATCTATTACACAGTCCCTCCTTCATTTTTTTTTTCTTTTTTTTTGTTAGTGCGCTGCCGGTACGCGCACCGGTGCGCGCACCGAAAGCGAAATATAAAAAAAAATATTTTAAATTAAAAATATTATCTCAATATACATTATAGTGTTCATTTTTACAAAAACATACTTTAGCAATTCACTAAAAAACACATAGGTATGAGTATGAATAAAAAGTTACGAATTAGCATTAAAAAAACCTATGAAATTCACTGAAAAAACCATAGGTTTCACACCAGTTATAGTTAGGAATTAGCATTTAAAAAACCTATGAAATTCACTGAAAAAACCATAGGTTTCACACCAGTTATAGTTAGGAATTAGCATTTAAAAAACCTATTAAATTCACTGAAAAAACCATAGGTTTCACACCAGTTATAGTTAGCTGGAAATTTTACTGATATAAAACCATTGAAATTCCCACGTTATAGTTAGTCGGACTCACTATAACTTGCGCGTGCAATGCACTGCTGATGACATCACATATTACATCACTCATGACATGGTCAGTGACATCACTCATGACACCATCCTTGTGACATAGTGACAGACCTCCTTTCACTATAATGTAACCCTTGAGACACATATTCAAAAATAGAAACAAACATTTTCAAAAAATGGAGATACCCATACCAGTTACAACAAGCAATTCAGTAATTCCACCATCTATATACACATCCACTCATTCACCAACAGTTCTATATAGTCACTCATACATATACTCACTCATCATATGAAGTGATACACCTATACATCCTGTTACACACCGACATTCATCCAAAAGTTACTCACACACATATTCACACGTGCAAATAAACTATTGGACATCCATTTATTTGAATATAGAGTTATACACACACTTCCACCTTACTTCTATTTAAAATTACACATATTTATTCTCTTAAAGAATCACTTATAGAAACACATACTTATTTAAACAGGAACTCTTACAATCTCTTACTCTCACATATACTCACTTATATACATCAATATTCACATATACTAGATTAAAACATATGTAGTTACTGATAAAGACACTAGTGAGACAGTCATTCACTCACTAAGAAACACATATAGACACTCATCCACCCATACAGTCCTGTACATATGTTGTCTTCAAAACACATACAAACAAAGAGTCAGTCACTCATGCATCTATGTGCTAAGTAATACCCCCACCAAACCATACAGACACTCATACTGATACTAAGAGAAACATCTAATAACCCATATACATACGCATGTAGCTACTTACCAACACATGTAGCCACTTATAAACAAAGTGAAACAATAATATATATATTTAAATATTTAAACATTACTCACTAATATTTATTTTTCAGAAAGACACATATTCACTGGATGGTGTCATCAGTGATGTCATGAGTGATGTCACTGACCATGTCATGAGTGATGTAATATGTGATGTCATCAGCAGTGCATTGCACGCGCAAGTTATAGTGAGTCCGACTAACTATAACGTGGGAATTTCAATGGTTTTATATCAGTAAAATTTCCAGCTAACTATAACTGGTGTGAAACCTATGGTTTTTTCAGTGAATTTAATAGGTTTTTTAAATGCTAATTCCTAACTATAACTGGTGTGAAACCTATGGTTTTTTCAGTGAATATATATATATATATATATATATATATATATGAAAATATCTCCAATTCCCCTCTGCAGTGCCCAGCCGGAACACAGCCAAAGGAACGAAATACAGACTCCAATTTTCGTGGATTTAGCAGGTCTTTATTTTGTTAAGTTGTCAGACGCGTTTTGAATACCTCCGTATTCTTTCTCACTGATGGGTGTACAAAGAAATATATGCGGTTTGAATTTGGAGCATATTTTCATTCCGACCCACATGGGTAGTATAAAGACTTCAACTCCCGGAATGCAAAGCTCGAAGAGTCCCAAATGGGCTTAATTGATTTGAAGCCAGCACGGAAGAAGCAGTGCTCTGCATGCCGCCTCTGAAGAAAGATATTGCATCTGAAACGCGTCAGGCTGGGCATGCTGTTATTTTGGTTTTCACCTAGACTGTTTTTAGTTAATTTCACTTGCGTGGAGTGCTCTCTGCAAAAGGCAACTTGTGAACAGTATATATATATATATATATATATATATATATATATATATATACATATATATATATATATATATATATATATATATATATATATATATATATATATTACCTACTGGCGGTCGCCAGTAGGTAGTTATAGTTAGGACCTAGTTTCCATAGGAAATCCGCAACATTCTATTTGGAATAACTTTGGCGCCGGTTGACGAATCTTCGTGAAATTCACAAAGAAGATGGGGCGCTCCGCACCGTGCCTTCCCTGAAAGTTTCGGGGCGATTCGTGAAGCGGGGGCTGAGAAAAAATAGGGATCTTTAAGTGAGGCTACAGCCCGAACTGCTGAACGGAATTACACTAAAGTTGGCAAAAAGGTAGAGTTTGGATCGCAGATTGCGCTTTTTGTTAAATGGTGTAAACCCGTACCCTCCCGTGCACAAGCTGAATGCTGATTGGCTGTCAACACTCCAAACCAGAAAGTGTTGGCAGCCATCGAGGCACAAGAGAGCAGTGAAAGAACAGCAAAAAACATACAAAGGGGGCAGGGTAGAAACACCCTGACCCCCTAGGCCTGCTCAGGGGGTCCCACAAGGACCCCCAAGGCCCAAAAAAAAATATTTTTCGTTGGAAAAATCGCGGGATACGCATTTTTTTTTAGCCCCCGTTGGAGGCCAAATCCCGGGGGCAATTGACTTTTTCTCAAGGGGTGCCCAGGGGCCCCCCCAGCCCAGGGGACCGCCACCCTCTGGGCTTATTTTAATAGGGTGGGGGGGCTCTGAGGCGCCCCCCATCCCCGGGGACTACCACCCCAGGGATTTTTTTATTTGTAATAATGGGGGGCCCAGAGGGGCCCCCCAGCCTCGGGGACAGCCACCCTCGGGGCTTCCATGAAAAGTATGCAGGGGGCTCAGGCCTCCTTGCAGCCCCGGGGACTGTGTGAGTGGGGCTCAAGCCCCCCCACATGCCCTGGGGACCACCACCTCCCCAGGGCACTAATATTCAAAATACCACCACCCTGGGGCTTTTTTTACTGTTGAGAGGGGGGCCATGCTGCCCCCTCCTGAAGCCCTTGATGGCCCTGGGGACTGCCACCCCCCAGTGCCAGCTCTTGCAGTGTCCCGGGGTGCCTACGCCCGGGACACTGCTGTTTGCTATGGTAGGTTGGGAGCCCCGTGGCTCCCACTCTACCATAGCAAACTGCTTTGGTTTTTGAAAGAGAGAGCAGGAAACCTACTCTCTCTTTCAAAAATCAAAGCGGATTGCTTTTCTGCATGGGGAGCAGCATGTTAGCTGCTCCCCAAGCAGAAAAGCAATGCCGCTCCCGCAGGATGCGGGGAGCCGGCAGGGACCGTGGGGTGCTTGGGGACCCCCCCACAGTCCCCAATGAGGAGGGCCAGGCCCTGGGGGATGGGGTCCCCGGGGCCAAAAGTGGCCACAGGATGGAAACTTCAAGATTATGAAGAGAAAAGAAAGAGAAATAAAGGAATTGACTGAATGAACTTTGAATATGGAAAGAATTTGATTTAGTCTCTTTTCTCTTGGACTTACTAATTTCTTGTGTTGTGCTCGGGAATAATTTGTTCACACAGAAAACCACTCACAAACTCATTCACACACACATACAGCCACTCACACACCCACTGACAGATCCATAAGCCCACTCAAACACCCACTCACACACCAATTCAGCCACTCAGGCACCCACTCACACACTATTACAGACACACAGCCACTCAGATGACATATGTTAGAAATAGTATCACTCATTAGTAGTATGGAAAGAATAGAAATTTAACGTATGCAGTAGCTTAGTTTATATCTTTAAGCCTCAGAACTTTTTATGAAACACTTACCCTCACTGGACGATGTCATCAGTGATGTAATCAGTGATGTCATTTGAGATGTCATTATTGATGACACTGACCATGTCATGAGTGATGTCATATATGAGATCATAAGCAGTGTATTGCGAGGGCGTAAGTTATAGTTGGCTCAAGTATCTATAACTGTTGAATTTCACTGGTTTTGTGCGAGTGAAATAGGAGTCTAACTATAACACCCCTGTAACCTTTATATTTTATGATGAAAAATATATATATATATTTATATATATATATGTATACTAGCAGCCCGTTCCGACGTTGTCCGGGTATGAATTGCTGCCGGCCAGTAGTATATTGTTTTGTAGGATTTCGTTTTGATAGCATTTCTTATCTGTGACAGGCCTGTGAAACGCTCCGATTCACAGTACACTGCTGATGCACTTAAGAGTGCGCCTTCAGTAGTGTGTGGACTCGAGTTTCCCTACTTTATTTTTCCTTGCAATATTATATAGCGCGAACTCGACAACATGGCATGAGCACAATTTACATTACAGAAGAACACATTCATTTTTGTTAGGCACGGGGAGACAAAGCGATTTGCCTGGAATGACAGGATGTTGAGCTGATGCCGAGATACGAACGTAGCTCCCCAGCTCTAAAGTTCGCAATTCTAGAACTTGTGGCGGGAGGTGTGTCTAAAAGTGTATGTTAGTGCTGGCCATCAATGAGAGAGACCTGTGCATTTTTCAAATCGGTGGTGAAAAAATATGAGCATGTTGCTGGAGATGTGGGCTGCCGTGCCACCAATGTACTTACCGGGGGAGGGTAAACACCCATTATCCCGCAACTTTCTTTCCGCATTCCATCACTCCGCATACTTTCATTACGAAAGTAACATGACTCCGCAATGCCATTATAACGCATCCCATTACCTTTTATATATTCTTTTACCACGCATACATTTACAACGAAATTCATAGTAAATGCATGAATGGTAAAAGCATGTTTCTTTTTTAATGTTTGGATAAGGTAAGTATGAGTATAGGGGTATATGTTTTGGGGTACTGAGGTATATGTTTTGGGGTGTTTGGGTATTTTAAGTGTTCAGATATAGTTTTGGGTTATGGGGTACAGGGGTAGTTTTAGGGTTTAGGGATAGGTATGGGTTTTGGGGTACAGGGGTATTTTTAGGGTTCAGGGCTAGGTTTGGGTTTTGGGGAATAGGGGTATTTTTAGGGTTCAGGGGTAGGTTTTGGGTTTGGGGTACAGGGGCATTTTAAGGGTTCAGGGCTAGGTTTGGGTTTTGGGGTTCAGGGGTATTTGTAGGGTTCAGGGATAGGTTTGGATTTTGTGGTACAGGGGTATTTTAGGGTTCAGGGCTAGGTTTGGGTTTTGGGGTATGTTTAAGGTTCAGGGGTAGGTTTGGGTTTTGGGGTACTGGGATATTTTAAGGGTTCAGGGCTAGGTTTGGGGTTTGGGGTACAGGGGTATTTTAGGGTTCAGGGGTAGGTTTGGGTTTTGGGGTACAGGGGTATTTTTAGGGTTCAGGGCTAGGTTTGGGTTTTGGGGTACGGGGGTATTTTTAGGGTTCAGGTTTCAGGTTTGGGTTTTGAGGTACAGGGGTGTTTATAGGGTTCAGGGCTAGGTTTGGGTTTTGGAGTACAGGGGTATTTTTAGGGTTTAGGGATAGGTTTGGGTTTTGGGGTACAGGGTATATTTATAGGGTTAAGATGGGTTAGTGTTTAAGGGTGTTGGGGTATTTTAAGGAGTAAGGGTGGGTTATGATTATGGGGTGCAGGGGTATTTAAAGGTAGCATGGTGGACACCCGTAGCTGGAATGTACAGAACCTGGGAAGAAAAAACAATTAAATATTGGGCACAACGCTCGCTTTTATTCCCCCCGTAATCCCGCACCCCGCACCCCGCGCCCAGCACACGCCCACAGCACACGATATGAGACATGGTATGAAGGGCGAAATGTACCACACGCCCCCAGCGTTTGTCACGCCCCCAGCACACGCCCACAGCACAACGCAGACACGCCCACAAGGGACTACTTTGCTGGCACGGTTCTTTTACCTTTTAAATGTATATGGTGGGCGTCTGCATAGCCTATGTCCTTCTGCTGCAACTGCCCTTTCCAACGCTGTATTGGGTGTTGTGATTGGTGCTGTGGTTCCTGAGATTACCCGCCTCAAAGGTTTGGGCTTTCTCTTTGTTATATTAGTATAGATACACCCTAGAATAAATTATTATCTTAACACGTGACTTTCCTCCTCTTGCTTAGGAAGCACATAATAATAGAACCCTCATTTTGTTGGTCTCCGAAATCCACGGTTACCCTTCTATGCTGTTTTTTAATGCTGTGAATTATACAAATAACTACAAAGAAGAAACAGAGGTAGGACATTAAATTAAATGTATAGGATTCAATGGAGTGGTTTTTGAAATTTTCCTCTGTTGTTCTGCAACCTATACTTTCAGAGTCCTGATCGCACTCCCTACAAAAACAAGTTTGGAAGGATAGATGGGAGGAATTACTTGTTCTGTTTTTGCAGAATCTATATTAATTTGTACATCATTACATTAGACAATCCCTACATCCTCTGATTAGAAGCAAATATGCTCAACTTTTCATGCAAAGCAGTCATTGTGTAGCTTTCATAACCATTCAGTTTCCTTGCAGTACACTCCTTTGCAAGCCAATTCTAAAATTTTAAATAATCTGTATTTTGGCTTTAAGTAAAATATAAACCCAAAAAAATTACATCCATCTAGATATCATTTATAGGTCTAATATTGATTAACCACAAATTATTTTAATTACCAGTAGTTCTTAAATACTTTCAGATCTTTTTACATTTCCTCTCAATGGACACACAGAGGATCAAAAACAGTTCAGAATCCAGTGAAAGTCCTGCCTGTACTGACTCAACATTGGTGTATATTATTTCATAAAAGTAAAACATGGCGGGCACCGGAGGAACACTGCACTTCTGAACCGGTTGCATCAAAAGCAGCTAAATGAAGAGTTGGGGGAGGATGTTTAATTGAAGGTGAGCATGAATAGTAATAGTGTATTAATTAGTGTAACTTTGCAGGGTGTGACAATGATATTGAAAAATACAACTTTGCATTTGTGACTGTCTATGAGTGTCGTAAAATAGTTTTAATTTAATTAATTAAGTACAGGGTGCCATATAACTGTGTTTTGATTCGTCGATTACAGTAACTTTCATTTTTTTTATCTTAAATAAAATATACTTTATTTAGAAGCAAATTAAATTTGTATCACAAAAAATTGAATAAATATATAGTTAACCGTTGTCGGTACTAATCATTGAAAGTTCTGTAGATTCTATATGCTACTCAGTTCTTTGTGTTTGGTTTCTCCTTTCAAGTACTTCTCTTTGATGTCTGCTTGAATCATCTGTAACAGTCACTTGTTCCTCTCTCATTCACCATTTGCTAATTAGATTTATTCACTCCACTCAAGAGCCCTTCAGAGAAACTCTGCTGGGTCTGAAGTCACATGCATCTCAGAAAGAACACTTCAAGCCCAATTCCCAAAGCTTTGTATGCTTTGATATATATTCTCTGAGCACACATTATTGTATTTAGGAGAGCAAGGCAGACACAAATTGAATCTTACACTCATAACTCCGTTTATGTTAGGAAATATTACCCCACAATTGCATTATATAAAGTGGAATAAATCCCAAGCACGGAGTGGGACGTGAGCGTTTAAAGGTGTTGTATGCATTGACAGGTTGAAGAAGCACACAAAAAAGTCAGGGGCATATTACCAAGCAATAGCGATAATTATCGCTATTGCTTGGTTAGAGACAAAAATTTACCGGTATTACCAAGGTTTAGCGCAAATGCGATAAAAATCGCCCGCAATGCATTAATATCGCTGAAAAGTCCGCGATATTCATGCATTACCGAGCTAATGCTCTTAGCCATGTTATCCACCTCCCATTGGATAACATGGCTAAGAACTGCTCAGGGCAGGTGTTAGCTTTTGTAGATTTTCGCGCTTAGCGCAAATATCTCCAAAAGTTGGTAATAGGAGATCGCGATGTTAGCGTCTGTTTCTAGTCGCTAACATCTTGGCACGCCCACTTTGCATGTCATTAGTGATAAATATCACTGACATGCAAAGTGGGGCCCAAGATGGTCGCTATCTCCTACTAGCTGTCGCTAACTGGTGTTAGCGACAGCTAGGTAATAGGGAGATAATTTTATCTCCGCTTTCTTGGCTTTTAAAGCCAAAAAAGAAGAGATAAACCCCCTTGATAATATGCCCCACAGTTTCTTGTCATTCACAAACCTGCCTCCCACCCTCGCCCTCCCAACTTGTCAGAGATTTGCTCATGCCATGGGTTCGAATTAGGTTTGGACTAGTCTGTCAGGCAGTGAGTGCTAGGCTGCGTAGTCTGCCGAGTCAGTGTGAGGGCCACTGTATTGGATGTTTGTGGGCCTGTATTATGGTCTGTTGGGACGTTTTCCTATTAATTTCCCTCATAGTGAAACACACATTTCCTGTTGCAAGCTCACATCTTTAGAGTTTTTCATGCTTCACAAACCACTTACACGGTATTGGGCCTATTACAATGTTGACACCATCTCAGTGCGAGAACCGACTGACCATAGGTCGGTGTTCCGCACCCCCATCACAATGCGACAGCAAACTCCCATTTCTCTATGGGAGCTTGTGCTGCAGTCAAAAACTGATCATAGCACAAGCTCCCATAGAGAAATGGGAGTCACTGTAAATCCCTGCACTGTATGGCAGACACAGTGACACGGTGGAGGGAAAAGGGGTCCCTGCTAGGGGCACCCAAATTTGCTTTCTGACAGGCTTTCCATGTCAGAAAGCCTAACATGGAAAGCCTGTCGGAAACCAACATCATATTCCAGACAGCAGAAACTTTGTCCACACAGGATTATGGTGGGTTTCCGACTGGCAAACGGGTTCCATGAGTCAGTCAGAAGCCAGCCAGAAAGACCGGCCGGTTTAAATTCCAACCGCCATAATCGTAATATGACGGTCGCAAGTCAAACCAAGGATGTAGGTCGCTTTCTGACTTACATCCCAATGAGGTCCTTAGTGTTTACAAGTTCGAAACTGTCCCAACTTGGAAACATAGGACCCACTTTTTAAGGTATCTAATTCACTCATGGGGCCACTTTTATTTCGGTGACCGGGCCTATTTTCTCTCCCAGTCCTACTGTGGCTTGGAGTAAATCTTTTTTAGGATGGGAAGGGGGACAGAATACAGAACTACTGCACAAAAGGATTGCCATTTGACAGTGTGGATTACCACCTCACCTGTTTTCCTCAACCATCCCTAACCAAATAAATGTTTCCTCTCTCACAAAACTGCCTTGCTGTTAAACCCAACTGCTTTCTCCAACCGAATTGTATAAGTGAATGTCTCTTTTTGCATGATCATCGCCAAAGAACTGGACGGGTGCTGCTTGTTTTTTGCCTCCCACAGTGCGAAACAGACCTCAGTGCCAATACTCTGATGCTTTAAAGTGTACTGTTTGATTGGCTTATACCCAATTGGCATGACTCAACTTACGTATAAGTCCCTAGTATATGGTACCTGGGTACTCAGAGCCTGTAAGTTAAATTGTCCCTGATGGTAGCCATACTTATTTTGCCACCTGAGTGTGACAAAGTAAAACATGTCTCCCAACCGACCACTGCATACTGATAGAGCAGATTTTAACCGCTAATGTGAATTTGCAATTTAAACTAATTACAAAGTCCAGAGTTCCTTGTCAACCCTACTGCAGGCCTATTAAGTCCTACGGCACAGTGCTGTTTCTTAAAAAGTAGGACATAAACATTTTATTTGTCCTAGCTGTAAATCCCCTTAATTGGTATTTTTTTACAGTGGAAAGCCTAGTAGCCACATTGGCGAGTACAGGATTACACGCTCACAACTCATCTGTGCTAACTCCTGAATGGCACTTCTAAAGTCTGTACTGGAAGGTATTAAAACAATTGCTACGTTAAACTTGCAAAGTGCAAGTGCTCCCTTTATATATATAATGGTAATTGGTTGTCCATGATTGGCATGTTTGCCTTACTAGTAAAGTCCTTAGTAACATGCACTATGTGTGCCAGGGCTGGCAATGAGAATGCTACTAGTGGGCCTGCTGCACTAATTGTGCCACCCACACAAGTAGCCTTAAAAAGGGAACACAGGCCTACCAATGCAGGGCCTGCGCGCTGTTTGTTAAACTGTCATGTTGTTCTGACAAGTGCACCCTCTTACCAGACCTTACCCTTCCCTTTTTATGCAAATCAGACACCCCTATGGTAGGCCCAAGGAATCCCCTGGGCAGGGTGCAGTGCATGTGAAAGGTAGGACATGTACTAAGGGGTGTACCACGTCCTAACAGTGAAATAATCTCCATTTCATTTTTCACTATTAAAAAGCCATCTTGTCCATAGGATAGAATGGGAAGGATGTGTAATATGTTTTCCAGCCTATCTTCCCAAAGGTTTAAGATGGACAGGTGAAGTTTAGTATGCCTGAACTCACAATGTAATAACACATCTTTCTATGAAGGTGGTTTTTGCATTGTGTGTTTATGAGCCACTGTTTTAGAAGTGGCTGGGTTTTTGTGCTCTAAACATTTCTGTGTGTCTCTGCCTGGTTGTGGATTGACTGTCTGGATTTGAAAGCGATAGGATCTGGGGAATGTCTTGACCCAGGGGAGGATGTGAGACAGCAACAGGCTGACCTGCATCTGGAGTGTAGAGGGAGGAGTAGCCCCTAGAGGTGAAGAGGCCTGGGTTGCTGCTATAAAACAATTGTCCGATCTCCTGCTGAGAGATGGAAAATCCACACCCCCACTAATCAAAGGAAGAAGGTGTCACTGGCAGGGAGTCACCCAGAACTGGTTTGAACAGGAGTCAGTGCCCCCTGAAACACAAAGACTTCAAAGCCATTGAGGGGTATAACTATGAGAGCTGAAGCCCCTGAACTTTGGAGATTGGCTTGATCAAGATTGAACAAGACTGGAGCTACTTCGTGGTCAAGAGGAACCTTTGCCAAGAAAAAAACAACTGAAGAGACTGAAGGAAAGGACTGACCCTTGCTGTGTATTCTGGGGCTGGCCTGCAGTTTGCTGTTTTAACCAAGGAAAGGCTAAAGGGACTTTCCTGTGTGCTGGGTCCCCCTGCTGTGCCCTGAAGTAACTTATCCCCAAGGGCCCAAGGTGAGCTTGCTCCCTGTTGCGGAAACACAGGAACACAAACGTTTACAGGAGAGTCTCAGCGGCGCTGTGTGATCATGCTTGTTGCAGCCTGAGATCCTCGTAAGGTTGCCCTGTGATCGTGGCACCTGGAGTCCAAGCAAGGAACAGCTATGCTGTGTGCGTGTGCTTTTTGTAGCCTGAAACTTTTGTGAGGATTGTCCAGTTGTCACGTGCACCAGAATCCAAGTGAGTCTCATCGACGCTGTGTACATGTGCTTTGTGCAGCATGAGACCTTCATGAGTATTGCCTTGTTATCGTTCACACCCGGAATCCAAGTGAGTCTCATCGACGCTGTGTGCGTGTGCTTTGTGCAGCGTGAGGCCTTCGTGAGGATTGGAGTGCACCCGGACCTAAAGTGAGTCTCAGCAGAGCTGTGCGTGTGTTCTTCGTGCAGCCTGAGACCTTCGTGTGGAGTGCCTGGTAATTGTGCACCCCGAAGCTTAAGGAAGTCTCAGCGACGCTGTGTGTGTGTGCCCTGTGGCAGCCTCAGATCTTAGTCGCAGTAGCGGCCCGGCCCGGCCCGGCAGCCCCGGAGGAGCTGAACCGCCGGCCCGAGCCCGCCATTGCCCATTCACCAAGATTGCATCGGAGGCCCAAACTGCTGGTCGAGGAGAGGAGAGTGAGGGTGCAGGCTCGGAGGGACACACTCAACCTCTCTCTCATTCTGGCAGCGCGAGCCTCGACTTCGGCTCATATCGCAGCCCGTATTGCCTACAGCGTGGCAGTACTGGGGGCGGAGTGCGGAGCCGCAGTTCTTGTTACAACATACCCGTGTTGGGGGCAACTGTTGACAAAGGCTGACTGCAAATTAGAAGAAGCGGGGGAGAGGACGCCAAAGGCACTGTGATCGGTGCCGGAGTGTATTACTCATTATCTGATTTCTGCATAACGGAGTACCTGATTATCGTATCACACATTGCATCATTTCTGCATAACGGAGTACCTGATTAGTGTGTGACGCATTGCATTATTCCTGCATAACCAACGACCTGATTAGTGTATGACACATGGCATTATTTCTGCATAATGAACTACCCGATTTTCATAAGATGCATTGTATTGTTTCTGCATAACAAACTACCTGATTAGCGTATTATGCATTGCATTATTCCTGCATAAAGAACTACCTGATTAGTGTATTACGCATTGCCTTATTTCTGCATAATGAAGTACCTGGTGGTTGTATTACGCATTGCATTATTCTTACATCGCAAAGTGCCGGATTGTTGCGTTACAATTGCATTAATTTTACAATGCAAAGTGCCTGAATTTTGTGTTATGCATTGCATTATTTTTACCTTGCAAAAGTGACTGATTCTAGCATTACGAACTGCATAACATGGTATTAGGATTACAGTAGAATGTTTAGAAGTGCTCATTAATATCACCAGAACTTACAAGAGCTGGCTGGCCTAACAACCGGCCAGGAGAGATAGTACACATATTCATATGTTGGATTTATATCATCTGGTCTTATCATATATCTTTTTATATAAAATGTATTCTTGTTTTTATAAAACTCGTGTGGAGTCTATTTGTGGTGTCATCATTGGGTTGGTGTGAGCGTGGTTACACATTTTCCTTGAAGATAAGCCTGGCTGCTCGTGCCAAGCTACCGAGATGATGAGCGGGGGCTATCTCCGAAGGTGACCTTCCTTACCCTGACGTGGAACCGCGGGTCCATATTTGGCCTAAGGTATCTACCTCAGCCAACCAGGGATACCGGGTCTAACATAATTATTATTTGTTTCCTTTTGGACCGAATATTGCCTGAGTGATTGTTTGTTGAGAAATGCACACAAATGAATGGCAGGTTTTGTCCCATGATTCATGCCAGAAATTAACCTCAGATCGAGTGACTTGTAGTGCGTGGGCACCTATTTTTCTTTCTATTGGACCTTAGCGACCAGATAATCCCATGTGTTATGAGAGGATGATAATAAGTGTTTTGTGATCAACAGCATCTAATTCTGTTGAGATGGTGACCAAGATAATTCCAGGGACACACTGATATGCAATGATTTTGATAGTGGCTATATTGCATCTAATTGTAATGGGCAAATGATAGCCATGTAGGAAGCTTAGATATCCCGGTGGTGTATTATTTGAAGGACTATCACCTTTCTTTATTAAAAAAGGACTTTTTTGGCAGTGGTAGAATTGACGCTGCCATGCATGGTTCTTTTAGTTAAGGAGGCATTTATTGTGAAGAGAATATGATTAGCTAGGTAAGGATGTCTTCTTCATGGTAGATTGCTGGGAGGATGATGTTTTGTAAAAAAAAATATTTGGGGGGGGTATATAACCCCCCAACAGGCTCCCCGGAATAGCAGAGTGATTCACATTTGAACAAGAGGCACTGTACAAATACAGTATAATAGAAGCCAAACATATCAAATTCAGGGTGTGACACTGGATCTAGTGCCTATATACTTTATTTTGTTGTCTTATTAATGGTATGCGCTTCTATGTTGCAATTTTAATATAGTAATTTTTATTATTGGTTTGCCTTTTGGCGGAATACTGCATGAGTTATTTTTTGTTGAGAAATGCACGCAAATGCCCGGCAGGTTTTGTCCCATGATTCATGCCAGAAATTAACCGGGTGATTTGTAGTGCGTGGGCACTTATTTTTCTTTCTATTGGACCTTAGTGACCAGGTAATCACAGACGAATAGATTGAAAAGGATGTGACATACTTTTATCTTTGTATTTTAAATGTCAACATTAAGTCTAAAAGAATTACATTTAAATCCTTGACAGGAAGCGTGGAACATTTGTCATCGCTTTTAATTTGTACAATGCCCGTGATGCATTCCACCATTTAGTGAAAAGTGCATTTAATTATATGTTATTTCCCCCCGTTTTTCTCACTTTGAAAATGTTTGCATTCAGTCTAAGAATATCAATTAAGGTGAGGAACATGCTTGAGGGATCCTAAAACCACTAGCCATTGATTGGGCAGGGCCTTAGTTAAATACGTATTTTCACTGCCTGTTGAGGACATGTTTCTTGCTGCTGACTTTTCATTTGATACTAACGTTAAGAGAAGCGATTAAACGACTCTAGAGCAACATTAATCATAAGCGCTCTAAGTTGCCTGTAGGTGTTTTAATTTAGGTCGTTGATCCACGCCTAGGCTCAGATAAAAATGTAACAGGGTCCAAACACAATATTCCCTTAATTTAATTTATTTTGCCCAATACCGCCTCATCTTTACAGCGCCTAGAAACAGTAGAAGTGCAGTATGAGGCCCTCGATAAAAGCCAAGCCTGACCTGTTGTTGAGAACGGATGGTGGTTGTGTGACATTAGGGCCACTCTGATCTGACCTGGCCCTAGCTTTCCATGACTCTCTCCCTGGAGATTCTACCCGGCCCTGCATGCTTGGATTCCCTGAGCCCCTGGGAACCTGAGACAGATCAGGCCCCATCAATGCCAATGCATCTTTACAATCCTATTGTTTACCACAGAGGCTTGGGTTCTTAGGACTCAGTGGTGTGAGCAGGTCCATGTTTCACCTGCATGGCTGTCCGGTACAACAGGGTAATCCATCACTGTGGTGATTGCTGACTCGTGCCCTACCACGTACCCTACTGTAGTGACCGTGTTTTTGGCTCTATTTCTGAGTGATGGTGACTTTAAGCTTGCTACCATCCTGAATCCCTATTCTTGGCTTGTGTTGGTCCTTTTCAGGCCTTTTTCCAGACCTAGAAGCATAAACTAGAGGATAGCTGCTTTATATGATGATAGATCCCTTATTCTTGACTCTAATCCATCTATTGCCTATTCGCTTTGACATAATTATGTGTCCTTTCATCATCCTACCTATAGTAGAGGGTGGATCCTGTAGTCCTGACTTTATATTACATATTGGTATGGTTTGTGTATGTACTCTGACAGAGCTAAGTGTTATTTCATCCTTTTCGGGCCTACAAGGTCCAGAACTAGAGAGACTCCATTTTGCTTTCTGTCCCTGCAGACTGTGATGCTTGCAGGGTAAAGGTGATGTTTTAGTTATGAGGTGTTGTTCGCTAGGGGAAAACCAGCGGAGACTGGATCTTATCGAAAAGAATGTGTTTGTCTCTGGGCCCAGACGTAACATGCAGATGGCCACTGCGTTTGCGCGGAGAGCCTTGGAGCTGGCACAGGAATTCGGTGGGAGGCAGCCCTCTGTTGGAAATTTCCATGAGGGGAGAGCATTCCATATTAGCGAAGTGCAGAAGAGGAGGAGTGTCAGTCAGTCGGTTCTTGGAGAGAGAGAAGTCAGATGGTTTTTGGAGCTGAAGAGAACAGTTCAGTTCAGTTGGTTTTCTGGAATGGAGAGAGAAGGCAGATGATTGCTGAAGCTGGAGAAAACAGTCAGGTGAATCTTGGAATGAAGTTGGAACTGTCAGCTGGAGCTGCCAGTTTATCAGGATGTATTAAAGCAGTTACCAGTCAGATGGAGGAATTAAAGCTGCCAGCTGGAGCAGTTGAGCCAGAGGAGTGAAGCTGTGGTGACGGAGGAAGAGAGAGAGCCCTGATTCCACCAGAGAGAGAGAGAGAAACATTCCTTTCTAATAGGGTGAGGTATTCTAAACTAGTTTGCTTTACACTTAAACATTAATCTTATCCTTTATTTCCTAGGCTAGATTCCCCTACTGTATTGCTAATCCTTTTTCTTTCAGCGGTGTGCAGTATAATCCATTCCCTCTTTGCTTTCTACAGTCCCTGTTAGTTACATGTGGATGTGTTACAGTAATAAAGCTTTCCATTATAATAAAGAGACCCCGCAGATCTGTGTATGTGTCTATTCCCTTTTTACTTTTCAGGCTATGTGTTATAGTGCAGTATTATATTGTTGATATTGTTATAATGAAGGAACCCCAGTTCTTAGTGAACCAGTGTGTAACTGTTATTATTTATAATAGGGTTAACCTTTCTTCTAGTCAGGTGCTATTATGTGGACGGATGCGACTCCCGGCCAGGTAAATGGTAACTGAATAATGAGGGGGAGAGGAGAACTTGTATTAGATGATAATATTTACACCGTGTAATCTGGCCATCCTTGTGTACCACATAAAAGATATGAGACATTCCCAGTAGGTATTAGATATATGAGAGAAACTTCCCAACAGAGAGAGAGAGAGCTGAAGGTATTCATAGGAAAGTGATCGTCGTTGTAAGGCGGCGTTAATGAGAGCACCAGGGAGGAAACTGGTGTGTATACCCACAGGATTGTGGCTTGTGAGAGCACCAGGGAGGAAACTGGTGTGTATACCCACAGGATTGTGGCTTGTGAGAGCACCGGAGGGACACGGTGTGTAGTGAGATTGCTGCTAGAGAGAGAGTGGCATTAGTGAGAGCACTGATTATGGTCAGTGGGTATACCCACAGGATTGTGGCTTGTGTATGTATGAAATAGTGAGAGCACTGGGAGGACACAGTGCGTATACCCACAGAATTGTGGCTTGAGAGAGCACTGAGTGTGTCAGTGTGTAATGGTAAGTTATTGGAACTGCCCCCTTCACTATGAGTAGGAGGGTAGCATAGTCTGGGTCTGAGTTGCCGCGAGACTATAAGGTATGAGTGTGGTGTAGGGCATGGACGTCCTTAGTAATCAGTGAGTATTCCTAGTAACCCTATAGATTTAGTGGTGTTTTTGATGATATGAGCTTGTATATTGCTAATTCCCCATCCTCAGGTAGGTACCCAGGTGCCTGGATAAATGGGTCCTGAGGAGGGAGGTGGTTACGTTTCGGCTGGGTTGGTGGTGTCTTGGTGAGCTGATCCTATCTGGTCCGAAAATCCGGTCTTTACATCTACATAAATAGTTGTTGTACAGGCAGAGTGGAAGCCCACCGAACCCATGCAGTAGGCAGCACAAAAGAAGGATGAATCAGGCAGCATGGGAGAGAGGTCACATTCCATGGTAAGTGGAAAAAAGGCAAGAGAAAGATGCAAGGCTCCTGCAAAACCTACTGCATTGCTGAACTTGGCAGGCGCACAGCACAGATGAGCTAAAGGTGGTATGTGTGCATAGAAGCGTGCTCCAGTGCATATCATAACTAGGAGCCCTGCAACATGGTCGCTAATGAAACAACAGCTAGTCTTAACACTTGGCAGAGCTGGAAATGCACTATGCACATTTTTATATCTTTATCAGATATTCGTGTTGCTTAACTTATTTGTAATAGTCATGTTCATATAGCAACTTTCATATATGTAAACAAATATATAGTAGTCAATTGCAAGTGTCAGTATTTAAAATAAAACTACAAATCCCATAGTACAACTTGCTGTTGACAAAAAAAACTAGAGCTAGTTGAAGGTGTCATACTTGAAACTGGACCATTTTTCAGCAGACGTTCTCTTGCCTCGATGTGACAAAATGTTTCTGCAAAGGCAACAAACATCATCGAGAGTTCGAAATCCTTGCAAAAGAGTGAGCATTCATTCCTGACTGCCAGGTATCCCAAAGACCATGCTATGATCAGAAAACATTCTTGACAAGCGTATTGTGAAAGCATTTATGTCTGCAGATCATCATGTTTGGAGGTCATTTCTAAATCTGACTAGTGGTAACTCCGTCAGAGTGACGGAGTAATTTACTCCATCCCTCTGACGGAATAAGCGCCTTCTGTGAAATAATAAATGAGGTCCTTAGTAAAGTTGACTGAACCTATCAAGATTGTAAAGTGGATGAACCAAACAGTGCTTGAGCCAGTACTAGCACCCATTAAAAGCTTACTATTGAAATGCCTAACATATTACTTTGGGAAGCTACAGCGAGAAAACAGTAATTATTTGACAACATACATTAAGAAAAAAATGATGCTGGGACCCTACAAAGAGGGTCACTTGAGAACAAAGCCCTGTAGGGATGATGTGAGCTGTTGAGGTCTTTCAGAAATGTGAGTTCTTGGTCATTCTGTGATTGACGGCATAGTGTGCGCTCAACGTGACATTCCCTCCTCCCCAAATTCCTTCACCTTACCGCCCGCTACACCCAATACCTCTCGGAATCAGGGTCTGTTGTCCACAGAGTAGCCTTTCTACTCACATTACGCTAGTCAATTTACCACAGACCATTACCAAAGAAAGATCCGCTTCTTGTATATAAGAATTATTCACAGCATCACACTTAGCTGCATGACGTCAACGGCAGTAAGGAAATTAGGTACAAGATCACACTTTAACTCAACCGTACACAGCTTGGCTGTACATTTAAACGTTACATTTTAACTTTTAGATTCAGCCGTACACTAGAACTTGGCCATACATTCGAACTTGGCCGTCTCGGCCACCAATATCCCACTGTGCTGCTCACATTGCGCCGTCAGGCCCCCACACACTACTGCCAACCGTTACTTGACATCCAGAGCACTGCATACCGCACCGGCCCACCGGGGTACCTGAACACAGGCAGCCTCCCCTAGATACTACTGAGTCCATACGTTGTTGGTTAAGGCAGTAGAGTCCAGGACCACGGTCAGGTCGGTCCCTCCTCCCCGCCGACCCACTACACACGTGGAATCTACCCCCTCCTGGGGTCCATGGAATAGTTGCATCTCCATTGTTTTTTTATAAATCTTTTTATTGTTATAAAACAAAAAATAAACAGACATATCCGGTGCCATATATACAGTCAATGATAACAGGGTGAATTGGTACAAAAACAGGATAGACGTAGAGCAGTAAAAATCTTCGAGAGGACAAAGTTAAGATTGTCATCAGTGTATTCGCTAAACAGTTTAGATGCAGATCCTCAAGACCCTCCCACCCAAAAATCAAACCAGCAGGAGCATTATGGCAACCGGACACTAGAATTAAGGATCAAAGTCCGGATATTTCGACAATATTACGGGTAAAGGAAAGGCTAAGAAAAAATTGAAGAAAGAGAAAAATTATATGGGCGATAACAAAAAGAAAACAATAAACCCATTCCCCACCCTGCACCCCTGCAAACGGCTATCGCCTAACCCCCAGTAGCAGCGTGCCTGTCACCCCAACTAACAAGGTTCTAAAAGAAGAAATCTACCAAAGTAGAGAAGAGAAGTGGAGGAGGGCATATTCGTACGGGCTCCCGGTCGCCCCTCCCCCCGCCAGAACCAATAATCCCCAGAATGAAGTCAAAAAAATTTAAACACCACCCAGCCTTCCTAAAGCATAAATTTAATAGATCCTGTATCCATCATACTTAAGACGAACCCAGTCTTTCAATCTCATCCTTACCCTTCCGATCAGACACATGAGTCCCCTCCGGACAAACCACCTCCTCCACAGGACAGTCCGAGTACGAAGGAAATATAATAGAACTCAATGCAAGACAAAACAGAAGAACGAAAGTGCTATGAACACAGTCAGGTCCAGAGACTCCCTTCCCCGTTATGAACTCCCAGCAGTGATTCATCCGCCATCTTAGCGGCTCCAATGTATAGGGGAGTGACGCAGTTTCATTCCGATAACAGTTCTCGTCAAAAGACTCTGGAGTGGGAACAGCAATTAGTCCCTCCGTAGTCGGCAACGATCGTGAGCTTAACAATCCATTGGTGGCATCGAGCTTGTTCTCATCGTCCAAAACACTGGTCAAAGGCTCCAACACCTCAAACAGTACGGGGTCTACTTCCTCCATCAGAGTGGCCATCTTGGGTGTCTCAGTCGTCATCGTTTCTTGTAGTGGAGTAGGGTCCGGTCCAATTCGTACCATCTCATACAAACGCGCCACCATCGTCTGAATGCGGCCTTCGACGTACACATGAATTGACTCGATGGCTGCCAATACAGTTCGCAGCGACGGGTCACTCTGGGCCCGTTCCACTACCCCCCGATAGGTGACAGTCATGATTGCTTCCCCCAACAAGTTCTATCTCTCAGAGGGGGGCGGGCGAGCCGAGAGAGGTCGACTGCAGAGGGAAACTTATCAGTTGTTCCGATGATATCCGGGGTCCGCCACTGCAGGCGGAGACCCAGACCCAGCGAACACCAGCAGGCCCCTTACCGGGTCACCGGGTAGGACCCCCGTCCACAGCTGCAACCGTTAGGTTGTCACCCCTCCTCCGACTTTCACCAAGGCAGCCAAACGTCATCCACATCCATCCGAGAAAGCGAAAAAAGAAAGTTTTTTATCTTTTTTACCCACTCCGGTAGACCGGACCCGATCACACCTCCACAGCCGATGTTGTTTAACTGGAACCCGGATGGGCCAGTACTCGAGACCCCGGCTTCTGGGCAGATCTATGCCGCAAACTTCCACTCAACATATCTTCGTCAGCCAAACAGGTAGAAATCTCAGGATAGCACCATTGATCTCACGTCAGGTTCATACACACGGTGGCTGAGCGCAAGGACAGGATAAATGACAGGATATTCCGGTGGGAGTCAGAGGTCGGCGGAGCCGGGAGCCTACGCGGCCATCTTGGTTGCTAGCGTGGCTCCTCCCCGTGCATCTCCATTGTTGTGCATCCCTCTTTGTTGTTAACTGTCAGCGCTCTGCCTCCGTGAAGCCACGCTCTTCTGCTGGGTGGGTGGGTGGTCGACGACGCTCCTGAAGCTCAGGCTGCAGCCTAAGGGGACAAAGAGAATGAAACTCCCAAGGGCACAGCCTTAAATACTTGCTAAGTTTTGTTTCCCATAAGTTTCGTTTTCACGATACCTCACGTCACAAAGACATCACCACCAACCCCCTTCTTTTTGTCCTGGGGCCCGGAGGAGGAGGCTCAGCCCGCGGCGCAACTAAGGGCCCCCCTCCCCTAGGCGTGGGGGGCGCCTGTTCAGTATGAGATTCATTGGCACTGCAGGCATATTTATGAGAACTTTGTGTCATGCTTGCACCACACAACGTGGTACATGCATGACGCAAACCTGTAAGTCATATTTTTAAAGCCACGCAAAGCCACTTTGCGTGGCTTCGAATTGGTTTAAAAATAAGGAGTAAAACAACCCCGCGGAAATTGCTGCATTGCATTACTCTGCATGGGCGTTGCGGTCGGTGCTCTTATGGCTTTTGACACATTTCCACATTTACCAAACTGGGTAAACCTGGGAAAGTGCCAAAAAGTTACGCTCCCCAGGTGAGGCGTAACAAGGAGAAATGTAATTGGACTATTCATATTTTCCCCAACGAAGTTCTGATTCACCTTTATTGTTTTAGTTCAAATGTAAATGAATTTGAGTGCAATATTGGTGTGCATGGTTGCAGCATACGGTAAACTGTTCAGAATATGAGTGAAATGGATGAGCTGGATCTTAGCACTAACATCAGTAAGTCTCACGTTGTGGCAGTCGGCCCAAGAAACACGAACACACAAATCTTTAAGATAGTGTTTTGTGCTCTAACGCAGGTTAAAGCCTTCCGTATTTGATGCTAATCTACAATAGTCAAAGCTGATAACTGGAAAGTTGTCTGATGTTAACAGGTCTATAGATGCAATTTGGAAATTTGCCTCTAGACTGTGGAGGAAGCCAGTTAGCGCTTTATTACACGTTAACCGAGCTAACACAGTTTCTACAACCACATTTGGGTCTGACATCTGGGGTTATGCTAAATATGACCCCCTCAGGGTAGGTGAAACAGTTTTCTCTGTGTCCCTCAAAGTAACCCTTCTTATATAGTGCACGAAGAATTGGAACTTAGCCATATTACCGACACCATTGCACATCGTCCCCTCTTATGTTGGGTTGATTGGGGTCTAACGGAGCACATTCGAGTAGGGAGATACTGTAAGATTGTGTATCCCTTGATTTTGCATTACGAATTCCCTGACTTAAACATATTAGAATGGAGTATTATAATCTAGGTAGGGGGAATCTTTTTTACTCATCTTCAAAAATTGTAAAGGCAGATCGTGGTTGGGTAAAAGATAATTTTCTGGTGGATAGAAAAAACCCTGTGCACGAGTGTGCATGCAGGGGGCACACGTTGTGCTCCTTGTATTTTTGCACCCCCAGTTCCTGCACAGGAAGGAATGCATGACATGGTGCTTTCCTTCCCATGCAGGAACGTGCACTGGCGGTCATGCGGTGGTACAGTTTAAGGCTCACTATTAGTGTCGTTGTCAGTTTCTTAAATGTGGCTGTGCAATTAAGGGATCCGATGAGGGACTTATTCTGTTGTATTTTATTTAATGCTTCAATTACTTACCGGTAATTGCATTACTCTGAGTCCTACTCCCTCGCTTCCCTTACTTACGAAATTGAGGCATCCCTGCCTCACCAGACACCCGTACCCACGTGATTTGTCACGTGGGGACTATATATAGCCCCCAGCCCCCTCATACCTCCTGTAATACCACACAGATCGAAACCATACCAAAAGGTTGGCCTGGACCATCAGGGAGGGAGGGAGGGATGTAAGTAAGGGAAGCGAGGGAGTAGGACTCAGAGTAATGCAATTACCGGTAAGTAATTGAAGCATTACCTCATCGTCCCTCCCTCGCTTCCCTTCCTTACGAAATTGAGATGTACAAAGCCAAACAGGACAACCAAAGAAGGTATGCAAAAAACAGGTTTATTAAAAAACACAGAAGACCAGGGGAAAAATCACTATTCAGGAATCATAGTGGAAAGAACCCTGTGTCCAAACACATCAGTACAGTCAATCTCCTGGCCAATCCTGTAATGAGAGGCAAAGGTCAGCGGGGAAGCCCAGGTGGCAGCCCGGCAGATCTCTGAAATGGAAGCCCCTTGGACCTCGGCACAGGAAGCAGCCATGGAGCGAGTGGAACAATCCTGAACCCCCAAAGGAGAAAGGTGCCCCCCCTCTTTGTACGCCAAAGAAATCAGAGAACGAACCCATCGACTCAAGGAAGGAGTAGAAGGACGCAAACCCCTATTCACAGGACCAAAATTAACAAAAAGGGAATCTGAGAGACGGAAAGGAGCGACCCGCTCCAAATAGACCAGGAGAGCCCTCCTAACATCCAAAGAGTGAAGCCGCACCTCAGACTCCGAGGACGGGGAACCAAAAAAGGAAGGAAGAACCAACTCCTGATCCCTGTGGAATTGAGAGTCCACCTTAGGACGAAAGGAAAGAATAGGTCGCAACACGATCCGGTCATCAAAAACCCGACAAAAAGGGTGTTTGGAAGAAAGAGCCCCCAGTTCACTCAGGCGGCGAGCAGATGAAATGGCCACCAAAAAGAAAGTCTTGAAGGACAACAGGCGCAGATCCACAGAAACCAACGGCTCAAAGGGAGATGACATCAAGGCGTCCAAGACCAGAGAAAGATCCCAGGTCGGAAAATGCCGCCGAGGGGCAGGAAGAACGTTACTCAAACCCTTAAAAAGGCGACTGACCAACCCCTCAGAATCCGAGAGATTACCCCAAGAGCTCCTAAACGCCCTAATCGCAGCCCACTGCAAACGAAGGGAAGACACCTTCAAGCCCAAGGAAGCACCCTCCTGAAGAAACAGCATCACCTCAAACAAAGAAGAGGAAGAGGGGTCCAAACCTTTGACAAGACACCACCGACTGAAAGAACGCCAGTGCCGTAGGTAAGACTTGTTGGTCGAAGCGCGTCTAGCCGCCTGCAGAGTAGAGGTCAAACCAGCCGGAACCCCACGTCGCAGAAGACCTAGGCGTTCAACCTCCAAGCCGCCAAGCGCATCCGGCCCAGAACATCCTGTTGAAACGCCGGGAAGACCAAAGGGGGAGGAGACAGAGGCAGCAACCACTCCACCTCCGACCTCAACTCCACCAGGAGAGGAAACCAGGAGGCACGAGGCCACGCCGGAGCCACCAGAATCACAGAAGCCCCCGAGGACCGGACCCTCAGCAGGAAGCGGAGAAGAAGGGGGAAAGGAGGAAACGCATAGAGAAGCCCGCGGGGCCAAGGGCAAGAGAGAGCATCCACCGCCCAGGCCGACCCCTCCCGACAGCGGGAGACAAACCGGGACACCAAGGCATTTCCCACATCCGCAAAGAGGTCCACCACCGGAACACCCCAACGCAACGTCAGAGCCACAAACAACTCCCGACGAAGGCAGAAATCCACAGACGACGGAATGGCCCTGCTGAGGGCATCCGCCCGGGAATTGGACACCCCCCGAATATGGATCGCCGAGAGAGCCAACAGATGAGACTCCGCCCAAACAAACAACCGCCTCGCCACAAGGGACAGAGAAGAGGACCTCGTCCCCCCCTGCCTGTTGACGTAAGCCATGGCCGTGACGTTGTCCGTCCTGACCAGGACCACGGAACCCAGCAGAAACTGGGAGAAGGCCAACAGAGCCAGACGGACAGCCTCCAACTCCCTCCAGTTCGATGACATCCTGCTCTGAGCGGGAGACCAGAAGCCCCTGGACTGATGAACCCCCAGCCAGGCCCCCCAACCCGAGAGGCTGGCATCGGTCGTCACCACAACCGGAGCCGGAGGAGAGAGAGAGACACCCTTCAGCAAATGATCCCGAACCAGCCACCAACCCAGAGAAGACCTGATCTGAGGGGAAACCGGGATCGGAGAAGAGAGGGGAAGGCAATGGGGAGACCAATGCGCCAGAACATGAGCCAACAGTGTGCGTAAATGAAATCTGGCCCAAGGAACCAGAAACACCGTGGCAGCCATATCCCCCTGAACCTGCAGCCAACGTGCCGCCACCTGCACCGGACCGGACAGCAGAGACAGGATGTGAGACTGAATCTTGACCACCCGAGCCTCGGGCAGAGTGACCACTCCCAAATCTGTCCGAAACCTGGCCCCAATGAAGAGACGATCCTGGGAAGGAACAAGAAACGACTTGCCCAGATTGACAAGAAAGCCGTGCCCCCTCAAAACGGCCAGCACCAAGTCTGTGTGATCGACAGTCAACTGGAAAGAGGGAGCATGAACCAGCCAGTCGTCCAGATAAGGATGTAAAAATATCCACTGACAGTGGACCAGGGCCACCAAGGGGGCCAAGAGCTTGGTGAAGACCCGAGGGGCGGACTTCAGCCCGAATGGCAAAACCGCAAACTGGAAGTGGAAGCCGCCAACTGCAAAGCGAAGAAACTGCTGATGAGCCCGAGCCACAGGAACGTGAAGGTAGGCGTCCTGTAAATCGATAGACGTCATGAAGTCCCGGACCCCCACCAACGGAATGATGGACTGCAAAGTCACCATCTTGAAGTGAACGGTCCGAACCCAACCATTCACCCTCTTCAGGTCCAGAACCGGCCGGAATCCCCCTGACACCTTCTGGACCAGAAACAAAATGGAATAACATCCCAGACCTCGCTGCGCCAGCGGGACCGGAACAATCGCCTTCTTTGACAGAAGATCCCGAACCCCTTCCAGTAGAGCCTCCCTCTTGGATGGAGACTTGGGGATAGGAGTAAGGATGGTGCCCCAGCCGGGCGGAACGGCGACAAAGTCGATAATATAGCCTCTCCTGACAATAGTCAATGCCCAGCGATCCCTTACATCCAGCTGCCAAGCATCCAGGAAAGACATCAGCCTCCCGCCCACAGGACCCGAGGGCGAAACACAGTCGACGTCAGGACTTCCTCTTGAAGGTATCCGCCGGAAGCTTGGGACCAGGCAAGGCCGAAGATTTCCTGGGCCTGAAATGGCGTTGACGAGCAGAAAAGTTCCTGGAGGACTGGCGGGAAGACTGAAAAGACGCAGAGGAAGAAGGAGCAGGATTCCAAAAACGGCGAGAACCAGAGGAAGACGCCTTGCCCTTGTAAGGCAGAGCATGCTTACGGTCCTTGAACGCCTTAGTGACCACACTATCCAGCTGGTCACCAAAGAGCAACTTGCCATCAAAGGGAATCTTAAGGAGTGAGGACTTCTCCGAAGAATCAGCCTTCCAGTCACGCATCCACAAGTTCCGACGAGCCAAAACCAAGGAGCCAGAGGTCATGGCCGCAGAGCGAAGAACATCTGAAGAGACGTCAGCCAAGAGCTTAGCCTGCTGCTCCATGTGGACAAGCAAGCCAGAGCAGTCCGACTCCTCCTGAACAGCCGTGGCCAGCTTGCCAAAGTCAGACACCAAAGATTGCGCCGCATACGCTGAGTAGATACCAGCACGTAAAGACAAATTCCCAGCGGAAAAGGCCTTCTTCAGCGCACCATCCACCTTTTTATCCGTGGCATCCGAAGGTGAACAATCCTCAGGATTAATAGAAGTGCGCCCAATAAGAGTGGCCAACATGGCATCCACCTTCACAGAGTGAGGAAGAGAGACCTCCCCCTCCTCCAGGGAATAAAGCTTCTGCAAAAAGCGAGGAACAGAGGAGCGCTCAAGGTCTCGCCATTCCCCCGAAATCAAGTCTTTGATGCGACCATGAAAGGGCATAGAGAGTACAGGAGGCTTAACATATTGGGGAAAAATGTCCTCGGACCCCATGGGAGCAGCAAAAGGAGAAAACCCCAAGTTCTCCCTGATGTGCTGGAGAATAGCAGGCACCTCCTCCCTACGCACAAACTTCCCCGAAGACGTAGAAGGCATGGCAGAGTCCGAAGAAGAAGAAGACGAGTCCTCAGAGGGAGAGTCCACCGGACCCCCCGCAACACGAGAAGACCTGCGTCGTGGCTTAGCACCCCTCGCCTCCAAAGCACGAGACACAGCAGCCTCAATCATGGACTGCACCTCAGAAGCAGACAGGAGGGCAGAAGAATCCACCGGACCCTGGGACCTGGTCCTACGAGCCGGGACAGGCACCTCACCATCCTCATCAGAGGAGGACAAAACCCTCAAGCGCTTCGAAGTCCGTTTAGCCATAGTGAAACTGACAGGGTAGAAAGCCGAGGCAAGCCCTTAAATAATGTGTAACACAGCCCCAGCCGGGAGAAACCCAATAGAATAAAAGGACACACGAGGCAACCAATAAAGAAGCCTCGCAGACAATGAAACCAATCACCAAAAACATAAAAATGTATAAAAAACGACCTCAAACGAGGCCCCTACCGCATAGGAGCATCGGAAACAGCCAGCCGAGAAGCTACAGCATATCCGCCAGCCGCCGCCTCCATTCCGGCCATCTGAACCGGAACCGCAGCCCCAGCCACTCAGGGCCGGTGACTCCGTCACCCGGAACCCGACCGTCCAACCGCCGAGAAGTGCACCGCAAAAACACCTAATGCGGTGGGGAAGGCACGCATACACCAGGTCGGCGCCGCCAGACCCAGGATGGCGATAGCAAGTGAGGGAGAAGCCCTCAAGAAAGAGAAAATGACCGCAGCTCCGCAGAACGGCCAGCGCGTGGGACGCGCGTCTCACAGTGGTGAGACAGAAAAAAAAAACAGGAGGTATGAGGGGGCTGGGGGCTATATATAGTCCCCACGTGACAAATCACGTGGGTACGGGTGTCTGGTGAGGCAGGGATGCCTCAATTTCGTAAGTAAGGGAAGCGAGGGAGGGACGATGAGGTAATGAACCATTGGCTATCTGAGGTATTTGGTTGTTTTCAATTATTGTGTGATTTTATTCTTTTTATCTGTTTGCTATGATGTATGCTTTTATGATTTTTCTGTTATAACCGAATAAAGCTTTCTTGATGATGATGAGTGCAATGAGAGTCAGTTCATAAAAATGAGGGTCCATTGAGAGCTAAGACCCGTGGAGGGATGGTTGTGACAAGAGAGGAGAGTGCTTGGATGGGAAACCCTGGGATGCAGGAAGTAGGGGCTTTTGTGGGAGAGAAGCTTTGGAGGGCCTGCTCTCTGCACTCTGATAGCTGGGCCGCCTTTCCATTGGATTCTGCACTGAATATTTTCATTCAGGGAGCATTACATATGTGTATGAGGGTCAATATTGTGCCCAGGTGACATTACTATAAATGGCGACAACAGGTGAGTGTAATCAGTGTCATTTAGGATGTGTACCCACTGTAAAGAGCTACTCATAGTGTCACACATAAGGCAGCTACATCCCATTAAAAATAACACTTCAAATATGGAAATGTCACACACCATCTAACTAAAACCGCATATATTTTGCAAGAACATGTACACTGCTGCTACCTGTGTCGTAAATCTTATTTGTGTGTGTAGGAACACTGCACAGCTGCTGCTGCCACCTGTCCTGTGCCCGTTCTCAGAGTTCTGTATGCTTGTAGTGATGCAGCTGATGTCCCGTCTGTGCTTTATGGTAGGAGGAAAAAGACATTTTCAAAATACAAAAGCTTGACCCATTGACTTAGTCACTGCCCTCTGGTTAGGCTTTGCTTATAGGTGGCTTACTGCTTGAGGCGTCGCAGTAGCTTGCAAAGCTAACATTGTACAGACTTTGGGGGCAGATTTATGAAGGACTTGCGCCGCCGGTGCGTCACTTTTTCCCATGTTAAAAATGGCGCACCGGCGGCGCAAGGCCTTCATAAATCTACCCCTCTGTGTGCCCAGTGCTGGAAAGTAGGGGCATCACACCAAATCCCTGTTTTGGCAGCTATATCTTTGCTGGTTCCAGCTGACCAAGTGAAATACGCAGAATTTCTCCTGGTTTCATTTCCCAACATCGAGACACAATTCAGCAGCACTTGCACGTTGTGTGCATTCTGTTTGTTGCAGCAACCTGCTGGCAGCGCAGAGGCGTCTTACTTAAACTTACAGCTGGACCAAAATCAAGGCCTGATTTGAAGGGACATCAGCCCTCCTTTTGAATAGGCATCTTCCTGACTGGGAACCATCTGGGGCCTAACAACTTAGATGCAATGGAAGGAAATAAAGATGCACAGTACTTCAGAGAAACTATGACTTGCAACAGGGTTTTAACTTTGTTCAACTCCCTGTGTAAGAGATATGCATGCACTGTAAGAATGGAAGGTTTATCTGTGTGGATGAGTAATTACACTATTAATGATTTAAACAGCACCTACACATTTGTATTTAGGTCTTTTATAACACTACTCATCCCAGTATAGGGGTTCAGGGTGCTCTACATCATGCACAGAGACCCAAGTAATTCTAAACAGCATCCAAATCAATGTACAGGAAATAGCACTAAAGATAATAAGTATTTTAAGGTGTAGGAATCACATATCGTCCGTACTAGTCAAGAAATGTATGTTAAGAGTGAATGGTAAGGAGAAACACAATGTCAGGATATAAAATGTAATGCAATGATTGGGGTTCTCTGTACAATACTTAATTAATATCCAGGGAGCTTTTCTTTGCAATCTTAAAATAACAACAGATCGAGAAAAATAAGCAACAAGGATCTAAACCTATGACTTCCGGGAAACAGCCTTTACCTCCCAGTCATTACCATGACATGCATTTACCACAAAGCCATAACCACACATACAACATTACCACACATGCCATTTCAAACAAATATGCCTTTACAATGAATGTCATTGCCACGCATGTCATTACCACACATTTATGTGTAAGTATATAGGTAGGTATAACTGTTTAGGGATTGTTTATATATAGTTTTTAAATAGTTGGGTATTTTTTAATACTCAGATATTCATTTAAATACAAAATTATTAATGTACACAATAATATAAATAATAATAATTGTATACATTGTTCTAAGAAATTTGTAACACTAAACTGTAGGAGGGGATGCAAGGGTTATATGTGTATTGTGTGGGGGGAGCGTATTAATACTCAGGCATGCATGTCAATACCTGAGTATTAATTTATACAATATTGTGAATAGTTAACATATTTTTAAACATGTAGTGGGAATAATTTATGTCACTAACATTTAGGTACAGAATGCAAGGGGATATGAGACTATTGGGCGGGAAAGTGAATTAATACTCAGGTATTAATTTAATTACTTGAGTATTAGTTTATACAGTAATAAAAAAATCTTACATTTAATAAGTAATGTCAAACACTAAGAATAGGGCACATGATGCAAGTGATACAGGGGTTTAGGGTGGGGAAGTATATTAATATTCAGGTATTAATTTTGATACTTAAGCATTAGTTTATAGCACAATACTATTTAAAATAAATCAATTTATATTTGCTTAGAAATTTCTAGCACTATAATTTAGGCATGGGGTGCCAGCTATATAGGAGTAATGTGTGAGTAAGCATATTAATACTCAGGTATTAACTAATTTACTTAAGAGTTGATTTATTTAGTGATTTAAAATAAACATGTAATATGTAATTTCCAAAATTGATAATTAGGCACTGGATGCAAGGGGTATAGGGGTTTAAGGTATGGAAGTAAATTAATAAATATGTATTCATTTTAATACATGAGTATGAATTTATACCACAACAGCACTTGCACTGATCAGCAGTGGTAAAGTTTACAGAGAACACAAACCAGCAAAAATGAAGTCCAGCATACAGTCAAAAATACAGGAGGGAGCAGCAAAAAGACTGGGGAAACCATGCCTCTAACATTTACCAATAGTATTTATGATATTTCTTTGTTTCTTTTAGATACCCAGGTGCTCAGACTACCAGTAAAAGATTGAGCAATTCTAATTTTCTGGAAACTTTGGGGCATATTATCAAGGGGGTTTATCTCCGCTTTTTTGGCTTTAAAAGCCAAGAAAGCGGAGATAAAATTATCTCCCTATTACCTAGCTGTCGCTAACACCAGTTAGCGACAGCTAGTAGGAGATAGCGACCATCTTGGGCCCCACTTTGCATGTCAGTGATATTTATCACTAATGACATGCAAAGTGGGCGTGCCAAGATGTGAGCGACTGGAAACAGTCGCTAACATCGCTATCTCCTATTACCAACTTTTGGAGATATTTGCGCCTAGCACGAATATCTCCAAAAGCTAACACCTGCCCTGAGCAGTTCTTAGCCATGTTATCCAATGGGAGGTGGATAACATGGCTAAGAGCATTAGCTCGCTAATGCATGAATATCGCAGACTTTTCAGCGATATTCATGCATTGCGGCCGATTTTTATCGCATTTGTGATAAACCTTGGTAATACCAAGGTTTATCTGCGATAAAAATCGCCGCAGCTCGGCGATAATTTTTTCACCCTAACCAAGCAATAGCGATAATTATCGCTATTGCTTGGTAATATGCCCCTTTGTTCCTTCTTCAAAATTTTCGCGAAGTGATGTAGGTTGGAGCAGTGTTTGCCATTAGATTTGTTGAAGGAGTTGTGCAATCCCTTAATGGCATTGTTAGTCTTTGCATCTCCCTCCAAGCAGGTCGCATAGTAGTTCCACCAATCAATAGGGTACTTTTGCTTCCTCCTGAGACCTGATCTGCTTAGACGGCCAACCCATGTGTCTTCAAAATAATTTAGTAAGGGTGCCAGTTTTTCTCCTCGATTTGTGTAAAACAGTCAGAATCAGTAATTGAGGTATAGAACTCTTCATGCACTCAGGAGGTACGAAGCATAAGTCAGTACGCTTTCATAATTTAAATTGCAATTTACTGTCAGACAGATAGTCCTAAACTCAGAATGTTTTTTGAGTTTTATACAGGTATGCCTGAGAAAAGTAGAAAAGACATCCTTGCATTTGTGTGGTGGAATACATTTTACAAATGGTGTTAGTCATTGTTAACTCGAAGCCAATTATCACTTTTCTAGAACTTTTATCTAAGATTTTGGATTTTATCAGAAATTCAGTATATGTTGAAGATTGCTAGTCTGGTAGTTAACTGGTATGGATGTTTTTTTTTATTTAGCATGATTAGTGTATATTTGGGTGAATAGATGGGGTGTGGGGATTTAAACCTGCCATCCCCCATGGAAAACATCACTATTCTAAAGTGTTACCTGGTTATGGGATGTTGCAAAAATTAGTGTTCTTTTTTGAGGGTTTTCGTAGTCATGCAGTAGGATTGTTTCATTAGTGAAAGTAATAGTTAGTTCTGGGGGAATATTAAGATCAGTCTGTAGGGTCATACATTGGAAATTGCAGGCATACATGAATGGGAATGTTTTGTGCTACCTTCCTCAAAACTGCACCACAGGGTTAATTGGAGTTGCATGTAAGATTTTTTATTTGTTAGATGTTTTCTCATACTATTATCTCCATTGCAGAGGCAGAGTGGTTATGCTCAGAGGTGCTTTCAACACAATCACCTGAGTAACCGCTCTGACAGTGTAATGGGATACAAAATAGTGCACACACCTCCAGTGACTCCTGGACTCAGTCAATATATCCTTGCAGTAAAGATTAATAGAGATTAATTAGGTGTTTTACAGTTATTATGCATCCAGCTGTACTCTGTACCCCGAGCTGACTCACCAGGCTGCAGAAACACATCTGTGCAGCATTCCCCTCCTTCAACTCAATTCAACACAAAGAGCTTCCTTCTCTGGATGCACCCTTTCAGGAAGATGAGCTACAGGGGGTGAAACACAGGGTCCAGATGGGCTCCTCTTGTAATCTTTAGCTGTTTATAGACCAGGAGTAGTGCCACACCTCTTAAAAACCTATGAGGCTGCCAGGATGGCGGGTCCACTTCTCCAGTTAATGTGGGAGGCATTAATTGTGTGTTTTTGTTATACAAAGGAGGGTGCGCTGTTCCTCAAATGGGAGGATGTACGTGTCACACTGATGTCTGGATGCTGTTGGTCTCAGTGAGTCCTACAGTTGGGCATCCATTGTGTTAGATGTAATGCCCTCACACACCCTTTCAGGTGTCATGCTTCATCATCTGGGCTGCTGCTCGTTGGGTCAGCGGTGCAATACTCAACGGCCGACACCTCAAAGATGGGCACTTTAGCGGAGATCTTCTATCCAACAGCCGTTTGGTGAAGTATGGGTGGGGGGCCAATAGTGCATAGACGTGCAAGTGATTTAAAACAAAGCTGGGAGTACCAGTGTAAAGTTTATTTTTGAGGTCTCCTGCTCTAGTTAAAATAAGAAAACTAGCCGGTACTCAATGGAATGCAATGTTTCCTACATGAGTCTCAGTTAGTGTGTGATCGTAATGGTCGACATGTTTCTCACGTTATTGTACACTGACTCGCGATTCTTCAGGACCTTAGGAAAAAAATCATATGTCATAGGTAACTGTCTACATTTAGAGGATCTATAAGAGTATCCAATGTGCTACTCTAAAAACTCACAAAAAGAGAATGTGCTTCATGTGTGAGTGTACCTGTGTTGTGCTGGATCTACCTATTGCGTTCAGTTTCCAGGCATCAACAGTACCCGGCGGACTGCACAACGGGTTCAAACTTCCATAGAGTATGGAGTTATGATGCTGTGTGACTATCCTCTAGACCTACCCACGCCGCCGGTACCCCCTAGTAATGGCCTCCTATTGGCCATTCGCGCTGTTGAATCTTGACTGGCCAACTGATTGTTACTACTGATTCAGCTATTGGTTAAAATCGACCAAAATGGTTTCATACCTGGCCTGTAATACCTTCCTTAACCTTCAATGCCTCTTTGGAATTATGGATTGTTTCAGACAGCATAAAGAGCACCACTTGGTGGCCTTACTGGACAGTGAAAAGGCCTTTGATACCTTCAGTTGGCCCTACTTGTTATGGGTGATGCAGCAGTTTGGCATAGGGACTGAGTTCCTTCGATGGGTTGGCGAGCTTTAGAACGACCAAGAGGCAAAGGTAAGCAAGGGCAGGACAGAAAATCTCTCCTATTAAGATAGAAAGGGGAAAGTGACAGGAATGCCCACTTTCCCCCCTAATCTTTTCTTTAACCATAGAGCCTCTGGCTCTTGCCGTATGGGGTGGGGGATAACAATTGATGGATAATGGCCCATAGCGTCACTATATGCCGATGATGCGTTGATATAACGGTGCAAGGGTATGACTACTGCTAGAAACCTCACCCAGGTGATGGCAGTCCTGGAGGACTTCAGCAGGGCCTCAGGATTAGCAGTGAATTGGGACAAATCCTGCCTGTTCCCGCTGACTATGAGGAGCCTTGACTGGCATTGGCTCCAGCCGAGCACTGACCTACACTTGGCAGCAGACTTGTTCACATACCTAGGAATAAATATTTAACATTCTCAAAAGAATCGTTTTGATAGTAATCTGGGGAAGGCTGTGACCTCCATTTGGAACTCCAGCCTGGTCTGGAGCACCTTGCTGTTGTCTACATTGGGTCGTGTAGCCATTGCTAAACTCTTAATCTTTCCTAGTCTCTTATACTTTTTCACAGCACTATCACTTGTGCAGTTTAACATACTGTACTACCGGGAGACATTGGGTGTGGTTGGCTGATCTCTATCTCCTGCAGGATGAGGGGAATGTGGCTTCTCCTGACTGTGGGCTGTATTATGCAGCAGCACAACTACAGTGGCTTCTGTGATTGTTAGGGAGGCCTGCAGACCTGAAGTGGAGTGGTGTGGCTCATTGGTTAGAGGCGGCAGACCCGGAAGCAGAGAACAGCCCGGGACCAGGGTTCAATACCCAACGCGGCAGGGTCGTGGACCAGGGTCAGTGGACTTGATAATTCTCGCCTCGGTGCCTACTCTAACCAGGGATCACACTCGGCAACTCTGGGCATTAGCTTGCCTCATCTCTACAACGGCCCCCCACATTCGCCGGGGATGCCTGGTTTCACCTTGGAGATACCCAGTAGGGACCATCTCATAGGGATAGCCAGGACGGGTTCCCCAGTGGTCTACAGTGCAACAATGCCTCAGGGCAGCAGTGCGCTTTACAAGACACATTACATTACAAGTCCCAAACCATACAGGATCAACTTGATGGATCACCATTGCTGCTTGCACTACCACCAAAGTGCTGTTCAGGACAATTTGCTGGTGTTGGAAATATTACACTGGGAGTTTCCTGGAAAACGGGTGTATTCACTGGAGTTACCCTTCTGGTCCGTACCTGAGAGTGTGTTGCTTGCAGTGATCATGACATGCCCCTGGATGGACTGTGAAACAATGAAGGTTTTGGATCCTACGTCTGCCCAGCCCGGATCTCAACAACAGAGAAAACAGAACAAGGTGGCTGGACAGGGAAAATTAATATCACAGTTACCAGACACGCAGTCAATATGTACTACGTGACCACGGGATTTATGTCCCAAAACAAATTTATTTTCTTTTTAACTCAGTTTATCAAAATTTCAAACACACAGAGACAAACAAAGAACTGTCACAACAGTGAATTCATGAGTACAATATCTACAAATATACAAGTTTACAAATGTACAGTACTTACAAAATGAATCAAGCAAAACGAATGAGAATGACACACCAACAAGCAATGAAATAATTCAGTGATCAAAAGTGAATTGCATTTATATACAGTGCAAAATTAGTGCATAAAGAAAAGGTGCACTAATTTTGCACTGTATATAAATGCAATTCACTTTTGATCACTGAATTATTTCATTGCTTGTTGGTGTGTCATTCTCATTCGTTTTGCTTGATTCATTTTGTAAGTACTGTACATTTGTAAACTTGTATATTTGTAGATATTGTACTCATGAATTCACTGTTGTGACAGTTCTTTGTTTGTCTCTGTGTGTTTGAAATTTTGATAAACTGAGTTAAAAAGAAAATAAATTTGTTTTGGGACATAAATCCCGTGGTCACGTAGTACATATTGACTGCGTGTCTGGTAACTGTGATATTAATTTTCCCTGTTCATGCCCCTGGATGGAGGCAGAGGTCACAATATGAGAAGATCTGTTCCATGAGGGCAACTGGCAGCTGTTTCAGATTCTGCAGGAGTCCACTAATCTGGGACCAAGCGCTTTCCTGCTCCATGCAGCAATGGGCGTCAGCTTCTGGGCTGATGGGATGAAATGGGCTTAGCGGAAAAGGTAATATCAAAACCATTACAGTTCTTACTAACTTATAGATCTGATAAACATGTCATCATGGCACTTTATGGTGCACTGAGACGTCATGTGGCGCAGCGACTGTTGCGTTCAATGATGGGAACAAATAATAGGGGTGGACTTATCTGAGCAACACTGGGAGAAATGCCTGGCAGTGGTTAAAGGGGTCTCCAGGAATGCTAGACTGCAATAGGTCCCGTTTAATTACCTTCATCATACCAATTACTCCCCTACAGATTAGGCTGTATGTTCCTGGGAGTCACTCAACATGCCGCAGATGTGACAAGGATGACTCTGACTTCCTGAAAATGGAGTGGTACTGCACAGTTAAAGTTGGATTCTGGGACACAGTATTGCAAAACATAGCTGACCTCTGCCTAGAGATACTGTGCTGTACTTGTTGGGTATAATGACCTGTATGAAGAAACATAAGCACGTGACACTATTAGTTGACTTAGCATTAGTGCTTGCTAAGTGACGCATTGCAATGTCATGGAAGTCCACAAGGGCACCAACACTGGGAGACTGGTTGACAGATCCACAGAAATAGGCCCCTAGCCGAGGCAGACGTGATGTCGGGTGGCAAGGTTCAAGGAGGTAGAGGTGTGCACTATAAAGAGTATGATACCTACTTCTAAACACTGAGTCCCATCTTGTATGAGGTCCCCCAGTACACCTGGAGTGGGGGCTGCATGCAGGAACATTTAGGGGAATGTGGGGTCGGGCCTGGACATAGACCTTTCACATGTAGGAGAAGGACACCACGAAGTGGACTATACTGGAATACTGGACATTGTACTGGCACCACACTTGCCCCATTCAGAGGCTCACTACTCCTTCTGAAAAATGCACTCAAAGGGTTCTATTTCTTATTTCTTTCATTGCTTTCAAGGCAGTGCCATGGTTTTCTTGTAATTCCCAATACTGTACTCAATGCTGCTGTAGCTGTTTTGTCTGCACTGCCCCTATCCATTGGAATCGAAAAGGGACGGTAATGTTATACTGTTCAAGAAATGGTACTAAAGTATTATTTTACAATGTCTTAAGAATATTAATACGTCAGAGGGGAGGCAGGATCGTGGCAGCATGAGCAGGCAGAGCGACTGCCTTTCCTTACCTCGCCTGACGCTAGAAGCCAATGTGGGATGTGGATTGAGTGGATCTCCCTGTTGTGGCAGTGCGCAGCTCTTCAGGCTCCTCAATGCTGTCTCTATGACTGCATTCCTACTTTACGGCTCGGGAGTCCAGGAGTGGAGATCGCATCGGGAAGCAAGAAAGAGACTATCAGCGTGGTTCGAGCGCTGTGTGTACGAGCAGCAAGCAGTGTGTGCAGCGTGCTTCTGCAAGGCAGACAGAGGCAGAGCAGTCTCTGGATCTCTACATGCCGACCACAGATCATGGCACCTAAGAGAGTACAGGGTGTCAAAGCCCATGTTGGAGAACCTGCTTCCCAGTCTAAAACTGTAGCCAGACAAAGTGAGTCTCTCAGGCAGCTATCGGATGAGAATGGAGCCTCAAATGCATTGGAGATGGAATCAAACAGTTGAAAAAAATGCTGTAGTAGCCTTGGATTTTTGTTTTGAAAAACCAACCTCCTCGGTGGAGCCCAAAACTATTAGGAAGGACTTCCCCCGAGAGCACCCTGCAACAATATCCTTCAGGAGCACAAAGACTCAACTGACGATGAAACCCAGAGTCTGGATTTATCTCAGCATGGACAGCTCAAGATTCTGGACCAGAGAGCTGATATCATACTAACCAACACTGTGAGAGTTTTGAGCTCAAAGGGGAACCCTAAAATGGTTGAGAAATACATAGGTGAAGGGGCTGGGTCAGTTTTGGTTGAGAAACTCGAAAAAGATCTATCTGGGGCAGTCATCCTTAATTGCTTGCAACTTAAGGCCTCTAAGAAAGTTACTGAATCAAATGTGAGTAACTATGGGGACCAGCAGATGTCAACTCAGGGAAGTAGCAATAACTCTGGTGCTTGGCCTGATGCTGACGTAGGGGAACTTTTTTTTTGCTCTCTGATTATTCTGGTGGAAACGAGGAGGACCTGGAATCACTTGGTGACTGTTTTGATGGAAGGGATTCTAAAGACTCACATGAGAGCATACTCAGCAATGAAAGATCACTGCCAGATAAAGGTGCTCAACAGGTAGATCTGCTGACGGTGAGAAATAGACCACCTCGGGATCTGCAGTGGGATTATGCATATACTCCAGGTTTAGGAGGAGGTAATCTCCCCAGGAAGGATCCAGTGGAATAAAGATATCCTGATACTCCCACACTGGGTATAATTTGCCAGAACATTAAGGCGCACTGGGAAGAGATGCGTTCAGAGAGCCAGAAAACTCAGTCAGCAAATAGGAGTATGCAGGCAGCTATAAGAAAGGTTGCAAAGATTTGCTTAGAATTTATAGAGTGCATGGCAGAAATGGAAACAAGGAAATTGACCCTTGAGAGACAAGCAGATAACAGCAAAAAGACAATGAACTCCCTGAAAGATCAGATGACAGACACCTAATGGAAGCTGGAAGATCTAGAGAATATTTTAAGAAGGAACAATCTGAGAGTATTGGGTGTACCTGAAGGAGCTGAGGGGAGGAACTCACGAAAGTTCCTTTTCGAGCTGTTTAATGTCGCCTTTCCATAACTACTTTACTGGAACTGGGAGAATTAAATTCAGATTCAATTTTTGGGTATGTCGCTGTCTAGGATCCTTTCTTCAAGTGGAGAGGATTCAGGGAGAGCGCCACCCCTGGGGAGAACCACAAGCAGGGCATGTCTAATTTGAAGATATCTAAAATATTCAGACTGGGCTAGTTCGTAGTCTTGCTGCTGAAATCCAGCAGAAAATTGCAGCTGTTAGAGCTAATAAAATGTTGTTTTTCTTACCCTGGAAGTCACTGCTAAATTCCACATGTGGAAAATGGAGTGTTACGAATATGGGGAGAATGTGGGATATCTCTTGGCCCTTCGAATTAGGCAAAAGGAGGTGGCCACAGGTATTGAGGCAATCGAGGATGAGGAAGGTGTGAAACATGTAATACCCTCTGAAATGGTGAGTCTTCAAAGATTTTTATGAGAATTTATATACAGAGGTTTAGCAGTCCATGGTTGGGAATTATGCTAAGGTATTATGTTCAATTGATGGGGTTGGGCTTATCTCGGCAGATCAGGCTAATCTAGAGCAACCAATCTTGGCAGAAGAAGTGGCTGTGGCAATAGGATCACTAGCCACTGGGAAGGCTACGGAGCCAGATGTTATCCCCCTGGAGTTATACAAGGCACTGCTAAAAGAACATATATTTTTAATAACTCTTTTTATTGAAAAGAAGGCATGTTACATTTGTAAGGAAATAGTAAGCAGATTGTCATTTCTGGTCACTCAGTTAATGGTTCCCCGGAGTGTACAAATCACAACATGAGGTTGACAACGTCCATCTGGCGCACACCCTTTCCCAATACTTCTGGATCATTTTGCACTCCCAAAGAGTGTGAATGAAGGTGCCCTTTTGCCCACATTGTCGTACACAGTCACTATCCTGAGTGTAACCCATTTTAATCAGCAAGGGCCTTGACATGTAGGATCTATAGAGAAGCTTTAACGGGACCAGTCATAGCCGAGAGGAGATGGCCGCCTCATGAGGGGAGGCCACCTCCGCCTGCCACTCCTCATCGTCTAAACTTGCGACATCGTGATCCCATTTGTCTCTCAAGTGGGTCAGGGGATTCGCCATATTGTTGATAAGCTTTTTGTAGATAAGGGATATGGCTTTTTTGGGTAGGTCGCCATCTAGGATCCTGTCTTGAAGTGGAGAGGATTCAGGGAGAGCACCACACCTGGGGAGAACCGCAAGCAGGGCATGTCTAATTTGAAGATATCTAAAATATTCAGGCTGGGCTAGTTCGTAGTCTTGCTGCAGTTGGGAAAAGGGAACCACCTCACCTGACTTCCATAGATCCCCCACCTTGGAAATGCCTATGAAGTCCCATATATTGAAGCCCTTCCAGCGGATCAGTCTACCCAATTGTTCACAGTGCCAAAGTGGCATGGCTTGTGTGAGATTACCCTCCCAGCACAGACTCCTAATTACCTCCCTCCACACATGCACAGCATGCCCAGTCAGGTCGGTCAAGACAGGCCTTAAAGATCGTGCATATAACGCACCCTCAAAACCAGCCCCCGGGAGAAGCCCCCTGTCGATCTGAAAGGCCGGGTCATTTTGCGGTCTGTATATGCATTGGATAATTGCTGCGAGTTGTGAGGCCCAATAGTACCTCTTAATATCCTGGAGCCCGATGCCCCCATCAAACCATCCTAACGTAAGTTTGTATGTTGCGATACGTGGTGGTTTGCACTCCCACAGCTGGTCCCGAACAATGCTGTTGAGTTACTTGAAGTACGAGGCGGCGACTAGGAGTGGGGTGTTCTGCAGTGCATATAAAAAAAAGTCTAGGAAGGGACATCATCTTGAATAGGTGCACGCGCCCAAAAGGGTCAACGGGAGCGACTTAAAGTGTTGGACATCTGATTTAAGACGCACTAGTGGCAGCAGGAGATTATTGTCTTTAGAAACCCAGATCCCCAGGTATTTTAAGCCTTCAGCAGCCTCCGCTAATTGGCAACCCCGGGGGAGTGAGGGCCGTTTGCTGTAAAGGACATAGAGGACTAATTAAACCAGTTTATTGTATATCCTGCGAACCGACCAAACACTCTGAACATGTCCAGGACCACATTGAGAGATGCCATTAGAGAGGCCGAGCATAATGTCGCCCGCATATAGCAAGATGCGGTCCTCCCAACCTGATGTCCACCTAAGGCCACTGATGGTGAGGTCTTGTCGGACACATGTCGCGAAAGGCTCCAGGGCCAAAGCAAAGAGAAGCAGTGACAAGGGGCAGCCCTGTCTGGTGCCCATGCCGAGAAGAAAAACGGGGGAATTCCTATTGTTGACGATTACTTGTGCAAGTGGTTGGTGGTACAGATGTCACACCCAGTTGATAAACTTGGGTCCGAACCCAATTTGGCCGAGCACAGCGAACATGTAGGGCCATTCGATGGTGTTGAATGCTGATGTAGCATCCAAGGATACCACAACAGCATCTTCTCTGATTGTATCCATCCGGCACAGCACTCTGTGGAGCCTACGCAGGTTGAGAGAGGTGTTTCTCGCAGGCATAAACCCTGATTGTCCAGATGGACCAAGCGGGTTAGGACCCGGAGCAAACGAGTGGCAATGACATTCGCCAGAATTTTTGCTTTACAGTTGAGCAATGAAATGGGCCTATAGGACAAACACCTGTTAGCTGGCTTGCCCGCTTTATGAGATGACAATCATTTTGGCCAGTCTTTGATCCTCAGGAAGGATACCCCCTTTTTTACTTTCTCTGTACATTTTGGTGAGAAAGGGCGCAGTCTTGCTCGCCGTGAGTTTGAACAATTCTATAGGGATCACATTGGAGCCCAACGCCTTTCCCCCACGCAGGTCGTGTATGGCTTTTTCAAATTCCGCCACTGTAATATCGAGATCGGAGCACTCCTCCTGAGTGAGGAATGGCATTGAGATATCGCGTAGGAGAGAGGAAGCCTCCTCCTCCATGTGCGTTGTTTGGGACGTGTAAAGTGACTAGTAGTACTTGCCAAATGCTTCTGCAACATCTTGTGGTGCAGTAAGGCGGGGTTGTGAGTCAGTTTCAATCTCAACCACAACGCGCTGTGCCCTGTCCCTGTGATCTAACCAGGCCAGTAACGTGCCTGCCTTATCGCCTACGTCGTAGATACTGCTGAGCGTGGCCCTGTAGTGTGTCTTGGCAGCCTCCGTAGCTAGTTCGGAGAACTCCTTAATTTTAATGCGCAGCTTTGGGTGCACCTCCACCGAGTCTTGTATCCGGACTGCGTTTTCTAAGTCCAGAATATCTCCGTCCAAACGCACCATATCAGTTTTCCTCTTCCCACGCTGCCTAGCTATTTTGGCCAAGACAACCCCCTGTATAACAGCCTTGTAGGCCTCCCAGAGTACAGTTGTCAAGCCAAATGATCCCACGTTTTCCTAAAAGTAAAGATCCGACTTGCTCAAGACCTTATCTCTGATAGAGGGAGTCATGAGATACCAGGAATTGACTGGCGCCACCCGGCCAGCCATAGGCTCACCCAACTCTAAACGACACTGACCGGGTGAACGATCAGAGATTCCCCTAGCCAGGTGTTGTATGTCTTTGACGTTGAGGAGTTGGTGTGCAAGCGTCAGCACATAGTCTATGCGGGACATACTATGATGAGGCCCAGAAAAATAAGTGTATTGGAGCTCACTAGGCTGCAAGTTCCTCCAAATATCCACGAGGCCCATCACGCCCACAAAACTATGTATCCGCTGCGGGAAGGCAGCAGGTCCCTCTGGGGCTATCGATCAAGGGAGTCAGAGACAATGGAATGAAAATCACCCCCGATCATCAATCTTTTGTCTGGTAAGCCGAGAAGGAGATCTCCGAGATCAAAAGAAGGCCTGAGTGTGTAAACCTGGTGGTAGATAAACCGAGACGAGATTGAGTGTGCACCCCTCTCAGATCCCAGAGATGGCAACAAATCTACCCAGGGCGTCAGTGCGGGCTGAATCAACAGTTAGGGGGAACGATTTATGGACAAATATGCCCACACCCCGGGAACCAGAGCCAAAAGCCAAGTGGGCTGCTAGCTGGAAACCCCATTGTGACAAGGCCTTGCATGCATTGCCAAACAGCTGGGTCTCTTGAAGGAGGATAATATCAATAGAGTGTCGCTTTAGAAATTGGAGAACCACACCTCCCTTGATCTTGTTACACAACCCATTGAGATTCCAGGACAGCAACTGAAGTTCCTGCCTAGTCGTCGTGCCCATTACTCCATCGTAGAGGTATACGTAGTTCCAGAGAAGACCACCCGGAAAGGCCCACGGGGAGAGACATTTGCATACCCCATGATCTTCTCACCAACGAGTACTCCAAAAAAACGGAACCAGCATCCACCTTTGCCTGAGGCCAGTGAAATATGCCATGCCTAAACAACAAATAAACTACAATACATAAAAAACAATCTACCCATCCCCCGCAAACATGAAAAACATTCTCCAAAACCCTCCTCCCTGCCTCCCTGCTTGGTGGTGTCAAAACCTCCTGCCCACCCAAACTAGTAGAGCGCCTGTCGCCCACCCTTCAAAAACTTGTGGTTGTGTGTAGCCTAACCGGGCACCCGTCACTGAAAAATAGGCAACTGGTAATCACACTTTACAAACTAAGATAGTCCGGGAGCAGCAATCAGACCCCATGAAATGCTTCATGATCAGTACAAAGGGAAATCATGGAAAGTCACAGGAAGTCTACTTTGACAAAGTCCCCAAATAAAGCAAGTCACAGTTCAGTCGCCGGATCTTTAACACTTAGGGGAGCCGTTGCCCTGACCCAACTGCCGGAGTCTCCGGTGCCCCCCTCCATTCTCGCCCTCTAGGCATGGTTGTTTTTCTGGTCTACCATGCGCCATCCATCCAGCCAGTCCCAGGCCTCCTCTAGGGTGGTGAAAAACCAGGCCTTCCCCTCCAATTCCACCCTCAGCTTGGCGGGGAAGAGCATGGCATATTTCAACTCCTTCTCGCGAAGCGCCTTTTTCACATCCAGGAAGCTGTGTCATTGTCGCTGCACCTTAAGGGTGAAATCATGAAAGGAAGAAGGTGATACAGCTGTTTTGGTATTCCACCGGTAGCACCGACTGGGCACTTTGCAGGATGACATCTCTGTCCCGAAAGTTGAAAATCCTAGCTAGCAAGGGTCGCGGGGGCCCCGGGCCTCAGGCGGCTGCCCGGCACTCGGTGTGCCCGCTCAACAGAAAAGAAGTTAGAGAGTCCTTTCGGTTTGAGATGGGTGGTGATCAAATCCTCCACGAACAGGTCTGCTGATGGCTGCTCCACCCGTTCCGGCACCCCCAAAATACGGAAGTTGTTGCGCCTGGAGCACCCCTCGTAGTCGTCCAAATGCACCTCCAGTTTTGCGGTATGAGTCTGCATGTCATCCATTCTGCGCTGCAGTTCAGAGGTGCCATCAAGCGGAGAACTCATTTTAATCTCAACATCCTTCAAGCGCGATTCATCGAGCACATGTCCGCCTGGATAAGAGATACCTCCAAGGACACAGAGTCAATGGGTTCAAGAATGTCCTGTAATGTCAGTTCTTTCTTCTTCAGACTGTGACTTTTCCTGCATGGCGGGTCCCCCCTTCAGGCTCGTGCCAGGGCCCCCATCCCACACAAATTTGTTAAATTTGGCTTGGACTGCAGCTTTGGAACTGCAACCCCCTGCTATGATGTAGCCGGTTCTGTCAGCATGGAATTCAGGGTAGAAGGGGCAATGCCATCATGCACAGGTGGGGGTCTGTTGAAATCATCACTTAAGCTGCATCAGCTAGGGCCCGGTGCTGCACCGCAGTTCACGGAATGTAATTGCACAGGCTCCAGTAGCAGATCAGGCAGCGTCTCTCTGGGGGCTGGCTGCCATTCACTTCGCTAGTCCACAGATCAATCCGGGCATTATTTCTAAGTAGCCGGTTGGCCATTGGTCCACAGAGTCAACAGGGCCCAGCACCCCCCTGCAGTATCCCACCACAGTCTTTACTGAGCCCAAGATGGCCACCACGTTCTCAGTGTCTCACCCTAATACCTCAAGGTGAGTATAAACTGCCGCCCCTCCCCAGGTATGGCCGCAACTTCCTCAATGTTTTCTCACAGTAATTGAACTGGGCTGAGGCTGGCGGGGGGAGCGGTGTGCAAAGACCAGGGAACAGTGAGCCCAGAGGAGGGAGTTGCATCGCCCAAGCCGTGTCTTCCCACCGAAGATGGGAGATGCCAAGATCTGGTCTGTGCACAGTAGGCCTATCGAAACCGCCGCCCTGCCTCAGACCACAGTGGGCAGCGTCCAGACCTAGTCACCAATAGTGCGGGGTAGTGTGCGGCCCTCTCCTGCCAGCACCGATGTTCTGCCCCAGTGTTCCCCTGCGGCCGGAGTTAGGGTAAGCGGCTCAAGGCGTCTCCAGGCTCTCACTGCCATGGAGCCCCATCACGTTCAGCCCCCAACAGCAATCACCAAGTCTAGAGCAGTCCTTCCTGGTCCCTGGTGAGTTGACTGCCCAATATCGCACCGCTGGGAGGCAAAGACGTGGCAAGTCCATCAGGTCAGAATTGCAAGCAGCGGCTCAGTGTAGTGCGAGCTCCGAGGCAAGCGGCCTCTGCCCTAGCAAAGTGCATCAGCGGTCCGATCAAAGGAGCTGCCGGTCGGATTCAGCTGGGACCCGGCTCCGTCAATCCCAAGTGTGCTCCTGCGTGCTCCGGTATATAAGTATACCAGCTGCCGGATCATGTAACAACGGATATTTGCTTAGACCGGAACGCTCGGACGGAGCCGCCTTACGAAGCGGCCATTTCTCTCTGCGGTTGGCCATGCCCCCCTCGCTAAAAGAAATTATTGGGGATATGCTGGTGGTGTTTTCAAATTGCACAAACCACAGTTGATGGACAGAATGCAGAACAGTGTCATACATTCACCCCAGTACAGAGATCTGGTCCTAAATCCATCGTTTTTTGCACTCCACACCACCCCAGTTCAGACATGATCATATCAGTCTGACCCTGTGCCTCATGGGAACAGTCCAGCCCGAACTGCCAAGCCATGCCTTCCCTGGACCGGAAACAAGCTTCCGAGGACTCGTTTCTGGCATTCCAGCTGTCTTCAGCCTGGCTTGCTTGAATCCAGTGGTGTGGAGAGCATGGGACTCACGTCTGACCATACCCATACCACTCGGGGTGACAATTGCAAAAACCACAGTCGATGGACAGAATGCAGAACAATGTCATACATTCACCCCAGTACAGAGATCTGGGCCTAAATCCATCGTTTTTTTGCACTCCACACCACCCCAGTTCAGACATGGCCATATGCAAATCAGTCTGACCCTGTGTCTCATGGGAACAGTCCAGCCCGAACTGCCAAGCCATGCCTTCTCTGGACCGAAAACAGGCTTCCGAGGACCGGTCTCTGGCATTCCAGCCGTCTTCAGCCCGCCTTGCTTGAATCCAGTGGTGTGGAGAGCATGGGACTCACGCCTGAGCATACCCATCCCACTCGGGGTGACAATTGCAAAAACCACAGTTGATGGACAGAATGCAGAACAATGTCATACATTCTCCGCAGTACAGAGATCTCGGCCTAAAACAGGGTCAAGACTGATTTGCATATGGCCATGTCTGAACCGGGGTGGCTTGGTGAGCAAAATAACAATGGATTAAACCCAGATCTGTGACTGGGGGTGAATGTTTTGCCATTGTGCAACATTCCGACCATCATATTGTGTGTTTTGCTGTTCCCCTATGTGGAAAGTGGTCCCGTGCTCACTACGCCACTGGAGTCAAGCTATCCTGGCTGAACCGGTCCTAGGATGTTTGATTCGGGTCTAGGGAAGACATGGCTTGGCAGTTCGGTCTGGACTGTTCCCATGAGGCACAGGGTCAAGACTGATTTGCATATGGCCATGTCTGAACTGGGGTTATGTTATGTTATGTTAGTATGAATTTGTAGAGCGCACGTTCACCCCAGGGTTTCTTGGCGCTGTGTGCCGCTGGGGAACCCGTCCTGGCTTTCCCTGTGAGATGGTCCCTATAGGGCATCCCCAAGGTGAAGCCAGGCATTCCCAGCAGGGAGGGGGCCGTTGTGGAGATGAAGCAAGCTATTGCCCAGAGTTGCAGCGTGGGACCCATGGTTAGAGAGGCACCGAGGTGAGATTTATCGAGCCCGCTGACATTGGTTCCGTACCCTGCCGCGTCGGGAATTGAACCCTGGTCCCGGGCCGACCTCTGCTTCTGGGTCTGCCGACTCTAACCGGGGAGCCACACTTCTCCATTGGCACTGGGGTGGCTTGGTGAGCAAAATAACAATGGATTAAACCCAGATCTGTGACTGGGGGTGAATGTTTTGCCATTGTGCAACATTCCGACCATCATATTGTGTGTTTTGGTGGTGTTTTAAAAAGCACAGCTAGGGGACACACCATCGACATGGGGGAAAATGCATATAGTTGTATTTAAAGAAGAAAAGATATACCCCCCTTAAATCCAATATCCTACAGGCTGATAACATTAATTAATTGTGATGCTAAGCTGTATTCTAAAATCCTGGCAAACCATTTAGGTCATATAATTACTATATTAGTATCTCTTAGACAGCATGGGTTTATTCCTGGCCATGGGACAGTAGATCATATCAAAAACGTGTCCCACTTTTTGATATCACCGAAATCTCCTGGGGGAAAATGGGCCTGATTTTATTAGATGCCAAAAAGGCATTCAAACAAGGATCCTGTTTTTTATATGGGCAGTGCTAGAAAAATATGGTTTTGGCCCAGGATACATCAGAGGCATCAAATCATGTACCCAAGGGCGAATCAGAAGAGATTCTCATCTCTAGGTGGACAAGGCAAGGGGGCCCATGTTCACCACTACTTTGTTCGTTGTACATCAACGCCCTATGTGTAAAATTGGAAAGCAATTGCCAGATTAATTAAGTGGTAGCAGGGCAAGCAGAATATAACGTTTTAGCATATGCAGACAATATAGCGATAGTTACAACAAACCCACAACAAGCTTTGGTTGAGATCGAGAGAACAGAAAAGACATTTGGGCTCTCCTCCGGGTAAGTTAAACCAGGGGGAAACACAAGTACTCTGCACTAGCAAAATTGTACAGTTTGACCCCTGGGTAGGCAGTGAGGTAACTTATCTGTCGATATGTATCTCTTCATCAGTGGAAGATATAGTAAAAATTAAACTTGAACCCCTTGAATCGCCTCTTCCTGGTGGGAAGAGGGAACATAATAAAAGTGACGTTCCTTCCTAAACTAATATATTTATTTAGAGCTATCCTGCTAGAAACCAATCGCAGGTGGTTAACAAAAATAAAACGTTTATTCTATGGCTTCCTCTGGGGGTTTAAAAAGACAAGAAGAGTCTCTAAATTCATGACACTGTCCAAGAATTGAGGGGCAAGGGGAACGAAATATAACCATGTATTAATGGGCATGTATGTTACAAAATATGGGAATTTCTATCACTGGAAATACACACATGCTTAGCTCAGCAGAATCCCCTTCAATCCATGAACTTGGAGAGAGAGCCAAAGGTTTGTTTCTGAAAAATTAGAAACCTAGGTATTACAAAAAAACAAAATGTAAGGTCCTGCTAGGGGCATTTAGAGTGTGGAGACAATTTAAAAGGAAGATAAAACGGCCCAAATATAATTACTACGCGTCATTATAGGAGACACCCAGTTTACCTGTGATATTCCACAACCCAATAGTAAGGAATTGGTCACAAAAAGGAATCCTATGACTGGAGGTCTTTTTTCTGGAGAAAATATAAGTTCATTTGGGGATCTTCGAGAGAAATTCGAGATTACCAATCAACAGTTCCTTAAATATATCCAGACTCTGGATTTTATTAATAAGCTGGTGAAGACTTCTGGGCAAATGATTCAGATTTCTATTATTGAGGCAATTGGTAAGAGAGCTAAGGGGCCGATTACGATGGCAGGCGGACAAAGTCTACCCGCCATCACAGCTGCAAAAGAGACCGCCCGCCATAGGTGCGGCGGTCCCGCCATACGAATTAGGATGTGCCCGCCACACTGGCGCGTGCATCCTGTATTTTAATATTGCGGCGGGTGGCAGCACAATGCCACAATGTTAAAAAACATGTATTACATATGTATGTACAACGTGACAGGCACCATGCTGTCCCTGCCACTTTGTACATGCATATGTAGGGGGTACAATAGGTACCCCCCACGTGCAGCACCCCACCCCCGGGGGCCCGCAACGGGCCCCCAAAGTCATTCACCGCCTGTCTGTTTGCGGCGGCATCGCCGCCGAAAAAGACAGGCATCCTAATACCCATGGCAGTGCCTGCACGGCACCGCCGCCATAGCCCCATTGTACCTGGTCCCAATAGGTGGGCGGAAAGGGCCCACCTTGCGGGACCATGGCGGGCGGTCTTTCTGTCCGCCGCGGTACCTTTCCCATTCCCACCGCCATCCTAATTTGACGGTGGGAAGATTCAGGTTGATGGTGGGAGGTCCACCACCGCAAGGCCGGCGGTCCTCACCGCCGGCCCAGCGGTGGCGGACTTCCCGCCATCATAATCGGCCCCTAAGATCAATGTTATTTATGACCTACTGATGCAAAGCCAGTGATTTAGAATCTCAGAGTGCTAAATGGGAGCGCAGGCTGGGGACAGAGGGCTCGATATTGCAAGAATCCTTAGACATTGGTGACAAGGCATTATTAACAGCTGGTCTAAAGAGTCAACCTTGTAAAATTTTGATTAATCTGTATTTTACACAAGAACAATTGTTTAAATGGGACAGGAGAGATGACAATCGCTGTCATTGTTGTGGGGATCTGGGTGCTGAATATGTTCACGTGTTTTATCTCTGTCCAAAATGAGGTCCTCTTATCTATGATATGGGTATATTTTTGGAACAAATTACTGGAGGACAGATAACAATAAATCCTACATTGGCGGTATTAGGAGTAGTAGAAGACTTATTGGGAAACGAGTCAGCAAAAAAAGATGGCTATATGTTATTAATTGCTATGGCAGTGGCACGGATGTGCATTGATACAAGCTGTCTTAACCCAGAAGCCCCCACTTTTTACGAGTGGAGATCTAGATTTTTAGATATTTACAGCTTGGAAACAAAGTTGTATGAGTGTGTAATGAAGAGGGTCGGAGGGTGGACGTACGGACATCACAGGAAGAATGGTGGGTCGCTGAACATCCTTCCCCTCCTTCCCTTCAGGGAGAATGGTCATCGTGGCCACTCCTAGACAAAAAGGACGAGAACAAGGAAGGCGCCTTTAACTCGGCGTATACTGAGGACGAGGACACGCCCACCCGTGACGTAGGCTTCACCAGACTGGAGAAAACACTGGAAGAGAAAGAGGTGGCATGTGACGACACCCAGGAGTTAGAGACAGGAGGGTGTTGGAGTGCAAGGAGAGGCGAGAGCGGAGAACGGAGTATGGGTAGAGAGAAGGAGGGCCAGCCAGGAGGCCAACGTCCCCACGGAGCACCGTGCCACACTCCCGAGGGAGTGTGGCACGGTGACAGGTACAGGAACGTATTGCAGGCTGGGTTGGGAGGCGGGGAGTCTCTCCTCCTTAGCGCTGCAGCAGCAGACATCGCCCGCGTTGTATATATCCTGTAAATATCCCTTTCCAAATTCTACCCTCGTCCATCCCCTCCCTTCCCATACACTATACCCTCACCATGTTCCCTTCAGCACCTCCTCAGATTGCATATACACAAATATCAGCGGTGTCCTTCACTATCCTGGTTTCCCCGGGGGCCCCTATAACGAGACCTAGAGTCCTGATGGCCTCTTTTCTCTGTTTCACTTTTCCAACTACCGGAGAGGAGCCACCGGGAACAAGGCACCGTGGAGACAAAGGAAGAGGAACGGAAGCCAGCCATCACGGATCCAGTGGAATTCGCTAGGAAAAGGCTGACCTCACGTACAAGAAATATCCTGTCTAATATAAAGCTGTATCCAAACCTAAAGAGTTTACTGTCCCTCAATACACCCACGTTACACCTGGTGTCAGGAGTGGGATCCACCACTTCACTTCAGCAACCTCTGATGGATCAAGTTATCAAACACCTTATAAAAGGACAGGAAAAGCTAGAATGGGCAATAGAACAACAGATAACCATGGCAGATGCAGATAGAGAAATGTTCAAGAATAGGATCAGTGCCCAACTTGAAGGTCTACAAAAGGTCGTGCAGACCCCAGGCACAGGTTCTACTCTCGAAAGAAGAACCTCAATGGCACATCTGGCAGGGGTGTCTCTACAAAAGTATGTACAAGGAAAAGATCAAAATGCATTCTTGACTAGTTTCGAGAGGGCCACACGCGCCTGTGGATGGCCAGAAGATAAATGGCCCTTCTTCCTAACGCCTTTACTAACAGGGGAGGCACAAGCAGCCTACCAGGTTGCAAATCATGCAGGAAACACCCCTTGCCAGGAAATAAAAGAAGTTATACTGAAATACCTGGGGTTAGACACGGAGGCATACCGGGTACGTTTCCGTAAGGAAAAAGGAATTCATAGGTGAAAACCCAAAGACCTTATAACGACGACTGAAAATGGCCGCAGATAAGTGGTTACGGCCGGAACAGAGAAGCAAAGAAGAAATCATGACCAGCATCTACCTCGAACAATTCATGGAGGCTCTTCCCTATGGATCACAACGATGGCTAAAACAGCACTCGGGACTCAGTGCTGCCCAAGCCATCGAAATGGCTGCTAACTACTCGCGGGCTCAACGCTGTTCTTTTCCATGGGATAGTGACAAAACCACCAAACCAAGCCCGATGGTGAAGCCAGAAAAGTAGAAAATAGGCCCAGAACCAGTAAAAGCAAAGCCATTTCGAATGGACACTACCCCAGTTAGAGGACCGCAATGTTTTGAATGAGGCAAGTGGGGACACATTGCACGCTTGTGTCCTCGAAAGAAACCACCGGAGGAGCCCATTGAGGTGGGGTATGTACCCAAGGCAGTGATGTACACAGCAGAGATGGGACCCTCCCTCTTTCTATGTATGTATACAGGTCATTGGAAAGGGTATTAAGGCACTATTAGATTCAGGGTGCAGACAATCTGTAATCCAAAGGAGATTAGTGTTACCCTCCCAGATACTCCGTAACACCGTATAAACATAAGGTGTGTACACAGGGATGTGAAGCCATATTCCCTAGCCCAAATCACCATTCAATCTGTAGGTAGAGACCTGTGTCAGGTAAAGGTAGGAGTGGTAGAATCGCTGCCTGAGTATCTGATATTAGAGATAGATAACCCGAACTTCTTGTCACTATTACGATCGGAACTAAGGGAGGTAGGGGGAAACAGTCATACCCATAGCTCCTTGTTAACAACTGAACCCTGGATATTGGATAGAAGCTTTAAGTTTGCACAATCCAATGATGCTACCCTCTTCAATGCATGGGAATCAGCCCATGCGGCACAAGCTCTCCCTACCATCACCCCCTACCCTAGGTTCCTGATCAAAAACGATCTTCTGTATAGAGAAGGAAAACCCAACGAACCGTTACAATTGGTAGTCCTAAACATCTTTCAAGAACAGATTCTTTTCTATGCACACACACACCTAACGGCCGGACATTCAGGTGCAGAAAAAACGACACAACACATGACCAAACATTTCTACTGGCCTGGCATATACAAAGAAGCTGAGTTGTATTGCAAGCAGTGTGGGGTATGTAAAAAAAAGAACATGTATAGGCCACCAGCCGTCCCACTACAACCATTGCCCATCATAGGAAACCCTTTTGAAAGGGTTGGTATGGACCTGATAGGTCCCCTACCTCGTACATCTAAGGGAAACACCTATGCTCTGGTCGTAGTGGAATATAACGCACGTTTCCCTGAGGCTTTCGCATTACACTCTCCTATCACGAAGAACGTGGCCGAGAAACTCCTAGAACTATTTTCCAGAGTAGGCTTCCCCCGTGAGATATTAACAGATCAGGGGACTCCTTTTGTGTCATGTATGATGAAGGAAGTATGTAAATTGTTAGACCTGCATCATATCCGCACTTCAGCATATCACCCTCAAACCAACGGTCTCGTCGAACGATATAACCATTCTTTAAAGGTCACACTGAAAAAAATGTTGACAGTCGAGAACAAAGATTGGGACAAACTGCTGTACTTGGCATTATATGTACTCAGGGCACAAATGCAAAGCAGCCTTGGCTGTTCCGCATTTGAGATGTTGTACGGTAGACAGCCGCGTTTCCTCCTGGAGATAACTAAAGAAGCCTGGGAGCAGGAAGAATTGGCTATACAAAGAAGTATACTAGAATACACTCAGCAGTTAAAGTCCAAGCTAGGAAAACTAAGAGACCTAGCCTACTCAAACCTAGACAAGAACCAACAGAAGCAAAAACACTATTATGTAAGGGGGAAAGCAGAGGAAGTTAGAGAAGGGGGACTGGGGTTTAGTACTCCTCCCGACTTCTACTTAGAAGTTCAAGAGTGAATGGTTGGGACCCTATCCCATTGTTGAGACCCTGGATAAAACAACATATAGAATACAAATATCGCCATCCCGACAACAATGTTTTCACATAAACATGTTGAAAAAGTGGTTAGGCCCCCCCCTAAGGCAACCAACTTTGGTCTACCTGTAACGGGAGACATGTCAACTCTAGACCAACTACCTATAAACCCCGACTTGCTTGAAGGGGAAAGAGAAGAACTTAAAGGAACACTGAGACTGTTCTCGAAAATATTCTCCGACCTCCCTGGACGAACTCACATAACAGAGCATCGGATTGACACAGAAGAAGGGAAAATCATAAAACAGAGAGCTTATAGAATTCCAGGCTCGCGGAGACAAGATATTAAATGAGAGGTACAAGAAATGCTCAGACTGGGAGTGATTCGACCGTCCCGGAGTAACTGGTCATCACCAATCGTGATGGTACCAAAGCCGGATGGATCAACGAGGTTTTGTACGGACTTCAGTGCAATTAACACAATTTCCTCATTTGATGCTACCCCATACCACGGGTAGATGAGTTAATTGAAAGAATAGGGGAGGCTTGATTTATAACGACTTTAGACCTAACAAAGGGCTATTGACAAGTTCCCCTGAGGGAAGAAGATAAACGAAAAACAGCATTTGCCGCTGAAGAGGGACTATTTGAGTTTAATGTTCTTCCTTTTGGCATCCATGGGGCTCCAGCGACTTTCCAAAGATTGATGAACGAGGTTCTGGAGTCCCATAAGGAATACTGCTCAGTATATTTAGACGACATCGTTATATTCAGTAAAACTTGGGAACAACACTTAGAACATGTACATGAGATCCTCACGGCACTGCAGGCTGCTGAGTTACGCGTAAACGCAAAAAAATCCTAAGCAGCCTACCCAAAATTAAATACCTGGGGTTCATGTTAGGGGAGGGAGTTATAGCGCCCCAAGAGGAAAAGGTGAAAGCTATTTAGAATACTCCTTTTTCCTCTACCAAAAGGGAACTAAGAGCCTTCTTAGGCCTAATAGGCTACTATAGAAGGTTCATAGATAATTTCGCTGAAGCCGCCAGTCCCCTCACAGACCTCCTGAAAAAGAATGTAAAAACCGCACAAATAGTGAACCCCTCTGACAATGCAAGACAGGCCTTTCAATTCCTCAAGCACTCCATAACCACAAGCCCAGTATTGATACCACCCAACTTTGAAAAAACCTTCACGCTTGCTACTGATGCCTCCAACATAGGCATAGGTGCCGTCTTGTCCCAAGAAGGAGAGGACAGAATGGAACACCCTATTTTATTCATTAACTGTAAGTTACAGCCACAAGAACGGAACTATCCTACAGTAGAGAGAGAATGTTTAGCTATCATGTGGGCTATTGAGAAATTAAAATACTACCTAGAAGGACGGTCCTTTGTGTTATATACTGATCACGCTCCCCTTCAATGGATGCAGAAGAGCAAAACGCAAAACCCCGTGTCCTCAGATGGTTTTTATCCCTTCAACCCTCTTCTCCTTCATGATTAAACACCGAAAAGGGGTGAACAATGGCAATGCAGACTTTTTGACCCGGACACCTTTTCTCCCTGATCGGGAGAATCCAGGGGGGAGGAGTGTAACGAAGAGGGTCGGAGGTTGGACGTACGGACATCACAGGAAGAATGGTGGGTCGCTGAACATCCTTCCCCTTCTTCCCTTCAGGGCGACTGGTCATCGTGGCCACTCCTAGACAAAACGGACGAGAACAAGGAAGGCGCCTTTAACTCAGCGTATACTGAGGACGAGGACACACCCACCCATGACGTCAGCTTCACCAGACTGGAGAAAACAACGGAAGAGAAAGAGGCGGCATGTGACGACACCCAGCAGGTAGAGACAGGAGCGTGTTGGAGTGCAAGGAGAGGGGAGAGCGGAGAACGGAGTACAGGTAGAGAGAAGGAAGGCGGGCCAGGAGGCCAACGTCCCCACGGAGCGCCGTGCCACACTCCCGAGGGAGGAGTGTGGCTGAGACAGGTACGGGATCGAATTGCAGGTTGGGTTGGGAGGCGGGGAGCCTCTCCTCCTTAGCGCTGCAGCAGCAGACATCGCCCGCGTTGTATATATCCTGTAAATATCCCTTTCCAAATTCTACCCTCGTCCATCCCCTCCCTTCCCATACACTCTACCCTCACCACGTTCCCTTCAGCACCTCCTCAGATTGCATATACACGAATATCAGCGGTGTCCTTAACTTTCCTTGTTTCCCCGGGGGCCCCTATAACGAGACCTAGAGTCCGGACGTCCTCTTTTCTCTGTTTCCCTTTTCCAACTAGCGGAGAGGAGCCACCGGGAACAAGGCACCGTGGAGACAAAGGAAGACGAACGGAAGCCAGCCATCATAGATCCAGCGGAATTAGCTAGGAAAAGGCTGACCTCACGTACAAGAAAGACGCTGTCTAAAATAAAGCCGTATCCAAACCTAAAGAGTTTACAGTCCCTCAATATACCCATGTTACAGCGTGTAAGGGGCAAAAGGCTCAGAAATGGGGATCCGGATATGGCGGTTGGTCTCTCATTGGTTAAATAATGATGAACTGCATCCATACATAGTGCAGTTTTAACAGCATAGTATCTAATCTCGTCATTTACTGTGCCTACGGAAATGTATGTTAATCATATTATAAGTCTACATTTAAAATTTCCCTTTCTCTAATAAAGAAATCTTGTCTCTCATACCCCCCTTTTTTTTTATAAACCTGTAGTGAAGCCCCTGAATCATTAGGTATTGCAAAAGCACTTTATCTCAGATTTGTATTGTATTCATACTAATCTGTGTTTTGTAGGGATAATTTGCACAATTTGCATTGTTTAAATGAATGATGTCTAATTAAATTATTGTTTAGCTGCTGTGTTTGTTTTGGCTTTCATGAATTAACAATGAGATTGTCAAACTGCTGGACCTCTGTTGTATGCTCCTTTTATGTTTTTTTTAAAAGCAATAAAAACTAAAAACAAAATTAATGAATAACTATGGCAAAACGAGGGGGGCGCTAGAGGGCCCACAGAAAGATATCCGCACATCGGTGAGGCTCTGCCAGACTAAGCTAAAATATCCGTTATTTATCCGCTTAATCCAGCTGCTGTTGCTCTCTACCATGGCTGAATATTGTGCCTGATTGCCCGAGAAGAGGTTTGAACCTGGTGCGGAGACCTAAGACCCTGATTTGCACATACTTTCAGCTTTCACTGTGCCGAGGCGGACACAGCCGCGCGGGCCTGCTGTGGCCGGGAGCAGAACAACGCCGGCGCCTGGGGCTTGACCTGCCGATCGGAGCTGAGGTGCTCGGAGTGGTGGTGCGCATAACAACTCAGTGCGCTGCGGTCGGAGGGGACGAGTCCCACTACAGGAGAGTCTTGTGCAGGTAGCGTTGGACTGGAGCGAGGCCTGGGATATCGGCGGCCTGTACCTCGAGCGGAGTTCCGGGTCGGAGGCCGGGCCTGGCGCTGCACCGGAGGCCCCGAGACGCTATTGCAGGAAGATCTGACCGGAGGTGTTGCCTGGAACTGAGACCGAGCTGGTGGATATCGGCAAGATCAGGCGTCTGCCTACGCTGGTTGCGGTGAGTGGGGCTAGGGCCTGGCGGTAATGGTTGCTGCGGAGGCGGGCATCGGTTGCCCCGGATCTGGCCGTGCGAGCTGTGGCTGGCGGGGGTGGGCTACTGGCTGGGATCGGAGACGCTGGGTTGTGACATGCCCGCGACTCCCTGTGGGCCTCTGCTTATGGCCTGGTGACCACGGATGCAGCTGCCTGGCTTGAGAGGGGCGACAGTTTGGAAACAGCGTGGCGGAGGCCAGGGCTCTATATGTGGATAGCGTTTGTTTGGGCTGCATATCGGCGACCTACACCTGCTGGCTCTGTAGGGTGATTTTTCTTGTGCCCCTGTTGCAGACTGCGTTTGACTGCTCCTGCGGGAGAGTGGTTGTGGCCCTACTCAGTTACGATTGGCATCTGTGCATCTCCTGTGCAGGCGCCGCCATTTTGAGGCACGCCGTTTTTTGCCCAACAGTCGCTTGTAACTTGCTGGAGGGAGTGTATAGTAACAACGGGAGCCATGGGCCGGCCTGAGAGAAATCAGCCCAAACTGAATTTTGAAATGCGTAGAACTGGGGCGCCCTCGTCGCAGGGGTTGTCGGATGTTGAAGCACCAGGAGCTGCAGGGGGTGCGCCGAATTTGGAGGCCACACTGATTGCCATGCAGACAACGCTGCAGTCTATAGAGGGCACTATGGAAGCTGTTAACCCCTTCGATGCTGATGACGAGCTGAGCTCGTCATGTAACGCGGTATTTTAAAAAATGCCGCACAGGGGAAAAATCACCGCAGCAGCGATGCGGTTAACCACAGGTTGGACCATATGTCCACGCAATTTGAATGGCAAAATGAGCGTATGGATGAGGTAGAGCAAAGAGTGTCCGCGACGGAGGATGGCCTCACCACGGTGACTAATAAAGTTTTCAATATGCAAAGAGTGTTAGCGGTAATACAGGCTAAGAATGAGGAGTTGGAAGGGCGGTCCCAGCGCAACAACATCCGCGTTACGGGGCTGCCGGAATCAACAAATGTGGGCAGGATGGAAGAATTCATGGAGAGACTCTTTGTGGAGATATTTGGTTCTGACCAGCTCTCTAAACTGTTCATTGTAGAGCGAGCGCACCGTTCTTTGGCAAAACGTCCGGTGCCTGGAGCACCTCCACGCCCCATAATTGCTCGGATTTTGAATTATAGGGATAGGGACACGCTACTGCGCTTGGCAAGGGAAAAGGGCACCATAGACTATCAGGGTAACAAATTGGAATTTTTCCCAGACTTCACCATGGCTGTACAAGCGGCACGAAAATAATTTTCTGGAGTGAAACAGATTCTTAGGGCAGAGGGTATTCCATATGCTATGTTGTACCCAGTGCGGCTGCGGATAGGGGCACCCTCAGATAATAAAATCTTTAATGCACCGAAGGCAGCCATGGAATATGCGAAGAAGCAGAAGAAACGCAAGAAGGACTTAGCCAGGGAGCAGGATGGGAATGATGAACTGCCTGAGGATAACTGACTGTGCTCCTACGTTAGGGGCGTGCATAGCTGTTTGTTATTGGACCTCTAATGAACTGCCTACTGAAGATGGCTCACTCTTTCGGTACTATTAACCCTTCTTTTTACAGGTGCTACTTGGTTTTCAAATTTGCCAGTTTTTCATGAGTTAGGGACTATGTGCTCTGTAGACATATATACATGATGTTGGCATATTGCACATGTGGACTGGGGCAATTTTGCATCTACTAAGGTTGCGGAAATTGTGATCCAAACATTGGCAGTCTGGGATGTTGTGCTATGGATTATGTGCCTTGACTTATGTTCAGTATGTTGTAGCACTGGCTCTTATCGATAACGTAGCCCTGATGGGACCTGTGCAGTTACACCTGTGATGAGTAGCTGAAGAGATATGTCATGACAACTGTTGCTCCTCGGGAGGTGGGCATCTGCCAATTTTTAAATCTATGGATTGGACACTGTTGGTATAGCCGGGGTGGACACGAGGCGACAGGGTTGGATTGTAAATCCTGGCGGCTTAGTCGCCTCCTGCTTTCCTTGAAAGTGGGAGTTTTGTGCCTCTTAGCCCCCACATATGGGTATACCCGACACTCTGTTTGCGTGTTGGCTGGGGGGAGGGAGATGGGGGGACTTGGGTTTGCTTTGGCTGGTTGTGGGGGCCGAAGTGGGAGGGGGGAGGGCAGGCAGGAAACTGGGAAGTTGGGGTGCGTTTGGTTTTGCACTTTGGTCTATTTTTGTGTATGTAAATGTTGCGGGCAAGGTAACACTGGGGGTGGGGGGATGGTCTTGGTAATTTGGGACGGCTGTTGTGAGATGGGAGGTTGGATGGAGGTGCTGCGGGATTTGTTTTTGCTGGCGGGTACACATGGTGGATCACAAGAGGATCTCTGTACAATATAAAGGAACACATGACTGGTGGGGCGAGGGGGTGGATGGAGCAATCACTGTTTATTGGGTGAAAGGTAGAGTAATGGACAGATGGTTAGATGAATACTCTGAATACACCTATGGCTAGGAAAGGGACAATCAATTGGCTAACATGGAACATGCGGGGTCTCAATAGGCCGCAAAAAACCAGGCAGGTGATTGCATACCTGAATAGGCATGAGGTGCTGGTAGTCTTCTTGCAGGAGACGCATCTTAGTGGGCAGGCAGCTGGCGCAGTAGATAGTCGTTGGGCGGGCACGAGGGTGGCAACTTCGTACTCTTCATATGCCAGGGGTGTTATGATTATAATTAAAAAGAATGTCCCATTTGCGTGTTTCCACGAGGAAGTTGATAAAGAGGGTCACTACATTATACTACATGGTAAACTATGTGGTACACTGATAACGATGGTCAATGTGTATGGACCAAACATTGATCACCCGGACTTCTATGTCACGCTGTGGAATAAGGTTTATAAGTTGCCCCCATCTGCGATTATTTGTGGGGGTGATTTGAATGTGACGCTGGACCGGGGTTTGGATAAAAAGGAGGTGCGACAGACTACAATGAAACGAGCATGTGGGGCGGTTCAGGATGAGATGGAGGTGCTGGGGTTGGTGGATATCTGGCTTCTCGGGCATCCGGGTGTGAGAGAGGGCACCTGCTACACGTCTGCTCATGATACCTGGTCGTGCTTAGATTACTGGCTGGTGACGAAAGATGTTAGTGGCTGGGTGGTGCGGACGGCGCATTTGGCCCGCACGTTATCTGATCATGTGCCTGTGCTGATGGTAGTAAAGTTGCCTACGCATGCACATGCCCCGTTCACATGGCGGCTACCTCTGGGACTTTGACGGATCTGGTGCCACGTGAGCGATTGCGTGAGACGATTGAAACTTTCTTTGATAAGAACGTTGGATCAGTGTCGAGTGCAGGTGTAGTATGGGAGACTTTCAAAGTGACAGTGCGGGGAGCATGTATTGGAATGCAAGCTGGAGTGCTCAAATCGCTCAGGGATTCTATGGATCATTTGGAACGTGAGCTACTGAGTATGGAGCGACAGTGTGAGCAGCGGCCGTCTGATAGTCTGTTGGCTGGAATACGCTCGTAGGTTACTGAGAACAATGAGCTGGCGGAACAGGAAGTAAAATACTTGTCCAAGCGCACTAGAGCACGGTACTATGGAGAGGGTGGTAGGCCTGGACGGGGACTGGCGGATAGACTCAAAGATCCTTGGGCTAAGCACTGCGGAGTACAAGAAATCAGGGATGGTGACAGGACAGTGACGGATGGGGAAGGTATTCTAGAATGTTTTGCGCAGTACTACACCAACATGTATGAATATAAAGAAACTGCAGGTGAGGAAGAAATTGCTAAATATTTGGAGGATATAGCGCTGGTCTGGCTTTTGAAGGGGCAGCAGGACTTTCTAATGCATCACATCACAGAGGGGGAGCTGAGAGATGCGATTGCGGCATTGTCTAGTGGCAAGGCTGCTGGTACTGACGGCTTGCCATCGAGTTCTATAAAGAGTATGTAGATTTACTACTGCCACATTTCGCAATGGTACTGGAGGAGGCTTTTGAACACGGACAACTACCAGCGAGGATGAGGGAGGCTTTGCTAGTGGTTCTCCTGAAACCGGTTAAACCGCAAGATAGATGTGAATTGTATCGGCCTCTGTCCCTAATGAACACGGATGTTAAGATTATCGCCAAGGTGCTGGCTACACGCCTGCAACTGCTATTGCCTGCAATGGTATTGCCGGATCAATCAGGCTTTGTGCCGTTGCGCTCGACGACGAATAACTTAGGAGCATTATTTGCAGTCCTTCATCTACTCAAACCTGACTTAGCCGCGGTAGCGGTCCTTTTGGACGCTGCCAAAGCGTTTGACTCTGTGGCCTGGAAATATATGGTGGCGGTATTGCATTGCATGGGAGTGCCGTTTTTTTTAACGTCCCTGATCACCTTGTTATATACTAATCCGGTAGCGCGTGTGCGAGTTAATGGTCGATTATCAGCGCTGTTTGCAATACAGAGAGGCACGAGGCAGGGATGCCCGCTATCACCTTTATTGTTTGCTATTATTTTGGAACCCCTAGCCTATATTTTGCGGCAAAGACATGCAGCCTCTGCTTTGTGTTTTCACCTTCGCTCTATGTACGCGGATGACATGGTGCTTTATATTCGGGAGCCAGAGAAATACTTAGATGGGGGCTCAGGGAATACGTCAGATTTGAGCGCTTCTCTGGTCTATCAATCAATTTGGGGAAATCTATATTGCTGCCTTTAACTGATATCACTCACCCATTTCCGATAGAGTTTCCTTTGGAATGGGCTACGAAACCAGTTCGATATTTAGGGATATGGATCCACAGAGATACCCAAGAAATGATCCGGGCTAACTACGGCGTGGCGATTTCAAAGTTAGAAGATCAGGTTGCACGCTGGGTACGATTACCCCTGTCGTTTGCGGACCGCGTGGCCCTGATTAAAATGGTGGTGCTCCCCAAATTTCTATATTATTTTGTAAACATTCCACTTCCTCTAACTTTTTTGCGATGCTGCAATCCTTGTTAATTACATTGGCCTGGGGGGGAAAGAAACCTCGTGTAAAATGGGACACCCTAACCAAACCATATGAGCGGGGTGGGTTTGCAGTACCGGACATGAGATTGTTCTGCCTTTGGGACGCTGAGAGCGCTGCCTGTTTGCCGCTCAGCCTTTCTTCCCTGTCTCCAGCGCCTGCCTAAATCTCCACGCCTCGCGGCCCCCGCTCCGCGGGTGCCGCTCGAAGGCAAGACTTTTGCTGACCAATCTACCCAAGGACATCTCGGAGTGCACAGGAGCACCAACGCGATTCCAGGGATTTAACATCAACCCTTCTCCTCGAGGCGGGACTGCGAGGACCAGCGTGCAGCGCGGCGCTGATCGGCCGCAGCTGGTCCTCTTCCCGCCCCCTCCACCGATAAAGATCAAGCGGTGTGTGAGGAGTGTGGGTTCTGCCTTTGGGACGCTGAGAGCGCTGCCTGTTTGCCGCTCAGCCTTTCTTCCCTGTCTCCAGCGCCTGCCTAAATCTCCACGCCTCGCGGCCCCCGCTCCGCGGGTGCCGCTCGAAGGCAAGACTTTTGCTGACCAATCTGCCCAAGGACATCTCGGAGTGCACAGGAGCACCAACGCGATTCCAGGGATTTAACATCAACCCTTCTCCTCGAGGCGGGACTGCGAGGACCAGCGTGCAGCGCGGCGCTGATCGGCCGCAGCTGGTCCTCTTCCCGCCCCCTCCACCGATAAAGATCAAGCGGTGTGTGAGGAGTGTGGGTTCTGCCTTTGGGACGCTGAGAGCGCTGCCTGTTTGCCGCTCAGCCTTTCTTCCCTGTCTCCAGCGCCTGCCTAAATCTCCACGCCTCGCGGCCCCCGCTCCGCGGGAGCCGCTCGAAGGCAAGACTTTTGCTGACCAATCTGCCCAAGGACATCTCGGAGTGCACAGGAGCACCAACGCGATTCCAGGGATTTAACATCAACCCTTCTCCTCGAGGCGGGACTGCGAGGACCAGCGTGCAGCGCGGCGCTGATCGGCCGCAGCTGGTCCTCTTCCCGCCCCCTCCACCGATAAAGATCAAGCGGTGTGTGAGGAGTGTGGGTTCTGCCTTTGGGACGCTGAGAGCGCTGCCTGTTTGCCGCTCAGCCTTTCTTCCCTGTCTCCAGCGCCTGCCTAAATCTCCACGCCTCGCGGCCCCCGCTCCGCGGGGGCCGCTCGAAGGCAAGACTTTTGCTGACCAATCTGCCCAAGGACATCTCGGAGTGCACAGGAGCACCAACGCGATTCCAGGGATTTAACATCAACCCTTCTCCTCGAGGCGGGACTGCGAGGACCAGCGTGCAGCGCGGCGCTGATCGGCCGCAGCTGGTCCTCTTCCCGCCCCCTCCACCGATAAAGATCAAGCGGTGTGTGAGGAGTGTGGGTTCTGCCTTTGGGACGCTGAGAGCGCTGCCTGTTTGCCGCTCAGCCTTTCTTCCCTGTCTCCAGCGCCTGCCTAAATCTCCACGCCTCGCGGCCCCCGCTCCGCGGGAGCCGCTCGAAGGCAAGACTTTTGCTGACCAATCTGCCCAAGGACATCTCGGAGTGCACAGGAGCACCAACGCGATTCCAGGGATTTAACATCAACCCTTCTCCTCGAGGCGGGACTGCGAGGACCAGCGTGCAGCGCGGCGCTGATCGGCCGCAGCTGGTCCTCTTCCCGCCCCCTCCACCGATAAAGATCAAGCGGTGTGTGAGGAGTGTGGGTTCTGCCTTTGGGACGCTGAGAGCGCTGCCTGTTTGCCGCTCAGCCTTTCTTCCCTGTCTCCAGCGCCTGCCTAAATCTCCAGGCCTCGCGGCCCCCGCTCCGCGGGTGCCGCTCGAAGGCAAGACTTTTGCTGACCAATCTGCCCAAGGACATCTCGGAGTGCACAGGAGCACCAACGCGATTCCAGGGATTTAACATCAACCCTTCTCCTCGAGGCGGGACTGCGAGGACCAGCGTGCAGCGCGGCGCTGATCGGCCGCAGCTGGTCCTCTTCCCGCCCCCTCCACCGATAAAGATCAAGCGGTGTGTGAGGAGTGTGGGTTCTGCCTTTGGGACGCTGAGAGCGCTGCCTGTTTGCCGCTCAGCCTTTCTTCCCTGTCTCCAGCGCCTGCCTAAATCTCCACGCCTCGCGGCCCCCGCTCCGCGGGAGCCGCTCGAAGGCAAGACTTTTGCTGACCAATCTGCCCAAGGACATCTCGGAGTGCACAGGAGCAGCAACGCGATTCCAGGGATTTAACATCAACCCTTCTCCTCGAGGCGGGACTGCGAGGACCAGCGTGCAGCGCGGCGCTGATCGGCCGCAGCTGGTCCTCTTCCCGCCCCCTCCACCGATAAAGATCAAGCGGTGTGTGAGGAGTGTGGGTTCTGCCTTTGGGACGCTGAGAGCGCTGCCTGTTTGCCGCTCAGCCTTTCTTCCCTGTCTCCAGCGCCTGCCTAAATCTCCACGCCTCGCGGCCCCCGCTCCGCGGGTGCCGCTCGAAGGCAAGACTTTTGCTGACCAATCTGCCCAAGGACATCTCGGAGTGCACAGGAGCACCAACGCGATTCCAGGGATTTAACATCAACCCTTCTCCTCGAGGCGGGACTGCGAGGACCAGCGTGCAGCGCGGCGCTGATCGGCCGCAGCTGGTCCTCTTCCCGCCCCCTTCGCCTCACCTGTTCCTCCTATAACTTCGTGCAGTCTAAACGCGCACGCGGGACGCGCGCGGGGCGGCCACCGGGGCGAAGACCGGGCAAAGAGCGGGCCGTTTAAGGCCGTTCAAGGACGGCAGAGGACGGCCCAGGCCCTGAATCCCTGTCTCACCGCCCTGAAACCACCATCCAGGTAGGCCGATTGTTACTTAGCCTTCTTTGAGGCCACAGCCACCCAATACCTGGTATAGCCTTTTCATTGTCAACGCCAACCATGCGGCACAAAACAAGAAGCTGTACCAAAAAAGCTACGGAGGTAGCACAAGTGACTGGCCCCATTGACCTTTTCATTTCACGGGTAAATGAGACAATCGACAAGAGCATTGTACTCCTAGAGAAAAGAGTCTCCCTGGACCTCATGAATGCTAAGCGCTCTTCTCTGGGCTCCCTTGCAAATGCAAATTCACCCTCTCAGCAAGCTTCGAACAATTGCTCCTTGCCCTTGCCCTTGACCACCACAGGCACTGTTACAGTACCGAGTGCCGTCGAATTGTCAGTTACCTGTTCGGAGTCGGACCCGTCCTTTGTGGATCTGGAGGCGACCCCAGACCTAGAAGCCTGTCGGACACCCAGAGAGACGGAGCCAGGCCTGGATGGGTTAACTGCTAAGTCGACCCCTTACGTGCCCAGTGATTCCAGGGGGAAGGTCACTTTTATCCCCACAAAAGTAGTAACTAAGTCCAAAACTAAGGAGCCTAAACTTAAGGAGAAGACCAAAGCCAAAGCTAGCAATCATAATTTGGTGACACCTACTCCACACACAGCGCCTGGTATCCCATGCTGGGTTGAAAATATGGTCACGGACCTCAAGCATGACCTTGAAGCTACAATAGCGGCCCAAATCAAACCCTTGATTTCTAAACTTGATAGACTAACATCGCTCATTAATACTAAATGGCCCAACAAGATTAATGAGCTTGGGCCTGTTCAGCAACAAGGGTACAGAGAACTACCACCCAATCCCCAACCGCTAGCTAAGGTCATTAAGTCCACAACTGATAAAGCGAAAATCTTCCCATCTTCCAAAGACCAACCTGCATCACATTCTCCCCATTCAGGGAACAACCCTGTTCAACTACTACCTATCTCCACTACAAAAGTGGTGAGCAATCCTTCATCCGTTCAGCAAATAGCTGTTGGTACCAAATCTACCACCTCCCAAGCCACGGACCCCAAAGGGAAACCTGCGAATATCCTAGCCTCTCACTCTACCAATAACTCTGAAGCCCCTAAGCCAAGGCAGACTCGTTATAAGTCTAATAGTCTGCCACCAGAAGTTTCTCCTTTTGTGGTTGTGTTGACTGCTGTCCCCCCACTGAAGGAAGGAGTTAAAGAGACCTATGTAGAGTTAAGAAATAAATGTGCCCAGTGGCTTCAACTACACAGACCTCTACCCAGTAGTATGAGTGGGGAAATTCTTACTGTGCGCAGAGGGGATTGGGTGGGTAGGAGTAAGAAAACAATATCAGGGGATGTAATTACTGTTAATTTTAGGGATGTGGGGGCTGCGACTTTCATCTGTAATGCACCTAACAGCGGTCCTGCCACCCAGATCAAACCACTCCCCTTGTCTTACTTCCTCCCCAACTCGACTAGACCCAACTTCCACCGGCCAATTATTCCAAGTAATCAAGGGTCTGTACGTCCCCCTCAATATGTCCCTAACCATTGGCAGCAGCCGCCTAACTTTCCACCTTTTGTCCCGCACCATGTTGGCCCCCAGTGGCAACAACCTTTCCACCCCTTACCATCTTTTTTCCAACCTACCCAGCAGTGGCAACAACTTCCTCAGCCACCACTCACTGCTAATCGTCAATGGCAAGAGCCATGGCAGGATCCGTCTCCATCTCTGTCTTTCAACCCCTCCTATACACAGTTTGCCAATCCAAATAGGTACTGTGTATTGGATGAGGTTGATTGACTTTCTCCTAAGGGAGGCTTAGATACTAACCTCCCTCGTGTTAATATCGCTATGAAGGATGCAGTGCTGGGCACATCTCCCCCTATAAATCTAGAGGTGTCACCACCTACATTAATTAGGGACAGTGGAGATTCATCTAACCCCCAATGTACTGTGATCTCAGACGGAAACTCAGTATATGGCGAGTTAAAAATCCTTAGTTGGAACCTTGCTGGGATCTCAAGGAAACTAGGCCTCCCGGAGTGGAATGCCCTGGTCGATGCCCATACAATTTGTATATTTCAAGAGACATGGGCCACTGAACCTTTGCACCGGGTGGGGTTTGTCACTTTTTCTACACCAGCAGTAAAATCCAAGACAGGGAAGGGGCGGCCATCGGGGGGGCTTATTATTTGGATAAGTATCCTGCTCAACTGCAGGAAAATTACTAAGAAGGCAGGAACCCCGGATATTCTCGGTGTCTCCCTACTGGGTCTACGGGGAAGTATAACTGTTGACCTCTATAATGTTTATATAAGGGGAACAAAAAACGGGTGCATCTCACCTACAATGATGGAGCTTGAGGCTCAGCTAGGAGAGCAGAGTGGACTTGGGCATATCCTAGTAGCAGGGGATTTTAATTGTACATATGAACCACTCCCCCTAGAAGGAATACCTGACCTAGGAGAAGAGGATAGCAGATGGGGTATCCCTACCCTCTCTATCCCACCCATCAAGCGCTGGACTCGCAGTGCAATCCATCTAAATGCACTCACATTGGAGTTTGGATTAAGAGCTGCCAACGGTCGCACTCGATCTGACCTCCAGGGTGCTCCCACATTTAACAGAGTTGGCCAATGCACACGGATTGACTACATTCTGCTGGATAGGGGCTTTTGGAGCCATGTTAACGACATGGTTATTACTAATACCATAGAGAGCGACCACAACCCACTCTCCTTATCCTTAAAAAATCCTTGGCCCATCGAAGTATTGCCAGTCTCCCTAAGCCGCCCACAGGGGATTACTGTTGCCACTTGTGGCAGACGTCTAAAGTGGAGTAAGATTATGTGTAACACCGACAAACTATCCACAATAGACGAAGTTGTTAAGGGCACGCAAGCCGAAATTGGCTCTATTGATCTAACTATAGCAGCAGACAAGGCCACCGCTATATTTGAAGCTGCCGTAAAAACCATAGGGGACCTCTTTTGGGTACAATTGCCCTCAGAGAAACAAAAATCTTTACTTAAACCTAAAGGTAAACACGATTGGTATTCGGCGACATGCAGGAAGGCCAAATCTCGCCTAATAGAGGCAGTCAAAGGGAAGTCTCCCCTACTAATCCAAATTGCCAGAAGAGACCATAAAAAGGCCCTACAGGTAGCTAAAAGGGAGTGGGAGGATGCCTACTGGCTAACCCTTAAGGAAGCCAGTATGAAAAAAGACTCTAAATCCTTCTGGGACACCATAAGGGCACGAAACAGACCGGATAGCGACCTTGTAACCTGCAATATTTCGGGGCAGGTATGGGAGGCTCATTTTGCCAAACTTTATTCCTGCCATAACGACCTGAATAGAAGAGGGTCTGTCCAATCCTCTCCTCACATTAATTATACTCTTCTCCCCAGCGATCCTGACTTTACACTGAAGGAAGTAGAATATGCTATTAACTCCATCATGCCACAAAAAGCTGCAGGACCTGATGACATCCCGGGGGACCTGCTAAAACTCGATGGTGTTAATTGGGGCAAATTAATCCACTCTCTCCTTTTTGCCATCTGTAGGGGTGCCCCCATTCCTGTGTCATGGAAGGGGGCAGAGGTGGTTCCCATCCACAAGAAAGGCCCAAGGGATGATCCGTCCAATTATAGGCCGATTAGCTTGCTAGATGTAAGCCAAAAAGTTGTCGGCAAAGTTATTCTACTCAGGATACTCAACTGGGTAGATGAAAACAAAATACTTACCGATTTTCAGGCCGGTTTTAGAGTAGGCACTGGAACGATAGAGCAGGCCTTCAGGCTCATGATGATTTACTGGAAGGTGGTAGTGATAGGCAAGGGCAGTCTTTATCTCGCATTCATCGATTTAAAGACTGCCTTTGACCTTGTCCCCAGGGACTTGCTATGGAAGGTCCTGGCCAACATGGAGCTCCCACAGTATCTACTATCCCTACTAGTCAGGCTCCACCAGGACAGCTTTGCCCAAATTAGGTGGGGTTCTGGAGGGGAGAAAACGGGCTGTATTCCGGTCGAGAGAGGGGTCCGCCAGGGATGTGTTCTGGCTCCCACCCTTTTCTCTTTGTATATCAATGGGGTGGTTGAGCACTTACTTAAATCTCCATCTGACGAACCATCCCTGGCGGGGGTACGCATACCGACCCTCCTCTTCGCGGACGACACGCTCCTAATCTCTAAAACCCCAATGGGACTACAGAAACTCTTGGATAATTTCCAATCCTTTTGTACTGACCGGGGCTTGGTTATAAACACCAATAAAACAAAATACCTCGTCCTTAATCCCCCTAAACAGCAAGTGCGTCCCCCTATTTTAAACACCGAGTCCCTGGAAAGGGTAAAAGTATTTGACTATTTAGGGATACGCATTTCAGACAAAATGGATTGGACTCCCCATTTAGATAAGATGCTGTTGAATCATAAAAGGATCACAGGTGCCCTATTGAGGGAGCAACGTTCCAGTTCGTTCAAACCAATAGGAACAGTCCTAGAGATCTATGCTGCCAAGGGTGTCAGCTCTGCACTTTATGGAGCTGAACTTTGGGGCTTTGCATCTTCTCAAGCTCTACAAAAATCTGAGAATAATTTCTGCAGACAAATAATGTCCCTCCCTCAAAGTACCCCACTCTTACCCTTATTTATGGACCTTGGCTGTACCCAGATTGGCGAAATCGCGAAATTTCGTCCTCTCCTATTATGGGCCCGTATTTGGCGGGTAGAGGAACTTAGTGCCTACGCCAGAGGTCTGGAAGAAATAATGGCGTCACCACATTGGGCCAGAGTCAAATGGCTAACAGACATGAAAGCCTTATTGTCGAACTTGGGCCTATTGGACTCTTGGTCAAGCAGAACCTCTCCTCCAAAACAAGTACTTAAAAACCTTTATCGGGATTGGATTTGCTCCCAAAGACATTCTAGCACATCCATTGGCAGGCTCTCAGAGGATTTTTTGAAGTTTAAAGACAGTCCCAGGCGAGAACCCTATTTAGATATAATCGGGAAACCGTTTGCCCGGTCTTTGTATTTTAAATTCAGAACGGGTACTTTGCCATTAAATACTTTCACCAAAACATGGAAATCCTGCACACTCAAAACTGACTTGTGTCCATCATGTTTAGCCCACCCAGAGACATTAGCCCATTTCCTATTTGTCTGCAACGAATATGCCAATCCAAGAAGGGCGTGGTTGAAGAATTTGTGCCGGCAACTGGGAACCAGGAGCCATGATGTGGCTATCAGGATACTTGTTTCGGACAGCTATGTACCCTATGCCTGTGCCTTAGCTAAATGTTTATTCTGGGCTTGGGCCATTCGAGCCAGAAAGCTTAAATACTCTGTTTAATTTTTTTTTTAAACAATATTAATTCTAGTAAATGTCATATTTCTTGCTATTAACTGGATATGTGCTACTATTTTTATTAACTACCAATTCTTTTTAACCTGCTTTTATGATAATGAAATTTTATCGAAATAAAGCTTTTTGACTTGACTTGACTTGTATTATCTGTTTGCACAAGCTCACTTTGCATCTTATTGGATCTCGGCACCACCGTACACGCCACATGTGGCGATTGAGGCTGGGGCGACTTATCCATTGCCCTTAAAGGCGATGATTGTAAATCCATACTCCGTGTACGAGAAGGGCGAGGTGGACACGGTGCAGTGTACGGTGAAGGCATGGCAAGAATTAGGGAAGCGCGCAGATTGTCTACCACTCTTTGCACCTGCCATGCCTTTGTTATATCATGCGCACATTTCGGTTTCGAGTGATGTGGGCGCCCTTCAACTGCTGCAGGGTGCTGGGATACACACCATGGGGGATATTTTCCCAGCTGGACAATTTATTGACTTGCAGACGATACTGGACCAAACAACTAATGGCACTATGGCTACTTTCACCCATGTTAGGCTGCGCGCTGTGGTACGCGATCACTATCCGTCCTTCCCTATGGAGCCACCTATGCTGACTGCACTACAGTTGATGTATACTGTGACTTCCCGTGTGAAAATGATTTCGAAATTGTACAAGGTCTCGCAAGATGATGAGAATGATGTGAATTTGGTCGCGAGGGCTAGATGTGATGCATGTCTGCTGGAGCCACTGTCAGACGATGACTGGGAGGAGTGCTGTGCTCTGACTGGTAAATTTGCTGCCAATGGGAATTTTAGGCTCATACACTATAAATTCTTACAACAATGGTATTACCCTCCGGAGAAACTTTTTAAATTTGGGCTACGTGACACACCTGTGTGTGTGCGTTGCGGGACTGCTGTAGCCAATTTTCTTCACTTGGCCTGGACGTGCCCGCGTGTGTCTCGTTCTGGATGGGTGTGTCGGAAGCACTGACGGCCATGACTTCAGTGACAATTGATGTAGACCCGCGTGTATGTTTGCTGGGCATGGTGTCTGGTATTCCGTTGAGTGTGAGACGCTTAGTTGCGTTAGCGCTGCTATTGGCCAATCGCAGAGTGGCGGCCTGCTGGGGAGGGAGGAGGGCGCCTGATGTGCGAACCTGGCTGCAGGAAATGGCATACTGCCGGGATCAGCTCACATGCTATTATGAGGAGCTGCCAGTGGGCTCACGCCCAAGAGATATTTGGGGACCATACACCACTTACATGTTGGCAAAGCTCTCTGAAGATGACTGAGCTTGGTCAGTGTCTTTAGCGTGACGGGTTGCTCCACTTGAGGAGGTATTAGCCTGGATACGGCAGGCTGTTGACAGTTGGTATTCTTTTGGTCAATCTCCTTGGATGCTACTTTGGGTATGCACCCGCTGTCTCGCCAGTGGGATAACACTACATGTACTGGTCTTGCTTGAAGGTGCCCTCCAACATTGATGCGGATACTGATTGCTCTTAATTAATGCCTCAGGTGTTACCATATTGTAGGTCTCTTCGTGATGCGATGATTACCGCCCACCATGCTTGTTATGTCTTCCATCGCTCGATTGGCTGTCCACCTAAGATCCGGGAGGAATGTTGGGGGGGGTTAGGTTTAGTTACTAAAGTTTGACAATAGACTATAAAAACCAAGGCTATAAGGAGATCTGTCATTGCTGCTGCAAGTTCAGTTCTGTTTTATCGATGCTTGCTACGCCGCCGGGTCTTTGGCTGTCGGCATCTTGGCTGTGTATTGAGAACTGTCAGCATATTTGTTTCAATATTTGCGGCCGGCCCATTGGGTTGTAGGCCAGAAGCTGTGTGCTTGCAAATGATGTAATAAAGGTCTTTAAAAAAAAAAAATATGGCTAAACAAAATTAGGCTCATATTGTACCACATTTCTGTGTATATTAAGTTTAAAGACCCATTGAGAATATTCATTTGTTTGACTGCCAGCTTTTCTACTATCTGTTTTTGATTAATGAGTATAGCTTTGCTGAAGTATTCTGTTGATCAGACACCAACTCCCAATTTGGGCACTATCTGCCCATATGGGATAGCTTCCCCTTTGCATGCATATTGTGCTGGGCAGACTAGAAAGGAGCATGCAATGGTCCAAAGGATGAAGCTAATTATTTTATTGTTCCACTCAAATTCTTCTTCTTTATATTTTATTACCATTCTTATTTTCTAAATTACTCTGCTTATATGGGCTTTATACACACCTTGATATGGCAAACATAGGTAGAACATATATAATTTCTAAAGTACTGCACAGTTGATTTTTTATGTTTTAGGAAATTACGACTTTTAGCAAAGATCGATAGAACGTCCAGTACCTCAAATTCTTAAATAAGATAGTATCTTGTGAGAAAAACACAATCATTGCATGATCATTTTTGTGCTGATGCCGAATTTTGTATATTAAGATTAATTTTACTGGAGATTACAAAGAAATCCATCCTGCTATAAAAACTTTCATAGAGCTTGAATGAAAAGGAATCACTGACAGAATATCGAAGGTCAGAATATCGACCTACAGAAATATATAAGCAAGAATATCGAAGTCAAGAATATCGACATCTTATCTACATTATGGTAAGTGCACAAATATTGAAAACAAAATATTGATGTAAAAAATATCGTTGTTAAAAATATCGTTTTATATTTAAGTTAAAAAAGATAATGTAAAATAAAGTAAATAATACATTTAGATCAAATAAACATAGTTAAAAATATTTCAAGGGGGAGGAGCTACGCGGGCATCCAAGATGGTCGCGTGAGCAGAGAGCTCCCGAGACCCGCGCCGCCCTTATTGATCTATCCTTCTGAAATCCTGGTTACTTTGATGGGCTTTTGCGGTGCTACTCTTGCTGATGCTGCCGCACTTTTTCGGGCCGAGATCGGACTTCGGGAACCATATCTACATCGTCCTAAGTTTTCTGGCCTAGCTCCGGACGAGACCGGGGACTCTGCTGCTTTGGATGGCCGAGCAGTAATTCAACAACAACGGTCGCCTGGCATCTGCTCAACCGGTGGTGTGTCACTTTCACTTTCGGTTTCTCTTCCATCCTCGAACTGACTGGCTGGGACTTAATCTGCACTCCTGGCTTTGGTGGTCTACCCAGCTGTACGTCTTCATCACAGCCCCAGATCAGTGGTCTGTGATTTTTGTGAGACTGCGAATTTCGGAGTCCGGAGGGTCGCTGCCATTTTATCGCACCCGGGAAGACCCAACGGGGTGCTGATTTTAACATGGCAATGAAACCCGAGCTGGAGAAGCGCTGGAAAGTCACCAATCGCGGGGGATCGGTCCAGACCAACGTGATAGATCGTTATACACAGCCAAGAGGATCACCCAGCGCTGCCAGCCGCAGTATCGAGGACCCGAGGACGGACATGACGGCCACATCGGAGGTGTCCCTTCAAGACCTACTGGCCGCCATTACAGGACTCAAGGCAGATATGGGTCAGCAATACGAGGCCATCGTGTCCAAGATAGACACGGTGGCGGTTGATGTTACCCTTATTCGAGCCGACTTGGCTAAAACCAATGAGAGGGTAAAGGCATTGGACCTTAAAGCTACCAGTCTGGTGACAGACATGGCAGAAGCGCAGTCGGAGATCGGGAATCTGCGGTCGTTGCATGATCTGCTGGCCAGACGTATGGAGGAGTACGATAACAGGGCCCGACGGAACAACATCCGCCTGGTCGGGGTACCGGAGGACAGTGGTGCTGCCTCGATCGCTTTACTGGTCGAGGAATTAATTGTTGCCAAACTTGCTCCCGCAGGCCTTAGTAAGTTCTTTGCGGTTGAGCGTGCGTACCGCTTCCCGGGTGGACAGGTCAAGCCGGGGGCTCCCCCGAGGCCTATTATCGCTAGGCTATTTCACTTTCGGGACAGGGACGCCATTCTTCAGGCCTCTCGCAAGCATGGCCCGCTGAAGTTTGAGAACAGCTCCATTTCTATCTACCCTGACTTTACTCCTCAAGTGCAGCGGCAACGATCCGGATTCCTGGGAGTGAAACGTCGCCTGAGAGACTTGGGACTTAAATATGCGATGCTGTTCCCCGCTCGCCTACGTATCGAGTACAGGGAATGTGCTTTCTTCTTCGATCAACCGGACAGTGTCAGTGACTGGCTGGACAAATTGCCAAAGGATGACGCCGAGAGCGGAGGCCCCGGTGGCGCGGACGGAGGCGCAATGGCGCAGGAGTGACTTTGGGTCCTGAGGTCTGATTTTGGGTTGCAACTTTTTGCAGAGTATTTTATATGCCTTCACCTTTAGGCCCAGGGGTGGGGCGGGTTGGGGCAGTCTCTCCTTCCTCCTCAGGGGTTCTTTGTGTAGATTTCGGAAGGGGCGACAGGCACACTGCAGTTTGGGGTGGTTTATGAGTCAGCAGGGGTGCAGGGTGGGGGGTGTTGTAACGGGTTCTTGGTTGGGGGGTGGGAGGTGGGGTCTCGGTTGTGTTTTGTGTTCTATGTTTTTCCTTTTACATGGTACTGTATCGCTTGCATGTATCCTTGCTCTGAGGCTCCGGGAGGGAGTGGTTTGGGAGTCTTACTGGAATGGGGGTGGTGACATGAAAGTGCTATCTTGGAACGTTAATGGTTTGGGAGACAGGATCAAACGTGGTATTGTGCTGCAATTTATCAGACGTCATTCCCCTGATGTTGTTTTACTCCAGGAAACCCACTTGATTGGCAATGCTTGTAAAGCTCTTGACCGCCGAGGTTATCGACTTGTGGCTCACGCTGGCTTTACTTCCGGATCCCATGGGGTTGGCATAATGGTGAAATCCTCCTTGGCCCTTGAAATAGATGATGTCACCCTCGATGATCGGGGTCGATATGCTGCTGTCTCGGGGAGATGGGAGGGGAAGCTGATTTTAATTGTTGCTGTTTATGTTCTCCCGGGACTGCAGGCTACCACTTATGCTGACCTTGGTAGGACTCTTCTAGGGCTTCCGGATGGTCTCCTGATCATAGGTGGGGATTTCAATTCGGTAATGTCGGGCGAGTGTGACCGGCTGCCCCCTAGAGTTCTGCCATTATCCCAGATGTGGCTGACTGACTTGACTGAAACCTTCGGGTTGGTGGATGTTTGGCGGATGTTGCACCCCTCACAAACTCAGTACACTTTTCACTCTGGTGCTCATGGCAGCCTCTCAAGGATTGATTATTTTTTGATGCTAACTGCTAACTCCTCCTTGGTGCGTGATATCCGGCATCTCCCTAGGGGTATTTCTGACCATTCCCCCTTGTTACTCGAGGTTTCGGTGGGAGGCTTTTACGGAAGTAGAGTCCCTCCTGTTCCCCCCTGGCACTTTAGGAATCCTCAGCTTCGCTCAAATTTGGTTAAGGCGATCGATTGTTATTTTGATGAGAATGTGGGTTCGGTCGCTTCCCCTACGACCCTGTGGGAGGCCTTTAAAACCATTATACGGGGTTCCGCGTTGTCCCTTATTGCAGCTGATAGGAAGGCTAGGAGGGAGGCTGTGTCGTCCCTTGAGGCCGAAATAACTACGCTCGAAAGTGGGTTGGGTGGAGATGATACGCCTGCTCTTTTACACTCCTTAGAACTGAAGCAGGCAGATTATAGAGCCCTGGTGACTGATGCTGCTAAGGTGATGCGTATGAATCAGCTAGGCCGTCTTTATGATGTGGGTGACAAGGCTAGTAAACTCCTGGCGTGGCTGGACAAGGCTGAGAGATTGAATCGTGTGGTGCCCGTTATCACCCGTGAGAATGGTGAATGTGTGACTGATCCGGGGGAGATCGTTGAATGTTTTGTGGATCATTTCCGAACGGTGTACAGATCAGTGAGTGACCGTGATGAGGCTGACTCCTGTTTACTTTTGCGCGACATTGCACTACCTTGTGTCTCGGAGGAGGATAGATTAGCTCTGGAGGCTCCTATCACAGTGGACGAGATCGCTCTTGCCATTAGGTCCTTGCGATCGGGCAAGGCGATGGGGCCCAATGGTTTGCCTATTGAGCTCTATAAACTCCGACCGGACAAAATGGCTGCCCATTTGCGCACTATGTTTCTTGATGCATTCGAGGCGGGCGTCCTTCCATCCGAACAGCGCTTGGCTACCATAGTGGTCATCTACAAGGATGGCAAGCCTCGTGACCGATGCACCTCTTATCGCCCCATCTCGTTGCTCAACGCCGAGCCTAAAATTCTGGCCAAAGTCCTGGCTAATCGTCTATTGACTGTAATCTGCGACTTGATCCATCCGGATCAGTCCGGTTTCATTCCCCATCGAAACACAGCCCTTAATCTCCGTAGACTCCATAGCGTTCTCGCGAGAGCTGGGGCTCTCACCGAGCCTGCAGTAGTGACCTCCCTGGATGCTACAATGGCCTTCGACACCATTGAGTGGCCATATTTGTGGGCGGCCCTTTCCAAGTTTGGTTTTGGTCCTAGCTTCATTGCATGGGTGAGACTCCTATATGAACAACCGTTAGCCCAAGTCGTGGTGAATGGCAGAGGCTCTGACTCATTTCCATTGGGACGTGGCACCCGTCAGGGATGCCCGCTCTCCCCACTTCTCTTCGCATTGGCATTGGAACCCCTTGCAGCGTGGCTTCGCTGGGAGCCTTCGATTAAAGGGATCTGATGGACACCGGATCTGGAAGATCGCGTCTCACTTTACGCTGACGATATCCTTCTCTATTTCACCTCACCTCAGAAGTCTCTAAACATGCTCTTGGATGTTCTCACCTCCTTTGGTAAGAACTCCGGGCTTGTTATTAACTGGACCAAGTCGTGTGTCTATGTTATAGCGGGGGTGTTGCCTCCGCTACCTCGTAGGTTCCTGATCCAGGTGGCAGAGGATGGCTTTAAATATTTGGGAATTTTCATTTCCATGGACTCCTCAGTGCGCTATGATCGTAATCTTTACGCTCCTCTTCGTCGCCTCAAGCAGGATGTACGAAATTGGCGTGATTTTCCCTTGTCTCCGTTGGGACGAGCGGCACTTTTTAAAATGATGTCCCTCCCCCGGTTTTTATATGCCTTACAGAACTTTTTTGATCCTGTTCCCGCTCGCTATTTCCGTGAGGTTGAAGGCCTTCAGAGGCAGTTGATTTGGAACGGACGAGCCCGTATCTCCCTATCAAAACTCACGCTCCCCTGGTACGATGGCAGTATTGCTCTGCCTGACATCAGACATTATTACTGGGCCTCACAATTAAGTGCAATTAACCATGCGACGTACTCTCCAGGACCCGCTCCCGCTTTCTCTATGGATAAACTCCTGTTGCCGGGCGGCAACTTCAATAGAGCCTTATATTCAAAGTCACCACTCCGGCTCTTAACTGGTCCCACGAAATGTGCCGTACGTGCCTGGAAGGATGCGACTGTGGCTACAGGTTGGGGCGATAGACTGACGCGCATGACCCCGCTGTATGATTCTGAACGGCTGGGTAACCTGTGGCGGACGAAAGGTTTTGATAGATGGGATATGATTGGTATTAGCAAGGTGGAGGATCTTTGGGCCAGAGGAACAGTAAAATCATTTGAGGCCCTGAAGGTAGAGTATCAATTGGATGACAAGGAGTATTTTCGTTTCCTTCAGGTGCGACACGCCCTGCTTTCTGCTTTTCCCCCCGGGACGGAAATCCCCCAGTCGTCTCCGCTGGAAGATCGTATTCTTGACGGCCATGTCCCGGATAGTACGATTTCCTTAATTTATAAAAAACTCATTAACACTAGAGCTGACCTTCTGGTGAAGCTTCGGGCCTCCTGGGTAGCAGATGGTCTCGAATTGGATGACGAAGACTGGCAAATGGCGATTTCCTCCCCTAAGGAGGTGGCTATTCCGGCTCGGCTCCGTTTTGTGCAATTGAAGATCCTCCATCGAGTCTATGTGACTGGTATGCGTCTGGTACGAATGGGGCTCGTAACTGATGGATTGTGTAGGCGTGGCTGTGGTATGAATGGTACTTTTCTTCATATTTTGTGGGAATGCCCGGTTATTTCTGCTTTCTGGTCTAGGATCCATGACGTGATGGGGCGTGTTACTGGGGTCCCCCTCCTTCCTGAGGCGAGGCGCTGCCTGCTTAATGTATGGGAGCCTACGGATTGTACGGCAGCTCAGACCTTTTGGATCACCCTGGGCAACATGGTTGCCAAGAGGGACATAGCGCAGCTCTGGGGCTCCCACAGACCGCCTGGACTTAGTGCCTGGAAAGATAACATGGATTGGTGTATGTTTCGGGAGAAGACGGTTTATGAGGCTCGGGTCGTCCTAGGAAATGGGTTTAGAATCTGGGCGCAATGGAACGAATACCGTGGTGACATTTGTACCCTGCCACTTGATTACACTGACACAATTCCCTCCTCCTCATAATTGACGTTCCCTTAATCAGCGTCCATTCTTAACTCTCCTTTCATTGTTTCTCTCCCCTAGTAGATCTACTTCCATTCTTATATACTGATTTCCCGCTTTTCCTCCCCTCCCGTGAACTTGCCATTGCTTTACCATGTATTTGTTTTTGTTGTTTGTTTGACTTCGACAAAATTACAAAATTGAACCTTCAGTATCCTTTATATGATGTTCTATGCCACTACACCATAATGGAGCGGTATAAGGCCCTTTCCGCAGTGTAATGTGGTGGATACTTTGCTTGCTTGTCATAGCGGCCGGCCCGAATGGGTTGTAGGCAGACGCTGTGTATTGTGCATTTGATAAATAAAGGTTTTCAAAAAAAAAAAAATATTTCAAAATGTTTAAAAATAATAAGTAATATATTTATAATGTAAAAATAAATGAAAAATTTACATATAGGGGTCGATTTCGATTTGGGAAAAACCGCTCCCAATAGCCGTTCGGAGTGTTTTTCCCGTACGAATCGTACCCTGCAACGTCCCCCTTACGTACAACGAAGTACGATTCGTACCAGGAGCTGGACTCCGTATGAATCGTACAGAGGCCGTACAAATCAAATCCCCGTACGAATCTCCCTCGGACGCGACATCTGTGCGGTTCGCAGCTGCTTTTTCTGACCCAGCAAGAACGATTCGTGTCGGGTACGCACCGTACGACCCTTTTCCTACGGGAGCTGAAAACAGCCGTAAAAGCAGAGTACGCCCCGAAACAAGTACGGAACTGCACCCCCGGGTACGGTGCGTGCACACCATGATTGCAGGGGTATGGTGCGTACCCCTGCAATCACGGGGTGTATGCACCGTGCCCCGCGATCTTGGGGAGTACGCACCGTACCCCATGTTTGCTGGGTGTACAGTGCGTACAACCTGCAATCGCGGGGTACGGTGCGTACACCCCAAGATCACAGGGGTACGCACCGTACCCCTGCGATCATGGGGTGTACGCACCGTATGGTGTGTAAGTGATTGGGTGCTTCTCCGTACGAATAGCCCTTACCTAGCGTGGACCGTACAAATCGCGTCCTCATACTCCGGTCCGGATCGTACTCGTCGGGTCGAACGGCATGTGAACGAGTTGTACGGTTCACTGCTTCAGCATTGCAATACGTAAGGATCGTGACGATTCGGACGGATTGACGGAATACGGATCGTACTACGCGACTCGGACGGACGGGTACAAATCGTACGGCGATGGCTCCAGATGAAAATCGTACGGACGTTTTTTTTCCCGAATCGGAATCGACCCCATAATATGTAATATATATACTTACTTATTAATATTTTGTAATAATTATTTTAATAACGTATAAATTGTTAAAACATATCTTATGAATTATAAATACATCTATACACATAAACAAGAATATAAATAATAATTCAATATATATAACACATTTAAAAAGAAAACATTTTTAATATTTTTTAAATGAATTATTTAGTACATTAACTTAATTATTACATAAAATATTAGATAGCAGAGGGAAAACAATTACTATTCCAACTCCAAACAGTACAACAGTAGTGAAAGTGTTGGATAGCGTAAGGATACAAATTACTATTTCAACTTCAAACAGTGGAACAGTAGGCTAAGTGTTGTATAGCGTAAGGGTTAAAATTACTATTCCCACTCCAGGGAGTGCAGCAGTAGGGAAAGTGTTGGATAGCGTAGGGGTAAAAATTACTATTCCCACTCCAGTGAGTGCAACAGTCGGGAAAGTGTTGGATAGCGTAGGGGTTAAAATTACAATTCCCACGCCAGTGAGTGCAAAGTAGGGAAAGTGTTGGAAAGCCTAAGGGTAAAAATTACTATTCCCACTCCAGTGAGTGCAACAGAAGGGAAAGTGTTGGATAGTGTAGGGGTTAAAATTACTATTCCCACTCCAGGGAGTGCATCATTAGGGAAAGTATTGGATAGCGTTCGGGTAAAAATTACTATTCCCACTCCAGTGAGTGCAACAGTAGCGAAAGTGTTGGATAGCGTAGAGGTAAAAATTACGATTCCCACTCCAGTGAGTGCAACAGTAAAGAAAGATAGAGTAGGAGTTAGAAGTGCTATTCCAACTCCAGTGAGTGTAATAATGTGGAAAATGTAGGACAGTGTAGGCGTTAAATTAACATACTTATTGATTAAAGCCTTTACTGCGGCCGTTTTTTCGGCGCAGTGCGGACGTTCTGAAAGGTGGGCGGGGCTACGACGGACAACGGTCGTTCGCAGCACTGGGGAGCATGGAGGGGGTTAAATAATTTGTGCAACAATAAATAATATATTAATAACTAATTAAAAAAATAAAATAAATACCAATAAAATTAAATTAATATTTACTTAAATAACATTAAATAACTTCCCACCCTATTCCCCCATAAATGCACAACCCGCTACACATAACAAATAACACAATTAATTTATTGAATAATAAATTAATAAAAATTAATTACCAATGAAAAATTAACAAACAAAAAATTTATAATCAATACCAATTTAGAAAAATTAATAATGACTAATTATAATTAATTACTTCCCACCCTATTCCCCTATAAGTCCACAACCCGCTACACATACAAAATACCACAATTATTTAAATATTAATTAATCAATTAATACAAATATATTCCCAATTAATACTACTTTTTACAATTAATTAATTAACAGTAACAATAAACAAAAAATAATAATACATTATTTATAATTAATATAATAATAAAAATAATCAATTAATGAACATTAAATGCCAAATAATAATTAATTAACAAAAAATTAATAATCAATAAAAATGAATAAAAAAATATTAATGAATGAATTATAATTAAATTACTTACCACCCTATTTCCCTATAAACCCACAACCCACTACACATAAAAAATAACATAAGTAATTATCAATTAATCAATTAATACAAAGTATTTAACAATAACAATAAGTAACACAGAATAATAAATTACTTATAATTAAAATACTGATAAATTAATCAATAATAAAAATTAATTACCAATTAATAATTAATTAACAATAAATTAATAATCAATAGCAATAAATAAAAACATATTAATTAATTAATTATAATTAAATTACTTCCCACCCTATTCGCCTAGAAACCTACAACCCGCTCTGATGCTGAAATGTTAAATTGACATTAAAAAACATTACTAATTTCTAAATATTTTATACATATATTTAAAAATAATAAAAATACATTACAAAAAATGGTAAACAAACATATAAAGTACATACAAAAATACATAACATAATATAAATATTGATATTATTAAACAACAATATTTAACGATATTACTTACTTCGATATTACTTACTTTGATATTACTTACTATGATATAAAGAAAACAATATGAGGTCGATATTCAGGTCACCGATATTCTTGACATCGACATTCTGTCCCTGCGATATTAAAAATCGATATCAGTGTAGGTCAAAATAAAAAAATCGACTGCGCACCATGAAAAGTACATGCCGGCATATTTAGTTCTGATTATCCAAACAGGTCAGATGAATCAATATTTTTATAGAGGTTCCGTAATGCCATTTCAATTTTGGCTGCGAGTGTGGATATCATTTTGTGGAACTATATATTGGGTTAGCTGCCACATTTCAAACACGCTCCAATATATAAAAGGGACTCTCTTCTCTGTGATTTCCACTCCTATCTGCGTACGATAAATAACAACATTTCCATCAGTGCCATATACACCAATTGCAGTAAGGGGCCCATTAGGATGGCAGGGCGGAACCTAGCAGTGCTGGGACCGGCCGCCAGTGGTGCAGCGGTCCCGCCCCGGCGATTAGGATGCCACCGGCATCATGGCGGTGGCATTCTCAATTCCCAGCATTGTGGCAGGCAGTGCTCACAGCACCACCCGCCACAATGCTGGGAATGCAGTGCGTGCATTGTCATGCACAAGGTGACAGGCACCGTGAAGTGCCTGCCACCATGTCCATGACAATGCAGTGGGGTACCATAAGTACCCCCATGGTACCCCCTATGTGTACCCCCCACCCCCGTATAGCCTGGGAGCCCGCAACGGGCCCCCAAAAGCAGAATCTGCATGCCTTTCCACGGAAAGGCATGTTTCCACCCCCATACTAATATGGATGCCGGTGTTTAGCAGACACTGTCACCATATTAAACCCTTTTCCACCTGGTCGACTTGTCGACCGGGCAGAAAAGCGGCAGACGGTCTTCCCGTCCGCCATGGTACCCCCGCCATACTAATATGGTGGGGGTAAATGGTTGGCATGCTGGGAAGGATGTAAGGCGGGTCGCCACCACCATGCGGGTGGTGGCTGTCTGCCCTACATCCTAATAATCCCCTAAATAACTGAGCTCTGATCTGCATTGTAGTGACAGGCAATCTACCATTTTTATCTGCGTTGGTTGCTATAATATTTATCTATGATGTCTTTTTTATCCATATAGCAGTACCACTTATTTGACCTCTCAAGCGAACTGACATAAGCATTTCCTAATTAACCCTCAATAGTTGGATGGCCTGATGAGGGATGTGGGTCTGTTGATGAACAATGACATCAGTTCATGAGTTCAGTAGTTATTGGAATGCAAGTGCTTGTTTCATTTTGTAACCAAAAGACAAGTTTATGTTTCAGTTTCCTATTAGAAACAGTGTAGCTCATCTCACATCAAGTTATACCTCGCTTCTTAAATCTATTCCAGTCTATAACAGCTGTAAATATTTTTTCCCTCTTTTTTCTCTGTTACGTGCCACCTTGTGGCCTTTATCGTCCCTTCCACCATTTCTACCAATCCATGGATCTCTGGGGAACCAGCTGATCATCTTATATATTGCACACCTGTGAGCTCCGCTGTCCTCATGACAGGAGTAAAATTAAGAACTAAGAAAAATATTAGTCATTTGACTTTGAGCTGTTGCGGGGATTCTGCAGATATACAGAACTATGCACAGGAAAAAAGGACCTCGTGTTTAGGGGCTAAACCTTCCTACCACCTTAGTACCCACAATCCCAAAACCGACTAGCTATAGTGTCTCATTCGTTCTCCTACATAATCATGAAGCTACAAATGATTAGACAACCCAGAACACAACACTCCTGACTCTCTCAGTAATCACAATAGCAAGACACACCCTTTCGCTCACTCACTCCTACTTGTCCACAATAAGAATGGTCAGAGTCGCTGTTACAGTTTAAAATGTTTATTTTAACTATCGTGCTCTACAATGCATATACGAGCCACTACCAGCAGTGAAATGCATAAACCTAAAACAGTTAGCATTGTTACAATTCCATAGATTATAAAGGGGGATGTCAATGTATGCAGACAGTGGGAAAAGGACTATGAGGCCTAACCATCCTCCCCTTGGTAAGATGAAGTTCATTATATAAAGGAAGATCTGTGGGCTTTGTCAGCAGACCCCATACCTTAGTGCCTAGATGGAAGTTTTACATTATAGGAACAACATAGCTCTTCTCTCTGGAAAGGTCCCTCTCCAAGTGTGTTTTTAGTACAACATGCCACCCTGGAATATCAAAGCACCAGTTGCCAGCAGCGCAGCTGTGTTAGCATGTTTTGTCTAGGTACTAGGGACTGACCAGAATGGAATAGCAAGGGGCATTGTTTATCGACCTTGCACATCGTGTTCAGACTAAACTCCAGGAACTAGCAGAGAATGCAGAAAAGCAGACAGTTCTCATGTGAAAGGCACAAACAGAGTCTTGCAAAATAAAATCATGTAGTGTGCTAAAGCAGCATCATGGCAGCATTGCTCATGCTAACTTAGCAATGTAGAAAATTACCCTAATGGCCAGATAACAGAGCAATTAGCAATTTATCCTCTTCCTGATTTGAAAATGTAAGTTTAGCAAGTGGAAAAAGGAGCAAAATATATACCTAAAGAATATATGGCTTTACAACGCATGCAATTACAACTCATGATTTTACAATGCAGCATTTTCATCGCAACTACCATTACATCGCATGATTTTTCAATGCATGCCATTACAACACATGTTTTTAAACTACCATTACAACACATTCCATTACAACGCATACCATTACAACGCTTAAAACTTTTACGGCAACAGTAGGGTGTTGCACTCATATACTTCACAATGCAAGCATGCATTCTGAGCGGAAAGCATGCTTGCAATGTGAAAAGCAGGGATGCAGTTCATCCCTGCACCCTGTGGCCGGCACCCCAAGGTGCCTGCCACCGGGTGCAGGGATCCAAATAGAGGCACCATAGGAGCCCCCAGGCTGCCATTCGGCAGCCTCGCACCCATGGGGGCCCTACTGGGGGCCCCCAAAGACAGTTTCGACTGCCTTTTCGTCCCGGATAAACCGGCACGAAAAGGCAGTGGAAAACTGCCATTGTACTCCCTCGGTCGCAAAAAGGTGGCCGGGGGAGTACTGAGGGTTTCCAGACGGCGGACAGTCTCCCTGAGCCTGTCGTCTGCAATCCGGAAATCCGAGTCGGATTCCTTTCCGACCGAGCCCACCAGAATGGCTTGGTCGGAAAGGAATCTGTGCGACACGTTCTGGTTCGGTCAGAAGAGCTCCGACCATCGTTCGGAGCCCTTCGACCGACATCAGAATCGGCCCCTAAGTTTTGGATAGTGTAGGGGTAAAAATTACTATTCCCACTCCAGTGAGTGCAACAGTAGGGAAAGTGTTGGATAGTGTAGGGGGAAAGATTACTATTCTCATGTACCCCAAAACCCATACCTACCCTAATTCAAAAAGAATCTCCATTACTTACCTTATAATGTTTTGTAATGGCATGAATTGTAATGGTATGCTTTTTAATGGCATGCGTTGTAGTGACATGTGTTGTGTTGGCATGCATTGTAATGGCATGCAATGTAAAGGCAGTTGCATTGTAACAGTTGTGCTGTAAAGGGGTCATTGTAAAGACTGCGTTGTAATATCCCTTTATCCGTTTGTTGAAGGCACAGTAGGAGGTAATCATACAGAGTACAGGGGGATGGAATTATAGGTTCTGGGTGCAGCTGCTAAGGAGGATGAGTTGAGGGTTTTTTGCTTCTTGGATTTGAATATTTGTAGAGTGACAGGCTGATTCATCAAGCTAAATTGCACTCGCAAAGGGCCAGATTCTGAGAATCTGGCCCTTTGCGAGTGCAATTTTTGCATTTGGGATTCATCATCCCAAATGCAAAATTCGCTATTTAAGAATTCGCACATTTGCGAGGAATAGCATTTAAGGAATCTCTATTTGAGATTCCTTAAATGCAATTCATGATCCATTTTAAAATTGCGAAATCGCAATTTTTGGCCGCTATTTACCGCGAGGTCAAACCTAGTGGTAAATAGCGTAAACTTAGAAAAATGCTTTTAAAAGCATTTTTCTAAGTTGCATGTTACACACACACATGTCCTTTGGACATGTGTGTGTGTAACATCTGTGTAAATTTACATTTCAGGGGTGTTACAGGGTGTCCTTTGGACACCCCTGCACCCTTGAAATCGCAATCTCATTTGCGATTAGCTAATTGCTAATCGCAAATAAGGAATGACTCCCCATTCATTCTTATGGGCCTTTAGGCCCATAGGAATGAATGGGGAGTCATTCCTTATTTGCGATTAGCAATTAGCTAATCGCAAATAAGGAACCTGTAGGAATCGCAAAAATATTGCGATTCCTACATGAATCTCGTTTTGCGAGTCTGGAATAGCGATTCCTTATTAATCGCTATTTTAGACTCGCAAAACTTCACAATGATGAATCGGGCTGTAAGTGTTTCTATATTCCTTGACTTTTTTTTCTAGAGCATTTACTTTCTGAGCAATATCATATGTTTAATTATAATGAACAGCATAAATGACATGCATTGTCTGTCCATTCGTAGCCCTTAGGAGATCTCAGCATGGAGTGATGTTATCTTTTTGTGTTCAAGGCATATGTTGCAGCCGTATTCGGTAGAGCTTTCTTGGATAGAAGGATTGATTTGGCAATATCTGTGATCATGGCAATTCCATAGTGCAGATGGGGAAGAACTAATATTGTTCTAGGATCCTCAAAAGTGAACTGTGTTCTTCTAGCTATTTTGCTGATGATATGGATTTGTTGTTAGTCTCTTTTGGCTCCTTCAAGATCATTAAAAATGAATTAGATTTTGATCTTAATGGTGTTCACTATTAATGCCAGTTCATCAAGCACATTTGCTGCAGTTTGTTAATTGTTAACTGATTTACTTCATTGATAGAGTTATTAGACGAGAGGGAGGTTAAAGAAGTTGCAAACTTTTTGCTTAGAGCTTTCTTATCAGTGTCCTGGATTAGCAAGCACTTTGTTTCACCTTAGAACAGTTTGGCGACTCACAAAGGAGATCTGTTGGTAGGCAGCCTAATTCATAGTTAGAGGTTCCTTAAAAATGTGATGCCATCTTTGTGCATATTGAGGTTGAAGTGTCACCTTTGTTATGGTTTAGGATAGCCAGAATGTAAATCAGATTGTTGTCCTGCAGAAAGAATGCCAGGAATGTTGTCACCGTGTTAAATTCATCACACCAGTGGATGTAGTATTCCAGATTGCTAGAGTGGATGCATTCTATGAGTGGTTCTAGAAAGATGCTATTCTCATTCTGACAATAGTGCATATGTTGCAGATCATGTTTGGATGAATTTCTGTTGCAAGGTATTCAAGGTGTTGAGAGGCGAGTCCCCGAACAATCTTACATTTTAGAGAGTCTCTGTGGATAAGAGCTACACCCCTCCTAATATGTTTTTTATACACTTCAAGGAGAGAATACTCTAGAGGTAAAAAGGGATTGATTAAATTTTGGGTGTGGCCATTAGGCTAGTATTGGAAATGGCCCTTTGTTACCCCAAACGTTGTGCCTTCTTCCTCCTCTGTTTTTGACTTTTGTTTTGCTGCCTTTAGGACTTGGGGATTTTTTGCTGCTGATCAGTGCTAAAGTGCATGTGCTCTGTGTCTAAAATGTAATGTCATTTGGTTTCTCCATGATTGGCATGTTCGATTTACTGAAAGTCTCTAGTACAGTGCACTAAATGTGCGTAGGGCCTGTAAATTAAATGCTACGAGTGGGCCTGCAGCACTGATTGTGCCATCCAAATGAGTAGCCCATTAAAACATGTTTCAGGCCTGCCACTGCAGAGCCTGTGTGTGGAGTTTTAACCAGCCACTTTGACCTGGCAAGTGCACCTACTTGCCAGGCACAAACCTTCCCTTTTTTGAGCTATACGTCACCCCTAAGGTAGGCCAAGGTAGCCCCATAGGTAGGGTGCAGTGTATTTAAAAGGTGGGACACACACTTTGGAGTTTACATACCCTGGTAGTGTAAAACTGCTAAATGTGTTTTTTTACTACATCAAGGCCTATCTCTCTCATAGGTTAACATTGGAGCTGCCTTGTAACCCTTTACAAGTGTAACTTCCATTTGGGAAAATATAGGAAGAATAGGTTTAGTGTCTCTGGACTCACAATTCAAAAATACATATTTTAGTGAAGTTGGTTTTTCAATTGCAAGTCTGAAAATGCCACTTTTAGAAAGTTAGCATTTTCTTACTTTAACTATTCTGTACTAAAGGGAGCTGAGGTGTGTCTTGCATATCCTGAGTGCCCATCACCAGGCTGATGGGTCTTCCTGAGCTAGAGTTAGAGGGAGGAGCTGACACTTGAACCTGCTGGCATTGCTGTGTTGGCCTGATGCATGCTGTTTCTTCGCTGGGTTTGAGAGGACTGGACTTGACTCTCTACATCTTGCATCTCTAAAGGTTCTCCAAGGGCTCGTTAGGCTGGTCTCCTGTTTCTAAAGTCTTAGGGATATCAAAAACTTCACCTGCATTTTGCTGCCAGCACCTGGGCTCCTCTGCTATGCCAAGTGGTGCCAAAGCCAGTCCTGGATCCTTGGAAGTGAGTTTTTGGTGGTGCAATCCAGGAAACCAATGCATCGACATCAAAGTGTCAATCGGAACCAGCACATTTCTCTGCAATATTGCTGCATCGTCGCTACCTGCACCAAAATAATGGACACCACTTGCCAACTGCGCAACACAACAACCCTCAACTTACAACACAGCCCGACTTGGCTGACGCAGCGCCTCCAAATCACCTCTGCAGTGTGAGTCTCGGACATCGCATCACCAACGTCTGTGATGCACTGTGCCCAACTCTGACGCATTCTCAGCCCTACTCTGCTTCGCTCCAATGCCTCTCCTACAGTCCAGCAGTTCAACATCGACACCTTGACCTGATGCATGGCGCTCTTGACATCGAAGATGCTTCCCGACTTCGGAACCAACACATTGCCTTCGACAGCAACGCATCCCCTTCCTTTTCCAATGCATTGTTCCCGAGCATTGACGCATTCAATATACTATCAGCAGATCTGCATGACTCCTGTATCCAGCCCGCGCTCCATTGCTGTCAGACTGAACTTTTGGATTTGCCCCGGTCAGGCGTGACCAGATAGCACCAGTTGGAGCTATTTTTTTTTTCTAGAGTTTTATATAGGATGAACTTAACCCAAAGGTATCAGAGCGCTTTGCATGAGCACCAGTTGCTTTACACAAAGAAAACATTCATTTTTTTGGCACAGGATATTAAGTGATTTGCCCACAATCACAGGTCACAGGATGTTGAGCGTCATTGCCGAGACTCAAACCCAGTTCTCCTTATTTGAGGTCCACCACCCAAGCCGTTAGACCACAACCTGTCCTCATTGACTTCTATTGACTTCTAGGAATTGCATTTTAATTTAATCTTGCAAAATTCATAAGTCAACTTGTGCTTGTTGGATTTTTGTCATTTTGGTCTTGTTTTACTCAGACAAATATTGGCTAGTTTTCTAAACTGGTGTACTGTACTTTTGTGGTGTTTTCACTGTGTTACTGTGTGTGTGTTCACAAGTACTTTACCCATTGCCTCTTTAGTTTAGCCTGACTGCTCTGTACCAAGCTACCAGAGGGCGAGGACAGGTAAACATTTAGTATGTATTTCACTTACCTGGACTAGGATTGTGGTTCCTGGTTGGACAGGGGGCATACTGCTGCCAACCAGAAACCCAATTTCTAACAGCTAGGTTTTCAAGAGCATTAATAAGTGAAGTTTATTGAGAATAAATGATTCCTGCATTCCAACTGTGTGTGCTTCAGCCAGTCTGCAGTTGTGCAGCATACATTTCAGAGTGCCATATGATGCATCTGTGGATTGGGTGTTACTTTGTATGAGATTAGTTTGATTCTTAAATTCATATTTGATGCACTTTGCTTTTTCTCTTATCCATACTAATGTGGGCATTTGGGATTCTACAGGATCTAATGTAATTTTCATAAGGTTACTATGGTTGATTTTCCTTTATTCTATTTCTTTCTACGATTGGGACTATTGTTTAAGATTGTGTTAATAAGACCCTCGCTTTTATTTCGCCCTTTTTTGCTGTTGATGGGCAGATTACTAACCAAACTAACGTTGTTAGAAAGAAGTCTGTGTAAGTCGTTTTTTTATAGTTGAACAATAGAGTCTCAAGCCATGAGAAGTTTTCAAGAAGCGTTTGCATGGACTGAGATTTTCTAAAATCTTTCTGGGTCTTGTAGGGTCTTTCCTGAAGGCTAAAGATGATTCCTTTAGTGTCCGCCTGATCTCTGCACCTAAATCATTAGCAGAGCAAATATTTTGAATATTCAGTTACAAAGGGGTTGCAGATTCTAGAACCCTAATAATTCTTATATTATTGATTTGGGAAAACATATCAGCCCCTTCACATGTTACTCAAGGACCTCCCGTTTCTTCATATCTGTAATCACTTTGGACTGATTCTGAACTTTCTCTTGGACTTCACCCACTCGCTCACCTTAATCCAGAACAAACCCACACCAACCATGTGCCTCACCGTGAGTATCTCCGAACCTCAGATACAGTAGAGAAAATAGAAAATGGAAAAGAACAGAATAACAGCACTTTCAGGAGAGGGGTATGTGTCTCAATCATTCTATAAACCCCTCATCCACTCCCCCTGTATTGTCTTCTTGGTGCTGTCCAGTGGTTAATTTGTAAAATAAATAGTGCGGGGGCTCTCCTGAGGAGACAGCGCTAACAGGAGAATTATGCTGGTGCAAACATCCTCCTGACTAAAGCCCTGGCACTTATTATTCTGGGGAGGACTTGGGCTTATGGCTAAAGCTTCCGATTTAGAAGCTGTGGAACCTGGTTCAAGTCTCAGCGTGGTTTAACATACTGTGATTTTGTGGAGAATCACGTGCCTTCCAAATGAGTGTGTCTTTAACTTTTGCTATAAGCACTAGTGCTGAGGATTGGGTGTTGGTGCTGAGCACCGGAAAGCCCCTGCTCAAATTAAGCCCTGGTGACTGTTGAGTCAGTCCCCAAACTTTTCAGAAGACCATTCATGGAGCTCCAAAGACAGGCAGCACGGCTACCTCCCTCTCTAATTTTGCATCGTTTTTTATTATTATTAAAATTAGTATTAGCCACGGAAGTAGTTTTTGCACTAGTACCACTGTTATCAGTCCAATTACAACTATCCTAACTAGCAATGTTATTTTTATCTTTGATTTTAACAGAAGATCTGGAGCTTTCACTTCCTCATGGGCATGTGTTCCACCCTCTGCTTTTTTTGGCACAGTGCGGAGCAGGGCTTTGGGATTCTGATGGCCAGTTGGTTCTGCGCGCTCTCAGGAGGCATCTCTGGGATGATAAACAGCCAATCCTGTTCATACTGAAATGAATTCAGCCAAAGCAGATGAAACAATTTCATAACAGGGAAGTCTGCATGAGATTTCTCTCTGGCAACCGGATATTAATGTATCTAATATATTGATGAAAATCATCAGAGCGTTGTGTGTCCTACATTAAAAACAAACACGTGTTATTAATACCAGTTCCACAGATCATCCAGTTACACGAAAGTCACAACGTGGAGAACAACGTTCTGAATTTGCAAGCTTGTCTTTAATCCATTAATCAGTCTTTATGTGAACCACTGAAGGTGGCAAGCCTTCGCCAAAATATGGCATTTAAGGGGTCAACAAGATTGTTTCGATCTGTAACACCAAGGTCATGATAGGACTGTTAATTAAGGTCCACGGAATGGTTCTGAGAGACGAGAAACTATTTGTACAATTTACAAAGATTTAAAATACTTATTACATCTTAAACTGTCAGACATATCCCTAGGAGACTTGATTCTAGAGCAGGGGTCTTCAAACTGGTGGGCGGACCCCCCTAAGGGGGCATCAAGTGATCCCAGTGAGGACACCAGGCTCTGTCCAAAAGAAGCATGCTGAAAGCAGTGCGTTGTTTTAAGCAGGAAATACACTATAATGGGCCACCACTAACATATTTTATCATTGTTAAACTAGCTGGGAGTATGTTTCAAAAAGAAAGAAGCTCCAAATATTCTTCAAAAAGCCCACCCCCATTTCTAATAGTCACACTGTGGATACTTTTACACATTAGTTAGGCCTGCCTGACCAGAATAGTATATTCAGCAATCATGTATTTGGTTGCATTTTTAAAACGGTAACAGAATTTATGGGCAATGTTTAAATATGTTTTGTGTTTAAATAAGTTGAGACATGTTTAAACATCGCCAGTGTTTGTTAGAAATGGGGGTCTCTAGTTGGCAATGGCTTGTACCGTTTTCCAAGTAGGGGCCCTTCTTCTTAGTCAGGGTAAAGGGGATACACTTCTAAAATAACTGCTGCTTACCCCCTTGGTAGTTTGGCACGAGCAGACAGGCATATCTCAGAGGCAGTGTGTAAAGCATTTGTGCACACATAAAGTAATACAGTGAAAACAATACAAATGGACACCAGATCAGTTTAGGAAAATAAGTAATCTTTATCTAAACCAAACAAGACCAAAACGACAAAAATCCACAATACAGTAATCAAAATATGACTTTTAAAAGTTAGAAACAATTCTGTCCATAGCAAACTATAGATACGATACTTTCGACACAAAGTACCTTGGATGCGTCAAAAGCAAGAACAGCCGCAAGGAATGTGATGCGTTAGTTCCTTAAGCGTAGTGAAGGTGATGCGTCGGTTCCTTACTGCCACACAGAGGAGGTGATGCGTTGGTTCCTTACTGAAGGGGAGCTGATGCGTCTGTTTCTTACTGTGCAGGGAGGTGATGTGTCGATTTCTTACTGCAGCCCGGTGTCCTTGTAGACTTGGTGCCCTGGTGCACTGCATGAGGATTGGGTATGCATCGGTTCTTGATGCGGCAATGGCGCTGCAGTGGTTTCTTCAGCAGCGGTCCCATGATGCATTGGTTCTTGCAGCCGCACAGCAGGGCCTGCATCGGAATCGGTGCAGTGATCTCAGACTCCGTAGATCGTGAACTCGATGCAGCGTGCTGCAATTTCTCCAGTCGTGGGCAGGCGATGCATTGGTTTCTTCAGCTGCACAATGACAATGCATGGAAATTTTTCACGCACTGCAGCAATGCGTCGGAAACAGGTGCGGATGCGTCGCCCTTCTCTTAGTTGCATTGTTTTTCCAGCTCCCAACAGCAGGAACAACCTCCAGAGGCCCAGGACAGCAGAAGGAACCTCTTGGCAGGTCAGAACTCCCAGCAAGGAAGTTCAGAGGAGCTGAGGGTGAATCTTTGTATTCCTGAGACTTCGAAAACAGGAGGCAAGCTCTACTTCAAGCCCTTTGAGATCTTCCTCAAGCAGCGGACACAACAAACAGCACAGACCTTGTCATTTCCTTGGCAGAAACAGCCAATGCAGGCCAATCCCAAACAGCACACAGCAAAGAGGTAGTACTTCTCCTTCAGTTTCTCGAGCTCTTCGCCTTGGAAAAGTTCAACTTCAATTCCAGAAGTAAACTAGAGTTCAGGGGTCTGGGACCCAAATTATAGTTAATTTATCTTTGTTCTCTGGTCTCAGGGAGGCTCTGTGCTTAGTCAAAATCAGTTCTGTCCTCTCTAGGGTAGCTTCCCAGCAGGAGGTGGAGACAGTATTGTCCAAAGCAGACCAGGCCCATTTAGGTGTAAACAAAATCACCTCTCCCTACTCTAAATGCAGCCCAGGTCTATTCAGCCCAGCTCTGACTCATTCAGGAAAGGCAGGACATATATCAAATCCCCCTGGCTGTCTGAGAGAATGCACATCTCCAGCCTCTGTCACTCCAAAGCCAGACAGTCAATACACAAATCTAGCAGGGGCAAACTGGATGACTAAGCAAGAAAATACCCACTTTCTAAAAGTGGTATTTTCGAGCCAGAATATAAAAATCATCCTTACTAAAATATGCATCTTTATATCCTGAGTTCTGGCATACTAAACTCCATCTTTCTACCCTGCCCAAATGAAAAGTTATATTTATAAGATGTTATAAATGATTTCCCATTCTATCCTATGGGACAGATAGCCTTTCAATAGTGAAAAACGAAATTGGAAGTACTTCCTTATCAGGATGTGCCACACACATCAGTACATGTCCTACCTTTCACATGCACTGCACCCTGCCCACAGGGGTACCTTGGCCATACCTTAGGGGTGACTCACATGTAATGTAAGGGAAGATTAGGGCCTGGCAAGTGGGTGTACTTTTGTAAGGCTGCTTGTATGGGTGGAACAATCAGTGCTGCAGGCTCACTAGCAGCATTTGACTTACAGGTCCTGGGCACACACAGTGCACTGTACTAGGGACTTAGTAGTAAGTGTAGCAATCCAATCTTGGAAATACCAATCCATAGTCATAATGTACAGTGAGAGTATATGCACTTTAGCACTGATCAGCAGTGGTAAAGTGCTCAGAGTCATAAAACCAACACAAACAGGGTCAAAAACAGGAGGCCAAAAAGCAAAAAGTCTGGGGTAAACCTGTTGGAGAATCCAGGTCTAACCCAACCGCCTTACAGCCTAAAGCTAGGATAGACTAATCAATCCCTTGATGGACTTCCCTGCTTGGGGCAAAAGAACCTAGACCTGGCCCACACAGCGGGGGCACGTTCTGGTTCTATGCTGTGCTGAACCCGCTTGGATCCCTCTGTCCATACTTTCAGGGCCCACTAAGCAAACCCATGGGGAACCCTCCTTCTCACCTGGGGACCCCACCTGTCCAGAACCTAACCAGGTGTGTCCCAGCAGGTAGACAGTATCCATATGGCCAACGCAGTGTTGTGGCCCAGTCCACCCTAGGGGTGTGACGCCTGTCCCCCCCCCACCCCTCCAGGGCAACTCTATCCCCCAGGACAGGAAGCCACAGTGGCCAGTGACAGTTGTCAGTGATGGGACCCGGGCCTTATGCCTCACAGGGCTCTCGAACCTCTATGGTGTCAGAGAGTGGGGGCAGTAGCCCCAGGTGCCTGGCAGTCTTTGTCCACTCTCCCTCCTATCAGTTCGTGGATGACATCCTGACACTGACCCACTAGCCTAGACCCTGAGACTGGACAGGGGACTGGTGTGGTGTGGGCTCTCTCACACCCGGTCATCCTCCTTGGGGCTCTGCACCCTCCCACCTGGAGCGGTACCCCCTTTCAGAATTGTCAGGGCACCTGTGGCAGGTGTCCTGCACAATTTACCCACCAGTTCAGAGGTTTTATTCTGCAACTGGGATCCCAACCTAGGGTCTGCACCCTAAGACTAGGCAGGGCTCAGTGGTGGGACTGACCTCTCCCTCCCCTATTGTGGGCCTGCACCCTCCCACATGAAACAGTGCCCCCAGGAGATAGACTGGTTGGGGCACTGTGAGCAGATGCCCCTTCCTCCAGGTCAGGGGGGTCACTTTGAACCAACACTCCAACCCATAGTCTGTACTCTTAGGCTGGACCTGTGCCTGGCAACCCAGGACTTCTGGGGGAGTACACCAACCCCCCAAGGGAAACACACCCTTCTGGAGTTGTGCAAGAGTCTGCCTGGCTGAGGTCTCCAGCCTCCTGTCCACCTGACAGAGCATGAAGACCCCCCAGGCCAGAAGTGGCCTCACCAGGGTCAGTCCTGGGGTGCTCTGACCTCAGAGCGGGCAACTCCTGACTTCTACTGGGGACCGCATCCCCCCTCGCCCTTTTCACTGCATTCTCCCAACTGGAGTGGTGTGGCAGACACTAGAGCTTGTGGAATGCTGGCTACAGCAGTCTCCCCAGATCAGCTGACACCTTGGGATCCCCTTCAGGGGATAGCCTCCTGGTACAGACCAGCCCCCCCTGCTGGTGTTCCTCATGGAACTAACCAGGCCTTGAGACTGGGTTTCGGGCACCACTGGACACATCCCACTCTCACTCCTTCTCCTCCGAGACAGGACATGAGACCCTACAACCCTCCCATTACTCTGGGACCTATCTGGGCCACCACAACCTTCCCCTACCTCACTTGGTTGGGGAAAACCTGAGCCACCCCCTTCAAGATCACCCCCAGATGCTTTTTCAGGCCCTCTGGAATCCTCCAGAAGGTCTGCCTCCCTGTGATATCCCTGTGGTCAGAGAGCACACATTCCACCAGTTGTTGGCATTGCTCTGGAAAACTGGGACTTAAAATATTCTGTCCAACAATTGAATCACACAGCCCCACACAGGTGTTAACCAAGCTACCCTTTGCCTCACCACCCAGTGCCTCGCACAAGTATCACAAATCACTCTCCTGAGATTGGCAAGACAGTGTCTGATTGTCTCTGTCACTCTTTTTGGCCGTCTCCACACTCACAGACAAGGACTTGTACCATGGGGGAAACCCTCTCCCTGCACCTATCATCTAGAGTCAGTAGAGTGTCCCTCCCACCACTAGGAATATGATCCCCTGTGTCAGTTCCCCAATCCACTTCCGGGACACTGCACGCCACTGGAGCTACTTCATGAACCTGAACCCACTAGTGTGTGTCAACCCCGCTCCTTCAAGTCAGGTGCCACATCTCTGGGTGTGTATACCTCTCCCTCAGCACTAGATTACACCATTTTGCTGCAACCATCTGAGCTGAACTCCACCTCCAACCCAGCCAAGCTCACTTCCTGAGCAACACATATTTCTTTTTCTTGGATTAAGGCCCTCTTGGTCTAAGCCCTGACGAGCTCTTCATCAAGCTCTCTCAGCCTCTGCTCAAAAGCAAGAAGCCATTCATCATTCTCTGTTTCTTCCTCACTTTCAGAGAAGTCCTCCTTCTCAAACTCATCTGGTAGTGTTAGTCTCCAGTGGGGTAGCTCATAACGAAATAGGGCTGTCTCTAGATCCTCACTGGAACTTCTCTTCACAGGCAGACCCTTTCCTTGCAGAACACACTTAGAACCCCCATCATATAGATGAACATGTGCCAGAAGTCTAGTTCCATTTTGTAAAGACTTCACAGGTGCTACTACTAACCAGAGTCTCAATATCAAAAATACTCCCAGAAGGACACCAGAAAATAGAAAAAGACAGTATGTGGTTGCATAATGGTCTGCACTATATTAGTAGTGTACACCAATCACTGTATGTAAGGCACAAATGCAAGTCCAGATCCTCACCGCTGACCACCAATGTTAGAAATGGGGGTCTCTAGTTGGCAATGGTTTGCACCATTGTCCAAATAGGGATCCTTCTTCCTAGTCAGGGTAAGGGGGATACACTTCTAAGATAACCCCTGCTCACCCTTTTGGTAGCCTGGCACGATCAGACAGGCTTATCTCAGAGGCAGTATGTAAAGCATTTGTGCACACATACAGAAATACTGTAAAAACACTGCAAATGGACACCACATAAAAAAAGCTCCTTTTTCTTTGTTTACAAAGGCAGTGTATATACATGAGGTGCACTCTAGTTTTGTTTAGGCTGAGGGATAACCTCATTTGTTTTTGTTTTCATGTTCCGGGAGAACATATCACCATCTTCCTATATGTAAAAAGGATCTTTCCTCCTCTCCTGTCACAGGGCCTCCCATACCGTTGTTTGAAAATACTGGAAGCTAACCTAATGACACTGAAAAATTATAGAATATGTTGTGGTAATCATCATACATGGATACCAACATTATGATATCCTCCCTTCAGATTCCACTAAAGCTGACCCTGCAGCCAGACAATCTTTATGTTAATCTTGTATTCTCACAATACTTTATGCACTGCAGGTATGAAACAACATTGCGTCTATATTCCTGTCTCCTAATTTCCATGCTGTCCCTTCACTCTATTATATATGAATCACTACTGATCTTTCAAATGATTGCTGTTATCTGCTCCGCACCAATAATCCTTCAGTTTGCCCCTGGGATAGCTGCATACCGCTTTGAAGCTGAGAGTAGGATTAGCCACTGGAAGAACAACTCACAGACCACAGGTCAGGAACTATTATAATATGCCTTACACATGACCACACTCTATGCATAACCTACAGGGGTACTATTGCAAAGAGTCACATTCCCTCCACCTAGCCCACACACAACCTCTTTTCTGCCAACCCTATAGGTAGTGCTAAATAATCAAATCAAAATCCAGTACACTATCACCATTAGAAAAAAACTATAATGTGACCTTTAAGAAATGTAATACATAAAAAACTTTATTTTCTGAGAATAATTTATGTTTAATATACAATACTTTCAAGGATACAAGCCTTTTTTATAAATATGATTAATCCCTCAAAGACATCTATTTAAATTATTCCCAATTGATTATTTTTGTAAAAATATTTCACCTAAACTCTCATTCCATGCTTCCACATCCATACTATTTTTTTCTTAAATTAAAAAGGTTTCTGGTGACAAAGACCTGAGATCAATGAAAAGTTACATTTCTTTACAATTTGTCCATCATTATCCTGTGAATCAACATAAAATATTGTAGTTAGGTCCTCAACCTTTAATCCCCAGTTGCTAGGTGTCTGTTACTCTTATCGTAAGTATCAAATACCAGCTCTGGATCCCCTTAAATTGGACCTAATATAACTCCAGAAGAAACAGAGATGTGGTCATGACTGCATCATGACCTCTTTCAATCCCTTTGTTAAACATTAATGGACTGATTCACTGTATTGAGAGGAAGACTTTGAACTACCATGCCTCTAATCCCCTGGCCATTGCCCTTCTTCGGAATACTTACCTGTCACTGCCAGTGTTGAGAAAAATAAAAATAAATATTGAGATGGTAAGTTAATCAGTAGTTACCATCGATGTTCAACAAGCACCCTCATAGGGTTCCAGAAGATGTCGTGTCACCATCCTGTTATACAAGTTATTGTTCCTGGGGCTTTAGAGACCTAGAAAGATGTCAGTGGCTACTACGTATTTGGTAACATTGAAATGAAAGGAGTTCAACTTGTCGTAATCTCTAGGCATGCCACTATTCCTGAAAAGTCTGACTTTTTTGCTACTCAATCTAAATTACTTACAGAATTTGATTGAACCTGCACCATCATTACAAATGACTGGATATTGATGTTTGACACAATTGTTGGCAGATCCTTAAAGCGGGACTTGATGAACAAGCTTCACAGGGTAATGGTCGGAAACTTAATAATTAACTACTCGGTGTTTAATCCTTGGCACAGAGAATGTTTTTTTCCTTATTCATGCGATCTGCTCAAGAAATGACTATTTTCTCTCCTCTCATTTTCTGTTTCCAAATGTTTAGAATAAGACATTATTGGATCACAATGCAGTCTAGCTCCAATGAGACTTGGCAAAAAGGAATTACAGACCCCTGGGTAGTTTCTTAGTTTTAGGTGGAGAGCAACTCCTTTACATGAAGCATTATACAACACATCTGACACTCAATCATCCTGTCAATATCATGACCAATGCCACTGTATTTAGGCACCCTGGTATCTGGCTACATCTACAAGGCTGACAACTCTACTAAGGAGGTGTTCAAAGTGGTCAACTCCTTTTGCAAACCCTGAGCTGTAGAGATCACTGTACAACCTTCACTCTCTCTGTGCAAAAGTATCTCCGTCTTCTTTGACAATAAAATTCAGGAAGTGTACAAATTATTCTCAGTTCCGTTGGAGATGAAGAAATGTGACAATAAGGAAGCACGAGTTACCGAGCTGTCTCTTACGGAGTTTACCACTATCTCCCAACAGGACGCCCTGGCAGAAATTTTGAGATGCAAGTCGAGGGCTCCTGATGATCCGTACCCCCCAAACTTTGGAATGTGTTGGCTCACTCCATGTTGCACACACTGGCGCACATCTGGAACTCTTCCTGTGAATCCAGCACCTTTCCAGATATCTGGAAACATGCTACTCTTCTCCCGCTTAGGAAAAAACCTAATGGGGACCCTGGGGATCCGACCAATTACAGGCCTATCTCTTTGCTGCCAGAACCTGCCAAGATGTTAGACAAATTGGTGCAGCGGCAACTGTCCAGCTTTATCGAGAAGGAGGGCATTTTACACAATACCCAATCTGGCTTCAGGTCGGTATTTAGTACAGAGACAGCCCTCCTGGAGGTGACTGAGATAGTTAGACAGGTGTCAGATTCAGGGGCATCTGTGATGTTGGTGCTCCTGGATCTGTCTGGGGCATTTGACACCATCGATCACACCTTGCTGTCTAAGAGACTGCAGGAAATGTGCATTGGAGGCACGGTTCTGGCCTGGTTGAAATCCTACCTGGATAATTGCACACAGAAGGTTGTGTTCCAACCATTTCTGACTAAGCCAAAACAGCTTTGGTGTGAAGTCCCCCAGGGGTCCCCCTCTCCTATTTAATCTGTGGCTGGCTCCATTGTTCACCCTGATAGCCAACGAGGGGTAAAAGCGATCTCCTATGAGGATGACACCCAGTTGGTCTTCACTTTTAAAGAGCAGACAGAGGTCACCTTTGAGAGTTTCAAGGGGTGCTTGAAAGACATTGCGTTGGGGATGAACAACAATAAACTTAAGCTCAACGCAGGAAAGAAAGTGGTGCTGTTCTTCGGGAAAGAGCCACCCTGAGCACCGGATCTCTGGTGGCCTATAGAAATGGGTCCCTACCCTACCAAGCAGGCTGTATAAAAAATGTATATATGTGTATGTTACCTACTGGCGGTCGCCAGTAGGTAGTTATAGTTAGGACCTTGTTTCTATTCGAAAAGCATTTTTTCTTTTGCCAAGGACTTTGGTGCCGGTAGACGAATCTTTGCGAAATTTTCCAAACTAGTGGGGCGCTCTGGTAAGCTTCTGTCTTGAAAGTTTTGGGGTGAATCGTCACGTGAGGGCCGAGAAAAAATTGGGGTCCTAAAACACATTTTCCCCATGTTATTTTCCATAGGAAACTTTAGACAAAGCTACAGCTCGAACTGCTGAATGGAATTACACCACATTTGGCAAAAAGTTAGCCCTGGGTTCAGAAAGAGCCCCTATCGTTAAATGGTGTAAATACATTCAGTAGTTCCTGAGAAATTAGAAAAATAAAAAGTTTTGATATCTATGGGCGCGGTGGGTTCCCGAACCCTCCTGAGTATGAGCTCGGGAGCAAACCAGGAAGCGTTGGCACCGAGTCACAAGAAAACAGTGAAAAAAACGATGAAAAACAAGAAAAGGTAGAAAGGGTAGAAATTAAAAAATATATAATTTTGGTCGGAATTCGCGTTGGGGTCGCAAATCCAGCCGAAATATATTAAAAAAATTAAGCGGGGGCTCCTGCGCTTCTTTTTAATGAGGCCTCCGGGTGGGCCAGGTCCCGGGAGCATTGCCAAAAACTAATAGCGGGGGCCCTGGGGGGCCCCCATAGCCCCAGGGACCGCCACCTCCCCAGGCTATGCTCATTATGTGCGGGGGCACGTTGACTCCCCGTAGCCCCTGGGATCACCAACTCCCCAGGGCTTTTTTTCAACAAATAATGTGTGGGGGTCCAACCTCCCACGCTGCCCCGGGGACCACTACCTCCCTGGGGCTTTATTAAATAATGGGGCCCCCCTAAACCCCGGGGACCACCACCTCCTCGGGACTGTGATAATTAATGAGTGTGGGCGCTCAAGTCCCCATACACTGCCCCGGGGAATTTCTTTTAAAATGCGGGGGTCCATTACGGACCCCCGGACCACCGGGGACCACCACCTCCCCGGGGCTTTGCAAACGTTGGGAGGGGGGCCACAGGTACAGCCTTCTTCAACCCCTGATGGCCCTGAGGAATGCCAGGGTTGACTCTTGCATTGTCCCAGGGTGCCCAGCCCCGGGACACTTCTTTTGCAATGACAGGGCGGGAGCCGTGCAAATCCCGCCCTGTCATTGCAAACGCTGCTTTGCTTCATTTAAGCAAGAGCAGAGAAACCTGCTCTCGCTTCAATTAAGCAAAGCAGGATTGCTTTTCCATAAGATGAGCTGCATGTCAGCAGCTCCCCTTGTGGAAAAGCAATGCCGGCTCTCGCAGGAGGCGGGGAGCCGGCAGGGACCCTGGGGGCATTGGAGCTCCGCCCCATGGTCCCCAACTGAAAGGGTCGGCCCCGGAGGATAGGGTCCCCAGGGCCAGAAGTGGCCCACGAGTGGGGCAAAGCGGGCCCCCTCCCTGAATAAAATAAAAAATATTAAAAAGAAAAAGAGGCACAGCCCCGGGGGATGGGTTCCCCTGGGCTAACAGATGCCTCAGGAGGGGGCCACGCAGCCCCGCCCTTAAAAAAGATATTTTTTTAAATACATAAATATATGGCCATGCCCTGGGGAATGGGGTCCCCGGGCTCAAATTACCCTCGGAAGGGGGGCCATATGTGCAAACACCTGACTACTCTCTAGCTTTAAACCGGGTTTTCAGACACTTCAGTTCTTTAATTGTCTCCTCTTTGGAACTGCAGCTCCTTATCGTTCGCAAGCACTCCCCGTATGGGATTCTTTTGATCAAATTTCTAGGATGGAAACTTGTTGCAGGCAAAAGCGTATTCACAGCTGTTTGTTTCCTCAAGCTTCCCATCTTTTATGTTTTGTTTAAGCATGGGTGTAAAATCCGTTCCGTTCGCGGAATTTGGGGATTTTCTGCAATTTCGCGGTCCGCAAATCTCGCGAAATTGCTGAAAAATCCGCAAAATCGCATGCGGGACGGATTTTCAAAAACTGAAGTACATGAAGCACTTACAGGGTTACAGCAGGTGCCCAAGTTGAAGCTAATTTCTTTGCAACCATTTACAAAATGGTTACAAAGAAATTAACTTCAACTTGGGCACCTGCTGTAACCCTGTAAGTGCTTCCTGAATTCCTGAGCGGCGCCTCCAGAGTTGTTGCCTACTTGCAACTTTTCTCTGACCCTGCTCTGATCCTCGAAGCAGGGTCAGAGAATAGTTACAAATATGGCACAATGCTCCAGGCTGTCACAAAAATTAAAGCACAACAGGAAGCACTTACAGATAAGGAAGCAGGTGGCGGACTTGAAGCTCAAATTCAGTAACACATTAACCAGCCCCCGGTTGAGGCTGGGCAGGTGTGCTTTCCCCCCATAATCTACAGTGGTGAACCAGAGGGTGCTGTGATGAACCAGAAGGTGCAGTTGTGAACCAGAGGGTGCTGTGATGAACCAGAGGGTGGCAGTGGTGAACCAGAGGGTGGCAGTGGTTACCCAGAGGGTGGCTGTGATGAAACAGAGGGTGGCAGTGATGAACCAGAGGGTGGCAGTGATGAACCAGAGGTTGGCAGTGGTGAACAAGAGGGTGGCAGTGATGAACCAGAGGGTGGCAGTGGTGGACCAGAGGGTGTCAGGGGTGAACCAGAGGGTGTCAGTGGTGAACCAGAAGGTGGCAGTGGTGAACCAGAGGGTGCTGTGATGAACCTGAGGGTGGCAGTGATGAACCAGAGGGTGGCAGTGGTGAACTAGAGGGCGGCAGTGGTGAACCAGAGGGTGGCAGTGGTGAACCAGAGGGTGGCTGTGATGAACCAGAGGGTGGCAGTGATGAACCAGAGGGTGACAGTGATGAACTAGAGGGTGGCAGTGGTGAACCAGAGGGTGCTGTGATCAACCAGAGAGTGGCAGTGGTGAATCAAAGGGTGGCAGTGATGAACCAGAGGGTGGCAGTGATGAACCAGAGGGTGACAGTGATGAACTAGAGAGTGGCAGTGATGAACCAGAGGGTGGTAGTGGTGAACCACAGGGTGGCAGTGATGAACCAGAGGGTAACAGTAATGAACCAGAGGGTGGCAATGGTGAACCAGAGGGTGCTGTGATCAACATGGGGTGGCAGTGGTGAACCAGAGGGTGGCAGTGATGAACCAGAGGGTGGCAGTGATGAACCAGAGGGTGCCAGTGGTGAACCAGAGGGTGTCAGTGATGAACCAAAGGGTGGCAGTGATGAACCAGAGGGTGGCAGTGGTGGACCATAAAGTGGCAGCGGTGAACCAGAGGGTGGCAGTGGTGAACCAGAGGGTGCTGTGATAAACCAGAGGATGGCAGTGATGCACCAGAGGGTGAACGATGAACCAGAGGGTGGCAGTGGTGAACCAGAGGGTGGCAGTGATGAACCAGAGGGTGGCAGTGGTGAACCAGAGGGTGACAGTGATGAACTTGAGGGTGGCAGTGGTGAACCAGAGGGTGGCAGTGATGAACCAGAGGGTGACAGTGATGAACCAGAGGGTGGCAGTGGTGAAACAGAGGGTGCTGTGATGAACCAGAGGGTGGTAGTGGTGAACCAGAGGGTGGCAGTGGTGAACCAGAGATTGGCAGTGATGAACCAGAGATTGGCAGTGATGAACCAGAGGGTGGAAGGGGTGAACCAGAGGGTGCTGTGATGAACCAGAGGGTGGCAGTGGTGAACCAGAGGGTGGCAGTGTTGAGCCAGAGGGTGACAGTGATGATCCAGAGGGTGGCAGTGATGAACTAGAGGGTGGCAGTGATGAACCAGAGGGTGGTAGTGGTTAACCAGAGGGTGGCAGTGATAAACCAGAGGGTGACAGTAATGAACCAGAGGGTGGCAGAGGTGAACCAGGGGGTGGCAGTGGTGAACCAGAGGGTGCTGTAATCAACCAGAGGGTGGCAGTGGTGAACCAGAGGGTGGCAGTAATGAACCAGAGGGTGGCAGTGATGAACCAGAGGGTGGCAGTGGTGAACCAGAGGGTGTCATTGATGAACCAGAGGGTGGCAGTGATGAACCAGGGGGTGGCAGTGGTGGACCAGAAAGTGTCAGTGGTGAACCAGGGGGTGGCAGTGGTGAACCAGAGTGTGCTGTGATAAACCAGAGGGTGGCAGTGATGAACTAGAGGGTGGAAGTGATGAAGCAGAGGGTGGTAGTGGTGAACCAGAGGGTGACAGTGATAAACCAGAGGGTGACAGTAATGAACCAGAGGGTGGCAGTGGTGAACCAGAGGGTACTGTATTCAACCAGAGGGTGTCAGGGGTGAACCAGAGGGTGTCAGTGGTGAACCAGAAGGTGGCAGTGTTGAACAAGAGGATGCTGTGATGAACCAGAGGGTGGCAGTGATGAACCAGAGGGTGGCAGTGATGAACCAGAGGGTGGTAGTGGTGAACTAGAGGGTGGCAGTGATGAACCAGAGGGTGGTAGTGGTGAACCAGAGGGTGGCAGTGATGAACCAGAGGGTGACAGTAATGAACTAGAGGGTGGTAGTGGTGAACCAGAGGGTGCTGTGATCAGCCAGAGGGTGGCAGTGGTGAACCAGCGGGTGGCAGTGATGAACCAGAGGGTGGCAGTGGTGAACCAGAGGGTGTCAGTGATGAACCAGAGGATGGCAGTGATGAACCAGAGGGTGGCAGTGGAGGACCAGAAAGTGTCAGTGGTGAACCAGAGGGTGCTGTGATAAACCAGAGGATGGCAGTGATGCACCAGAGGGTGAAAGATGAACCAGAGGGTGGCAATGGTGAACCAGAGGGTGGCAGTGATGAACCTGAGGGTGGCAGTGGTGAACCAGAGACTGACAGTGATGAACCCGAGGGTGGCAGTGGTGAACCAGAGGGTGGCAGTGATGAACCAGAGGGTGGTAGTGGTGAACCAGAGGGTGGCAGTGGTGAACCAGAGATTGGCAGTGATGAACCAGAGGGTGGCAGTGGTGGACCAGAGGGTGTCAGGGGTGAACCAGAGGGTGTCAGTGGTGAACCAGAAGGTGGCAGTGGTGAACCAGAGGGTGCTGTGATGAACCTGAGGGTGGCAGTGATGAACCAGAGGGTGGCAGTGGTGAACTAGAGGGTGGCAGTCGTGAACCAGAGGGTGCTGTGATCAACCAGGGGTGGCAGTGGTGAACCAGAGGGTGGCAGTGATGAACCAGAGGGTGGCAGTGATGAACCAGAGGGTGGCAGTGGTGAACCAGAGGGTGGCAGTGATGAACCAGAGGGTGGCAGTGGTGAACCAGAGGGTGGCAGTGGAGGACCAGAAAGTGTCAGTGGTGAACCAGAGGGTGGCAGTGGTGAACCAGAGGGTGTCAGTGATGAACCAAAGGGTGGCAGTGATGAACCAGAGGGTGGCAGTGGTGGACCAGAAAGTGTCAGTGGTGAACCAGAGGGTGGCAGTGGTGAACCAGAGTGTGCTGTGATAAACCAGAGGGTGGCAGTGATGAACTAGAGTGTGGCAGTGATGAAGCAGAGGGTGGTAGTGGTGAAAAGAGGGTGGCAGTGATGAAACAGAGGGTGACAGTAATGAACCAGAGGGTGGCAGTGGTGAACCAGAGGGTGCTGTAATCAACCAGAGGGTGTCAGGGGTGTAACAGAGGGTGTCAGTGGTGAACCAGAAGGTTGCAGTGGTGAACCAGAGGATGCTGTGATGAACCAGAGGGTGGCAGTGATGAACCAGAGGGAGGCAGTGGTGAACCAGAGGGTGGCAGTGGTGAACCAGAGGGTGGCAGTGGTGAACCAGAGGGTGGCTGTGATGAACCAGAGGGTGGCAGTGATGAACCAGAGGGTGACAGTGATGAACTAGAGGGTGGCAGTGATGAACCAGAGGGTGGTAGTGGTGAACCAGAGGGTGGCAGTGATGAACCAGAGGGTGACAGTAATGAACCAGAGGGTGGCAGTGGTGAACCGGAGGGTGCTGTGATCAACCAGAGGGTGGCAGTGGTGAACCAGAGGGTGGCAGTGATGAACCAGAGGGTGGCAGTGGTGAACCAGAGGGTGGCAGTGGAGGACCAGAAAGTGTCAGTGGTGAACCAGAGGGTGGCAGTGGTGAACCAGAGGGTGCTGTGATACACCAGAGGATGGCAGTGATGCACCAGGGGGTGAAAGATGAACCGGAGGGTGGCAATGGTAAACCGGAGGGTGGCAGTGATGAACCAGAGGGTGGCAGTGGTGAACCAGAGGGTGAAAGTGATGAGCCCGAGGGTGGCAGTGGTGAACCAGAGAGTGACAGTGATGAACCAGAGGGTGGCAGTGGTGAAACAGAGGCTGCTGTGATGAATCAGAGGGTGGTAGTGGTGAACCAGAGGGTAGAGGTATTGAACCAGAGATTGGCAGTAATGAACCAGAGGGTGGCAGGGGTGAACCAGAGGGTGGCAGGGGTGAACCAGAGGGTGGCAGGGGTGACCCAGAGGGTACTGTGAAGAACCAGAGGGTGGCAGTGGTGAACCAGAGGGTGGCAGTGGTGAACCAGAGGGTGGCAGTGATGAACCAGACGGTGACAGTAATGAACCAGAGGGTGGCAGTGGTGAACCAGAGGGTGCTGTAATCAACCAGAGGGTGGCAGTGGTGAATCAGAGGGTGGCAGTGATGAACCAGAGGGTAGCAGTGGTGAACCAGAGGGTGACAGTGATGAACCCAAGGGTGGCAGTGGTGAACCAGAGGGTGGCAGTGATGAACCAGAGAGTGACAGTGATGAACCAGAGGGTGGCAGTGGTGAAACATTGGGTGCTGTGATGAACCAGAGGGTGGTAGTGGTGAACCAGAGGGTAGAAGTTTTGAAGCAGAGATTGGCAGTGATGAACCAGAAGGTGGCAGGGGTGAACCAGAGGGTGGCAGGGGTGAACCAGAGGGTGGCAGGGGTGAACCAGAGGGTGCTGTCATGAACCAGAGGGTGGCAGTGGTGAACCAGTGGGTGGCAGTGATGAACCAGAGGGTGACAGTGATGAACCCAAGGGTGGCAGTGGTGAACCAGAGGGTGGCAGTGATGAACCAGAGAGTGACAGTGATGAACCAGAGGGTGGCAGTGGTGAACCAGAGGGTGAAAGTGATGAACCCGAGGGTGGCAGTGGTGAACCAGAGAGTGACAGTGATGAACCAGAGGGTGGCAGTGGTGAAACAGAGGCTGCTGTGATGAATCAGAGGGTGGTAGTGGTGAACCAGAGGGTAGAGGTATTGAACCAGAGATTGGCAGTAATGATCCAGAGGGTGGCAGTGATGAACCAGAGTGTGGCAGTGATGAACCAGAGGGTGGTAGTGGTGAACCAGAGGGTGGCAGTGATGAACCAGAGGGTGACAGTGATGATCCAGAGGGTGGCAGTGGTGAACCAGAGGGTGGCAGTGATGAACCAGACGGTGACAGTAATGAACCAGAGGGTGGCAGTGGTGAACCAGAGGGTGCTGTAATCAACCAGAGGGTGGCAGTGGTGAATCAGAGGGTGGCAGTGATGAACCAGAGGGTGGCAGTGATGAACCAGAGGGTGGCTGTGGTGAACCAGAGGGTGTCATTGATGAACCAGAGGGTGGCAGTGATGAACCAGAGGGTGGCAGTGGTGGACCAGAAAGTGTCAGTGGTGAACCAGAGGGTAGCAGTGGTGAACCAGAGGGTGCTGTGATGAACCAGAGGGTGGCAGTGATGCACCAGAGGGTGAAAGATGAACCAGAGGGTGGCAGTGGTGAACCAGAGGGTGGCAGTGATGAACCAGAGGGTAGCAGTGGTGAACCAGAGGGTGACAGTGATGAACCCGAGGGTGGCAGTGGTGAACCAGAGGGTGGCAGTGATGAACCAGAGGGTGACAGTGATGAACCAGAGGGTGGCAGTGGTGAAACAGAGGGTGCTGTGATGAAACAGAGGGTGGTAGTGGTGAACCAGAGGGTGGCAGTGGTGAACCAGAGATTGGCAGTGATGAACCAGAGGGTGGCAGGGGTGAACCAGAGGGTGGCAGGGGTGAACTAGAGGGTGCTGTGATGAACCAGAGGGTGGCAGTGGTGAACCAGAGGGTGGCAGTGATGAACCAGAGGGTGACAGTGATGATCGAGAGGGTGGCAGTGGTGAACCAGAGGGTGGCAGTAAAGAACTAGAGGGTGGCCGTGATGAACCAGAGGGTGGCAGTGGTGGACCAGAGGGTGTCAGGGGTGAACCAGAGGGTGTCAGTGGTAAACCAGAGGGTGGCAGTGGTGAACCAGAGGGTGCCGTGATGAACCAGAGGGTGGCAGTGATGAACCAGAGGGTGGTAGTGGTGAACCAGAGGGTGGCAGAGGGTGGCAGTGGTGAACCAGAGGGTGGCTGTGATGAACCAGAGGGTGGCAGTGATGAACCATAGAGTGACAGTGATGAACTAGAGGGTGGCAGTGATGAACCAGAGGGTGGCAGTGATGAACTAGAGGGTGACAGTAATGACCCAGAGGGTGGCAGTGGTGAACCAGAGGGTGCTGTGATCAACCAGAGGGTGGCAGTGGTGAACCAGAGGGTGGCAGTGGTGGACCAGAGGGTGTCAGGGGTGAACCAGAGGGTGTCAGTGGTGAACCAGAGGGTGTCAGTGGTGAACCAGAGGGTGGCAGTGGTGAACCAAAGGGTGCTGTGATGAACCAGAGGGTGGCAGTGGTGGACCAGAGGGTGTCAGGGGTGAACCAGAGGGTGTCAGTGGTGAACCAGAGGGTGGCAGTGGTGAACCAAGGGGTGCTGTGATGAACCAAAGGGTGGCAGTGATGAACCAGAGGGTGGCATTGGTGAACCAGAGGGTGGCAGTGGTGAACCAGAGGGTGGCAGTGGTGAACCAGAGGGTGGCTGTGATGAACCAGAGGGTGGCAGTGATGAACCAGAGGGTGACAGTGAGTACCTAGAGTGTGGCAGTGATGAACCAGAGGGTGGTAGTGGTAAACCAGAGGGTGGCAGTGATGAACCAGAGGATGACAGTAATGAACCAGAGGGTGGCAGTGGTGAACCAGAGGGTGCTGTGATCAACCAGAGGGTGGCAGTGGTGAACCAGAGGGTGGCAGTGATGAACCTGAGGGTGGCAGTGATGAACCAGAGGGTGGCAGTGGTGAACCAGAGGGTGGCAGTGATGAACCAGAGGATGGCAGTGATGAAGCAGAGGGTGTCTCTGGTGGACCAGAAAGTGTCAGTGGTGAACCAGAGGGTGGCAGTGGTGAACCAGAGGGTGCTTTGATAAACCAGAGGGTGGCAGTGATGCACCAGAGGGTGAAAGATGAACCAGAGGGTGGTAGTGGTGAACCAGAGGGTGACAGTGATGAACCCGAGGGTGGCAGTGGTGAACCAGAGGGTGGCAGTGATGAACCAGAGGGTGACAGTGGTGAACAAGAGGGTGGCAGTGGTGAAACAGAGGGTGCTGTGATGAACCAGAGAGTGGTAGTGGTGAACCAGAGGGTGGCAGTGTTGAACCAGAGATTGGCAGTGATGAACCAGAGGGTGGCAGGGGTGAACCAGAGGGTGGCAGGGGTGAACCAGAGGGTGCTGTGATGAACCAAAGGGTGGCAGTGGTGAACCAGAGGGTGGCAGTGATGAACCATAGGGTGACAGTGATGATCCAGAGGGTGGCAGTGATGAACTAGAGGTTGGCAGTTCTGAACCAGAGGGTGGTAGTGGTGCACCAGAGGGTGGCAGTGATGAACCAGAGCGTGACAGTAATGAACCAGAGGGTGGCAGTGGTGAACCAGAGGGTGCTGTGATCAACCAGAGGGTGGCAGTGGTGAACCAGAGGGTGGCAGTGATGAACCAGAGGGTGGCAGTGATGAACCAGAGGGTGGCAGTGGTGAACCAGAGGGTGTCATTGATGAAACAGAGGGGGGCAGTGATGAACCAGAGGGTGGCAGTGGTGGACCAGAAAGTGTCAGTGGTGAACCAGAGTGTGGCAGTGGTGAACCAGAGGGTGCTGTGATAAACCAGAGGGTGGCAGTGATGCACCAGAGGGTGAAAGATGAACCAGAGGGTGGCAGTGGTGAACCAGAGGGTGGCAGTGATGAACCAGAGGGTGGCAGTGGTGAACCAGAGGGTGACAGTGATGAGCCCGAAGGTGGCAGTGGTGAACCAGAGGGTGGCAGTGATGAACCAGAGGGTGACAGTGATGAGCCAGAGGGTGGCAGTGGTGAACCAGAGGGTGACAGTGATGAACCAGAGGTGGCAGTGGTGAACCAGAGGGTGGCAGTGGTGAACCAGAGGGTGGGAGTGATGAACTAGAGGGTGGCAGTGATGAACCAGAGGGTGGCAGTGGCGAACCAGAGGGTGCTGTGATGAACCAGAGGGTGGCAGTGATGAACCAGAGGGTGGCAGTGGTAAACCAAGGGGAGCTGTGATGAACCAGAGGGTGGCAGTGATGAACCAGAGGGTGGCAGTGGGGAACCAGACGGTGCTGTGATGAACCAGAGGAGGGCAGTGATCAACCAGAGGGTGGCAGTGGTGAACCAGAGGGTGGCAGTGATGAACCAGAGGGTGACAGTGATGAACCAGAGGGTGGCAGAGGTGAACCAGATGGTGGCAGTGATGAACCAGAGGGTGGCAGTGATGAACCAGAGGGTGACACTGCTAAACTGCCCGGGAGCCCTGTGGGTGTCAGCCTCGCCCTACTGAGCTGCCCAGGGGTTGTGAGCCCCCACGCTACTAAACTGCCCCGGGTCCCAGTGGGTGTGAGCCCCCGTGCTGCTGAACTGCCCTGGAGCCCTTTCAGTGTTAAAACTATTTGTGCTCAATTGCCTGGGAGCCCTCTGGGTGTGAACACACATTGTGCTATGTACCCCCTGCCCCCAGTACATATATACCCGTGCCGCACAGCACCATTATGCTCTTGCAAAATGAAGTCCGGTGCCTGGATGCTTCTGATCCGTGTAGGTGGTACCACCGTCTGGTGCAGTCAAAATGTAAAGTCATAACTTGCTAGACAGCACCAATAAACATGTGTCCCCCCTGGCACCGGTATGCGCATGTACAAAGGGTGCAGCACCCGCATGCCACTGCACCCTACTGCCCAGCACCAGCACATGTCTGTACGGGGCAGTTTAGTATGAGATGGGACATTGTCCAGCAGCAGCAGCTGCATGCGCCTGAACCCACTGAGCAGGATCGGAATGGCTTTGTACCAACATGCGCAGCAGAGCTATCTTGGACATCTGAAGGATTCTGGGATCCTGTGCCAAACGTATTTTTGCATCCATGTGTTTCCCGAGCGCCATCCCGTGTAGCTCCTGTGACCAGGAGGCTGCTTTCTCCTCATCTGCTGCTCTGCTCGGTCTCTGACCCTTTATAAACAAGATGTACGTGACCTCGCATAGAAGCCCCGCCCGTTTGGCCCCGTCCAGCACATACTAGCGGTATGAAACGTCTTCCCGCCCGTTCTAACTATAATGGCCAGCTCACTCAAGGGACCTCGGCGCCTTTTGGTGCGCTGGCAAAGTTACAGGCACACGTGGTCACATATTTGTGCAAATGGCACAAAAATCCGCGAGTTCGCTGGAAAATTTGCGAACTCGCGGATATTTTTGCCATTTCGCACGAATTCGTGGACCGCGAATTCGCAAATTTCACCCATACTTAGTTTTGTTTAATGTATGAGTTTAGCATATGGGAACAATGAGCAGTATATTGAAATTGAATGTTAAGAATTAATAATGTGATCTCAATCAAACAAATGTTAAGGTGTGTGATCTAAATGCCCACTTGGGCAAGAGTTTGACATATAAATATAGAGCGGATAATAGTAGTTATGGTCTGGCCATCGTAACCAACATGACTTTAACCCGCTATTCTTATAAGTAGTAATTATGTAAATAAGTGAATTTCGCACATCGTGACCATTAATGTTCCTAATCGGATATATTTCGGATGTTGTTTTATGGGCCCATGGGGACAGAATTTGGATGTCTGAGGAATGAGTTTTTCGACCGTAAATTGATATACGAACAGATTATAATATACTGACTATATTCTGGGCCTTGTAACTGGTACCAATTTAATCCCAACAGATGAATTTGACAGTTGTCAAGTCAAGTACTGCATATTATAATGAATTTAAAAGCTTTAAACAAACCTTGTTAAGCAACTGGTAATTGCAGATAATGTATATCTGTTGAAACTACGAGTATGTCTTCCATGTCATTCACTTTGTAGTCATCACGTGTCATAGAACTAAAAATGTGTTAAAAGAGAATGTTAAACTTTATTGAATAGTTGGTGAGCAAGCCTGCAGGTCAGGCGAAACACGTCCGATAGCGGCTGCCGAATAAAGAAATTTGACTCTACACATGGAGTCGTCATCCTTGGTTCTGCAAGGTTGCTGAATAATACGAAAAAGGACCACGCTTGGGAGGTCCTAAACGGCACGCCCTCTGGTTAGGAGCAGCGGCGGGACTACCCTTGCAGTTGTGTTTGCAATATATATATATACAGTCCGGCCGTGGGTGGATGCACCGCCCGCGTGAAGAAATAGCGGGTTTGCATGCCGGAATCATGCTGGCGTGATGTGCGGCGCAAGGATTTTGCTTCATTAACGGACAACGTTTCAGACGGAGGCCCACTGGAGGGCTCAAGTAGACTAAAATAATGACTTTAAAAGGTTTAGTACGCGATGGGCCACCCAAGGCACCTGAATAGCACTACAATGCCCAGCATGCTATGCGAATACTCACGTGAGGACGGCATGCAGAGTGGGATCAAAAGAGCTGTAAATGCACAGTCGCGTACTAACCACATTATCCTAGGAGGAAGAGGCATGATGCCTCGAAACGCGTCAGGACGTCTTTAAAAATCATTTGTATGAAACGCTGTCTGCTCAAATAAAGGTTCAGTTGAACTAACCCTTGCAGAGTGGCGTCTTCTAAGCACAGGACAACAGGAGAAGATGTTTTTTGACGGCAGTCCGGCCGTGGGAGGATGCACCGCCCGCGTGAAGAAATAGCGGGTTTGCATGCCGGAATTATGCTGGCGTGATGTGCGGCGCAAGGATTTTGCTTCATTAATGGACAACGTTTCAGATGGAGGCCCACTGGAGGGCTCAAGTAGACTAAAATAATGACTTTAAAAGGTTTAGTGCTCGATGGGCCACCCAAGGCACCTGAATAGCACTACAATGCCCAGCATGCTATGCGAATACTCACGTGAGGACGGCATGCAGAGTGGGATCAAAAGAGCTGTAAATGCACACTCGCGTACTAACCACATTATCCTATGAGGAAGAGGCATGATGCCTCGAAACGCGTCAGGACGTCTTTAAAAACCGTTTGTCTGAAACACTGTCTGCTCGAATAAAGGTTCAGTTGAACTAACCCTTGTGGAGTGGCGTCTTCTAAGCACAGGACAACAGGAGAAGATGTTTTTTGACGGTAGTCCGGCAGTGGGAGGATGCACCGCCCGCGTGAAGAAATAGCGAGTTTGCATGCTAGAATCATGCTGGCGTGATGTGCGGCGCAAGGATTTTGCTTCATTAACGGACAACGTTTCAGATGGAGGCCCACTGGAGGGCTCAAGTACACTAAAATAATGACTTTAAAAGGTTTAGTACTCGACGGGCCACCCAAGGCACCTGAATAGCACTACAATGCCCAGCATGCTATGCGAACACTCACGTGAGGACGGCATGCAGAGTGGGATCAAAAGAGCTGTAAATGCACAGTCGCATACTAACCACATTATCCTATGAGGAAGAGGCATGATGCCTCGAAACGCGTCAGGACATCTTTAAAAATCGTTTGTCTGAAACGCTGTCTGCTCAAATAATGGTTCAGGTGAACTAACCCTTGTGGAGTGGCGTCTTCTAAGCAGAGGACAACAGGAGAATATATATATATATATATAATTCACTGAAAAAACCATAGGTTATAGACCATATATAGTTAGGAATTCGCATTTACAAAACCTTATTTTACTCACACAAAACCATTGAAATTCCATATATAGTTAGTTGCACTAACTATATATCGCGCACCCGCAATCCACTGCTGATGATGTCACATATTACATCATTCATGACATGGTCAGTGACATCACTGATGACATCACTGATGACATCTCAAATGACATCACTGATGACATCTCAAATGACATCACTGATGACATCACTGATGACATCTCATTTGACATTACTGATCACATCACTGATGATATCATTCATGTGATAATACCATGAACCTCTTCAGACTCTAATATAACCTTAGATACAATCAGTGTAAACAGACACTCACAGACTGTCACTCATCCATGGAGTTACTCACACACCTAGTCAGTCATGCAAAGAATCAATCACACCTCCATTTCCTCAACTATACAGTTATACAAACTTTACTTATTCAAACATATACTAACACATATTTACTCTCTTATACAATCCCTGATACAAGTTCACAATGATCCATACAGCCACTCACACATTCACTGGCTCTTATGCACAGTTATTTATATATGTCAACTCTCACATGTACTGTGTTTTACATATGTACTTACTTTGACATGTAGCACTGAGATATCTATTCACTCACCAATACACTCATGCACACAGTCAACCGCCCATACAGCTGTTTCCACATGCACTTTTGAAACCATACATCTAGTGAATCAACTGCTCACACATCTATGCACAGAGTCATACACCTCCCAGCCACCCACACACACACTCAGTCTCCCATACAAATACTTGGGCAACCAATCAATAACCCATATAGTTACTCATATAGCTACTTATCAACACATGCAACAGTTTACAGAACAACAGACATAATGATGCACAAATTAAGACAGTTTAGTCACTAACCCATGCACTCAGTGAGACACATTTAATCACTCACTCATACAGTCAGTCATGCACCTACTAAATCCTTCATCCAGACACTTATACATCCACTCATTCTTCAATATGTAAGACATATTTTAACTTTACAGAAACATACAGTCACTGGATGTTGTCATCAGTGATGTCATCAGTGATGTCATTTGAGATGTCATCAGTGATGTCATCAGTGATGTCACTGACCATGTCATGAATGATGTAATATGTGACATCATCAGCAGTGGATTGCGGGTGCGCGATATATAGTTAGTGCAACTAACTATATATGGAATTTCAATGGTTTTGTGTGAGTAAAATAAGGTTTTGTAAATGCGAATTCCTAACTATATATGGTCTATAACCTATGGTTTTTTCAGTGAATTTTCAAGGTTTTGTAAATGCTAATTCCTAACTATATATGGTCTATAACCTATGGTTTTTTCAGTGAATTTTCAAGGTTTTGTAAATGCTAATTCCTAACTATATATGGTCTATAGCCTATGGTTTTTTCAGTGAATATATATATACATACATATATAAACATATATCATCTGTATATCTATATAAATACAAACATAAATGCATGCATACATATACTTATATGCATTTTAGGGTTGTTAGGGCGTTTTCGTGTGTATTATGTTGCTTTTTTAGGGCTTTTGGGTCAATTAAGTAGGGTTCCCGGAGCCTAGGGCTGAGGGGCCGGTTCAGTTTCGTGCGTATTGGTGCTGGCAAGGTTTTGAGGGATTTTGGCGGTTTTTGGTCGAGATTTGGCCGTTTTATGGCTTTTTTTTGTGTTTGCGGGGGGCGCGTATTCGGGTTGAAATTCGTCCCCGTTCCAGTGGATGGATTGGGCTGATTTTTGGTGAGATGTTAGGGAATCGCTGGAACTAGTGTCGAGCCAAGTTTGAAGCGGATTGGAGCAGTGGAAGTGCTTTGAAGAGCAATTTGTGTGCGGAGTAGCGAATTGCCATGTTATTCAATGGGAGTTTTTGGTGCGCATGGAGAAGGTGAATTTGGGGTGTTCCAGTTGCGCTAGAGGGACGGGGCTTGGGTGAGCTGTAGGGAGAGTGGATCGGCAGGTGTGCCGAATTTTTGGGATTTGTTGGCCGAAGGGAAGGGTGTGCTTGGGCAAAGTCGATTTGGTGAAAACGGTGCGTTATTTACATGAAAGTTGAAAAAACACTAATAAAAGCAAAGCTAAAAAGCCACCTCATTACAAACAGAATGGCTTTAACTTAAACGAGGGCGAGATCTATTGCATTTTCAATGCTTGTTTACTTTGGTTCCATCAAGAAGGCATTCAGATGTGTCACACATTTGCCATAAATTCTGAATGTTAGCACTCTAGTTGCACATTAGATCACTGTAGTAAAGCTACTGCTCACCAGGGACGTCTGCTGCTGGTATTCAAAGTGCATGTTTCAGTCTGCATGTCAGAATTTTTTTAATGAAATAGAAGAGGATTTGAGAAGTCACTCAAAATGATCCCTAATTTTTCTTTCTGAAGCACTAATCATACTTTCTATGGCAAAATTAACCCCCTCATGTTGTTCCTTTTTAAATTGAGTGTTTTCAGACTTACCACTTCATTCCAATCAAGATGGCTTCTGGTGTGCCATACTTTTGTCATAAGTAAGACTGTTAGCGCTCTAGTTGTTCTTTAGAACACTCTGGGACATTCTGTCATTGGGCTATACTTGGGGTACATCTGGGTGATATTTGGGCTACATTTAGGCTCTTTTGTCTCTGGTGGCCATCTTGGGAGACTATGTCAGAATTTTTTAATGAAATTGAAGAGGGTTTGAGAAGTCACTCAAAATATGCCCTAATTTTTCTTTCTGCAGCACTAATCATAATTCATATGGCAAAATATACCCCCTCATTTTGTTCCTTTTTAAATTAAATGTTTTAAGAGTTACCACTTTATTCCAAGCAAGATGGCTTCAGGTGTGCCATACCTTTGTAATAAGTAGGACTGTTAGCGCTCTAGTTGTTCTTTAGAACACTCTGGGACATTCTGTCATTGGGCTATACTTGGGCTACATCTGGGTGATATTTGGGCTACATTTGGGCTCTTTTGTCTCTGGTGGCCATTTTGGGAGACTGCATGTCAGAATTTTTTAATGAAATAGAAGAGGATTTGAAAAGTCACTCAAAATGTGCCCTAATTTTTCTTTCTGCAGCACTAATAATACCTTCTATTGCATAATATACCCCTCATTTTGTTCCTTTTTAAATTAAATGTCTTAAGAGTTACCACTTTATTCCCATCACGATGGCTCCAGGTGTGCTATACCTTTGTAATAAGTAGGACTGTTAGCGCTCTAGTTGTTCTTTAGAACACTCTGGGACATTCTGTCATTGGGCTATACTTGGGCTACATCTGGGTGATATTTGGGCTACATTTGGGCTCTTTTGTCTCTGGTGGCCATTTTGGGAGACTGCATGTCAGAATGTTTTAATGAAATAGAAAAGGATTTGAGAAGTCACTCAAAATGTGCCCTAATTTTTCATTCTGCAGCACTAATCATACTTTCTATGGCAAAATATACCCCCTCATGTTGTTTCTTTTTAAATTAAATGTTTTAAGAGTTACCACTTTATTCCAATCAAGATGGCTTCAGGTGCGCCATACCTTTGTAATAAGTAGGACTGTTAGCGCTCTAGTTGTTCTTTAGAACACTCTGGGACATTCTGTCATTGGGCTATACTTGGGCTGCATCTGGGTGATATTTGGGCTACATTTGGGCTCTTTTGTCTCTGGTGGCCATTTTGGGAGACTGCATATCAGAATGTTTTAATGAAATAGAAAAGGATTTGAGAAGTCACTCAAAATGTGCCCTAATTTTTCATTCTGCAGCACTAATCATACTTTCTATGGCAAAATATACCCCCTCATGTTGTTTCTTTTTAAATTAAATGTTTTAAGAGTTACCACTTTATTCCAATCAAGATGGCTTCAGGGGTGCCATACCTTTGTAATAAGTAGGACTGTTAGCGCTCTAGTTGTTCTTTAGAACACTCTAGGAGGCTGCAGTAGAACACAAAGGAATCAACTGACAGTCTCTGTCCTTGTTGGATGTACATGTTTTACTGAGAATGTCAGACTTCATTTTCACATGACTGAGAAAGATAATGTGAATTTACAGAAAATATGCTTTCAGTTTAGCTTATAGATCCCCTTCCAAACCACTGTGGGAAAATCATGAGATATTAGTTTTCTTTCAAACAATATTCATGATATCACAGCAGAAGGTTTTTTCACATGCTAAAATCACCTTAGAACCCACCACAATTCCTAAAACGAGTATGGTACCATCAACAAATGATTTATAATGTAACTAAAGTCCTAAAACCCTCTATTAACTACAATGCTTTTTAATGAGGTGCTATCATGTATATTGGTCCCAAGATGGCTGCCAACACTTCTTGGATGAAGTGCTGACAGCCAATCAGATCAGATGTGTGGTTAGGCTCCGCCCAGATATATATCTTTTTTTTTAACCTAAATTACTCAAAATCCACTGGAGCACATATATTGAGACCTAGCAAAGGCACATCGGGCTAACAGTCCCTACAATTTTGCCAAGTTTCGTGCAAATCCATTCAGCCGTTCGAGCTAAAAGTGAGGCCAACCGCCCTATGGAAATTAACATGGGAAAAACGCGTTTTGGGACCCCCCTTTTTTCTTCTCCCCCCCCTTGATGAAACCCCCCCAAATTGTCGGGGGCTGCTCAGAAACAAAATGTTCCATTTTCCTGAAAATTTCAGCCAATTCCGTCCACAAACGCCAAAGTTATTAGACATAGAATTTTCAAAAATCCCATAGAGAAAAAATCCTAACTATATATACCTACTGGCGACCGCCAGTAGGTAATATATATACATATATATATATATATATATATATGTATATTCACTGAAAAAAACCATAGGTTTCACACCAGTTATAGTTAGGAATTAGCATTTAAAAAACCTTTGAAATTCACTGAAAAAACCATAGGTTTCACACCAGTTATAGTTAGGAATTAGCATTTAAAACACCTATTAAATTCACTGAAAAAACCATAGGTTTCACACCAGTTATAGTTAGCTGGAAATTTTACTGACATAAAACCATTGAAATTCCCACGTTATAGTTAGTTGGACTCACTATAACTTGCGCGCCTGCAATGCACTGCTGATGACGTCACATATTACATCACTCATGACATGGTCAGTGACATCACTCATGACATCACTGATGACACCATCCAGTGAATGTGTGTCTTTCTGAAAAAGAAATATGTTTTATATATGTATATTGTAAAGGTCGATGGAAGAATAAATGTTTAAATAAGTGTGTAAATGGATGTTTTTTAAATAAAATATTGATTGGTTAACTGGATTATTAAGTGTATCTTAGTGAATACATATATTAGCGAGTAATTTTTAAATATTTAAATATATGTATCTGTGTTTCACTTTGTGTATAAGTGGCTGCATGGGTTGGTGACTGATTCACTGTTTGTATGTGTTTTGAAGACAGCATATGTGCAGGACTGTATGGGTGAATGAGTGTGTATATATGTGTGTTAGTGAGTGAATGCCTGCCTCACTAGTGTCTTTATGAGTAACTACATATGTTTTAATCTAGTATATGTGAGTATTGATGTATATAAGTAAGTATATGTGAGAGTGAGAGATTGAAAGAGTTCCTGTTTAAATAAGTATGTGTTTCTATAAGTGATTTTTTAAGAGAGTAAGTATGTGTAAGTTTCCTTAGAAGTAATGTGCTAGTGTGTGTATAGCTGTATATGCAAATAAATGGATGTTCAATAGTTTATTTGCATGTGTGAGTATGTGTGTGAGTAACTTTTGGAAGACTGTTGGTGTGTAACAGGATGTATATGTGTATCACTACATATGATGAGTGAGTATATGTATGAGTGACTATATAGAACTGTTGCTGAATGAGTGGATGTGTATATAGATGGTGGAATTACTGAATTGGTTGTTGTAACTAAGCATGGGCGAATTTTGCGAATCTCGCGTTCGCAAATTTTGCGGATTTGCGAACTCGCAATCCGCAAAATCCGCGAATTCTCGCGAATTTGCGGATTTTTTTTTTTTTGTGTTTGCGCGGGTTTCTGCCAGTTCGCGAGGGTTTTGTACAATGTCGCAAATTGCGAACTTACCTGTCGGGTCGCAAGTTTCGCGAACTTGTTGTTTCTACGTGTCCAGCCTGTTTGGGACACTCTTCTTCATCACTGCCACTCTCTGTCACCACTGCCACTCTCTGACTACTCATGCCACCCTCTGGCCCACCCATGCCACCCTCTGTTTCATCACAGCACCCTCTGGTTGTCCAGTCAGTGTACATTATTGTGGCAACGCAAGCACACCTTCCCTGCCTCAAGTGACCTGAATTAATTTGGGGCTGATTAATGTGTCACAGAATATTTTTTTAGCTGGCACCTGCTTCCTTAGTGCTTCCTGATTAGTGAACTTTTGCACTTGCTAAGTGCTTTCATTGTTGCAAAATTAGTTACAACACCTGCCCTGCCCCAACTGACAATAATGAATTAGGGGCTGATTAATGGATTTGAACTGCCAGCCTGGCTCCTGCTTGTCTCCCTTAGCTGTAATTCAGGACCTTTGTGGCATATGTGTAACTATTCTGAGGTTCAGAGCAGGGTCACATAATAGTTGCAACTGGCAACTGAACTCTGGAGGGGCCCCTCAGCAAGCACTACAGGAAATGGCTACTAATGATGAGCCTGAACTTTTGAACCTGGTAAGTAGTTTCAGTTTTGATTAGATCGTATTTCTGCAATTTTGCACTTATTCGCGGGGCGCGAAGTTGTACTGGGAAGCCGCGAACTCACACGAACAGTGCGAGCAGTGCGAGCAAAATCCGCTGCTCGCGGATTTGCGGATTTTGCGGGAGATTCGCGAATCTCGCGGATTGCGAATTTCCCGAAAATCCGCAAAATCCGCGAGCGAAACGGATTTTCCGCCCACACCTAGTTGTAACTGGTATGGGTATCTCCATTTTTTTGAAAATGTTAGTTTCTATTTTTGAATATGTGTTTCATGGGTTACATTACACTGAAAGGAGGTCTGTCAGTCTGTCACAAGGATGGTGTTATCAGTGATGTCATGAGTGATGTCACTGACCATGTCATGAGTGATGTAATATGTGACGTCATCAGCAGTGCATTGCAGGCGCGCAAGTTATAGTGAGTCTAACTAACTATAACGTGGGAATTTCAATGGTTTTATGTCAGTAACATTTCCAGCTAACTATAACTGGTGTGAAACCTATGTTTTTTTCAGTGAATTTAATAGGTTTTTTAAATACTAATTCCTAACTATAACTGGTGTGAAACCTATGGTTTTTTCAGTGAATTTCAAAGGTTTTTTAAATGCTAATTCCTAACTATAACTGGTGTGAAACCTATGGTTTTTTTCATTGAATTTCATAAGTTTTTTAAATGCTAACTCCTAACTATAACTGGTGTGAAACCTTTGGTTTTTTCAGTGAATTTCCAAGGTTTTTTAATAGCAAATTTCTATAGCTATGAAATGTAACATTTTTTTATAATGATTCCTATAATGTATATTTATGCAATACTATTTTTTTATGTATATTGTTCATGGTTTTTTGTTTTTTTTTGCCCTGGAGCGCTCCCGGTGCGCGTCCCGGTGAGCGCACCGGAAAGCGCAGTCTTGCGGCGCGCCCTAGGGCGCGTACCGGTGAGCGTCCCGTTAGCGCTTTTGCCGCGAACGAAAACATCATCGTGACGTATCGCGTAGCCGTGTCCGCGTGATACGCACGGCGTAAACGCACCCGGAAGCACTCGAGTGCATACGATCGCGCAATGTAAGCATCCGACGCGCTTATGCGACGCGCCCCTGGGCGCGCCCGGGGGCACGTAGCGTAAGCGCGTCGGGTCATGTGACCTAAAAATAACACTTTATATTGGTGCAGGACAGTTTTGGTTTCCAAATGATGAAAGCCCTGGTCATGTGACCTGAAATTAACACTTTTCATTGGTTCAGGACAGTTTCTTTTTCCTAATGATGAAAGCTCCCACCTTTTTTCCTCATTCTCACTTTGTACTTTGAGTGAAGAAGACCTGTTGAAAGACCTCTCTGTACTTTTTTAGACTGAAAAATGGCTTCAGTAGCAGAAGCAGCAGGAGCATCTCAGCCACCACCACCACTAAGAGGACCACCACAACACCACAGTGGTGGAGATGAAGAAGAGGAGGAGGAGGAGGAGGAGAAGGAGGGGAGGAGGACATTCCTGCCAGAAGACAATACCCCATATAGGCCAAAGCAGCACATTGTATGGGAGTTTTTTTCCATCCCAAGTGGCCTCAAAAAGGTGAATGCGCCAAAGGTGACTTGCCTAATCTGTAACATGGAACTTTCAAGGGGGAACCCTAACAAGAAATACTCATTTGGCAATAACACCATGATTCACCACATGCAGCGCAGGCATCCCAACAACTATGCTGCGGCAGAGGTCCGAGAACTGGCCATAAACCCTCCTGAATCTTCACCCAGCACCTCCAAAAGAAAGCAAACCACTCCATCGGGACCAGAGACAAGGGAGATGGTCCCAAACATACAACCCCAGTTTGGTAATACAAGATCACTTGTATATTTTGTGGTAAGACCATCACCTATGGTGAGCAAAGCATAAAGCTCATCAACCGTGCTGTTGACAACCACAATTGCCCCAAAAAACAATAATTTTTTCCTGATTTTTTTTGCTCCAGTTGAGCCGTTTACAATTCCCTGTTTTTTGTTTCTCCCCATAAAAATAACAAAACTGAAAAATGGCTTCAGTAGCAGCAGCAGCAGGAGCATCTCAGCCACCACCACCACTACCACCACCTAGAGGTGGTGTTTGTTTCTCCCCATAAAAATAACAAAAAAAATATAAAATTGTTCATAAAAGCCAAAAAAAGTACAAAATGTTCAAAAAAACATTTAAAAAAATATAAAGCAACAAAAAGAAGAAAAAAACAGTTCTTTTTAGAACTACCTCCAATTTATAAAAAAAAGGCTGCATTTTTTAAAAACTCTGTCATTCTTTTTCCCCCATGGTACACTCCCCGGTACGCTCCCCAGTGCGCGTACCGGGCGCTCCCCCCGCGCAATTCGAAAAAAAAATTATTATTTTTTTGCCCCGCGGGGTCCTTTTATGGCCGCCACATCAAACCTAGGGGGTCAGGGGGGGTCTACTCTGCCCCCTTTTGGTCATTTCCCCCTTTGTTTTTGCCACCTCTTGTGTCTTGATCCTACCAAGACAAAAGATGGCGGACGCTCCGGACTGTTTGGAATGTTGACAGACACCCGAGAGCCAATCAGGTTTCCGCGCGCGAACTCAGTGAAGTCATCAGGGATGTCACTGACCACGTCATGAATGATGTAATATGTGACATCATCAGCAGTGGATTGCGGGCGGGCGAGTTATAGTGAGTACAACTAACTATAACGGGGGAATGTCAATGGTTTTGTATGAGTAAAATGTCCAGCTAACTATAACTGGTCAATTGGCAGGCCATGACTTCACGGAGGCAGCTGGTGCACTGTAACCAGCCCACGACCGGGCTGACCTGTACCCTGCAGGTTGAAACGTTGTGCAGGGACCAGAGGGGTTTTAAGAAATGCATTAAGACTGATTCAAGTGTGCTCAGCTCTGCTTACGCCCAAATACAAAGATTGAACTTTGGTTTCCCCACGACCCATCAACCCAGGTATGCAGCATTCTGGGAGTTGCACTTTTCATCAGTGTGGCAACATGATGGATGGTCACATGGTTGGGTAGGCGTTTACTCCGTCATTTGGGAGTGCTGCAGTCAACATTAAAAAGCTGAGCTCCACGGATTTTCAGTTGGGCAGCAGGCGTCTGATGAAGGAAGTTGTCCGAAATGCATTATGCCTTACCTTCCTTTTCAATAAAAGAACCCTGTCTGAAATCCATGCCTGTGGCTCCTTCCTACGGCGATGTTGGAGGGTGTGTTGATATATATATATATATATATATATATATATATATATATATATATATATATATATATATATATATATATATATATCATAGGTAGGGAAAAGGTGACAAACCAACACGTCATTTGAGATGTCATCAGTGATGTCATCAGTGATGTCACTGATCATGTCATGAATGATGTAATATGTGACATCATCAGTAGTGGATTGCGGGTGCGCGAAATATAGTTAGTACAACTAACCATATAGGAGCAATTTCAATGGTTTTTTAAATGCTAGTTCCTAACTATATAAGGCCTGAAACCTATGGTTTTTTAAGTGAATTTGCAAGGTTTTTAAAATGCTAATTCCTAACTATATAAGGCCTGAAACCTATGTTTTCTTAAAGTGAATTTGCAATGTTTTTTAAATGCTAATTCCTAACTATATAAGGCCTGAAACCTGTGGTTTTTTAAGTGCATTTGCAAGGTTTTTTAAATGCTAATTCCTAACTATATAAGGCTTGAAATTTTTTTTTTTTTCAGTGAATTTGCAAGGTTTTTTAAATGCTAATTCCTAACTATATCAGGCGTGAAACCTATATTTTTTTTAAATAAATTTCAAAGGTTTTGTAAATGCTAATTCTATTAGCGGATAACGTTTATATATGTTATTATCCTTCTGGGACCACCTGAGCAGCCATCTTGTTTCTCAGGAGAAGTGAGGCACAAGAGAGCACAAAACAAGAGTGGAAAATGCGAAAAGGGGGCAGGGTTGAGACCCCCTGACCCCCTAGCCCTTCTCAGGGGGTCTCAGAAGAACCACCAAGTGCAAAATAAATATATATATTTTTTAAATCGCGGGGTACGCGTACGGTGCGCATATCCCGCGATTTCTTTGATTTTTTTTTTTTGCCCTTGGGGGTCCTTTTGGGATCCCCTGAGAAGGGCTAGAGGGTTGGGGGGTTCTACCCTGCCCCCTTTTCGTGTTTTCCACTCTTGTTTTGGGCTCTCTTGTGCCTCAGTTCTCCTGAAAAACAAGATGGTGGCCAACACTTCCTGGTTTGGACAGTTTGGAATGTTGACAGCCAATCAGAAACTTGCTCGCGCACGTAAGGGTACGCGCACGTACGCGTAAGGTACGCGTACCGTACCCGTACGGTGCGCGTACGGTGAGCGCATATAGATATATCATTTGCTCAAATTCAATTTTCTCAACAACTACTGGAGGGATTTTCATAAAGGCACTACTGCATAACTGTCCCTACCATTTTGCCAAGTTTGGTGTAATTCGGTTCAGCCGTTCGGGCTGTAGCCGTGTCTAAAGGTCCCATACAAAATGCCATTTGAAAAATTTCAAATTCAATTTTCTCAAGAACTACTTGTTGGATTTTCACCAAACATAGCAGAGGCACATCTGCATACCAGGCCCTACCATTTTGCCAAGTTTGGTGTAATTCCATTCAGCCGTTCGGGCTGTAGCCGTGTCTAAAGGTCCCTATGGAAATTAACATGGGGAAAACACGTTTTGGGACCCCCCTTTTTTCTCGGCCCCCGCTTGACAAATCCCCCCGAAACTTTCTGGGAAGGAGCGGAGCGGAGCGAAGCAATTTTAAGGAAAATTACTCGCAGATTCCTCAATCGGCGCCAAAGTTATTCCCAATAGAATGTTGGGGATTTCCTATGGTAACTAGGTCCTAACTATATATACCTACTGGCGACCGCCAGTAGGTAATATACATATATATATATATATATGCAACCAAGTGTATTCTTCAACATCTCCGCTCTCGCAAATGTAACAGACCACGCAACTCCAACGTGAAATTCGGCATGTAGATTTATTTCAGTAGAGCCACCAGATCCGACGCGTTTCGGGCATCCGCCCTTGCTCACAGATCGTCAGACAATTCACTCTCCACAACTTAAATACATTTTTTTTGCGGTATTATTCCGCATTTTTTTCAAACACCCTACGTGATCATGGAAATAGAGGACACATTACAATATATAGGCATAGCGGTCTGTTTCTACATTCATAAACCCTCCGATAGTATATTCAAGGTTCATAATTGTGAATAAAACTTTATGCACAATGCAAACGGTTCAAAAGTAATAATGAAAACCACTGAATACAATGACATAAAATACATTATACATTGTATAAAAAGCTGTGTCCACGATGTCTAAACAATTTTAAAATGATCTCAAGCCAGATAAGATTGGCTGAAAATGACTGGAATGTCTGCATAAATGCAATGGCCTTTCTAAAAGCAAATATATAAAAACATAATCATCGGTTTTATAAAACAGAGTATATGTGCAACATGTCGCATACAGAGGTATGTACAAATAGGCAGTTTGCGTGGATGTGCAAATCTTAGCAATAAAGTGCTATTGTTGATGTGCAAAATACGCAATACATGTAAACAATAAGGGGCACATTAGGATCCCGCCCGCCACCCTAGCGGAACTCGAGACCGCCCGCCTAAAGGGCGGGGGTCCCGACATTGCCATTAGGATGCGCCCGCCACAGTGGCGGGCGCATTCCTCAATTTAACATTGTGGCGGGCGGTGCTCACTGCTCCGCCCGCCACAATGTTAAAAACAAAAGCACGCCTTTGCACAATCGAAGCGGCAGGCACCGCGCGGTGCCTGCCTCTTCGATCATGCAAAGGCAGGGGGTACCACAGGTACCCCCCGTGTGCCACCCCCCTTCGGCCTTCACTCTGGGGGCCCACAGGGGGCCCCCAGAGTGACCACTGCATGCCTTTCCGTGGCGGCATTGCCGCCACGGAAAGGCATTAAAAAAAGCCCATTGTAATGTTGCGGGCGGTGTCTGACAGACACCGCCTGCATGTTACTCATTTTCCGCCCCAGCCGCAAGGCGACCGGGGCGGAAAACAGGCGGGCGGTATTTTGCACCGCCACCTTCCCCTCCGCCATCCTAATATGGCGGGGGGTATTGGGCTTGCGATGTCGGGCGGTTTGCCTCCGCCAGGCCGGCGGTGGCCACCGCCAGCCTGGCGGAGGCAAACCGCCCGACATCGTAATGGACCCCTAAGTCTCTGTGCAAGATAACGCAATAGTAAACTTATATACTCATGTTATTGTAACAATTACATAAACTCTGTAATCTGTCTGCATAAATGCGGAGGCTGATAGAATCAGTCATAAGGGAAATGCAAAACCATAGAATATAGGCAAATGAGATCAATTAAATGGGAAAATAATAGAAACCCATCTTTGTACTAATCCATGAACACAAGCTAAATACATATCCAAAATAGAATGTGTAATAAGTGGGAACTTCACAATTGATACAAAGAAAATTGAAATAGAGGGTTAACCTAAAATAAGGGAGAAGTATACAAACCCAAAAATAAACTGGTTCCCTTGAGAAATATACAAAATAAGCTAAAACTTAGCCTTAAGTCAAAAATAGAAAATCATGAACTAATGCGATCTTAAACATGAAGTACAACAAAATGTATTAAAGTAACAAGAATAAAAACAGTTTACATTTATGCATCATAGAATTCCTAAACATAACAATTAAAATTCCAACTAATAATACAATCTATTGTGACCTGCACAATATCGATTGAGTCTTTCGGCATGCTCGGTATAAAGCTTAATTTGAGTTTAAATGGGCTAATATTTGTACCAATTTGATCAATGGACGCTGCCCTGAGTTCCTCCTGGGTTGATGCTGGATCTACACTGGGCATATCATGTTGTGCCAATTGATGTAGCGTAAGGAAAGTTATTGTATCTGTTGCTGGTACAATAGGATTTGTTGAAGTGGTCAAAATGTCTTTTTTGGGAGCATTATCTCTAAGACCGTCTTTGATGTTAAAAAATGTAATTAATTTAAGTTTTCGTATGTAGCAGAAAACATCCACTCTGGTCTTGGTGTAGCAAAAATCTGAGACGGCGCAGTATGTGAGACCAAGGCTAAGTAATTGTGTTTCCGCCTCAGTGAGTGTGGTCATTGATAGATTTATAATAGCATTGTCTATATATATAGATAGATATGTAGACAATGCTATTATAAATCTATCAATGACCACACTCACTGAGGCGGAAACACAATTACTTAGCCTTGGTCTCACATACTGCGCGGTCTCAGATTTTTTAATTGTTTTTTTGAATGTACAGACTTTGGCTATTTATTTATAGTCTTTCGTTTGTTTCCATAGGAAAAAGCCTAATGAATTCATAGTAGGAGGCGGTAATTTTGAAGTTCGCCCTTTGTGTTGATTATTTAAATCCAATGTAGGTAATGTGACCTTACCATGTGATCAAGACTGTGGAGACAGTCGAAACGCTTAATGGCGGACAGGCTCAGCAACATGCATCAATAAAGCACCCTGTTGTTTGGCACTGAATTTGGGTTCAGCTCTTCGTTCTTTTGACCGATTGATTCTACTAATTGGTGGCGCAGGCTTGTGACGGGACGAGTTTTGTTTCATAGATAGATATATATATAGATATATATATAGATATATGCAAAAAAGAAGAAGAGAATTCTAGGTAGTTCCCAAGTTTAGGTGGAAGGCAGCTCCTGAACCAGTCAACACCAGTGACACTCTAAATTTGCTCACCTCAAGTGTCTGCTTTTCTATCAAAAATTTTAAACATAGGATTAGCACAGTGCTATCAACACAAACATAGAAAGGAACAATGTATTTTGCCATTTCTACAGCAAAATCTTTAAGCATAGGATTAGCACAGTGCCATCCACACACACCAAGATGTAAAATGACAAAAGCCAATTATCACTCCAGGTACAATATTACAGCTTTGGATTGGTAAAATACCATCCAAGCCAACCTGAAATGAATGAAAGCAACCCCCTGGCACGTGTTTCGCTGTCATTACAGCTCTTCAGAGATGTTTAGCTTTCTCTAGACACAAGGGAGCACCCAGTATAAGTCAAAACAATACTCTTACAGGCATAGAGTGGCACATATACTATGCAAAATAGAAGCAGAGAACTCAAGGTGGTTCCCAAGTTCAGCTGGATGCCAGCTCCTGTATAGAGCATCTTCAACACCAGTGATACTCTTTATTTGCTTACGTTAAATATCTGCTTTTCGATCACATTTTTTAAGTGAAGGATTAGCACAGTGCTATCCATGCCGAGATAGAAAGGGACAAAGTATTTTTCCATTTCTACAGCAAAATCTTTAAGCATAGGATTAGCAGAGTGCTATCCATGCCGAGCTGTAAAATGACAAAAGCCATTTACCACTCGATGTACAGTATTACAGCTTTGGATTAATAAAATACAATCCAGGCCAACCTGAAATGAATAAAAGCAACCCCTGACATGTATGTATGTATATATCTACCTTTATTTTATTATAGTTGGGAAAAATGTATTTGTTTATTGATATGCAAACCAAACATTAGAAATCATAAGGTTATAGTTCTATCTTAAATTTATAATCTACGCGTCACCGTTGAATAATTCTAACTTTATTTATTTTATTGGTGCAAACCAAGCTTAATGAATACAACATTTTGAAATTGATCAGAGTACAGCGACCTACACTGGAATAGCATAGAGTGGAGTGGCACCTGGACAACCACGATGACCCCAACACCACGGCCCTTCTGGAGAACCTCAACAACATGGGACTGAAGCAACTCATCACTGGCCCCATGCAAACAGTGGGGAACACCTGTGACCCCGTCTTCTCAGAAGAAAACAGTGTCTTCTTCAGCCACACCACAGAACTCCTCTGGACAGACCACCTCTGCATCCATTTTTCCTTCAGAAAACCCATCATACACAAGCACGCCCACCACTTCCCCCAGAGAACCTGAAGCAAAGCCACCAAAGACCAGCTCACCAACACACTTACCAGCACCCCACCACCAATGATGCCAGACGCTAACAACGCAGCACGCAACCTCCACTGGTGGATCAAGAACTGTGCCGACACATTCGCTCCCTTATAAAAAAAACACAGGACGACACATCAAGAAAGCAAGCTGGTTCACCCCTGCACTCCAACATTCCATACGCTCCTGCCGGCGACTAGAAAAAACATGGAGGAACAACAATCCCAGAAACATGCCCCCCCTACATAACACGGTAGAAAAGGGGGTGGTGATGGACGGAGCATCTGAATCAATCAAACACTCACACCCAGTCAAAAGATCTGGGTTTAATCCATCACCGTTCTTTAGCCCACTCTGCCACCCCAGTTCAGACATGGCTATATGCAAATCAGTCTGACCCTGTGCCTCATGGGAACAGTCCAGCCTGAACTGCCAAGCCATGTCTTCCCTGGACCGGAAACAAGCTTCCACACCCAGACCTGTTGACTAGGTGTGAGTGTTTGATTGGTTCAGATGCTCCGTCCATCACCACCCCCTTTTGTACCGCCCCCTACATAACAGGCACCACAGCTCACCACCAGCTCATAAAATCCACAAAGAAGACTTTCCTCCAAGACAGGGTCTTCACCAATGCCCAAAACTCCCACAAACTCTTCTCCATCTTCAAGGAACTTACCAAACCCTGCAGCGAAACAATAGAGGTACCACCTTCCCAGACCAGTACAACAGACTCAGCAGAAAGTCATGGGTCGCACTCCGACTCCACCCACCAGCGGGTGAACCCCAGGAGCATCACGGTAGATGCAGTTTTGTAGCGAGTGCGCTATTTCGAAAGTTTGTGTGTTTAAGCAAGTTTGCAGCACCAACTCTGGACACCGGTGTTTCGGAATTGTTGTTCCTCGTCAGCAGAGTGTAGGTCGGTCAGGGGTTTGCTGTGCAGGCTGCCAAGTGTTCTCAGGTTGATACCTCTCAAGTCGCTTGGGTGCGGGATCCGAGCTCATCAGCTCTTAGCTCGAGGGAGCCATTTAACTGAAAGTCATGGGTCGCACTCCGACTCCACCCACCAGCGGGTGAACCCCAGGAGCATCACGGTAGATGCAGTTTTGTAGCGAGTGCGCTATTTCGAAAGTTCGTGTGTTTAAGCAAGTTTGCTGATGAGGGAAGTTATCCCGAAACCCGAGACATGTCTCGGGTGACATCCTAAAACCCGGGACATGTATCGGGTCTAGAGATTCATCAGTCCTACAAGTACCAACTTGCACCCACCTGGGTGATCCACTAAAGAACTACAAGTACCAGAGTCCCGAGGGGCGATCCGGAGGAGGGGCTAGTGGTGTGCGCTCCATTGATGACTAAACACAATATGGCTCTCTTGAGCTTTGGGCCGACGGGCTCTTGGACGACGCACCTGCGTGCAATCTGGCATCGAGGCCTTTGACTGTTGTGTGGCGGCCTTCTCTTCCACCCCTAACGATCTTTCTCTACTGATGAGGGAAGTTATCCCGAAACCCGAGACATGTCTCGGGTGATATCCTAAAACTCGGGACATGTATCGGGTCTAGAGATTCAGCAGTCCTACAAGTACCGACTTGCACCCACCTGGGTGATCCACTAAAGAACTACAAGTACCAGAGTCCCGAGGGGCGATCCGGAGGAGGGGCTAGCGGCGTGCGCTCCATTGATGACTAAACACAATATGGCTCCCTTGAGCTTTGGGCCGACGGGCTCTTGGACGACGCACCTGCATGCCGGTTCTGGCATCGAGGCCTTTGACTGTTGTGTGGCGGCCTTCTCTTCCACCCCTAACGATCTTTCTCTACTGATGAGGGAAGTTATCCCGAAACCCGAGACATGTCTCGGGTGATATCCTAAAACCCGGGACATGTATCGGGTCTAGAGATTCATCAGTCCTACAAGTACCGACTTGCACCCACCTGGGTGATCCACTAAAGAACTACAAGTACCAGAGTCCCGAGGGGCGATCCGGAGGAGGGGCTAGCGGTGTGCGCTCCATTGATAACTAAACACAATATGGCTCCCTTGAGCTTTGGGCCGATGGGCTCTTGGACGACGCACCTGCGTGCCGGTTCTGGCATCGAGGCCTTTGACTGTTGTGTGGCGGCCTTCTCTTCCACCCCTAACGATCTTTCTCGACTGATGAGGGAAGTTATCCCGAAACCCGAGACATGTCTCGGGTGATATCCTAAAACCCGGGACATGTATCGGGTCTAGAGATTCATCAGTCCTACAAGTACCGACTTGCACCCACCTGGGTGATCCACTAAAGAACTACAAGTACCAGAGTCCCGAGGGGCGATCCGGAGGAGGGGCTAGCGGCGTGCGCTCCATTGATGACTAAACACAACAGACTCAGCACCTTCTTTCACCTCAAGATTAAGAGGATATATGAAAACTTCGGCATCCAAGACCTCTGCACCGCCCCAGCTCCCACCTCCCACCTCCAGCGATGCCACCCAACAGATCCTGCTCACTAGGACCCCAAATCTTCAAAAACCACCATGAAGGCCATGAACAGCATCCAATCCAGAGCACCCTCAGACCCCTGCCCACCCTGCATCTTCAACAGAGCCAAAGGTCCATTGCACCTGAACTATACCGGACGATCAACTGCTCCCTCAAAAACACCACATTCCCTGATGACTGGATACACACCAAAATCAACTCCCTCCTGAAAAAACCCTCAGCAGACCCGAAGAACCTCAAAAACTTCAGGCCCATCTCCCTGCTTCCATTCACAGCCAAGGTCATCGAAAAGGCCATCACCACTCAGCTAGCAAACTTCATCGAAGCCAACAATGTACTAGACATCTCCTAATCCGGATTCCGCAGCAACCACAGTACTGAGACCGCCCTACTCGCTGCCATCCACAACATCTGCTCCCTCCTGCGCCAGGGCCAAATGGCAGCCCTGATCCTCTTGGACCTCTCAGCTGCTTTCAACAATGCCTCCCACAACACACTAGCCATCAAACTCCACAACACCTGCATCCATGGCAAGGCCTTTGGACTGAATATTCTCATTTCTCATAGACAGAACCCAGCGAGTCAGACTCCCCACCCTTCTTCTTGGAACCAACGAGGACCAGACATGGAGTGTCCCAGGAATCCTCCCTCAGCCCCACCCTTTTCAACATCTACATGGCCCCCCTCGCAAATATCATCAGAAACCACAGGCTGAACTTTGTTTCCTACACCGATAACACACAGCTCATCCTCTTCCTCACCAAAGAACCCAACATCACCAGGCACAACTTCCAAGAAGGGATGAAAGCCATAGCCACCTAGATGTAGAGCTGCCTGAAACTCAGCTCAGAGAAAACAGAAGTCCTCATCCTTCGCCCCACCCCTACGCATGGGAAGACACCTGATGGCCCCTAGCCCTCAGAACCCCCCGACCCTGACAGACTATGCACAAAACCTTGGCATAATACTTGACTCAAAGTTCATGGTGAACCACCAGATCAGCGCTGTATCCTCAGCCTGCTTCAACACCCACCGCATACTCTGGAAAACATTCAGATGGATCCCAGCCGAATCTAGAAAAACAGTCATGCACACCCTCATCAGCAGCAGACTAAACTATGGCAACACTCTCCACGCCAGAATCAACAAGAAACTACTTTGCAAACTCAAGACCATCCAGAACAGTGTACCTCAATGGTTCTAGACATCCCGCCGCAACCACATCATCCAACACTTACGAGATCTCCACTGGCTTCCCATCGAAAGAAGAATAACCTTCAAGCTCTGGCCCTCCACAACATCCGACCAGCATACCTATACAACTGCCTCTCCTTCCACGCACCCAAGAGACCCCTCCGATCAGCTGACCTCACTCTACCCCTGTCCCGTGCATCTACAAGACTGGAATGGGAGGAAAGTCTTTCTCCTACCTCGCAGCCAAGGACTGAAATGACCTACCCCCACCTCAGACAAACACCTACACTGCTCCAGTTCAGAAAGAACCTCAAGACCTGGCTCTTTGGATGACCCCATAACTTAACAGAGCCACACCCCCTCCACAGTACCTTGAGACCCTTGCAGGTGAGTAGCTGCTCTTCACCAACCCCTGATTGATTGATTGATAGAGTGGAGTAGCGCACAATGGGGTGGGGTAGAGTGGAGTGGGGTAGAGTGGAGTTATATACAGTGGAGTAGAGTAGAGTGGCATAGAGTGGAGTGGCATACAGTGCAGTCGTGTTGACAGGAGTGGCATACGCAGTGTTGTGGAGCGGCGTAGAGTGGAGTGGCATACAGGGTAGTGGTGTGGAGTTGAGTGGCAGACAGTGGATAGCATACACCACAGTAGAGTACACTGAAATGGCATAGAAGGGAGTCGCATAGAGTGAGGTGTCATAGAATGGAGTTGCATAGGCTTCAGTAGTGTAGAGTGGTGTACAGTGGAATAGCATACAGGGGATTGACGTAGAGTGGAGGGGCGTACAGGGCAGTGGAGTGGAGTGGTGTACAGTGGAGTAGGACACATTGGAATAGTATATATTGGAAGTGGTGTGGAGTGGAGTGGACTGGGTAGAGTTAAATAGTGTAAAGTTAAGTAGCATATAAGGTAGTTGTGCATAGTGGAATAGAGTATAGTGGAGTGGTATAGAGCGGTGTGGGTACACTGGAGTGATGTAGAGTGGAGTGACATAAAGTGGAGTGTAAAGTGAAATACAGTACAGTAGAATATTGTAGAGTACAGTGGAGTGGTATACAGTGGAAAAGCGCATAGTGGAATGGCATAGAGTGGAGTGGGGTAGAGTGGAATAGTGTATATTGGAGCAGCAAAGAGTGAAGTGGCATACAGTAGAGTGGGATAGAGTGGAGTTGCATATAGTGGAATGTGTAGAGTGGAGTAGCATAGAGTGGAGGGGTGACGAGTGGATTGACATAGACTGGAGTGGTGTAGAGTTGAGTGGCTTAGAGTAGAATAGCTTAGAGTACGGTTATGTGTCATAGCATTGAGTGGGGTGGAGTAAAGTGGCACAGAGTGGAGTGGCGTAGATTGGAATGCCAAAGACTGGAGTGGCCTAGAGTGGCATGGCAAAGAGTAGAATAGCGTAGAGTGGAGTGGTGTAGAGTAGAGGGTCATAGAGTGGAGTGGCATACAGTGGAATAGCATATAATGGAGTGGTGTAGGGTGCAGTGGCATAGAGTGGAGTGTGGTAGAGTAGAGTGGAGTACAGTGAAATAGCGTACAACGGAGTATGCACAATGCAGTGGCATAGATTGGAGTGGTCTAGAGCAGAATAGCAAACAGTAGAGTGGTGTAGACTGCAGCAGCATACACTGGGGTATGTACATAGGAATAGCACACACAGGAGTGGTGTAGAGTGGAGTGACATACAGTTGAGTGGCATACCGTAGAGTGGGGTGGTGTGCAGTTATGTATAGTGGAGTGGTGCAGAGTGGAATAGAGTAGAGTGGTTTGTACTAGCATAGAGTGGTGTGGCATATAATAGAGTGGTGTAAAGTAAAATAGTGGAGAGTGGAATAGCATTGACAGGAGTGGTGTAGAGTGGAGTGGCATAAAGTGGGATGCCATATAGTGGAGTGCTGTAGAGTGAAGAGGCATAAAGTGGAGTGTGTAGAGTGAAAAAGCGAAGAGTTGAGTGGCGTAGAGGGGAGTGACATAGAGTAGAATACCGTAGAGTGGAGTAACATAGAGTGGCGTGGCACAGAGTGGATTAGCGTAGATTGGAGTGGCATAGAGTATAATAGGATAGAGTGGAGTAGAGTGGCGTAGAGTAGACTGGCGTAGAGTGGATCGACGACAACTGGAGTGGCATAGAGTTTAGAGACAAAGAGTAGGATAGCGTAGAGTGGAATGGTGTAGAGTAGAGTGGCAGGGTGGAGAGGCGTACAGTGGAATAATGTAGAGTGGAGTATTATAGAGTGCAGAGGCATCGAGTGGAGTGTGGCAGAGTGAAGTGGCGTAGAGTGAAATAGCATACAATGGAGTGGAGTGGTGTAGATTGGAGTGGTGTAGAGTGGAATAGCATACAATAGAGTTGCACAAATTGGAGTGGTGAGTGGAGTGGAGTGAGGTACAGTTGAGTGGCATAGAGTGCAGCAGCATATAGCGGAGTAGCATACAGTGGAACAGCGAACACACAATGGTGTAGAGTGGACTGGCATACAGTGGAGCAGCAGAGAGTGGAGTAGGAAAAAGTTGAATACCGTAGAGTGGAGTGTCATAGAGTTATGTATAGGGGAGTGGTGTAGAGTGGAATAGCGTAGAGTGGAATAGTGTAGAGTGGAGTGGCCTAGAGTGGAGTGGCGTACAATAGAGTGGTGAAGAGTCGACTGACATAGAGTGGAGTGACACAGAGGAGAGTGACTGAGAGTGGAGCTGTGTAGACTGGAGTGGCGTAGAGTGAAATACCATAGAGTGAATTGACATAGAGTGGCGCAGAGTCGAACGGCATAGAGTGCAATAGCGCAGACTTGAATGGTTTACAGTGAAATGGCATAGAGTAGAGTGGTGCATAGTGGAGTGGCGTATAATGGAGTGGCATAGAATAGAATAGCGTAGAGTGGAGCAGTGTAAACGTGAGTGGCATAAAGTGAAGTGGCATGTAGGCTGTAGTGGCTTAGAGTTGAGTGGAGAGTGGCCCAGAGTGGAATGGCATAGAGTGATGTGTAGTGGAGTGGTGTAGAGTGGAGCGGTCTAGAGTGGAGTGACCTACAGTAGAATACCATAGATTTGAGTGTGGTAGAGTGGAATGGCATACAGTGAAATCGCTTACAATGGAGTGGAGTGGCATAGATTGGAGTGGTGTAGAGTGGAATAGTGTACAGTAGAGTGGCATAGAGCAGAGTGGTAAGTGGAGTGGCATGGAGGTTGCTTTTTTGCTCGCTTTATCTTAACAATTATTCTCTTTCCTGCCTCTCTGTAGCCTAGTGCCAGTATCCAATAAACATGTAAGGTGGACATATAGTGCACAAGATCAATTACATAAAGGCTTGAAACTTAGTACAAAGTACTCCAACCTTCATTCCTCACCGATTGCCTTTTCTAACTCCCAATCATATAGAATGAAGAACACCTGAATAGACAGGGACCATTATGAATGATGGAAGCAATGTGAAACAATCAAAAATTGTAGTAAACCAATAAACATATGTACAGAAAATTGAGGAATGTATTGAAGGTGAGGGGGTCCCCTGTCATAAAAGAAAAAACTGAGTAGGGAGGCGAACCGGTGGAGCCTTGCCTGACCCTAAAATGACGGCTATCTCTTCTTCATGAGGCAACATCATAGGGGTCTTCCCCTACCTACCCTGAAGAGGCAGCAGCAGCTCCAGAGTAGTCCCAGGATCTGTCTCACTACCAGTCAGGATAACCACAGCAGTGAGGACATGGGGAGACAATCAAAACCCCCAGGCTGAAGCGGGAGCTTCTTGCTCTCCAGCACCTGCTCTAAACGGCTCTGCGCCAGGTCAAGCCTCAGGTGGCCCCCGGTACCTGGCTCTGCACCTCCGGTCCCCGCGCCGCCATGCGAAACAACAAGAAAGAGACCGCCTTCCTGCTCAGTGCCAGCATCTTCCCCAACGGCTTCAATGGGCTCTCGGCGGTTGTCTTGTCCGCCACCCCGGAACACCACTGCCTGGTGCCCGCTGGCATCAACATCAGTGCCCCCTGGAGGAATGCGAGCCTGTCGCTGGAGAAGCAGGCGGACGGGACCCTGGCGGAGAGCAGGTACTGCCGCTACCGGCTGGCGCTTCTGACAAACTTCTCGGCCGTAACCTACCCACACGGTCCTTGGGCTAACTTTCCCTTTATCTCCTTTCCTTTTTACCCCTTGTCCTCTCCCCTCTCACTCCACCTCTCCCCGTTCCCTCTCTATTTGTCTCTCCGGACTTTGGACACAGTTCTTCCTTGTCTCCCTGCTAAGGCTTCTTCCTCCTCTCCTTTTCCTATTAATTCTCTCAATCTCGTTGTTTGTTTACTGTACCTTTCTACGTCATTGTAACTGATGTACTTTTTAATGCAATCTTCCTCTGCCATAGCGCTCTGATACCTGCGGGTCTAGCAAGCGCTTTATAATCCTTTTGATGTATCTTATAATGCAACGTTTCCCCTGGTTATGCGCTCTGGTATCTCTAGGTCTAGATAGCACTATATAACCATTGCAAATCAATTAAACTAAAAACAGTTTTTTCCTGAAACGTTGAGACCTGAGGAACATGGCTGATGACCAGTGGAGCTGCTTGACAGCTAATGAGGAGTCTGGCCATGGTTTTCCCCCTTGACCGTCACCTACCCAGCCGGACACTGGGCATTCTTCCTACTCGTCTCCCCGCTATTACTCCTTCCTCCTGTTGTTTGTTTATTGTACCTACTACGCTATTGTAACTGATATAATTTGTAACGCAATCTTCCTCTGCTATAGCGCTCTGATACCTACGGGTCTAGCCAGCGCTTTATTTTCCTTTTTGATGTACCTTATAATGCAACGTTCCCCTGGTTATGAGCTCTGATACCTTCGGGTCTAGATAACGCCATATAACCTTCGTATAGCAAATAAACTAAAAATTGGCTTTTCCTGAACGCTGAGACCTGAGCAACATGGCTGATGTTCAGTGGAGCTGCTTGACAGCTAATGAGTAGTCATGCCCTGGTTTTCCCCCTTGACCGTCACCTACCCAGCTGGACATTGGGCATTGTTCCTCTTCGTCTCCCCGCTATTACTCCTTCCTCCCCTCCCTCCTTCGAATTACTGTAACATTGTTTTATGTGTACTGTTCATTACTATGTTTTTGTATCTGATGTAACTTGTAACACTATGATCCTAAATGTAAGTCGCTCTGATACCCTCTTGGGTCAAGTTCGCGCTATGTAAAACTTTATAAATAAATAAATAAAGTGAACTATAACATCATGCATCCTACTTCCTAATAAAACAAATTGAAGATGACTTTCATGGTAGATTGTACAACAAGATTCTCCAAGATGAGAAAAAGATTGGTAAGTACATATACATAGACTGAACTATTGTGATTCTATAACAACAATATATTAATTCAATAAAATCCAAATATAACAAATTTTCATGAACAATTGTGATATTCACTGTGATAATCTTCCAATCACCGTCTATGTTTATTCCCTATTGCAGCTCAAAACTGCCAACTTCATGCACATCCTTCCTACAACCACCTCCTTATTCACAAGCCCAAATTGAATTATCACTACATACCCCTGAATCATCGTGCACTACGATGTGTTTCCTGTCCTGACATCTTATCTCTAGATTCTCTACCAACAACGTCCTATGTCCCACTTTTATCATGCTATTCTTCCAACCATTTATTATTTTCTTAATCAACTTTTGTTCCCTATAGTTCTTTCTCATGCATAGCACAGTTCTGCCACATTTCCCAACCATGCAAGTATTCTGGATTACATATGATTTTCACAGTCATCAATGGTTCTCACTTTTTGCAAATTTTCCATATAACTTAACTCTGGCCCACTTTAACCAAAACACGGTGTGGTTTATTCTGTCTGCTCATCCAAGTACCAATTGTACTCATCATATGTTTTGTTAACTGTTTCCTAACTTCCGCAATAGACCAATACCCATCCACTGACCTGAAAAACCAACTAGGTCTAAACTTAGGTCTGGGAAATATTTCCCTCATAATCTCCAATAATCACACACAGTTGTCCGATACAACCAAACCGTATAGTGAGTTCCCAAATGGAGTTACACTTCATAGTCAATGGAATGGAACTCTTAAGAACCTGGTTAAACCTCATTACCATATAATTACTGCTTGGATTAAACAATGATGGGATTCAACAGATGACGCCAATTTTACTAAATTACTCCTTAACCTTGTCTGAGGTGTTCTCACATGACAGTGTAGAAGGCAAGCCTTCTTCAAAAAAACATTATCACTGAATTCCAAAACTTTGCCAATATCCATTATGTGTGTCACTGGCCATTCAGAAGACCAATCAATCATGACAAATACTTATTTCCCCCCGACCTGGGACCATAATGCCTATGATAATCTTCTTCAAGGTTCAACTTGGGCGTTGGCTCAAAGTCATTTGTGGTTTCAATATTCTCAATGTCATCAGCTGACATACCCATGTTACATTATCTTACTACACAGACAATTGAAATATCCATTGCTGGCCACCATTATAAATTATTCATACAGTACCTTGTCTTTAAAATTCCAAATGACCTTCATGCCACTGTTTTATTATTTTTCCCCGAAAAATTTAGGAGAAATGGTTCTTCCACACCTCAAAAGCAACTTATCCATTACTGAGTGTTCACTTGTAATATCCCAGAAATATGTCACCTTAATTCACAAATATTCTTTACTACATTTCAAAATGTATGCCTTTATTTTGCTCAAAATATTATCTTTTCCGAGAAAGAATGGACTCTCGTTCTCATACCTTAATAGCAAGCAAACCATTGTAATTTATAAAAAGCAATCTGGCAATCTTAACATTTATTCTCATAACATCACAACATTTAAGGGAGAATTCTAGAAAGAAAATCAGGACCTACCCTTTTCTTCCGAACTACATGCATGTCATATCAATACTAGAAAATGTATATTTCACAACAAAAACCAAGGTGCCCTGTGTATCAACAATTTGGTAAGCTAAAGGGTCTTTATCAATCTAATAATTATATAAAAAACATAACTGGTTCGAATTTTCGTTAAGGGTTTGAGATCACTCCGTATGGTGAATTCTGTTAGTAGAATAAAAACCCTTAAATGATTTATTACCCAAACACGTCAATGCTTCTCGCATTTCAACATAACATTTCCCTTCAATTAGTGAGAAAGAATGCGAATCAAAAGCAATAATACTCTAATACTCTCTCGACCCTCATCCTCACATCACGTCAATAATGCACTTATTCTCTGGTTACTACCATCAGGCTTTACTATGTCTCATCTTCTGAATCAAAATCTTGATCGCAGAAGCATTAATTATATCATCTTGGATTTGTTAAAAATCCCTTTGACATTTAGGGCCTCATTTATGAAAAGTGACGCATCGATGCATGAAAACAGGGATGCGTCACTTTTCATTGTGCCCTCCTTGTGACATGCTGGATGCGTCATATTTATAGTATGATGCATCATGTTATTAAGAGTAACAGATACGTCAGTATTTCTGACTTATCTGTAGGCGCAAAAATGGCGCATTGCTGGAGTGTGTCACAAAAGTGACGCAACTCCAGCAATGGGTCATTTCACATGGGCAAATCCCATTTCAAAGGATGTATGTCAACACAACGCGGGCTTTTATGCTGCGTGACATTACAACGCGGGCTTTTTACAACGCAAGTCGTTACCATGACTTGCGCTGTAGGGTGCTGGACTTAGGAATAGTAAGATTTACTATTCCAACACCAGCCTACGTACAGTAGGGAAGGTGTTGAAATAGTAAATCTACTATTCTTTAGCCTAGAGCGCCCTCCCGTGCAAGTCGTGGTAACGACTTGCGTTGTAAAGCCCGCGTTGTAATGGTAGTGCGGTGTAAAAACCGCGTGGTAATGGATGTTCCCCATATCAAATGTGCCAGTGGCGCAGTGAAATCTCATAGAATTCACTGCGTCACTTCTACGAGGCTTACTTGCATCGGAATGCCCCCCCTGCATACATTATACCTGGCGCAGGTATAATGTGGCGAGGGGATTTACAAAGTGACGCATCTTCCTAGATGCGTCACTTTGTAAATATGATGCCACATGACGCATTTTTTACACCGCTGGTGCGTCACAAAAAGTGTTGCACCGGTGGCGCAAAAGTGATGCAAGGGCTGATAAATAAGCCCCTTAGTGCTCCACTCAAAGTTTGCCTTATTTTTAAGTGCCTGTCTCAAATGAAAAGTTTTAGTAGAGAAACTTGGAACATACTTTGTGTGAACGTCTGCTAGCCCCTTAAATGATGACAGATCATCTTTATTAATAGGGACAGAGGTGAATCTATTGGCATCTGCCAATTTTAGGTTAGGTTTTAATCTGTAGCTGTTGCCTTCAAAACCAAGGGAGTCACACTATTAACAGAAAACTTGCACTTAGAGTATTCTACATTTAAATTGTTCTTGGTCCCATATACCCCAAAACTGCTCACGTTTGGCATCATGATCTTTGTTGGCAACTTTCATTATTAAATATCATCTTACATTGACTTGGCACCTTTTATTTTACCCAAAGCTGAAACATTAGCCTTTGGAAAACGCCATTTGTTGCCAACCCAAAAAGTATGAGTTTAAATTGGAAACGCCCCTCATTTATCATATCATTTGCAAGCTTCCTTTAATGGATCTGGTGGTGTGTTGTTCCAAAGATTGCGAACAGAAAAAGTCTAGGGTGGATGCACAGCCGTTTTGTTACCTAATTTGTAAGGGTTAGGTTCTCCGTGGGTGGCGTTAATACCCCTAAAAACGCCTTCGAGTAACTATGAAATATGTGATTCCAGTGGGTCACTGGGACCATCCCCTTGGGAACACTATTATCTCCTCTTATAATCAGAGGATTCCACACAGTTAGTTCAGTTTATAACTTCATTTATTTGTAGATATTCTCTTTTGTAAACGTGTATTCTATTCAATCTCCCGCGTGAGATTGAGAAGGAGACAGACACGTAAAACTCGTATCAATGTTATTCCCTGATGAAGGGCTCAAAATGCAGCCCGAAATGCATTGGATATCATATATAATAATGATGCCTCATTGATGATAATGTGAAATTACAAGAAAGTGAATATGCTCTATTGAATACACGTTTACAAAAGAGAATATCTACAAATAAATGAAGTTATAAACTGAACTAACTGTGTGGAATCCTCTGATTATAAGAGGAGATAATAGTGTTCCCAAGGGGATGGTCCCAGTGACCCACTGGAATCACATATTTCATTGTTCCAAAGATTGATCATGAAAGGTCACCTAATGTCTTTAGTCATTGTTACCAGCACATTAATTTTTGGTAAAGGGGATCTTTTGTTAATTATGCGGCTGCCAGATAATGAAAGTCTAGCCATAAACACATGTATTCATTTGTACCTCTGGTTATCACAATTAGAGATACGAAATCAAACACGTCAACAGGTTTTATTATTTTAGGGAAGCAAGATTGTTTAAGACCTTAAAAACCTCAGCTCCTAAAAAATGTGAACATTCCTGACAAGATGAAATTTAGGACATGCATCCTGCTCGAGTAGAATGCTATGTTCTAAATCTTTCAGCATAGCAATCTCGCCTCGAAATATTGTAGAGTACTTCATTAGCATGTTTACCTATGGCTTCCTCCCAAATAACTATCATGACTTGTTCCACACTATTTAGGGCTAACACAATGTATACATACATCAGGCTCATACATCCCAGACCAAAAGTATTTTTGGAACAGCCTTCTTATTCTTGAATATGAATACGTGTGTTTTGTAATATAGCATGTCAATTGTCGTGGCACCATAGCCTTCAGTCCTTATGTTTAATTTAAATATTTGTCACCAGTTTCCCCATCAAATTTCCATACTTCTTCCTCAATAAATGTATGTGGATTCGGAATCCCCCCCAACATCCATACCAACCCTTCTGATAACCATGTAATACACTGGATTGTTTTTGTTTCTTTTGTCACTTTCAAAATTTAGCACCACATTTTCTCTCAAACTGAGCACATTTTTCTGATTTTGTTGTCACCTTCACTAGACAGCAACTCTTCATTCTCTACTTAAGTACACTTAACTTCAACTCCCTTCTTTTTACAAACCGTTGAGAAATGACCAATTACCCCACAAGAATTAAATAGTTGTCTAATAGCTGGGTAGGTCTTACAATAAGTCATGTGGTTAGCACTGTGACATATGCTACAACGTTGATTCTTACAAAACCATCACTTATCTTTTTACCTACACTGTTTTTATAACGTTACCTCTCAAAACCCAGCTGCATTTCTTTTTTATTGTGCTAAATTTCCCTACAATCTCCCCTTCTAAAATAATGGGGGTTTCAGCCTTCACCACCTTAGCACACCCTCCAGGCATCTCTGCATTACTAACTATTGCAAGAATATATTGTAATTTTGAGTCAACAGTAATCCATAGTCTTTCTTGTTTGCTTGGATTAGCATCATGCATTAGAAATTGACCTCTAAAGAACTTCTTGTAGTGTACCGAATATGCAGCCAATACTCTTAGGGCATATACATAGTCATCAACTGTCTTTGTTTTCCTTATTTCCATCAGAAGAGCTTATAAAGTGTAAATCTTACACATACTTTTGGGGCAAAGTAGCTGTCCAAATTAGCTAAAGCTCTATCAATAAAGTTGGCATCAAAAGTTCCTCCTTCTTTAGGTATTTCTTCATAAATGCTCAACCCAAAGAATGTAGCAAAATGATTTTCATCTTTTCCTGTGACATTCTGTTCTCTTTATCATTTGTGAAAATATAATTCAAAAAGTACATTTCCATTCTGTACACATAAAACTTTGTTCTCACGGAATGGATATAAATTCTTTCAAAGAATTAATGGTGATATTCTGCATGCTCATTTTTTACTAGTAAAACAGTTTCATTATGGATCGTAATACCTGGTAATACTGTCAGTTCCAAATGAGTTCATCCGAGAAAGTTGTAAGCGTAGGATATTAAAATGATTAATACTCCTAAAGGTATTCATGCTTGATGTTTTAACCTTTAATTGTTCTGGTCTTTCTCCCTGTGCGTTGTCAACCATTAACTGAAACGCTTGAGAATTAAAGTTTTATACATTAAATGTGTTTATTAAGCCTGCCTAATGTGCACAATGTTATCCAATCCCATTGCAGTCTGGCCTGTTGTTTTTTCCCCAAAAAACCCTTTTACTTCATGCTGTGATGTTCTGCTTCCATTCAGTGCTGGTTCCACATTACGTTTGTACACTTGACCTTGCAGAAGTGCGTGTGTGGCATTACATACCGCAGTGCTTGATGGTTATGTCGCAATGTGGGATTGTCACAGAAAGGAGTTTTTCTGCTGTGTATGGAAGATAAGTGAAATCTTTTTTATGCACACTCCACCGGTCGGAGGATTATCCCAGTTAGTCTGTGCACATAAGCTATTATTAATATCAAAGTACCTTGGTTATGCTTAACTTGGAGAATGGCGTTTTAATAAATAATAAAGTCACATCATGCTGCAGTAAAGCGTGCCTTTCCTACTTTTAGTGAAACAATTAGTTATCAGTACGCACGTTTCTGTAGTAGCTATTCACTCGAGTCCACTCAAAAACACTGATACTTCTAATCTTATCTCTTTTCCCTGCCCATTATGTGTTCCTATCTCCCTCTTGGTGCTCCACTGGATCTTCTTTAATGTCGAGAGTGGTTGGATATAAAGGGTCCCAACAGTCGACCCTACGGTCATCCAATGAGGTCCGGGAATTGGATAACTGAACTACAAACTAGAAGTCAGACTCATGTAGATTACTCTCAAGACAATACTATAAAGATAAAAGATTATCATGGCAAGCCCAAATCTCCTGAAGAAACCTAGATGTGCCAAAATCATACACACTAAGGGCCCAATTACGTGAAAGATAGGTGGCGGCGGGACCACTGCACCACCAAACCTGCATGAGAACAGCCCGCCATATTATGACTTTTTTAGTGAGTGTGGAGTACCGGGTTTTTATGGACCCGGCGGTGCCAGGGAACACACCTGAAAACTCCAAGTCCTTCCTGTTTCAGACTACAGAAACACAGAGTCTTCTAGGTGAAGTCAAAAGATCGTATTTATTGGCTGCAGCCAGTAACAGATATCCTAGAAGTACAACGGCATGTATGTTCTCAGGAGACTGCTCAAATTTACAAAGCCAGCCTTCTCTTTTTATACAAAATAATATGCTTCAGGCAAACATTCCTTATTTTACAGTTGACCCTACGCATATTTTCACTACAAAGAAAAAGCAGAGTCATGATGACAAGCCCACATTTCAGTTTGTCCAGTCCATGACAAATTACCCGGCAAGGTCCAGTATTTTCGTCAAATATCGACGGACCCCAATAAAATCGGGCACCTCCTCGTAAAGCAAGTCATAAAGCAAGAAACAGGGACAGGTGTGTGCAAGATTAGGCATGGTTTGTGTGCGATGAAAGGTTTTATGATATGTTGTGCCTTGATACGAATCTAGCTCGGCCGCTGGGAGAGGACCTGGTCGAACAGGTTTGGCTTTGGGCAGTGGAGTCAGCTTGCCCAGGTCACAGAGGAGTCAGCAAAGGTGTACGTGTCCTTCTGATCGAATTCGGCCTTAGTCTTTTGGCTATGTGAGGACAATCACAAAATGGTTGCCGCTCACAAAATGGAACCCGAGGGTTCAAAGACGAAAACTTCGATTTAAGGGTGATTTTCGTCACTCGAACGTGACGAAAATGCTTATGCATAGTGTTTAGACCATTACCGGTCTGCTAGTACCAACATCGTCATGATACAACGATGTTTATGACACGAGTCCAGAATTCCGGTACCACAGACACCCGGGTCCAGAAATTTCAGTACCACAAGTGGCAGTTTATTTATTTATTTATTTTCGAAATTTGTATTGCGCAAACAAATACCCGAAGGTGTCTCGGCGCATGTGGCGGATAGAGAGACCGAGCAGCAGGCTTACTGGCTGAACAACCATGTCTTTAAGAGCCTACGAAAGCTCATCAGATTGGGGGCAGTTTTTATGGTGAGTGGCAGAAGGTTCCAAAGTTTGGGTGTGGCAACCAAGAAGCGCCTGTCTCCCCAGGTTGCCGTTCTTGTGCGAGGTACCGGAAGCAGGCAGGTGTTAGCGGATCTCAGCTGTCTCTTGGGGCTATACAACTGGAACGCTTCAATCAGAAACTTTGGACCGACGCCATGCACTGCCTTGTAGGCGATGCAGAGGGCCTTGAATTTAATACGGCCCTCTACTCTTAGCCAATGCAGGTGACGAATGGATGAAGTGGTTGGCTGACGGCGGGGGATGTCAAGAAGAATTCTTGCAGCCGCATTCTGTATGGACTGCAACTTAGATAGAACGAGTTTCTGAGTATTAAGGAAGAGGGCATTCCCGTAGTCAATTTTGGAAAACACTAGGGTGGAGACCAGGGTCTTCCCAGCTGAGGTGGGGAGGTAAGGCAGTATTTTCCTGATTTTCTTTAGAATAAAGAACGCAGATGACACAACCTTGTTGACATGAAGGTTAAATGACAACTTGCTGTCAAAAATGACTCCCAGGTTTCTAGCCTTTTCAACTGGGACAGGTGGAGAGCCCAGCTGGTTAGGCCACCAAGTGGAAGACCAGTCCGGGGAGAGTTTACCAAAGGTCATGACCTCGGTTTTGTCTGAGTTAAGCCTCAGACAATTGGAGGACATCCAGGTACTGACAGCAAGCATGGCCCTTTGAAAATTAGCTGCCACCGCTGGGCCGTCCTTGTGGATCGCCAGAACCAGTTGGGTGTCGTCTGCGTAGGATGTAAGTCGCAACCCATGGGCCTTTATTACCCTCGCTAAGTATGCTACATAGATATTAAATAGCGTTGGACTTAGCGAGGAACCCTGTGGAACTCCACAGGGAAGTGCAGAGACAGGAGAATAGAAGTTACCCAACTTCACTGTCTGGGTACGGTTGGCCAGAAAAGATGAAATAAGATCTCTAGCCGTACCGTTTATCCCCAGTGCTGTGACACGGTCGACCAGAATAGCATGGTCGACCGTGTCAAAGGCTGCGGACAAGTCCAGAAGGATCAGGACAGCCGCACCTCCCTGGTCCATAATAGCTCTGATCTCGTCTGAGGCCTTTATTAAAGCGGTCTCGGTTCCATGCCCTTTCCTAAAGCCAAACTGCGTTTCGTCAAGAAGTTGGTAAGTATCGACGAACTCTGAGAGTTGTTTGTTCATCAGAGATTCGCATATTTTGGCAGAAAAGGGGAGACACGCTATTGGTCTATAGCTGGCCAGAGCTGTGGGGTCCAGGGAGAGTTTCTTCAGAAGAGGTTTGATCACGGCCTTCTTCCAAGGATCTGGATAGCGACCAGTTAAGAATGCGGTGTTACAAATTTCCATAAGTGGACGAGAGATCACCTCGCTGAGGTCAGCCATCACTGAGGGAGGACAGGGGTCTAAGGGGGAGCCAGACTTGGTAGTAGAGATGAGTCTGCTGATTTGATCTTGCGTAATGGGAGCAAAGGAAGAGAAGGGATCATGGTCAGTTGATTCTTTGACGTTCCCACAGCGGCGCCTATTTTATAGGTACCGCAATGTGAACATCAAAGGAAGTTCCACCACAGTATGGACTGTTAAGTCCATTTCCAGCTGGAACTGGGGGTGCATGCACACAGAGGGGGCACTTGTTGGCATGGCGGTAGTACCAAGTATACTTATGCTTCTTGACTACCGTGCCACCGCCAGGGAATGGTGGTTTCTTGGCGGAGTCGGCGGTCCCAGGACAGCATGACTGGCAAGGTCGTAATGTGGTGTTTAGAAGACCGCCACCGCACCATGAGTCTGGTAGTCCAAGGTCCGCCAGACTCATAATTAGGCCGTAAGAGCTCACTTAAAGCTATACAGAAAAATAGCATTAGTATTTGATGTTGTGAGATCTCACTAATATGATCTCCTTTGGTCATTAGTAACCCCAAATTAGGAAAGGCACATTCACTTGACGAGAAAAAATCATGATAGCTGAGTTGATATGGTAATTTGGTTTAGTTTATCAATATTTAAGCAAATGAGTGCATCAGTAACTCAGATTATAAGACAAATTGGACAAATTCTAGTAAGACATTCAAAAATAAAGATACCAAAGGTCAAGAGTTTTGGAAGGGACATGAAGCATGCCAGTTCAAATAGTCTCCCAAGACAGAAGAGACCACTAAGCGCACACAGCATTTGCGCCAGTTCAGACAGGAAGCCAGGTATGTCCGCATCTGGCAAGTTAGGATTGCCAAGGGAAGTTCCACAAAGAACTCCTTAAGTAAGGAATTTGTCAGCAGTCCATCAATCACCATCAAGAGTGCTAACTAGCCAGCCAGCTGCCCCAGTGCCAACGACAACTCAAATGTCAGTCAGCACTTGTCAGTTAAATCAGGCAATATTATATTTTTAAAGTTCCGAGGGTGACACTTCCTTGAATCCCCTCATCTGGTCAGACCACTCAGTCCATTAGTCAGTTAGGATGGTTGTCAGGTAAAGTAAAGAAGACACAAATTGTAGACAAAGAGGTGGGACAATTACGCAGTCCTTAAGCATTTCCCTATGTGAAACGTTAGAACAATGCTCCTTCAGCAAGAGCACATCAGCAAGTTCAAGAGGACAGTTTCCCAGGCAACTGTTCAGTATTGTTTCAGAAATTGTAGAAAAGTATCTTGTACAATACATAAGTACTCAGGAGAGAAAACCCTGTTGCATGTTATTGATTATACTGAGAAATTCTCTCACAAATAGTATGATTCAGCAAGTCAAGAGGCTTCATGTATGCAGTCAGGCCTATATTAAATTAAGCTAACATAACATATAATATATAGAATTATTAAGCATACATTTGTAGGAAATACAAAGATGTCATCATTCTAGTATAACTCTAATGCACTTGTATGGTTACAAATAACACGTGTCAATGTTATAGATGTTAGAGGTTTCTGCTTTTCGAATGTACTAACATGTAAATACATTTATAAACCTACTGTATTAACCCCTTGCGTGTGGCCGCGATTCTGCGCCTGTGCGGCACTTCTAAAGAGTGGGCGGGTTCATGATGGCCCTCAGCCATCATCAGCACACGCCCACCGTGCTGCATGACGGACGGAGACCGCCATCAGCATGCAAGGGGTTAAATTCGCTTTAGGTGTATAGCATTAGTACATGCATGAAATACAATCTATGAAAGTTTCACAAATGCCACATTAATTAGGAATGTGCAGCACCTATTTTCCCTTCTCATTTTGGTGCACACGTTTACACACACAAATAAATAAAAGTAATAAATGCTGTCTTCATAATCAGGTTACATCTTAACATTTGATCAATTCTTCAATAGTTATATGTCCTCATAAATGATAATAAAGAATGATTCGAGGTAAACTCTATAATGTGACAATTCACCATTTACACATTTCTAGCACAAGTTGATGAAATATTATTCTATGCCAATTAGTAAATCACATTCTATATTATTTGTGTGAATGATATCATCTAAATCCTATATCTTTTCTGCATGCATTTAAGTTGCAATAAATAAAGGTTCCCTTGTTTTGTCATATTTTCTTGAATGTGTATTTGGTGCACGTTTATTAATTTTCTCTCAGAAAGAGTCATGATCAGATTTCTCATATCGCTAAAAGTTTAAATGCAATACCCTCTCCAACACTTTCAATTCTCAGAACTCATTGCCCGTTTTTTTTAGCATAATACCAGCTTCCAATAATCACATAAGATGGACATATATTTCTTACATTTAATTAGAAAAAGGCTTGCAGCCTAGTACAGAGTCCTTAACCCTCCACTTCTCACCAACCACCTCTTCTTCTGCCTTCCAAGATATATAGAACATAGAGCACCAGAATGGATCAGCCCATCGTGAATGATGGAAGCAGGGTTAAGCAAACAATAGTGTGAATATACCCTTTAACACATGTACAGTAAATCAAACAAAAGTGAACTATACCACTGCACACTCCCTCTCTAAAATGTAAATTGAAATCCGTCTTTGTAAAGCACAAGCTACTCACCCTTACGGGTCTCAAGGTGCTGTGGGGAGTCGTGGAAATTAAGTGAGCTATTGCCCAGAGTCACATGGTGCTGAGCTGATTGCCGCCAGAGCCGGGGATCAAAGGATGAACCCTGTGCTCCGAAGTAAGCTGCATTGGCCGCTGCACCACACCTCTCCACTTCTCTCTTCTTGTGATCTCCGCTATGCCTGCAGTATAATTCCTGGGAATCTGCCAGTGGCAGCCCTTGGCCTTGGCTAACAGTCCTGTTTTCTGCTGGCTTGTCCTGTATTTGTGGGGTCAGTTTCATTTCCAGCAGTGAGCTGGTGTGGGATGCCAAAAGTCCCACATTTTGCCACTTCCAGGACAAGCAAGACACATGATAATCAAGAGGATTTAAGCTATCCGATGGGAAACCAAGAACTGTCACTTTCTTGTTTTCCTACTTGGATGGCATTGGTAGTGCATAACTGAGTTCCAGGAATACAATCACCTTTACAGATGCTGATATGGTAAGTGAGCACCGACTTTATTAAACAGCACTGAATGTGTGAATGAAATCCATGCTGGGGGCCTGTTCTGGGAACATGGCTTTGGTATTTATTTCTTCAATTCTGCCTGATTAAAAGTGTCTGAATGAGGAACAGAAAGAGTATGATTTGCTCACTTTCAAACATCTTGCTAAAGTAGGAGGCTAATACTGCAGTACTACTTGCTGGAAAGAACATAACTTTACTTCCATATTGCATTTTGTTGACTAGTCCACGAAACAGGGTATTGTCTGGCCTCTTAGCCACCCCATCCACACTGAGATAATATACAGTCCAGTTTTTAAAGAATATGCATTAAATATGAGCTCTTAGAAAATTGTAAAGATTCAAAAGCTTTGAAAAAACATAAGAACTTTAGAATAAGTTTAAAAAGTGATTGCCCAGTGTCACACAATATGTCCAAGTGGGGAGGCAGAGATTAAAAGCCAAGGGTCTTATTTTAAGTTGACTGAATAATCCATCAAAATCATGGTGATTGTCCCATACTCTGTATTACAAGTACATTATATCCTACAGTGGCAGGGGTGGGGAGTGGGAAGTTGACAGAAGACGGGATAGGGGAAATAAAATAAATAAATAAATACAACCACTTACCTTGCTCTCTCATCGTCTGTCGACCCCCCCCCCCCTCAGCCCACTACTCTTACCTGTACCAGCCGTGTCTGAGTTTAAGAGATTTGTGCTGAAATGCCGTATGATATAGTTATCGCTTACTTATGGTATGGAACTCCAGAAGTGCACCCCACAATACACCCTCGCACCTAACAGACATCTTGAAGCACAAAGTGTCTCTGTGAGCGCAGTGTCCTTTGAAGTGATAATGGACAATTGGTTACCCTAGTTCAACAACTGGCCTCCAATAACTCAAGCCCCCTGCGGAAATGCAGATGAAATGAATGGTCAGTCCCTCCATGAAAGTAATAGCTGTACACCCCAGTAAAGTGAAACACATGACAATGTCCTTTGACACAACTTTCCCATTAAGACTAAGATAAAACTTAGAGACCGTTTATCTACCCACTCATTCATTGTCTTTAGGTAGTTACTAGTCGAGGGAGCATGTATACGCTTAGAGTAGCTCACATCCCCTATTGAAGTCCCCTCAGCAAAGGCTCACCCAACCAATGCAAAGAAGAAAGTCTTAATTGAACATTTGACGGAGATCATTATGTAAAAGTTATTTTGAAACAATTTTCATTTACCCAATGTACTGTCTTCATCAGTGTGTCTTTTTATACCCATGCTAAATCGTATAGAATTGCATAGATATCAGACATGAAGCTGTGCAAATGTGCGATTTGCTCCTTTTTGGACTTTCACGAACATTTTTATTTAGAAAATGTATATGCTACACTTTTGCAGTTGAAACAATTTTAGTTTGTGCATAAAAAATAAGCCACATTTGCACACTTCTAATAAACTGCCCTACAGTTTAAGTGTGCGAAAGGAATATTTGTATATTTATTAAAAAATACTGAAACATGTATTGCTATTTGATTGTTAAGAAATTAATCATTTTCTGTACTAGCGATTAAAGCCAAATGATGCAAAGAAGACATGATGGCAAAATAATAGAACATAAAACTTGAAAACAAGTATACCTAACCACGTGACATATCAATGACTGAAATACAAATCATATATGTTTGTGCCTGGGCGTGACAGAGCAGGGGGGCTAGCAAGTGCCGTGGGCACCGTGTTTATGTATAAACTTTCTTTGGCTATATAAAAAAAATAACCAGAGAATGCAAACATGTACCTTTCAATCACTTCCAGTGTTCAGGGAATGTACAAAGGCTCTCAGTATTTTGCTGTACCGGTCACAACGTTCCAATTCACTGCCACTGTGTGTTTTTTCAGACTGAAGTCAGCAGTGGCATCTTTAAAGATCTAAAAGTAATCTGGTTATCATTTATTTATTCCTCATTCTACTAGCTTTGCATTCGTGAAGCATCATTTGAATTTTTCATGTCTTTTATAGGTTGCTTTGTGGGTGTAATATAAAGCAGCAAAATATTCAAAAGGGGAGACATAGGCGTATTGTAAAAGAGTTGCATATTTAAATCTATCTGGAACGAAACTTCATTTTAATAACTGGCTTTCAGTGTTTACCGAAAAGTATTTTCCACATACAATGTCATAATATGTAAATGTACTTACTTTAAAGTTCTTAACATTTCACAAGTTCAAAAACAAAATAGACGTATTTGTGAAACTGTCTGAAGTTTGCAAACCTTGGTAAGGCTATGATTAGCAATAGTGGTGTTTGAAAGAGAGTCACTAAGGGTCCCATTTTTTTTAAAAAGAAAGAAAAGAAGTTTGATCCTGTAGATTGTTTTCTGTGTTTGGAGTAAATCCTTAACTTGGGTAAATCCTAAATGGATTTCTAGTTGTATTGTTTCCAAGTCAAGAGCTACTGTTTTGCTTGGTTTCAATCAAAGGATTGTGATGTGAAAACATCTGTTTTTTCGACACTCAGCAACGTCCATGTAAACATCTTCGAGTGCCTCATTTAGAAAGAACCCTAGATTGATTAGATGCGATTCATCAAGTGTTGGCTTGGTATTTATCATTGGCTCTTTGTGGACGTCCTTGTCTCAGTCCTTACTTGATGAGCGATCGCGCTCCCCAGCAGGTTTTCAAACTGACCCCTTTCTTGTGTTACCACGTTCACACAACTAATATGGAACACAATTTCTTTCCTTGTCTTGTTTGTCCTTCACTGTTTCCATGACACAGTCTTACTGCCTCTCATTTCTGATTAAGTAATCCCTCCTCACTCGACTCCCTGTTTTTTCCTATCTGAACAACCTATGGGTCAAGTCCCTAGCTATTGCAGTTTGCAGAGGTAAGAGTATTTAATTTGGGTTTGTTTATTGGTGAATATCATAAGTGTTTTTCCTTAGGACTGTACAACATCGAATTTGGGGATTCTCATAAGACCTCTGATCAGTCGCAGCAGGCATGACTCGCGGATGGTGGGGCGGAGGGGTCACTCGAGGGGGTCAATTTTAATCATATTAAAAAAATAATAACTTTACTTAGCCGCCCGATCCGGTCCTGTGTCGTCTCTGCTCCTCGCAGCAGCAGGAAGCCAGCAGGCAGCCTCCCTCCCCTCCCCCAAAGCCAATGACAACGCTGCAATGGCAACATTGTGATTGGCTGGGACACTGACCGCACAGGCATCTATGGGGAAGCAGTTTTCTCCAAGCAGGCTGCATGCAGCCTACATGGAGAAAATGACAGATTGCTCATTATTGGGTCGACCAAACAGTCAGGGCCTGCTACATTGGGCTAGCCACTCCTTTCCTGCCCTGTTGTAAGACCGCCCACCCGCACCCCCTCAACCAAACCCTTCTGCTTTCTCGCAGTGCGAGAAGCAGTAACATAAAATGGTATACCATTTTATGTTTCTGCTTCTCGCAATGCCAGAAAGTTAGTGGGGCAACGCACCTCCGCCAACATGGAGGAGCCGCCCCTTCCTCTGATGTTGTCTAAGACAGCTATGCTCAGGGAGGGAGTCTCACAGTGTAGGCGCCTTCTGGCGACCACTAGATGAGAAAAGGAGGCATTGTTCAAGGGTCAGGGATACTGTGTTCTTTCCCTGACATTTGCTGTCTTGTATGATGAGTAGGCTATGGTAAGTGTTTCATTTGTACATGAATGTGTGTCAGTGCTCAAAGATTTTCTCATATGCCCTCCAGTACCACTGCCAAATGTCACAGTTGCCAAATACCAAATTAGTCTAGTCTTGATTTCACCTCATGCCTTTCATCCACTGGCATACTGTGCTACCTTTCATCATGTTCTTGCTGCTGCATACTTTCTCCTTTTCTCACTGTTTTTCGTCTTTCTTATCTTTCTTCTTTGCCCCTTTGACCCTTTGCTGCTTTATTCTTTCTTGTTCTGGGACAACATGTGGTATTGAAAATAATTCCCAGTCCCCAAAAAGAGTGCTGGTGGGTCTGCGTGCAACCACTGGCTCAAATTAAGTACTGGGAGTGACATTTGAAGTAATGCTATAAAACAATCGTTGATCAACATTAGGAAATCATAATAAACTTCAGGGAATCTGGGAGATAATATGAGTATCAGTAAAGAAAGGAAAGTTGTTAATATTTTTTTACAGAAACCCGATTTAAAGTGTATACATTTTTTTTAAACCTCAAATAGTTTGAAGATGAATTATTTTGGTAGTAAAAGACCGAAAAAGACAGAGTGCTTTGATGCTCAAGTTGATTCAGAAAAGGGGGTGGTGATGAACAGAGTGTCTGAATTAAGCAGACCACTCTTACCCAGTCCAAAGATCAGGGCTTGATCCATCACCGTTTTTTAGCTCACTGCACCATCCCAGCTCAGAACTTGGCTATATGCAAATTAGTCTGACCCTGGCCCAGTGCATCATGGGAACAGGGCAGACCAAACTACCAAGCCAATTCTTATACTGGGAAGGAAACAAGCTACCGGGGACCGGTTTCTGGCGTTTCAGCCGTCTTCGGCCCGGCTTGCTTGAATCCTGATGGTGCAATGAGCTAGGGACTCACATCTGAGTATACCCTTCCACGCTTATGGTGGACAAAAATGATTCAGAAAAGGGGGTGGTGATGAACAGAGTGTCTGAATTAAGCAGACCACTCTTACCCAGTCCAAAGATCAGGGCTTGATCCATCACCGTTTTTTAGCTCACTGCACCATCCCAGCTCAGAACTTGGCTATATGCAAATTAGTCTGACCCTGGCCCAGTGCATCATGGGAACAGGGCTTGTCTCCTTTCCAGTGAAGAATTGGCTTGGTAGTTTGGTCTGCCCTGTTCCCATGAGGCACTGGGTCAGACTAATTTGCATATAGCCAGGTTCTGAACTGGGGTGATGCAGTGAGCTAAATAACGGTGATGGATCAAGCCCTGATCTCTTGACTGGGTAAGAGTGGTCTGCTTAATTCAGACACTCTGTTCATCACCACCCCCTTTTCTGAATCGTTTTTGGCCACTACAGGTGTGGCAGGGTATACTCAGACATGAGTCCCTTGCTCACTGCACCACCAGGATTCAAGCAAGCCGGGCCGACGACGGCTGAAATGCCAGAAACCGGTCCCCGGAAGCTTGTCTCCTTTCCGGTGAAGAATTGGCTTGGTAGTTTGGTCTGCCCTGTTCCCATGAGGCACTGGGTCAGACTAATTTGCATATAGCCAGGTTCTGAACTGGGGTGATGCAGTGAGCTAAATACCAGTGATGGATCAAGCCCTGATCTCTTGACTGGGTAAGAGTGGTCTGCTTAATTCAGACACTCTGTTCATCACCACCCCCTTTTTTGAATCGTTTTTGGCCACTACAGGTGTGGCAGGGTATACTCAGACATGAGTCCCTTGCTCACTGCACCACCAGGATTCAAGCAAGCCGGGCCGACGACGGCTGAAATGCCAGAAACCGGTCCCCGGATGCTTGTCTCCTTTCCGGTGAAGAATTGGCTTGGTAGTTTGGTCTGCCCTGTTCCCATGAGGCACTGGGTCAGACTAATTTGCATATAGCCAGGTTCTGAACTGGGGTGATGCAGTGAGCTAAATAACGGTGATGGATCAAGCCCTGATCTCTTGACTGGGTAAGAGTGGTCTGCTTAATTCAGACACTCTGTTCATCACCACCCCCTTTTCTGAATCGTTTTTGGCCACTACAGGTGTGGCAGGGTATACTCAGACATGAGTCCCTTGCTCACTGCACCACCAGGATTCAAGCAAGCCGGGCCGGCGACTGCTGAAATGCCAGAAACCGGTCCCCGGAAGCTTGTCTCCTTTCCGGTGAAGAATTGGCGTGGTAGTTTGGTCTGCCCTGTTCCCATGAGGCACTGGGTCAGACTAATTTGCATATAGCCAGGTTCTGAACTGGGGTGATGCAGTGAGCTAAATAACGGTGATGGATCAAGCCCTGATCTCTTGACTGGGTAAGAGTGGTCTGCCTAATTCAGACACTCTGTTCATCACCACCCCCTTTTCTGAATCGTTTTTGGCTACTACAGGTGTGGCAGGGTATACTCAGACATGAGTCCCTTGCTCACTGCACCACCAGGATTCAAGCAAGCCGGGCCGACGACGGCTGAAATGCCAGAAACCGGTCCCCGGAAGCTTGTCTCCTTTCCGGTGAAGAATTGGCTTGGTAGTTTGGTCTGCCCTGTTCCCAAGAGGCACTGGGTCAGACTAATTTGCATATAGCCAGGTTCGAACTGGGGTGATGCAGTGAGCTAAATAACGGTGATGGATCAAGCCCTGATCTCTTGACTGGGTAAGAGTGGTCTGCTTAATTCAGACACTCTGTTCATCACCACCCCCTTTTCTGAATCGTTTTTGGCCACTACAGGTGTGGCAGGGTATACTCAGACATGAGTCCCTTGCTCACTGCACCACCAGGATTCAAGCAAGCCGGGCCGACGACGACTGAAATGCCAGAAACCGGTCCCCGGAAGCTTGTCTCCTTTCCGGTGAAGAATTGGCTTGGTAGTTTGGTCTGCCCTGTTCCCATGAGGCACTGGGTCAGACTAATTTGCATATAGCCAGGTTCTGAACTGGGGTGAAGCAGTGAGCTAAATAACGGTGATGGATCAAGCCCTGATCTCTTGACTGGGTAAGAGTGGTCTGCTTAATTCAGACACTCTGTTCATCACCTCCCCCTTTTCTGAATCGTTTTTGGCCACTACAGGTGTGGCAGGGTATACTCAGACATGAGTCCCTTGCTCACTGCACCACCAGGATTCAAGCAAGCCGGGCCGACGACGGCTGAAATGCCAGAAACCGGTCCCCGGAAGCTTGTCTCCTTTCCGGTGAAGAATTGGCTTGGTAGTTTGGTCTGCCCTGTTCCCATGAGGCACTGGGTCAGACTAATTTGCATATAGCCAGGTTCTGAATTGGGGTTATGCAGTGAGCTAAATAACGGTGATGGATCAAGCCCTGATCTCTTGACTGGGTAAGAGTGGTCTGCTTAATTCAGACACTCTGTTCATCACCACCCCCTTTTCTGAATCGTTGATGCTCAAGTTAGCACAAATACTTATAAAATTTAATTTAATGTACATGAAAAAAAGGATTGTTAGGCCTACATAACAAATGAGAAACCCAAACAGCACACACTAATGGACATACCATAAAAAACAGACAATAGAATATTATACAGACAAAAAGTGTGTTTCATGAAAATAAATTTGCCATCTACAAAATATACTCTTAGACTAAAAATACAATGCAGTTGTACAAACGGGAATGGTATAGTACTTATAATGATTATTAAGATTATTGTTTTTTTTTGTTTTTTTTAAGTTCAAAGAGAGTTTATTAAGCAATAAGAGGTGTCAATACAATATACACATGTGGTACAAAAAAAGCAAAAACAATCTAAGAAAACACTGCATGAATAACAAAAGGCATACTGGTGACGAAGGCAAGATGAGGTTATACAATAAAAGATAAAATGGATACAGTAGTAAAAACTATTTAGACAGAAAAATACTTAGGAACAGTAAGGTCAATCAAGGAGGTTTGGAGACTTCTTGTTGAATGGGTGATAAATGAGATGAATTCTTAGCACAGGTATCAAAGAACAATGTTATAGGAAGCCATAAATTGATGTGTTTCATTGCCATATTGAGAGGAAAAGCAAAGGCAGTATCTACCCTATGATTATGACAAACATTATACCACCATGCTTTAAAAGATATTCGTAAAATTCTTCCAGCTAACAGTAATTTGTTGGAATGCAATTGCTATCAGTAAATCAATGATTCGCACATCAAAAGTGATGTGATCCCAACAAGGAGAGAGACTAACTAAGAAAATGTGAATAAAAGATAAAGGGATTTGAGTGTGAAAAATATCATTGATTTGGGTCCAAATTTGCCTCCAGAAATCATGGACGATAGTACAAGAAAAGAGCATGTGGAATAGAGCTGCAATGGGTGCAGAGCAAGACCAGCAGGAGTCAGGGGCAGAGGAGAATTTCTTACTAAGCAAGTGTGGTGTAAAAAGAAGCCTATTATAGATGAAAAATAGTGTCTGTGTTAAAGTAGCAGATCTAGAGGATTTGCGTATCTTGGCCCACAACTTATCCCACAAAGAAATAGGCCAAGAAGTAGCAAAATCGCATTCCCACTGTTCCTCAACCTTGGACTTTGGAAGAGGAGAGGGTATGGCACGAAGAAATGCGTAAATGAGAGAGGCTTTAGAAGAAGTAGCCAACAAGGAGTTAAGTTGTGAGGTAGGATTAGGAGACGAAGAATGATTGAGAGAATGCTGGATCTGGGTGTAGGTAGACATGACCACTTCTTTAAGTATGAGATATTTATGAGCAAAGGAGGCAGGAAGATCAAAAGAGTGGCGTAATGTTGAAAAAGATAAAAAAGTGGAATGAGAAAAAAGCTGAGAGACCCAAATTAAACCCTTCTGCCTCCAAGATTTCCAATAAAAAGGTTTGTTGTTGATAAGGAGACTTTTATTATGCCAAATGGTAGTGGATAAGAAATCAGCATTAGAGGATGGAGGGGCAGGGGAGGAGGCTAAGAGCAACTTGACAGTAAATTTGTGTATGGGAGTGGATGATAGCTGTGGTTTATGAGAGAAAGATAGAAATTCAGCAAAAGTAAAGGAAGAGAGAGAGAGACGCTCTACAGTAACCCATAAAGGACAAGGTTCATCAGGGTCTCGTAACCAGAAGGGAGCTTGGCGTAAAAGGAAAGCCCTATGGTATGTTGGAAAGTCAGGAAATTTGACACCCCCCTCAGTTTTAGGATGCGTCAGTCTAGAAAGGGACATACAGGGTTTTTTGCCCGACCAGAGAAAAGAGGAAAGAATGGAATTAATCTTCTTGAAGAACTTCATGGGGATAGGAACTGGAATGTTAGAAATAGTGTATAAAACGATGAGGGATAACATCGATTTAATGGTATCGAGGCATCCCCACCATGAAAGATAGAGTGGATGCCATTTGGTGGTGAGGTCGGAAAGTTTCTGGATACATTTGTTGAGACATAGTAAGACCGTGTCTGCTATGGAGGGAGTGACATGTAAACCTAAATATTTGATGTGGGAGGAACTCCAAGTAAAATTAGAAGCAGCAAAATCAGGTTTGAAAGTATATTTCGTAAGGGGTAAAATTTCGCACTTGTCATTGTTCAACTTGTGTCCAGAAATCTTCGAATATTCATATACTTCGGCAAGGAAGGCAGGAATAGAGACAGTAGCGTTGGAAAGAAAAAGCAAAATGTCATCTGCGTAGGCAGCGAGTTTAATGTGAGAGTGTGATGTCTGAAAGCCGTGTATGTCAGGATTTTGTCTAAGTTTGGAGAGAAAAGGTTCCAAGGCTAAATTAAAGAGAAAAGAAGATAAAGGACAACCTTGTCGCACACCTCTACCCAACTCAAAAAAGGAGGAAACCAGACCATTTGCACAGACCGCTGCTCTGGGATTGGAATAAAGAAAGGAGATTAGGGAAACAAATTTGGGACCAAAACCAAACCATTTAAGGGCAGAGAAAAGATAAGTCCACTCTACTCTGTCAAACGCCTTCTCTGCGTCCAAGGCAATAGCCGCCAGAGAATCTTGAAAGCGTGGAGATTTGGACAAGACGTTAAAAAGGAGACTGGTGTTTTCAGTAATATAGCGTCCCTTAACAAATCCAGATTGCTCGGGCCGAGTAATTCAGGTAAAAAGGGGTCTAACTGAGCTGCAAGGGATTTAGCATAAATCTTATAATCAATGTTGACAAGGGAAATTGGTCTATAGTTTTTACAGTATTGAGAGTCTTTCCATTCCTTAGGGATGATACAAATATGGGCATCAGAGAAGGTACCTGAAGAGCTACCAAGGGAAACAAAGGAGTCTATAAGGGAATGTAATTTAGGCAATAGCAATTTGGAAAAATGAAGATAGAACTCAACAGTGAATCCATCAGGCCCTGGAGCTTTATCTTTCTTGAGAGAATTAAGGGCAGAAAGTAACTCTTGCTGGGATAAATCCAATTCCAAAGAGGTTAAGTCAATGGGAAAATGGTCTGGTTGGCGGATATTAGAGAAAAAATCAGAGAGAGATTGGGGGGTAGGATGGGTCTCAGATGAATAAAGGGTAGAGTAGAAGTGGGAAAATTTGTCTAGAATATCATTGTCTTTATGTCTAAGAACAGCATTGTCATCAAATACAGATTCAATATTTTATTTGTTGTGTTTGATTTTCAAATAATTAGCCAAAATTTTCCCTGCTTTATTCCTCCCATCATAAAAATTCGAGCTAGATTTCAGTAGGTAAAGAGAAGCGTCCTCTGTAGATTTTTTATTAAATTTCAACTTGCCGTCAATAAGTGCTGTCAAGCTTTCCTTTGAGAGGTATAATAGGAATGCTCCAGACCCTTGATTTTGTGGAGAAGGTCAGTAGTGTATTTACGTGCAGATTTCCGCTTCTTAGCCACATACTGGATAATAAAATCCCCAGCCGTGGCCTTGAATGCATCCCAGATAGTGTGAGTAGGAGTAGAAGGGGTATCGTTAAAGGTAAAATATTCATTAAAAAAGTCAGTGAAGGAAGTGGTAAATTTGGGGTCTAAGAGTAAGGAATTATTGAAACGCCACCTTTTAGGTCCAACAACTTTAGGTAGGATATCAATATTAATAGAAACTGGGGCGTGATCAGATAATAGAATGGGGCCAATTTCTGCATGAGTAAGAGACTGCGAGAGATTATGGGATACAAAAATGTAATCAATGCGTGACTGGGAATGGTGAGAGGGAGAATAAGGGTTGGATTGCACAAACGCCAAGCATCAATAAGTTTATGCTGCGACACTGCTTGAGTAAAGAGTTTATGAGACTTGTTTGGAATGAAGGAAACTTTAGAATTTCGATCCAAAAATGGATCAAGGGGTTGATTACAGTCTCCTGCCATAATGAAATTATCGTCAATGTGAGTGGTGATGCGAGTAGTCATCTCGCGTCAAAAAATTGGGTCACCACCTGTAGGGGCGTAAACATTGAGAAAAGAGAGTGGAACACCCCTCAAGGAAAGCTTGACAAACAACCATCTACCATCAGAATTCGATTCAGTAGACAACAATGAGTAAGTAAGAGATTTACGGATGAGAATAACAACACCATATCGCTTACCATCTCCAGGAGCAAAACACACCTCTCCCACCCAGCCTCTTTTAAGCTTAACAGATTCCATTTCAGATAAATGAGTCTCTTGCAATAAGGCAAAGTCCACATTCAATTTAGCAAGGTGAGAAAGAATTTGTTGTCTCTTATGGGAGAGTGAAGACCTTTAACGTTCCATGAGACAATACGTACTGACATTAAAAACCAGTAGAAAAAAGATAGTAACTACAATGAGAAGAAACCTCACAGCAAAGCAAAACAAGAAAAGATAAATGAAGGAGAAGCAAAGGAGATGATGAGATCGGAAATAAATGATAAGAAGAAGAGAACAAATAGAAAGAATAGCAGGAAAAGAGGTCGAGAATAGGAAAGAAGAAATGCCACCTTTAAGCAAAAGATAAAGGAGGAGGGCAACATGAAAGGGGAAATGGGATCAGAAGCAGAAGCGAACATGACAAGAAAGGAAGGAACGTGTACTTACAGGGAAGGAGAGGAAGGGATTGTTACCAAGGAAAAGACCAAACGTGAAGGGAGGTGGGGGAAGAGCCAACTGGAGGAGACAAGACGTCCGGGCCAACGAGCCGTCCAGCCGGAAGAACAATATGGAACGCGTTATATGATCTGTGAAGAACAAGAGGAAAAACATTAGGAAAAGGGAGCAGCAAAATTTAACATATAGAAAAGAGGACAGTCAAGAAAGATTATGATGAGATATGAGCAACATAACTAACATGAAGAACTGATACAAAATGCATTGGAGGCATATTATGTCTGATAAACTTATGAACGAAAAAACAAGAACCCAAAAACAGATAGACTTCCACAGGCTGAGAGAAAAAGTCATGGAGGAAAGGAGGAAGAGTAACCAGAAGCATCCATGTCTGTAGAGCAGCAGGAGTTCAGAAAACTTTGAAGTCGCACAGGATCCTCGTAAGTTGTTGTCTTTTTGTTATAAGTGACTCTAAAGAGACAAGGATGAAAAAGCCCATATCTGGCTCCAATGGATCTAAGGGCAGGTCGCATATCCAGGAAGGCTTTGCAGCGATTAGCAGTAGCTTTGGCATAGTCCTGCGCAAAAAACAAGAGGGACCCAGACCATGTAAGTCGTGGAAGTGCCCTGGCTGCGGAGAGGACTTTTAAAAGATCGGTGTATTCTAGAAAATACATAATCACGCCTCTAGGTCTAGTTGAAGCTGAAGTAGATGAAGAGATTCGGCCAGCCTATGAGCACGCTGTATATTGAGCACAGTGCTGTCTGGAAGATGCAGAAGCTTGGGAAGGAAGGATTTGAAGAAAGTGATGGGGTCATTCCCCTCGCATCCCTCCGCAAGGCCGTAGAGGCGCAGGTTGTTTTGTCGATTTCGATTTTCAAGGTCCTCAACTTGTCCCTGAAGAGAGGAAATTTGAGAATGCATATGAGAAACCTTGGCGGCTGATTCCTGATGGGAGAAAACACTGCATTCCACTGACGTGACTCTCGCATCCATTTGTGCCCAGTTGTCAGTCAAGACTTGTAGTTTAGCATTAGTTTCCTCCATGAAGGGTCGAAGTGCTCGAATCTCTGTTAGCAATAGCTCCATGGAGACATTAGATGCCGAAGCCGACGGTGAGGGTGGGTCTTTTTTGAGCCGTTTAACAGTAGCTTTCCCAGCGGGCTGTGAAGAATGCTCCATACTTGACTGTGGCATAGAAGCAGGAGGTGCCTGAGAAGCTTCCAATTGGGCCAGCTCAGAAAAAAGTTTAGAGTTCTTGATGAAATTGCGCTTCCCAACCTTGTTAGCGCAATACGTTGTAAGCTTGCCCATAAGAAACAGTCTATATCAAGAAGACATTAAAAAAACCCAGAGCCGAAGGACCTCCACAGCCTCCACGAGGTAGAAATGACAGTATGGAAGCGAAAGTACACTAACTGAGTCCACTTTAATAAGAGACAGCCAGCAGGAGTCAAGGGACCATGTCCACGAAGAGTTGAGCACAGATGATAAGCTTCTGTACATACAGAAACCGTAACTAGTGAGGGAAGTGCTTAACAGTACAATTCACCATTTCAGCCTCCAGTGCATACAGACAGCAACAGGAGATGAGCGAATATTAAAGCAGGCCGTGAGGGAGAGAAGCCCAACTAATGCCACTGAGACATGGTGGTGAAATGGCATTCATGCGCTGCGAGGAGATGATGAAACGCAGCATGAGTCACAAAATCGCCGCCATAACATGAAGATAAAAAAACAGCTTGTAAAGATATAAGAAAGTCATACCAAGTTGATAAAGTCCATTCAGGAGAAGAGTATCAGCCCACCATGTGAAATACAGGAAGCGCGGAATCCTCCGTTTGCGGGAGCGAAAAGACGTGTGTACCGCTGTTTTCTCCCGGCCGCGATGGACCTCTCACACGAGCGCTGCCATCCTCGCCGGGTGCTTAGCCACGCCCCCCCAAGATTATTGTTGATGTTTTGGTTTCTTAAAGCCGTTTGTACGTGATACAATCCTCAGGATATTAAAGACATTCTCATCTGGATGTTACCCTATTAAATGATTGGGTAAAAAATTCATCACGTCTAGCCAACTGCTTGTGTGCTAAAGATGGACCAGAGATAAATGTGCCTATTATTCACAAATGAACTTAGTATCCATAAACAATCTGAAAACCCTCATGTCGATGAACTACATCAAGACAGGAAGGTAACCTCAACCAATTCATGTGAATTGTAGCACATCCAAGAAGGATAGCCCAATAGGCAATGCTCACAAGTTCAGAGTTACCAGCAACACAACTATGGCTTCTAGAGAAAGGATTGTCAGCCGTGCAAGGAGACCAACTCCGTAGCAACAGCTATAAAATCAGCATTTCGTGAGGTTTAGTGTTAAGAATGAAGCCCTAGAAAGGCATGGAGAAGTTTAAGAATGGTAACTAGAGGGCATCATTGACATATCAGTTTATCAACATTTATAAACTGATTGTTGGACTTGGCCCTTAGGGCAGGTTCACCCCTAGACTTTTTGCCTTATGTGTGATCCTGTGTCAGTGATTTTTGGGTCTCTGCGCACTTTCCCCTGAGTCCCAGAGTGAAAGTGCGTGCGTGTAGTATGGCTGGCCTGCCCTCCCATAGGAATGCATGGGGAAGGTGTGTGTCCCTGGTAGTTCCTGATGCGTGGGGAGTGCAGGCTCGAGTTTGGTATGTATAAACTCGTGAGAGTGAATGCTGCGAGATGGTGTCTGCGGCATGTATGTGTCTAGAAGGGAAGTGCTACTTCTGGACATTGAGATATGTGTGCAGTGAGGGTGCTGGGGCGTGATTGGCTGGAGCTGGCTGGCATGCCAGGCTCCAGGAAGTCTGGATGGGTCTGCCCGGTGGTGAGTGCGAGATTAGCATGAGTGATGTGTGGGAGGAGTGTACCTGTGTCCTGGATGGGCTGGGTTTTCCCCACACAATGCTGGCTCCGCCCCCCTGTGGTGTGTCTAACGACCCTAGCCTCCCCAGTGAAAGAAATGGGTGGTTGGGCCATCAAGAGTGCTCCAGAACCAGCTGCGACTGGTTTCCCCCCACCCTGCACCTTAGACAAACGATTTGTCAGTATAAGAAGGGGCTGTGTCCCCACTGAAGATGTTCTGCTTTTGGATCCTGCCAGAGGGGGCTATTGCTGCTGCTGGGGCCAGGAGGACCGCCACTTGGGGTGTCTCCCTGCCTGGAGACCCAGTGTGCTGGCTCTGGCCCAGCCTTGCCCCCCTGTCTGCCTCCAGCCCCTGCTGGAGCTTGTGCTGTGCCTGCAGCACTGAGAGCGCTGCTCTCTGCCCTTCAGCGCTGGGGAGCGCTGGAATCCCTTGTCTAGCGCTTGAGAGCGCTGCATTTGGCCCGGTGGCGCTTGGGAGCACCTTTTCTTAGAGGCTAGCGCTGCTAGCGCTTTGAGAGCCAGCCGGTGCCCACCCGGCATCAGCCCGAAATTGCGGTGCCTAGCGAGTGCCTACCTCGCTTTATATTTGCTTTGGCGGCGCGGGTGCCACCCCGCTCCTTGCCGCTTTGTTTGCCCGTGATTTATGTGGATCACGAGGGAGCCCACTCCTCGGATCATGGGAGCCCGCCTGCCTGCCTAAAGCGAGCCGCCGCGCTGCCCGCGGCGACCCGGAAGTCCCGCCTCCCTACCCCCAGGGCCGCGCTGCCATTGGCGGCCCCAGAGGAAGTCAGGCGGATTGCCACCTGACGAGGCCAGGCGGGAGACTGAGGAAGCAGCCGGCGCGTCATAGCCCGGCCGCGCTGGGATTGCCCCAGGCGGTCGAGCCCCCCCTGCCGCGTCATCGGAGGAGCAGAGGGACAAGAGACGCGAAGGAAAGAGCCCCGCCGTCCCCGAGGGGAGAGGAGTCCCGCGCTGCGGCGAAGACACCCGGTGAGTGGCAGAGAAGGGAGAGGGGCGTCGGGACACATTGTCGGTGTCCGCCCCTCCCCCATAGCGCGACCTCGTGCCCGTGTGTTTTGAGCCTGAGGGCTCAGGGGGCACCTTAGTGTTGGAGCAACGAGAGGCTCCAAAGCGCCGCAGTGGTTTGGCGAGCCAGAGAGGCTCAGAGCGCCCTAAGTGTTCCTGGGTCCCCAGAGAGGGACCCCACAGCCCAGCGAGGCTGCACCTTTGTTGCTGGAGCCCTGAGAGGCTCAGCAGTGCCCTTATTTGTTTAAGAGTCCAGAGAGGCTCTGGGGGCAATTTTGTACTGTGCGAGCCCTGAGAGAGGCTCGAGTGCCCCCCCTTGTCTGAGAGCCTGAGAGAGGCTCAGGAGGGCCAGTTCATTGTTCTTGTCCAGAGCCCAGAGAGGCTCCAACTTTGCCCTAACTTTCCCTGCACCAGTTGCCCAGCACTTTGTGGGCAACTGCTACGTTTAGGCCCTGACATTGGGACACGGGGACAGTCACAGGTGGTGACTTGTGAGTTTGGCGCAATTGTTACTGTTTGTACACCTCTGAATGTTAATGCATCATGTGTTTTGTTTTTACACCCCTACAGGTAGTGTGACATGTAGGTGGTTGTTTTCTCCCTAGTACAGGTGGTGCTAGTGAGGTCCTGTTACCAGTGATTACTGGTTGTATGCTCTACTTTTATATTGTGTGCTACACTGGCTATTACTGAAGGTATCGCTTCTAAAGTGCTATTACTGAAGGTATCGCTTCTAAAGTGCTATTACTGAAGGTATTGCTTCTAAAGTGCTATTACTGAACGTATTGCTTCTAAAGTGCTATTACTGAAGGTATTGCTTCTAAAGTGGTATTACTGAAAGTATTGCTTCTAAAAGTGCTGATACCCTTGACAGTGGTCCAAGTGACCCTGTCCTGTACAAATATCCCTTGTAAATTCCGCCCGTGCCTGTTGGCACAGTGTAACAAGATGTGTGTTTTATCTGATGTATATTTATTATAATACAAAGGCTATTTTTATATAACCTTGTGTGGAGTTTTCCTTTGTGGTGGGCCTTTGGTTGTTGTTGCTGGGGTGCGTGCGCAAATACTTAACTTACATCGCCTCCAAGTTTAGCCTTGACTGCTCGCGCCACGTTACCTAGAGGGCGAGTAGGGGTTATCTTGGTGTGTAACTCCCTTGCCCTGACCTTGGGAATGGTGATCCCTGACTGACCTCGACGCGAGTCTTGGCCAGCCGGGGTCCCGTTTCTAACACTGATCATAACCAGGGAGACTTGTTATCAAAATAGGGGAAAAAGAGGATTACAGGTCCAGCACACATCCTCCCTCTTATAGTGATATCAATCAGGTGGAATGCTTTATCAGCGGGCTGTGCTCCTCACTGTGCTCCGATTGGGCTGGGGCAGTCCGACGGGCCTTGCTAGAGTGTTTTTAATATAGCCTCAGAGTCTGAGGTGTTAGACCCTTTCAATGTGCAGTTGATTGACCAATAGGTGAAAGCAAAAACAGATACTAAAATTAACTGAAGAACCCCTTAAAAAAGTTTTAATTGTTGGGGGTCTTTGTTAAGATTAAAAACAATGGGACTCCCTAGAAAATGATGTTACAAGGGATCACATAGGATAGGTCAATATGTTTCTTGCCTTATATAGTCCCTTACTGGATCCGTGGCAATTTATCAGGACCAATGCTATTTTGCCTAATCAATGCAGAGGTGTCTTACTCAGATAAATTAGAAATGCCCAATCTGAAAGACCCTACATCTGTGTCAATAGAGTATGTCAAAGTGTCAGAAATTGCAGTATCTAGTTACCCATATTCAGAAAACCAGTCATAATGCCCTGTATGACCTGACACTTGGGGAGAAACAGACCCCTTGGGAATTCAAGAATTGAGAACATAGAGCAGATCTGTTGCATGCTTTATTGTATCCCTGCCTTTGACCTACCCTTATACAAGGTTTTGAAGAACCTTGGGAGAAACATGTGAGCAGATCCCGGAAGATGCTCACGCAAAAAAATATATTCAAGAAGCAGTTTAACAAAACAGTAGGCCACATCAAGGCTAATCTGGATATACAATCTCCATCTACATCTCAAGCTATTACCTTTTTTTAACAATATCAGCCTCTTGATCACAAGGTATTATTACTACATCCAGATATCAAAATAATTATGCAGAGGCCCGAGACTTTTAGGGCTTTTGAAGTTGACCATTATTTGGGCTGGAAATCACATCAAAGCGTTTGAACAGCTGACGTTAGACTACTCATTCCATAAATCCCCTTTCTGTTGATATCTGCAGTGCACCTAGCACTTGAAGCACACAAAGATAAACTGTCAGCAGTTTCAGAATTCAACTCTTTAGAATCTAAAATTATGATGGAACAACTTATCAAGAAAGGTGTTTCTGGAATTTATAGATCACTTATGGTAAATACCCCTGACTCGTTGAGACAACTCTGCACAAAATGGGAACAAGACCTAGGCCCTCAAGAAGAAGCAGAGTTGAATGAAGCCAAGATGGCTGCTCACACACAATCTCGTCTGCATTTGCCTGACACAACTGAAATTCATTCATAAAATATATGCTACCCCTAAAAGACTCAGGGAGATGAGATGTGGTTGTGTCCCAAACTATCTTAGATGTAGATCAGAAATTTAAAGCTTTTTCCATGTAACATGGGGATACCTCATAATCATTCCATATTGATTCATGGTACACCAGAAACGTAACGCACATGGTAGACAGGCATGTCGAACCCAGAAAGGCACTAATGGAGATAATGGAGGAATGGGAAGGTCTCAGTTTAACATGCTTGCTATTAGGAATATATGTGATGACTGCAAAGGGACACGCTGCAAAGAACTAGAGTATGGATAAAGCACCACCCTTGACTGACTGGATTTGCGGCATGTACTATTGTAGTAAGGCAGACGAATTCATGTATAAAGTCCATGGTTTCTCAAGAAACACAAGAACGTATGGGCCTGTGTTTTGCACACTTTAGAGGCATTCTGCTGAACTGTAGCTAACGCAGTATAAACATGAGCTTCATGTACAATCAGGGGTTTTGTATGTGATGTAAAGATGCTGCTATTTCAATTTTGTATATTCAGTAAAACAATAAAATCTGCAACAAAATCTGTTACAAAACAAAAACGCTGAAGGATTGGGCAGATATTGATCCCTCTAAGTTTCCCTGAGTGTTGACTGTGATATTTCAACTGGAAGAATTTGAGAATAAATTCCCTTCTATTCTCAAAGTAGATACATTGATGGCTAATATGATGCATCAACCCATGCTCAGATTAATAAAAAGGATTAGAGAGCTTTAATGTATATAGTTAAGTATATGCTGCAAATAAAACTTAATAATTAATGAGAGGCTTTAAGGTATTATTCAATGCATTTCAGCAAGGAAAGGATAGTGTTAATATTTTAGAGAATATGGAGCAGCATGTCAATGTTATCTTAGCTCATTTTTGATAATGTATGTTCAGCAATATTGGTAACCCATGCAGCAACATGAACTTGCTTCATCCTTTGAAAATGGACAATGCTCAGGAGAGCCAGCTGATGCGCCTTCCATTCACTGGTAAATATCTATTTCGTTACCAGCTGTGTGAGATGGTCCAGAAAGCGTAGGATTATAGGAAAGCCTTATTTTCTTTCCCTCACCAGTTGAGAAGAGGGCGATTATTAGCTAGATATTCTGCTTCATTTTCAATTAATCTTCACTTTTGAGGAAGGATTTGTGTTCAGTGAGCCATGTTCTCAAACAAATCCCAACACCAGTAGCCAGCCTCGCCTTCTGCTTTAAAATCTTATCTAAAGTCTTAACAATTCCAGTAATCAAGACAGACCAATGGGGGGGGGGGGGGGGGCTAATAAAGTTCTTCCCAAACCAATGGTACTGCACAATAATGGACTTCAACTCAACACAAAATATTTTGAGCAAATACCTTGGATGCCTCTCCCGAAAGATCAAGTGAAGTTGAGATTCCTCTCTAGGTCCTCATTCAATCATTGAAACAAAAGCAGTGGGGCAAGTCCTGGTCGATTAACAGTGAATAGGACTTTATTCAATAATGTTCTTGGCAAATAAATCATTGGGAAAATAGAGACTGATCTTAAATCTTCAGTGAGTTACAACGGGGTAGACCCTGAGAACTCCTTGACCTAGGTCAATTAAAACAGGTACATATATAAGGGGTCGGAGTCTAATATAAACAATAGGAAAAATCTCAAAATGGCACTTATTTTCTCAGTGGAATACTTTCATTCTATCAAGGGCATCAATGTTGCTCAACAAACGAAAAATAAGTCAATACATTCGGTGCATATTTATTTAGCACATCTTATGTTTGTAAACTGCATGAATTTCAACCCAAAAGGTAGATGATATTGCAATTAATGCATTGGCAATATAAGCTTAGAATCAACACATTTCTATGTTATTAAGTCAACTCAAAACTTCTTTTTATTCCAAGATGACTTTTACATGCAGATGAAAGGAGTAGCTATGGGGGCGGCCTTTGCCCCAGATCTGGCAATACTCTATATGAACGAGTACGAACAACATAGGATCCTTTGTCCTAACAACCCATACCGTGAGAACATTTTGGAATACCGTCGGTATATAGACGATGTACTGATAATATGGGAAGGCAATAAGCAAGAATTGGAGGCCTTTACACACTGGCTCAATGCTCAATCAAGTGATATCCAGTTTACCAGCACCTGTAGTAACGAATCCATTGACTTTCTAGATATAACCATCAAGGAAAGTGAGGGAATCCTTTTCACCACTCTGTACAGAAAACCGACAGAAAGAAACACCTTACTGCAGTACTCTAGTCATCACACCCGGGCCCTCCGGGACAATCTACCATTCGGACAATTCCTCAGGATCCGGAGGAATTGTACGATGAAAGATGACTATTTTCATGAATCTGATGAATTGATCCTCCGACTCATTGAAAGAGGATACCCGAAGAGGCTGGTCAAGAGGGCGCGGAAAAGGGCATGGTTTAGCGATAGAGAATCTTTGCTGACACCAAAGATGCGCCAACCGTTGGATGACAGAATGATCTGTGTGACCACCTACTGCTGCAAAAGCAATGCAGTACGCAGGATAGTGAACAAGTACTGGAATATTGTATCAAAGACCCTCCAGATGCCCAATCCACCAATGCATGCTTTCAGAAAAGCGAAGAGCATCAGAGACTCTGTAGTACGCTCCATGTTAGACAGCCCGACTGCCCCCACAATACAATCAATGTGGAACCTTCCTGCCATCCTGGGAAACCACAAATGCGGAAGTTGTAAGGCCTGCCAACTGTGCCTAGAGACTGGAACAGTAACACACAATGGTTTGTCTGTGCCCTTGAAAACCTTCACGAATTGTAACACCGAGGGAGTGATTTATGCTATCTTTTGCCCCTGCGGAATGATATACATAGGCCAGACGAAACAAAAGATTAAGAACCGTGTGCTACAACATTGCAGCAGGATAAGGTGCAAAACGGTGGGAGCCCCCCTTGTAGAACATTTCCAGGAGCACTCACATACACCTGAATCAATCAAGTGGGTGGTTATTGAGAAAATTACACTGGGCCCACGGGGAGGTAATCTCAATTCTATCCTCAATGTGCGTGAATGCAAATGGATGCAATTTTTTGACTCTGTACAAAGGGGCCTTAATGAACTGGAAACCACTTTCTCCCAGATGGCCCTTTTAGATCCGGACTGAACCAATGACTGGATGCCTTAATGTAGGCTGCAATGATGGCTGTTTTTGAATACACATACAGTATTTCATTGATATGTACACTGTGTCACGCTGTGCCAATCAATATCAGAGAAAGATGTGTGTATATAATGGTCTCTTACAACTTGAGCAAATGCATTATAATCAATATGTACACTTAATGAATTGATGGCCTGCTTTGGGTCATGTTGAAGCACCAGTCGACTGCATAATTAAGCTTGGACATAATTGTATACCACTTCCGCACCTTAATGATGACACCGAGACGTGTCGCCCTTAGTGGTTTATGTGGATATCTCGCTTGCAAACTATGCTCTTAATCTGTTCAGGTATACAATGGGTTACATACGAGTTTTTGTTTCACTCGCCTTCCCTGGGACATCACAGTAAGGTCATAGGTATACAACGCAACCACGATCCCTTGCCCATAAACAGCCCCCTAATATCGAACAACAACTCTTTTTCCTCACTCCCTGGGCAACTCGTGGCTGATTGGCCAGAGCAGGGCGAGCCCCCTAGCAGCATTTAGCGCCGGCACCTCGCGGCGGCTCCCTTTACTGCTGACAGCCAGAGGAGAGGAAAGAGATAGACTAGCGCTACGATTAATCAGGTGAGCCACACTCCAGGCTTCAACCTCAGTGAAGCGCGCTTAGGAAACATCACTAAACTGATGGAGAGTCTCTCCCGCCTGGGTTACCTTTCCTTAATGGGACTCCTTCGCTCTATACGCTAAAAACCGCGCGCTTTAGACACCCTTTCCCTGTAACTTTGGGTGTGTTAACGCTGACTCACGCGAAGCACTTTTGTCCCTTGAGAGACAGATGGCCCCTGTCTTTAATAACCGCGCTCTCTATGAAACAATCCCCTGTGACATTTTGGCGCGCTAACACAGATCAACTACTACCACTTAGTGTGATACCCTACTTCATTTTCAGAGACACACGGCGTTCCACCACGGACCGGCCGGTCCAGTGGACAACAGAACCCCACGCATTGGAACGACTTTGAGAAAAGCTACCAGTAAGTTCTTCCCCCCCCTTTTCATTGTGGATGTAGTTTTACTCTGCTTCATCCCCGGTGGACCAGTCCACTATACTGATACCGCCTTTACTTAATTACAGACCTCACGTACCACTAAGGAACCTTGGAAGGTCCCCAGGCTGTAGGCCCAAACGGGCCTCATGCGAAGTAGGTAACTTTTTACCCAATTTCGAGTGCATTAATTAATATATAGGAGTATGAGATACATTCATCGCTTTTACATTATTTATAGGCGCTCCTGTTATAGCCCAACGTCCTGATGAAGACCCCATCCTGAGGTTCTGAATCACCCGCACCTTTCAGGGGTCGAAACGTCGACTATCATTACTCTTCACTGTTCCAAACATAGGACTAAATAATGGACAACTACGGAACCTATGTTTGAGATTGTTTTTGGAACCTTTAGATCTGTACATAGGCTGTAAAGGCTTTTCATTTCTCACTGTGATTTTAACTCAGTCACACCACCTTTACCCGGTCCCCACCTTCACCCCCACTTACCCATCCCTTCTAAAAAACCCCTTTTCTCTATGCACCTTGAGCGCATTGACACGTTTTTGAATTGACTTAATAACATAGAAATGTGTTGATTCTAAGCTTATATTGCCAATGCATTAATTGCAATATCATCTACCTTTTGGGTTGAAATTCATGCAGTTTACAAACATAAGATGTGCTAAATAAATATGCACCGAATGTATTGACTTATTTTTCGTTTGTTGAGCAACATTGATGCCCTTGATAGAATGAAAGTATTCCACTGAGAAAATAAGTGCCATTTTGAGATTTTTCCTATTGTTTATATTAGACTCCGACCCCTTATATATGTACCGATCTTAAATCTTCAGCTGCTAAACAAGTTCATAAATGTCAAGCTACTCGGGATGGTGAGGTTACAATCATTGATCCATCTGTTTAGAGTCACAGGAGCTTTGTTCCATGGTGCGAATGGGGAATTCTTCCTTCCTCCCTTTTAGAATGGGAATGTCCGCTGCAGGATTTCTGGACATGGGCTACGGCCCAGAATGCACTGCATGCAAGTTTCTGTCCAGTTTTCATTTTCTATTCATCCCAGGACACACAGCAATTGTGTGTGTATACAGAGAGCCACAACAGTCAATTACTTTAAAAGAGATTTAGAGGAATGAGCAAGCATGCCTTCCATAGAAAGTGGGACCTCTTGCCCATCACTATAAGGTATTGACAGTGGTGCCAGCATCAGTTGTTATTAGTTTGACTATCTTTTTCACCTTGTAAATTGCACAGTTCGATACATCTGGGCTCTATACTACATCCTTTTATAAGTGATTGTAGTGTGTTTGTGTGTACATGCATGTATGTGTATGGCAGAAATGTGCATGGATATGTATGCCATTTCAGCCAATGACTGCAGATTCCATGTTGATGCCATTGAGTGGGTACTATTAAAAAATAGAGAATAAAGATCACGTTCCAGATGGGCTAAATGAATTGCAGAACCCTAAACTCAGAGCTAGCTTTTTAGTATGTAATGAACTCACCGAGGGTGGCAGGACCGGGGACAGCAATTGGCTTTGAAGTGCAAGAGTGTTCCTTGGAGATTTCCTGCCTTTGGTTCCCCAAGAGGTGCTATAGACAGATGTTAGCTGATTGACAACTATTAAGGAGCGACCCCTCCTTTGTGTGTCAGTGTTTTTGGAAGCCATGGGAGAGAGATTCCTAAGTCCACCCTTTGTTTGACTGTCAGCTGAGAAATTTGGACTGTGTCTGATTTGGCTGGAACCCAGAAACCAAATGGTGGAACCCGCTAGAAATGTTTTGTTGCAGAGATAAAGAATCTGGAAACTATGTCTGGAAGTACTCCATAAACAGCAGCTGGAGCTTCCATGCAGTGTTTCTGGATTTCTCATGTAAAAGAGAGGTTGTACCCACTGGGTACATGAGTAAGTCTGTGAACCAGGTCTGGAACCACCTCTCAGTGTCGCTTTCCCAAGGAAACTGCAACTTATTGTTTAGTTTCTGCATTGAAAAGGGGACTGTTTAGCTGAGAGAGGTCATTAGTGGTGTCTCTGCAAAGCATCTGCCCAAGGGAGAAACCAACAGATAGCTGTCTGCAAGGAGGCTGGACTGTGATGTCAAGTGCTGGAGGTGCTACCTAAGAAGGAGACTGCCTGGAGGTGCTGAGGTGCGCAGCAGTTGTGCAAGTGTGATGGCTGACTATAGAAGAACTATGCCAGTGAATGTGTTCCCCATTGGGTACAGTATCTCAGAAGATGAACTGAAGCTTAGATTTGTGAGACTACTATCAGCATTTTTTTTTTGCATATTTATATATTGCGAACTCGACCCAAAGGTATTGGAGCGCTTTACATGAGCACCATATTTACATTACACATTCAGGCACGGGGAGATTAAGTGATTTGCCCTGAATCACAGGATGTGGACGCGACCCTGAGAATCGAACCCTGGTTTCCAGCTCCAAAGTCGGCAGTCTAGCCGACAGACTGCATCCTCTCCATGATTTCCCATGCTGCTGACATTACTGTGTACCAACGAGGCTGGGCCATTTCATTCTGTACCTGCTTTTGCTGGCCATATTGTAGTGACCCAGTTTGCTATTGACATCGCCGTGCCCCAGGCAGCTGTGTCACTTCATTGTATGACTATCCATACTGCTGACAATGTTCAGACCGAGCCCCTGGATGCCACATCATCGTGTGAGTGCCTATGGGAGCGGGAGAAACTCACCTCACCATGACCCAGTGTGGAAAACCCACACCGAAAAGAGGCCCATAAAGACAAGGATGAGCACAGTTGGAGACGGACCTACGTCTGCAGCCCAAATAAAGCTCTAACGGATCCCCTCGTGGAGACTGCTGAATAAGGGGAGAGGAGGTTAAAACTTTCTGAACTTTGATACCAAAGACTGGCCCAATTGTCACTGAATTGGGAGGAGAGATAGCCTAATCACCTGCCATATTAACGTGAAACTTAAAACTGTTATTCCCCATTCTTGAGCTACACACTCTTGAGTGAATACAACACACCACAGAGTAGTGACGCTAATATAAGTAGCCTTTTGTATTGAAGTGTGCCTGTTAAACCTTAAGATACTGTAGTATTGAATTATTGAAGAATAAAAGCATTTTCTTTTATTAAGTTCAAGTATTGCCTAGACGCTATAACTGTTGATGGGTTAATTAGTGCATTGAGTAAGCTTTGAACTGCGTGACTAAATCACCTATTGAAAGTCATGTGCTAAAGGTGCAAACTTGGTGCACAACTTGCAGGGCCATACTAGGTAAGACCCGGGTTACCAGTTGCAAATGTCCAGAATCCCCATAGTTGTGGCCTAGTAGCCCATGTATGCCTCAGATCCACTAATTGGGTCTGACACTCTCATATATTCTTTAAAGCTTTTAGGTGCATAACTTTCTGTTGAGATATGAATAAAGTCTACAGATCACAAGTTCAAAGTCTGGCATATGTGGCACAGCCTGTCTTCCTTCCAAAGTCAATTAATTGAGTACAATTGAACTGAGAATGGTAACACCTATCTTAAGTAGAACTGTGAAATTGAAAACACTGTGGTAGCAAGGGGAACATTGTTATCATCTTACAACTCTGTTATCAGAGTAACATTATTCAGCCCATTGCTGATCTCATATACATGGGGCAGCGTGCATTTTATTAGTCTCTGAGCCATGCTGAATCTTTAATCACTTTATATAGATGTGTTTTCTCATTGTTTTTAAGACTCATTCAACAAACCAGTTTTACCCCGGCTTGCCAGACTCTGTTGTGCTTCTGGGTTCCAGGGTATCTCTTGAAGGGAGTCACTCTGAGACCACAAATGTGGTTCTCAACCACAATGCCAGCAGAAGCGATTTCGACTTAACATAAGGAGATGCAACATTGACTTATGTTAGTCTCATCTGAGATGATCAGGTTGCTATACAAGTAAGGCGTTTCTGTGATATAAAATGACTTGGTATACTCCATGCCAGATAATCCACGCATTGTTGATACAGACAAAAAATTTAGAGACAATAATTTATGAGAATTGCGAAGGAACGACTCAGTCTGTGAGTCTATTGGATTTGAATTACCCGCTAGGCTTCGGAGCAGAATTTCATCTACACTAACTGAGAGCTACTACATTCCAAGTCTCTACTATTGATGGATGAAGAGACATTCTTCCACCGGTTTTAACTTAAAAGAGACCTGTTTGTCCAGAAATGCAAGAACTTTACTTTCTAGAGTTTGAACCTTTCTGCATATCATCCAACGTTTCGTCATGGTGTAGAGATCCTTTTACTTGAGATAAAGATGAACAGTCCTATTGATGGCTTGGAGCCTCTTCTTTGCATTTGCCCCCTTATATGATTTCCTAAGTTCTGTATCTCATGAGGAGAATTGGGGCAGAGCTGATTGTAGTAAACCCCCTTTTAATCATAATGATATTACTTCCCTTTTATGAAGGTAATGCAGAACATTTACTCACTTTCATCTGTTCCCCAAAAACTTCTGCTTCGTGGCTGATTTGCTCTTTATTGGAAATGGAATCCTATTCTAGAGAGGAGGGGCTTTTTGCAGGACTTAATCATAATATTCTTCAACCCTGATTTTGGGCATATTCCCAAAATTATGTGACTTTTAATTTGTGGTGTCCCTTCAAGAGGTTTCCAACGCCCTTCCAAAAACACATGCATATTTCTGATTGTTTAAGTTATGTGTTCTTGCATGGGTAGCCTTGTTTCATGTCAGGGACTTCCTTGAAAGCCATCAGCAAACTCAGGAACTTTAAAAATATTTTAGAAATTGGCAGGCACACATACTTCCAGGCTCATGACATCTTTTTTTGGAGTAGTGTTTTTCTTTTGTTAAAGGAACAACCCTTTTCATACTTTATGACCTCTAGTGGAAGCTTCATGAAATTATTTCCACAAAAAATGGGGTTTCTGCTGACATAATGTTTTGTTGTTGAGTTGCAATGAAAGTAGATATTGCAGATTTGTATCCCCAGTTCTTAATCTGGCATAAAAAATTGATAGTACTGGGATTACTGGTAATCTTCATTACACTGACTAGCAGCCCGTCCCGACGTTGTCTGGGTATGAATTGCTGCCGGCCAGTAGTATATTGTTTTGTAGGATTTCGTTTTGACAGCATTTCTTATCTGTGACAGGCCTATGAAATGCTCCGATTCACAGAGCACTGCTGATGCACTTAAGAGTGCGCGTTCAGTAGTGTGTGAACTTGAGTTTCCCTACTTTATTTTTGCCTTGCAATATCATATAACGCGAACTCGACAACATGGCATGAGCACAATTTACATTACAGAAGAACACATTCATATTCATAATATTCTTCAACCCTGATTTTGGGCATATTCCCAAAATTATGTGACCTTTAATTTGTGGTGTCCCTTCAGGAGGTTTCCAACGCCCTTCCAAAAAACACATGCATACTTCTGATTGTTTAAGTTATGTGTTCTTGCATGGGTAGCCTTGTTTCATGTTAGGGACTTCCTTGAAAGCCATCAGCAAACTCAGGATCTTTAAAATATTTTAGAAATTGGCAGGCACACATACTTCCAGGCTCATGACATCTTTTTTTGGAGTAGTGTCTTTCTTTTGTTAAAGGAACAACCCTTTTCATACTTTATGGCCTCTAGTGGAAGCTTCATTAAATTATTTCCACAAAAAATGTGGTTTCTGCTGACATAATGTTTTGTTGTTGAGTTGCAATGAAAGTACATATTGCAGATTTGTATCCCCAGTTCTTAATCTGGCATAAAAAATTGATAGTACTGGAATTACTGGTAATCTTCATTACACTGACTAGCAGCCCGTCCCGACGTTGTCCGGGTATGAGTTGCTGCCGGCCAGTAGTATATTGTTTTGTAGGATTTCGTTTTGATAGCATTTCTTATCTGTGACAGGCCTATGAAACGCTCCGATTCACAGTGCACTGCTGATGCACTTAAGAGTGCGCGTTCAGTAGTGTGTGAACTTGAGTTTCCATACTTTATTTTTCCTTGCAATATCATATAGCGCGAACTCGACAACATGGCATGAGCACAATTTACATTACAGAAGATCACATTCATTTGTGGTAGGTACGGGGAGACAAAGCGATTTGCCTGGAATCACAGGATGTTGAGCTGATGACGAGATTCGAATGTAGCTCCCCAGCTCTAAAGTTCGCAATTCTAGAACTTGTGGTGGGAGGTGTGTCTAAAAGTGTATGTCGGTGCTGGCCATCAATGAGAGAGACCTGTGCATTTTTCAAATCGGTGGTGAAAAAATATGAGTATGTTGCTGGAGATGTGGGCCGCCGTGCCACCAATGTACTTACCGGGGGAGGGTAAACACCCATTATTCCACAATTTTCTTTCCGCATACCATCACTCCGCATACTTTCATTATGAAAGTACCATGACTCCGCAATGCCATTATAACGCGTGGCATTACATTTTATATGCTTTTACCACGCATACATTTACAACTAAATCCGTTGTAAATGCATGAATGGTAAAAGCATGTTTTTTTATGTTTGGATAAGGTAAGTATAGGAATGGGGGTATAGGTTTTGGGGTACTGAGGTATATGTTTTTGGGTGTTTGGGTATTTTAAGGGTTCATATATAGTTTTGGGTTTGGGGGTATAGGGGTATTTTTAGGGTTCAGGGATAGGTTTTTTTTGGGGTACAGGGGTATTTTTAGGGTTCAGGGCTCGGTTTGGGTTGTGGGGTACAGGGGTATTTTAGGGTTCAGGGGTAGGTTTGGGTTTTGGGGTACAGGGTTATATTTAGGGTTCAGGGATAGGTTTGGGTTTTGGGGTACATGGGTATTTTTAGGGTTCAGGGGTAGGTTTGGGTTTTGGGGTACAGGGGTATTTTAAGGGTTCAAGGCTACATTTGGGTTTTGGGGTATAGGGGTATTTTATTTTATTTATTTTATATGCTTGTAAAGCGCCAGACTAGACCCCCGAAGGGGTATCTCCGCGCTATAACTGCAGATGGAAAGAGAGTAAAAGAAAGTGTCCAGGGATGAGAGGACAATTAATAGCTGGGAAACAAATGGGTTTTAAGGTTTTTTCTGAACACCATGTGATTGGTGATTGACCTCAGTTCGAACGGCAGTGAGTTCCATAAGGTAGGTCCGGTATGGGCCAGTGCACGGCCACCTTGTCTGGTTTTCTTGATTCTGGGTATTTTGAGTAGTAGCTGGTCACTGGAACGTAAGGAGCGTCCTGGAATGTAGGGCTGAAAGATGTCTATGAAATACTTAGGGCCCATCCCCATTAGACTCTTGTGTATTGTGCACAGAGTCTTAAACTGAACTCGTTTCTTCACAGGAAGCCAGTGAAGCTGAGACAGTAAGGGGCAGGATGGTGTCCTGGGAGGAGCATTCATGACGATCCTTGCGGCAGTATTTTGGATGACCTGCAATTTCTTGATTTGCTCCTCATTGGCTCCTTGGAGCAATCCATTGCAATAGTCGATCCTACTAATAACAAGGGCCTGCACCAAGGTTTTCCTATGGTGATCCGGGAGATAGGGAAAGACACGTCTTAGCATCCCTATAGCCCGGAAGCAGGTGCCGGCTACTTGATTGACATGGTCCTTGAAAATGAGTTGTTGGTCAAATAAAACTCCCAAGTTCTTGACCTTACTTTTGGGGGTAGGAACAGGACCAAGTTCCAGAGGCCACCAGTCAGATGACCAGTGTGTCGTCGCTTGACCGAACAACACAACTTCGGTTTTCCCGACATTGCACTGCAGACAGTTAGATGACATCCAGTCTGCAATGGCTCTCATACCCTCTGCAAAAGATCTTTTTATTGCAGGTGTAAGAGTTTTGAAGGGAAAGAGAAGTTGGGTGTCGTCAGCGTAGGATACAGGGGTGAACCCGAAAGATCTTGCTAGGTTGGCAAGGGGGGCCACGTATATGTTGAAAAGTGTGGGGCTCAGACATGAGCCCTGTGGCACCCCCTTATTGAGCTCCCGATGGGTGGACTTGTGGGAGCCTAGCCTAACCTCTTGGGAACGCCCGGACAGGAAACTCTCCAACCATGCCAAAGCCTCTCCCTCTATTCCCACCTCCTTCAGGCGATGGAGAAGCACCTTGTGAGACACCGTATCAAAAGCGGCGGAAAGATCCAACAGCACCAGAATCGTAGAGCAACCATCATCCAGTGCCATTTTGATGTTATTGGTCACTGTTTGAAGTGCTGATTCTGTGCTGTGGTTTGGCCTGAACCCAGATTGAGAATGGTCCAGGCCTTCCGTCGCTTCAAGATGTTGCGAGAGATAGGTGTTCACGTGCTTCTCCGTGATCTTGCCTAGGTAAGGTAGGAGAGAGATGGGACGTAGGTTGGACAGGTCTGTCCAGGGGGAAGATGCCTTCTTTCTTATCGGGTTCACCACTGCCTTTTTCCAATCTGCCGGGACTTGACCTGTTCTGAGGGAGATGTTTACCATTTCAAGTATATGGGGACCTAATAATGGGATCAGAGGACCGACCATTCTAGCTGGTACAAGGTCATTGGGGGATCCTGTTTTGATATGGGTACAGAGAGTAAGAAGCTCTGTGTGAGTGATGGAGGGGAAAAACGTCAAGGAGGATTTATTGTCAGAAGCGGGAGTTGTGGTGGGGCCGATTTTAGTTTGATTTTTGCTGGAATTGTTGGCAACTAATATTTTTTCATAAATAATGTTGATTTTATCCTCAAAAAACAGCGAGACTTTGTCGCACAAATCCTGTGAAAAGTCGTCTGAACTTTCACACGCCGTAGGTTTTATAAAGTTTTGTAGGATTTTAAAAAGTTCTTTAGGGCTGTTGCCTGCTTCTGCTATTTGTTGTGTCAATTGTAGTTTCCTCGCTGACTTAATGTTTTTGTAGTATTCTGATTGGGCCTTTAAGAAAATCAAACGATTGTTTTCAGTTTTGGTTTTTCTCCAGGCTTTCTCAGTACGTCTACATTTTTGTTTCTCTGCTCTCAGTTCTTTTGTATACCATTTTTCTTGTTTTGATACTGGGTGTTGTTTGTGTCTTTTTAGGGGAGCAATGGTGTCAATGGTTTTTTTGATAGATTCATTCAACTTGGCTAAAGCAATGTCTGCTGTATCAGATTGCAAAAAAATAGGATCTGTCCATGCCTCTTGGGCCGTATTGACATTAACTTTGTGCCATTGACGTCTCCAAGAGGGGGGGGAGGGGACATTCTTTATGGGTCTCGCAGGAGTTGGTAGAGTGAATTCCAACAGAGAGTGGTCAGTCCACGATATGCTAGTAGCCAAGGAACAATTTATTTTAGTAGAGTTAGAGAAAATAAGATCGAGCATGTGTCCTCCTATATGGGTAGGTCCATGATTTTTTAATTCCAAGCCCAGATTCAATAGGTCTGTAATTAGAGCCGTGGATTCGGTCAACATTGGCTGGTCAACATGTATATTAAAATCACCTAGAAGCAAAAAATCTTCTTTTGATTTTATATGTGGGGCTAAGATTTCCTGAAGAGTGAGTGCAAAATTAGGATCTGCTCCCGGGGGTCGATAGACCAGGGCCCCTTTCCAGGTAAAGTGATTAGTTAGGTGAAATTTAAAAAGTAGAGTTTCTAATTGTGCGTTTGAGTGTTGTTCAATAATTGTACAATGTATATGATCCCTAAATATAATTGCTAAACCACCTCCGGTTTTAATATCTCTGTCAAGGTGTTTAATCTTATACCCAGAGGGAATCCCCATTGCAATGGCTGTAACAGTGTGGGGTTTTAGCCAGGTTTCCACAAGGAAACATATGTCCGGTTGGATAGAGTGTATTAAGTCCCAGACCTGATGCTGATGTTTAGGTAAGGAACGTACGTTTAATAGAAAGCTTTTCAAACCCTTGACTGAGGTATGACGGTCTGGGGGGGGCACGTTGTTGTTAGATAGGCGTCGACATTCAGGGCAGGAGTAAGCAGCCTCAATGCGATGCCAGGGTATAACTGTGCTACAACATGTGGCAGGTCTAAGGCTGCGTAAAAAATGGGATGAATATAGAAGGGGTTGGGAATCCTTACCGGTGATGGTTTGTGAGGAAGGACCAGGGTCCATCGCCCCTCGCCCCGTCCTGTCGCGGATGGGCGCAGACGGGCTTTTCTTCGGCGCTTCTTAGGCGCGCTCGAAGGCGCCCCCTGCGCGCAACCGCTGCGCGCTTATAGGAAGGGCGTGGCTAAATAGCCCGGAGTGAGGCAGCCACTAGAGCGCTGACCTCAGCTCCGGGAACCGGAAGTGCTGTCTGCCTGGCTCTTGCCTGTCCGCCCTCCGCACAACGGCACTGTTGCCGGGTCGGACCGAGGCGGGCAGGCGGTAAGATCGAGCCCAGGAAATAGAGGGAGAGAAAGCTATTGATTTATATATTACACGAGTCTGCCCCTGATTAAAATGCCATTTAAAATGATTCTGTTAGTTAAAATTGATTCCGCTTGTATAGCGCTTGTTATAGCGCTTCTCGCAGCCCCCTAATATTACCAGCTTTGCTTTGCTTCCGCTGAACGACACTCTCGAGCACAGCAGCGGGTCTGGGAGAGCTGCCACCGTCTCCCTACCGCGTTGGCCCGGGGGTCAGGACGGCCTAAATAGCCCGGAGTGAGGCAGCCACTAGAGCGCTGACCTCAGCTCCGGGAACCGGAAGTGCTGTCTGCCTGGCTCTTGCCTGTCCGCCCTCCGCACAACGGCACTGTTGCCGGGTCGGACCGAGGCGGGCAGGCGGTAAGATCGAGCCCAGGAAATAGAGGGAGAGAAAGCTATTGATTTATATATTACACGAGTCTGCCCCTGATTAAAATGCCATTTAAAATGATTCTGTTAGTTAAAATTGATTCCGCTTGTATAGCGCTTGTTATAGCGCTTCTCGCAGCCCCCTAATATTACCAGCTTTGCTTTGCTTCCGCTGAACGACACTATTTTAGGGTTCAGGGATAGGTTTGGGTTTAGGGGTACAGGGTATATTTATAGGGTAAAGATGGGTTACTGTTTAAGGGTGTTGGGGTATTTTAAGGAGTAAGGTTGGGTTATGATATGGGGTGCAGGGGTATTTAAAAGGGAGTTGGGTGGGATTAGCACACGATATGAGACATGGCATGAAGGGCGGAAAGTTATACATTATTTATAACGTACCAGAAGTCTCCTTGCAGAAATTCATTTTCATTTTGACAACCCAAGACAGGATACTCTGTCAATAGTTCTCCATACCGTTATCCCTGCAAACTTTGGACAATTGGTGCACTGAGGAAGCAAGGGACGTGTTGGGTTTCTGGCAGGGAGTGAATGATTCATTGCACAGCTTCTTTTCCTCTAAAGAAGGAGCTTCATTTAAAGGATGTGGTGAGACGTTTGTCCTTTTTTTTTCTTTTCACGCTTGAGGTTAAAAAAAACAAATATACTATAAAATGTATGGGCCTTATTTATGAAGGCCTTGCGTCAGTTTTGCGCCGCCGGTGCGTCACTTTTTGTGACGCACCAGCGGTGTAAAAAATGCGCATTGTTGTGCCATATTTAAAAAGTGACGCATCTAGGTAGATGCGTCACTTTTTAAACCCCTGCGCCACATTATACCTGCGTCAGGTATAATGTACGCAGAGGGGGCGTTCCCCCGCAAAAAGCCTCGTAATAGTGACGCAGTGAAATCTATGAGATTTCACTGCGTCACTTTTAGGACGCTGTTGCGTCAAAATCTTGCGCCTGCCTCACAGCAGGCGTAAGACTGACGCAAGCCCTTTCACATGGGGCTTTCCCCATGTGAAAGGACGCATTGCTGGAGTTGCGTCACTTTTGTGACACAGTCCAGCAATGCGTCACTTTTGCGCTTACAGATACGTCAGAAATACTGACATATCTGTAACTCCTTGCGACATGATGCGTCATACATTAAATATGACGCATCAGGAATGTCGTAAGGAGTGCGCAGTGAAAAGTGACGCATTGCTGTTTTCTGTTAAAAAAAATTAAATTAAAAGATTTAAAAAAACTAATTACATTAAGAAATGTTCCTATAAATTAAAGAGTAGAAACATGTTTGGCGAAAAGGTGTCATATTTTCGGACTCCCAAACAAATCACTTTTTAAAAAGAAATGACATTTCGATGAGTCAGACATAATTTTACCCATCCATGGCTCTCTGACTGACTTACACATTTGTTCTGAAAGAAAGGTTTTGACATCTATCATCCATCATTTAAATCTTGAAACAACACTCCACGTTTTACACCATGTTAAAAAGTTAAAAAACAAAATGTATGTTTTCTTTTTGTTTAGCTATGATCATTCAAGTGAGTTTTTGACTGATAGGATGTGCACTCTCGGAATTTAAGGGAAACGTTCTTTGATAGAGTTCGAATAGTGAAATAAATTACCGGAAGGCACTTTAGAAACAGCAGAAAATCCATCGCCTCGGAGGTGTCGTGCTTGACCAATTTATAAGCTGTCACCGGAGAGTCAAGGAGAAGCGGTCTCCTTCCTGAAAACGTTATGTGAACGTGATTAGAAATTAAATCAGAATGAATCATTTGAAAAATAATGCTTGGAGTGATGCTGGCTTTTCGAAAGAAAGTTTATGCTTCGCTGATTTACCTATGGACCAAATTCTTCAGAGAGCAAACCCTTTTATAACTAATTCCAAACCTTTTGGCAGACTTGTGACAGCTGAAAATAATCTTGTAGAGTATTAAGTATTATTCAAACATGTTCAGGTTCAAGATGATAAAGTTCTTTCATTTTCAAGAACATTTCCTGAGATTAGAGACAGAAATACCTTTGGCATCCCACAGAACGAATCTTCATGTAGGCAGATTTATGAACTATTAACGAGGGAAGCTAAATGTTTCCTCGTTTCAGCATAAGAAATGATGAAAAGAGGGACATCTTACTTGATGTTGGAATCCACAAACGCCTTGTGACATTCGATCACATTCCCTTGAGGTAGCAGCAATTTGCTCCAAAATATAGGAAATCCACTGTGACCCAACAAAACAAACACATTTACTTATTTATGACATCTTTTCCCTAAATTAAGAGATAGTAGAAACCATGGCAGCCATAAGCTAAATTCTTTATTAGGTAGAAGTTACAATAGCCTCAGTAAGAATGACTTAGACAACATGGGCAGCAGTTGCATCTATTACAGGGTGAGCAGGTAAGGACTGGAGCTCCCCTAGATGCACACTCAACCACAAACAATTAATATCCAGAGGCTTGAGGAAGGGATGGGTAACTTTTTAAAAGTACATTTTCCTTAATATTTCTTAAACATTCAGCTTCACCATTATATTGTGTTTTTAATAAATATTACAAAAAGGTCTTGAATGATATTTCTAGGTATTTCCTATACAAACATAGCATTATTAAATGTAATAGTGCATCCCAGTGTTTCACTATGAAACAGCCAGCTTTGGTACAGTGGAAATAACTTTTCGGTACTACTCATTGCAAAGACATGATTTACATCAATCTTCTGCATGTCCTATTTTTAATGCCATGCACTGTGCCTTACGAGCTGTAAGGCCACACTGTGCCTACTTAGGGGTAATTTATCAATAGTTAAAAGGAAGGTTTAGACCTGTCAGAAGAATTTATTTTGACAGGTTGAATTGAAGTTTTTAAACTGCTACAGTCAGGCTACAATGCGGTTATGCTTGCACCGCCACTGTAGTAGGGGACACAAGTTGTGATGCAGTCCTCTAGTTTCATTTAACTTACAGCCTATGGATGCATCTTTTAACATATGCTAGGGAGTTATAGGTAAAGTAAATATGCCAATCAGGATTATGCCAAGCCAACCATGTTAAATAGGGGCACACAGGCATGTTACTAATGGTTAGCAGGGGTGTAGTGCACAGAGTTCTACAGCCAGCAGTAACAGATAGGATTAATAGCAGACGGTATAAATGGCAGAGGTTTGCATTAAAACTTGTTAAATAAGGTTGCATCCATCTTTATCATAAATGTGACATCAGTCATGATTGTAAGGTCAGACATTTTGTTACAAAGTAACTGAGCTAATCCAATCAAGTTTAGCTCAGCAGGCATCGCTGGTCACTCTAGGGTGTTGTATGAGTGCTGAGCGTGTCATTGTTCCAAAGCAGCTGTGAGAACCTCTTGTTCTGCCAGGCATTTGTGTGAGAATTCATTTAGCTGAAGCATGTTTATTAACAGGCTGTTGGGTGAATAATTATGAGGCCTGTTTATGTCTTCTACTTACACAAACTGGCATATTGCATATGTAACCCACCCACATTCGATACTGATAAATAGGGACGAATAAGAACAACATTGTTCATCATTGATGTACCAAAACACAAAAATATACACCATTGGACGCATCAGTGTCACAAATCACTTACTGCTGCATGAAAAAACACAGTGCTGTTTTTCACCAAAATCCCAATAATGCATTGAAAGGAGGCATAACTCATGGGAACACTGAAAACTACTTTAATCACCATATTAAAAGCAGTGTTCCAAACCCACTAAATGCAATGCTACAGAAACGTTTTATTTAAATTAAATAAATGCAAAAAAACAGAGTCATACTACAAGCATTCTGAATAAATCATGTAGAAGGATGTTTTTCAGTGAGAGCGCGAGAGAGGCACATACTGCTGGCATCCTAGGGAAAAATAAGGAAAACACTTGGAGTAAGATTTGTACTGTTTTTGGATTATTAGACAGCATCCTCCGTGAACAAACTGCACCATCCCTTCTGCCAACAGCAGGTCCCATACAATCCCAGTACATGTAGAAGTAAACGCAGTACTGCAACTGCTTTCCACTGTCTTAAAGAGGACACACTCCGCTGCAGCTGGTGTAGTAAAAACTATACTCTATGCATCCTTGCCACATATGTTGGTAGCAATGTTGGCCACCGGAACATAGCACATGAGGCTCCCCAAATCAGGGCTCAGTAAACAGCTAGTAAAGGATATCTAAGATTCCACAGCCAATTTCCTTCCGGCCATACTGCTGGAGATTGAGCGCATTTCACATTTGTATTGCCTGCTTATGTGGAACACATTTACAGTCAAGCAAACACACATACTCCATGGAATGTGTAGGCTACTCAAAATGCAACTGCTTCACAAAGGTGGTAGCCAGGTTACATAAAGATTATGTAGGGGGCTGACTCTGTATACACTATACCAAAGTAAGGTATAGTGTGTAGAGTGTCCAGTGGAACCCAACATTTATCAGAGGTAAAAGATGATAAAACCTTACTCTCTATTTGTGGTAGTGTGGGCTAGAAGTAAGGCTTAATCAGAGGGTAGTGTTAAGCATTTATTGTACACACCCAGGCAAGTAATGATGTCACACACTCAAAGACTCAACTCAGACCAATTTTGTTAGTATAAAAATATTATTTATTTATATTTTATTTTCTAAAACCAAGTCAGGCCTGGTAAGGTATAGTGTGTAGAGCGTCCAGTGGAACCCAACATTTATCAGAGGTAAAAGATGATAAAACCTTACTCTCTATTTGTGGTAGTGTGGGCTAGAAGTAAGGCTTAATCAGAGGGTAGTGTTAAACATTTATTGTACACACCCAGGCAAGTAATGATGTCACACACTCAAAGACTCAACTCAGACCAATTTTGTTAGTATAAAAATATTATTTATTTATATTTTATTTTCTAAAACCAAGTCAGGCCTGGTAAGTATAAAAATACTTTGTAATATTTATAGTATAAATTACATTTGAATGCAGGTTCAATACAGTTGGTTGATTTACAGGTACGTCAACAATCAAAATTACTTTTCTATTACTTTGTAGATTACAGTGTATGTTATTTCTCGGATTACATTTTAAGTTACTTTTGTTACTCGGTGTGATATGCCTAGATAGCACACTGGGACATTTTCTAGACAAAAGGTAAGTAATTTCGGTTTTACACATTTGCAGTTTCTAGGTGGTGTCATACAAAACAACTCCACACATTATTTTTCACAGAAAACAGTCAATGCAGTCCTATGCGAGACAACAGTGTTATCGGTTTCTCAGTAAGTTTTGGAGTTGGTATTCTGGGGTTAGAACCAGGGTTCTCACAGGGTCGAGGATGCACTCTCAAAGCACCCTCAGCTGCAGTAGGGTGGCACTGAGACCGAATGTTATCTAAAGGGTGATGGGGGCCTCCTGTTGGTGACTGCTCACAAGCAGACCACAAGGTTGAGGGAATAAATCTCCTGGTATTAGGCTTGGGGCAAAGGGGGATATGGTTTAGCACTCAAGTTGCACCTACAGTGGCACAGGGGTGGCCAGGTGTAGGGTACTGTTTTGGCATTGGGTGCCTTGTTGTTTTCAATGGTGATTGCCAGTTTTGTTTTTTAGCTGCAGGTCAAGTCTAGGACGTTTTCCAGGAGGAACCAACAACTCGACAGATACGTTGGAGGGCTCAGGGACATAGGTGTACCTCGAGCTCTCTTCTCCAGGGCAGCTGGATTCAGTGGTGTCTTTTGAGGTCGGATTTCACCTTATTGAGCCACTCGCAGATGGGGGGGTCTCCGTGCAGAGGCTACAGGCGACATCAGGGAGTCCTTGAGGGGTCAACCCATGGTGGACTCAGACTCTGGAGTGCTCAGGGACCTCGCTGGGATCAGTGGGCCACTTGGACTTGGGCCGTAAGCGTCGGGTGCAGTGGTGGTTTCAGGAGTCAGGTTTCTTTTTCCTCAGCAGACTCAGAGTCTTTCCTGGCTGTTTCTTTTGAACAAAGCTGTTGTTCACTGGAGATCTGGTCTTTGTTGAAGGCAGTCAGTCCTCCCAGGGGTTTTGGAGGTCGCTGGCTGCAGTACAAGGTGACTTTTTGTGCAGGATCTCTGGAAACTGCAGACGGGCCGGTAGGGCTGGGGCAGAGTCAGCTCTTCTCTGCAGTCTCCTCTGATGGGTGTCTTCTTTTGTCCTTCTTCTTCATAGTTTGCAAGAATCTGCCTTCTGCAAGATGGCGGGCACTGAAGAGTGGGCTTTACCTCGCCTCCCCCACCTGAGGGGTGAGGTTGGCAGAGGTGGGCACACCTTCTGGGTGGGTCTAATTTGTCCTGCCTTTCTTCCCGCTGTAAAAGGGGGGAGACAGGAAGGGAGCCTGCTCCTGATAGCAGGATAGGCTAGAGGGCGTGTTACAAAGTCTGCAAGGCCTTTGAAGCTTCTCTGTCACAGATGGCTCTTCCTGATCTGGGGAGATGTGAACACCTCCGCCCAGGAAAGGCTTTGCTTCTGGGCTCAGGGGGCGAAGGCTCCTACAACAGGGGTCCAGAAACATGTCTCATGATGGCAGGCTGGTGTTTACCAGTCAGGGAACCCACCAGAGGCTGGTCATTTTTCAGAGGGCATCTCTAAGATGCACTCTGAGTGTACTGTACAATAAATCCCACACTAAAATGCAGAGAAGTTTGATACCAAACTTCCCAGAGTCAAGTAAAGCCATTATGGTGCTGTTGAGTTCGTAATGACAAACTCCCAGATCATATACTCTTTTATGGCTCTATTGCTCTTACAATGTCTAAGAATGGACGTAGACACTGTAGGGGTACAGTGCTCATGCAACTGTATGCTCACCAGTGGTATAGTGCACCAAGCTAGAAGGGTGTCTTACCTATACAATAGGCAGTGGGTTGGCGGCGTGGCACACAGGTCTGTGCACCATGTCGACTCTTCACTTTTCTCTGCACCAAAACATGCAGCCTGCAATGGCAGTGTTATGTACAGGACCTCTAAGGTGGCACAATATGTGCTGTAGCCCTTAGAGGCCTTCCCTGGTCACAGTGCCCACAATGTCACCCATGGTACCCTTCACAAGGGACTTACATGTGGCCAGAGAGGTGCCAATTGGGGGTACAAAGGTACCGTTTTGGGAAAGAACAAAGGCCCTGGGAACCTGATTGGCAGTGACCCAGGGCACATCAAGTCAATGTGCATCAGAAATCTGACAAAAATTGGGGGGGTTACTGCAACTGAAACCCAGCTTCCTACAGTATCCATGATTCTTATATTTTCAGACGTGGTACTGTCGATTTACAATTTAAAGTGTGGTGTACATGGATATAGCTTACTGGTAAGCAAGTGTGACACTCATGGACCAATGGAATCTTTGGAAGCAGATGTCCACTCACATGCAACATATGTAATATTTTTTAAAATCTCTGATGTAGGTGACCAGTGCCATGCATTAAGACCCTCACTGATGGTCCTGTAGAAGAATACAAAATAACACACAAGAAGACACACCGCATCACAGAGTTATATTTTAGCATTATGGAGTCTAGGTATGGGCGCCTAAAATGTCTAGTGGTAGACCTAAAATGGTATGTGACATGATTGTGCGTTCTTGCAGTTTGCACAGTCTGACAGTACATGGGGTATGTCTCCTGAGTACAGCCAAAAAGTGACATGTAGTATGATGATGGTGACATGTGAATAGTGACATGCACAAAGACCACCATGTTGACAGAGATTCAGAAGATGGAAGGCTGAGGAGATATTTCAAAAAGTGAACATAACAGTGTGTGTAAAATATTAGAATTGAAATGTGACAAATTACTTATTTAGGCTAAGGCTCGCCCCTCTAGATATATGTCTCTCGCACTATCAATCCCTACAAAAATCAGATTTTAAGTATCAGCACATTTACTATGAATCAATTTGCAATAAATGGATTACTAATTTAAAAGAGGAGCAAGATGAACTAAATAATTGTTAAATATTAAAGACATCTAGCCAGAAAGATACTTATTTTGCAAAATCAGGAGCTTGATCATCATTTCCTATGCACACTGCACCTTGGAACCAGTTCTCTGTGTTCACTGGCCTGGCCCCCACCCCAGGGCTAATGATGAAACAGAAAAAGACTGCTGTACGAATGCTACCCTGACACTTAGGGGCCGATTAGGATGGCGGACGGACTTGCGTCCGTCCGCCACCCCTGAGTAGGAGGGACCGTCCGCATGGGCAGCGGCGGTCCCTCCATGGCAATTAGGATGTGACCGCCACCCTGTCGGTCACATCCTGTATGTTTTACATTGCGGCGGGTGCTGCTTGAAGCAGCACCCGCCGCAATGTAAAAAATGAAAGCAGTGCATTTGCATGCACAAAGCGGCAGGCACCGCGCGGTGCCTGCCGCTTCGTGCACTCAAAGGCAGGGGGGTACCATAGGTACCCCCCATGTGCACCCCACACGCAACCTTCACCCAGGGGGCCCGCAACGGGCCCCCAAAGTGAATGTCCGTATGCTTTTCCACGGCGGAAAAGCCGCCGCGGAAAAGCATTACTTTCCCTACATCCTAATATGGCTGGCGGTGTCTGATAGACACCGCCAGCCATGTTAGTGCTTTTCCGTCGTGGTCGCCTTCCGACCGCGGCGGAAAAGCGGAGGACAGATTGTGAGACCCACCAGCCATCCTAATTTGGCGGTGGGTCTTTCAAGCCTCCTCGGCGGATTTCCCGCATCCTCCGGGCCGGTGGTGGCTTCCGCCGGCCCGGAGTATGCGGGAAATCCGCCATCATAATGACCCCCTTAATGTGGGAGTGGGTTCACAACTCTGTGATGTATTACAGTGCCATGTCAATGTCCCCTTATGATCTGGATATTTGTCCATTGATGCCCTGGTTACACCTTCCCAAGGTGTAAGTCATATGCAAGACTGCTGATTGTCCATCTGAATATGTGACCTTTGCACGACAGCATTCTCCGGCCCATGTTCTAAATGGACTTCCCTGTGCCAAACAGTGCTGTGTCGTCCACAAAGTCTTCCCTGACATTCATTAAGGTCTCCTCTAAACCGATCATGAATGTGTTTCGATACTTTACCTGCTCCACAAAACGTTCAAGAGTTCGATGTTCTTTTGAATCACTTCCAAATCAGCAACGAAGCATTCTTGGTTATATTTAACAATAGTGACCATGCTACTCTGGCATTGGACACTCGTGTTGTCAAAGTCAATAAGAGGTTTTTATATTTCTGTGGACATCCTCACTGTTTTTACTTTTGAGCTGGGTCTTTCATTTATTGGACTACATGTTTGTTTCACATGTGATTTTCTCCAACAGCAACATCACAATGTCATCAATGCATGGACCAATTACTGAAACTGACACGTCAATGTCTTCCGTAGACTTTGTGCAATTTTTTGCTCTACTCCTTCCACCTGCACAGGAAGATAACAGTTAATATTGAAAGTCATTGTTTACTCGTGCATTTCATTACAAGCAAATTCCACCGACAGATGTTGCAACAATCGGGAAATATATTGTGAATATCACTGGACAATGACACCTTGCTATGAATCTACTCGGAGAGTCAACATTGAAATGTGTGCCATGTTTAACTCAACATATGACAAGGTGCACACTCCGTTCTATTGAGTCAAAAGCTTTTTCCATGTCCAGGGACAAGAGCACTGTTGACTCAGTCATCTGGCATGTGCATGTCGTTGTAGTGTGAAGCTGGTGTAAATTACACCTTCTGACCCTTCACAGGCATAAAGCCTGACTGGTCTGGATTAACTAATGCTAATATATAGGCATGTGGTCTGCTTACCGTTAGTTTGGCCAGAATTCTCGTCTCTGTATTCAATAATGATATGGGTCTATAGGAGGAATTCCAGGGGCCTGCCTGACTTTAGGAATAAAGGTATTATTGCTTCATGAAGGGATTTTGGGTTGTGAGCCTCTGTACTTGACCTCATTACACAGCACCAGAAGATGCTAGTAATATTGCCAGTTAGGCACTTAAACAGTTCCACGGTCAGACCGTTCTGTCTGGGGCCTCCCACATCTGTATTTGGGATGTGGCTATGCCGATCTCATCAGGTTCAAACTATCGTTCTAAATCGCGCCTCTACTCATAGTCTAATACTGGTACTGGTAGACCTCTAATGCAGCCACCAGGCTCCACAGCAACTTACTGTGCTTCAGATGTGCACATTCCCCCAAAATACTTTGAAAAATCATATGCTATATCATTGTAGGACTTTAACTCTTTACCATCTCTGTTAATTTATTTATCCACTAGGAAACTTCCTCCCTCCTGGCTAGGAAGGGCAATGGTTTGTTTGCCTTATTGCCTACTTCGTGTAATTGCAGTTGTTTACAGCAGAATAATATTTGGGCTTTGTTCATGGCAAAACATAATTGTTCTGAGGAATGCATAATTTCTGAGCTCTTCGGCTACTTTTCAGGCTTTTTTGTCATGACAGTCTTCTGCAGAATCATCTGCAGGGATATCAAGATCATACCACAGCATGTTCGGTTAATGTTTGTATTACCTGCTGCTGGCTTCATTGGATTATCTGAGTCTCCCACCTTCTGTCTATAGTTGACAAAGCAGTCTATTATACAGTTGATTGACGTAGGCCATTTCTGCATTGTCACTAGACACCATCCATCATGCCTGGACCAAGCGTCCTCGTGTGTTGTGAAATTATGTGTTTTCCCCTCAACAATTATGTTTAGGCGTGCAGGGAACATCATCTTGTACTTCAGGTTTCTGTCATGGAGTGCTCTTTTTAGGTCCTTGTAGGACACACCTATCTTTTGTGAAGAATACCCTCAACATTTTCTGCCCCATCTTTTTTTGTTGGTTGTCCAACTTTACTGCTATTAGCCAGTATTAAAGTGCCTGTGCTCCCCCTTTTAAACTGGTAACACTAATTGACATATTTAACTTACCTATTAGTCCTTTGTATATGGTAGTCCAAGAGGACGGAACCTGCTGTCTGAGACTCGAGAGGAACCCTGAAGGACTGGTCTTGTTCCCTCTTGTACCCAGGACAAATAAATGGACTCCGAGAGGAATAAAGCTGACCCTCTTCATAAATAGGCATTTTCTGAAGATTCCCAGGTGACCAGTTTCGACAGCATCTACCATGGACCCAGCTGTTGGGTTCTGCTGGAGTGAGTCCTGACACCCAAGGTCCTGGAACTCTTTGTTGTGACTGGTTGGACTTCTCCTAACAGTCCTGAAGCCTGGAACATAGAAACCTTTTGGCTCCAAAGACCTCCAAAGCACCGGGACAACCCTGTCATGCTGATTCAACCAAGGTGTGTTTCCGTTGGGCTGAAGATCCAGGGTTCTCCTGCTTGGAGCTTTGCCCGTAATGGCAATTCCTCAGCAGCAGGACCTCACCAAATATCCATTGATTGAGGAGTGGCCTAAGTGATTACTAGTGGCTAAGATTCATTCAAGCGTTCAATCCATCACTTTTTTGTATACTACTTTTAAAAAATTAGCATTTTTCTGCCTAAACCAAACGTGCCTTTCTACAAGTGTCCAGGGTCACATGGCTGTGAATGGTTTTCCTGTGGTGTGTTTCCATCCATGCCAAAAGGGCCTTGGATGTGTGGAAATGTGTTTCTCTCCTGAGCAGGATATCCTGAGGGGCTCTACTAAGCCTTCCAGAACTTCAAAGGGTAGCCTGAGGACTGTGCCCATCTCTTCCTGACATCTGAGGCTGCTTGCCATGCTACTGCTAAATGCAGTTCATGCCTAAGGATGCTTGGCCTTGTTACCCTAGACAGTGGAGCCACACCTAGGAAAGAGGGAAGGTTAGACAAAGACAAAGAGGCATTCCCAACCCACTGGCTGGCACTGGGTATAAGAATAGCACCTTAATAACCTCTCATCAGAATACTCCTGGACACCTGTGGAACATTTAGAAGGAGGAATGTCCTGCTACCTGAACAAGAAAGATTGGACCTGCTTGTCTTGAACCCAGGACCCCCAGAAGTGGCACTAAGGGCCATTTATCTGACCAACATGTTTGATCGACAGGGACACAATAAGCTTCCAGAAGCCTCCCAGCAATTGCCCTACTGACCAGTACCACCTCTACTTGCCTAATCCCTAATTCTGGCTTCTGCTGGCGTCGGTCCGGACCCCCAAGATGTGGCACCGATGTCCTCGACCCTTGGCTGGCCTCAGAGTGTACTCTTCCTGCCACAAAGCAGAACTCCAGGTGAAAATCCAGAGCAGACTCTTTGCACCAAGAAATGACTGTCCACGATGCCCACCATCGCAAAGCTTCAGGGATGAACTACTCATCATCTCAGCTACGACTGTCCACATCAGCAATAACTGTCATGGCTCATGCTAGTGCAAAGCTCCAGTGACAACCTGCTCTTTGCGCCAAACAGGGACCTCCAACTGCCAACATGAACGTCCAGTGGCAACCGGATCCTAGTGCAGAGAAGGGACTCCTCGTGGCCCCCGCCAACGGAAACTCCAGATAAGGCTCCCCAAGTGGCATTGGACTGTGGCTCTCTATGTGAATTTGGACTGTGAGAATGTAAACTCTTCACCAGGGCAAACCAGGTCCCAGTACCTGACCCATGGTCCATCGCATTCTGCCTGAACTTTCACCTGGTCCAGCACAATCAGAAACCCTCGAGTGGTGCTGCGTTTTTTTTGCTGATGTTTTCAGCTAGAACTTTCAAAATTCATAACACCGATTCGACTGATTGGACTTTGTCACTTTGGTATCATTTTATTTATTAAATTATACTCTAGCGGCCACATGCATCAATGTTCCCGTTTGCGAGTTCTTAATTGCGAAAATTAAGGAATCGCAATTAAGACTTTGCAAACGGCTATGCATCAAGAAATCGCAATTTTTTTTGCGATTTCTTAATTTTCCTTAATTGCGATTCACAATTTGCGAATCGCAATTAAGGAATCCCTTTTCATTGATTCCTATGGGCCTAGAGGCCCATAGGAATGAATGTGAAGGCATTCTCATTTTGCGATTCGCAATTAAGGAATCGCAAAATGAGAATGCAATTTCAAGGGTGCGGGGGGTCCAAAGGACCCCCCCTGCACCCCTGAAATGTACCTTTAAGTACTTTTTACACACACACATGCCCCAAGGGCATGTGTGTGTGTAACATGAAACTTTCAAAAATGCACTTTTGTGCATTTTTGAAAGTTATTGCAAATTACCATGAAGTTTAACTTCAAGTTAATTTACCACTTCCTATTTGCGATTTAGCAATTAAAAAAAATCATGCATTACATTTAAGAAATCGCAAAATTGCGATTTCTTAAATGCAATCGCAATTTAGGAAATTGCAAATAAATTGCGATTTCTTAAATTGCGAAAAAGCAAAAAAGCTTAATGCATCCCAAATCAATGAATTGCATTCGCAAACGGTCGAATTTTGCGATTCGCACCGTTTGCGCATGCAATTCAGTTTGATGCATGTGGACATATATTTCTAAATTGTTTTGGGATTTCCTTTGTGTTTTGCTTTATTTGTAAGGCCTTTTGAGTGCTACATAAATACTTTATGCAATTCCTCTAAGCTTAACCTAACTGCTTTTGTGCCAAGCAATCAAAGCGTTAAGCACAGGTTTATTTAGTAACCTGACAAGGATTGTGTTTATCATTTGAGTGGGGCGTCCACATCTCTCAATAAATAACCCAATTTCTACATATATATTATTCCTGGAGACTTAAAAGCCTATCACATCAACACTTCCGCCAGAGTTGGTTGTGTAGACCTGGGTTCCTCAGTGGTCACTGCCACAGCTTTTTCAAGTGCAGTACTACATCCTGATCCCAGGAAGACATGCTTCTCCAGCTTGCCTTGTTAGACTTGCGACAGAATATTGAAAACCTGATATTTTGATACTATATTGTATATCTATCCTCTATTCAAGTGACCATTTGGGTCCTCTTGTGGCTGTCACCTCTATTGCTTCCAGGATTTCTGGCCCACCACCTGTTGTTTTCACCAATCTTGTATTTTGCTCTTTGTTTTACATTTTATGTCATTGTATTTTTTTATTCCATTGCCTTTTTGGTAAGTGGTGCTAAATTTAGTTTACCAAAAACATCTTTAAACAATACAGCTTTGTTCCAAGGTACTGTTGTTTAACTCATAAAGAGTATGTTTACTGTCATTTAACCTCATCAATGAGCATTTCGAGGATGTCATTATTCTCCCATGTTGTCTCCAGGTGGCACTCACAAGGGCCCTGTGGGTTCTTGCTTTCAGACCAGTTTACAGTAGAACACTACATGACATATAGGAAAACTTCGCTCCACTTCACATCCAGCCCTAGTGTTTACATTACCATCGTGATGTATTCTGATCCTTGCAGGCTCTTTATCAAACCGTGGCAAAGTCATATCCTTTAGGTAGAGACATGTTTAATATCATGGTTTGTGGTCCTTACAGATTCACTGACACAGACTGTTTCTGGATTTACCTTTGTCTCGGTTACAAACCAAACACTATTCCTAGTTTCCCTATTACTTCTTGTGCGGCTTAGTCTCCCAGGTCTTTCCTGCTCCAGGTACCAGAGCAGCCTCCTTTTTCGGGGTGAGCCTCTGATTACCCAGCACTTGGCTAATTACCTTTACCTGGCTGTCTCTAGACCTGTGCTCTAAACTGAGCTGCCAGCTATATTTTAGGAATCTATGACAAAACACCGAAAACAACAAAATTGACCTACAAAATTATCGAGTACTAAATCTCGATAACAAATAATCTCCTATATTTAATCAACAAACAACATAAATATCGAGTTAACAATATCGTTAAACACAAATATCGAACACAAAAAAATCGTTAGCACACATGTCGAAATCAATTATATCGACAGTCTTAAATAAATATAGCACATATCAAAAATATCGGAAACAAAAATATAGACATCAATTTTATCGACTATACATAAATATCGACGGCTAAAAAATACAAAAACATGCTTTATTTACACTCTATAATTAGAAATATTAAAATACACACTCATAAAAAATGTTATATACATAACAAGTTCAACTAAAACGAGAAATTCTCAATAAAAATAAAAAAGCATACTAAATAAAGTAAAACTTTTTTAATAAACACACTTAATTTATAAAACAATATAATACCTTTTCTAAAACAACATACCTTACAAAGCCCTCTGATAAAATGAGAAAAACACAGCAAAATTTGACGCTACTAAATCACATACTATTTAAATAATTATCTAAATGAAAAAAATTCAAACTAACCAATAGAAACACATTTAAATATAAGTAACCAATCAAAATCAACAACTAATTAAATACTCACTATATAAAGAACTAAACTGAAAACTCTCACACCTTCCAGAAAACAAACAAGGAGAAACTCTACTAGATCTGCTACAACTTTAAGACTACTTTGAAAACGACACAACAACGATTATCTAAAAGTAAGTCAATCAAACCTTAGAAATAAACTAACAATTTACTTGTAACCTGCCTATCATCATCAAAACATAAATACTAATTTATATTTTTATCTCTCTATATAACCACAACAGACCCAACTACAAAAAAATAGAAGAACATTTTCTACCTACAAAACACAACTAATCTTAAAAGTAAGTATACTATTCCAATTCCTTAAACACTAAATAAAAGACAACTAAACAGCTAAAATGTTCCAAGAATGAAACAAATGCCATTCAGAATTTTTAATATTTCCTCTAAATGTGAAAACTTTTTTAATTTCAAACAAAATAAATTTAGTATTTAATAAATACTCAATGTATATCAAAATAAAATGCAAAACATAAAATACATATCACTTTCTTTCAACAGCCAACTGAATAAATTAAGCAGAACATTTTTACAAGAACATCTACATTGAAGTGCAACGAAACAACACTTGGTAAGTATATATTAAAAAGCACAAATACTACTAATAATGCTTAATATTTAACAAACTCTAAAGTTAACTTAATGAAACATATTGTCCATTTTCTTATATACTTTTAATAAATGCTTAAAAATATATTTATTATGCTAGTCATAAAACATTAACTCCTACAAACTGCTAAAACCATTATAACATTTAAGCATGAACTAAAATATAATTAACTTTTTTTCAACAGGTCACTAACATACAAAAGAGCATCAATCAAACAAGAACAAAACTACATGCAAAGTGTAACCAAATATAATTGGTAAGTATATATTAAAAATGCATATACTATGACTAATGACTATAATATTTTATATATTTCTTCTAGATATAAGAAATCCACAATGACTGAAGATGCAAAATGTATTACATCTCCAAAAGGCAAATTTCTGTTATGCTATATGGGGTATATTTATACTCAAGAGAAACAAAAAGACCTTAAAGTAAATTGGAAATGTACAAAGTATTACAGTAATAAATGTTATGGTTGTGCCACAACTAGGGAAACAAGTGTGATAAATACTACTGAACACAATCATCCCCCTAATCTAACAGAAATAAAAGTTAGAGATACTATGGAAAATATTAAAGAATTAAGCAGCACCTCAGAACTACCAACAAGTGTAATACTTAAAGAAATACTTCCTAATGTCCCTAGAGAAGCTAGAGGTCAACTACCAACAATAGCTTCTATAAAAAGAACTAGAACTAGAACAAAGAAATCTACAAGACCAACAATACCAACACCTAAAACTTTTGAAGAGATAATAATTCCCCCTGACCTTACCATAACTCATAATGACGAACCTTCTATCTTTTATGATAACAACAATAAAGATAAAAGAATAATTATGTTTCCTACAATAAACAATATAAACAAATTGAAACAAAGCCAAACATGGATGATGGATGGCACCTTTAGTATATGTCCCAAACCATTCTACCATTTATATACAATACATGGACAATACCATAACACCTGCATTCCATGTATCTATTGTTTGTTGCCAAACAAACAAACTTCAACATACACAGAAATGTTGAACAAAATAAAGAAGAAACATTAGACTTCTTTCCCCTGAAAATAATAATTGACTTTGAACAAGCTATGATAAAGATCATCCTTAAAATATACCCTCACACATCCATACAAGGATGTTACTTCCATTTCAATCAATGTCTTTGGAGACATTTACAAAAATCAACACTTAGGGGCCGATTATGATAGTGGTTTTCCCGCATCCTCCGGGCCGGCGGAAGCCACCGCCGGCCCGGAGGATGCGGGAAAACTGCTTCGGAGCCTCGAAAGACCCACCGCCATATTAGGATGGCGGTGGGTCTTGTAATCCGTCCGCAGCCTTTCTGCCGCGGTCGCCTTCCGACTGCGGCGGAAAAGCTTTAACATGGCTGGCGGTGTCTATCAGACACCGCCAGGCATATTAGGATAGTGTAAAATGTATGCTTTTCCGCTGCGGCTTTTCCGCCGTGGAAAAGCATACGGACCTTCACTTTGGGGTCCCGTTGCGGGCCCCCTGGGTGAAGGGGGGTGGGGGGTGCACATAGGTACCCCCCTGCATTTGCGTGAACAAAGCAGCAGGCACCGCGCGGTGCCTGCCGCTTAGTGCACGTACATGCGGTGCATGCATTTTTAACATTGCGGCGGGTGCAGTTTGAAGCTGCACCCACTGCAATGTTAAAGATAGAGGATGTGACCGCCACCCTGGCGGTCACATCCTAATCTTCACTGAGGGAACGCCACTGCCCATGCGGACATTCCCTCCTACTCTGGGGTCGCGGACGGACTCAAGTCTATCCGCGACCCTAATGACCCCCTAACTGTTGATTATGCAACCAACATGACATTTGCATACCAAATAAAACACCTAATAGCCCTCGCATACGTTCCAGTCACAGACGTAGCTGAGCACTACAACATACTAATAGAAAGTCCATTCTACACCAAAAATGAACAAAAACTAGCTCCCCTTTTAGACTATTTTGAGGACACCTGGGTGGGGAGACTACACAGATCAGGCCACAGATGACAACCAAAGTTCCAAATCCCTTGGTGGAAGGTCTATCTATCAACCCTAAACCAAGAAGCTAAAACTAACAACGCAGTTGAAGGTTGGCATAATGCCTTCCTATCTTCAACAGGCCGAACTACTCCTACCCTACACAAACTCCTAATAGCAATCCAAAAAGAGCAAAGCTTTCAAGAACTAAGAATGGAGCAATCTGTCTTACAATTAAAACCCAAAGTATCACGACAAACTGCTCAAATGTACCAATATTTACAACAACAAGTCCAACTTTATCCAACAACAAAAGGACTAGAGTACTTAAGAATGATTGCCAAATCCCTAATCTAAAATGTAAAACTTCTTAAACTAAAAACAAACCAAAATATCTGTAAAATATTAACAAACACTTTTCATTTTTAAAAATGAATAATTATTTTGTCTAAAATACATATAACTTTTCTTAAATATATAGACAAAATAATTATATAACAAAACACCAACAATCAAAAATTACACTTTTACCCACCCCAAATAAAATATATTTAAAATAACTTACCTTTACCAAAGATACAAATCGACAATCCAACTTCTCAAAAACAATCCAGATAGTCATAAATCCATGGAAAAAAAATTAAACCCCAACAAAATGGAAAAATACAACTGTGCCAAAGCCATTGAATATCCATGAAAAATTGATAATCCCCAAACCATGAAAAACCTGAAAACGTTAAAAAAGTCGAAAAACCACTCCAGGAAACCCGAATAATAAAGGAAGTGGTAAAAAAACATTAGTTGAAACCAGTAAAACACACTTCCTTTGAAAAAAACCCGCAAAACTTCAAAAAACGAAAACGCTTTCTCCAAAAACCTAGAACAGAAAGACAAACACTCCCACCCACATAAAAGGTTAAATGACACATTTTAAAGCACAATAACAAGCATCATAGACACAAAAACTAACTAAAGTACATACAAACACAATAAGAGTAAGTACGCCGTAAATCCAAAAAACGCCACTAAAATGTAAAACCTAAATAAACGACTACAATCATCACAACTTCTAAAACAAAACTCCACACGCCCTAAATATGAAACTAATACCTACAAAACACACTTAAAAAAGTAAAAAAATAACGAAAATATCTCTTACCTTCTCAAATGCGAAGCAGCTTCCAACCGCGAGTTTGAATCTTCCCAAATGACCCAAAAAGACCAAGAGCGGTTACAAAATAAAACACCCAAATAACAATATCAATGCACTAATAGTTCAATAAATGCCAAAAAAATGTATTTAACAAAATATAAATATTAGAAAAATTCAACAAATATTGTTCTAACTTTCTATAATTGCATATAATGTATTACAAAATGTATAATTTTGTTCATATATTGTAAAATTATAAAATTAAATATTATCACATTATAATATTTAATATTATACTTTAAAAAATGTATGTTTTTTAAAAGGTGCAAATTAACATATACATTTATTTTCCTAATTTTAGAAATGTATTAATATCAATAAAAACATATTAATATTAATACAATTCATACATGTATTTCATACAGAATTGCTGAAATGTTAATATAGAAAAACTGTTTAGTATAAAATGTACTAGATATAATGTAATCCATTTACTTTACATCTATATTGACATATATTTCATAATTGTTTGAAAAAAATAATATGCAAAATGTATAAAAAATGATATAGTTATACAAACTTTGTAATAGAAAAATAAAAATTCATCCAAATACATGTACAAAATATATTCAAATGTATAATGTATTTACATTAACTATACTGTTTCTATATCACTATAATGTACTTCTCTCAAAAACTATACAAATGAAAAACAATTTGTATTAAATAAAAAAATCCAAATACTTATATATTTGTTAAAAATGCATACTATTATTTATAATACAAATTTGCTTTAATTTATGCACTCTTGGAATAATGTAATAAACATTTTTTTTTAAATTGTGTCATTTATTTTAATAACAAAAAATAACTAACACTACCATTGTACAAAAATGTGTACTTTTTTAGATTAATAACATATATGTAATTCAGGCTACATTTAATTGTGGTAGGTGCTGGATATTAAACCTAATTAATTAACTATTCCCACTCCAATCTACATTTAATTGGGGTAGGTGGTGGACACTAAACCTAATTAATTTACTATTCCAACTCCAGTCTACATTTAATTTATTTGTTGAGGTGCTGCACACTGAACCTAATTAATTTACTATTCCCACTCCAATCTACATTTAATTAGGGTAGGTGCTGGATAATAAAACTAATTATTTTACTATTCCCACTCCAGTCTACATTTAATTGGGGTAGGGCCTTGAGCTCAAAATGTCCATGGTCTTGATAATTCTCGCCTCGGTGCCTACTCGAATCGTGGGTTCACACTCTGCAACTCTGGGCAATAGCTTGCTTAATCTCCACTACGGCCCCACCGCGATGGGATGCCTGGTCTTCACCTTGGGGATGCCCAGTAGGGGTAATCTCGCAGGGAAAGGCCAGACCCACCCCACCCACCTCCGAACCTAAACCCCCCTCGAACATCCTTTACGACTGGAACCCAATCACCACTGATGACACCATTCGCCTGATGAACTCCATCCACTCAGGATCCCCAACAGACCCATGTCCCCACCATATCTTTAACAAAGCAGACTCCATCATCGAACCCCACCTCCGAGACGCCATCAATTGCTCCCTCAACTCCGCCACCTTCCCGGAAAGCTGGAAACAAGCCGAACTCAGCGCCCTTCTGAAAAAACCCACAGGAGACCCCACCGAACTCAAAAACTACCGCCCCATCTCGCTCCTCCCATTCCCGGCCAAAGTCATTGAGAAAGCCGTCAACAATCAGGTCGCCGCCTTCCTCGAAACCAACAAATCCCTCGACCCCTCACTGTCCGGCTTCAGAGCCAAACACAGCACCAAAACCGCCCTCATCGCAGCAACAGACGACATTCGAACACTACTGGACAACGGAGACACAGTCGCCCTCATCCTCCTTGACCTCTCTGCAGCCTTCGACACAGTCTGTCATAACACCCTTATACAACGCCTCAAAAACACCGGAATTCAAGGAAAAGCACTTGACTGGATCATCTCGTTCCTCGCCGGTAGAACTCAGAGAGTCCGCCTCCCACCTTTTAAGTCAGAGGCCACCGAAGTCATCTGCGGCATTCCACAAGGATCTTCTCTCAGCCCTACCCTCTTCAACGTATACATGAGCCCCCTCGCAACCATCGCACGTCAACACAACCTCAACATCATCTCCTACGCTGATGACACTCAACTGATCCTCTCACTCACCAAAAACCCAAACACCGCCAAAACCAACCTACATGAAGGGATGAAAGAAGTAGCCGAGTGGATGAAGCACAGCCGTCTTAAACTGAACTCGGACAAAATGGAAGTCCTCATCTTAGGTACTTCCCCTTCCGCCTGGGACGACTCTTGGTGGCCAGCGGCCCTAGGAAAAGCACCCATACCGACGGACCACGCACGGAACTTGGGCGTCAACCTGGACTCTTCACTCTCGATGACCAGACAAGTCAACGCCGTCTCATCATCATGCTTCAACATCCTACGCATGCTCAAAAAAACATTTCGCTGGATCCCCACCGAAACTAGAAAAACGGTCACCCACGCACTGGTCACAAGCCAAATGGACTACGGAAACACCCTGTACGCCGGTACCACCGCAAAACTTCAGAAAAAACTCCAACGCATCCAAAACGCTTCAGCCAGACTCATACTAGACACCCCTCGCAAAGACCACATTTTCCGCCACCTGAAAGACCTCCACTGGCTCCCCGTTAATAAGAGGATAACGGTTCCGTCTCCTCACCCACGCACACAAAGCCCTCTACGATCTTGGACCCGAATGCCTCAACACACGCCTATCCTTCTACACCCCCACCCGCCAGCTGCGCTCGTCCAACCAAGCCCTCACCGCTGTTCCGCGCATCCACAAAACCACCATGGGGGAAGATCCTTCTCCTACTTAGCGGCAAAAACCTGGAATTCCCTTCCCATCCACCTCCGCCTTATTCAAAACCACCTAGCCTTCAGAAAACAACTTAAAATCTGGATATTCGATAAATATTTCTCCCCCCTTCCTCAAGCGCCTTGAGACCCTCTGGGTATGTAGTGCGCTATATAAATGCTGACTTGACTTGACTTGACTTGAGCTCAAAATGTCCATGGACTCGATAATTCTCGCCTCGGTGCCTACTTGAATCGTGGGTTCACACTCTGCAACTCTGGGCAATAGCTTGCTTAATCTCCACTACGGCCCCAACGCGATGGGATGCCTGGTCTTCACCTTGGGGATGCCCAGTAGGGGTAATCTCGCAGGGAAAGGCCAGGACGGGTTCCCAAAGCAATCGCTTTGAGACCTTACGGTGAAAGGCGCTATATAAGAACGTATGATTTATGATTTACGATTTAGGTGCTGGACACTGAACTTAATTAATTTACTATTCCCACTCCAGTCTACATTTAATTGGGGTAGGTGCTGGATAATAAATCTAATTAATTTACTATTCCCACTCCAATCTACATTTAATTGAGGTAGTTGCTGGACACTGAACCAAATTAATTTACTATTCCCACTCCAGTCTACATTTAATTGGGGTAGGTGCTGGATAATAAACCTATTTAATTTACTATTCCCACTCCAATCTACATTTAATTGAGGTAGTTGCTGGACACTGAACCTAATTAATTTACTATTCCCACTCCAGTCTACATTTAATTGTAGTAGGTGCTGGATAATAAAACTAATTAATTTACTATTCCCACTCCAGTCTACATTTAATTGGGGTAGGTGCTGGACACTGAACCTAATTAATTTACTATTTCCACTCTAGTCTGCATTTAATTGGGGTAGGTGCAGGATAATAAATCTAATTATTTACTATTCCACTCCTGTCTACATTTAATTAGGGTAGGTGCTGGATAATAAAATTATTTAACTTACTATTTCCACTCCAGTCTACATTTAATTGGAGTAGGTGCTGGATATTAAACCTATTTAATTTACTATTCCCACTCCAGTCTACATTTAATTAAGGTAGGTGCTGGATAACAAACCTAATTAATCTACTATTCCCACTCCAGTCTACATTTAATTAGGGTAGGTGCTGGATAATAAACCTAATTAATTTACTATTCCCACTCCATTCTACATGTAATTGGGGTAGGTGCTGGACACTGAACCTAATTAATTTAATATATTCCCTCCAGTCTACATTTAATTGGGGTAGGTGCTGGATAATAAATCTAATTAATTTACTATTCCCACTTCAGTCTACATTTAATTAGGGTAGGTGCTGGATAATAAAACAAATTAATTTACTGTTCCCACTCCAGTCTACATTTAATTGGGGTAGGTGCTGGACACTGAACCTAATTAATTTACTATTCCCACTCCAGTCTACATTTAATTCGGGTGGGTGCTGGATAATAAATCTAATTAATTTACTATTCCCACTCCAGTCTACATTTAATTGGGGTAGGTGCTGGATAATAAAAGTAATTAATTTACTATTCCCACTCCAGTCTACATGTAATTGGGGTAAGTGCTGGACACTGAACCTAATTAATTTACTATTCCCACTCCAGTCTACATTTAATTGGGGTAGGTGCTGGATAATAAATCTAATTAATTTACTATTCCCACTCCAATCTACATTTAATTAGGGTAGGTGCTGGATAATAAAACTAATTAATTTACTATTCCCACTTCAGTCTACATTTAATTGGGGTAGGTGCTGGACACTGATCCTAATTAATTTACTATTCCCACTCCAGTCTACATTTAATTGGGGTAGGTGCTGGATAATACATCTAATTAATTTACTATTACCACTCCAATCTACATTTAATTAGGGTAGGTGCTGGATAATAAACCTATTTAATTTACTATTCCCACTACAGTCTGCATTTAATTGGGGTAGGTGCTGGACACTGAACCTAATTAATTTATATTCCCATTTAATTAGGGTAGGTGCTGGATAATACATCTAATTAACTTACTATTCCCACTCCAGTCTACATTTAATTGGTGTAGGTGCTGGACAATGAACCTAATACATTTACTATTCCCACTCCAGTCTACATTTAATTGGGGTAGGTGCTGGATAATACATCTAATTAATTTACTATTCCCGCTCCAATCTACATTTAATTAGGGTAGGTGCTGGATAATACATCAAATTAATTTACTATTCCCACTCCAGTCTACATTTAATTGGGGTAGGTGCTGGATAATAAAAGTAAGTAATTTACTATTCTCACTCCAGTCTACATTTAATTGAGGCAGGTGCTGGACACTGAACCTAATTAATTTACTATTCCCACTCCAGTCTACATTGAATTGGGGTAGGTGCAGGATAATACATCTAAATAATTTACTATTCCCACTCCAGTCTACATTTAATTGGTGTAGGTGCTGGACACTGAACCTAATTAATTTACTATTCCCACTCCAATTTACATGTAATTAGGGTAGGTGCTGGATAATACATCAAATTAATTTACTATTCCCACTCCAGTCTACATTTAATTGGGGTAGGTGAAGGATAATAAAAGTAATTAATTTACTATTCCCACTCCAGTCTACAGTTAATTGAGGTAGGTGCTGGATAATAAACCTAATTAGTTTGCTATTCCCACTCCAGTCTACATTTAATTAGGGCAGGTGCTGGATAATAAATCTAATTAATTTACTATTCCCACTCCAGTCTACATGTAATTGGGGTAGGTGCTGGACAATGAACCTAATTAATTTACTATTCCCACTCCAGTCTACATTTAATTTGGGTAGGTGCTGAATAATAAAACTAATTAATTTACTATTCCCACTCCAGTGTACATTTAATTAAAGTATGTGGTTGACACTAAACCTAATTTACTATTCCAAATCCAATAAACATTAACATACTAATCACAATTAAATAAAAAATAAAAAAAATATATTAAAATGTAAAATTTTTCTTTCAAAATCAAATATTAAAATCAATTTACATTATTATTTTGTAAAAATACAAACACCCACTATAAACTAAACACCCCACTTTTAAATATTTGTAAAATTTTTACAATATTATACATTTTAAATTCTATAAACTCCCAATTTTTTTCTAAATCCCCACCTTCATCCCCTATAAACTAACATCCCACTCCTAAAAAAAAATATTTATATTTAAAACACTCACCACCCTTATCCCCTATAAACCCAAATTCCCTATCTTAAAATTTGAAATACATTTTTAAATTTAAAACTTCTATTTCATATTTCAAACTTTTTTTAAAATTATTTTTAAAATTTAAAAACAATCCTCACCTTTATCCCCTATAAACCCAACATCCCAGTCAAAAAAATTATACATTTATTTCTAAATTAAAATTTGTAATTTCGTAATCAAAATATTTTTCCTTAAATTATATATTTTTAAAACACTCCCTACCCTTATCCCCTATAAACCCAACATCCCATTCCTAAAAATTTTAATTTTATTTATAAGTTCAAAATGTAAATTTTGTAATTTGTTTAATTTTTTTATATATTTTTTAAACACTACCCACCCTAATCCCCTATAAACCCAACATCCCAGTAAAAAATGCTAACATTTATTTCTAAATTCAAAATTTTAATTTCGAAATTCATTATTTTTTTTTAATAATAATATATTCTTAAAATACTCCCCACCCTTATCCCCTATAAACCCAACATCCTGCTCCTAAAATGTATAAATTTATTTCTACATTCTAAATTTAAATTTCCTAATTAATTTTTTATTTTTGTAATTATTTTTTAAAACACTCCCCACCCTTATCCACTATAAACCCAACATCCCGCTCCTAAAATTTTAATTTTTATTTCTAAATTCAAAATTTTAATTTCGAAATTATTTTTTTTTGTGATTATATATTTTTTAAAACACTCCCCACCCTTATCCCCTATAAACCCAACATCCTGTCCTAAAATTTGAAATTTTATTTCTACATTCAAAAATGTATTTTCGAAATTCCAATTTTTTTTTAATTATATATTTTTAAAACACTCTCCACCCTTATACCCTATAAACCCAACATCCCACTCCTGAAATGTTTACATTTATTTCTACATTATAAATTTTAACTTCCTATTTCAATAAATTTAATAAATATATATATACTTTTTAAAACACTCCCCACCCTTATCCCCTATAAACCCTACTTCCCGCTCCTAAAATATTTCTAAAACTTAAAATTTCATAAATATTTCTTAGATAATAAACATACATAAAATATAAGCAATTACAATGTACAATACTTAAAACTACGATATTTTTACTTTTTGATATTTTGAACATCGACATTACCTACATCGATATTACATACACTATTCAAAAAACGATATTTAATACATCGATATTATTATAATCGAAATTTCTTACCTGCGATATTTAGGTGTCGATATTACTGCATATGGACATTATTGACTCGATATTTTGACTGTGCACCAAATTTTAGTGGAGCTTCGAGTTTTTGCAACCATCTTACTGTTGATACTGGTTGTATCTGTCTGCTCTTATTGAAGGCCTATTACTAGTTCTTGTGTTATTGTGTTAATTTGAGATTCCTTGATTTTCCAGTACCTGTGTAAATACTATGACATCTTGGTCCTAATAGGTGCTGGAAGTAGGGGTGCTGCAGCACCCCAAAAGACCCCTGCTGGAGCCCCAAAGGTGAAAAAACATCAAAGATGACTTTCAATTTATTTTAAACTAGTCACATTTGCTGTGAATGCAAAGACAGAGATCAAACATCAGTCTAGTCAATGACAAATTGCTGCTTGTTCTTTCAACATGGAGAGCTTACTTTTCTTTCTGTAAAGTGAACTATGTGACAATCTTTCTTGTGTGAAAAGAGAGGTTGCAGGATGTCATTTAGGAAAGCACTTTACTCTTATTCTGAAGTGTAATGGAAACACAGATTTTAATAGGTTCAAAACAAATGACACTGTACTTGGTGATGTTCAAATGACAAATATTTGCTGAAACTACATTTGAAAACACTATCTTTTGTGTTTTATGTTTTGTGTTTTATCTTTTATGTTTCATGTTTCATGTTTTGTGTTTTATGTTTTATGTTTTGTGTTTTATGTTTTAAAACTATGTTTTATTTCTAAACTGTATGTCTGTTAAAATGCAGTGGTTATTTCAATGGATATTGTTCTGTCTGTAAATGACAGTGTTCTGCCATACCATGCTATTGGTATATATTTGTGACAGTGTGTTGCTAAGTGTTGGAATACAGGTACATACTACTCTCTTACCATTTTCCTGCAGAATGGGTGTGGCTCATTTGTAATACTTGTTCAATGTATGATGCTTGGGATTCGTACAATCCCTATAAATTTGGAGGTGTAACATTGATGACAGCACCCCCACTCTGAAATTGTTTCAGCATCATTCTCTATCCTTGCTGATGTTCTCTGATTCTGTTGCTACATTTTACTGTATTCCAGAGTTCCTTGTCCTGCATGCATACCTGCAGTCCTGTTCTTATCTATAATGCAAATTCCTTGCCCTGCATTCCACTCTTCCCTGTCCTAGGTGCATGCTACCCATTCTTGCTTCCCATGTCTGTATTCCCTAGTGCCTGTGTATGTCATGTTTTCCCAAGTAGTTAGGTTGGTCGGCCTGCGCTATCTGCACTCAGTTTTGCTTTTCATGTTAGATATCGCTCAGATTTGAGTCCTGCTTTTCCTGATTCTTGTTTCTGCATTGTTCATCTCACTCATTTCACTGTTTCACATAATCAAGAACTGCCCATCCTGTACTGGGTTTTTGAGAACTGTTCCTTTTGCTCCATTACCGTTGTTCACTCTTGTGTTTGTATTCGAATCTTAGTTATACTTACCAGAGAGTGCAAGTGTGTTCTGGGGCTTGGTTCCTCATGTACAGATAGTCACTTAGGCCATAACTACAAGAATTTGGCGGAGCAGTGGCACGGCGGTGCAAACCGCCATGCCACCACTCCGTGAAAGCTCACCCTGCCCGCTCACCAGATTACGATTTATTCATAGACTGGCAGGCAGGCAGTGTGGCGGTTCACATTGCGGCCGCCTTTTAAAGGCGGTTGTGCCTTTTCAAAATGGCACTGCAATGGGAACGCCTCACAAGTTTATGCACTGTATGGACTCGTAAGTTTATAAAGATGCAGGAATCTATGTGCATGCACACGGAGGGCACATGTTATGCCCCCCGTGTGCATCGACATATGTCTGAGGCAAAGGGAGGCCGTGTAGGGCACCCTTTGTTTCCTCTTCGCGAGGTTTTTCATGTCGGTTGGCTTTTCATGGCGGTTGAACCGCCATGAAAAGCCGGGCTCAGAGGAACCTCGTAGTATGCTTGGGGGGACCGCGCGGTCCCGCCAAGCATATTGCGGTCTCAGACCACCGCTCCTGCACCAGGGAAGGGGCGGTTCCCTGGTGGAGCTGGCGGTGCTAGTGCGGTCAGACTGCCCGAGTCGTAATTGGGCAGTGGGACCACAGGTGCGGCGGTGGCTGGATCCACCACCGCCGTGCCATCACAAGTCTAGCATCCAAGGACCGCCAGTCTCGTAATCTGGACCTTTGTGTTCAGGTGCTAGGTGTCTCCAGTGCTTAATTTGAGCTGGTGGTTGCTGATGGTCCCCACCCAGGGTGTCGATCCACCAAAATGGCAGAAGTAGCAGAAGTGACATCACATACCCTTTGTACCTGATTATATCACAGGATGTGTCATGATATGACTGTTGACCCTGGTAACATCATGGGTAGTGGTGCCATATGATCTTCAGCTCCAGTCATATCATTGTAAGTGGTCACTCACCTATTTGTAAGGCTATGAAAATAGGAACAAATTTAATTAAGCAAGTAAAAAACAAGCATTATTAATTTGAAGACGTCTATGATATGTCAGTAGTGCAACTATGAAACGCCATGGCCACATTTCTAAATAAAATGTCACCTAAAAATACTCTATTGTGTCCCTGTTTTAGAACTCCAATGCCAGTTTGTTCTAGTAGTTTTGCATACAGCATTACCCAGCATACATTCATACAACTTCTGCAAGTTTGACATTCTATATTCTTTAGTGTGGTGTATTTTAATGTAGGTATTACTGTGACAATTTAGAAATGTTTCACTGCACCGCAGTCCTTTGAATGTTTACTGGTTTTTATGATACCATGCAACTTAATGGTTTGTTTGCGTTTTTCCGATTGGTGGCCTTCTGGTCCGGTTTGCTTTTGTACGATGATACAACATAAACACATTTGCGCTGGACAGTGTGCCATGTGTGCATACATAAGCATCATCATTATCATGCAACTGTTTGCAGGTCTGATGCAAAGCTGTAGTGTTCTCACAGTGAAAGGCAGCCATTTTAGCATGGTGTTGCCCAGTAAAATTTTTACTAAATCTAGGATACGTGCAGCTATATAAACTCTAAAAAACCTACCCTTGCTTTCATGGTTCCTAAAACTCCAAGGCAAATTATGATTTCTTTCTGTGATACATCTTTAATGAAGCTGACTTATTAGTACTTTTTACCATTTTTAATCAAATTAGAATGATCAATTCCATTTGAAGAAATATGTATTTTTTGTCTCCCATGAAAATCAGGTAATTTTAAATTCATACCAAACCCTGAGATAAAATCCCAATACAGATTTTTTATTAGCATAGGGCTTTTGTTTCTGACTCGACTTCTATTGGTAGAAAATTGTGTCATGGGAGCTAACGTGGTTGTATTGCACAGTTCTGCCTCCAAATTACAAACATCCATGTGTTGGTGGTAACCTATGATTAATGTTTTATTAGGATTTACTGAACCAATAACAATATAAAAACGAATCAAAGTGACAGTTTAATGCAGATATAAAAATCTGCTCAAATAATAAAAAGAAGCTAATATCAGATGTCTGTTGTTTTGCCATTTGACCTTGATGTAATACGTCTAAGAGTAACAAGAGAGCAACTTTTTTTATCCATATGAGTGCATTTGTACATTTGGCCATGGAGACCAATGCTAAATGACAGAACTCAGCATGGATAGAGCCCAGTAATCACTGATTTTCAAATGCAGGAGGATTGGATTCTGGGTGCCAAACATGGACGTTGTATCACAAAATAATGCCACGGGCAGCAGAAATGACATCATGAGGGCTTTGTCCTCACTTTTAATCACAGGGCGTTACATCACTTGATCCTGATGATGGAGCAAGGTTTCGCTCGTAAAGAGACTTGCTCGGATTCAATCCTCTCGAAATAAAACGTAATGCACTAATAAACATGTTTTGTCATACTAATAATGCACCACACGACATTTCTAGCATCTAGGGGAAGCTTGTGTATGTGTTTTACTAACAGTAACTCGAGCGTCTTAAAATGGCCGTCGCAATGTGGGAATTTTTCTGCGCATGCGTCTGTCACACTCACGTGACATGACATACTCTCTGCTTTGGTGGGAAAACTTTGCTTCTGCGCACTAGAATTAAAAATGGCTTCTCTATGTTTTCACAGGCTAACGCTTACATTGCTGCTTTTTACTAAATTGTTCGTTCTGCTTAAATCTTAACACTGTAGTTAAAATAAAGTAATGGGAATAGAGTAGAGATAAGTGGTATACAGTGCATTCATTTATTCTTTGTTCTAAAACTGTTTCTCTTTGACTTTGCTATTAGCTCCTATTTGGGCCTGATGTAATCTTGCTGCACTCCATCTTGCAATCCTGCGACTGCGCAGAAGAGCTCAAGAGTCCACAAGCCATGGCATTGTATCCATGCCAACGATAGTCTTGCCTGCAATGCGCCTGTGAAAATGAACTTTTACCCTCAAAAAGGAAGACAACTTACCAATCTTCGTATACAATGTATTTGTTATTGAAACATCCTTTGTCGGGTGGAATAAAAATGCATGGGAAAATAAAATTATGGGAGGGGACATTAATTTGAATATATGAATGAAATAATCTTATAACTGGTATGGTGTGGTGACCTCTCCTCGCATTTTGACCAATCAAATTGAGGGAATACACAACTTGCAACATTGGGGGGTGCTACACTGCCCTAGAAAATGGTATATCTAAGGTAGGCTTAGCTAGTTAGATTGTCCGACTTGTACTCAATAGGCGATCGAGAGCAGGGGTGCTGGCGGAGCACTCTGTCAGAAGAATCGATAACCCAATCAGGGTTTTGAGGGAGAGGAGTTCGATAACCCAATCGGGGTCCAACTGTTAGCTGCAGAGAGGGTTGCGACGCTGGCATAGCACTTTAGCTGTGGGTGCCGGTCCTGACCTACGGTGGTCTTGTCCTGATCCTATTTGGTCCATACTTGTCCTGAATTCTGGTCTGCACCTGTTCTATCCTGTTGGCACCTGAACTATCAGGGGTCCTCTCCTTTATCCCAGCCCGTGGCCAGGGTTGGTCTTCAAACCATTCTAGTTCATTATAAATCAGTGTGGGTATCTCATTGTATTGTTTCCCTTATCTTACCTTTCCTATGTTTCAATGCTTAAAGAAAGTCTCATAATATTTTCACATCATCTTACTTCGATCATATTCTTTCTAATTGAACGTGCTTTAATTGAATTGGTAGGGACTCTGACATTTAAGAATATACATAGATAAAGTGTTTTAACCTTTCCCGAGTCTGTGGTTATTAAATGAAATTTAATTTTATTGCCTATTATTCTAACAACCTTGATCCTTTAGGACTCTAGGTACCGGTGACTAGGATTGGTAAATAAAACAGTATAGGTCCTGAAAGGTTAAATCAATCTGATTAGCGTAGGTTTACCTGTTCAAAATGTGTATTTTTTTATGGGCCTAGTTGAGTATGGTGAAATGAGCAGGTGAGCCTGCGCTCTATCAGTATTCATTTGGTAGCAGCATGATGGTCAGGGTTTAGTTAAGATAGGTAGTTAGTCGCATATTGATAATTTTTTAATTTGTATTGATTTTATGTATTAACCAAAACCCGTTTGTATTGTTCTATGTTTGTTTTGGAATCCCCGGGGGCAGAATAGCGGGTGGTAAATTGAAGCCACACTGCAAGTGAGGTCACTTGCCTAAGAAAGTAGGTGTACAGTTAGGTAGAACTGAAAGCACTGAATAGGAATTTTCTGTATAAATGTGTGAATAAATGATAGCAAAGGAGTTTGCTGATGAAACTTTGTCCTTATATCACCTAGAAAGGGTAAGCCAGAGAGAGTAACAGGTTCTCTAATGCTTGTATGAAGAGTAGGCGGAAGGGATCTACTTGCAGTGTATGAAGAGTAAGTGGAAGGGATTTTATCGCAGTGGATGCAACTCATCTATTCTTTGGATTAGTCACTTAGGCACAGTGGCGAATGGTTTTACGTTAAAAGAAATAAGTTTTATTATTACCTTGCAAAAGAGGGTGTCAGTTGCGGAGCTGCGCTGATGTCACCAAGAGCTACGCTGTTATTGGTTGAGACAGCTGGTGTGTAGCTGAGGTTTACAAAGTAGAAAACTATAAAAAGTTGCAAATCTTCATTAAAATACACAAGGCTCATATATACATTTCAAAACCTACTGCATGGGTAGCCATTTCTAAAAATCTGAGGGGGTATAAATACACCATAGTCAATAATCAAGAAAGTGCTAAATATACAAATAAAATAGGACAGCCAGCTAAGAAGAACATGTGTCCTCGTAGGAAATAGCAGCTAAAACAACCGTTAAATAGATAATAAGAAAATTTTAGAGTTCCATACAGTTTCTATACCTCAGAGAGCATTTCAGGAATCCAACCACAAATGGGATACATTCTGGCTTTAGAATTTGTAAAAAGTAAAGGGCTGGACGGACCTGATTAAAATTTAACCTTTTTTAAAAGTGATTTTAAAAAGAACCCCCTGGGAGCTTCATAGAAGCTACAGAAAAACATGAATTGCAGCAGATCCTGTGGAGACACTTCATCACAGCCACAGAGGGCTAACACTTGTCCTCTATGGCAACCCTTTGGAACAGCAAGTACAAAATCGAAATAATCCATTCGGAACCTGGTCAGCAAAAACCGCCCGTGGGCCGACAAAGGCCACAAAAGATATGGCTCCATATCTGGGGTAGTTTTGAGCATCACGAATTTACGCACGCTGGTTTTAGACAATTCTAACACATCTCTATTTGATTTTTTAAGCAAGATAAAAGATTTCTTCACAAAAGCCACTTCTGCTGCGGTAATAAGATCAGGTCTTGAAAAAAGGTTCGGGCGCCCCAGCTCTCCAAAACAGCCCTTTAAATACTTTAACCACGGGATATTAATCATGTGGTCCAGGCTCAAAACTTCTTTCAGTAGCTCGTGATTAAGGCCAAGATCTTTATTTAGCCAGCAGTTAAGCCAAAAAAGCAAAGGTTGCATGGCCAGAATGTCACAAATGAATGTGAACTCAGTCTCTTCATGTACTATTAGTTTAGAGAATCCTTTAGGTACCCCCAGCAGCTGTTTAAAAAAATAATTTCCTGCTGTCTGAATTCCCTCCGATGTTGCATATCCCCACAGTTCACTACCATAACTGTGTAGCTGAGGTAATAATTGTAAAGGAGGGGTGAGTGCAGGAGCGTGAGAACTTGTCTCACGAGAAAAGCAGCACAATTATGGGTCGAAATTTATTTGAATTCTTATTACAGATTGGTTCATGAAAATAAGAAATGCGTTGGTATTGGGAAAGCATTTTGTAAACAATTGAGTGTAGCTGGTTTTAATTTATCAGTACAAAATGATATGTGGCATATAGATCCAGCAATTATAGGAAACAGACCCAATAGGAGGTACTTAGGTTTTGCACAAGAGCAGTTCATAAGAGGAAAACCTCATATCATGTACGGAGGAAAGAGAAAAATTTATCTTTTTAAGAAAGTTTTTTTTAATTTTTTTTTTTTAAGTATTTTATTATTTTCACCTGGTATAAAGTTACAAAAACATTCAGATATTATTTCAAATTAAGCAAGTTCATCATATACATACATAATCTGTTCTCATCTTATAAAATAACAGTACTAAACATAAATCAAAACTAAATGTCAATTCAATTCAATTCTAATTTCCCCCAGATTTTCTCATATTTCTGCAGCGATTTGACACCTCTAAGTTCTGCTAACGTGCATTCCATAGTTTTAATTTCATTAACCAAATACCACCATTCCAAGGCGTTGGGTGGGTTAGGGCTGATCCAGGCTCTAGCTAGAGTTAGTTTAGCACAGGAAAGTAAAATGGATAACAATACGGAGTGTGGTTGATTTGTGGTATGTAGACCTAGTATTACCATAGGGGCTGTTATTGGTATGCTGGAAACATTTTTTATAGCTAAAATTTTCCCCACTTCTTCCCAGAACTTCCCAAGTTTTGGGCATGTAAACAGCATATGTATAAGATCTGCTGCGTATTCATCACATTTTAGGCACTTGGTTTTCTCTCCCAAAGTGTTATTTGAAGTCCATTTAGAAATCTTTTCTGGGGTATAGTATAGCATATATATGGTTCTGTATTGCTGTAGTCGTAGGCTAGAGGATCTTACATAATAATGAATGTTAGTGTACGAATTGCTTATTTGTTTTCCTGTTATGTTAGTTCCCAGTTTTAAGTTCCATTTATTAGCTAATACTTCGTTATCATCCGTTCTTAAATCTATAAAGATCTTATATGCCAAACTGATTATTGATTTCTCCTTTTTAGAGTTTAAGATATCCCAGATACCCCCGCTCGATAAGATTTTAATTCTGTTCTTCCGCACTAAAAAATCATATATTTGCCTATATTTAAACTCATGTGTGTCGGACAATCCATATATTTGTTTTAAGGTGCGGAAATCCATTATGCCTTGAGAAGTATATAAGTCCCCTAGTACCTCGATTCCTTTCGATTGCCACCTTAGGGATTCCCCATCGCTAAATATGTTAGGTAGTCCAGGATTGTCCCATAGGGTTAATTGGGTGTGAAATATGGTGCTTTTACAGTGGATAAGTATATCTTTCCATATCTTTACTAAATCCCGTGCGGTCTTGAATTTGACCCTTTTGTAGAAGTTGGGGTCTGTAATGCGAAGTAAAAATTGTTTGGAATCTCCTTTTAATAGTAAATGGTGGTAGAAAAGCAGATTCTCTGTATCTAATAAGGATCTAATACGCCTTATAAATGAGGCCCAGAAGTAGAGTTTCAGATCGGGAAAATTAAGGCCACCTGATCCGATTTGATTTTTTAACATCTTTAGCGATCTCCTTGCTTTCTTATATCCCCAAATAAAGTTACAGAAGACGCTATCTAGTTGTTTAAAAAAAAGCCTATTTTGTGCCAAAGGGATTGATCTAAATAAATATAAGTATTTGGGTATGATTTTCATTTTTATTAAATTTATTCTACCAATTAAATTTAATGGGAGTCGGTGCCATTTTTTTAAATTCGAGGTAGTAGTTTTCATTAGTTTATTATAATTAATCTTATTTAACTCTTTAATATTTGAGGTTATTTGTACTCCTAGATAGGTCGCAGTCTTACAAATTTCAGGCATTGATTGGGGGGGAACAAAATTAGCTATTATTTGAGTTTTATGAGTGTTTAATTTGTAGCCAGATACATTGCCAAATTTGGATGCTTCCAGATTAATTGCTTTCAGAGAGTCAATGACTTCAGTCGAATAAATAGCGATGTCATCCGCGTATGCAGTTATTTTTAAGCTCTGCCTGCTGGTTTTAAAGGATATTATTTCTGGTTGATTATCCAATGCCTTTAAAAACGGCTCTAATGATAAGGCAAATAATAAAGGTGATAAGGGGCACCCTTGACGTGTGCCTCTCCTGATTGCGAAATAATTTGACGTAAGGCCGCCATAGCTAATGTATGCGGATGGATTGTCATAAAGTGCCCGGATCCCATTTAAAAAGTTTCCGCGAACCCCATATGTCCCATTATATGCCATAGATAGTCCCACCCCACCCGATCAAATGCTTTTTCAGCATCAAGCATTATCATTGCTAAGGGAGTAGACTCTACCTCTGCTATGTCGAAAGCTGTTATTGCCGTATTTACATGGGCTGATGTGTCCCTCCCCATTACAAACCCGTGTTGTTGTGTACTTACTATTTTAGACAGTAGTGGTGCGAGTCTTCTTGCTAAGCATTTTGCGAATATCTTAGCGTCGGCATTGATTAAGGAGATAGGTCTGTATGAGCCCATCTCCTTTTTAGGTTTACCCTTTTTGTGAAAAAAAACAATTTTCGCCTTATTCCAAGAGTGTGGAGCGGACCCTGTTCTACTTATATGATTGACTACTTCTAGAAGAAGGGGTGTTAGCTCTTCCAGGCATGATTTATACAATTCCAAAGGGATAGTGTCTTCCCCAGCAGCTTTACCTAATGGTAATGTTTTTATAGCTTCTTTTAGTTTTTCTCTAGTTATTTCAAAAGCCAGATTTTCTGCTTCATATGTTGTTATTTTATTTGTTGGGTTTTCTTTTAGGTAGTTATCAATTGTATTGCCATTAGGCGTGTTCTCCGGTGTATACAGAATTTCATAGTATTTGGCAAACTGTTGTATTATATTGTCTGTCTGATTATATCTCTTATTATCGACCCCTATAATTTGTGAAACCGTAGAATCTGCTCTATCCTCTGCTACTTTAAATGCTAAAATTTTACCAATTTTGTCGCCCCCTCATATTGTGTAAATTTGTATTTGTGAATCTGTGCACTCCTTTTTTTTAATAAAGTTTCTTTGGTCTTACATTTTAGCTGGCTAAGGTTTGTATTAATAGCCAGAGTTGACAGGTTTTCTCTTAAAGCCTCTACTAGTTTCGTCTCTTCTGCAGCAATATCCGAAGTCAGGGTTAAGTTACATTTGCGTCTTTCTTGATTTTGTTTTAGGACATACGTCTGTATGAACCCTCTGATACTGGCTTTACATGTGTCCCATACTGTTAGACATGAGGCAGTATTTCTATTAAAGATCAGAAATTCTATAATATGTTGTTTCAGTTGTGTAATGAAAATCATATTTGATATTAAATTCCTTGGAAACGTAAAGGCTCTAGGAGGATTGCGTTTTTGAGAGGTAGTTAGTTCAACCATAATAGGGTTGTGATCAGATGTAATGCGTGGGTGTATGACCATTGTTGTTATAGAACTCTTCAACGAGTCTGATATTAAAGCCATATCTAAACGTGAACATAGTTTGTGAGGAGCAGAATAGTATGTATAGCCTGGGGTGTTTGGATATAGTGAACTCCAAACATCTCTAACATTATGTAGCTTACATAAATTTAAGATAGATGTTCTAGTTCTGGGCATTCGGATATGATTACCTGGGCGTGTTGTATCCGTCTGACAATTCATAATACAATTAAAATCACCCATAATTATAACTTCTCCTTCCCAGTCTAATAGGGCTATATTTAATTGTTCAAATATTCTAGGGTCTTCTCTGTTTGGTCCATATACAACACATGCCACAAGCTTCACATTGTTATGACATAGTTGAGTGATTGCCCATCTCCCCCGTTTGTCAGATTGCGTCCTAGTTATTTCAACCTTGAATCTTTTGTCTTTTAATATTGCCACCCCTCTAACATGAGAGGCAGCTGCTGAGTTGGTTATCATCTCGAAACCCAGTTGATTCAACAGCTTCTTATCACTATCTATGATATGGGTTTCTGACAAAAATACTAGATGGGGATTATATAAGTTTAATTCTTCAGCGACTAAATGTCTCTTACGCTTATTGTTTAACCCTGAGACGTTCCATGCCAAACATCTAATTCTTTGCATCTTTAAAGTAGTAAGTATAGTCAATGGTACCTATTATCAGCATAGTTTGGTGTTCTCCCACATATAAAAAAAAGTACTTTGCAAACATAAATCTCTCCTCGAGTCTTTCTACCAGGTTGAAAATATTTTTTTCCCCCTTTTCCCCCAGCCCTTCCTCCACCCGTCCACCCCGCACACACCCACCCCAAACTGCGAAGACCTACCCTCCCCCTCCCCCCCTTACCTACTGCTGCCGTTGATGAGGCAGCACTTGCGGCTAGAGACCTAGGACCTTCCCCCCCTCCACCTTTAGTGACTTTGTATCTGCTAATAGTATTGATTCATTCCCCCCCCTTTTTTTTCCCCCACTCCCTCATGATACCGTCAGCTAGATATGACTGTTTAGTCTGTGTTTCCAAAATGTAGAGATAGATATAAGCCCCCTCCTTTCATTTCAACTCTGTGACTATTTACTCTTATTGACGCTGGTTAAGAATGCCTGTGCTTCCTGTACTTCGTTAAAGAAGTTTGTATGTCCTTTCATGATCACTTTGAGTCGAGCTGGTTCCTGCAGATATGCTGAACCACCCAGTTTATTAATTGGGTCAATTAGTTTGCGCATTTCCCATCTCTTATCCATCGTAGCTTTGCTTTAATCCGAACGCGCAAAAATAGTAAAGTTATCGATAGTTATAGGAGTGTTGGGTTTAGCTTTTTGCCACACCGCTTGTCGTAGCAGAAAATTGCCAAAATGAATCAGAAATGGGCGCGGAAATTTGCTATTAAGGCGTTTTTGGCCAAGTGGAAGCCGATGTGCTCTTTGAATTTGGGAGTCCCAATCCCAGTCGGAGAGTTCAGGGAATGCTCGGGGCATCAGTTTCACCAAGAAGGCCCTAGGGTCGGACCCCTCTGCCCCTTCCGGGATTCCATACAGTTTAAGATTTGATCTTCTTAAGCGGTTTTCCAGGTCCTCTACTTTCCCCTGTAGCTGAGTTAGTACTGTGTCATGTCGCTCCACATTGGCATCAACCCTTTGTGTTCTTTCTTCAACCAAAACTGTACGCTGTTGGAGCTCTGTTATCTCCTGTGTGACTCCCTTTAATATGGAGGCTATATCAGTTATTGAGGTTTGAAGTCTTATATTGTCGTTTTTTAACTGCTGATAGTGTGCCTCCGATTCTGCCCTTTGATTTACAAGGAGCTTTAGGATAGCATCTAGCTGGGGGTGGTCGGCATTACCCAGCTTGGGCTCTTCCATTGGTTTTCCCAGCCTGCTATCAGCGTAAGATTGATTTAGTTCAGAGCCCGAGCCCAAGTCTGCTGAGGCTGCTGGATCCAATGGAGAAGCAGCTAAAAGGACTTCATTTCCCCCTGTGATTTGTTCGCTAGCCTGTTCGTTAGTGATAAGATTAGGAGTTTGCATCATTGAGTAAGACCCATTTTCCTGAAGTTGCTGTATCCCATTGTCATTGTCTGTAGGGCTACCCCCTGAGAGCCTTAAAGTCATATTTTTAACTAATCCCTTAGCCTCCATCCACTTTCTTAACGGGCTTTTGTCAGTAGCAGTTTTTCTTGTACTCAAGGGGATTGCTCCTGCTACCAGGTTGGTCAAAGTTCTACCTTTTTTTTTATGAATCGTCTTGGCCTTGCCTCTGCGTTTCCGTGGAGGTAGCTTATTCAGAGTCTTATTCGCAGGCTTGTCTGATTCCTCCTCTGTGTCATAATCACAATCCTCAGAAGAAAGGTGTTCCTCATTAAGTTCCAGAATTTGTTCTGTCCCGTGATCACTCATAGGTCCCGTGGCGAGACAGTTAATTTCTTCCATTGTATTTTTGCCATTGCCTATGGTAGTTTCCATCCTTGAAGGGATTACTGTAGTTTTGGAAACACAGTCTGAAGTAGCATCCGATAATGATGGTTTAGCGGTGTTTGGTGGTAGGAGTCTCTCATTTAACACCTCATTTGCCACTTCTACCCCGGTGGTTGTCTCGGGGCTTTCCAACTCTATTATCTCCTGAGTCTTATTGCCTTCAGTCAGGATAGGAGTGTTACCATTATTACCATTATTATTGAATAAACCTCCATCTTCCCCAGTATTTGTCCCGACTTTAGCACTTTCATTAGTGTCTGTATTTTTTTTTTACATTATTTTTTTAGGGACTGTTCCACAATTAAGTAAAGGAGGACGCAGGACCGTCTTACCTGCCATCTTCTTATCGCTCCCCTTGATAATAGCGGTTTTATTGGGGTTGTCTTTCACTCCTTGGGCTGATGAGACTTGCGTTGCCATTTCTGCTTCTGTTTCCGCGTTCACTGCCACGCTCGCTGCCAATTTCTCGGCACCTCCCGGCGTCTTGGTTACTGAAATCCCTGCAGTCTGTTGAGCTGGGGCTGGGGCAGGGGCTGGGGCCGGGGCTGCCGTTGAGTCTGCTGCCGTAGGTAAAGAAACGGGTATAGTAATTGTTGCTGCCGCCGCCGCAGCTGTTGTTGAGTTTTTGGTATTTCGCGTGGTTCGCGGAGGGTGTTTGGGTGACATGCCTTCTGTAGCTGCAATTACAATTGTGGTTGAAAGCCTTGGTTTGGCCAGACCACACGCGATGATCCCAGAGCGAGTGAGCCGCTTCTCGAGCCAAACCTTCACAGCTCGCCAAATCCTCGTAGTATGCCACAGCATCCGTCAGCCTTTGACAGTGAAGAAAGATAATTGCAACAGTTGCAACAAAGTTGCAGCGAAGTTTCCAGCGTTTTTTCTATCGGACCAAGCACTGCTCGTCAGACAGACAGTACAGCGGTAATCGGTGCGTTGCACTGAAGCTGCCGGCCAGTAACGCCCTGCCCAGCTGATACCGCTGAGAGAGCTCTCTCCTTTACACCGACAAGGACGCTGCGAAGGGCGCCAGGGACCAGAAGCGGTTAGCCCAGAAAGCGGACTCTGGACCGAATCCAATGCTTCACATCGGGCAGACAGCCACCACGGGTGAGTCAGAATAGAACTTTATGTGCGCTTTCACCGCTCCGTCTTATCTCCGTCTCATTTGGTGCTTATACTCCGTATGCTCCGTATATTTTCTCCGCTCATCGCCGCCCAGTCTCGTTGAATCAGGCTATCAGGGTCGGGAGGTTTTTGGCAAATCTATTAGCACTGCCGATATTGCCGATATTGCCGAGAGGAGGGAGAAAGCTCCTAGTCCGCCGCAAGCAGAGTCCTCACTCCGCCATCTTGGACTCCGCCCCCGCTTTTTAAGAAAGTTAAGAATTTCTTCAAGAAAGATAAAACGATTAAGACAAGAGAAGGGATTATTATTCCACCACCAAATACCCCTGCATCATACATGATGGTAGAAAGGGGCTATCACACTTGTGTGTGGTTAGAGAACTGGATGGAGTACACTAAAGATGACAGTGTTTTGGCATTTCCAGAAAATGGTAGAATTTTGTACAATTTAAGAACACGCATGAAGGAATCAGATCACAGACCTAGATTAACCCAGTACGAAGCATTAGAAGAATGGGAAACTGAGGCTTTTGAACAAAATAGACCCTGAAGGGACAGAAATTGGAGTAAATTCTATCCCAGATTTTCTAAAGAGACAAGAGATAAGCAAATGAAGAAATGGAGACAGTCTATGTTAATGAAAGGATTATATCCTGTACTGACTTTAGAAGAACCATCAGGAAGCAAGCGCACAGAAAAAAGGAAGAATTCAATGATTAGTGGTGACTCTGATGATGATTATTTGGAGCATTGGTTAATGAAAAATCTGCCACCTTACCATGAGGAAGCAAGCAGAATTAACCCTAGTGCACCGTTCTTAACACCACCATTGGTTCTGCAAGTGCTACATGAAACCTCACTAGAAAAAGTTTTACAGGAACAAGAAATGAGGCAATAAATAAACAGAGAAATGAATTGATTCAGAAAATTTCCAAGCTTAATACAATCCTGAAGCCTTAAGTATACCCGTAACTATAGGTTGTTGATGACCAAGCAAGTGAGTGCGAGTCGGTAGTATCCCTATTGGATTTACCTATAAGGGAATCTGGAGGTAGCTCAAACAGGAAAAACACTCCTGGAAGCCACAGAGAGGTAAGAATGGAAACATCCTCAGGTACAACAAGTGCTACTGTAATAACCTCAGAAGAAATAGAGAGGTGGTCGCGAGAACTAGAAAAGCCAAAATCACAACCGAGAGCATTGGATATTTTCAAATTAAGAGTTGAATTGGGAGAATTACTTGCTGGGAATGTGGGGTTAGATAGATTAAATACGTTCAGTGAAGATGAATTGTTGTTTATATGTCAAAGTATTCATCAAAATACAAAAAAATTCCATGAAAAATGTATGAATTTGGCTTCGGAAATGGGAATCGATATTGGAAAATCTAAAGTGTTGCAGAAACCTTATCTAGGCCGAATTTTCTGATAAAAATTTGGAAAACATGAATGTGTCAGGACGTAAAGTGCAAATAAAGGAGTTACTGTCATTGTTACAAAAGTGGGGTGATTCAGACAAGTGGAAAGCTATATGGACAAAGAAAAAGGAGGAAGCTCAAGCGAAAACTACTGCAAATCAATATTTATTAAAAGAACCATAAAAGGGAGAAAGGTTGTGCCCAATGAGAGAAGTGCCAGTAGGAAGTTATGTGCATGTCCCATGGTCCCAACAGTATATTTTATCATTTACAAATGATTTCCCAAAGGTTTGTAAAGGTCTCAAAAGTACTATTGAAAGATTTAGATGGGTTGTTTGATATTGTAGTCCCCGCAGATTTATGGACAGAATGTAAAATTACTATTGAATGGCCCAGTGATGAATACCCCAGAGATCCAAAGACAGGAGCACCATCCGATGATGTAATGAAAAAATCCCATCAAGTCATAACTTTCCTGAAAGGGAAAGTACCCCCAAAAGAAACAGATTGGACAAGAATAGACAGAACTACCCAAAATAAAGATGAATCAGTACATGCATATTATGAGCGCCTTTTACAGGTATTTAAGCAGTACAGTGGCTTGTAAAGTATTGACACGAAAGACATGACACATTTTATTGATCGGTTTGTGTCAGGGTTAAAACCAGAAATATTGCAAATGATTAAAGATCATAAAATTTGCTGGCAGGCCAAGCCTGTGAATAAAATACTCAAATGTGCAAAATATTGTGGGGATGAAATTGACAATAAACAAAAGAATATAGAAGAAAAGGTAATGTGGGCACAGGTAAAATTTGCAGAGCAACAGGAACTCCAGTTCAATCAATTGAAAAATAATCAGAATCAAGGAGATGGAAATGGGGGTAAAATGACAGAAAGAATGAACTGGGAGGAGGCTAAGAAAAAGTTTCCTTGTCATGGGTGCGGAAAAATGGGGCATTAGAGGAACAAGTGTAAGGCTGTATTGAGTAACAATGTCCAAACTGACAATTTGAATACACAGACGCATAATAGGGTGTCAAGGAAGCCACAGCAACAGGTAATACAGAGCCAGTTACCACTTGCACCTATGCCAGATTCTGGGAGCCAAGCAAAATACAGTGTGGATACCACAAATTGGGAGGGAAGTGGAAGGAGAGATGCAGTGACATCACAGTTTCTTTTGAGTGACCCATTTTTGAGGAAGATAGTTACTGACGGTGCCTGAGAGGGGAGGACGAGGAGTGCATACTTGGCGCATCCTTGCCGGTAGGTCAGTCAGGTCCATACATTGAGGGAAAAGTTGAGGGAAATGATTTTACCTTTTTGTTGGATACACTCCCTACCCGTTCTACTGTGAGAACAGCAGACTTCCCAACCTACCCCTCTCGGGAGAAGCGATTCAAGTAGTGGGCGTTTTTAATAAACAAATTAGTACACCTGTTACAGAACCAATGGAAGTCAAAATAGGTAATTTTAAAGAAATGCACAAATTTGTAGTGTGCGACTCCAGTTCAGTAAACCTATTAGGCAGGGATTTACTGTGTAAAATGAATTGCACAATCTTTTGTACTCCAAGTGGTGTATAAATTCAAACCCCAGATGAAGATAACGTTTATAAATGAATGTTAGCCAAACAAGAGACTGAAAATAAAAAGATGATAGCAGAAGATCTCCCAAAAGAATTACAGCATACGGTGAATCCTGAAGTTTGGGATTTCATTGGGAAAGATGTAGGATTAATGGCAAATGTTGATCCGGTAAAAGTGACAGTGAAAGAACGTGCAGTTTACCCAAATATTTGACAATACAAAATGAGCCCAGAAATAAAAGCAGGCGTTGCAGCAGAAATAAAGCGTTTGGTTGAGCAAGGCATTTTACAAGAAATTATGAGCAGTCCATGTAATTCACCTATAATTGGTATAAGAAACCGTGCGGAAAATATAGGGTCATACAAGACCTCCGCAAAGTTAATAAAATTGTCGTCCCATGTTGTCCAGTTGTGCCAAATCCTGCAGTGATTCTGTATCAGATACTGTGGGGAGACGGATGGTTCATGGTAATTGATTTGTGTCATGCATTTTTCTCCATACCATTACATCTAGATAGCAAATTACTTTTCTCATTCAAATTCGACGACCATGTTTACGTTTGGAATCGTGTCCCTCAGGGGTACACAGAAAGTCTATTGATCTTCAATCAGATATTGAAAACATTTCTTGAATCTCTGGTCCTGCCCGGACAGTCTGTCCTGGTGCAGTATATAGACGACCTGTTGGTGGCGTCTAAGACCCGAAATGACTGTGTTGCTGATACCATTATATTACTGAATTATTTAGCTGAAGGAGGGCATAAGGTGTCACCTGAAAAGTTACAATTCTGTACTACATCCGTAAAATATCTGGGGCACCAGATAGAGAGAGGTGTCAGCAGAGTTACCTCTGAAAGAATCGAAATAATCAGAAAGATGAATCTACCTCAAACACAGAACAAAATCAGAATGTTTCTTGGGGTTGTAGGTTACTGCAGGCAGTGGATTGTGGGATTTGCAGTCCTAGCTAAACCTCTTATACAAATGACAAGGAAGAGAGCGAAAGATCCAGTAGAGTGGGCGAACGAAAGCATGACTGCTTTCTTGAAGCTACAGGACTGTCTGTGTTTAGCTCCAGCCTTAGGGATGCCTGATTATTCAAAGGAATTTGCATTGTTCTGTGATGCATGTGATAATTGTGCATTATCTGTACTAACCCAAACTCATGGTTTAATGAGACGTCCTGTGGCATATTTTTCATCCACATTAGATCCAGTAGCATCTGCATTGCCAGGATGTCTTAAAGCAGTAGCTGCAACCTGCATGAGTCTTGAGCAAAGTGAATCCATCATTATGGGACACCCTCTAACTGCGTATGTCCCACACTCAGTGGTGATTCTGTTAACCAGAACACATACTCAGTATTTGACTCCTAGTCGGCTGACTAAGTATGAGCGAATTCTTCTGGGTGCAGGGAATGTGACCATTTCCAGATGCACTATTTTAAATCCAGCTACACTGTTACCTGATTCACACTTCGTAGAGGTGAAAGAGGAAGTTGAGCATGATTGCATCAACCTCACAGAATACAGTACAAAGCCACGTTTAGACATAAAAGAAGAGCCAACGTTAACTTCAGAATATGAGCTATTTGTGGATGGCTCATGCATGAGACACGAGGAAGAAGGATTAAGTGCTGCTTATGCTGTGTGTACTTTGTGGGGTCCAGTTGAAGCATCCTATTTACTTGGAGTCAAGTCTGCACAAGTAGCTGAATCAGTTGCATTGACAAGAGCCTGCAAAAGTGGGAAAACATTGAAAGTGTCCATATGCACTGATAGTCAGTATGGTTACAGAGTTGTGCATGGCTTTGGCCAACTTTGGATGCAAAGGGAGTTTCTGACTTCTTCGGGTACTCCTATTAAAAATGGACATTATGTACATTATGAAAGCGCTCTCGGGTGTCCAAACTACAGTAGGCTCTATCTCCACCGATGTTTCGCTTCTACGGGCAGACCTTCACAAAATGACGGACAGGGTGAAGGAGGTGGAAATAGTCGCAAAATCGTTGGTAACGGATGTATCTGACTTGCAAATAACTGTCTCTCAACTCCAAAAAGACAACCGGATACTTGCTGAGAAGCTTGATGACCAGGAGGGGTGCGCGAGATGCATTAATGTACGTATAATCGGCATTCCAGAATTGGAAGGCAAGCAGGCAATGGACTTGTATGTGGAGGAATTGATACCAACAAGGCTACAACCCAAGGGACTCTCCAACTTCTTCTCAGTGGAGCGAGCACACAGGGTGCCCGGTGGCAGGCATAAGCCGGGGGCGCCCCCGAGACCGGTCCTCGCTAAATTGTTCAACAACAGGGATAGGGATGCGATTCTGCAGGCCGCAAGAGTGTCTCCCCCCATTCGCGTGCAAAACTCTACCATCACCTTTTTCCCCGACTACACAGCAGCGGTCTCGAGACGCAGGAGAAGCTTCTTAGACGTTAAGAAACTCCTGAGAGCGCAAGAAATACCTTACTCCATGCTATATCCCGCAAAACTTTGTGTGGTGGCTGATGACCGAACGTGGTTCTTTGATACACCAGAGGTGGCACACGACTGGATCGAGGGCTGGCGAACCGTGGAAAAGTCTCATCGAGGGGGCAAGCAGCATCGCCGACGACAGGAAGGGGACGACCCAGGAACGCAAGAAGCGAGACAGCTGGAGGTAGAACGAACATCAAACCATGAGGAGGAATGAGTGGCGGGACGACATTAATAACACTTCCAAGTTTATTGGCAACCAGTAAAACTGTGCAGGACAATATGGCTGAAATGGCTCTGGTGATGGACTGAAATCGACTCTGGAGGGTGAGAAGGGCTGAGGCCTCCACTGGACCTCTGGGCCCGGACAAGCAAGTACCTTTGGTTTGGGAACAGAAAAGCACTCTGCTGAGTTGGGGTGGCGGGCAGTTTTGGAACCACTAAGCAGGGAGGCAGGGAGGAGGGGGACTTGGGGAGGGTAACGTTCTTAGTTTTTTTGATTTGTTTACAGTGGTTAAAGGCACTATTGAGAATAGACGACAGCGATTGCCTTATATGATAACAGGACAAATTGTTGATATTGCTGCCTATTGCTTTGTCTTTGTCTGCCTCATGTTGTTGTTCGGGACCCGTATGACTGAGGTGATGGCTGTGATTCCTTTGCAGAGAGACGCTTGGATGCTGATGAAAGAGGATACACCTTATAACTATAATCCATGCCTCCACACCCTATGCAGGACACTAACCATGCTATGACCCAGCCGACGCCCAGGACCCCTTTAACTGTGTTGACCTGGAATGTGCGTGGGCTGGGGGATAAGGTGAAAAGAAGCTTAGTGCTACAATACTTGAAGCGCTGCGCACCGGCTGTCGCCCTTCTGCAAGAAACGCACCTGATGGGCTCTACTTGTAAAGCCATGGATAGATGGGGCTATAAAATGGTGGCCCATGCTGAATTCTCCTCTGGGTCCAGAGGGGTGGGTATCTTAGTAAAAAAGAACTTCCCAATTATAGTGCATCAGACTTGGATTGATGACCAGGGCCGCTTTGCAGCCGTTACTTGCCAATGGGAGGGAACACTGTTTACTTTCATCTCCATTTACACTCCCCCATCCCTACACTCCACAGCATATTCAGCGCTTACAACATTTCTGCTTGCATTGCCGGTGGTGGTGATGGTACTGGGAGGTGACTTCAATGACATCGTAGACGGCACATTGGATAGACATCCCATGAAACTGGCAACATCACACAGCCGTTGTATGATGGGATTCCTAGACGCCTTAGGACTTGCAGACACGTGGAGATATAGGCATCCCACAGCCAGGCAATATACCTTCCACTCCACAGTCCACGACTGCCTCACACGTATAGATTATTTCCTGGTAACAGGGGACAGGCTGGACGGAATAGACAAGGTAGATATCCGACCCAGGGGGATATCTGATCACTCACCAATACTACTTTCTTATACACGCCACTTGATGCTCAGACACCGGGTGTTCCCCATCCATCCTAGCTATTTGCAAGTACCAGAGGTCTCGAAGGGTATCTTAGACACTACTACTAACTTTTTCCAAGAAAACGTCTGGTCTGTAGACTCCCCTAGTACCCTTTGGGAAGCCTATAAAGTGGTGACACGTGGACAGGCTGTTGCGTTGATTACTGGCCATAAACGATCTAAGCGGGCTAAACTCAATCAAGTGGAAGCAAGACACGGCTCTCCATGCAGCGAGCCCGACCCCTCTCACCGCACAAGTGCGGCTTAAGCAGGCCGAGTATGTGGCGTACCAAAGAGAGGCAGTCCTAGATCGGCTCCAGGCCACGAGGCACAGAGTGTACGAGCTAGGAGATAAGGCCGGGAAAATGCTGGCCTGGCTGGACAAAAAGGAGAAGGCGGGGAGGGTTATCGCACAGCTGCGTGCCTCTGATGATTCCCTGCTGACGGCCCCTTGGGATATAGTGACACACTAGCTGACCATTTCGAAACGGTATATGCCTCCACTACGGTGTTCATGGTTGAAGAAGCGCTTGGCTATATAAAGGATTTCCCCATGCCACGGCTTACACCGGAGGCGGCATTACTATTGGAGGCTGACCTCACACTTGAGGAGGTAGAGATGGCTATTGGCTCCCTGGCATCCGGTAAAGCTGTGGGCCCCAACGGGTTTCCAGTCGAACTATACAAACGTACCGCTCAGACGACGGACCCCTTCCTGTTGAGCATGTTCCACGAGAGTCTCACAGTGGGAGAACTGCCCCGCAGCCAGCGGTTGGCCATGATTGTGGCGATCCATAAGCCGGGCAAACCACACACGGAGTGCGGTTCCTACCGTCCAATCTCTCTAATCAATGCCGAACCAAAGATTCTAGCCAAACTACAGGCGATACGACTGACTCCACATCTTACGTCCCTGATAGGTCCCGACCAGTCAGGATTCATGCTCCACCGCAGTACGGCCCTTAATTTACGGCGACTCCATGCTGTGCTGGCTCGCCGGTCCCTTATTCATGAGCCTGCGGTTATCCTCTCCCTTGACGCCAGTATGGCATTCGACACAGTAGAATGGCCGTTCCTGTTTGCTGCGTTACAACACTTGGGATTTGGACCTAAGTTTTGTGCTTGGATCCGTTCACTTTACAATAATCCGTTGGCGCATGTGGCAGCCAATGGACATATCTCTAGGGACTTTCCACTGGCAGGAGGCACTCAGCAGGGCTGCCCGTTATCCCCCCTGTTGTTTGCGCTGATATTAGAGCCGCTCGCAGCATGGCTCAGATGGGAACCCTCTATTAGAGGCCTTCAGTGGACTGACACCTGGGAAGACCATATATCTGTATGCTGATGACATCCTTTTATATCTCACCTCCCCAAGAAAATCCATCCTGGAATTGCTGAATGTGTGTGACAAGTTTGGTAGGGTATCTGGCTACAGAATAAACTGGTCCAAGTCGGTCCTCTTTGTTCTAGTTGGTCCTCCCCCACGGATACCGGCGGACTGCCCGCTGCGTGTCACTACTGATGCTTTTAAATATCTGGGTATTTTTGCAGCGCCTGATCCCTCTGAGTTCTATGTCAAAAATCTAAAGCCTCAACTGGACCGCTTTAAGCGTGATGTAATGGTGTGGCGTAACCTTCCCCTAACGCTGCTGGGGCGAGCAGAGCTTTATAAGATGATGGCACTGCCGCGCTTCCTCTATGTCCTCGAAAATACTCCATTTTTGGACCCGCAATCATATTTTAAGGCTATTGCGGCGGGGGTTACCAGCCTGCTGTGGGGTCACAAACCGGCTCGGATTCCGCAGGACAAGCTTGTACGCAGTTGGTACGATGGAGGAATAGCACTTCCGAATCTGCAGTTGTATTATTGGGCAGCGCACCTTAAATTGATAAATTACTGGTTGCACACCCCACAGGACAAGCTGGCATATCAGGCAGACAGACAGAATCTGGAAAAAAGAGGTCTAATTGCTAGTCTCTATCGTCGCCGAAAACCCCCGGGTCTGGTTGGGCCTACTGAGCACACAATACACATTTGGTACCAGGCACATGTGCGACTGAAATGTGCAAGATTAATCATGCAGATGACACCGCTGTGGGACTCCCAGCAGTTGGGGGACCTTCGCAGAAGTAAAGGCTTTCATAACTGGGATAATATTGGCCTCTCAGTGGTGGGAGACCTTTGGAAAAATGGAGCAGTGATGGACTTTCAACACCTTCACACACAATTTGGCATGGCGCAGACAGAAATGTTCCGGTATTTACAAATCCGCCATGCGCTACAGACAGCCATACCACCGGGCACTACACTGCAGGAGTCTACTCTGTTAGAGGATAGGCTCAATTTGGTGATTCGGAGTGGCAGGAAGCCATATCCTCGCCCTGTGAGACAGCGATCCCATCCAGACTCCGACTGGTCCTACTCAAGGTGCTACACCGCACATACTAACTCTTCCTGTCATAGGAGCAGCGGAACATAAATACTGTCTACGCTGCTGCGGTGATGAGGGTACATTTTATCACACTATTTGGGACTGCCCCCGCATTGCGGCTTATTGGGTTAAAGTAATGCGCACCATATCCCAAACACTGGAAATCTCGGTCCTCCCGGAGCCGAGGCGCTGCCCTTTAAATGTGTGGGAAGCGAATGATCTTAACCATCAGGAACAGGATTGGGCTATGCTTGGCATGCTGATGGCGAAGAGAAATATTGCTATGCTGTGGGGATCGGGGACGTTACCTACGCTCCACAAGTGGTGCAAGGATATGGATGAGGCGATGGTGACAGAGAAGGCGGTCTTCATACCTCGTGGCTGCCCGCAAAAATGGGAACAAGTCTGGGGGGCCTGGAATAGGTTCAGAGGAGACATTTGTGAACCACCAGAACTTAATTCAGATATTTTGCTTTGCAATGAACTGCAAACGGCCGGAGGGTTGGGTGGTGCGTATGGGTCTGGGCTAGAAATGTCTTGATGCATTATATTACATTGCTGCTCCCTGGTCTATATGTGATTGCAGACAAAGATGACTACTACATTGTATATGATGATTCTGTTCTGTGCCTAAATAAAAACTTTAATATAAAAAAAAAAGAAAAAATGGACATTATGTAAAAGACTTGCTGGAAGCAATTCAATTGGCAAAATAATTGGTTGTGGCCAAGTGTGCTGCTCACTAATCTCGAAATGACAAGGTGACAGCAGGTAACCGATATGCTGACCAACTAGCCCAGCATTGTGCCAACATAAGATGGCAATTAATAAGAAAATCGATGCATGTGGAAACAGCTGCCAATTTATGTTGCTTGAAAGAGTGAAAACATGGGAAGAAGTGAGAGATTTGCAAAATGAGGCAGAAATAAAAGAAAAGGAAGAGTGGGAGATAATAGGATGTCGGAGAAGGGTTGAGGATGGTGTTATTGTTTACCTTGATGGGAGACCTGTGTTACCAGATTGTATGCTTGCTCCTATGGCTAGGATGTATCATGGAAGTTCACATACAGGTAGGGACGCAATGATTAGACTATTTAAACAGAGCTGGTTCACTGCGAGATTCAGGAATGTAGCAGAGAGTCTTTGCCAGAGGTGCATAACATGCCAACGAAGGAATAATGGTAAAAGAACTGTAGTGCTGCCAGAAAAGATTGGTAAGGCAGAAGGTCCCTTCATACAACTACAGATTGATTTCATCCAGTTGCCCCCTTGCTGAGGACTGAAGTACGTCCTTGTCATTGTCTGCCTGTTTTCAAAATGGGTGGAAGCCTAACCTACCCGCCGAAACGATAGCATCACTGTAGCTAAGCTACTACTGAGGGAACTCATACCACATTTCAGTTTTCCAATAACAATTGAATCAGACCGAGGGTCTCATTTTAATAATGAAATAATTTGTCTGATCTGTGAAGCATTCCAAATTGAGCAAAGGCTGCGCTGTGCATACCACCCAGAGGCTTCTGGAGTGGTGGAACAATTGAATGACACAATCAAGTCACGATTGGGAAAGATGTATGAATCTTCCCGATTGGAGTGGCCTGATGCTTTACCTCTTGTTCTGATGGGACTCAGAAGCGTCCCAGACAGAAACACAGGCGTGAGTCCCCATGAGATACTCATAGGATGAGCAATGAGGCAAGCATGGGTACCCGGACACAAGCTGATAAATATATCTGATGATTTAATGCTTGAGTACTGCAAAGAACTGGCTGACCAAGTGCATTCTATCTCTCACCAGGTTGGGGAAGACGCTGTCGCCAGACAATCAACTCCGGCGCAAGACCCGAATCCAGGTGACTGGGCAGTGATAAAAGAACATACACGAGAAACTTGCCTAGCACCAAGGTGGGGAGAGCCACATCAAGTGATATTGGTTATCACCACAGCCGTAAAGTGTAGGGGAATTCCGAATTGGATCCATGCCAGTCACACCAAGAGGGTGACAGAACCTGATGAAGTAGGAGATGAAGGTTGTGCAGCTGAGGGGTTTCAAGAAGTTGATCCCGAATTAGTTGATGATAAACAACAGAGCAGCAGTCAGGATTAATGGATTCCAGTGATCGACATTCCTGCAGAGTTTGTGAGAACCCAAAATCAAACCTATCTAGATAGACAGAGTGATAGTAAGGATGAGTCAGGAATAGAAGAAGGTACTCAGATTACAGAAATCCAAGTCAATAGTAATTCTGCAGAGGACCAGATAAGGAGAGATCAATGTACTCAGACATTTGAAACTCCAGCCAAAGCTCCTGAGTCTTAGGAGGCGCAGATAGGTATTAGGGCGAAAGCTCAGGCAGAAGACAATAAAGCAATCCGAAGACATGAGCAAGACCAGATAGGTGTAAAAAAACTTGTTTAGGAAGAAGAAGGTGAACAAAGTCAAAGTCAAACTCAGCAAACTCCTTAATAAGGCCAGAGTAGTATCCAGGCAAAAGAAACAAAAATAAGACCTGGACCAAGTCAGATAGAGAGGTATACAGAGGACGACATTGAACCAGATGTGCCACAACTGAATGAAAATAAAAGAGCATCTGAAGAAGCACTTGATTCTGCTCTTTGCCCACTTGCTCGAGGCTCAGGACTTCCCCGCGCAGCTGATTGAGCGCTGCAGCGGGTCCTAATCTGCCACCATTTCGCCAGCAGGCAACGCCCATCGCTCTAGACATGCCCCCGCCGACACCTGATATAAGCGCTGAATGCGAGCGCGAGTTGATTGTGTTGACATACCTCCTGAGGCACAGCCGGGAGCACTTCATTTTATCGCTATCACTTGCTTTTAAAAATATTTCTGTGTGATAACTTGCTCACTTCATTCTGCTCTTTGCCCACTTGCTCGAGGCTCAGGAGTTCCCCGCGCAGCTGATTGAGCGCTGCAGCGGGTCCTAATCTGCTGCCATTTCACCAGCAGGCGACGGCCATCGCTCTAGACACGCCCCCCGCCGACACCTGATATAAGCGCTGAATGCGAGCGCGAGTTGATTGTGTTGACATACCTCCTGAGGCACAGCCGGGAGCACTTCATTTTATCGCTATCACTTGCTTTTAAAAATATTTCTGTGTGATAACTTGCTCACTTGATTCTGCTCTTTGCCCACTTGCTCGAGGCTCAGGACTTCCCCGCGCAGCTGATTGAGCGCTGCAGCGGGTCCTAATCTGCCGCCATTTCGCCAGCAGGCGACGCCCATCGCTCTAGACACGCCCCCCGCCGACACCTGATATAAGCGCTGAATGCGAGCGCGAGTTGATTGTGTTGACATACCTCCTGAGGCACAGCCGGGAGCACTTCATTTTATCGCTATCACTTGCTTTTAAAAATATTTCTGTGTGATAACTTGCTCACTTAATTCTGCTCTTTGCCTACTTGCTCGAGGCTCAGGACTTCCCCGCGCAGCTGATTGATCGCTGCAGTGGGTCCTAATCTGCCGCCATTTCGCCAGCAGGCGACGCCCATCGCTCTAGACACGCCCCCCGCCGACACCTGATATAAGCGCTGAATGCGAGCGCGTGTTGATTGTGTTGACATACCTCCTGAGGCACAGCCGGGAGCACTTCATTTTATCGCTATCACTTGCTTTTAAAAATATTTCTGTGTGATAACTTGCTCACTTGATTCTGCTCTTTGCCCACTTGCTCGAGGCTCAGGACTTCCCCGCGCAGCTGATTGAGCGCTGCAGCGGGTCCTAATCTGCCGCCATTTCGCCAGCAGGCGACGCCCATTGCTCTAGACACGCCCCCTCGCCTCCTCTATATATTATGTGTAACCCCCGACCGCGCAGCGGACGAGCGCAGCGGGCGCGCCGTCAGCGCGCCGAAGGCGCGCCTAAGGCAAGCCCGTCTGCGCCCGTCCGCGCCTGGACCGAGCCCAGGGCCACCCCCCCTACTCGTTTTACCACTACCAACCCTGCAACTACCATTAAGTACAACTCGGAATATCTTCATGCGCTAAACTCCACCTCGCATTAATGCCAGCGTCTTAATCTAGCAAAACAACCACTCCGCCTTCCTTACATCTGTCCGAAATGCTCCTTCATTACTAATAACTATCGACCCTCACCAACAACGATCACAAACAAAAAGGTACTACCTAAATCATGCATAGCTGCTCTGATAAATGTGCGCTCCCTCCCTAAGCACAAATATGAAATCTCCAATTTCAATGAGACCCACAACATCGATCTCCTCTTCATTACCGAAACGTGGGGCGATCTCTCCTGCGGACCAGATTTCGCTACTGCTACCCCTGAAGGATACTCTAATGTCAGACTGGACAGACCTCCCCCAAAAAAAGGAGGCGGACTAGCCATCATATACCATGGAAACCTAACAGTACGAACAGAAACTATCCCCACCCCTTGCTGTGAAGCATTGTCTTTCTCTATCTCTATCCCAAATGCCGCCCTTTCAAAGGTATACTTATCTACCGCCCTCCTGGACCTCGTAGTCCTTTCCTCGCTAGTTTACCCATGCTTCTAGAACCACTGCAGGTGAAAGTCAGTACACCATTCTGGGTGATTTTAATTTCCATCTTGAGCTACTGGATAATCCTGATACCACTACCCTGTTATCTGAATTAAATACTATAGGACTCCCACAACTGGTCACTGGATCCTCGCATACTGCGGGCCATCTCCTGGACGGTCTATTCTCTAGCGAGAAATCCCTAGTGATAAAGGATCTCCTTCCCTTCACCTGGACGGACCATTCTGCCATTCTTTTTGATTTTTCACTACAACCTACTCCCCCCCGAGTTCACACTTCCCCACCCTTGAATAAATTTAGAGCCTGGAAAAGTATCGACATTCCTGCTTCCCAGTCCTCACTATTGACCTCCCTACCACCCATTGAGGCTGACCCTGAACTAGCTGCCAATAACTATACCACTTGGATCCGAAACACTGTCGATCAGACAGTCCCTCTTAAGAAACAATCTTCCAACAGAATCATCAAGTCCTCACCCTGGTTCAATGATACTCTTAGACTGGAAAGACAACACTGTAGGCGCCAAGAACGCAAATGGAGACGTGACTACGACCCAGAGCAAAAAGCCCTCTATAAAAGCATGTTGCTTAATTACAAGCAATTAATCATCAAGGAGAAAAGTAAATTCTATAGCAGTCAAATTAATCTTGCTCAAGACTCGACCAAACAACTCTTCCAGGTAGTGACGCGTCTCTCTGGACAAACAGCATCCACCCCTATTACATATACCCAAGAATTATGTAACTCTTTGGCAAATCATTTCCAAAAAAAAGTCACTGACATCTTCTCCCAATTTAAAGCTCATTCTAATGACACTGGACACTCTCACTCCGTCTCTAATGACCAAACTCCACCAGGCATGAACTCTACCAGCCCCCCTCGAACAAACCCTTCTAGTTCCTTCCAGGAATTTTCTCAGATCTCCTCTGAACTGGTGTCTCATCTCTTATGCACCAAGAATTCCGGATCTCCGGAAGACCCATGTCCCCCCTCCATTCTCAAAAACTTCCCCGAAATTATAGGCCCTAAACTCACCGATATTTTTAATGCCATGTTCTTGTCCACTATTTTTCCCTCCATCTGGAAAAAAGCCATCGTCAAACCTCTTATCAAAAAAAGCTCACTTGATCCGACGATAGTTGCCAATTATCGTCCAATCGCCTGCCTCCCACTCCCTGCCAAAATTGTGGAAAAAGTAATGAACACACAAATCTCAGACTTCATAGATCAAAACAACTGTCTGGACGAAACACAATTTGGCTTCCGGAAGGGACACGGGACGGAAACTGCGCTTATTAAAGCCACAGAGGAAATCCGAAAGTCTCTAGATATGGGAGGATCAGCAGTGCTCATTCTACTGGACCTGTCTGCGGCCTTCGACACAGTCGATCACTCCACCTTGATCGACCGTGTCGAAACGGCAGGCATCACAGGTGCAGCGAAGGAACTCATTGCCTCATTCCTCACCGATCGAGTACAATCCGTTGCCTTCGGCAACTTCAACTCACCTCCTTTCACTCTTCCTTGTGGTGTTCCCCAGGGGTCCTCGCTAAGTCCCACATTATTCAACATCTATGTGTCAGACTTAGCGAGGACCATAAAAATCCATCACCTGGCGGTTACATCCTACGCCGACGACACCCAGATTGTCCTAGCCATAAACAAAAACGGAGATGAAGTGGCCTCCAACTTTAATCTGGGAATGCTGGCAATAAGTAATTGGATGGCCAGAAACTGCCTGAAATTAAATTCCGATAAAACGGAGGTGATGCTGTTTGGCAATCTCTCCCCTGCTTGGTCTCCCACATGGTGGCCTGATGCCCTGGGACCACCCCCTCCCCCTGTGACCAAGGCAAGAAATCTTGGAGCTATATTGGACACCAAACTCACCTTCATGCACCACGTCAACGCGGTAGTATCCTCCTCATTCTATACCTTGAGAATGATAAAAAAACTTCTACCTTATCTTCCCATGAATATGACAAAAACGCTGATCAGCGCACTCATCATGGCCCGCATTGACTATTGCAATGGTCTGCTAGTCAACGCTCAAGAAGGTGTTCTAAAGAAATTACAACTGGTGCAGAATGCGGCGGCCAGATTGATTACTGGATGTCCTAAGTATGCCTCCATTTCTGGGACACTCCGAGAGCTCCACTGGCTGCCTGTAAAGAAGAGAACTAAGTTTAAGGCTCTCTGTATTGCCTATAAGGCAATTCATGATCAAGGTCCAGCGTATCTGAAAGATTCCTTTCGTCCTTACAAACCTGCTAGATCCCTACGATCCTCAACCGCTGGACTCATGCAGGTTCCCAGGACCAAGAAAGTCTCCTGGGGAGACAGATCCTTCATAGTTACCACTACTAAACTATGGAACAGTCTTCCACCTTACATCAAAGCCTCCACATCTCTTCTCTCTTTCCGCAGGCAGATAAAATCCTGGCTGTTCACGCAATAACTCCTCATGGACCAGTTCTCTCACTCAGCGCCGAGACACCCACGGGTAATTGAGCGCTTAACAAATCGCCTAAATAAATAAAATAAATAAAGAAAGTCAAAGAACAGTGCCACCTAAAAGACTCAGAAAAGGAGATAAGTGGCCTGGTTTTGTCAAAAGACTAAAATTACGCCTTAAAACAATAAATGAAGAAACAGAGCAAGTAAATGAAATATCAAGCCAAGCTGGACAATCCACAGAGCCACGAGAAGGAGAAGTCCACGTTTGAAAAGACTGAATAACAAGTTCAAAGGACCTGAGTGGACCTACTTCATACTTGAAGATTTCGAAAATCTAGAACTGAGTGATTATGAACTGATTGTTGATCAGACTGACGAATAAGTGAGACCAACTTGCGAAAAGATTCACAGGTTAAAGTCTGTGGAAAATTACAAAGAGGGGATAAAGTTTTCATAGTCAGAAATGACTGATTATAATGTTAACGGAAAACCGAAAAGAAATTGTCTAAAGACATGTTGTAGAATATGCACATGTAGTATATTGATAGTAGTTATGGTGTGGTTTGGACTGACATTCGCTATACCTTACTTGATGAGCAAAAATATGCAGAATAACACTAATGTACCTGAGCAAATAGATTTACCTAAGAAAATAGAAACACATACACATGAGAAAGCAATTAGTCTTAAGCAACCGGAATTAGGTCTAGAAGCACCAGATGAGGGAGATTTACATTATAGAAGAGCTAAAAATAGAACTACTTTAAATATATTTGCAAATTTGTTAGTACATTAAATAGAAGCCATGGATATCATGGATTGTTATGTGTGCATGAAGTTGCCCACATCAGTAGCTGAAGGGGTCACATACCTTCACTTACCCCTAACATATGGTATTTCATGTAGCATTTTAGCTAGTTTGTTTTATAGAACTGGAAAGTTGCAATATTATAACTCCAATTTTGATGTAGTATTCTCTGAAGTTCCTTTACGTGGAAATTTAAATCGTACTTCTAGTACTAGAGACTCTACACACTTTATGGGTGATTATTTTCTTACAGTAGGATCAATAGACATAGCTGAAGCGCACAAAAACAATCTAACATGTATATTACAGGAAAAAGAAAAAACTTTTTTAGACCTAGTAGAGAAAAGGAGACAGGATTTCCATAGAAAAGCTTCTGATCATAAACGAAAGATTCCTAAATGGGCTGAAAATAAAGAGTTTACCCCAAATGGCAAGACTCAAGCTGCTATGTTGCTGGATTTCCAAAAGAAAGGGAAACTCTGTCTCCATAGAGAGAAAACAGATTATTATAACAATATATTCATTGGTTCCAGTGAATGTGAACATAATTTCAAAGTTATAGGGGGTTGGGGTTTCAAAGATGAAAATGAACCAGTTTTTCCTGGAATTTCTTACAATTTTGGGAACAAGGCCTATTTTAAATTGCCTGAGCATTGATATGGGAGTTGCTATTTTGGAACGGAATTCCCAAAAGTATACTATGTAAAGAAATTCACTGGAAGCAATGAAGGAACTAATGGACTAACACGGAGTAAAAGAGCAATAATACCTTCGGTGGGAGTGGTTCTGAACACTCAAAGAATTTGCAAATTATCAACAGTGGTGGATCGACTGACACTGCTAGTGGATTTTTGATGATCAATACCGAACTACTTGCGGTAGGATCAATGGTTTTACAAAATGGACTTGTTCTTGATATATTATTGGAAAAAGAGAGCGGAGTCTGTAGAATGCTGAAGACGCAACATTGTTGCACCTATATTCCAGACGAAAGAGTAGAATTTAAGAAGTACGCAAGCAATATTACACATTTGAGAGAAGAATTGAAACCACTGGAGGTTGACAGTGCATGGAAGAAACTAATTAGTAGTCTCTCTTCAATAGGTAGTTGGTTCTCTAACGTAGGAAAAGGTTTTGTAGGTAGAATACTGATGCCAATGGTAAAAGTAGCCCTAATGATTTTAGGGATAACAATTTGTTGTAAGTGCTGCAAGCATAAAAAGACATATACAGTAAATAAGAAAGGGAAGAAGAGAAATATTGATGAAATTGAGTTAGAAGAGTTGAATGGGAATCTCTATAAAAAGATGAAAAATCTCCAAGTGAATAATGAGAAAATCCCAAATAAAATGTATGAGGAGATTGAAATGAGTAAATGTTGAAAAGTTGGCATCTGTTTCTGTAATATGTGATGATATAAAATATCATCAAAGAGGGGATTGATGGAGCAAGGTTTAGCTCGTAAAGAGACTTGCTCAGATTCAATCCTCTCGAAATAAAACGTAATGCACTAATAAACATGTTTTGTCTTACTAATAATGCACCACACAACATTTCTAGCATCTAGGGGAAGCTTGGGTATGTGTTTTTACTAACAGTAACTCGAGTGTCCTAAAATGGCCATCGCAATATGGGAATTTTTCTGCGCATGTGTCTGTCACACTCACGTGACATGATGTACTCTCTGCTTTGGTGGGAAAACTTTGCTTCTGCGCACTAGAATTAAAAATGGCTACTCTATGTTTTCACGTGCTAACGCTTGCATTGCTGCTTTTTACTAAATTGTTCGTTCTGCTTAAATCTTAACGCTGTAGTTAAAATAAAGTAATGGGAATAGAGTAGAGATAAGTGGTATACAGTGCATTCATTTGTTCTTTGTTCTAAAACTGTTTCTCTTTGACTTTGCTATTAGCTCCTATTTTGGCATGATGTAATCTTGCTGCACTCCATCTTGCAACCCTGCGACTCCACAAGCCATGGCATTGAATCCATGCCAACAACAGTCTTGCCTGCAATGCGCCTGGGAAAATTAACTTTTACCCTCAAAAAGGAAGACAACTTACCAATCTTCGTATACAATGTATTTGTTATTGAAACATCCATTGTCGAGTGGAATAAAAGTGCATGGGAAAATAAAATGATGGGAGGGAACATTAATTTGAATATATGAATGAAATAATCTCATAACTGGTATGGTGTGATGACCTCTCCTCGCATTTTGACCAATCAAATTGAGGGAATACCCAACTTGCAACATTGGGGGGTGGCACACTGCCCTAGAAAATGGTATATCTAAGGTAGGCTTAGATAGTTAGATTGTCCGACTTGTCTGAATAGCTGACCTGTCACTGACCCAACGTACTCAATAGGCGATCGAGAGCAGAGATGCTGGCGGAGCACTCTGTCAGAAGAATCGATAACCCAATCGGGGTTTTGAGGGAGAGGAATTCGATAACCTAATCGGAGTTTTGAGAGAGAGTAATTCGATAACTCAATCGGGGTCCGACTGTTAGCTGCAGAGAGGGTTGCGACGCTGCCGTTGCACTTTAGCTGTGGGTGCCGGTCCTGACTTGCGGTAGTCTTGTCCTGATCGAATTTGGTCCCTACTTGTCCTGAATTCTGGTCTGCACCTGTTCTATCCTGTTGGCACCTGAACTATCGGGGTCCTGTCCTTTATCCCAGGCCGTGGCCAGGGTTGGTCTTCACACCATTCTAGGTAATTATAAAGTGTGGGTATGTCATTGTATTGTGTCCCTTTTCTTACCCTTCCTATGTTTCAATGCTTAAAGAAAGGCTCATAATATTTTCACATCATCTTACTTTGATCATATTCTTTCTAATTGAATTGGCATGGACTCGGACATTTAAGAATTGGCATAGATAAAGTTTAAATCTTTCCAGAGTCTGTGGTTATTTTATTAAATTAAATGTTCTTTTATTGCCTATTATACTAACACCATTGATCCCTTAGTACTCTAGGTACCGGTGACTAGGATTGGTAAGTCAAATGGTATAGGTCCTGAAAGGTTAAATCAATCTGATTAGCGTAGGTTTACCTGTTCAAAGTGTGTATGTTTTTATGGGCCCAGGTGAGTATGGTAAAACGAGCAGGTGAGCCCGCACTCTATCACTGATAATACAGAAAGTGGCACCACATGATCTTTTAACCGCATTATATCGCAAGAAGTTTAATCACACAGCCTGTGAAACACAGGATATAACAGGGTTTGACATTATGCAAAAGGATAAACCATTTCTATGTTTAAATGAATGAACAACGCTTTGGAATATCACTGTAGCATATACAATGACTCCAATTAAATACCATTAATACTCATTATATCACATTGTTCCCGAATAAAAGCAGGATCTGTGTTCTTAGCACTGCTAGTGTAATGATTATCATGGCAAAGGCACAGATAAATAGCGCTTTGCATATATAGATATGAAAATACATAGGCCAAGAATGCAGTGTTAACATCTGGTGCTACAACCTGAGATGGTTTGCAATAAGATGAGAATTTCTCATGATTCCTATGGTGGTGGTAGAGGCACTGCAGTAAGCATGCAGTCATCCAGTGCACCCTGTGTTCATACACTGCTGGGGGGGGATTGAAGTCAGAAGGGATGTTTGGAGAGAAGTAATTGCCAGAGCAGAATCGGCCATGTTATCTTCTGGAGAAGATTTATCAGAAAAGAACAATTTTTTTATTTCTATTTTTAGTAAGCAATGGAAAAGGTCTGAGCACCATTGAGATGGAGATGTTAACTGCGTGTGCTGATGCTGAGAACTGGCACCAAGGGGCCAATTATGATGCAGTTTGTACGGTCTGAGCCTTCCTACCCGCATTGTAATGTACTGGTCAGATTCCTTTACGACCACCTCATATTGATGGAGGCAGTGGGAAAGAATCCGACCCGTCATTCCAGCTGGCTTTCAACGGGATCAGAGAGCCTGACCTCCAGTCAGAATGCATTAAGTAATCTCAAAGGTGGTCCTTTACACCCTTGAGATTACGATGATGGTTTCCGACAGTGTTTCCATGTCGGTCTTTCCAACATGGAAACCATGTTGGAAAGTGTCTTTGGGGGCCCCCTGCAGGGCCCCCTTGGCTGCACAGCCTCCAGTTGGTGCCTACCACGGGATGAAGGGATGACCTGCACCTCTCATTTTACTATGGGAGCATGCATTGCAGTTGGGTTATAGCTGGAATGCATGCTGCCATAGTAAAATGTAGGAATGTGACTGAACAGCGATCAGTTGCATCGTAATGAGGCGGTTGGAAGAGCCGACTGGATGTCGGTCGGTCCCAGTACCGATGCGGTGTCTGGCGGAAGTAATTCCGACCAACATCGTAATGAGGCCCCAAATGTTTACTTTTTAGGGGAGCAGTTACTTATTTTGCTGGGTCTGCTGGAACTTTACAATCACACTTTAATGAAACAAATGGAAGAGTAGACCCTGGGGATTCCTCAGGTGGGTTTCTGGGAGTCTATGAGAAAAAGCTGCTCTTTGGAACATGTAAATTGTCAGGGTAACATTCATAATTGTTAACCCACACAGATTGATCGATATACAGAAATTAGGTTTCCATCTTTCATTTTTTGTTTAATCAAATGAAGCGTTAGTTTAGATTTGTTGTTTTGAGTCAAGTCAATATTGTTTCATTGTATATGAAGCAAAACGTCTGCGGAAAAGGAAGGTTTATTGGTAGCCTAGTAGATGCTGCTATAAGAGAGCTTTACAAAGTAGAACTCTAGCCTAAGGAGAGAGAACAGTCGCATCGCTAAGACCCCCCGTGGCCGGAATCAATAGAAGTTAAGGGGCTATACATTGCAGCCTTTCATTTATTCCTGAGCCAGTGCCGGACTGGGAACTGAAAGCAGCCCTGGCCAATTTAGCTAGACCCGCCCCTGTCCCGCGCATAGCGAGCGAGCAATGACCAATCCTAGCGGGGGTTTGGGTGGCTCCTCCCCCGTGAAAATTTTGGAAAAAGACAGACCAACATGTTCAATTTTACAGCACATTTTTCATTACATATTTTATTGTATTAACTTTCAAAGCACAGTAAATAGTGGATGATGACCTTAAAGAGCACCAGGTTACGCACCAAGTCATATGTACCCATAGAAATTCTTTCAGAGAGCACCAAAAAGAGACACAAGATCAAGAGCCCTTGTCAGTGCTCAGTACCTTTTATTAGCAGGAGAATGTACAGGACCATCATAAAGGAATAGAAGCTGGGGCGACATGCACAGTTCCTTGCACTTTTTGAGGCCTTACTCTCATGAAGAAACTAGTTTGTGAGTAATAAAACACTACGGGTCATATTTATTACAAGTTGCTCCATGAATCAGAAGTGCCCCACAATAGTTGTAGTCCCCGGACCTGCAAAAACATCTGGCATGCCTGAGAATGTGTGCATTTTTGAAGGCCTCTACATGTTGGTGCACGTAGATGGAAACAATGGAGAGCTGCTGTGCAGTTGCGATCGACATGCATGATTCGCAAATATTTAAATAAAATATTACGAGGACTGCATGCCAGAGATTGCGAAATACCTTGCTGTGTGTGCCAGAAGTTATGCTCAAGTTGTAACTACGATGCACACGTGCTGAAAATTTCAATTAGAAACAACAGCAAATAAAAATGTGCAAGTATGTGTACAAAAAAGCGACCACAGCAGAGAAAACACCAATGCCACATGATTTTGGGTTGTATTGTATATTGCTTTCAGTGGCATCAGTGAACAAAAAAAAAAACCTTTAGCTGAACTGTTCAGACAGTGCCTTTATAGCAGGCCCCGGGAGCCCTGGGTTTCTTAGCTCTCACTACTTCTTCACTCTCTGACCACACTTCCACGCAGGAGGAATCGCGTTAGCACTCAGAGGCTGCAGAACATCGATCTCCTCCAGAGAGCTGTTTACTAGCATCTCTTGTAAGGGTTGCTTTCTACGCTGGCTTCAATCAGTCCGCCTGTCAAACTGTGCATGAAGGCCTTTGTCAATAAGAACGTATTGCAACTAGTGACCCTATCAATTCAGATTCATAACTTCGTACAGGTGATATTAATTATACCCTGAATGTTGTGTGGGTGTAGTCAACGCTGCCGGCCGGCACAGGCCCTTCTAAAATATTTTATTGCAAAGCCACATCCTGCTGATGTCTTAAATCTAGTATTAACATACATTCCTGTATACCAAAGTATCAGGTGCTTTGTATATTTATTTACAGCGTAACCCCGCTATGCCTGCATATAGATGTAAGATGCATGCTATTATGTCTGTGACTGTGAGACGTGGGAATGGCCGGGAATTGGAAATCAAGTTATAATCATGACGAGCGGCAGCGCAAACTTAGCCACAGCCCTGTGCCCTACAGCTCGCCCTTGCATCTCCTTCACGTAACCACCCCTACACACCAACTCATCTGTAAGCAAGCCATTGTCTTTTGTTTTCATCTTGACAATATTTTGGCAACTGCATACACAATTGCCCATAATCACACTTGAAAATTGAATACGTGATCACTGCTTTGTGCACCCTAAAGGGAGGCCAAGGATTGCATGAGCATGGGTTCTGAACACCATTGTTACCCACTGACAGTGACAGACACTGTGAGAGAGTCGTCTGCTGCAGCCAGAGCTCCAAGGCTCTCGGTCATTGCCCTTATGCACACCTGGAGGTGTTAAATTCTCCCTCAGGTCATAGTATGCACTATACAAGAGTAATATGCAAAGATGCAGCAACACAGCATCATGGAAACAGTTAACACTACACTCTTAGGGAATGGAAGATTAAGAGAACGTGATGTGTAAACAGGAAATAAATCACTGACGTGGACGATTTTAATGATTTTCTACATTCACTGTACAGAAATCGATCAGTGTTTTTGGCAGTAAAATTAAGGACACTGACATAGGGCCTGTTGGGGCCAGTTTCAAAGCCCTCTTTTAATTACTAGCAGATCTGATCCCTGGGTGGACACTTAGCGCTTCAAGCCCTGTCATAGCGCCTATATGGGTCGATATTAGTCTATGCGAGTGCAATCCCCGGTGTGATGGCTCTCTGCACTGCAGCGTGTCTCTGTTCCACTCTAGGCCGGGGGCCCTTGCCTCTTTCCCTCAGGACTCCTTTGGCCCTGTGTCCTGTTCCACGCTCTGGGGCGCCTGGAGGACTTTGAGCAGCTGTTTAGTGGGCCACTAGTCTGTGAAACAGCGATAATTTTAACACCGGCCCTTGATAATATGCCCCTGTGTTCTGTTGTTGGGGCCGATTTGGACTGACTCACGGTCGGTCCAAATTGACCCGAACAACAGAACCGGCCATCTGTCATAAAACTGGCCCCCACCCCAATCTAGCCTACCGGGGGATTGCCGGCATGACCAGTCCAGCCCTGGAAGGAAAAGATCATTAGTGGTATTGAGACCCTTTGGGGTTCAATCGCTCCTGGTCTGGATGGCTTCACAGGGGCATTGTATAAGTCATATAAGTTCCTCCTAGCACCCAAGCTGCTCGAAGTGTATGCAGAGGCCCTCAAGAGGAGTTCCCTTCCCCTCACTCTTCGTGAGGCGGTCATTATACTGTTACCCAAACCTAGCAAAAACCCGACATTGTGTGGGTCATACAGACCTTTATCTCTATTAAATTTGGACTATAAAATTCTGACCAAAATGATTGCCCTGCGGCTGTCCCTCTTGATGGAGTCACTTATTTCGCCTGCTCAATCTGGCTTCGTTCCCCATAGATCCACTTCATTGAATCTCAGGACGCTCTTTTCGATTCTCTACAGGATTAACCAGAGGTCCCGGCTTCCGCCGATTTGTTAGAAACAGAGAAGGCATTTGATTCCCTTGAATGACCTTTTTGTATCAATAATACGGCAGATGGAAATGCCCAAGGGCTTTGTTGATACCACAGGACTGCTCTATAGCAGCCACACTGCAAGACTTCGCCTCAATGGCACACTTTCCCGTCACCTTCTCCTTGTCCATTAGCACCAGGTAGTGCTGCTCCCTGTCGACATTACTGTTTATCCTCACAATGGACCTCTTAGTCTGACATTTTCAAGAGAGACATTTGCTGGGGGGCCTACAATTCAACACCGCACCTCTTTTGGTCTCGCTGTATGCAGACAACATTATTCTTTATATTCGGGAGCCTCAAGTTAATCTGGAACCACCTATTAGAGAAACAATTAGATTTGGGCAGTATTCTGGCCTGGGCATAAACTGGCGCAAGTCAGTTACCTTCCCTTTGACCTTGAGCATTGCACATTGGGAGTGTGAATTCCCTCTTCAGTGGTGCACAGACTCCATGAAATATTTTGGCATTCAAATCCATTTGGATACTGCACAGATCCTCCGACTTAATTATGGGCAAGCACTTAGCGCCCTTGAATCACAGATAGAGATGGTTGTGGCTGCCGTTATCCATTGCTAGACGAGTGGCAGTGATCAAGATGATTGTTCTCCCTAAATTTTTATATCTTTATAATAATATCCCTATCCCTCTGCCAAACAGTTTTTTTCTGACATTGCGCTCTCACCTTATCAGATTGGTTTGGGGGCAAGCCGGTGTGCGTGCAGTGTCAGGTGCTGACCCTTCTATATGAGAGAGGGGATTTTGGGGTCCCCGACTTTTAGTTATACTATTTAGTGGCCCCATGCAGTTACTCCTTTGCCTGGTTATACCCTGATGCCAGGATTCCATATCTCCGCCCGCAGCAGATTTTGTTTTGCCTGATACTCTAGCTGCAGTGCTGCCCAAGGGCATACCAAGAGACCCCAACGACATACAGACCGTCTCTACCACCAGTTGGGCCTGGGAAAGGCTGCGGCTGGTCATGGGCACTCCCACACTATATTCATCAACGTTACCGATCCCCAATGCTCGCTGGCTTCCGATCACTGGTGAGAGGCTGGTGCAACGCACTCTGGCCAACTTTGATATTATCAAATTAGGATCTTTTCCCAGGGGGACATGTATTCTCTGTGACTGACGAAGAGCGCTTCCACAACGCCACCTTTATGGATTGCTTTTTAATGGGCAGAATTTGTTCAGCTCTGCGTGCCTCTCTGCCCAGTTTCCACACTGAGCCAGACTCGTTCACTCCTCTTTCCATCATTATTGAGAGTCAGGGGGGGTGCATCTCATTTCTCGACTGTACATCCGCTGCCATTGTTCCGGTCACTGACGATAAGATCCGTGCAGACTGAGAGGAAGACTTAGAGGCCCCATTTGGACGAGCAGCGGGTTGAGTGCTGTGCAGTTACAAAAGCAGTCTCTTTAAATAGTCAACACAAATGACTCAACTTATTACGTAGAGTGTACATCACCCCAGCAAAATCCCACAGACTGGATCCAACCAGACTGCATACCTGTCGAAAGTGTGTTGCTCCGCACGCTGATTTTGCCCATCTCACCTGGTCTTGTCATAAAATACAATCATATTGGGAGTAACCCTGGGTGCAGTTTGCATAGTAGCGCTACGCGTAGCTACACAAAGTGCACTTTGCACTACACAAGCTCCGCAATAGCTACGTGAACTATGTAGTGCACTGTGCAAAATGATGTTCGCACTGATTGCACAGGGCCGGATACTTGTCCGCATTGTGCAATCAATGCAAACAGCATCTTGCAAAGTGCAAGCAGTCGTTTACTGCCGCTTGAATATAATTGTACTCGAGCGGCAGCTTTCTCACACAGACTGGTAGTTTCTCATCGCAACCACCTGTAATGAGAAACCTGACCTCTCTGCGTTGAGAATCTGACTGGGAGGTTTATTTTCCACGCTCGTAATCTGCAACTTGATGTTGCTGATCGCGAACAAGGAAAAAGTCTCGCCGGGATGTTATTTAGCTCGCTCGCGGTCGCCAACTTGATGTTGAGGACAGCGAGCAAGCAAAAAATGCCCGCTATGCTACACATTTTTGCACTGTGTTACGTGCAATTCACGTAGCGTGTAGTTGCGCAAACTACGCAAAGTACGTGAGCGTAGCACAGCTCTACGCCCAGGCCTAATTGGGAGGCGGTTTATAAAGCAATGGGAGAACTGACTGAACTGGCCCTGGTCCCCACACCGGAAATAGCCCTGCTAGGATATGCAGTGAATTTTCCAAAGGCATTTGTAAGTTTGTCTCCCTTAGTTTTCTGCTAGCCAAAATGGAAATCACCATTCATTGAGGCCGTAAGACTGCTGGTTAAATGGTTTGGCATTCTGCAACACTAACAGTGAAGTCTATTCAAGCATGCTACCTCGTTCCACCCGCCCCAAAGACATCTGGGGGGCGTTCAGGAGTTATGTTGCGACTGAAAACCACAGTTTGAACAGGGAATAGTCCCTACCGGGGTGGGGCGATTGTTTTGTGTTTGTTTATTATTGTACAGTTGGTGATGTCCTTTGTGTCCAGGTTTGCTCCACAGAACGCGGTTGATGTACACAATGGTCCACCTCCAAACGTCACCAACACTCTTGTTGTAAATACACAGAAAATTTGAGCCATTAGGCGAGGGAAAAAACAGGAAGAACGGGAAGGAAGGGAAGGGACAGCAGGGAAGGGATAAACCTGTAACTACAAAACATATATTTATCAAACAGGCATTGCTCATCAGGCTACACTCATATGATCTCGCTAATAACTCTGTATACCTGATATAATAAAGGAAAGGGACCCTGGACAGAACGCATCATCCATCACCACCTGTCTTGGCTGATAGGCCTGATGAAACATAAACAAAGGTCATAAGTGATACATACTCCCATAGAAAACAAACATATAGGTAAGCAAACACCCTTTCCCTGCGTACCATAACAGAGGTGAAAAGATACTGCATATGAATACTGAATTCTGGTAGCAAGACCTCCCCTTCTGATTTAGAGCTATTCCAATAATCCTCTTGGAAAGGTAAAATTATAACAGCACCTTGTAATCCCAGAAACGGTGGTGTGTAGGGAGCAACAACTACAACACTCCGCTCTGTATACACTGGAGAAAGAGAGTCTTCGTATTTAAACCCTGAAATGTCATATCATATAAGCAGCTAGCTCCTGGTAATCAATAAACGCCCAAAAGGTAACTATGTTCGAGAACTTGCAGGCACAGTAGTGGGGAGACAGGGCCCCTTCACTCCGCTCGCATGAAGAAGTTATAGAAATAAGAAAAATGTCACCCACACGGCCGCGCGTAGTTACGACCACTACAGCGCTCCGCTGGGGAAATAGCCAACACTCCGCCGAAATCAATACGTAACCAACAAAAAACAGATCATGGAAGTTCAGGCACTTCTAGATCATAGAACGGTAACGCGTGGCCTTGACCACCGCGTTCCGCTCTCAGGAATGAAAGTACCTAAGTCCGCTGAAGCGCTACAATGAAGCTAGCTCCAGAATCGCGGAAATGCAACCCGAGCTCCCCGATCCTACCTTGATGTGAGGACCCGGTCAACAGCACCAGAACGGAACACCAAAGCCGCGGAATCCTTGCGGCATGCAGTAGCTTCCTTCCTCCTGTAACAACACGGAAGTCGAATAGAATAACACGCTACAGGAAGCGTGTCGCATGTCCTCAAGTACCTCCCTCCTCTGGCGGAGTCTGGGAGATGTAGTTTCGTATCAGTTCATGGTCCCTTGCTATGCTTGCTGCGTGGAAGACTTACGTATCACAAAGTCATGCAGGTGCCACTAATGTGAAACCTGACAATATGTCCTCCCCCCCTAGCGGCTTCCATGACCCGGCCTCATAGGGAATCTCCGGTGGTAGGAACAAATAGCCTCAGGGGCATGTATGTTGTGCAAAGGCTCCCAGGAGTCGTCCTCGGACGAGTATCTTTTCCATGATACCAGGTACCACAACACACCCCTCCTGTACTTGGAGTTCTTTATGCTCCGAACTACATATTCATAACCACCATCACAAAGCACCGGAGGGGGTGCCCGCCGCCTGGCAGCGAAAGCGGGTTTCAGCAAGCTGCAATGGAACACAGGATGTATCCGAATTCTTCCAGGCAGCTTCAATTTGTAAGCCACCGGATTGATCTTCTTCAGAACGACATAAGGTCCAATGTATCTGGGGTGAAAGATACTGCGCAACTTGAATCTAATGTTCCTGGTGGACAGCCAGACCTTATCGCCTACCTCATAAGATGGGCCCTCTCTCCTATGTCTGTCTTCACCTCTCTTGTACTCAATCTTAGCCTTTTGTAAATGTGTTCTGATTTTCCGGTGTACAGCTTGTATTTTCTGCATCTGTCCCAGTACCGTAGGTTGATCAGCCATCCCCTCTGGAATGCTGACAGGGAGTATTCGGGCATCGAAACCATAAGTGGCACAAAAGGGAGACACCCCCAATGAACTATGCCATGCATTGTTGTACGCTACCTCAGCCATCCATAACAGGGAAACCCATGAGTCATGAGCCTCGGCCGCATAACACCGTAAGTATTTTTTCAGCGTTTGGTTTAGTCTCTCTGTTTGCCCATCCGTCTGTGGATGAAAACTAGTGGAGAGTGAGGGCTGGATTTGCATGGCTTGACACCAGACTTTCCAGAACCTGGCAACAAACTGTGGACCCCTATCAGACACTATGACTTCAGGCACCCCATGTAAACGTATAACGTTACTCAGTAGTGGTTGTGCCGTTTGTCCAGCAGTGGGAAGATTCATAAAAGGAATGAAATGTCCCATTTTGGTGAGACTATCTACAACTACAAGGATGGCTGTTTTGCCCTGATCCGGAGGTAGTCCTGTAACAAAATCCATGTTGATGGTCTGCCAATGTCTTTTAGGAGTGGGTAAAGGCATCAACAATCCTTTCTTTCTACCTGTCTCATTTTTTGCACTGGCACATTCTTCACACTGCCTTACCCACCTGGATACATCACCCTTGAAAGTCTCCCACCAGAAATGACGTTGCAACAACTTAATCATTTTGCACACCCCTTGATGGCCTGCCAACAAGGAATCATGACACCATTCAAAAGCCTTCTTCTGCAAAGCTGCAGTGGGTAAGTATAGTTTGTTATCTTGGAAAGGCAGCCCTTGTCTTATTGTACGACCTCTTCCTCTTGTGGCCCATGCATCCTGATCCTTTGATCGGTGAACCAAGCCCAAGAAGGTGTTTGCCTGAACAACGCAAACAACTTTTCCAGGATCCACAATCGCCTCTAAAGCATTTCCACTATTCGACTTGTCAACACGATTCTGTCTAGATAGTGAATCTGCTTTCCGATTGTCCACCCCAGGTCTGTAAGTGATTACAAAGTCATATTCTGAGAACAGCATCCACCTCATTTGTCTCTGAGTGAGGTTTCGGACCATTTTCATATATTGTAGTTTTCGATGATCAGAAAATACCGTAACCGGGAATGCAGCCTCCTACAGATATTGCCGCCACTCTTGGAAGGCACTTTTTTATCGCTAACAGCTCTTTTTCAGCAATTGAATAGTTCTTTTCTGCCATGCTCAGTTTTTTAGACAAATAGGCAACCGGATGCATTTGTGCTGTGGTCTGATTTCTTTGTGACAAGATAGCCCCTATTGCTTCATCAGAAGCATCAGCCTCCACTATAAAAGGGTATTCGGGTTTAGGATGGGCCAGTATCGGGGCTGTGGTGAAAGCCTCCTTCAATTGCTCAAAAGCTCCTGCTGCTTCACCAGTCCAAAAGCAACCCCTTTCCTGAGTAACCTTGACAGAGGAACCGCTACCTGAGAGAACTGCTGGATAAACCTGCGGTAATAGTTAGCGAATCCCAGGAAACTCTGGGCATCTTTCACACAGGAGGGAACAGGCCATTCTTGCACTGCCTTCACCTTTCTTTCAGACATTTGTAAGCCCGTAGGGCACAGAACGACCCCTAAAAATTCCACTTCAGGCACACTGAATTCACATTTACTCAGTTTACAGTAAAGATTATGTTCTCCCAACTTTTGTAGAACCTTGGAGACATGATGTCCATGTATCTCGGTTTCCTCTGAGTAAATGAGAATATCGTTTATGTAGACTACTGCACAGATGTCCACAAACTCCTTCAAGACATCGTAAAGGAAATACTGAAATGCCGCCGGAGCATTGCAGAGGCCGAACGGCATAAAAGTATACTCATATAACCCGTAACGAGTCTTGAAGGCGTTTATCCACTCATCCCCCTCTCGAACACGCACCAAATGGTATGCGCCTCTTAAGTCCAAACGGGTATACATCTTGGCATCCCTCACTTGATCCAAGAGAACTGAAATGAGGGGCAAAGGGTACCTGTTCCTCACAGTGTTTTTGTTTAGTACCTGGTAGTCCACACATGCTCTCAACTCCCCGTTTGCTTTTTTGATAAAAAACAAAGGAGAGGCGGCGGGGGATCTGGAAGGCCTGATAAACCCGATCTCAACATAGTGATCCAGATATTCTTTCAAGTGTGCCGTCTCAGGAACCGATAAAGCATAAACTCGACAAGAGGGCAGGGTGGCCCCCTCTACTAAGTCTATACGGCAGTCATACATCCTATGTGGTGGTAACTGCTCTGCCTTACTTTCACTAAATACATCGTTGTAACACTTGTATTCAGGAGGCAAGACAACCTGTTTCTCAGCCGCCATAGCCACTACCACTGGCAAGAAGTACAGTAGCGGCCTGATAAGCAGTGGGAGTGTTTAGATGTTCTTTGAAATCATCAGATACGAACTGGACCGTTTTGGTTTTCCAATCAATCAAAGGGTTATGGTGGGTCAACCAAGGTATCCCTAGAATGACCTCATATTGAGGTGCCTCTATTATGTTCAATGTTAGTTCTTCTCTATGTCGACCCTCAGGGATGTCAACTGTCAAAACTACCACATCTGTCTGTTCGGTAATGAGACCAGTTTTCAACGGTTTCCCGTCTACAGCCAGGACTTCCTCAGGTATCTCTCTGGGTACTCTGTCCAAAGATAAAGTGGACACCAATCCGCTATCTATAAAATTCCCTGTGGCCCCCGAGTCTATCATAACTCTGACCTGATGTACCTGTAGCTGACTCTCCAGACTCATGGGAAGAATAATATGTGTCTCGGTGTCTTGCAAGGCTAGGATTGTCAAAGAAGGGATCTTTAAAGGTAATGACTCTTTTTCCTGGTCTAGAGGGTTCTCTAATGTAGTCTTGGGTGCTCCCACAACAGAGACTGCTAACTTTTTGCTTCTATTCCATACACCTGATGACTTAGGTTTTGTGGGGCACTCTTTAACGAAATGCCCCTTTTTTCCACAGTATAGGCATAACCCCATGGCTCTACGGTTCTCATTTTCTTCTCTGGATAAGGGTGCCCTTACTGCTCCAATCTCCATGGGTTCAGAGCCTTGATCGGAAGGAGGTAAGGGTCTCCGTGAGCCAACTTCAGACCCAAAACAAACCCTGTCCCACCTTTTTCTATCACCCCCTCTCTCACTGAGTCTGCCATCCAAACGCAAGGTCAAGTTAATCATATCCGCACATGTTGCAGGTTGAGGATCAATTTGGGCAATAATGTCTTTTAATCCATCTCGTAACCCTTGATAAAAAAGAGACATTCTTTTTTCTTCGGGCCAAGATGTTTCAGCCACTAACCTATTGAAATCGGTCAGATATGTCACTAGGTCTCGTTTCCCCTGCCTAAGGGTGAGAAGTTCTCTGTCTGCACTAAAGGTGGTGGCCCTTCAGTCAAACACCCTTTCAAACTCTGTGCGGAACGCTGCCCAATCGGAAAGGATGGGGTCATTCTTCCGCACCAGCGGCACCGCCCAATTAGCCGCATCTCCTATTAGGTATGAAATGGCAAAAGCCACCCGTGAGTGGTTATTCGGAAAAGAGGCCGGCTTACAGGAGAAATGAAGCATAATTTGTGTTAAAAGACTTGAGTTTTAGCCGGATCACCAGAGTAACGCTCTGGGCTTCCCAAAGGAATAGGTGGGGGTACCGTAACCTGTACCTGAGGGGGGGGAGCATCAAAGGGGTTTCTATTCATTCAGTCTACCTTGTCCCTTAATGATGCTGTTTCTGCCTTGGACGAGGCCAATTCCTGTTGGACCATGGCCAAGGCTTGGAGTCCATCTTCCAGAGCAGCCATTATATAGACAACCGGATCGGGTAGAGTTAAATTCGTGGGCGTGTTATTCTGTCCAGGTTTGCGCCACAGAATCCGGTTGATGTATACAATGGTCCACCTCCAAACGTCACAAACACTCTTGTTGTAAACACACAGAGTATAGGAGCCATTAGGCGAGGGAAAAAACAGGAAGAACGGGAAGGAAGGGAAGGGACAGCAGGGAAGGGATAAACCTGTAACGACAAAACATATACTTATCAAACAGGCATTGCTCATCAGGTTACACTCATATGATCTCGCTAATAACTGTATACCTGATATAATAAAGGAAAGGGACCCTGGACAGAACGCATCATCAATCACCACCTGTCTTGGCTGATAGGCCTGATGAAACATAAACAAAGGTCGTAAGTCATACATACTTCCATAGAAAACAAAAATATAGGGAAGCAAACACCCTTTCCCTGCGTACCATAACAGAGGTGAAAAGATACTGCGTATGAATACTGGATTCTGGTAGCAAGACCTCCCCTGCTGATTTAGAGATATTCCATTAATCCTCTTGGAAAGGTAAAATTATAACAGCACCTTGTAATCCCAGAAACGGTGGTGTGTAGGGAGCAAGAAACACAACACTCCGCTCTGTATACACTGGAGAAAGAAAGTCTTCGTATTTAAGCCCTGAAATGTCATATCATATAAGCAGCTAGCTCCTGGTAATCAATAAGCGCCCAAAAGGTAACTATGTTCGAGAACTTGCAGGCACGGTAGTGGGGAGACAGGGCCCCTTCACTCCGCTCGCATGAAGAAGTTATAGAAATAAGAAAAATGTCACCCATACGGCGGCGCGTAGTTGCGACCACTACAGCGCTCCGCTGGGGAAATAGCCAACACTCCGCCAAAATCAATACGTAACCAACAAAAAACAGATCATGGAAGTTCAGGCACTTCTAGATCATAGAACGGTAACGCGTGGCCTTGACCACCGCGCTCCGCTCTAAGGAATCAAAGTATGTAAGTCCGCTGAAGCGCTACAATGAAGCTAGCGCCAGAATCGCGGAAATGCACCCCCGAGCTCCCCCGATCCTACCTTGATGCGGGGACCCGGTCAACAGCACCAGAACGGAACACCAAAGCCGTGGGATCCTTGCGGCGTGCAGTAGTTTCCTTCCTCCTGTAACAACACAGAAGTCAAATAGAATAACACGCAACAGGAAGCGTGTCACATGTCCTCAAATACCTCCCTCCTCCGAGGAGTCTGGGAGATGTAGTTTCGTATCAGTTCATGGTCCCTTGCTACGCTTGCTGCGTAGAAGACTTACGTATCATAAAGTCATGCAGGCGCAACTAATGTGAAACCTGACACTTTGCTATAATGCAAATGTTTCAAATGTTGATTGTATCTCTGTGGATGAGGATGTTCTTCGGTGGGCGGGGCTGGGGGGTGGGTTGATGGGGACTGACACTTTCAATATGCGAGATGGGTGGGCCACCGGGACTGACATCACGAATGTTAAAATTAGATTTTTTTCTTTTTTTCTTTCTGGCTTCCTGAGGTCTTGGCTTTAACTTTTGTCACAAATTTTCCATTGTTATGCTGGTGCGAATAAGACAGTGAGCACTCATGTTTGTTTTGATATAATGTACTAAAATGGTAAATAAAGTTAAAAAAGATGTACAATGTAATATCCTAGTAATCAATATTATTAATCAACCACTGTCCCCTGTTCCTAGTCAAAAATATTTATTAATAACCGTGTACAAAGATATTTATTATATTGTGTAAAAATGTAAACATTTAATTTAGACAATAGTTGACCATCGTATGCAGATTCATCATTTCACAAAAATTCATCACCTAAACTTACATGCTGAATATTATCAAAGTGTGCCAATCATCCAGGGGTTGTAGATGAAAACTTCATTTCAATAAAAGCAAATACAATTATACCAAATTCTAATCTTTTGAAAGATTGAAAATTTTATCATAATTACCACAAGTTCTATTCCTTTAAAAAAGTAAGTTTAGTTGACACAGCGTTTCGGCAGCACTTTGAAAAATGGCCCCGCCTTCTTCAGGACTAATTTGCGTATGTACAAACACTGTACATTTATCAATTAAAACTATAGACAAAAATTATAAATATTACATCAATGCACATTGATATTTGATATACAGTAAACTTACATATTTTTTCATTTTACTCTTGGAGCAGGAAAAATGAAATGATAATAAAGTAGTTAATATCATTTTATTTTTCAGAGGTTCGGGTCTGGGTTAGGGAGGGGTGGGGCTGGAGGCACAAGGGGAGGAGTGTGTTGCACACTTCAAGTGCCCATGAGTGTTTTGTTGGCTGTCTTGGCCTGGGTAAACAGTCATGCGCACTTAGCATGTTCCGCGCCAGTCTGCATTACAAAGCCTGGTGGGGAGTATGCCCGGGCCCCCAGCCCCCATCTGATCACTGATCCATGGCACTCAGACCAATCACAACTCTGCAATGTGATTGGTTTAGGCGAGCGAATTACAATGCTGCAGGCTATGGGGAGCTTGGGTTCTTCCTGATTCAGGGACTCGAAAAGCGTAGGAGAGACACGGCCGATGGAACAGGTAAGTGTTATTTATATTTTTTGTCCTCAGACCAACCCCCACCCCTCCACCTTCATTCTCTGCCAGCCGCTACTGCTGAGACCATACATTCACGTATTTCTAGGACTCAGCTGGAATGTCAATCCTGACTTTCAACATTCCATTTGTATTCCAAGGAACAGGCACAACAAAGCCTTCAGCATACACTCATTTTACTGCCATTCTAGAAGCAACATTATTTGACTCATTAAAGCTCTCTGTCCCCCTTTCATCTAAATTTGAATGAAGTGATGTCAGCTCTGGCAAGTGCAATAGATCATATATTAGAATCTTGGCAGATTTTCCGCATCACATGGCCTTATGTCATCATTCATGACACCAGTAATGTGATCAATGATGTCATTTAAATGTCATTGGTGTTGTAATATGCAAGGTCACAAGTAGCGCACAACGGGGGTGCAAGTTATAGCTTTCTAAAATATAACTTGCAAATTTCATTTGTTTTTACTTTCTAAACATTGGCTTTAAACACATTTCAACACCTAACTATAATGTTGCTTTAACCTTTCGTTTTTGAAGTGAATTTCAAAATATTTTTCTTTAACATAAACTAAGGTCTTATTATTTAAATATCAAATTATATGGTGTCTTTAACCTTCATTTTTTCACAATAACTTCTCTTTAACCTTCATATTTGTAAGTGAATTTCTGAAGTTTTTTCAGCATATTCAGCCAACACCCCAACTGGTGTTGCCACGAGCAGCCGGGGTGGGCTGGGTATGTCCCAATTCTTCCAGTGGCCAACCCACTGCAGCCTTCTCTACATGGTCAACTTGATGATCCTGCAACTGCCACCATCCTGCATGCCCTCCGTTTGTCATCAGCATGCCCCTGTCCCCCCCTGTCTGCCCTCTGGGGTACATTTTGCAGCCACTGCCCCTTACCCCATCACCCATACCTTCCGTGGGTGTGCCCCTGCCCCCTCCCTCCCTAGTTGGTTGTTCTGCCACTGTTCCTAAGCAGTCTGACTGATCAACTACCCAAGTCCTGTGATGACTGCCCCAGATTTTCTTTCTGTGTGGCCACTCAATCAAGTCTATTGGTACTAGTCTAGATACCAAGGCACAGAAGTGGCCCAAGGGAGAAAATGCTCTATGCCCAATCAGAGTGTCACTTTTTCAAAAAGATGGTCCTATGGAGCCAATCGTCCAGATAGCAATGCGTTTTTAACTCACAAACCCACAAAACGACCTTCCTGCCAATTCATGCTGTTAAAGCCATGTGACTATAGCTTGGTCCACGTGTCTGCGGCAGGGCTCTTTCCTTTGTGATTTACAACGCAGTGAAGAGTTGAACAAATCTCCGGACCCACTGGGGTTTTAACACCACGGTATTCAACTACACTCTGGGAGCAGCTCACAGCAGTTTTATTAATTGAACTACAAAAACCATCAGGCCCTGGGGGCGCCAACGGCCACTGGAGCAGGTGCTTTTGATTGAAAAAGATAATGCTCAACACAGAGTCCAAGAAGCCTCTGAAGAAATGCTCGAGGGAGCAAGAAACGCGTCAGGCCATTCACTTTACAGGACTTTGCTTTTAACCTTTCTGCGCTGATAACCTGCAAGTAAAACGAAATTGCCTTTACCTACCTGAAGTGTTGGCTCTTTGACTTTTGTTGGATATATATATACGGGTGCTATGTTATGGTACTGCTCCCGTATATAACTTTGCTCCAACTTCTCAAGGGTATCCGTACCCAGAAAACAAAGCAAAGCACTCGGGGGATAAGTTCAGTTTGGTTTTATTAAGACAGGTTTTGTCTGACACCTTCTTCGATGTTAGTGAAGAGCGTCTGCGTCGCCATTTTTAAATAAACAACCAATCCATTACTGGTGACAACATGAAAAAAGGACCACAGTTTGAATCACTAATGGTTCCTCGATTTTGACACTGTGTCCAATGCCTTCAATTTCAAATACCAATCTCTGTTTACAAATGTATTGTGTTGTTATACATCGTATCCAGCTTATATAAGCTTGCATTAAACACACGTCATTGTCGGTTTCAACATTGAAACATTGCAAAGACAATCTTTTGGATATACGTGCTGAGGTATGCTATATGAAAGTGAGTAAGAACGATTACAATTTAAGTATCACAAACTGCCATTCCTTGTTCCGTAAGTGGTATGAGAAGAACATGCTAGAGTCTGAAGAATATCTGTACTTAAGATGTCTGAACCCAGTTATACCCAGTTTTTACCACTTGCATAAACAAGGACAAGGACACAATATTATCTCCAGGGAGACCTATAGTTTCGTCCCAGGGCAGTCTATTGGAACACTCGTCTGTGTATATAGATTGTTTTCTAGCAGATATACATATATGTACAGTTTCTAAGTTTACTTGGAGACTTGAAAAATAATCACCTAGTGGCTAACTTTTCCTATTTGATTCTACTTATAGGAAGAAAGGACTGGTTACCTGAGCAGCGGACTGTCTCATCCGTTCCTGATAACCTACCCCTTTCTCCCAAGGGTCCTGTTTTTCAGATAAAATTTAGCACTATTTACAGAATTCACTCTAATTTTATGCACTCGTTATTTTTTATTTTTTATTTCTTCTCTTTGTTGGCACAGGAGGTAACTCATAGGCATCCAATATGTATATATTGGTCTATCTCGGAAATGTACATAACATGATATGTAGGATAATGTTCATTTGATTTTTTGTCAAATTTGCCATATGTTTAATAAGTACAATTTCGGTAGAAATTGGGCACTATGCCTTATATAGTTACAATTTTGTTTACGAATAGGAGACAATCCGGGCAGTTTTCGCATTACTATGACACTATGTCGAATGAATATGCCCCTCAAACTCGCAACTCTGCTTAACGTGTAAATATATGAATTTCATAAATGTATATACATGAATTCCATGTAAATAGTAATTTACTATTATTTTTCAAGTCTCCAAGTAAACTTAGAAACTGTACATATATGTGTAAATATGTTGAAATTATGAACATGCACGATATACTACCTATATATTTTTACCACTCTAAGATGGCCGCCAAGTTGAGATCTGGACACTAGTTATCAAACCATTAGTCCTTTTTTAGTGTCCAATGCCTATGTATAGACTTCCTGTCTCAAAGTGCAAACTGTGTGAACAAGACAGCTCTGCTGTCGAAACGCGTAACTTTGCTGAAATAAGCTGTGGTTTATCCCAAGTGCGAGTTTTTCTTTGAAGAAGCTGCTGTGGTGAATTGAATTACCGAGGGACCAGCTCGGTTTTACTCGCCATCTGTCAATGGGCTGCGGACTTCGTGAAACGGGTCTTTCGATGGTGTAATATCAATGTGGCAGGAGACTCTGGCACCAGCTGTTCCAGCTTTTTTTGTTCTCCAAGGAATTGGACTTTCTCCTGCCCACCCAAGTTGCCGACGACGCCAGGGATACTGCTAGCAGCAGCTCGTGACCTCACGAGGAGCCGTTTTGCACACCGTCAAATCGACTCACAGCCCGGCTGAATCGCTGACGCAGGTTGGGAGCGAGGGGACCCAGGGAGGCTGAATTTCATCACTTCTGTCTGGCTTGTTTTTCTCCACACAACGCGCCTTTCCCCACTATTCTTGTTCACTGCACCCACAGCCCGAAAAATATTGCATTTTGGGAACTGGAGTTCTACTTGGGTAGCAGTGGCAGTGCGACCATGTGACTGGGGGCTGAACTTTGACCCTCCAATTGGGGAGAGCACAGGAGATCTTTAAGGCGTGGGCGGAGACACAACCGGACTCACAGCGGCATCTGACGAAGGCTACAACGCCGAAATGCATCGTGCCTATGATGTAATTAATTAAAGCTTTCTCTGCTGTCCCCTGATGTGGCCTCTCACCTTCTGTATCCGGAGTGGTGTCAATTGGATATATATATATATATATATATATATATATATATATATATATATATATATATATATATATATATATATATATATATATATATATATTACCTACTGGTGGTAGCCAGTAGGTATATATAGTTAGGACCTAGTTTCCATAGGAAATCCCCAACATTCTATTGGAAATAACTTTGGCGCTGGTTGATGAATCTTTGCAAATTTGTCAAAGAAGATGGCTCGCTCCGCTCCTCTCCTTCCCTGAAAGTTTGGGGGGGATTAGTCAAGTGGGGGCTGAGAAAAAAGGGGGGTCCCACAACGTGTTTTCCCCATGTTAATTTCCATAGGACCTTTAGACACGGCTACAGCTTGAACCGCTGAAGGGAATTACACCAAACTTGTCAAAATGGTAGTGTCTGGTACGCTGATCACGCTTTTGGTTAAATAGTGTAAATCCCTCCAGTAGTTCCTGAGAAAATTAAAAGAGAAAAAAATTGTATATCTGTAAGCGCGCACCGTGCGCGCACCCCGCGATTTTTCAGAAAAAAAAATTGGGGGGGGGGGCCTTGGGGGGCTTCTCTCTTTTATTTCAATCTTTTTATTTTAATATCGAGGGTGCTCACCTCTCGTTTTGCCCCGCGAGATCACCGCCGCGGCCCGAGTCGCCTCAAGATGGCCGCCGCATGGTTGTGGGCGGGGCTGGGAGGACGTGGTTTCCGCTTCCCCCTGCCTGGGGGAAGCCTTCGATGTTCGGTCTCTCGTGCCGAGGGGGAGACCGGGTGATGCTGGCCTGAGGAAGAAGTGTGGGCTGGTGCGGGGCTCCCGTGTGCTGAGGGAGCCCCGGGTGAAGAGGAGACGCCGCCAACAGGCCCCCGTGGTGTTGGGAGAGCAGTGGCGTAGGTAGGGTGGTGCAGGGGGGACGGTCCGCCCCAGGGTGGCACTATTGTTGAGGCAGCCGCGCGCACTGTTGTATGAATCATGCTGCCTTGGATTACGCAGGTAAGATGACTTTATCTGTACTCCTATTAACTTATTGCACACCGGGCTAACGGAGCCCGTCGGGTTCTTATGACCCATTACCCTTCACCGCACATCGTTTTCGTTGGCACCCTGGGAACCCTATTTGCTTGCACTATGCCTTAGTTCATTATTTTACACTTGTTGCATGCATTGCGCTTTTGAACTAGAATACGGCTCCCTGTTTGCCCGTATGCCAGAAGCAAGTTGACTGCGCTAGAAGGCTGTAGTACAGACAGAATATGCTTTCCCTCTACCTCGCATCACCTTTGCCCCTCCGCCGTGAAAGTAGCATTATAAATGTTCCCTGTGCCTGTACTTTTAAATAGTTGCGCTATTTGTCTTGTTAAATCAATTATATTTTCTGGCCTTATTTTATTGAATGTTTTTTATGCAAATGCAACTTACACCATTTATTTGAATCCAGCCACTTATTTAACTTTACAAGCAACCTTTTTGTTTGTTTTTTCTTCATCCGGTATCGCCAAAAGAAATGTTGCGCACAAGTTACACCAAACAGAATAAACGAATATCCTATCAGCGGCACTGAGCACAATAAAAAATATAGGTGTGATAGAGGTTGGCGAGTAAGAGGTTGAAATGAAACCAAAACACCTCCACCAAATTACGAGAAAAAATATCGTATTGACTTTCATGTCAATGTCAAATCAGTTATTTACCTCCCTACCTTCGCAAACACGTTGCCGCCCCGATTTCACCATTTTATTTTCTGAAGGTGCCTTATTGGTCTGGGGCGGTGATTCAATTTAGCTTCAACCAGTCATTTGTCTGAACCGGTGGCAGCCCAGCGGGAGAATGCCACATAATGAAAAAATATGCCAAACGTGCGTCTTTTGTAGTATTCCTTTGATAACAGTAAGAATATGTACGCCATTCCGTCAGCGTTTCCGAGAGGTGATACATTGATCCCTCAAGCACCCTCAGTGCACTCTTCAACTTAACTAATACATACTAGATGGCAAATAACACTCCAGCTCGAAGCGGGCATTTTACAGAACATTTAACCTTCTAAAACATTGCCTGTGCATCACAGACAGTCAATACCATATCGGTATTCTCCGGTGAACTCATTAGGTAGCCATGCAGATGGGATTTTTTTTTCTATAAGTCCTGTCTATCACCTTACCATTAAGTGTGTCTTGGGTTTCTTAAAAGGTCACATTCCAGTAACAAATGTATGAGCAAGAGTAAAAGGCTGCTGCTAGGCTCGAACGAGGGTTACTGTACATCAACACATGCTGATAGGCCTGCATGGAGCATTTTTAAATTAGGAACAATTTAGGGCAATGAGGAATACAATAAAAGAATGTTGTAAGGTTATATATCAGAATATAGTTAGCAAAAATATCATCTTTATATTGGCCTATATATTGTTTTAAAAAAGTCATTTATATTGGTATTGGCACCAGGGAATCCCAGCATAGCAGCACAGGGTCGGTTTTTCGTGAATACATTCAAATATATTGATCATTATCATAGACTGTTTGTGGGAGGAGATATCTATCTATCTATCTATCTATCTATCTATCTATCTATCTATCTATCTAGATATATATTACCTACTGGCGGGAGCCAGTAGGTATATATAGTTAGGACTTAGTAACATATTTAAACGTTATCCGCTAATAGAAATAGCATTTTAGAAACCTTGCAAATTCACTGAAAAAACCATAGGTTTCAGGCGTTATTTAGTTAGAGAATAGCATTTAAAAAACCTTGTAAATTCACTGAAAAAACCATAGGTTTCAGGCCTTATATAGTTAGGAATTAGTATTTAAAAAACCTTTGAAATTCACTGAAAATACCATAGGTTTTAGGCCTTATATAGTTAGGAATTAGCATTTAAAAAACCTTAAAAATTCACTGAAAAAACCATAGGTTTCAGGCCTTATATAGTTAGGAATTAACATATAAAAAAAACATTGAAATTGCTCCTATATAGTTAGTTGGACTAACTATATATGGCGCACCCGCAATCCACTGCTGATGATGTCACATATTACATCATTCATGACATGGTCAGTGACATCACTGATGACATCACTGATGACATCTCAAATGACATCACTGATGACATCACTGATGACATCTCATTTGACATCACTGATGACATCACTGATTACATCATTCATGTGATAATACGATGCACCTCCTCACACTCTAATATAACCTTTGATACACCCAGTGTTAAATACAGACTACCATTCTTGAAACTATTGACACACCAATACCAGTTACTACATAGGCACTCACTGATTCCTAGGTCTACTCGCACATCCACTCATTCACCCATACAATCACTCATACATACAGTCACTCATCAATGCAACACTATCATATGCACTCATACACCTATGCAGACACTCACACACTGCCACTCATCCATGGAGTTACTCACACACCTAGTCAGTCATGAAAGAATCAATCACACTTCCATTTCCTCATCTATATAGTTATACACACAACACCTTACTTATTCAAACATATACTAACACATACTTACTCTCTTATACAATCACTGATACAAGTACACATTGATCTTCACAGTCACACACCTCCCAGCCAGCCACACACACACTCAGTCTCCCATACAAATATTTGGGCAACCAATCAATAACCCATATAGCCACTCATATAGCTACTGATCAACGCATGCAGCAGCTTACACAACAACAGACATACTGATGCACACATTCACAGTTTAGTCACTAACCTATGCATTGAGTAAGACACATTTAATCACTCACTCATACAGTCAGTCACGCACCTATTAAATCCTTCATGCAGACACTTATACATCCACTCATTCTTCAATATGTAAAACATATTTAAACATTACAAAAAAACACAGTCACTGGATGATGTCATCAGTAATGTCATCAGTGATGTCAAATGAGATGTCATCAGTGATGAGCACACAGAAGAATACAAAGTTCCCCGGGGAACTTTGTATTCTTCTGTGTGCTCTAGACTAGGACATGTACACTGGACCCCATTAAATATTGTCCTATCTCTGTTCCTCTTGTTGTTTCAAATGTCATCAGTGATGTCATCAGTGATGTCATTTGAGATGTCATCAGTGATGCCATCAGTGATGTCACTGACCATGTCATGAATGATGTAATATGTGACATCATCAGCAGTGGATTGCGGGTGCGCCATATATAGTTAGTCCAACTAACTATATAGGAGCAATTTCAATGGTTTTTTATATGTTAATTCCTAACTATATAAGGCCTGACACCTATGGTTTTTTCAGTGAATTTTTAAGGTTTTTTAAATGCTAATTCCTAACTATATAAGGCCTAAAACCTATGTTTTTTTCAGTGAATATATATATATATATATATATATATATATATATATATTGTGGGTAGTTATAGTTAAGATTGGCTTTCCATAGAAAGTGCAATTATTTATGCTAATAAATTTAGCGCTGTTTGATGGATCTCCATGACACTTTCCCAAAAAACTGCCTTTTTTGCCTAGTTTGTGCATGGAAACTATCAGAGTGATCCATCATACAGGGGCCAAAAAAAAGGGGGTCTCAAAACGTTTTCCCCATTAATTTTCCCATAGGAACTTTAGACACAGCTACATCCTAAACCACTGAACGGAAATACCTCAAATTTGGCAGAAAGCTAGACCCAGGTCCACATAGAGGGCTTTTTGTCTTTTGGTGTAAATTCGTTCAGTAGTTTTGAGCAAATGAAACTCAAAAAATGTTGTATATCTAGGGATTCCGATAGATCTGAAACTAAGATCTGATTGGCTGCCACAACCTCAACCAGGAAGTGTTGGCAGCCATTTTAGGTCTTGGGATTCGTTGTACCAATTCCCAAAAACAAAACAACAAAAAAGACACAAGGGGGCAGGGTAGGGATACCCTGATCCCCTTGGCCTGATGTTGGTGTTAAAAAGGGACCTTGCCTCTGGCCCAAAACGTCAGAAGGAAAAAATAAATTACCACAAATTTGTGGAGGGTTTGTAAATCTGCGGCAAAATAAAAAAAAGCAGGTGCTTTCTCCTGCGCATGTTTCTTTAAAGCCCTAGGGGTGGGCCTGGACACGGGGGAAGAAATGCGTGCACGTGGTCTGCGTTTCCGGTCCAATTTAAGCCCTAAAACCCCCATACCCTAGAGCTTAGTGCACTTTTAAAGGGGGAGGGAGCCCAAACTCCCAGGCTGATTTTGATCCCGGGGACCACATCCCCAGGACCAACCACATTTTTTAATGGGAGGGAAGCCATGCGGCCCCCGTCCCAGGGCTCTAAAGGACCCAGGGACCCCATCCCTCGGGCCATGAAACCTTAAGAAAAAAGGAGGAGGTCACATGGCCCCCATCCCTGAGCCATCAATGGATTTGGGGTGGGCACCATGGCACCCATCTTTTAAAGCATTATGCCCTGGGAAATAGGTACCCCAGTGCTAAAAGGAGCCCTACAAGATGCACAAGTTCCCAGGGAATGGGGGAATGGGTTGCATCCTTCCCTCCACCTAAAAAGCAGCTGGGCCTGGGGAGGCGTGGCCACGTGACCCCCCCCCCTTTTATTGTAATAGTGGCCTTGGTGGATGGACTCAAGAGCCTTGCAAGACTGAGGAGGACACATGGCCCCTCCCCCTTAATAAAAAAAGGCCCTGGAGGATGGAGTCCCCAGGTGCTAAGAAGGCTCGGGGAGGGGAGCCACGTGCCCCTCTCCCCTTTAAACTTTATATGGCCCCGGGGTGTAGGGGATGCCAGGGCAATAATAGGTTCAGGAAGGGGGGCCACGAGGCCCGCTCCTCTTTAAAAAAAAAAGGTCTTGTGTCCAAACCCCACAGCACCCAGCAGAAGGCTGTGTGCGGTGGGGGTTGGCTGCCTTTGGGGGTTGGATACACAGCCTGACTATAAGTATAACTAATGAATTGAGGTGGTTTTTAGAGTTTAAAATGTCACAGCGTTACTAAACACTTCACCTAACTTTAATATTATTTTAACCTTTGTTTTTTTCAGTGAATATATATGTATATGTATATATAAATACATTTGGGTTTTACTAATAACTTTGGCGCAGTTTAATGAATCTTCCCGAAATTTTCAAAACTAGTGTGCCAGTCACTTCAGCTGCTGTCCGGAATGTTTAGGAGTGATCTGTAAAGCAGGGGCAAAGAAAAAGGGAAGTCCCAAAACACATTTTCCCCACTCTTTTTCCCACAGGGTGTTTAGACATGACTACAGCCTGGAACGCTGAATGGAAATACACCAAATTTGGCAGAAAGCTAGAACTTGGTCAAGAAAGAGTGCTTTTTGCAATTTGGTGTAAATCTGCTCATTAGTTTTGGAGGTATTAAAGAAAAAAAGAGTTATAGATATCTAGAGATGCGGATCCTCTACAGATCCAAAATATCTCAACCAGGAAGTGGTGGCAGCCATCTTAGTGCTCGGGACTGAGTCCCAAGTCCTGAACAAAAAAGCATAAAAAGGACATAAGAGCAACGTAGGGATACCCTAGCTCCCAAGACTTGTTGGTGGGGTCCCACAAGGATGCCATCAGGGGCCAAGAAAAATGTTGCCACAAATGTCCAGTAGGAACTGCTGATCCACTGCAAAATTTTAAAAAACAATTGTGCTCTCCCGCACTTGTGTTTTTTATCGCCCCATGGGTAGGCTAGGTCCCAGGGAAACAATAAACATATTTGGTGGGGGTGCACATGGCCTGCCTCCCCAATCTGATTTCGGCCCAGGGATCCCATCCCCAGGGGCCAGGCCAATTTTCAGAAGGGGGAGGGAGCCGCATGTGGCCATCTCCCCTGGATTGATTTTGGCCCCGGGATCCCACTCCCAGGGCCTGGTCATTTAACAAAAGTGGGAGGGGGCACACTGCCCCCCTCTTAGGCGATTGCAGCCCTGGGGACCCCATCCTACACAGCCTGGCCATACTCAAAAAGGGGGGGAGCATGCTGCCACCCTCCCAGGCCAATTTCAGCTACAGGGTCCCCATATCCCAGAGACCGACCACAACTACAAAGGGTTGGGGCCTCCTCCCTGAGCCACAGTCCATGCACAGGATACATAAGAGGGGTTGGCAGTAGGGCCTGGCTGCAGGCCAGACTATGCAGCCCACCCCCATGCATGGCAGTGGCTGGAATAACATATGGTATTTAAACATTACTTTACAATTTTTTAAAGACCTAGAAATTCACTGAAAAGAACAAAGGTTACAGGAGCATTATAGTTAGGGAATCGCATTTAAAAAATGTAGGAATTCACTGAAAAAAGTAAAGGTTACAGGAATGTTATAGTAAGGAAGTAGAATTATAAAACCATAGTATCTCACCAAAAAAACAAAGGTTACAGGGACATTATAGTTAGGTTCAGATTTTGCACACATAAAACCATAGAAATTCAGCAATTATCATTATAGTTATGTCAAGAAACTATAACTTGTGCCCTAAGGTAACTATAATTTGTGCCTTTGCCATGCACTGATAATTATCCCACACATTTCATCAGTCATGACATCACAGATAATATCACTGGAACATTTGCAATACAATTATTGATGAGTAAACTGTGCATGGTGGGGCGCACGTCATAGTTCCCTGATTGCACGAGCAACAGCTTCTTAACATAACTATAACTGCTGAATTTCTATGGTCATTACTAGCTAGGAACTATCGATCAGAAGTAGCTCTCGTCATAGAAAAGGGAGGAGATCATGTGAGTCCCTCCTCATCTATATCTACACACTGTAACAAAAGTGGTAATTGTGCTGATAATGAATTATCTGTATTCTGTACACTGTTGCAACTTGTATTTGTACAGCCAATGAACATAAGGATGTTGGCCCAAATAAAGATCCTAATCCCAGGAAGGACACAGGATATTACTGGTATTTGTTTCAGGTGATAGCCACCTTCTGCAACAAATGTGTATCCAGTATATTGTTGTGTAAAATGTACCATTGTGCCCAACTAGAAAGGGCATCTTTAGCACATTGCATGTATAATTTTATCAGTCAGTTATGATGGGTATATCAGCCCAACTAATTACGCACTGTTCACTTGGTGCTCCGCACCTTCTGCTCACCTATTTATGCTTATTCAATCTAAACATCTAATTTCTCTGTTGCTGCAGATTATTTTATTTACATTTCACATTGAAATTAGGTTTTTCACTTTGCTTTTGCTATATACAGTGTTCAAATAATATTCATTTGCAACAATTACTTTTCGAAAGAAAACTTTTTTTGCTCTGATATTTCAATTCGACATTTTACATTGCAATATGATCACAAATCTTGTGTCCCCTGATGAAGGCACAAGTTAGGTGCCGAAATGCATTGGGCATATACAAGATTTGTGATCATATTGCAATGTAAAATGTCGAATTGAAATATCATAGCAAAAAAAGTTTTCTTTCGAAAAGTAATTGTTGCAAATGAATATTATTTGAACATTGTATATAGCAAAAGCAAAGTTAAAACCCTAATTTCAATGTGAAACTTAAATAAAATAATCTGTAGCAACAGAAAAATGAGATTTTTAGATTGAATAAGCATAAATAGGTGAGCAGAAGGAGCGGAGCACCAAGTGAACAGTGCGTGATTAGGTGGGCTGATATACCCATCATAACTGACAGATTAACAACGGAGTGACTATCCTTATTAATCACAGCACCAGTGGATAAATATAACAAAACTGAATATAACGGAGTGCTCCTCGCAAACCCAAATAAACCTAATGTATAATTTTATGCCATAAATTAATGCTAGTTTAGTTTGCCACACAACAATCAATCAATCAATCAAAATATTTGTATAGCGCGCTACTCACCCTGAAGGGTCTCAAGGCGCTGGGGGAGAGGGGTCCGATACTGCTCGAAAAGCCAGGTCTTGAGTTGCTTCCTGAAGGAGAGGTGGTCCTGGGTTAGTCGAAGGTGTATGGGGAGGGAGTTCCATGTCTTGGCTGCCAGGTAGGAGAAGGATCTTCCTCCGGCGGTGGCTCTGCGGATGCGTGGAACGGCGGCGAGGGCGAGGCTGGTCGACCGTAGCTGGCGGGTGGGCGTGTAGAAGGTCAGGCGGTTGTTGAGGTACTTGGGGCGTAAGTCGTGGAGAGCCTTATGTGCGTGGGTGAGGAGTCTGAACGTGATCCTCTTGCTGACGGGGAGCCAGTGCAGGTCTCTCAGGTGACAGGAGATGTGGCTGTGTCGGGGGATGTCCAGGATGAGTCGTGCGGAGGCGTTCTGCATGCGTTGGAGTCTTTTCTGAAGTTCGGTTGTGGTTCCGGCGTAGAGGCTGTATATTGCATACACACATTCATCTGTCATCCAGCTGTCATCTGTTCAAATAAATTATTGATATTGCAAAAGATGGGCATTATTGTGCACCTGTGGCAATGTGAATTAAAAAGGTGATGGTAGGTGTGTCCATCAGGAAAATATTAGCTCTTCATTTGTAAGCCCTTTGCACACACAGGTGTATTGTGTCTGACCAACAAGACTTCACTGTACATGCTACATTGGCTCAGTGCATAGTGTAATATGTGTTGCCACAGACAAAAGGCCTAGACTTTTTATAATTAGGCATTGTCAATCACATTAGTATTCTTTTAATAGCTGCATTCTGCGCTATAACATTGGTAAAGATCACAGGAGTCAGATACAAATGAGGTAAACAAATGTATCTGGCATGAAGCTGCGTTTTGTACTGTATCATGTGAAGATATGAGCCATTTCGGCATGCCAAATAATAAATTATATTTCGAAAATAAACTGAATTACATTGCTGTTTTGTTCTTGGTCTATGTTGTTCAACTGTGAGACAATGAAGAATTTTTATTTACTCTCTTTGATATTGGAAACATAAAGAACATGGAGCACCGATGGTGCTCGCACGCAAAGCACAGAATAATACTGTGATTTCTGATCATAGCTGCAATGCCGGCCAAGGGCCAATAGCCTCTTGCAAACAACAGAGGCACCTTGAAAAGAATGAGTCACTATAAACAAGCGCTATGGATCCTTTGTCTAATATTAAAAGGTAATAGATGCGACTGAAACTAGACATTTCCGAACGGGTGAACCTACGAAATTGGCAGAGAAACTAACAAGTACCCGTATATTAAATTCCCTCATAATACTTAAAAAAAAACATTATAAACAACGATTTAAAAGTATTAAATTAGTTAAATCAAGGTAAAAATCATTGTTTTTTCATGTCAAATGTTATGTTTTAATGCATCATTGTTCATCCTACACTTTAATACGAATAAACAATAATTAAATGAACAGACAACTCATAAAAGAACGTGTGCCATAGAAATATGTATTGAAAAGATCTCTTTGTTTGAAAAAATAGAAAAATTCATCAAAGGGAGAAAACGTGTACATTCACAAAGCTACAGCTGGTCTAATGATGAAGGTGACAAACATTCAAAGTGCATGTAATACCTACACAAAATCAACTGAAACAAGCACTGGCATTGCCAATAGGTCTTGCAGTAGGAAAGTTTGAGCTATTGGTTTTCTAAATGACATTTTATTTTTTTGTTTTGTGATTTACAATGGCCATACTTTAAACTTTTTGCATTAGGAAAGTTTGAGCGATTGGTATTGTAAATGACACTTTTTTAATTTATGTGTTGGTTTTGAAAATAGCAAAATTAATAGCTTTGTCAGTTACAATGTCAATAGTTTTAACTTTTGCAAATGTGACACCTATAGCATTTGTAATGCAATGTGTGTAATATTTACGTGACTTAGATGTATTGATATTACAAATAACAATGGCTTTTAATTTTGTAAATAATTAATACTTAAATAAAAGTTATTGTAATTTATAATGGCAATAGCTTTAACGTTTGTAACTAAATTTTGTGAACATTATGTTCAGTGTATTTTATTGTGACGAAAATCCAAGAACATTGCATTTGCACGTACACACACATATGTGTTGTAGCACTGAGTGGTGTGAGGGTGTGAGGGTGAGGGGGTGTGAGGGTGAGGGTGAGTGGGTGTGTGAGTGTGTGAGGGTGAGTGAGGGGGTGTGAGGGTGAGAGTGTGTGAGGGTGAGGGTGAGGGTGTGAGGCTGAGTGAGGGTGAGAGGGTTGTGAGGGGGGTGAGGATGAGGGGGTGAGTGAGGGTGTGAGGGTGAGGGGGTAAAGTTTGGAAAACAGGTTCTGGGTTGGAGGGGAGATTGTACCAATCAATTGCAGTGCCGTTTAATCTACGCTCTCTGTCATAATTTTCTTTGTCACTTACAGTATCCCCTTTCCCTTGTTGTTAAATAGCTAACAGTATGAGTGCATCAGCATTGTTGCAATGCCTTGTGCACTCCTCTTTTCTCGCACTTTGTGCTTTAACCTTGCAAAATATTTGTATCCAATGCATAAAATTACATATGTGCTGAGAGCATATGCGCAGTGATTGAACTGGATGGCTGTCAAAAAAAAGAAAAAAATCCAGGACCCATCACTGTATACACAATGAATTTGTACACCGTGCACCTCTGTGTGTACTTAATGTAACCTTTTTTTTATTTATTAAATAATGGCTGTTTCTTGTACCAGCCTCAGAATTATAATCACTAGGTAGAGGGCCAGGCGATGGCTTGCAAGCAACCAAGACATTAGATAACGAAAACCTTAAAGGTGCAGAGCTGGTTCACTTTCTAATAATCCCTGAATTTGCTGTTTAAAAAGGAATTAAATGTTTTCAGTCCTTTGATTTTTATCCCGATTTCCAGTGTGAGTTAAGGTTCATTTCAGAATAGTTTTCACCACTTACAATGTTGTACCTCCTAAACAAACGAATACAAACACTGACAAAGCCAATAGTTCGTGCCTTGGCAAATTAGGGAAATGGCTAATTAAACAAGACGGAGGGAAGGCAGAGAAGGGGAGGGGGGAGGAGAAATGCGACACGGCGGGCATGGGAGGGGGCCGAGCGGGGAGAGCGGCGATGAGGGTGTGAAGCAGCAGGGGCCTTTGAAGTGAAGCTAAGCTTCACTTCAAAGGTGTGGGAGGAGTGCTGCTACGGCCTGGGGGAAGCTGTATGGGGAGGGGGATGAGAAATCCAAGTAAGGCTGTGCGCGGGGAGAGAGAGGGGAGGTGCTGGAGCTGGGGAACAGATGGCCGTGAAAGTTTATGGCCCAAAAGCGCGTGCAATGGCATGAACTGGGTTAGAGACTAGTTATGGGGTCAGGGACAACACAACCCTTCTAGGAATTTGGGGGGGGGGGGGTTCAAGAGCAGTGCCATCCCCCCAAAAGGGATGTTGCAGTGACAATGCCAGCACTAGGAAGGGAATGCGCTCAAGAGAGGCTGGGGGAAATACCAAAGCAAAGAGGGTACAAAAGCGAGGAGGTCAATAACTACGCATTCACCTTGAATGCGCTGGAGTAATTGTAAAGGTGTAAAAATAGTGCCCACATCCTGGACACTGTTGGGGGGCACGAGCTGTATCCTTGCAAAGAAGGTATAAATTGTGGCTGTGTAAACACGGCCTCTACGCACATAGGAGCAGAAAACTGTGCCTGCACACTGCAAAGCAGAAGGTGGCACACACTGTGGAAGAAAGGGAGGGGGTTGGATTAAAAAGTGCCAGCACACTGCAAATTGTACTGCATGCCACAGAAAGAGGTGGGTGCTGGCAGAAACGGTGCCAGTACACTGCAACAAGTGGCACACGCAGTGAAGCGCAAAAGCAGTGGGGAGAAGAAGCTGTGTCATCACAATGAAAAGGTGGCCGACGTGTTGGGGTGCAGCATTGCCAATACACTGTACAAAGTGACAAACATCATGAGGTGCAGGCGCAGTGCCAGCACAGTGCAGTTAGGGTGTGAATGAACTATAGGTTAAGTAAGTCCCTGAAAGCAGCTGAGGAATTCAATTGGACTTTAAACTGAGCCTTGTTCAAAACGTTCTAATGGTGGAGCATTGGCAGGCTGCGTCACACAGAGCAGAGGTACAGCCAGAGCATGTTTGCACAGCATTTCAGGACTACAATGATGGCGTGTCAGGATCTGAGGGCTGAAACAAACTGCCTTTTGAGAAACAAAAAAGGTAGTACGGGCATAAGCAAGAAATATTTTCCACTGAAATTACATTGAAGCAGCCTCCTGCGAAACATATTTAAAGATACGTAGAATATGTGTAAAGTTATGTGTCCCCAGTGTACGCATATCCATAGCTCACCTGAACCACTGCAGCAAACATACATGCCAATGTCAAGGGGGCACACACAGGAGGGTGGTGAGGGCCAGTGGGTTAAGGTCTTCAATACATAGACGAGAAACAGTTTGTGTGTTTTGTCAGTTCGGGCATGTTAAAATCTCAGGTGAAATCCGACTGACACTTCACATTACCGGACTGAAAGCACTTGTGCCCAACTATTTACTACAGAATAAAACAAAGTAGGGGTGTGTAACACCCCATACACCACCTTGGAGCTTTGCACCTCGTGATTTCATCGTGAGAGATGCACTGCGAGAGCTCAACCGCCACTGCGGTTTGTTAAACCAGGACAGCTCATGCACGTAGCAGGGCCACCGCACTCCCACGTGCAAGACAGAGATCTGTCAAAGACCGGAAAATACACCATCGGAGTTCTTTCATACTGCATAGTGACGTGTTACTGCATAGAAAATTCAACCCGCTCTCCCCAGGACACCTGATGGAAGTATGCTGTCAAACTTACTGTACACTGCTGTGGGATACAGTGACGTCACTATACACTGCAGAGGGTCAGGCACTGACAAGTCATTGAATGGAGATTCACTGTAACACCTTTCATACGCTGCACTGTGAGGCAGTGTGTTACTGCTAGCAAACATAACATTCCACCTACCCTACACTGCAGTGACGTTACTGTGAGTACTGTGGAGCTTCAGACGGTGAACTGTCAAGGTCAGCGATGTCCCATTGACATTTCACTGCATGGGGACACATGCTTAGAGCTGTCCTAATACCAGGGGCAAGACAGTGACAGGCTAATGTGTCGAGCTCTTTCCCTACAATGTGCGATACTCACATTTCACTGAATGGAGACACATTTGCAAAGACCTCCCGCACAGCAGTGTAGGACTATGACAGGTCCGAGCAGATTACAGCCAAAACTTTCACATATTAAAAATGTGAAAAATACAGGTCAGTAAACACAGAGTAAAAGTAAGACCTATTCTACACTTCAGTGCGAGGCATTGACAGGTCAGTGAACAGAGAAATACAGGCAAAGTTTTCGCACACTTAGAAAGTGACATGAGTTAACGGAGACCTGCAGTCGAATTATTCTACAACGCAGTGTGTGATAGTGACAGGTCACGACAAGTAGATACCCTTACAGGTCTCCTGCACAGCAGAGAGAGAAATACGCTGGCAGGTCAGTGCAAGAAGACATGCTTTCAGAGTGCTCTGGAGAACTCAAAACTGCAGGGAAAACTGGTCAAACAGATCAGGAGACAGGGACAGGACACTCCTGCAATGTATAATGCGTCACAGCCTCGCAAACTCAAGTGCACGCAAGAAGCAGACCCTTACCTCTCTGCTTTCTGGACATGGCGGCGGACACAGATTGCAGTCGCGACGGATGGAGACTGATTCGCGACTTTGGGGCTGGATTTGACGAGTTGTCAGTCAGAGGGGAGACCAGTGCTTCGGACGGTGCCCGTCAGGACAGGAAGAGGCGGTCCGGGTAGAGACGTAAGGAAAAAGGAAAAATACAATGATAAGAGAAGATAGAATGAATCGATCTCGGAGCGGGGTGAAGAGCGGCCGGGAAACTGAAAGTATGGCGAAGCCGGGAAACTGAAAGTACGGCGAAGCGCAGAGAAAAGAGAGTAGCAGTAAAACCTGCAAAGGAAATAATAGACGAAAGGAAAAAGGAAAAATACAATGATAAGAGAAGATAGAATGAATGGATCTCGGAAACTGAAAGTACGGCGAAGCGCAGAGAAAAGAGAGTAGCAGTAAAACCTGCAAAGGAAATAATAGACGAAAGGAAAAAGGAAAAATACAATGATAAGAGAAGATAGAATGAATCGATCTCGGAGCGGGGTGAAGAGCGGCCGGGAAACTGAAAGTACAGCCATGATTAATTAGGGGAGGAGAAGCCGCAGAGCGCACGCTGGGCGAAGCCCTTTGATGTGCTGTGCGGCCGTGAATGCGCGTGCTTGTTTGGTCACGTGATTCACGTTAACTTAATGAAAACCGCACCAAGAAGCCCTTGGTTTGACGAGGATTTCGAGCACTTGAATTCTCGCTCCGCTCAATGCGCTTGCGCGCATTGATAGGTCACGAGACCTAAAAAACGAAATTAGTATCAAAAAGGCAATTGGCTTTTTTAGATTTTGTTTAAACTTCTTTTTATTGCATAAAACTCATGCTCAGTGTACAGGAAAAGCAGTAGTTGAGATAAAAGCACTTCATACATAAAATAGAGAGCAGGCATGAACGTAGACACAGAAATAGCAGTCAAACGGCATGTAGCATGGGCATGATACAAGAACGTCATTACATGATAATTGAAATTTCGAGATGTTAGACAACTTCCACTCTCTTCGTTGACCCCCACCAATCATTCACCTCGGTAGGTGAGCCAGTTGTCCCAAACTTTGTCCCATTTCTTGGGACATACTCTACTCTGGTGGCCACTTGTTCTGCCCTTTAACAGCAATCCATGTCGGGATTCCGAGTCCTCAATTCGGGGATGGGCCACTGGACCCCAAGCTCGAGCTATGTTGCTTTGGCCACACTTTTTAATTTGTATGTTCTCCCCCTTGCAGAAACTGTACGATCTCATGGTCTCGCCTTAGTGCCGTATGCAGATGATACTCAGATCAACATGGTTCTCACACTTAATATCAGCCGAACCTCCACCCAATGTAATTCATGTTTTAGGGATGTCAGAGACCAGTCTGGATGTCTACAAGGGTAAACATTGTTAACAACGCAAGCGATACAATGCATGCCATTACAACGCAGTCATTACAATGACCGCGTTGTTACATCACATACCATTACAACGCAAGTTGGTAAAACAACTTGCTGTAGGGGGCAGAAGGTGTTGGATTTAGAATCTAACACCACCTCTACTGTTGCACAGACTGCAGTTGGAATAGTAAGTTATACTAATCCAAAATCCAGCGCCCCCCCTACAGCAAGTTGTTGTAATGACTTGCTTTGTAATGGTGTGCTATGTAACAATGCAGCCGTTGTAATGATCGCGTTGTAATCGCATGTGTTGTAAACACATGCAATGTAACACTGCCTATTCATCTGCAAGCAGTCTGAAATTTAATGGCAACAAAACTGAGGTACTGGTGGTAGGAAACAATAGCTCAAAGTGGCAGGAATGTCCCTGGCCAGAACAACTAGGCAAGCTATCACAGTCAGCCAAAACAGTAAAAAGTCAATGCGTCTGGACAGACGACAATCTCACAATGGAGACTCAGGCAAACAAATTGGCTGGTGCCTGTTTTGGCATCCTGAGACCTCTCATAAAAGTCGTCCAGATATTACTGGTATCCATTAGAAGGGTAGTGATACAGAGTCTAAGAAATTCACGTTTAGACTATGGTAACTCCCTCTGTTTAGAGAGTCCTAAATACGTGATAAAAAGGCTTTAAACGGAGCTGAACGCTGCTCCAAGAATGCTGCTCAAAATATCCAAGCACCAATCAGCAAGACCAGCCCTATCAGCTATACCCTGGCTGGCAGTCCAAAGGAGAATTCACTTTAAGGCTCTGTGCAATGCTTATCGGGCCATCCACGGAAAAGGCCCACTCATCATCTGGAACATACTCTCCCCGTATGTTCTAGGGAGTTCTCTGCAATTTAGCAATCAGGGACTCCTGTCGGTACTCAAGTTCAAAAGAGCAAGAAGCGGAGGCCACTCCTTTGTGTACCTTGCATTCGTGCTTTACAATGCCCTTCCAGCCTCCCTCAGAAGTAAGCATTGGAAGTATACTTCAGAAAATCTTTAAAAACACACCTTTTCTGAAGAGTGGATTTTAGTCAATTGGTTCATCATGGTAACTCGGTGAGGTTGTCGCAACAAGCGCTGGGACGCCTGGTTGGGTAGCCATGCACTATATGAAAACAACTGAATCGAATTGAAATAAATATTGCTACCACCGCCAGTTAGATCCTTTGATACTTGGGTAGGTCTCTTCTACCATAATATTTAAAAGGATTAGTTTAGCATCTAGGGGGACCATCAGCCCTAGCACTCTGGTCATGTTCTGCAACACTCCTGCCCAGAGTCAATTCTCCCCTACTCATCTTGTAGAAGTACCCTGGAATAGTATGCCCTGTGCAATAAGCACAGTTGAATCAGCCTGAAGAGGCCACTATTGCCACTTCTTTTGGGCTCAGGATCGCTTCAGTCCAGTCATCGTTCTCTAGTGTCCCTAGGTCTCTCTCGTAGGCCTCTCAGAGAGGTGTCAGTGGGTCTGGGGCATTGTTTCTTATTTTCCTGTATGTCATGGAGACAGCCTTGTTTTCCAATGTAACCAGAAGGAGGAGGTCCTCTAGCGACGCCGCCTCTGGGAGTAACACCTCCAGGATATGGCTCCGGATAGCTTGCCCCGGTTGCAGGTATCTCCATCATTCGGTCTCTGCCAGATTGTCGGCTTAGAGCAGGACCTTAAAGGATACCATTGCCTGCCCTCTCCATGTGTTGGCGAGATGTTCTATACCAGTTAGCGCCGATTTTGAGAAACCGCTAAGGGTCCCCACTTCCTGCAAGAGTTCACTGTTCCACAGTGGGGTATGCTCTTTCAGTTTCCCACTCCAGCCCAGATATCTGGTCGCTTCTTGCCACACCTGGACCACTGTCTTGGTGTGGGTCGGCAGGGCGCGCTTGCACGTTTGTCTGCAGAGAGCTGTCTGATAGCCTTTGCTCCCAGTAGCTTCCCTGTCAACTCGGCATGCCGGCTTCTCTTGGTTAGCAAACACCCAGTCAATGACATTCACTGACTGTGCGGTCCAATGATACTTAAGAATGTCGGGACGGCTAGCCCCTTATGTATACCCGTATGTAGTGTACGAAGTGCAATGTGGGATCCACCCCGTCCCTTAGTAACATTCTAATCTCATGGTCGACTCTTTTAAAAATGTCTGGGGGAACCCTGTAAGGGGTATTTTGGAGAACGTTGAGCAGGTTTGGTAGTGTCCATTAGTGATACTGGGAGGTATCGCCTCTGCTCCACATTTCTATGGAGCCTGTCTAGCTGTGGGATTAGGTTCTCATGTAAGAAGTCTTGTGGGTCTCGAGGGACATAGATACTCAGGTATTTGAAGCCATCTCAGACTCGCGGCACAGCGCTATTCGAGGGAACGTCTTGGAGTCTTTCCCACCAACCGGAAAATCAGGTGACTTGTCCCACTTAATTCGGTATCCAGAATGGTCCCCAAGCTGCAAGGCCCTTGAGCACTAAAGCAAATAAAATCGGGGACAAAGGACACCCATGCCCATCTGTAGAGCAAAGACCCTGGATAGTGTGGCATTGACTCAGACTCTCGCTGGGTGACCAGGATATAGGAGTCGTGCCCAGTCAGAGAACCGAGAACCGAATCCCAGCCGATCAAGGGCCGTGAAAATGTAATTTCATTTAAAACTGTAGAACGCCATTTTGGCATTCAGGGAGAGAAGCACAGCTTTTTCAAAACATGGTGCATTAGTCGTATGTAGTACCCAATAGAGGCATCTTAGATTTAGGCGCGTGCTCCTGTGTGGCATGTAGCCAATTGGTCTGTGTGAATTATCTTTGTACCAATGTCTGCAACCTGGACACCAAGGCCTTCGCCTGAACTTTGGCCGCTAGATTTAGTAAAGAGAGGGACCTATAGTATCCATATTCTGTTGGTGGTTTGCTATTTTTTGGAATCACAAAACGGTTGCAAATCTTCCCTTGCAGCATGGAACATGGCCAACATGGGTTCCACCACTTTGTCAAAAATGTTGATTTATTAATCATCTTCTTGTATCTGCAGCTACATTTAAAATCTGTTTGAGGCATATGCATCAACCAAACTAAATGGCAAAGTTTATGTTATGGCTGTGAACCTTCCACGAAATGCAAAACAATTCACATATAACCCATTGAAGCTACAGTTAACAAATTACCCTCAATACCTGCAATAGGCTAGAGGAAACGCATTCTCTAGCTGTACTTTTTATTACTATACTTCTGTGCTTTTTGGTAACATTGGGGAATATTCATAAACTGCATGTTGTAGTTTGTTTCCTAGTACTACAGTAGTGCTAGTTACATTCTACAAAATGCCATTAACAAACCTAGATGAAACGTCTATGCCTCCACTTCCTCTATTTTTTATGTGAAGAGTTCTCTGTCCCGACTGTGGAGGTCCCCACACACGTAGTATACTAGGTACATGCTTTAGTAGTACATGTGGGTGGGACAGGGTAGAGTGGCTGGAAATTGGGGAAAACTTACTGCTAAGAGTCTGAGTATGATCTTGCTAGGAAGACCTCCAGATGGGTTCCGGAACAAGCAAATCCAATTCGGAGCCTATGTTTCTGACCGAATTGTCGCCCCATTCCAAATGACCAAGTACGATGCGAAGATCTCGTCCGCGTTGACCGAATCGTTTCCGAACCCGATCCTGTCAGTCCGACTCGTTCGCAGACGAATCATGCCGTGCACTGGAGCCGGCTTCGGAACGAGCGAGTACGATGCATGATTTGGACAGCGGTATTGACTCGGTCTCAGCGAGATGAAACAGCTGTGGGAATCGGACTTCAGAGGGCTGTAGTGAGCCCCCTTCACCAGGGGCCCTCCGAATCGGACCAGTGGGGGCACCCATAGGTTCCCCCTTTCCATGCATGCACAACGTGGTGGGCAGCACGGGGTGCCCGCCACAGGGTGTGCACTTTTACCCACCCACCCCTTTTTGCTATGGGAGCCTGTGTATGTGTTCAGTATAAAGGTTCTCATAGAGTTCATTGGGAGTGCGCGCGAACCGAGTCTGTCACCATACGGGTGCATCGTACTCGGTCGCTTGGAATCGCAGAGCACAATTCACTACGAAAACCCTGCAGATCCGAGTCATATGGAGGACTTTCCTAGCGAGATCGTACTCGGGCCCTAAGTGGGATGGTTTGTGAGGGAGAAGTAATGAGGGGTGTCAGTAGAGTTAAGCAGCAGTTTCTGGATAAACATCCACCCACCGATAAAAGAGTAAGCCCATTGCTATTCACAAACTGCACTTATACAGATAGTCACTACAGCCAAAAAGGATACAAAACAGTTGTAAATAAACTACAGCTCAGACGTGGAGTAAGTCCATGAACTTAAAATAAAAGCACATTGGAATGAATGTTACATTAAACTAACTAATTTGAACTTTTTAAGAGTATAGGTGAATTTAAATTAGTCCTACAAATTATATATAAATAAGACAAAATAGGAGTGTATTATAAAATACACTAATAATATTTTTAATGAATGTAGCTAATCTTGTGAGAAAATAATTATAATACTATAAATTTATTATTTGCATAATGTTCATTCATTTTTACTACATATTAAATAAAAATTTACATTTTTTACTTTAGGTGCAAAATTCGTTTTAACTTAAATCTTAAGAAAAATGTAATTTAATTTGCTATATTAAAAAATAAATATTTAATTCAAACCTCACACTAATAATGCTATGGCATTAAAAATACATATTTGAAATTAATTTACATTATTATATACCCTAAAAATAATTTTACTTATTTTTTAATTTTTACTTTAATCAACTTTAAAACTTTGTACCTACACCTTACCATAGAGAGATCTCCACTCCAGTGGTGGAGATCTGTGTACACTTTTTTTAATTAATGTAGCAAATTTTGTGAGAAAATGATTATATAACTTTAAATTAATTTTCTACATAACTTTTATTCTTTTATTAGTTTTACATATTTTACTTTAGGTGCAAAATGTTTCGATTCAAATCTTAAGGAAGAAATGCACTTTAATTTACTATTTATGCTGGATTGTCTTTCATGATTTTATAATTGAAATAAAGACTCTATGAACTGAACTTTAATTTACTATAGTGAAAAATACATATTTAATTCAAACTTGAGTTAATGATGCTCTGTCGTTAAACGTTAAAAATAAATATTTTAACGTAATTTACATTAATAATTACATAAACATATTTAACTTTTTTTTTAACTTTAATCAACTTTTAAACTTTTTCTAAAACTTTACCGTAGAGAAACTTCTGCTCCAGTGGGAGAGATCTTTTCCTATGTTCGAAAAATTACAAATAGTAACTTTGACTTTATTGTTATGTACACACTTTGAGGGGTGCTTAGTACTTTATCAATACTTACATGAAACAGGTGTATCACATCACAGCTACACGTACGCTCATCAGTAACTTTAAAGGGGATCTGTACCATCATGTGTCGTTTGTCAAATTGAAAGATCAAATGCAATAAAGAGATGTTGTTTGAAATTGTGGTATGTATTATTTGTATTGCATGGCATATAAATGTCATACACGGTGCAAATATTCATTGTAATTATCCAACACCGACTTCACGTTCAAAGGACAAAGGACACAAGGTTCTATGTCTGCAGGCCAGACTAGGTCCTGCACCTGGTCTGAGTTCCTTCGCGGCAGCCTGAACTGGTGTCCTTCGTTCTGGTCCAGCATGACCAGAATAACCAGAATTGGCACTATTTGCTTCTAAGCGCTATTTCCCTAACACCTTTGAAACTGCATTGCTCCGGTGATCCTGATTGTATTTTTTTGTAGTTTTGGCATCACTTTATTTAATAAAGATTCCTTGTTTTTCTAGTGTTATCACTTTATCAGTGGTTGAGTGCTGCATAAATACTTTATAAATTGCTTCTAAGTTAAGCCTCACTGCTTTTGTGCCGAGGGACCAGAGGGTAAGTACAGGTTAATTTTGTGACTTTTTGTGGTTCACCCTGACGAGGACTGTGTTTGTTGGTTGAGAAAGGTTTAACCCCCTTCCCCCAACCAATAACCTAATTTCTCACAAATTTTACATGATAATACATCATATTCTAGTCTGTCAAAGTACATTCTTGGATGGCTGGCACACTGTTCTGTGGAATATTGGGTGTATGGAAACATGTTGTTTGTGATGTGATATATTGTGGTAAGCATTTTTCAACTGTGCCTCAGTGAACACAAATGTGCTCATATCTTGTCTTGGTACCCTGAAGCAAGCAGTTTGACGGCTGATGAAGTGTGTAACCGCCAAGCCCTGAACATCGAGAAGGTCCATTGAGAAGTTTTCAAGAATACCCAATGAAAGGGTGACTCCTCCCAGAGCCACGGTGCCACCCTGCATTTAATGATATATGTGAAAGGAGTCAAGAGTTTCTTGTAGAAAGTCGCAGTTAGGTGGAAAAACCACAAAAATGAAAAACCTCTTTTGGCAATCTTGACTGAAGATGAAAGTAATTCTCGAGAAATCAGCAAGCCAAGAAAAGATCCAAGAAGGAAAATGATCCAACTTAGTGAAAGTAATAATCAATGACAAAAGTAGTAGCATGGGGCAAGAATATTGATAAAAAATTCATGGACTAAAAGTGTTCCATAAAGCCTCCTTTATATATGTTTAGATTGGAACCTACATCACAGGAAAAGACTCCTAAACATCTTGGATTGGGAAACTCATACATCCTAAAATGGACAGACCACCACCTTAAAAAGGACTTTTGATATGTTTTGGTTCTGTGTCTTTGCAAGAGCTCATGACATTTATTTTACTATGAAGACGTACCAGTTGGACATTCTGCATGCCATGCAGTTGGGTGAATTTTTGCAAAATTCCATGAAAAGTTCACAGTATTATGATTTCATGGCAAAATATAATTTGTGGGTATCTCATGTATTTTTTGTAGCTGAGCACACACCTTAAAAAAGGGTCTAGCTTGATACTGGCTGGGGGCTGCGTTCGAGCAGAAACATTTCATCTGTGAACTGATCTTCTGCTGGTATCTGCTAAGACTTTCTTACACATGAGGTGTGCACTCAAGTAAAAAAAGTGATTCCAAATTGAGTAATGCAAACGTTTGAGAAATTCCTAGAATTTTGCCCGATTTGAATATTGCAAAATTTGGGACTATCGCTGGCATAATTAAAATTTTCTGGGGTTGTATTACTGCCCTTAGCATTCTGCACTCCTAAATGCTTGCAGAAAAGGACTAAGTCCACCATGAGTGCAGAAGTGATGAAATCACTTAGGGGGCAAGAACACTCAGCATTGGTCTGGGCGCAGCATTTAACAATGTGCTGCTGGAGAGTGCCTAAAAATGTTTCCCCCTTCTGAACTTTGGAATATTCAAGTGAGTTCATAGTACATTCCTCTGCACAGAGTCCGGATCAAATGGACCAGTGACTTGGAAGCACATATTACAATTATTTTCAACTGGTTTTAGTTATAGAGATCTTTGTATGCTATATTTAGCGAAATGTTTGAACATTTCAAATTTTGACTTTAGTTGTAGAACAGACAATATCATGTGATCAGGACAGAAACCGCACACGGAGATAGCTAGGAAATTTGCTTGGATTTTAAGGATTTTCTAATATACAGTTATTTCTATAAAATCATAGGGTACATTTACAAATATTTCACACAAAGTGAGGCATCAAGGGATTTACTGTGCTTCATTGAATTAAAGGAAAGAGCAGAAATACTCCATATTTGCAAAATATGGAACATTTTTGTTTTCCTCGTGCTGGTGCATTCATTGTAAGCTGCTTAGCTCCTTGCTGTAAGGGTGCCTGCATTACGGGCAGTATTGTTTTTGTGCAGGAAAGGATACCGTCCTGACACAAAAAACAATCCAAATAGCAATTTTTTCTCTTTCTATGCGTGATGAATATGTATCATACATAGAAGGAGGAAATAACGAGGACAAAAAAAAATTCTCGTTACACCATCCTCTAGGAGGCGTACAGATTTGATGCAATCCCAAATTTACCCCTTTGAAAATCTAGATTTACATCAAATCTATGGGTGGAATGCTCTCCATATGAAACACCTTCCAGCAAGAAATGTAACAACACAGTGCAAGAAGCTCGGTTGTGTTACATTTCTTTAAAAGGCCATGCAAGGTGGTGCAAATCGCCCCATGCATGGCTGGCTTTATGAATTAAGGAATTATGCTGCTGTGCCAACAATGCAAATCCGAATAAATATGGCTCTTATGGTCTACCAGAAGACATTTATGATTCTAATAAATGATTGAGATTTTAATGCTGTATGTATAAAAAAACGAGATGCAGGGGAGGGTTTAATGCATGTAGTGTGCCCACCTTCACTTGAGAACAATTACAGTAATTGTCAATTTGTCATGTACAATAATGATTTTATGTGGCAACATTTATGAAAAAATACTTATCCTGGCTATAATATTAATGACAGCATCTTCACTGTGTGCAGGAAAAATGTTGGTGTATGATGATGTAATATGGGTTGAATATATTATGGTAAATTGTAGGATTATCGAAAGAGAGATTCTGAAGTTCCCTTGCATAGTTTATGTTCTATATTGATGGTTCTGCTTGTTCTGTTTCATACATTAAGTGAAACATCATTGATATCTTAATACTTATTTTTACAGGTGCACCCAAACCGATTGAGTCAGTGGAATTAAATAACCCAAAGGCTGAAGATGGTAAGTCATCTCCATTATGTACAAGTTGAGGTACGCAATGAATGAGTATTTACAGTTTACATGATTAAGGGCCTGATTTAGATCTTGGCAGTTCTGGTCCTGCTGTCACTTTTCTGTCGGTTTCTCCACGCACCTTCTAGGTGTTCCCCCTGCTCTATTCAGATGTTGGTTGGTCAATGGATAATGGTCCGTCTGAGTCTCGCTGAACCTCCGCCATTTCCACCCCGCGTTGATGGTGCAGTAGGAAAAAAAGGCTGTCAGAGGGAGTACAGTCAATATTTCCACCGGGCCAATCACAATGTGCCTTATAGCCGACGTAACTGTGGTGGGTAAACCTCCTCACCTGAGCTTGTAGTTTTGAAGGGATATAAGGTAAGAATTTAACTTTTTTACTGTTTCCACTTCCTTTTCCACCATGAACTTGAACGTCTAAGTCCTTCCTTTGCTGCTGCTACTGGACCATGAAGTAAATCAACTCCGTCGTTTCCGGAATCGATGGTAAGGTTTGTGTTACTTGTTTCCTTTTGAATCGTGTGTATACATTAGCTTTTCTGCAGAGTTGTCCAGAGCAGCGCTGACATTCAGGGGTTCAGGTGGAAGGGAGGTGAGGGGTCTGCTGTTGCTTGGCTCAGCGAATCCAGTACATATATGATTAAGACACTTCAAAATTCAGAACAATGTATTTCTTTATAATGTGGAAATATCAATACAATCCAGTTTAGTATATTAGATTATACCATTGTACTGAGTGACAATTATAAGAAGTGATTTGTGGGAGGGTTGGCGGAAACAGAAGCGAGGAGGCCTTATAGAGTTAATAGTGGATCTTTATTGTGGTGGTTCACTGGTTAATCCAAAATAAAATATTGAAATACGGGTTGTTTCCACATTAGAGTGCACTGATTCGTTGTAAAAGTTCATAGGATATACAGTTGCTTCACTGTTCTCTCTCTCTCTCTTCTTCCAGGTGCTCTATGTCCTCAAGGTGGGGTCTCGGGTAGCTTGCGGTGGAGTGAAACAACACAAAAGAAAAGAAGCGGTAAGTATGGCTATCATGGTTAAAGCTATCCTTTCACCACACCCAAATGGTAGAACGGGTGAAATAGTGGAGTGAAAACAAAAAACAAAGAAAGAAGTAAAGGCAGGCATATGCATATGGGTAGGCTAGGCAGACTCTCTCTCATGTTTCCTTTCCTCCCTTTTCATTATCTGGCTTTTAACGTGGTGTTGGAAGCCTCTTTCGTGAAAATATGAGAAAGGGAAACCTGGGGGGTTCAGGATGGTGAGGAAAAAAGTGTGCAAAAGAAACCATGGGCAAAAAGGGTTAAAAACAAGAAAAGTATGTACAATATGTCCTATAAGCGGACCTCTATTGCATTTGTTCAGCCCTGCCTCCCCTCGCCCGCATCACATAATGTGTGAGGCCACAACTCTCCAGAGTTGCGGCGGACTGCTCGCCTCTTCCGGTAGCCACCACTCCTCAGAACCAGCTGTCAGGAGGTTCCTCGTCTTCTGTGTCCATGATGGGGCTGTCTTTGCTATCAGTATTTTGGTGGTCGTCTCCTTTCACCGTGACCACAGCGTCTTCCTTTTCCCCCGGGTTGACTCCCTCGTCGGCGTTCCTCCTTTCAGGGTCCTCTTGGAAATCAGCGTCTTTTCCCTGGTTCTGGGTGTCCCTCGTTGATTTTCCTGACTCCTTTTCTCCTCCCTTTCGCCTTTCAAATTGGCCCAGGGAAACCACCTCCTTGTCTTGTCGTTGGTCCTGTCTTCGGAACGCGGTGTCTCCGGAGCAAGGGAGAGTCTGTCTTTAGTGTTTGTTGTTGTAGTTCTCAGCTCTCATTATCATCATCGAGCCGCAGGACGCATTGGAGAACATGAAGGTGGAGTGGGAGGTTAATAAAGGGGTACCTGGGGGTCTTAATGGTTTCTCACATTCCCTTCCCCTAATCTTCTTGTTTATAAGAAAGGTGTCTGATGGATATCTGGACAAGTAGTCTACATTAGCCTGTTCTTTCTCTTTTCTATGTAGAATGGTAAACTGGAATGGTTGTAATGTTAGGAGCCATCGCAGAATTCTTTGGTTATGGCACTTTTTTCGGGATAGCTATTCCAGTGGAGCATGGTCTGTATATAGGAGGAACTCCCTGCCTTCCAGGTAATAGCGAAGGGACTCAATAGCCCATTTGATAGCTATAGCTTCTTTTTCTATCACCACGTATTTGGTTTCTCGTGGGAAGAGTTTTCGGCTAATGTATATGATTAGTCTCTTGTGATTCATATCATCGGTCGCTGTCTGGGGCATTTGTTTGTAGTAGGAATGTTTTTTGTATAATCGGGACTCAAAAGGAATGGCTTTGGCATAATTATTTGTTTTAGATGACAAAAAGCATGCTTTTCTTTCTGAGGGGGGCACTTTCGATGTATTCTAGTCTGTATGTCTTTTCTCAGTAGGTCAGTTAAAGGAGCGGCTATGTGTGAGAAATGTGGGATAAAGCATCTGTAATAGCCTAACAGTCCCAGGAAGGCTCGGAGATCTTTTCTGTTTTTAGGAAAGGGTATCTGAGTGATGGCTGCAACTTTTTCCTTTTGTGGTTTCATATAGCCCTCCCCCAAGAGATATCCCAGATATCTTACTGTTTTTGCAGCCAATTGACTTCTGGCAGGATTAATGGTTAATCCACTTTTACTCAAAGCCTGGATGGTTTGTGTTAGATGTATTAGGTGTTCCTCCCAAGAGGCACTATAGATAATTATATTGTCATATAGGCTGCTAAAAACTCTGTATATGATTGCAATATGATATTCATTAGTCTTTGAAACGTGGCTGGTGCACCATGTAACCCAAAGGGCAGTACTTTAAAAATAGGCCTTTAGGGGTGGAAAAAGCTGTTTTCTCCCTCTCCCGTTTTCTTAATGGCATCTGCCAATATCCCTTACAGAGGTCCAATGTACTGACATATTGCGCCTTTCCTAGTCTTTTGAACATTTCATCGACTCTAGGAAGAGGGTAGGCATCAAACTGTGAGATTTTATTTTTACTTCTTTAACCATGTCTAATAGAGTACGGGGTTGTCATCCATATAATAATTCAAAAGGGGAGTAGCCTAAACTTTTCTGTTGGCCACAGCGAATGGCAAACAAGGCTAAGGGAAGCAGGTCTTCCCATTTTCTTGCTTCCAAATTTAGCAGCTTTTTTAAGGTGATTTTTAAAGTAGAATTATAGCGTTCCACCAATCCGTGTGCTTGAGGGTGATATGCTGTTGTGCGAATTTGCGTGATCTTAAGCTGCTGACAAGCCTGTTTCATCATTTGGAAGTTAAGGGGGATCTGGTATTTGTGATGATCTCTCTCGGGAAACCTACACGAGAAAAGATGCTAATCATGGCCTTGGCTATTTGTGTTGTGTTGGGGTGCCGTGAAGTTACCGCCTCCGGAAATCTCGTAGCATAGTCTACTAAGACCAATACATAGCGGTATCCACTACGGGAAGGGAGGAGAGGACCGAGAATGTCCATACCTACCCTAGAAACGGGTTAGTCAGTTATGGGTAGGGGCCGTCAAGGTACTCGAGGGGGTATGTAACGACTATGCTTTTGACAGACAGAGGACTCTTTGTAAAATCTCCGGATTTGTTGGAATATCCTTGGCCAATATAATCTGTCTAAGATAGCTTTCTCAGTTTTATCTACCGCAAAATGCCCCCCCCCCCAAAAGATGACTAATTCTGCCCAACGAGAGGACCCTACATACCAAGAAGCTAGGCAACAAGCTACAGACCAGGAAGATCCCCATCTGGACGATTCAACCAGAGGACATAAGCTGGTGTGTAAAGACGATTTATCCTACGAGTTACTTGGTACACAGAAATAATTTTCATGATTGTGATTGCGCCGGATTCTTATCTCATTTTATCTGATCTTACCATTTCTAAGAATCCTCAGCCAACTAGACCTTTTATCTGCTGAAAAGTGTAAAGGGGAGAAAACCAATACATTTACCCCCATCAGTAGAGACAAAGCAATCCAGACTCGGAAAGGATCACTGACTCCGCCTTACAATTTAGGAGTTTTATTACAAAGCCAAAAATAACCGAACATACAAACACCTCATAACGAGTTTGAAAAAATACCTGGGCACTAATAACAAATTTATTTTATGGACCAACCTAATTTGGTGCAACGTAAAAAGTATAGCAATTCTAGGAAAATTAAACAAGTAACAATTGCTCCGATATCCAAATTAGTCTTCATTAGTTACAGAAAGGAAAAATAATCGGTTAATTCTATCCCTACTCTAGCACTAAGGTGACATCCCTAAATAGCATTTCCCTAGCAAGATCGAGAAAAGGTGTCAGCTCGTGAAGACTTTCTAAGAAGTACACTCACGTTGGAGCGAGTCAGAAGCCGAAGCTAAGTCTTCATCCTAAGGATCGATTCCTTCTCTTACCCTCCTAACGGCTCTCTGCTCTCATCTGCCCTCTTTTACTCTCCACCGCTCTACCCTCCCTCCGGGCACTGTCCCTAATGCAAAATGATCAACCCAAAGAACACGCCCCGAAACACTTCCTTTGGCTGGACATCTTCTGCAGGTAACTTTCCACAAAACGTGCACTCCGTCCAAGAACGGTTGAGTTGTCCTTGAAGTCCCAGGCTTCTCCAGCGAGCTCCTAAATATCAGCATTCACTGTAACAGGTCTCCTCCATACTTAACTCCTAAATCAAAGTGCATCTGTCTAACTAACGAGAGAAGTGTTCTTGCACCTGCAAAGGAAAGCATGTGAACATATTAACCTTAAACGTACAAATCTGCTGACTGCTTTCAACTGAGAGCCTTCCCAAGGAAAATACATTTCAGGCCTACTCAATCCAGCTAACAAAAGAAACCACAAACAGGTCTTTCATAGCAATATGTAAACATTCATTTAGGCCTTTACACCCCAAACTATACACATTAATACCATTAATCTTATAAGCATTACATTTCTTCACCTTAAGGCACATTTAATTTCCTACAAGTGCAGACTTTTGTGATGCACATTTAAATCCAATTTATTACATTACACATGAAGTAATTCATTAAGCATTTGCGATAAACAGTTACATTTAAATGCTATTTTACCCTTTCAACTAACACCAACCAATCCCCTAACATTACACATACATTGTTTATTATTACATCCACATTTTCTAAAGATTAATACTTAATTCACACACAGAATTATATGTGGGTGCAGACTACCAGTGATTATGAGGCATCCCTATAATTTTCAGATTATCATGACGCTCTTTCAGTTCCCCCCTTTGATGACTAGTGTCATCACCAAAATCACAATTCCCTGGAGAAGAACAGACCTAAATAGAGCTCGTAGCCACTCTTCCCTGTAGGAACTTCTCAAGATTCTTAATATTCTGATAGGGACTGTCCTGCAGTCTAGCCATCCTCATCTCTTGCTCTCTAAGGGATCTTTCAACTTGGTTGACCCTCTACCACTGATAAGCTCTAGCAAATCCCCACAAACAAACCACACAAACCACTATGATAATGATAGGCTTCAGAATATATCCAACGATACCCTTCCCCAAATTTGAAAACCAGCTTCCCACCTTTCCAAGCCCTTTACCAACTTTTTCCCAAACTCCTTACTCAGTCAGATCCTTAATCTCATGATGGACCACAGTGATGCTACTTATGTATTTCTCCAGATCTTTGCTGTTATCCGGTATATAAGTACAGCGCTCTTGAATCTTCAATATTTTACAGACTCTGCCCTCTTTTGCCAATAAGACATCTTAAGCAAGACAGTTCTGCATCACCATTGTTCTTATTGATAACATCTCTCCATCAACGAGTATTAATGACTTAGCTGCATTTGTCGACAATCGATCCACAACAGTCGCCATCCTCCTTATCTTCACATCATTCAAAATCACTCCCAACCCTGGTATTACCGCTCCAAAAATGTCTCTTAATCCCGGCTCCTGCACTTGCATCTCTCCTTGCTCTAAAATGCTTTTCATCTTCCAACAGTTCCAAATCTTCTGCGTGGTAGATTTTAGGAAAAATCAGACCCAAATAGCATGTACCATACCAATTAGTAGGCAATCTTACATAAGCATTCCTTCCAAACACATAATATACTGTTGGCACCACTTGCACCGAACCTTGCAGAAAGTCCTTTGCTGACGCTTCCATAGTGAAAACATGATCACACAAACTTTGTCCTACATAGATCTTATCATAATAGGTCTGCACACGTTTCAAACACAACTTCCCCTTCTGCACTAGGTCCAATCCTCTAGGGCCATAGCTTCCCTTCGCTCTGTGAGCTCTCTCCTCATCCATCTAATCTACTGGACTATCTCCGCTGTGACGTGTTTGTGTTAACTGCCTATATCTATCTTCTATTTGATCTACGAACTTCTTTTCTACATCTGTTAGTGAACAAGTAAAATTATGTCTATGTGCATAATAGGTGTCAAGCGTTGTAGCTGGTATGAAGTACTTCTGAATCCTGTCTTCCTGCTTGTAATAATCATACTTATTCAAGTGCTTATAAGCTGGGCCTCCAAAAGCACGGCATCATAATTCGAAAAGAAGTACTCATACTGGCCTCTCCCATAGAATATACTAAGCAACAAACTACATGTAATTCCATAAGTCAGTGGAAGATGGTGATACTTAATACCCTCATCCACTGAGGCAGGCAACTGCATACACACATAACAATCTTTCGCATTCATCGCCTCAACATACTCATATTGCAGCTTGACATACGCATTAAGCTTAAAATCACCTTTAGACAAATCTACATGCAACCTATGACTATTTTGATCTAGCAAAGCCTTTTCAGCTCCTTTGAGGCCCTCTTTCGTGGTTGAAGTGCTTGTTGTAGACGTTCCCTTCACCTTTCCAACTTCTACCTCATGGGGAATAGCAACTGACACGATACGACTATTGAAACTATCATATGGATATCGTAACCCTCCCCAGCTCGGCCTGGTGAACAGCTAACTTCGTCAGCAACCCTCACAGCTTGACTTGTCCTCTATCATGGCCCTGTCGCCACAGCTGGATTTTCAATCATGAGAGGAGCTGTTTCTTCCAAGGGTGCTGAAACTCTGCGGGTGTGAGAAGCGTGGACCCAGTTTGGCAGTCCTCCACACTTCACTGCCGTGTTTGTTATCAGTATCACCTGATAAGGGCCTCACCACCAAGCATCCAGGCAGCTCTTCCTCACATGCTTGCGGACAAGCAACCAATCCCCTGGACACAGGTTGTGGCAAAGGTCATTTGAAGTGGGGACAGCGGCAGCCTGCACCTGCTGAGACACAGAACGGACCACATCAGCTAGCCCTTTGCAGAAATCAAGGATTAAGTCATCAGTGATGTTTATCAACACTGTGGCTGGCACCGCTGGCTACCGCATCGCCCTCCCCATTAAGGGCTCATGCGGGGAAAGACCGGTCCTCCTATCTGGGACACTATGAACACTCATCTACCCCAAGGGCAATGCATCAGCCCACTTCAGGGATGTAGACGAACACACCTTTTGCCATCTGTACTTTCAAAGTTCCATTAATCTTCCCCACTATCCCAGAAGCCTCTGGTCGATAGCTACAATGAAGTCTCTGATCAACGCTTAAAGCAGTGCAAAGCAACTTCATGATCTCGCTGTGGAAGTGTGTTCCTCCATCTGACTCCAAAGAGGTTGTAAAACCAAGCCTAGGAATCAGCTTGCTCAATTAAAGTTTTGCTACAGTGAGGGTGTCACATCTCCATGTTGGATAAGCTTCCACCCACTGTGAAAACACACACACTACCACTAAATGTACCTCAATCCGTTAATCTTGGGCATCTCAATGAAATCCAACTGCATCCCATTGAAGGGTCCTCCTGACCTCCCAATGTGACTCAAAGTAACTGCAGTCTTCTTTCCAGCATTCATTTGTTGACAAGTAAAACATCTCTGACAGCTGTAGAGAGTGGTATTCATAGTATTTTGGGCAGAACAAATAGACCATGCCCCCATAACATTAACAGAGAAGAAAGAATAGCCTTAAATTCACTAAAAGATGATAGGTTCCTCACGATTAAACCTGCAGACAAGGGGGGAGGGGTTGTAGTTTTTAGTACATCTGACTGAGGTTAGAATGTACAAATTGTTGGATGTAAAAGAACACTATGTACGGACTAAAGCAAGTAGTGTTACTGAAATATCCAAGGAATGTATAACCCTTCTCAAGGGATCAGAACTGGATCTGTGAGGATGAATTTACATTTTTAAATAACATTGAACCTAGAATTCCGGACATTTATGGCCTTCCTAAAATACACAAGCACAGCACTGATCCCCCTATGAGACCCATAGTCAGTAGTATCAATTCTCTCCTTGAGCCCATCAGTAAATATGTGGATCATTTTCTTAGACCAATAGTTTGTGGCCTCAAATCATATGTGAGGGACTCTGCACATATGATTTCACTCATTGAAGGTAAGGAATTCTGTGGGGAGACTCAATGTCTGGTTACTCTAGACATTGAGTCTCTCTATACAAATATTCCACAAGAGTACACGGTCAAAGTGATTGAGGATATCTTGGAGAGCCAAGACCTCGGTGGGGCAAATAAAGATTTTATTGTTAAATGTGTGAGACTCATCCTGATGAGCAATGTTTTCTTATTTGAGGATGAATATTTTAAGCAACTGAATGGGACCAGCATGGGGGCCACATGTGCCCCCAGTCTGGCCTGCCTTTATGTTGGGGAGTTTGAGGCCGTACATATATACAATGAATTGGCCCCCTTTTTTGAAAATGTAGCGGGCTAGTACCGCTACATTGACAATATCTTTTTCATTTGGGAAGGCACAATGGAACTCCTTGATGAGTTTTTACTATGGTTAAATTTAGGTGATCCCAACCTTAAATTCACGTCTTACCATAGTATTTCGAGAGTTGATTTTTTGGATATCTCCATTAAAGAAATGAGTGGTGTCTTAGAAGTTGAGTTATTTACAAAACCTACTGCCAAGAATACCCTGCTCCACTTTTCTAGTTTTCATCCCAAGTCACAAAGAGAAAGCATCCCTTTTAGTCAACTTCTTCGATTTAGGAGAAATTGTTCAGAATTAGATGATTTCTATAAACATTTGGAGATTCTAAAAAATAAGTTCAAGGATAGGGGCTATCCTAAGAAACTTCTGTCCCACTCGCTGAAGAGAGCGAGGTTTTATGACGAGATGCTCTCATTTGTAAGATCGACAACAAGAAGGAGCCTCTGAACAAGGTGGTATTTGTTAGCAAATTCTCAACTCTCAGTAATCAGATTAAAAATGTAGTCAATAAGAACTGGCATATACTCAATCACGATGAGACCATTAAACTTGAGAAGCCCCTGTTCGCGTTCAAAAAGAATAAGAACTTACGTGATCTTCTAGTTCATACATATAGAGATGAGAACCCTCCCAACCAGAGAACTATGGATAATACAGTGGCAACAGGGAACTTTAGGTGTGGTAGGTGTAACATCTGCCCCCAATGCCTACAAGCCACTGAAATAACACACAATGGCTTAGTATTAAAATCTAAAACCATGAGTAGCTGCAAGAGTAGGAATGTGATATACCTGCTGCTATGCCCATGTGGCCTTGGCTACGTGGGTGAGACTGGCAGGGAAGTCCGAACTAGACTTCAGGAACATAGATCGGCTATTAAGACCAAGAAGATCACAGCACCACTAGTGATGCATTTAATCGAATTAGGTCATGGGGAGCATGACTTTACGTGGTTCATCCTTGAGAAAGTGAAAATTGGAAAAAGAGGGGGAAACATGCAGTCAAAACGGAAGATGCGTGAACAATGGTATATTTCCTACCTCAATACTGTACGGAATGGTGTGAACTCAAAAGAGGAATGGGAGCGATTAATAGGGCCTACTTGAGGTAGTATCATATTTTGAGAACTCACTCAGACCTGTATGATGATTAATCTAGTTAGAAGTCTGTTATATAGTCAACATTTGAGAGTGTTATTGTGAGGACCGAAGCAACAATAACATTTGTTGCTACGTACTAACAGGCTTGTAAAAATGGGTGTCCTTATTAATTAGCAAGTGATATTGTGAGTACTGCCTAGTGGCAGACTAAGTACTAAATGTGACTAGTAATTGTATGCGCATTTTCTGTATAGAAAAATTGGGAATTTCCCTGTAAAAATTGGATTTTTTTTTGTATATCTGCGCGTAATTATCTGTTTGTGAACTGTATTTTGACATGTTTACACAGTTGGGCACTTCGGATAGTCTTTCCTCATTGTCGATTATGTTGGGAGTTTTTCTTTACTGTCGACAATGTCGGGTGACTCTCTAATCTTTTCTGCAATTAGCATTGAGATGTGAGTGAAGATTTAGAGAAACTATGAATTTTATGTATAGTTGACCAAGTATACTATTGTGGTATTGTTATCTGCCACCTTTACATTATCGGGTGTTGTCAGCAATCTCGTGTTACTGTCCAGAGTAAACGAGTGACGGTCTAGTCTTTTCGTTGTTTGCTACTGGACAGATCCAGTTTTACCAGAAACAGAAGTTCGGCGTTTCTGTCTACAGTAGACGGGTGACTTTCTAGTCTTCTCGCTGTCTGCCACTGGATAGATCCGCTTTCACCGGAAATAGAAGTTTGAAGTCTGGCGTAATTGACAATTTACTACGAGTATATAAACTTGGATTTTTACTGGCGGATTTGTTATCTATATAACAATGGAGGCACACGCCCTGAATTCACGCCAGGCTTAATGAAAGGTAATTTCGCTCTGACTATGTTTGAGATTGCAGAAAACAGAGGTTTAGCGATAACTGGGAACCGCTGTAAAGTTCTATCTCTGTCTTATTTGGGTTTAGAGTGCTGGCGCTTGATGTAATCGTCAGCCCGCTACGGAGCTTGAATCTAGATTAGAATCGATGAAGGCACTATTTACCTAATTACGGAGACGTATGTGCCGAGTACTCGCCTGTTGAAACTATACAGGTATTTGCCGTTAAAGCTAAGATCTCTATTAAAGAGAAGTCAACACAGCACAACACAGGCCCTCTCTCAAATCTATGAATGCCATCAAACGATCGTTGTCCCATGGTACAAGATCACTCACATCTTTGTGCATAAGCCTCTGCAAAGGCTTCGCCTTCAAGGAGAAATTTGGAAACCATTGATGACAGTAGCCAACCATCCCCAGGAACATTCTCACTTCCCTCTGAGTGGTAGGTAAAGCCATATTCATGATTGACTCAATTTAGTCTTGTGACACCTTTCTGTATTCCACGACCTGCGTCGGTTACTAACACACTCACACACACGTTTCCCTATCACCTGTGGGTCAGTCAACGACGTCTCATTACTCCCACAATCACTGGTCAGACAATTTCTACTCTGGGTGTCTTCTACACCACAATATCTTATCCCGGGATATCAAAAATCAAATCTCATGGACCGCACGCGTTCGGCCCAAAACCACAATCACTCAACTCTCATACCAACTCCGCAAGACATCACACAATCAAAACAACACCGCAATCTAACAGACACACAACCCTGTTCATACTCACTCTCCCACAAACTGCTGCTTCCGCCGCACCGTCACTCTCCGTCGATTTCCATCTTCCGTCCTCCGCTCATGATCCGCCGGACAACTATCACCTTGGGCTCTAGGGCTACGGGGACTCAATGACTACCCTTCTCTACATCTCCCCTTACTCCAGAGATAACCATCCTACTCTTCTACCAAGTGATTGCGCCAGATTCTTATCTCATTTTATCTGATATTACAATTTATAAGAATCCTTGGCCAACTGGACCTTTTTATCTGCTGAAAAGTGTAAAGGGGAGAAAACCAATACATGTACCACCATCAGTAGAGACTAATCAATCCATACTCAAAAAGGATCACTGACTCCACCTTACAATTTAGGAGTTTTATTACAAAGCCAAAAATAACTGAACATACAAACACCTCATAACGAGGTTGAAAAAATACATGGGCACTAATACAAAATTCACTCTACAGACCAACCTAATTCGGGCAACGTGAAAAGAATTAGCAATTCTAGGAAAATTAAAAAAGGAACAATTGCTCCGATATCTAAATTAGCCTTCATAAGTTACAGAAAGGAAAAATAAACGGTTAATTCTATCCCTACTCTAGTACTAAGGTGACATCCCTACATAGCATCTCCCAGGCAAGATCGAGAAAAGGTGTCAGCTTGTGAAGACTTCCTAAGAAGTACACTCACGTTGGAAAGAGTCAGAAGCCAAAGCTAAGTCTTTGTCCTAAGAATCAATCCCTTCTCTTACCCTCCTAACGGCTCTCTGCTCTCATCTGCCCTTGTTTGCTCTCCTCTGCTCTACCTCCCTCTTGGCACTGTCCCTCATACAAAATAATCAACCCAAAGAACACGCCCCGAAACAACTCCTTTGGCTGGGCATCTTCTGCAGGTAACTTAGCACAAAACTTGCACTCCCATGTGCAAAAATCTAGGAACGACAAGTAGAGCGGTAGCTTTAAGAATTATTCACACTAATTCGTCATTGCCTATATTATTAGCTACTGCTAAATACCTGAGGTGGTCATGGTTCATTAGACAAAAACTTATAAGCAGACTATTGTAAATAACGTGCTTTAAAACATCTGCATTTTTAGTTTTCTATATTTTTACATTTTTCAACCGATGTATTTTTAAAAGTTTATAGTTCTATTTTTAAGGAGCACAAATCAAGTTTTTTTAATGGATTTCTATGTATGAAAATGCTTTTATGTGTTTTATCACGAATAAAGCAAGACTTGACTTGACTTGACTTGAAACCTTGCACTCTGCCCAAGAACGGTTGAGTTGTCCTTGGGTCCCAGGCTTCTCCAGCGAGCTCCTAATTATCAGCATTCCATGAAACACTGTAACAGTGTTCTTCCATACCTAACTCCTAAAACAAGGAGCATCAGTCTAACTTACGAGAGAAGTGTCCTTGCACTTGCAACGGAAAGCATGTGAACAAAGTAACCTTGCATGTACAGATCTGCTGACTGCCTTCAACTGAGAGCCTTCCCAAGTAAAATACATTTCAGGCCTACTCGCTCCAGCTAACATAAGAAACCACAAACAAGCCTTTCTTAGCAATATGTGAATATTCATATATACATTTAGGCCTTTACACCCTAAACTATACGCATTAATAACATTACTTTTACAAGCATTACATTTCTTCACCTTAAGGCACATTTAATTCCCTACAAGTGCAGACTTTTATGATGCACGTTTAAATCTAATGCATTACATTACACAGGAACTAATTCATTAAGCATTTGTGATAAACTCTTACTTTTAAATGTCATTTTAGCCTTTCAACTAACACAAACGAATCCCCTAACATTACACATACATTGTGTTACATCCACATTTTTGAATGATTAATACTTAATTCATCACGGGATTATATGTGGGTGTGGACTACCAGTGATTATGATGCACCCCTATAATTTTCAGAATGTCATGACGCTCTATCAATTGTATTTAGAAAGCAGTTTGGAACATTTCGGCATTATATTCTACTGTTTTAACCTTCACCTGCAACCGATACTTCCCTCTTTCCTTTCTTTAGTTTCTTATCCCATATGCATGCTGGTGACCTACAGCTCCTGCTACTGTTTGATGAGTTACTAGGGTCATGGCTATCTGCTTCCCATTCATCTCAGCCTCTTAGCACTTTTAGTGCCTTTCTGTGCATTTGTATGAACCTCACATCCAAGGCCAATAAATCTGAGGGCAAACAAATTCATGATGGCCCTTATATAGAGATTCAAACAAAGTCCTTTCATGAAACACAGAACAATGTCTACTTGTTATAAACCTTACAAATCTAATCTCCAAATAAGAATGCACCTAAGAGTAGTCAGCTCTCTCCTTTTTATTAGGCATGGGGGGACAACTACGCTACGCTTGCAAAGTTTGCGTAGTTTGTGCTACTTCGCAAATTGCACGTAGCACAGTGCAAAATCGCGTAGCGTAGTTGTAATTTTTTGCTTGCTCGCAGTCCTCAACATTAATTTGGCGACAGCGAGCGAGCAAAATTACATCTTGGCAAGACTTTTTCCTCGTTCGCGAACGAGGAAAATAAACCTCCGGCAAGATTCTCAACATGGGGAGGTGAGGTTTCTCATTGCGAGTGGTCGCATATGCTTGCGACCGCTCACGATGAGAAACTACCAGTCCACGTTGAGAAAGCTGCCGCTCGAGTAAAAATCTACTAGAGCGGCAGAAAACGACAGCTCGTACTGTGCGAGATGCCATTTTCAATGATTGCACAGTGCGGACGAGCATCTGGCACTGTGCAATCATCCTCGAACAGCGTACCACGCTGTTCGCATAGCGCTACGCGTATCTCACGTAGTGAGAACTACACTCCGCGTAGCTACGTGTAGCGCTACTACGCAAACTACCCCCAGGGTTACTTTTTATTGAATAGTTATAATTCTATTTTTCTCAATGAAGATTCTAAGGCTTTGATATCAGACAAAAATACAGAACTATTTAAAGTTTTTATTCATTGTTGGACAATGGGTGTTTGGCAAAAGAATTTTGTTGTTTTACTAAATTGTTCCAAAGACTTCATCTTGGTAAGCTTTTCAATTTCCACAAACTACTGCCCTGCATTTATCTTCTTTTGTCACATCTAGTGCCTCAAGCCAACCCTTGTACTCACTAGGAAGATGCATGTACATGAATGACTCCAGGCATATTTTGGATGTTTGTGCAAAAAAGAAAGCTAAGGATACATGCATGAGTTTTCAAATTGTATAACTCCAAATTCATAAATCGATGGGCGGGTATTCGAGATGAACCATCTTCATCTCCTACCTGTTTGCCTCCCTGCTGTGGTGGTGTACCAATGCCAATCAAAAGACCAGCTACACCTCCTATGAAGAGTTAAAATTACAATTTTGAATGGTCATTAAATCCAGAGGATGGGCCTTTACAGTGTGTGATGAACCAATCTATATAGATATGAATTGTACGGTCATCTGCCTACTTCATATTTATGAGGAGCCGGGCTGATCAACAATAGCCCAGAGGTGATTGCAAACATGTAAGTCCATACTGGGATTCTGGGGATTTATTTACTTTGTCCAGATTACTTATTGGTAATCTTCATTACTCTGAGCTCCAGTCTAACTTGCCACAATACCCTTTTTGGGGTATTAGAATACTTCATTAGTACTCCTTCAAAACTTTCTGTAAGATCTATTGCTTTATAGCCATTATTTTTAGCATATTCTACTGATGAGGCTTAATAACCCGAGCCGGAACTGATGAACCAGGCTCGTATCCCAATGATGGCTCACCATCCTGTCATTCTGGGAAAATCACTTAATCTCCCCGTGCCTAAAAACCTCAAATTGAATCTGACTTTGTGTAAAGTAATCTAGTTCTCATGTAAAGCTCTCCAATGTCCTGGGGCTGAATTTGTGCAATATAAAACTGCATAAAAACGTGCAAAATGCACTGTTTAAGCACATTCTAATATTGGTCTTGTGGAATAACCCTCCAGCGCCCCTGGGGAGAGCTGGGACTGGTTGCTCCATCTAATTACTAGGAGCAACATGGGTCTTGCATAAAAATGGCCATGGCTGTTTTGTGTTTGCAGTGCATCTCTGCAACCGGTTCATGGCTGCTAGTGCATTGTCCACATGTCCCTGGTTCTGCTGAATATATGATGCTACAATGCATGGAATTACAACGCATGCTTTTACACCGCAGTCATTACATCGCAACTACCATTAGATTGCATGATTTTACAATGCATGCCATTACAGCACATTTTAAAAACTACCATTACAACGCATACCATTACAACGCATAATACTTTTAGGGCAACAGTAGGGTAAGTGTTGGATAGTGTAGTGGTAAAAATTACTATTCCCACTCCAGTGAGTGCAACAGTAGGGTAAGTGTTAGATAGTGTAGGGGTAAAAACGACAAAGTGTTGGATAGTGTAGGGGTAAAAATTACTATTCCGACTCCAGTAAGTGCAACAGTAGGGAACGTGTTGGATAGTGTAGGGGTAAAAATTACTATTCCCATGTACCCCAAAACCCATACCCACCCTAATACTAAAATAATCTCCATTACTTTCCTTATAATACGTTGTAATGGTTTGCGTTGTAATGGTATGCGTTGTAATGGCATGAGTTGTAGTGGGGAAACAACCTTTACAACGCAACTTTTACAACGCACTACCATTACAACGAAACTTTTACAACGCAACATCCATTACAATGCATGCATTTACAACGCAACCGTTACAACGCATGACACTACAATGCATACCACTACAACGCATGTCATTTCAACGCAGTCATTACAATGCATACCATTACAACGCAGAGCATTACAACACATAGCACCCTTACACTATCCAACACTTACCCTACTGTTGCACCCCCTGGAGTTAGAATAGTAATTTTTACCCCTACACTATCCAACACTTACCCTACTGTTGCACCCCCTGGAGTTAGAATAGTAATTGTAACCCCTACACTATCCAACACTTACCCTACTGTTGCACCCCCTGGAGTTAGAATAGTAATTTTTACCCCTACACTATCCAAGACTTACCTTACATGCAATGTAATGTTATGCGTTGTAATGGTATGCGTTGTAAATGTATTATGCGTTGTAGTGGAATGCGTTGTAAAGGTAGTTTCAAAGAATTCGTTGTAAGGGCATGCGTTGTAATGGTATGCGTTGTAATGGATGTTGCTGTGTAAAAAATATGCGTTGTAAAGGTAGGCGTTGTAAAGGTATGCATTGTAACGTCATACATCCGTTGTAGTGACATGCGTTGTAATGGCATGCATTGTAATGGCATGCGAAGTAAAGGAAGTTGTGTTGTAATAGTTGTGTTGAAAAGGTCACTGTATTGACAGCGTTGTAATGGAGGTTTCCCGGTTCTGCTGCTTCCATCGTGACCACCTTCTATGCTGCTGCTTCCCCCACTCCTCAGCACTGTGGTGACCTAGCAGAGTCAGAACTAGTCAGCGTAGGATTTGGAAAGGGAGAAAAAAAGAGAGAATGTTCTCACTCTTATCCATTGTATTCAAGATATGCAGAAATTGCAAATCCACAACGCTTTCTTCTGTAGCAGCTTTTTTCCAAGGCTTACAATGTATGTGGTGTTTTGAAATGCAACTACCCAATTATTTTATTGGGTGGAAAAGGCTATCGTTTGTCGTAACGCTGACAGCACGTTCATTTTTTCAAAGTAGTTTGATCATGTGGTATCCAGTCTTCTCCACAATGTATTGCATGCGAGTGATCAGCAGACTACATTTACATGCTGAGCATATGGGATTATAGCGCGATGGTAAGAACAAAACACTTAAAAATAGCTACAGAACATTTTGAGCTGGAAATTCAACGTGTCAAAATGAAAAACAACCTGATGGCGCACATAAAAATTGTATATACATTTTGTTAGTGTATAATATGAGTTCGTAAAGTGAAGACAAAGTACTGCGCATAGGATAAGAACTGCGGAACATACCGAGCTCAGCTTACCTAAAATGCGTAAGTACATTACGAAAACACTGGGCAGCATTTAAAGCCTCTGGCAAAGATACAGAGACTCACAATGTACAGCCCTAGGTGAGAAAATGTAACTGTGCCCCGTTTACCTTTCTCGTACCATCAGGGAAGGATCAGAACCAAAGGCAGCCCTGGCAACATTTGTCAGACCACCCCTTCACACTGCACCTAGCTTGTAAGCAGTGCAAGCGAGCCTGGCCACTGCAAGGGGAGGATGGGTGGTTTCTCCCACGAAGAAATGTTGACCAAATATGGCGCGTTTTACAGCACCTTTTTCATGATAGAACCTTGTCCAATCATTGAATAGAGGTAAGGAGACCGGAGACATGGCTTCATGCTCAATGAATGAATGATCAGTTGAATGGATGAGAAGTGTGGGGGGGTTCATCTAAGAATAGATGAAGATTAATAAAGACTTTTAGCAACCTTGAGCAAATGGCCTCAATGCTCTGATCAAGAGTGAGTGTTCTGGTTTACGTTTTAACTTCTTGATTAAAATATCACCCTCCTCAAACACTAGCACCAATAATCCAAATGAATTATAGAAACCGTGCAGCAATTTCGGCTTCCGCTTGACCACATTGTGTGATCCTAGGCAATTACTTTTTTCGCAGGGCCTCCTTTAGCTTTACCATTACATGAGAGCACCTTTAAATACATCAAGTTGTGGTGTGCAAAAACTTAAAAGACTGTAACGTTACTCCATCTGTGGTAACACCTTAGGCCACATTTAGGGGACAAAAGACCAGTGGCGGCTGCCGCACAACATAGTAGACTGGATGGGGAGGGAGGGGGGTTTTGAGGGTAAAAATATATTTTTTAAAACCCTTACCTTTTGCTGCCCTGACGCAGATGGCCTCCTCGGTTCTTGACTCCCGGCAGTGACTGGGAAGGCACAGGCTCCTCACCCAATCCAGATGCTGCTCTAATGCTATGAGAGTAGCATCAGGATCGTCTGAGCGTCCAGTTCTGCTGCTCAGACACTGCCCTTTTTCCAACCCAGCTGTGAACAGAGCTAGGTTGGAGAAATAGAAGTTCGCTTATCTGTTTGGCTGGCCTGAGACAGCCGACCAAACTTACATGCACACTTTTAAGTGCCCACCACCCCTGCCTGTTATGGCCCGGCCTGCCTTGCATGTTCAAACCGTCAGCCTGAGCCCCTTACAGAAAGAAAAAATGATATTATTGTTTTAATATCATTTTATCTTTCTGTGACTGACTCCGACCAGTGGGGCGACGCTCTTCCACCATTACGGAGGAGATGCCCTTGCAAAAGACTACTGTTTTTTGACTCTTGTTTCTATTAGCATCATCATCAGGGCGGTGATGGAGGGGCATGAATGTAGCTACGCTCAATGGTTAGAATCATGTGAGGAACCATTCAAATCACCCAGGTACCCCTTTACTCATCTCCCGCTCCGCCTTCATGGTCTCCATGCATCCTGCAGCTCGATGATGATAATGAGAGCCGAGAACTACAACAACAAACACTAAAGAAGGACTCTCCCTCGCTCTTACAGAGCAGAGACACCGCGTTCCAAAGACCGGACCAACCACATGACAAGGAGGTGGTTTCCCTGGGTCAATCGGAAAGAAGAAATGGAGGAGAAAAGGAGTCAGGAACATCAACGAGGGACACCCAGAACCAGGGAAAAGACACCTGGAAGGTGTTGGTTAATGGAGAACCGAGAGATGCCTTAGTTGACAACAAGGTCTACAAAGCGTTATGCAGCCTCATGCTGTTGCAGGAGACTGTTCCTGAACCACTGGGGTGGTTAGCATACAACGTGTCGATGGGGACAGCCATACCTATCCCATGACGGACATAGATGTCCAGTATCAATCTACCCCCCCCCCGTCCCCTTACGGGTAGGCCTAGTCCCTAAACTTCCAGAACCATTAATCTTGGGTAATGATTATCCCCACCTAGAAAATCTTCTCCAAGAGATATGGAAAGAGGGGCCCACATGGAGAGAAGAGGCACCTTTTTCCCAAGACCCGAACCCGGAAATGAACATTGGTAAATACGGAAAAAGCCAGAAGCAGAGACAAAGAGAAAAGAAAAAATGGTCACGAGTAGTGTTAACCAATGCTGGCCACGAAGGGTGGGACCACAATAAAAACTTCAATTCTGGGGGAAGATCCCCATCAAGTAGGCCCCCAGTTTTTTGTGCAACAAGGTTTGTTGTATCAAAAGGGCGGAAAAAAATGCCAAATCAACTATTAGTACCCCACTCTTTAGAGAAAAGATCCTATTCCTAGCACATAGTCATCGGGCTGGACTGTTCCCATGAGGCACAGGGTCAGACTGATTTGCATATAGCCATGTCTGAACTGGGGTGGCAGAGTGGGCTAAAGAACGGTGATGGATTTAACCCAGATCTTTTGACTGGGTGTGAGTGTTTGATTGATTCAGATGCTCCGTCCATTACCACCCACTTTTGTACTGCCTTGTGGATGCAGCGGTGGGCGGCACAGGTGAGCGTGGTGGGCGGGGCAGTGCACGGCAGGGGTGGAAGCAGACAGATGATGGAATAGGTTTCATTTTTTAATTTAATTATACCTGTTCCGTCTGTCGACTAACCCCCACTCCCACCCTGCCCCGCCCTGCCACACCGCCCCACTGCTGCACCATGTTTACCTGTGCCAGCTGCCACTGCGTGGATGTAAGTAACTGCGAGGAGTACAGCCCCTGTGCCCCTCGTAAAGTGGCAGTGTTATAGACACTGACCTTTCCTAGCATGCGGCACTGTTGTCATTTTTATAGCGCGTACTATGATTACAGAATGAGTACACTGTTCCGGTCTGCACCAAGTCCACCTTTCAAAACCTGCCTGGTATTTCTTGCCAGCTTGTGAGTATCTGTGGGATGATGCCATTATCCACCCTGGTAAAAAGCTGGTACAGGAACAATAGTGGTATTTCTTGCCAGCTTGTGAACATCCTCAGAATGTTGTTTAACCCTTGTAAAATAGTGACCCTCAGCTTAATAGTGGTAATTCCTGACAAATGTGCCATTCATGGCATGACAGTGCATATCTCTGCACTGTCCCTTGGGGACCTCTTCCCGTTTGCGAGTAGCCTACTACCTACATGAAGTAGGTGGTAAACAGCAAGTGTTTTGCAGCCGCAAATGGTACATTACATTGTGACTCGCTATTAGGAAGAAACACCCCTTCCTAATAGTGTGAGTCGCAAATGCTATTTTGTGAGTCGCCGACTCGCAAAATATCATTTGTATATGCCTGGACCCTTTTTTGAGGTAGCAAACGGGCCTATTTCCCGTTTGCAACTGCAAACAAAGGTTGTACACCTGGCCCTAAATCCCTCAACAGGGTTGAAAGGAAAAGAAACAACTGCCAAAAATGTTGGGTGTAAAGCAAAATGGGGTTCTGGACGGAGAGAAATATTTACCATGGGGCAAAGTAAAATTGTAAAAAGTGCGCATTTGTTCTTTTTCCTCATATGAACATGTTTGTGTGTTTTCGATTGAGAAAATAAAATTCTCACTTTTCCGTGAGACATTTTTAAGACTGCAAAACACTTTATTAAAATGTGTCAAGGATGTAGAAGTCACAATTATGGGCCAGATGTATGACCCTTCCAATTTTCGACTCGTAAATTGCGTTGTTTTGCGACTCGCAAAATGGAATTCACAACAGTGTCTCAGACTCTGTTTGCAATTCCTAATGGGGTCACAAATTGCCTAACTCATTAATATTCATGATGCGGGTGCAATTTGCGACCCTATTTGGGAATGGCTAGAGCACTCCCAGGGATGGTGGCCTGCTCTGGTCAGCAGACCATCATGTCTGTGACTGTTTTTTAAATAATGCAAAAGAACAATTGATGGACAGAATGCAGAACAATGTCATACATTCACCCTAGTACAGAGATCTGGGCCTAAATCCCTCATTTTTCTGCTCACTATGCCATTCAAGGTTGAACCCAGCCATATGCAAATCAGTGTTGACCCTGCGCCCAATGGGACTGTCCAGCCCGAACTGCCAGGCCAGGTCCTCCCTGGACTGGAAACTAGCATCCTAGGACCGGTTTCGGGGTTTCACCCTTCATCTGCCAGGATGATGAATCTAAATCAGATCTCTTGACTGGGGGTGAATGTTTTGATTTGTTTTGCATTTCGTCCATCAATTATTTGTCATTTGTTTTTGAAAATAAAGCCATTTTTTTAACATGCATCCCGTTTTACTTAAAGGCAAACGGAATGCTTTTAAAAGTTTCTGTTTTATTTTTAGGTCTCGCTGAGTCAGCTCATGCGCTGCCCTGCGAGAAATTTAGTAAGGGGATTTCCAAAGTACTACCAGAGGCTTTTGCTGGCCTAAAGCTTGCGTTCAGGTGTGCGTGCGTGCGCGCAGCCGCCATGTGGGTTTTTGTCAAGGCTAACGAGCAGGGGCACCATATGGCTTTCCTTTCTCTTAATGAGTCATCCGCTTTCAAGATAAGAGACCTTTCTTTCACATTCCTGAAGCAGATAGCTTCCTTGCTTTTTATGTGCTCAAGAAGCTTTCAGTGAGACAGAAAATATGGCAATAGATTATAGTGATTGTAGTAAGCCGTATTTATTTTTTTATCAGCCTTATTAGTTAACCCATGCATGCCGATGAATTCAGTAGTCACGTTTCATGCATGCTGAATGTTTTGTAAAGTCCGCAGTCCTACATTTATTTACTTCACAGCGTCTCTTGCACATATTGTGCACTGATTGGAGGAATGTTTTTTTCATTCTACCCCTCTATCTCTCTTCTACCCTTCTAACCCTCTAACCCTCTTGTAACCCTCTACCCCTCTTGTCCCCCTCTACCCCTCTTCTACCCCTCTACCCCTTTTCTACCCCTCAACTACACTTCTACCCCTCTACCCTTTTTCTACCCCTTTTCTACCCCTCTTCTACTCTTCTACCTACTTCTACCCCTCTTCTACCCATTCTACTCTTCTACCCCTCTATCCCTCTTCTACCCTTCTACCCCTGTACCCATCTTCTTACCCCTCTTCTAACCCTTTACCCCTCTTCTACCCCTCAACCCCTCTACTACCCCACTACCCCTTTACTACCCCTCTTCTACCCTTCTACCCCTCTTCTACCCCTCTACCCCTCTGCTACCCCTCTACTACCCCTCTGCCCCTCTTCTACCCCTCTACCCATCTACACCTCTAACCCTCTTCTAACCCTCTACTAGCCCTCTACCCTACTACCCCTCTACCTCTCCTCTACCCCTCTAACCCTCTTCTACCCCTCTAACCCTCTTTTACCCCTCTTCTACCCCCCTTCTACCCCTCTTCTACTCCTCTACCCCTCTTCTACCGCTCTACCCCTCTTCTAGACATTCTACCCCTCTATCCCTCTTCTACCGTTCTACCCCTCTACTCTTCTAACCCTCTTCTACCCCGTTCCCCTCTTCTACCCCTCAACCCCTCTACTACCCCTCTACCCCTCTTCTACCCCTCCTCTACCTCTCTTCTACCCATCTACTACCCCTCTACCCCTCTTCTACCCCTCTATCCCTCTTCTCCCCCTCTACCCCTCTTCTACCCCTCAACCCCTCTACTACCCCTCTATCCCTCTACTACCCCTCTACCCCTCTTCTACCAAGCTACCCCTCTTCTACCCTCTACCAATCTTCATCCCCTCTTCTATCCCTCTACCCATCTACACATCTACCCCTCTAATACCCCTCTACCCTCCTCTTCCACACTACCCCTCTACCTGTATTCTACCCCTCTTCTACTCCTCTACTAACCCCTCAACCCCCCCAACTACCCCTCATCCCGCCTACTACCTCTCTACTACCTCTATACCCCTCTACCCCTCTACTACACCTCTACCCCTCTACTACCCCTCTTCTACCGCTGTACCCCTCTTCTACCCTCTTCTACCCCTCTACCCCTCTTCTACCCCTCCCCCTCTTCTACCCCTCACCACTCTACTACCCCTCTACCCCTCTACTACCCCTTTTACACCTCTACACATCTACCCCTCTAATACCCCTCTACCCTCCTCTACCACACTACCCCTCTACCTGTATTCTACCCCTCCTCTACCCCTCTACCCCTCTTCCACCCCTCAACCCCTCTACTGCCCCTCTTCTTCCCATCTACCCCTCTTCTATCCCTCTACCCATCTACCCCTTTACCCCTCTTCTACCCCTCTACTACCCCTCTACCCCTCTTCTACCCCTCTTCTACCCCTCTACCCCTCTACTACCCCTCAACCCCTGTGCTACCCCTCTACCCCCTACTACCCCTCTTCTATCCCTCTACCCCTCTACCCGTCTTCTACCCCTCCTCTACCCCTCTACTACCCCTCTACCCCTCTACTACCCCTCTACCTGTCTTCTACCCCTCTACTACCCCTCTTCCCCTCTTCTACCCCTCTACCCCTCTTCTACCCCTCTACTACCCCTCTACCCTACTATCCCCCTACCTCTACTAACCCTCTACCCCTCTTCTACCCCTCTACCCCTCTACTACCCTCTACCCCTCTACTACCCCTCTACGACCCTTCTACCCCTCTTCTACCCCTCTACCCCTCTTCTAACCTTCTACCCCTCTACCTGCCTTCTACCCCTCTATCCCTCTTCTACCCTTCTACCCCTCTACCCCTCTTGTATCCATCTACCCCTCTTCTACCCATCTACCCCCTTCTACCCCCTTCTACCCCTCTTCTACCAACTGTAACTAGCAAAGACACTGTGTCACAGCAGCATCACTCAACGCCACCACAGCATCACTCTGCACCACCACAGCATCAGTCAGCACCACCACAGCATCAATCAGGGCCACCACAGCAACACTCAGGGTCACCACAGCATCACTCAGCACCACCACAGCATCACTCAACACCACCACAGCATTACTCAGCACCACCACAGAATCACTTAGGGCCACAACAATATCACTCAATGGCACCACAGCATCACTCAGGGCCAGCACAGCATCACTCAGGGCCAGCACAGCATCACTCAGGGCCAGCACAACATCACTCGGGCCAGCACAGCATCACTCAGGGCCAGCACAGCATCACTCAGAGCCAGCACAGCATCACTCAGGGCCAGCACAGCATCATTCAAGTGGCACTTTTTTATTAAAACGTTTGTGCATGCTGCAGAGCAGACACACTTCTCTACAGCACAGCTTAAACATATTGTCAAAATCAATAGTTCTGCCTAAGCGCTGCGAGGCCTCCGGGTAGTTACGCGCTATATAAGTGCAATTTTCATTTCATTTCATTTCATTCTATACCCTTATAAGGTCCCAAAGGCGAAACCTATTGGCTATGCCAATGCTTGTTTGAGAGTAGGCAGTAGTCCGTGGGACCACTGCCTGCTTTAAAAAATATTTCTGCTACCAGTCACAAAAGGGAAGGGGTCCCCTGGGGACCTCTTCCAGTTTGCGAATGGCTTACCACCTACATGAAGTAGTGGCAATTGCGGTCGCAAAAGAATCATGCATTCAAGTGTGACTCGCTATTAGGAAGGGACGCCTTTGGCACGCCCCTTCTTAATAGCGAGTAGCAAACCCTATTTTGCAAGTTGGTAATAGGTTACTGACTCGCAAAACAGAGTTTGCACATAGGGCAGACCTATTTTGCTGTCGTAAAAGGTGATTTTCCGTTTGTGACCGCAAAAAATGGTCGTACCTCTGCCCCTTTATTTCTATCTTAGGAAAAGGCTTTTACTATCCATTACGAATTTCAAATAGTGGCAAATAGAGGGGGCATGAAAGTGGTGACTCCCTACTATGTGGAATTCGCAATAGAATTTATCAAAAGCTTTTTAACCACATCTGCAATTCCAAACCATTGATCAATTAACAACCACATTCTTTGTTTTTTGGAGGAGGAGGAGGGGGCAGGCACCAGTCTAGGGAACCACATCTTGCTTCTCAGGTAAGTTCCCAAAAAGAAAAGATTTTAAGAAAAAATAGCAGAACTTGTCTCTTTAATGGACAATTGTTTGCCATTTGGAAACGAAAAAGCAGGGCTAGAATTCTGTAGTCCCTTGTGAGTCTTTATCTTTGTATTCAGATTCCATCACAGAGGGTCACATATTGTGACCTGCCTAATTTTTTTTAAATTAAATTTGTACTTTATTACACCTTTGCAATTGCACACAGCCCTCATCGCCTACAACCCGGAGGCCGGCGGCAACAGTAGTTCACACCCAAATCCCAGTGCAGAGGCCACAAACAAAGTTCGATGTGCAAGGGCAATGCAGTCAGTTGACAAGTATAAAGGCAATCCTTAAGGACAGGAGGAGAAAGTCTCCTGGAAGGGAGAAAGAAAAGGTGCAGTAAACCACAATACCAGTCCAAAGAAAAACCTAAACCCCCACCTCACAAACTAACTAACTACCTTTACCCGTGTCCACCCACCCACCTGCACTAACTTCCACACCTATAGCCAAACGTAGAACCCACAGCCACGGACCCAAGGGCCCAAGGAGAGCAAAAGTTGAGAAGGACTATGCAAATCACCATCCAGCACAGCTGTCACAGGCATACACACATCATACTGCACAGGTGAGACTCGGGCGGGATCCCCCACCCACCTTCAACATGGAAGGTCTCAACCGCAATTCGCATCAAGTTCAACCATCGCCACTCCACTCTCCTGCAGTTCATCCAACTCCCCCCCCTCAGGATCTGACTCACCATCCCCCCGAGCGTTCTGGAATTCCTTATATAACCCCCAGAAGTTCTTAGGGCGACTTTTTGGGGGAAGCAGTTCACTATACACCTCCGATTGCGTACAGCAGATCCGCCTCCCAGCGCTTCCTAGTAGGGACCGGTCCCCTCATCCAGCACAACGCAACCAGGCGCTTGGCCGTCAGCAACGCCATATCAGCAAGTCGTCTCAATGCCACCGGGAGCGGTTTAGAGAAACCCAGCAACGCCAGCGCCGGGCAGGGCAGAATCTCCACACCCAGGATAGAGCTAAGTTCCGTGAAGACCTCACTCCAGAACTTATGAATACTGGGGCAGGTCCAGGACATATGTAGAAAATCAGCTGTAGGGAAATGGCAACGCTCACATTCCGCAGACTCTCGCAGCCCGTACCTGTATAGCCTGTCCGGCGTATAATATACCCGCTGCAGGTACTTAAAGTGAATCAAACGGTGCCTACTATTAAGTGAAATTTTCCTAGTGTTCACGCAGCAATAGTGCCACATCTCGTCCGAGATCGGAGACTGAAGGTCGCATTGCCAGGCTAATCTAGCCTTGGAGGGGGGGCACTGCTGGTGCCCATCACCAAGTTTCTTAAGAGTAGTCACCAATTTACGGGAAGAGGGGGTTTTAATTACATATGTGAGCTCAGGCACTTCCTGTGGCTCCGTCAAATCCGGGCCCAGTAATACCAAAGCAGCTCTGCGAACCCTGTGGTACTGAAAGCTATGCAATAGTGTCGCCCCAGGGTGTGACTGGAGAGCCTGCTGCGGCGTCTTCATTATGCCATTAAAGAAGAGGTCCCCCATCTTGTCGATGCCCAACTCCTGCAGCGCTTTCAGGACTCCTTTTTCCGCTAGCGGGGCTAACCATACTGCCCACTCCAGCCGCAGTAGAGGAGAGTACAACAGCACACTCTCACGGGAGCGGACCATTTCATGCCAAGCATGGTTCGTGGCTGCGATGGAATCTAAGTTGCCGACCCTTCGATCGGCCGGATAGCATATCGTGGCCGGAAGAGGTGCTGGGTCTGCAAAGAGACGTTCCAGTTTCACATGCGGGATGTCAGGGTCCCCGTGGATCCATGTGTGGAGATGTGCCCCCTGCGCAATCCTATAGTACCTTTCCAGGTCCGGAGCCCCCAGACCCCCACGTTCATAGGGAAGAAGGAGCGTTTGCCATTTAACCCTGGGCTGTTTGCCCCCCCACGCAAGTTTAATGAGTGTTTGGGTAAGCTGTCGAAAAAAGGATTTAGAGAGGACTACAGGTATGTTCGTGAAGAGAAACAGGAATCTGGGAAGCACCACCATTTTCATAAGTGCTATCCTACCCATTAGGGACAGCGGGAGCCTGCACCACACCTCCACATCATCCACCAGTTTGGAATAGGCGACCCCGTAGTTCTCGCGTATCAGGATCTCAGGGTCAGTGTGAACGCGGATCCCCAAATAACGTATGGAGTCTGTAGTCCATTGTAATGGGTACTCCGAGTCAAACGGGAGAGTTACCGGAGTCAGAGGGAACGCCACTGATTTGTTCCAATTGACCCGAAGGCCCGATAAGGCCCCGAACCTCACTACTTCCCGCAAGACCGCCGAAAGGTTTGTCTCCGGGTCACGGACATACAGCAGCGTGTCGTCTGCATAGGTTGAGATACCGATCTGGTAAGAAGTGAAGTTGATCCCCTCAAATCTGTGATATTCTCTTATGGCGCAGGCCAGGGGCTCCGCCACCAGAGCATACAACAATGGGGAGAGGGGGCAGCCCTGCCGAGTGCCCCTGCTGATCTCGATTGGGGCAGTGACCAGGTTCCCTATCTTTAGCCGCGCCGTGGGTTTGTAGTACAGGGCCCCTAGCATCTGTAGGAAGGGTTCCCCGAGCCCGTACTTACGAAGGACTCTGAGCATGAACGACCACTCCACAGAGTCAAAGGCCTTTTCCATGTCAAGGAAAATGGCGACAGCCTTATTTTCTTGCCGGACATGTTGAATAGTGCCCAACACTGTGCAGATGTTATAGGTTAGGTTACGCGCAGGGACAAACCCGGCTTGTTCCGGGGCAACCAGGTCCGGGACCAGAAGAGCCAGACGTGTCGCCAGAACCTTCGCATATAGTTTCGCATCAACGTTAATTAGCAAAAGTGGCCTATAAGAGCCACATTCGTTTGGGGGTTTGCCCGGCTTCGGAATGGTTATGAGCAGTGCCTCCCTCATAGATTTCGTCATGCTGCCTTGCTGGCAAATATCATCAAAAAGGAGCATCAGGTATGGGACCAGCTTGTCCTGAAAGGCTTTGTAAAAGGCCACCGTTAGGCCATCTGACCCAGGAGCGCTACCCGACCTCATGCCCTCTAGCGCCTCCGTTATTTCCTCTTTCTGGAACGGTGCCATCAGAAACTCTCTTTGCCAGTCGGCCAAAAAGGGCATCTGTATGTAACTCAAGTAGTCGTCGATTTCCTCCTCAATGTGGCCCGATTTCGACGAGTACAGCGCCGTGTAGTAAGCATGGAATTCCGACAGGATATCCTGCTCCTCCGACACCACCTCACCAGTAGCTGTTACCAACTCCTCGATCACTAAAGGCGGCCTGCTGTTGCGCATCAGTTTGGCAAGAAGGGAGCCAGGGCGATCTCGTTCCCCATACGCGCGCGCTGTGGCATATTTACCCATATGTTTAATCTCCCTGTCCGCCTCTTCATGAAATTCCTCTAACAGAGGTTTAAGCTCGGCAGTGACGTCAGCAGAATCCGTACCTCCCGCGCGCCGTTCCAGATCAGTCAACTGTGCTTCCAGCAATTTCAACCGTTGCCTGATGGCCTTGAGCACCCCCGAGTGCTTAGCCATCGTCATCCCCCTAATATACACCTTAAAAGCATCCCAGAGGACCTGGACACTATCCACTGACCCCACATTAGTCGAGAAATACACATCTATGTCCTCGGCCAGTTCCCCTCTAAAGGCTTCGTCTAGTAGCGAATATGGGGGGAACCTCCAGGTAAACGGGGGAATCCTCCTAGGTGGGGCAACCAATTGTAAGAGTAGTGGCGAGTGATCAGATAGCGTGCGAGGTAACACTGCGCACCCTTTCACCGAATCAAGAAGGGACCGGGAAATGAACCAATAGTCAATCCTCGTGTGCAGGTTATGGTAGGCTGAGTAATGGGTGAACCCGCCTTTCCCAGGGTGCCTATGGCGCCACACATCAAGCATGTCAAGTTTCACTAGTTCCGTTAGTAGGAGCATTGCTGAGGCCGCCGGGGCCCTAGGGGAACCAGCCGACCTATCCAATTCTGGGTTCAAAACAAAATTGAAGTCCCCCCCCCACAGCATCCTGGAGCCCACATATTGCCTACAGCTGTCCGCGAGTCAGGCATAGAAAGAGGGGGTGTCATAATTTGGGCCATACACATTCACAAGCAACAAATCGTGTCCTTTCCCCACACAACGAGCAACTGCATACCGACCCTCCGGGTCCACTGCTACCTGTTGTAGCGACAACTGAGATTTGGGATTAGCCCAAGTGATCACCCCTCTTGCATGCGTAGTGAACCCTGCAGCAACACAAGCGTTACCAAGACCCCTCGTCTGCAGCATAGGACTGGACAACGGCAGGTGGGTTTCCTGCAGAAGAGCAAGATCAATCTGGTGTCGCTGCAAGTAGGCCAGGACCTTCCTGAGTTTTCGAAAATCGTTTAGTCCCCTCACATTCCATGATAGCAGCCGAAGAGAGCCAGGGCCGCTCTCCGGCACTAGGGACTCAACATTCGCCATTGTAAATCAGAGAGCACATCAGAGTGGAACAGATGGCACAGTAGACACATTCCAGTAGCTGGCACAATCAAACCCCCCCCCCCCAACAGTCCCCGAACAACCCACACTTCATGAGCAACAATAGAAGAATAGGACAACCGTCCACCCCCCCACAGCCGACCAACCCCAACCCGGTCAGACAGAGCACGACGCCACCCACCCTGAACCCCCCCCAAAACCACACACTACAAACCCAAAGACCTTCTGAAGGGCCAAGAGCCGAAAGCACAGGGGCAGAGGTTCCCAGCCAGACAGCAATACAATCAAGCAAGAACCAGATACCACAGTAGCTCCCCCACCTTACCCCCCAGCATCGTTTGGCACACACCCCAGCCCCAGCATTAGCAAACTGACAAATAACAAACCCCTTAGTCGGAGGTGAGCTCCCCCCAGTCCGAACACCAGTCAGCAAACCATGGCAATATCACATACCAGCAGTACGTCACAAGCAGCAAGAAACACACCTCACAGAGTCAAGGAGGTAAGTTCGTAGAACCTGCAGTAGTAAGATGACGTGCACTCGCGACCCAGCCAAGCTGATGATGGGGTCGCAGGGTGGATCACCCCCGGCCGTCCATAGCGGCGGCCTCCTCCTCATCCTCACGTTGATCCCTCGGGCTGTTACGTTGTTCCTTGGCCCACTCCTTTAACGATTTTTTCAAGTCTGCTGGGTCCGTAAAAAAGTGCGAGTGCCCCTGCTTGTTAATTCTGAGTCTCGCTGGGTACAACATGGCGTAGTCCAGCCCCATGTCTCTCATTTGTTTCTTGTACGGGGCAAAGCGCTTCCTTTCCTCCTGTACTCTCGCTGTAAAATCAGGATAGAGGGAAATGTTCATGCCCTCGAATTGTAGGTTCCCTTTCTCCCGTGCCAGCCGGAGTGCCAAATCACGGTCCCTGTAGTTCAAGAGTTTTGCAATGATCGGCCGCGGTGGCAGGCCAGGCTGCGGCTTCGGTCCCAGGGTGCGATGGGCTCTCTCGACAATGAACATAGGGGAGAAGACGTCCTCCCCTAATAGTGTACAGAGTAACTTCTCCACGAACAGCTCCATCTTGCCAGTATTGGTAGACTCCGCCACGCCCGTGATGCGGACGTTGGAGCGCCGTGAACGAGCTTCCAAGTCCTCCGTCTTGTCCTGTATAACCTGAAGGAGGCGACTGAACTGCTTTCGATCTTTATCCCATTCCATTTGGGCTTCCTCCGCTTCTGTCAGCCGCCGCTCCGCCATATCTAGCCTCTCAGCATGCTTGTCCACCCGTTCAGACATGCGATCCATCCTGAAGGAGAGAGCATCAATTTTCGTGCCAATGGCCGCCATACTGTCCCGCAAGCCCTTTTCCATGGTGCAAAGCATTTCGCGGATATCCGCACACAGCGTGCTATCAGCAGTTGCAGGCTGTTTTGAGGTCTCCGGAGGCGTCCCCTCCGCACCCTTCGGCTTCCGTTGATCGAACGACAGTTTCGGCTGGTTCCTATCACCCTTCCCCATAGTGGACTCGATGGGTCGGTAGCAAGGCGCCCCGCGGCCAGCCAAGGAGGCGCCAGCCAATGCCGATGTGAGGAAAGGGGGGCACCGGGGAAACGAACTCCGCGTAGCTAGTAGTTGCGTAGCAAGAAATGGAGCCAAGATGGCGGCCGCAGGCCGTTAGTTACTGATAGGCCCCGGGAACAGCGAAGCACACCACCGGGCGTGCACAACAGGGCAGATCCCACTGCCGACAGAGGAATATCACCCTCTCGCTCCAGCACACTTCCAGACCACTATGCCACAGCAGCCCCAATGGCGCGTCTCAGAGGAAGGCGATCGCCAACAAGTGTCCTCGGGAGGGTACAGTTACCCGTCAAGGGGGCTCCGGCGCCTTGCCGGCGCACCTCCAGGCAAGAGCAGTCTGTCCACAGTTAATACACCTCCGACAGCAGGGCGACCCCGTCCACTCCCAAGACCGCAACTCAAAAGCACTCAGCAGAAGCTGCAGAACAAACGCCGAGCCGGCAGACCGAGTCCACTCCAGTAGCACACGCCGCACGCTGCGTGACGTAGGCCGGGCAGCCCCGCAGGATAGTCCGTGGATTACGGCCTGGGCCGTCCCTTCGCCCTCCGCCGACTAGCGGAGCGAAACCTTAACCGATTTCGACCGGGGAAAGCTCCCCCACCAGCACCGGGGGCAGCTGAAGCGATACCCACAGTACCTAGGGCCAGCCAGGCGCCCAAAAGGATAGTTTTGTCGAATATTAAAGGGGCTCAGGCGAGGAGCTCAGCGCTCACACGTCTTACATGGACGCCGGCAAGCTCCGCCCCCCTGTGACCTGCCTAATTAATGGTGATTAGTAAACTCATTTTGCAATGTCCTGGAATGTACATGTTGCCATCTGACCTATTAGTACGTAAGCTGCACAGCAAATTGCGTTCCCATTCGCAAACCAATCAGTGTGCACGTTGGGAAGAGGAATAGTACATGGGGCCAATTGACACTTCACTCATGGGCCCAAATATACATGCACTACTGCTTATAGCTTTTGAATGAAATGGCAACTCAAACTGATACCTAGATATTATAGTGTTTATGTCGGAAATTTGCAAGAGCAAATGAAATGTTTATTGAATGAACGTCTATAACCCATATGATGCATCTGCTACAAGATTAAATATTTCAAAGTAATTGACCTCAAGAATAGCTTGTCCTATTTCATTGAAATCAGGGGTGGCTGGTGACTTTGGAAAGTGGTGGGGGATTAAAGTTCTCTCCAACATTCACGGCAAGAAAGGACCCCATAGGGTCCCATGGTGGAACCTCAAATATTGCAACAACAACAAGGTGATGGATGCACTGCTTGAATTAATATCCGCTACTGGCAACCGCTTGGGCCACATCCCAACCCATTGTTTTTTCACCCACCATGCCACCTCAGTTTATTTGGACCCAGCCATGTGCAAATCAGCCGTTACTTGAACCAACTGTATAGCAAATGACACTAAAGACAAATTAAACAAAGTAAAATGCACTAACCCCATTCACTTAGATCAGTGTAAAGCAGAAAATGATATGTATATTTAAGTCAAAACGCTTTTAGTTCACACAATTCAAATTGATGGAGTCATTTCAGTATATGATGCCATTTAGCGAATTTGGACTGCATTCATATATGAACTGTTCACACTTAAAAGTTTCTCGTTTACCATGAAAGATATGTAATTCACTTTATCATAGCTGATTTCTATTTTTACTAATTACACAAGGCAAGGTACACAGTGAAACAAATATAGTAAATAGTTTATCAAAAATGTCAGGATCTACAAAGGCAATTTGGTGTGTTTTGTGATCAGGTAAATTACGGCGCTTTTCTTTATACGAATTGCAGCTAGTTACATGGCTGGAATGCTTGTTCAGCAACACAGAGGTGTCAGAAAAGGAACTGCAAAGCATGAATCAGATTCCAAGTTATTAATTTTGGTTGTCGCTTTGCCCGATCCTCATCAGTGGACAAACAATGCCTATCAATTTAGCAAATGACCCCCCTTCAGAGCAGACACAGATGACAGCAATTGTACTTACTGACTAAACCAAAAACTATTTATTTATTTATTTATTTTTGTAATTTATTGAGCGCGGCGAATACCCGTGGGCGTCTCGGCGCTAAATGATTCCATTGATTCCCTCATCGCTCATAGAAAGATTGTTTTGGACTACTGATCGAATAGCCAGGTTTTTAATAATTTACGAAACTGCATAAGTGAAGGAGATGTCTTGATGCAGAGTGGCAGGGTGTTCCAGAGCTTAGAAGCCGCAACCAGAAAGCGACGGTCTCCCCAAGATACTGTCTTGGATCGGGGGACCACTAGATGGTTCAGAGTGGTTGATCGAAGCAGTCTGGTTGGTTTGTAAGGTGTCAACTTTGCCTTAAAAAATTGGGGAGCCTGGTCATGTAGTGCTTTATAGACTATGCATAGAGATTTAAATGTTATTCGGTTGCGGATCGTTAGCCAGTGGTAGTTCTTAAGGGTGTCAGATACTGAGGAGAATTTAGGTGTTCCTGAGAGGAGCCGTGCAGCAGCATTCTGCAGTGACTGAAGCTTATTTATTATCCTGGTTTGGGCATTTAGAAATAGCCCGTTGCAGTAGTCAAGGGAAGTTAGAACCAGTGAGCTGATTAGTGTTTTTGCGGCAGTAACAGGGAGAAATGGGAGAATTTTCCTAATCAGCTTTAACTTATGGTGGGCTGTTGCCGCTACCTTATTTGCATGTGCCATAAAATTTAGGTCCACATCGAATGTTACTCCTAGGTTCCTAACCTTGAGTGCTGGCTTAGGAGGCTCACCCATTCCTGATGGCCACCAGGTTGATGACCAGTCAGGTCTAAGGGGGCCAAAAATTAGCACTTCCGTCTTATCGGAATTTAGCTTAAGACAGTTAGATGCCATCCATTCGCTGATTGCGAGCATTCCGTGCCGAAATCGGTCAGCCACCTCTGGTCCATTATCTTTAATACCCAAAACCAGTTGGGTATCGTCTGCGTAGGAGGTTACGCTCATCCCATATGCTTTGATGACATTAGCAAGGTCCGACACATAGATGTTAAAAAGTGTCGGACTTAGGGATGAGCCTTGAGGAACCCCACATGGTAATGACAGATTGACAGATTGATAAGGGCCAATGGTGACTGCCTGTGATCTATCGGCTAGGAATGAGGCGATCAGGTTACTCGCCGATTGATGGATGCCCATCTTTTCGACACGGTCGACAAGAGTGTTATGGTCGACCGTGTCGAAGGCCGCCGACAGGTCCAGCATGACCAGAACTGCTGTCCCACCGAGATCTCGGATGGTCCTGATGTCGTCCGCAGCCTTGATTAAGGCGGTTTCGGTGCCATGGTGTCTTCGAAAGCCAAATTGTGAATCATCCAATAGGTGGTGTGTCTCGAGGTACTCAACCAGCTGTTGATTCATGGCCTTTTCGACCACTTTGGCTAAGAAAGGTAGGCTTGCGATTGGTCTATAGTTCTTTGGATCTGTCTTATCCAAGCTGGCTTTCTTCAATAGAGGCTTCACAATCGTGTTTTTTAAGGAATCAGGGAAGATTCCGGATCCTAGTATGGTGTTACAGACTGAAGTAATCACCGGGATGAGGGTGTTCATCACTGGTGGGAGAACTGAAAAAGGGCACGGATCCAGTATAGATCCAGTCTTAATAGAAGAGACTATTTTTTTAGTTTGGTCTATGGTCAATGGTTTAAAGCTGGTGAATTCATTGTCCTGTGCAGGCTTAGGTGAGGGCAGATTTAAGGGGTTTGAAGAAAAAGCCTGATAGATATCATTGACTTTAGAGAAGAAGAACTTAGCCAATTCATCACAGAAGGATTGAGTGGCAGGCGGGGTAAGGTCTGGTGCATTACCGGATAATGTTCTGGTGATGTCGTACAATTGTGTACCATGGGGCAGAAGGGGTCGTTCTGTTCGTAGAAACTTTTTTTGTTGGTACTAAGGTGTTGGTAGCGTTTCTTAGCCAGTCGTGAAATTGTTGAGTGGCGATGGATGGGTCGGCGGAAAGTAATGGACAAGAGCTGTCCAGTAGATTATTTAATTCGGTGTGGTTTATATTTTTCCAGATTTTGAAAGTGGTTGGCTTCGGTGGCATGGCCTTTGTTTTTAAAGTATCGGTTAGAGTCAGCTTATTGAATATGACATAATGATCCGTCCAGGGCAATGGCAGGATGTTAAGTATCTGTAGGGTCTCAACATTAGAGAAAATACCGTCGAGAATGTGTCCGGCTTGGTGGGTCGGGGACGTGATCAATTGTTTGAGTCCCAACATGTCCAGATCCATAATCAGAGTCTGAGAATCCTTGTCCTCCTTCAGATCCAGGTGAAAGTTCATATCACCCAGGATAGTGAAGGATTCCTCCATGATTAGTGATTCCATTATTGTACTGAGGGTGTTTATAAAGGGCGTTCTGGTTCCAGGGGGACGATATAGGAGTAATCCCTTGTAACTATAAAGGGCAGTGAAACGAATACTAAATTGAAGTGCCTCGCATGTAGTTGCTGAGATAGGTGTTATTTTAGTAGGAAATCCTTCTCTGGCAATAATTGCGAGTCCCCCCCCTCGTTGTTGTTTCCAGTCCAATCGGTAAATGGTATAACCTTGAGGCACAGCAATAACCAGATCTGGTCCGGATGCTTCATCCAGCCATGTCTCGGTAACGAAAAGGACATCTAAGTTGTTGTCTGTAATGAGGTCCGCTATTTCTTGTCTATGCTTGCATACAGATCTCGCATTAATCAGGGCCATGAGATAGTCAGTTTCTTTAGCTACTGATATTGCTTTAGGTTGAGTTTTTTGATTGTTTATAAAGATCGTAGTATTACAATTGGTACAGTTAATAGCAGTATTGTAGGTAGGACTGCTAGGGTCATGAACCAGGCATCGAGAGTTGGGAAAGGCGCGTAACTCTAGTAAGGAGGCTCGAGAATGGGTTATACTGCAATCTGATGAAGTCTGGCCAGGGGTCGGGGCCCTAGGCCCGGTCCCGGCGCGGACGGGCGCAGACGGGCTTGCCTTTGGCGCGCCTTCGGCGTGCCGCCGGCGCGCCCGCTGCGCCCGCCCGCTGCGCAGACGGGTTGACATATTGTATTTGTACCCAAATCTCGTGAGTTCTGAGGAGGGCGGGATGCGTCGAACAACTAGAACGCGACCCGTTCCTCAGCGCAAGATGGCGCGTGAAGTGGGTGAAAGCCGATGTCAGCCCGCAAATCGGCTGCACCGTGCCTTAAGAATGTTTATATTGGCTTCAGCGCGAAGTGAATCTCGCGCTGAAGTTTTAGACAATTAAAGTTTTAAAAAAATGCAAATTAAAATATTTACACACGTTAATAACAGGTAGTCTACAACATTCTTTAGCGCGGTAGTAAAGGTATAAGCCCCCGGCTTTCCGCCTCAGAGGTAGATTTACTCGAAATCACCGTTCTACTAGTGACCGGGCTTTAAATAGGCAGGGAGGGCGGGATGCGTCCAACAACTAGAACGCGACCCGTTCCTCAGCGCAAGATGGCGCGTGAACTGGGTGAAAGCCGATGTCAGCCCGCAAATCGGCTGCACCGTGCCTTAAGAATGTTTATATTGGCTTCAGCGCGAAGCGAATCTCGCGCTGAAGTTTTAGACAATTAAAGTTTTTAAAAAATGCAAATTAAAATATTTACACACGTTAATAACAGGTAGTCTACAACATTCTTTAGCGCGGTAGTAAAGGTATAAGCCCCCGGCTTTCCGCCTCAGGGGTAGATTTACTCGAAATCACCGTTCTACTAGTGACCGGGCTTTAAATAGGCAGGGAGGGCGGGATGCGTCCAACAACTAGAACGCGACCCGTTCCTCAGCGCAAGATGGCGCGTGAAGTGGGTGAAAGCCGGTGTCAGCCCGCAAATCGGCTGCACCGTGCCTTAAGAATGTTTATATTGGCTTCAGCGCGAAGCGAATCTCGCGCTGAAGTTTTAGACAATTAAAGTTTTAAAAAAATGCAAATTAAAATATTTACACACGTTAATAACAGGTAGTCTACAACATTCTTTAGCGCGGTAGTAAAGTTATAGGCCCCCGGCTTTCCGCCTCAGGGGTAGATTTACTCGAAATCACCGTTCTACTAGTGACCGGGCTTTAAATAGGCAGGGAGGGCGGGATGCGTCCAACAATTAGAACGCGACCCGTTCCTCAGCGCAAGATGGCGCGTGAAGTGGGTGAAAGCCGATGTCAGCCCGCAAATCGGCTGCACCGTGCCTTAAGAATGTTTATATTGGCTTCAGCGCGAAGCGAATCTCGCGCTGAAGTTTTAGACAATTAAAGTTTTAAAAAAATGCAAATTAAAATATTTACACGCGTTAATAACAGGTAGTCTACAACATTCTTTAGCGTGGTAGTAAAGGTATAAGCCCCCGGCTTTCCGCCTCAGGGGTAGATTTACTTGAAATCACCGTTCTACTAGTGACCGGGCTTTAAATAGGCAGGAAGGGCGGGATGCGTCCAACAACTAGAACGCGACCCAATCCTCAGCGCAAGATGGCGCGTGAAGTGGGTGAAAGCCGGTGTCAGCCCGCAAATTGGCTGCACCGTGCCTTAAGAATGTTTATATTGGCTTCAGCGCGAAGCGAATCTCGCGCTGAAGTTTTAGACAATTAAAGTTTTTAAAAAATGCAAATTAAAATATTTACACACGTTAATAACAGGTAGTCTACAACATTCTTTAGCGCGGTAGTAAAGGTATAAGCCCCCGGCTTTCCGCCTCAGGGGTAGATTTACTCGAAATCACCGTTCTACTAGTGACCGGGCTTTAAATAGGCAGGGAGGGCGGGATGCGTCCAACAACTAGAACGCGACCAGTTCCTCAGCGCAAGATGGCGCGTGAAGTGGGTGAAAGCCGATGTCAGCCCGCAAATCGGCTGCACCGTGCCTTAAGAATGTTTATATTGGCTTCAGCCCGAAACGAATCTCGCGCTGAAGTTTTAGACAATTAAAGTTTTTAAAAAATGCAAATTAAAATATTTACACACGTTAATAACAGGTAGTCTACAACATTCTTTAGCGCTGTAGTAAAGGTATAAGACCCCGGCTTTCCGCCTCAGGGGTAGATTTACTCGAAATCACCGTTCTACTAGTGACCGGGCTTTAAATAGGCAGGAAGGGCGGGATGCGTCCAACAACTAGAACGCGACCCAATCCTCAGCGCAAGATGGCGCGTGAAGTGGGTGAAAGCCGGTGTCAGCCCGCAAATTGGCTGCACCGTGCCTTAAGAATGTTTATATTGGCTTCAGCGCGAAGCGAATCTCGCGCTGAAGTTTTAGACAATTAAAGTTTTTAAAAAATGCAAATTAAAATATTTACACACGTTAATAACAGGTAGTCTACAACATTCTTTAGCGCGGTAGTAAAGGTATAAGCCCCCGGCTTTCCGCCTCAGGGGTAGATTTACTCGAAATCACCGTTCTACTAGTGACCGGGCTTTAAATAGGCAGGGAGGGCGGGATGCGTCCAACAACTAGAACGCGACCAGTTCCTCAGCGCAAGATGGCGCGTGAAGTGGGTGAAAGCCGATGTCAGCCCGCAAATCGGCTGCACCGTGCCTTAAGAATGTTTATATTGGCTTCAGCCCGAAACGAATCTCGCGCTGAAGTTTTAGACAATTAAAGTTTTTAAAAAATGCAAATTAAAATATTTACACACGTTAATAACAGGTAGTCTACAACATTCTTTAGCGCTGTAGTAAAGGTATAAGACCCCGGCTTTCCGCCTCAGGGGTAGATTTACTCGAAATCACCGTTCTACTAGTGACCGGGCTTTAAATAGGCAGGGAGGGCGGGATGCGTCCAACAACTAGAACGCGACCCGTTCCTCAGCGCAAGATGGCGCGTGAAGTGGGTGAAAGCCGGTGTCAGCCCGCAAATCGGCTGCACCGTGCCTTAAGAATGTTTATATTGGCTTCAGCGCGAAGCGAATCTCGCGCTGAAGTTTTAGACAATTAAAGTTTTAAAAAAATGCAAATTAAAATATTTACACACCTTAATAACAGGTAGTCTACAACATTCTTTAGCGCGGTAGTAAAGGTATAAGCCCCCGGCTTTCCGCCTCAGGGGTAGATTTACTCGATTTGGCTGTGGAGTTACACAGTTTAAAGCAGATAACTACCGGTGATGTAAACTCATTGGGTGACAAAGGAGGCACGTTTGCAGGGGAAAACTAATACACCAGGTGCAATTCCACGAGATTAGGAAAAAGATGGTCAATTCCTTATTTTTTTTAAAATGGCTAGTACGTTTCCGCAACTGCTGTTTTTTTTCAGCTCTAAAAAGAAAACAAAGATTGTATGCCTTCCTGAATTCATGAAATCAAATCCCTTGTAGGTAGTATCAGTCTAGCGGGGAATATTATTAAAAACCAGAAAGCAATAGATTTGAGAAAGCAAGTGAATATTTTGAAAGACGTCACCCCCCCGCCCCCCCCCCCCCCAAAAAAAAGTCATCTTGACAATTCCAAGTTTTAATATTTACAAACGACCTACCGCTTGATGGGGCTGTGGGCACAGAGCATTGGGTGTTGTATCATTCTGACCAAGGATGGGGACATCACTGAAATTTGCCACCATTTGCAGCCTTTTTTAGATCTTGCATAGGCAGCGCTTGCGCTGTCTCTTTGAGACATGCTGTAATTGAGGTATGGTTTAGAAGCTGTGCCCATTTCCCGCCCATCTTTTCAATTGACTCTTGTTACTGTCGATTCTAAATGGTTGCTTTAGATTAATGAATAGGCTTGTTAGTCCCTCCTTAGTACCGCCTTGTCTGCATTTGTAACCTCCCAGGAGGACTGGCCCTTTTACTTGTGTTGCTACTCAGTATGCTTCATTTACAGTCTGCAGCACTATTTTCTTCAATGAGTTTCTCCTACCTGCTGTTGGAGGCACACTTTAGCTTCCAGCCACCACAATGCATTTGTATGCTGCTCATGATCATAGGCGTTTGGAGGACGCCGATTCTGTTCAGTACACTTCACTCCCGCCCCCCACCCTGCTCGTTTTTAATAATTTTAAACATACATTATCAGTGCTGCGGCCGTTGCACGAGTGCTGCGCTGGTTTTTGTTGTATTCTCATTTAGTATTACTTGCTCCTTTCCCCTTTAAGTTATTTGTTCTATTTAGATTCTTAGTGTGCTGATGTTCTGTACAATGCTTCTTGTGGGCAGTTGCCTGCTAGTCTTGGTGGGAGCACCAACTACTCTCTGTTACTCGCAATAAACATCATTATTTTATATATATGCTTTTTGGTACTAGTCTACTTCCCTTACAACAGTTTTGCTTTCAATGTTGGTTATTTCCCGGCTCCTTCGTCTCACTGTCTGCTCTCCCTCCCCCTCATAATCAGTCAGCAGGCCCCAGTAGAACCAGGTGGAGGGACAAAGAAGGAGTGGAGGGCTGCAGCCTGCCTCAAAGCAGGGGCTCTGCTGTCTGTGCCTGCCCTGCTCCTTGCAGCTGCCCTGGCCGTTGACTGGCTCTGGTCTCCGGGAAGAATTGCAGTTATAATTAGCTCTTTATCAGCCCGCTGCCCTTTCAGACTGCTGCACTGGTTTTGTTTTCCTTGTGTCTTCCACCCCACCCCTGCTCCTCCTTACTACTCCCAACTTGCCCTCCCCCTTCCTTGCAATAAGTCATGGGGCTCCAACTTGTTAAAATTCCAAGTACTGATTAACTCCTTTCTTGCTACTATTAAACAGTGTATGCATGTGTGCGTGTGTGTGTGTGTGTGGGTGTGTTTGTGTGTGTGTGTGTGTGCGTGCGTTTTACTCCAGCCTGTTTGGTAGTAGCAATTGTTACACCATGTCACATGAATAACTCCTCGAGCAGGCGCCTAACAGCCATGATAACACAATCTCTACTTTAATAATCAACATTTGGCCCTCTTTTTGGCATATCAAAACTTGAGGGGGCCACCTTTAAGGTACATGGAGGGTGCCCTCTCCGAACCAAATCGGGAGCTCTCAAGCCAGAGTACTGTGCTGAGGGGCCCACCTAGAGCTTGCCCCCCTCCCCCCCCCCCCCCCCCCGCACGGGGGCAGCAGGGGCCTGTGTTACGCCACTGCACTTGTCTTAAAATAATGTTACCTATAGAGGAAATTCCTGTGCACCTCTAACCAATGTTACTTGGGGGCCATGAGCTTTAAATTGCACCGTTTTTCAGTTTTACAAAGCATTTCCCGTGGAAGATGCGCTCAGCTTCATGGAAAGTCATACTTAATCCATTTCTGTTCCAGTAAATACTGGCATCGCAGAGTGAGGTAATTACCATGGCCTGGCAATGCCTTCTGTTCAGAGTTCAGAGACTGAAATGGGGTCTAACATGCAACATGAACTGAATTCCGCATAACCTAGAAATGACTTGCCATTTTCCTCCCGGTTAATTTCGTCAGGTTTGACGTGGCACAGTTAACCCGGAGAAAATGTGGGGGTGTGCAGAGTTTACCACACCTGGTCCTCATTGGGTGTAGTAAATTCCACATTTGTCATTCTGATACTGGCACAAGCAATCAGAGCCAAAATATCCATACTATGACCCATTTATGACGGGGCCAAAATATCCAAACACTGCTTGGCGGCCGTCTGCATAGGAATCATTGAGCAATATTATTTGTGGCTAATGAAGCAGGGTCCTTTCTCACTATTTATAGAAATAGGGCAGGATCTCCGACATTCCTACAGAGGCCAGTTATTTCCTACCTAGGACTACATTTTATTTAGATTATGTCACCCGTGTTTGATCCCATGTAGTTAATATTTGCCTCCAGTTCCTTCCTCAATAAACCCTTTTCGATGCAACAACAGCAACAGATATTGGATATGACACCTTAGAACAAGGCTTCAAGTGTAGTCTTTTCTCTCACAGCAATTACAGTATTTGATTTGATTTAAAAAGTATTGTCAATCACATCAATTTACCATACGAAAAAATCACATGTGGGCTACATGGGGTTCATGTGACCCATGTATACTGAAAAATGTGACCGGTATACCTATGACACTTTGATTTGAATGCAGTACATTTGATTTCAATCAATGCACATTCTCTGGGTAATTAACATGTGTCTTTTTTCCAGCTATAGGTGGGTGCCTGTAATATCACGTGTTAAGTGTCCGACTATTAAGCATTATCTTCTTGTGTCTTCCTATTTGACTGAATTCACCAGGAAGCCTTACTTTCTTCAACTGAGGCCTACATTTCCCCAATGCACAATGCTCTGATTAACAAGCCGTCTTTCTGTTCCACATGTAAACTGTGCAGTACAAACCATCTTCTGTGATCAGGGCCACTGGAGCTATGCAGCAGTGGTGGTCAAATTAGCTTTATCTGAGTTATGAGGCAAGACAAGGCAAATGATGTGACAAATGTGGAAAATCCACAATTATGTCGCAGCAGCAGGGTTGCCTAATTCTAATGGGCCTGATTGTGACCAAGAAAGAAAGATCACCTCTAACCTACGAAGAACCTATTCATTATTCTTTGTGTAAAGGTTAACGATATCTGGAGGTATTCCAGTGCTATATTGTTGCTATAAGCAAGAAAGCACATTCATCAAATTCCAAGAGAGATTTTGCCAGTTGTATGGAATCCAGGGGACAGGTGGAGTTAGCAGTTTAATGCAAATGTTAACGTCATCACCACCCTCCGAGATGATGTGTGCCAGGTGGGGCACAAGAAACACTGGGGTGCAGAACTAGAATAGACTCAATTAAATGCCAGGAATCCAGGACATGTGACTGACCCTGCCACATGCCAACAAACACCACCTGTAGAGAAAACGCTAAACTTTCTGACAAGGTGCTTTATCTCTGTCTGCTAGGTGTGCAGACTTCCGGATCCTCAATCCAACACTAATCAAGGCTGTCTTCAGCACGATTCGATTTTTATCAGAATACATTAAAACAGCCTATGATTAAAGCACCAGATGCTACTGCGGGCATTAACACCCCGCTCGGCGCTGACAGCACAATCCCCACACTTAACACTCCCAACTTAGTCCAGCACCAGAATAACACGCATTCTGACAATTCCCCCCTTTTATCCCCCCCCATTCTCAGTCCTCACTACCCTCCAATCAACTGCGCAGAACGTACTCCCTCTCCTAATTTAACGCCCCCTCCCCTCAACAGGATCATCTCCACTCCCACTCCCCCTCCTACTCTCAGCCCCTACTATCCTCCTTCCAACACAGCTACCAGTCTCCCAGCCTACACGTTGTCCCCCACGCCTACCGCCAATGCCCCCACCCATAACATCAATTTCCTCCCTACCCCATCCACTCCCCAACAGTCCAGAACCTCTCACCTCCCTAACCCCATCCCACGCTCCAACACAACGCAGACCTGCCCGAACACCAGCCCTCCCCCCCGCCTGCACACAAATTCCCTGGCCAGCCAATCACCCCTGACTGCCACTCCCACCCCCACCACCTACCCTACGATGGAATACATCATGGCCACCCTCACTCAGATCAAAGAAGACATTCAGGTCATCAAAGAACTACTCTCCACACGCCCTATACACCGCCCACCCACCTCCACCCCCCCTCCCAACCTGCCTCCTACCCCGCCGGCGGTCCCCCACCCTCACCACGCCCCACACCAGGCTTCAAACCCTGCTCATAGGCGCAGCAATTCCCGTAGTCCCCAGCATCGCCCCTGCAACGCCTCACACATCCACACCTCCCCGCCAAATGTGTCCCCCACCTCTCAGACTAACTCTCGCACTCAGCTATGCCCCAAGCTGACATCAATCCCAGCTCTTAATCGCAACAACCGCCCTCGCCGCACCCACAACTCTTCTTCTGACCTCGACACACTCACCCTTCTCCGCTCCTATGAACCAGCCCCCCAAACTCACACAAGCACCCCACACCGCAACATTCCCACGATACACCCAAATCCCCTTAGACCACCCACATTAAACAGCAGAGCCTCCATCCCCAATAACCTTAGAAAAGTCCCTCTCTCGCTAGAACAATCTAACACCCTCTACACACCCCGTCTCAAATGCGCGCTTCTCAACTGCAGATCGGCGACGAAACACTCAGCAGCCATTGCTGAACTCCTCTTATCGCAGGGCCTTGACCTAATCATCTTGACTGAAACGTGGCTAACTGAATCCTCGACACCCATAATGGACATTCTGGTTCCTCCCAACTTCCACATTATCAGGCTCGACAGAACAGGCCAAATAGGTGGCGGAATCGCATGCATATACAAGAACAACCTCTCTGTTCAGAAAGTCAATTCCACATCCCTGCCATCCCCAACATCCTGTGAATACATCTGCCTCGACATTATTAGTGAGGGCAAACCGATATGCTCTCTGCACAGCATATACCACCCACCCAGGGACAACCTCACCTTCTCCCAACAAATCATGGATATGATCTCAACCAATTCCGGTCGCCAGCTCACCCAAATATACCTTGGTGACTTCAACCTCCGCTGGAATGATAGCAACGACGCGGTAGTAAACAGTCTTAAAAATTTCCTCGATGCCCTGAACCTCACCCAAATATGCAACAGTCCGACCCATGAGAAAGGCTCTACCATCGACCTGATCATCTCCAAGGAGCATTCTATCCAACTCGAATCCATCCAACCCTGTGACTGGTCAGATCATCACATTATCACATTCTTTATCAACGAAAAAGTCAAAGTCAACCCTGTGCAACTCTCCAAGCCCAAGGTCTGGAAAAGAAACTCGAAAAAGCTCAACCCTGGCTCTCTGCCCCCTAACAGCTGCAATCTCCTACTCCCTCCTGCAGGCGCCTCGGACGTCCAAACTCTGACTGACCACTATCTCAACACTATGACTTCGATAATCAATGAGGCTGCACCTATGCAACTAAAAAGAGTCGCCACTAAAATCTCCAAACCATGGTACGACGGGAGGCTCAACGAAGATAGAAGAGACATGCGAATGGCAGAACGGACCTGGAGATCAGCCCCCTCTGCAATGCACCTAAAAGAATTGAAGAAGAAGAGAAACGCCTACTTCAGGAAAATAAAACGCTCAAAATCGGACTTCTTCCGCCTCCAACTTAACCAAGCAAAGAACCGCCCGAGAAAACTGTTTGAGCTAATCAAATCGCAATCCAAAGAGCAACCACAACCACTCAACACTGGGCGTGTGGCACCCTCATGTGAAGACTTCGCTGCTTTCTTTATCCAAAAAACCGACAAAATAAAAAGCGATCTCCTCACTGACGCAAGCCTCTACTCCAAACCCAAATGCCCAGCACCCGTTGAACCAAAAAACAATGCGACATGGTCAACCTTTGACACATATTCGGAAGAAGAAATTGGCAAATTACTCAGCACCCTGAAACCATCCAATCACCTCACGGACCCCCTCCCTGCCTTCGCAGTAAAAGACTTTACCCCACTGATTCTCCCTCTCTGGACTAAAATCATCAACAGCTCTCTCCAACAAGGAAGCATACCTGACTCCCTCAAAGTTGGTCAGGTCACACCTCTACTAAAGAAACCAACAGCCGACCCCGCGGATCTCAACAACTACCGTCCCATCACCAATATCCCCACTCTCGCCAAACTGCTGGAAAAATGCGCACAACTACAATTGACTAAACACATTGAGCAATTCGATCTCCTCAACCCTCACCAGTCAGGTTTCCGAGCAGGACACAGTACAGAAACGGCTATGACTCACATAATTGACGACGCACTTCAAATGCTAGACCAAAATGACACCTGCCTCCTCATCCTTCTTGATCTCTCCTCCGCATTCGACACCGTTAAACATGAGAATCTACTAGAACTACTAAACAAAAGAATGGGCTTATCTGGAACTGTCCTCAAATGGTTCACTTCCTTTCTCCGCAACAGGACGCAGAAATTCAAGAGCAACAACCTGATGTCCACGCCAGTACCTGTAACGCTAGGCGTCCCCCAAGGATCTTCTCTATCCCCAACTTTGTTCAACCTAGTCATGGAACCTCTCACCACTTTGCTACAAGAATCCAATGTACACTTTCACATGTATGCCGATGACACCCAACTTTACCTCAAACTGCAATCACCCAATGACATCCTGCTCCTGAACTCAACGATCAGATGCACCCAATCCTGGCTTGCCGACAATCACCTCAAACTCAATGCCCTGAAAACAGAGTTCCTTCTGATCGCACCTCCAGCGAAGATATCCACCACTCAACATTGGCTTAAACTCCTAACCGCACTCAATGTCCAACCCACCATCGTGGAATCAGCAAAATCTTTAGGCATAACACTCGACACCAATCTCAACATGCAGCAACATGTCAGCAATGCAACAAAGGGAGCGAACTTCCAGATCAATACTCTGAGGAAACTTAAACCCTACCTCCCAGCCAAAGACTTCCAAACAGCGGTGCAAGCACTAGTCATCCCACGAATTGAATACGGCATCACCGCCCTCTGCGGACTCCCACTAACTACAACCGCACCACTAAAAGCATCTCTAAATGCTGCAGCGAGACTCATCACGGGGTCAAAAAAGCACTCCCACATCACCCCTGACTTGAAATCCCTGAATTGGTTGCTGTTTGAAGCCAGAATACATCTGAAAATAGCCTGCATGACACACAAGGCGGTACACCTAAACTCACCCGGCTACCTTGCTCAGAAATTGACAATCTCTGGGGGAATCAGAAACACGAGAGGCGCAAACAATCTTCTGCTGAAACCTCGAAGATTCCGGAAGGAGAAAACATACAAGCGCTCTTTCTCAGGAATGGCGCCTAGGATTTGGAACTCACTCCCTCCCGAAACCAGGCTTATCTCTTCCACTACACTCTTCAAAAAAGAAGTAAAAGCTATCCTCATGGCTAAATTCACCTGTACTACTATCTCGAACCCTATCAACACCCTGCGATGATCTGTATTACTTGCTTGACCCCTTATCTATTTGTACGAGCTGTCTTATCACCCACTTGATTGCTTTGCAGCCACCCAATTGTATTATTTGTATTGTATGATCTACTGATTTACTTATTTGACTTTGTTCCCTCATGTTCCCTTCTGTACTGTGTGAACTATCGACCTACCTATTTGACTTTGTTCCCTCATGTACCCGTCTATGTAAAGCGCTCTGATATCTGCAAAGATCTTGTTCGCGCTATATAAAACTCTGAAAATAAAATAAATAAATAAAATAAATATACTGTATGCATAGTGTATGTTAGGGATTATTTGTAGCACACATATTCACCAATATTGGCTTCTTGGTGCTAGAATTCATGATAACTTTTACCCAAAGTTAAAGCACAACGTCAACGTTAGTAATAAATAATGCAGCAATCACACACGCTAGTGATTCGCCAATGGGTGCTCCCTTTACTAGACTTCCCTGGGCATTGCTAAATTTTACACACATTCAATTTATTTATACAAAATAAAATGGATAGGTCCAAATGTTAGCTATATTTTTGAAAAGAAACTTAAAATCCCTCTACGTGTAGTCAATGTCAAACTGACAACGTGTGCACGTTTAGGGATACAATAATGGCCAGCTCCATTATGCAGAAGCCCGGCACCGTAAATGTGTGGCACATGCGGTGCCCGCAGCGGCGGCACATCACAGGTCCAGGGATGCTGAGTCTTCCACAGTGGTCGAAGTGGGGAAAAAAGTAGAGGAACAGTGGGCGGAGAATCAGAGGGCGGGACTAACCCAAGGATTGGATCTGTGGGTGGAGCCAGAGGTGTGGCCAGAATGCGCAGACATCCCAATTTTTTTGTATTTGTTTGGCATTTCACTGCCCAGTTTAATCAACCAATGGATACAAATGATTATTTAAGGTTATAATGAGGTATTGACATTAAAATATATTCACAAAGTGGGATATACTTCTAATCACAGAATGTACCAAATACGATAAAATGTGGAAACACAAGCCATTTGTCTCCGAGCCATGGAGTTTGTCATCAGCACTTCTCCCTTTTCCCACAACAGCAGTTCAAGAATGAATGGCAAAATATCCTAGTTTGCTAATGTTTTCTCTAAAATTATGGCTCTGCCATATTTGCCTCATAATGCAAGATCTGCTGCATGATCTGACCTTTTAAACTAATAAATTGTTTGTAGCTCAAACATATCAAAAGTTAATATAAAATGTGACGTGTGTTGCTGCGGAGTGGATGGCCTATTGTAAAAGTTGACTGGTCACCTTTCTCACTGCTGTGTTTGTATGTTACACTGGTTCTAATAAGAGAAAATCTTTCCAGAGACTGTTAGCATGTGTACACATGTCAAAATAATAAAATATCAGAAAATATACTGCATTACGCTGCAGCCTTTTTTTAATGCATAATTTAGTCAAAACTACGGCATAATGTTGTCATCCTTTGCTGCATAATGAATTCCAGTGGCCCCACAGCAGGCAGCACATGTTAAAAGTACTTGTGAGGAAATATGAATTTTTATGATCAATTGTGTCCCCTATCTTAGACCCCAACGACTCCGTGTACGCGCTACAAGTACATGTATGTTCCCTCCACTTCCAGCTATGAAGACGCAAATACATTTGCGTCCAACGTTAACATGTCCTCTTTCAGATCCACCATGAATGGGTCGAATATTCCGTTCCTAAGTATGCCTTGCCAACGTCTTTATGTGGTGTACTTTACAAGTTTTTCAGCTCTGGCGATGTAGGCCCTGAATTCTGCCATCAAGCTTTTCCCTGCCTTCTGCCTCTGAATGTTTCAGCTTGGGCCTGCATCTGTATCTGTGACCTTTGGCTTACTCCCTGCGCGGCTAGTGGTGCCTGGCTCATCCTGCCGGCCTGCCAAGACTGTATTCAACCTTCAAGTTATCTGCTCCGCTCCTCGAAAAATACATTCCTGTCTAGTAGTTCAAGTAAACATCCTTCCAGCTGCAGAGCAAAGGGCCCGGCCTCACTGTCTCCGTGCAAGTAATTCATAGCTCCTGTTACCATGGTAGGCTCATGCCCCCTTGCATCTCATGCAGACACGTAGACGCTTATACACGCACTCACAGTTAGTATAGGATAGCCTCTGCCCGGGAGACCTTTCCTTCCAGATAATACAGTTCCTTAAACACGAGATATTAGATACGATTTGGGATTAGGTTGATCTGACATCCCAGACTTCTGTCTCCTCATGTAGGGCTAAATGTCAAGTCCCCTTCACCCTCCAGTTACACGTCAATCACACGTCATGCTGCCTGCGCGCGCATCCTTTGCCATGTATTTCTGCTGACACTGCAGGATTCTCTTATGGATCCACCCACTTGTGACATCTCCTTAATGACGTTTCTAGTACACGCATTCATGCACGCCTATTGTAACGCCTTTTCATTACGTATGTGTACTCTTATCTCTCCTCTCAGCTGTTACGCCTACTGCATCTGTCTCTACTGTAATGCATTGACTATATATAAGATTAACTATCAATAAAATATTGTCTGTCAGTCCCTTCCCGAACCTACGTGGTGACGGAATGGTATGCTACCTTGGTTCGAACCAATACCAATTCCTTTTTAAGGAATAAAACCCCTTTATAAACCTCAAATATCACGGATTTTGCCTCTTCTTTTTGACTGAGTTATTCTTATTGAACTTTACCGCATAAATTAAGTATAGGTAATTTAAATTTACCACATAATTGGCGCCCGAACAGGGACCCCTCCCCCACCCCACGCGCCGGAGGTGCGTTGCAGGCCTAGCCCCCTGCCACAGCCGGACGGACAACTACGCGTACCCGCAGGATTTCCTGTACCTCCCTCAGGCCAACGGAGGTGACTGAGGCTGCGATCAACACCCAGACGAGGCGGTGAGGAGTGCGGAGGATCCCGACCAGAGCCTAGCTGAGAGAGCAAGATCCGAGGTATATGGAGGCCCACCAGGTTCCGAAGTTCTGAAGTATCTGCGTCAGGAGTCGAGTCCAGTCCGGTCTAGTCCAGTCCAGTTTCCGAGGCCTTCCGTTCCGTGCTTCCCGGTGAGTACCATTGCTGGGGACGCATCTAGACGTGCGCATTAATTTGTGCCGGTCAAGACAGGTTTGGGTACACAGACCTGGTCTGCACTGTTTAGCAGTGTATCTGTACTGTTTAGCAGTATATCCTGTCTACACTGTTTAGCGGTGTATCTGTACTGTTTAGCAGTACATCCAGTATCATGTCGTTAGTTAGTTTTATTCTAATCATTGTTGTTCGTTTTAAAATGTTTTAATGTGTTTTCAAAATGTCGTGGTATGAGTGATTGTTCGATTTTCATTACTGTGATTATTGTGAATTGTGTCCATATCTAAGTAAGGATCAAGTAGCCTGAGTTTTAAGATGCCGTTATTCTCCAAGTTAAGACAGATAAAGACTAGAAAAGGGATACTCGAGGAAGCCGTTCCCATTCCACCTAGGGACACTCCAGGGTACTTTATGTACCACAAACATGGCCTAGATGCCGTTTTATATCTCGATTTATGGGTGGACTACACCAAGGATCTAGCAGAGAATCAGAGATGGCCCGCTGCTGGGACATGGGATGCAGATTGCATCATGAGAGTAGAAGAAGCATTATGGAAAAAGAAAGCCAGACAGTCACAGAAAGATGCCATTGAATTATGGCGTAAAGAATCGCATAGACGTACAGAGAAAGCACACAGAAAAGAAGAGAAAAGTAGAGAGGATTCAGACAAGGCCCGAGAAAACGTATTAGTTGAGGAAGGTATCCGAGTAAAAATAGAACAAGTAGATAGACAACAAAACACCCTTATGAATGGTATGTATCCTCTCCTGGCCGAGGGTTTACCTAAGGCCAACCCGGAAGTACCAAAAGATCTGCCCCCTCCAATACTCCCGACTAAAATACATCATAAAACCGCAAAGGATATTTTCCTGTCTTCCTATCTAGACGATGTAGCCCCCGAATATGTTAATACCGCACCGCCCCGCACACCTCCTACTGGCGGCGCTCGACCCCGAGATAGTCAACCCCCACCTCCGCGACAAACTACTCCTCCTCCCGTTCCAACCCTTCCGGCTGTCCTTCCACCTCTTCCTGCACCTATTCCTCCTACTTTACACCCAACGAATCCCTTCGGATCCGGCGCGTCAGGAGGCGCGTCGGGAGGGGCGATAGGTTTCCAAACCCCACCGCCAACACATCGATGGACTTATAGGGATTTAGCACAGCAACGTACACCTCAAGCAGCCGATTTTGACATATATAAAGAACGTCTTGCAGATTGTAGATATGATCCAGTACCCGGTAAAAAGAATGATGACAGAATGATGCTCGCATCAGTACGACTGCGACGAGTTACAAACTTTTTATTGACACTACCTGGAATGGTTGATCATCTAGATAGAATATATCATTTTGTTCAAACAGGGATAGGCCCTGAAAGTATTGGCGAGGCCATGGCCTACCAAAAAGTTGATACTCAAGGCAAAATATTACGGTTTTTCATAAACTGCCTAATAAGAGAAGTGGACAGGCCGGGTGCAAACCCGGAGGAAATAAAAGCACTTCATAGATGGGGTCAGAATATAGCAGACGGGAATCATGATAAACAGGCTTGTATAGAAAATATGTACTGAAGGATCAGAAATGCAGTAATAAAGATACATGAAAGAAGACAGCCAGCACCAGAAATAGATTCAGACAAACTTGAATCCTCGGGGGAGGAGGACGCACCAGAAGAGACAGGAGGACAAGCACAATTACCAGTTAGAGAAATGATAGCTTATGTAGGTAAAGGAAAATCCTATAATAATTCAATGCGTCCAGTACGTCCAGAAAGTAAAAGAATTTTTCAGGAAGCCATGTCTAATCCGAGAACGCCTGAACACTTATTCCAAGCCACTGACAACAGACTTCGAGAACGAATGGGGTACCATGTACTCAATTCTATGGACGAACAAGAATTAGCTAGGTCAGCAGTACAATGGGCTGACAATCCTGAGAAATATAGTGATGATGCGTTAGCACACACATTTTTGAATATGACACCAAGCGAACAGCGTTTAGCTGGTACATACATGATACAACACCTACTCCTATTGTATAGAAGCCAACACTCTGATCCAGGTCCCCTGCCTGATATATTAGCAGAACTACTCATGAATAAATGGAGAGGTCTAGGTACCGACCTAATTAAAGTAATTCTAGAACATCGGCACAGATATAGTGCCTTCCTGTGTCCACAGCCAGATTCAGCACACTGCATGGAAAGAAAAATGTATTACATAGACAGACAGAATCCGTTACGAGAAGTGCACCCAGTTAAGAATGATGATAATACGCTCAGACGCGTGTTTGTGTACACGCCCATAACTAAAATAGAATTATTGGAAATGAAAAAATTAGTTCCTAGCCATGACAAAGATCCCGCAGGTTTCCATCGTGAAATAAAAGACATGTTACTCATGGGTGATTACACTTATCCTGACCTGATGAAAATATTGAAAGTACTACTGCCTGCTGGTATTTACGAGAAACTCAAAGAAAAAGAATGGGAAGTGGGAAATGCAAAGATTGATTGGGCTGCATTAGAAAACGAAGAAAATACCCGAATTCCAGGCCTAGGGCTTGGAGACAAAGTTAAAGCGTTACCAGGATTGTTAGTACAAGTATTGCCACGTTTATTAAGTACGAAAAAGGAAGACTGGGGTGCAATCTCAGCCTGCAAACAGAAACCCGATGAAGACACTAGTGATTTTTATTCTCGATTTGAAAAATGTTTTGGTATTAATAGCGGTCTGAAAGCAAGTAGCGAATCATATCCACATCTTTTTGTAACAAAATTAGTCGAGAATTCACTGCCTCAGGTTAAGAACAGAGTACTAAAAGTCGAGAGTACTTGGCAAGCTAACACCCCGTCACAAATGTTACAAATGTTACAGTATCACCAGAATAGAATTAGAGAAGAACAAGAACACGAACAAAGACGTATGAAAGACACGAAAATGAAAATGTTAGTTGCCCAGTCAGTTCCAGCTGACGGTCACAAGAAGGGTGCGACCCAGCCCAGTAATTCAACGGCTCCTGTTAAAGGGGTATGTAACTATTGTAAACAGCCAGGTCATTATATAAACGATTGTGCAGTTCTGAAACACAATATCTCCACGGGTAAGACCAAGGAGAGACCACGTCCACCTAGACAAGATCAAGCCCAACAACAAGTACCCCAGAATATACAGCATATACCGCCTATGCCAGCTTCACAACAGACCGTAGCAGTACCACAGTCACAGCCTATTGCCGCAACACAAAACACGACACAACAGATGTACCAGTATGCACAAAATGACTACCCCGATTACCAGCGATACACATGAAACAGCCTAGAGAGGGAGGTTGGCTTGCCTCTTATTGAGGTTCCTGTAGATCAAGAAGGTCCTTATGTACATAGTCAAGTATTAGGGAAAGACAGAAAGTTTTTAATTGATACAGGGGCAAGCAGAACAACGATTAGTCACGATGAGGTTCCAGGGGCACCCCTCTCAGGCTCACAGAATGTTTCCCTTGGATTTTCAGGAAAGCCTATTATTAACGAAGTATCACAACCTCTTCCTCTTGCAGTTGGTCCTCTAACACGGACTACAGATTTATTGCTTACGAAATCATGCCCAGAAAACTTGCTAGGTATAAAGACACTGAAAGCCCTAGGAGCTATAATATGCTGTTCTCCGGAAGGAGTACGATTATTCTTGCGAGATTTTAAAGGTCACTATGTATTGAAAGACATGGATCACCGATTACAGAATGTACCTGCACATTTGTGGGCACAAAGCCCCACTGATGTAGGTTGTATGCACATCACACCATATCGAGTCACACTCAAAGCAGGAGTGGTATTACCACGAATTCGGCAATACAAGTTACCCCCAGATGCTGTAGTGGCTTTACTGAAAATAATTGACGAGCTCATTGCACAAGGAGTGGTCGTAGAGACCGACTCCAATGTATGTAATTCTCCTATCATTCCAGTTCTCAAACGTACTGATCCAAATGCACCACCAGTTTATCGATTAGTTATTGATCTGCGCGAATTGAATAAATGCATTGTACCACAGTACCCCGTGGTTCCAGATATCTCTTCATTACTGACAGCTATTGATCCAGAAGCAGCGTTCTTTACTGTAATTGACCTCAAGAACGCCTTCTTTAGCGTCCCAATCGATCCGGAAAGCCAATACTTGTTCGGATTCTGTTTAAATGGACGAAGTTTCAAATTTACGCGCGCACCTCAAGGATTCACAGAAAGCCCCAGCATCTATAGCCAAGCACTGAAAAGACAACTTGACAGTATCCACATGCCTATTAACACCGCCCTACTTCAGTATGTCGATGATCTGCTGATCACCGCCCGAAGCGAACCCGAATGTGAAAAAGCATCACTTACGGTTCTAAATTTTCTGGCTGACAAGGGGCACAAGGTATCCCCTTCGAAGCTGCAATTCTGTGTTCAGCAAGTTGTGTACCTTGGTCACTTGCTGTCCAAAGTGGGGAGACAGCTCACACCTGATCGCATCCAGTTAATTGTAAACATGCCACCACCCAAGACACAAAAGGAGGTGCGGGCCTTTATAGGCCTCACTTCGTACTGTAGACAATGGATTCCCCAATATGCATTTCTAGCAAAACCACTCATTCAGTTGACAACCCAGGAGGCAGCGTCTTCGACTGTCCTCCCTTGGACTCAAGAACATACACAAGCTTTTGAAGACTTAAAGAAAGCCTTATGTCAAGCACCTGTTTTAGCAACACCATGTTACAGTAAGTCTTTTACACTTTTTGTCACAGAACGTGAAGGTACTGCCTTGTCAGTACTCACTCAGGAACAAGCAGGTTCACACAAACCGTGTGCTTACTTCTCTAGCACATTGGATCCAGTAGCCCAGGCTCTGCCTGCGTGCTTGAAATCAGTTGCAGCGACAGCTTTAGCAATCAGACAAAGCGATTCCATAGTACTAGGACATCAATTGACAGTGCAAGTTCCACATTCCGTGGAAGTTCTTTTAAACCGTACACAGACCCAACACTTGACCATAGCAAGACTGACAGGTTATGAATTGACATTGTTTCAGCCACACATAGAAATCAGACGCTGTAGTACATTAAATCCTGCCACACTTTTGCCATTAAGTGGTGTAGACCCATTGGCACATGATTGTATTGAAGTCATTACTATTACAACGAAACCCAGACAAGACTTGACAGACGTCCCATTACCAGATCCAGACCTGACACTTTATGTGGATGGTTCATGTATGAGAACAAGTACAGGTGAATTAGTGGCTGCTTACGCAGTCACGACAGACACTGAAGTTAATGAAACCAATTGTATTGATACCCTGTCAGCTCAAGCAGCAGAGCTCATCGCTCTGACACAAGCCTGTATTCAAGCCAAAAATAAGAAAGTTAACATATACACTCATTCACGTTATGCATTCGGAGTCGTTCACGACTTCGGAGTCCTCTGGCGAGAGAGAGGTTACTTAACTTCTCACGGTGCCAACATTCAACACGGTCCCCTCATTCAAACACTGTTAGATGCAATACATCTGCCTACTGCAATATCTATCATGAAGTGTAAAGCACATACAAAAGTCACTGATATCATTTCCCAGGGTAACGACCTGGCAGATCGAACAGCTAAGCAAACTGCTCAGAATCAAACTCATGTAACTGACGTGACAAAGACAATAGTTCCGACATCGACACATTGCATGACAGTCAGGGATCCCGCACATGATGTAATTGACATACAGACACATGCTACACCAGATGAAATCAAGAAATGGACTGAACTAGGAGGGATCCAAACAGATCAGGGATGGATGACGAAGGGAAAATCTACATGGTTTCTCCCCGACTCTATGGTTCAAATCATCATTAACACGATACATAGTCCAGCACACCTAGGAGAAAAAGCCATGTTAGACAGTATTCAACACATATGGTTCAATAAGAACTTACGAGCAGCAGCCAAACAGAAAGTGCGTACTTGCATGATTTGTTGTCAGTTCAATCCAGGTAAAAGCATTCCCGTAGAGCAAGGTGGATTTCAGCCTCCCGATCACCCTTTTGAAGTCCTCCAGATGGATTATATCCAGATGGAACGTTGTCGAGGATTCAAATATGTCCTCGTAGTCGTATGTGCACTTTCCCGATGGACAGAAGCATATCCAGTTCCAGATTACACTGCTCCGACCACTGCCAAGCAGCTGGTTCGTGAATTCTTCCCACGGTATGGTTTGCCCCGTATCGTGTACTCAGATAACGGTCAGCCATTCTCATCCGAGCTTGTGAAACACATTACACTCCTATTAGGCTACCAGTGGAAATTCCATTGTGTCCGGCATCCCGAGGCAGCAGGTCTCGTGGAGCGTCATAATCAGACTCTGAAAATCCGACTTTCAAAAATCTGCAGAGAGAAAGGTGTTGACTGGATAGTAGCTTTGCCCGTTGCGCTCTTCTACATGAGAATGATTGCGCATTCTCGAACAGGGCTATCCCCGTATGAGGTGGTCTTCGGTAGGCCACCAAATATGTGGGGGACGCCCATACCTCGTAAAATAACAGATGTTGACTGTATTATGCTGACAGATTACCTTGCTTCCTTGATGTCTGCACTACAATCTTGTCGTTCACAGGTAGCTGCAGCCTTTCCCGACAACACCGAGGTGAAGCCCCATGAAGTGGTTCCCGGGGATTTTGTTTTTGTTCGCAATTTTGATCGGAGAAGTCCGCTGGAACCCCGCTGGCAAACGCCGAAATTGGTTCTTCTGACGACGAGGACCGCCGTGAAGGTTGAGGGCAGAAAAGGGTGGCTGCACTCAAGCCACGTTAAGAAGTTTCACGGACTCCCTTCGGACTTGGACTCTAAGCCCTGCCCTCCTCCACAGACTGACTCAAAACTCCCCCTGGTTGAGAAAACCGCCTCCGAGGAATATAGACTGAAACTACGGTCTAGCAAGTCAGACAGTTTAATTGTTTAAGTCCTCCCCTAGGTGAATCGGTTAAATTAGTCTCTGACATGTATCCCCTAGACCGAGATAGAGAGAGAGATAGACAGATACAGCTCAAGAAACGTGCATATTGTAAATCTCTTCGTAGTCACTGTATAGTGACATTATTGATTATGTTCTTTCTGAGTCTGCTGATTATTGCTGCCAGTATATTATTGCATATCTATTACCCTATTTTCAAGCGTGCACATTCTGCTCTCAACGTCACTGCCGAACATTCTTTTAGCGAATTACCTCCGCATGAATTGTCTTACAGACTTGCGCTGCGCAACAACACATTCATTAGTATGTTACATCACTCCCATCTGACCAATAACGCTACAAATTGTTGGATATGTGGCCGACTCCCTCCCTTTCAGAAATACAAGGGAGTTCTGCCCCTCTTTCCGTACCCGTTCACACACAATGGCTCATGTGGTGCATGGTTTAGACTGATTAATTCCTTAGATTCTGATACTATAGTTTATGAAGGAAATTGGGTTTGGGGAAACCTGAACTTAGTTTTGCTTAAAGTTTGCTACCCTAACAAGGAGGGACTTCCTACAAGGACAGGAACTGATCTAGAAAATGAAGTATATGGATTAGGTAACTTTACCATTAACCTCATGATTTTGAATGTTGAATCCGAAGCTGCTCCAGTTTTGCCTGCTATGTCAGTATTACCAGTCGCAGGTGAATTATGTGTCAGGAAAAATGGTTCAGTACACTTAGGTCATAGTAAATGTTCTACTGTGGTCGAATTCAGTGATCAAGGCAAGTCTACATTCAGAGCTACTCGTCATTCCTACTTCATTTGTGGTCATACCGCATATATACGTTTACCTCTAGATTGGGATGGTACCTGTTACATTGCATTCCTTCTGCCACCCGTCTTCCTAGCCCCTCCTGATTATCATAGAAATAGTAATCTAGTAAACCATAGACTCCGAAGAGATCTCCCGATTGTCGATTACACTGAAACGGCATGGGAGCAATACACAGACTTCAATAAAGGTTTCTTTCCCTGCTTAGGTGCTGTCTTCAATAGTAAACTGATTCGCAAATTAACTAGAACCCTCGAAGCAGGAGTGAATGAAACTACTTCCGCCCTAGGCAACTTAACAGAGGAACAGTCTGCGATGCGGGTTGTTGTTCTTCAAAATCGTCTCGTCCTTGACGTCATACTGGCCGATAGGGGCGGAGCCTGTAAGGTCATCGGGTCAAGCTGCTGTGTTTTCATTCCAGAAAACGCGCCATCCGTATATAAAGCTATTACCCGTCTTCATAAGATTGCAAGTTTGATACACCAGAATCCAGGCACCTGGACTTGGTCCGGTTGGTTCTGGACTACGTTGACCGCCTGGGGATGGAAGGTCCTATCCTTCCTAGGCATTGCCCTTCTCGTAGTATTCAGTTGCTGCCTATGTCTGCAATGTGGGCCAGCGATTTGCGGCCTGTGTGCCACATCATGTATTCCACATTCAAGTTCCCATTCAAAAGGCCATAAGAAGAAAGAAGAGCAAATGATGTTACGTGAACAGATTGATCGATTCATGAGGATCGATATATCATGAAGGGTCCGTAGGGGACAAGGAGGGAATGAGGAAATATGAATTTTTATGATCAATTGTGTCCCCTATCTTAGACCCCAACGACTCCGTGTACGCGCTACAAGTACATGTATGTTCCCTCCACTTCCAGCTATGAAGACGCAAATACATTTGCGTCCAACGTTAACATGTCCTCTTTCAGATCCACCATGAATGGGTCGAATATTCCGTTCCTAAGTATGCCTTGCCAACGTCTTTATGTGGTGTACTTTACACGTTTTTCAGCTCTGGCGAAGTAGGCCCTGAATTCTGCCATCAAGCTTTTCCCTGCCTTCTGCCTCTGAATGTTTCAGCTTGGGCCTGCATCTGTATCCGTGACCTTTGGCTTACTCCCTGCGCGGCTAGCGGTGCCTGGCTCATCCTGCCGGCCTGCCAAGACTGTATTCAACCTTCAAGTTATCTGCTCCGCTCCTCGAAAAATACATTCCTGTCTAGTAGTTCAAGTAAACATCCTTCCAGCTGCAGAGCAAAGGGCCCGGCCTCACTGTCTCCGTGCAAGTAATTCATAGCTCCTGTTACCATGGTAGGCTCATGCCCCCTTGCATCTCATGCAGACACGTAGACGCTTATACACGCACTCACAGTTAGTATAGGATAGCCTCTGCCCGGGAGACCTTTCATTCCAGATAATACAGTTCCTTAAACACGAGATATTAGATACGATTTGGGATTAGGTTGATCTGACATCCCAGACTTCTGTCTCCTCATGTAGGGCTAAATGTCAAGTCCCCTTCACCCTCCAGTTACACGTCAATCACACGTCATGCTGCCTGCGCGCGCATCCTTTGCCATGTATTTCTGCTGACACTGCAGGATTCTCTTATGGATCCACCCACTTGTGACATCTCCTTAATGACGTTTCTAGTACACGCCTTCATGCACGCCTATTGTAACGCCTTTTCATTACGTATGTGTACTCTTATCTCTCCTCTCAGCTGTTACGCCTACTGCATCTGTCTCTACTGTAATGCATTGACTATATATAAGATTAACTATCAATAAAATATTGTCTGTCAGTCCCTTCCCGAACCTACGTGGTGACGGAATGGTATGCTACCTTGGTTCGAACCAATACCAATTCCTTTTTAAGGAATAAAACCCCTTTATAAACCTCAAATATCACGGATTTTGCCTCTTCTTTTTGACTGAGTTATTCTTATTGAACTTTACCGCATAAATTAAGTATAGGTAATTTAAATTTACCACAGAAGCAGGGAGACTTTGAAGTTTACAAACTTAGTTTGGTGTTTGTGCAAATTCTGCATTGCCAATCCCTGGTGAGTTTCAGCTACTACTGCTGAAACAAGGCCAATGGAGGTACCTATCGGTGAGGCAGACTGGCCTCAAGGGCAGGGCCAGCCATAGCACTGGTGGTGTCCTGTGCTTTAATGTTTGTTAGTGCCCCCCAATGACCACCGCTGCCATGGATTCCCTCACTACCACCCTTTAATTGTGCCCCCCAAGTCACCATAACCACTCTCTCTCAGATGCATTTAATTTGATTTACAGCGTCACTCATACCATTGTAGGGTGTCAGAGCACTTTACATCACACACAGTACACAGAGACAATCAATATGTGTATAATCACTGTATAGAAAACGTTACATAAGACTAAGGACTACAAGGTGTAGGAGTCACATGACAACCATACTAGTAGCCGGTATAGTTTTATAGTGATTGGTCTGGAGAAACACAATACCCTCAATTTAAAACGTAATACCATGGTTGGGGTTCTCCTTAATAATCAGAATTTATTTCTGTCCAAAAGAACACTTTTTGGGACATTAGGATAATCAAAGACTGGGGGGGGACATATTGCTCTAATTTATACCTTGCAGTTTGTATGCAGCTCTTAGATGACAGTTAATAGCTCACTGTTCTAAGATAGGATGTTACCTTATAAACTGCAAGTAACAAAAGGATCTCTCTGACAAAAGCAGTACCCCACTGACCTATTTACATTATGTGCACTTTGTGATCTGCATGGCGCATGTTGTTTGCAGCCGGTACATTAACCCTCTGAGCTACCTTTCCATGAGACAAAACTTCCACTAGACAAAATTCTGATCTCTCTCTAGGAAGAACATTTATCACCATAGTCATCATGACATTTTTATTGTTCCCGAAAAGTGCTGGAGACCAGGAAGGAGGCAGGAAGCGTTTTTAAAACCATAATATAGTTGCAAACATGATGCCTCCACCTAAAGTCAGCACCCAGTGCGGTCACACTGGTTGCACCGCCCTAGAGCGGGCCCTTCTCAAGGGTCCTGTGACGTCATTGACTGTTGTTCTAGGGTGTGCTGCTTCATAGGCCTGCCCGCAAGACTGGAGGTGAACTTCAGTATGGATAGTGGTGAACAAGCCTTGAAGGTTAACCTACACTTGTCATGCTAGGGTCCACCTGCTTGTGCGAAGACACCAGGACTTCTAAGGGATTGCAAAGCCTTCTAAGGTCTAGCATGTGATTGTGCTCTCGCAGGAGAGTGGTCTGGTGGACTGGTTATTAAGGCTGAACCTGGTTCCCAGTTCCAAATTCAGCAGCTCTGACCATAGTGCCACATCCTCTCCCACACTGAACACCATACTGCCCCACTGAGAAAAACTCCCACTGTCTTCAACTACAACCCAATTGTTACCCGCTATAAACACCTGGATGCAGTTCAATTTAAATGACGCACTAGACAAGAGCAATATGCGGCCTACAAAAAAAAAAGTAACAACATCCTGGAAAAAGCAAACACTCATAAGAATGCAAAATGTAGCAAACCATGGGAAATGTAAGCAGGAACAACATGGTTACCTTAATACTTTTACACTCACTATTCAGAAATCAGTGAGTGCTTTTGCCTGAAAAGTTAAGGACATGACTACAGGGCCCTGAATAGACCCATTTCAATGGCCATTGCTTATATCCTTACAAAACGTAAGCAGTATGGTAAAAAGACCACATCCCTGGACGCAGAGCCGCAGCACACATTTTGTTTTCCAATCCACAAATTGCAGTACCTCCAGGATTGGTGCACTAGTTCCAAGCCCGGGGAAAACAAAGACAAGTAAACAAAAATAGGCTTCACTGGCAAACTCTGTAAAAATGGCGCTAATGTGTTTCAGTGTGAATAAAATCAGTTTTGCCAGTTTGCTACCACTCTGTCTTACTTTATTTAGTTATTTATCTATTTTTCATATTTTTAGCCTTTTATTCCCAATGCTGCACTTTGGAATTAAAAGGCAACATTTCCAGCAAAAGCTTCTCTTTTTTGGATCCATTTCACAGGGAAGCAAATAAAAGAAAGGAGAGGAAAGAGAGTGAAAACCTCGTCTTGAAGTCATGGTTTTCATGGGCATCCACAGGGAGGGCAAGGAGGGTTGCTCCAGGGGGGGGGCAAGCGCCCCTCCTTGCCCCCCCTGCGGACGCCCATGCCGGCTTGGATCCTATTGGAGCAGGGTCAAGACTGATTTCCATATAGCAGGTTCTAATCTCAGGTGGCATAGTGGTCAAAAGAGAAATGGGTTGGATGCTCTCCTGAAGCTTGCCAGTCGTTAGAAAGTTTGCAGGCATTCCATTCATCGCCATGTCTTTGATTTATACATCTACGGCCACATGCATCATTGCACCCGTTTGCGATTCCTAAATTGCGAAAATTAAGGAATCGCAATTTAGAAATCGCAAACGGCAATGCATGAACAAATCGCATTTATTTTTGCGATTCTGTATTTTTCCTTAATTGCGATTCACAATTTGCGAATCACAATTAAGGAAAACCATTCCTGATGATTCCTATGGGCCAAAAGGCCCATAGGAATGAATGGGAAGGCATTCACATTTTGCGAATTTCAAATTGCGATTCGCAAAATATGAATGCAATTTCAAGGCTGCTGGGGGGGTCCAAAGAACCTCTCCCCGCACCCCTGAAATGTAATTCTAAATGCAATTTACACACACACATAAGGGCATGTGTGTGTGTAAATTACAACTTGCAAAAATGCAATGTGTGCATATTTGAAAGTTTTCGGTAAATTAGCATGAAGTTCAACTTCATGCTAATTTACCACTTCCAAATTGCGAATTTGCAAATAAAACATAATCATGCATTGCATTTAAGAAATCTGAAATTGCAATTTCTTAAATGCAATCGCAATTTTAGAAATCGCAACATGGTTGCGATTCCTAAAATTGCGAGATGCATGATGCATTCCAAATTAGTCAATTGCATTCGCAAACGGCCGAAAATTGTGATTCGCACCGCTTGCGAATGCAATTGACTTTGATGCATGTGGGCACTAGTGACTACCTGATACATGTCAGGGCCACGGGAATTATATGGCAGGAGAGGGCCAAATTATCCAGCAGGGTTGAGTAAAAAATGCAGCATAATGCAGCACATTTTGAGTCAGTATTACTTTGTTATTTTGTCATTGTTAGGTCGAGCCTGGGTAGTGCATGCTTTGCTCTGCAAGCCATGCTGTATTCAGGTATGAACTTGAAGCCCCACCCATTTCCCACCCATCATTTCAATTGGCTACTGTTACTGTCCTGTCTAAATGGTTGCTTTTGATTCATGAATAGGTTTAGTAGTCCCTCCTTAGTACCCCCTTTCCTGCATTTGTAACCTCTTATAAGGACTGGATTTTTTACTTGTGTTGTTACACAGTCTGTTTAATCTACTGTCTGTGAGCACTATATTCTTTAATGCCTTTATTATAGTTGCTGTTGCAGGCACGACAGGCTCTCCCTAACCCGCCCTATTTTCCTGATAGCACTGAAACCGATCATGGATGCTGCGCTTTCTCTTTGAAAAATGCTCCCAGCACGGCACTTCTGTACGCGCTATGCTGCTTAACAAATGCTTTTCTTTGTAAAAGCGATCCATACTGCGCTTTCATTCTAATGGCGGCTGCGCATTTTTCTTTAGGCGCAGGTCGCCTGAAGAAAGGGGTGTGGCTACCATTAAAGTAAAAGTGCGGCTTGGGACGCTTTTACAAACAAGTATTTGCAATGCAATAGGTCTAGCATTTGTGAGAGTTTAAGCTATTGGCATTGTAATTGACAATGCCTTTTATTTATGTTTTAAAAACTAACACGTAAATAAAATGCATTGTCATTTACAATGCCAATAGCTCAAACTCTCGCTAATTCGAGACCTATTGCATTGCCAATGCTTGTTTGTCCGAGGGGTGAGGGTTCCCGTTCCCTACCTTTGATGTAGGCCAGAGGACAGACAAGGTGGCATATTAGACACGGAGGGCAGCTTGAGCTGTTGCATTATTCCCTAACTGGAGTACTTCCCACATATCCAAGCTTTCCCTCTGCATGTTCTCCGTGTGTCCTGGCTGCAGGATCTATACACGTGGATGGACAACCGGGAGTTAGGGGTCAAGACAGGTAACAACTATGTGGTAAAGTGGAGACAAAAACACCCCAGTATGAGTATAGTCATTAATCAATGGACATGTGGAATGTCTGTGCTTCTGCTTTCGTTAACGGGTCTGAAGGTTCGGCGTGGGCGCGGTTCCAAGGTTGTAGGAGGCTCTTAGGTTAAGTAACTGGGCAGTAAATAACAAGTTATTTACGAAATCAGGAATAATCTCTATTATTCACCGTCTGGCATGATAGTGGAGCTGTGCTTCAAGGCGGGATGTTTTTCATTCTGTGGTCTAGACTTAAAGGGTAACTAAGGTTTAAATGCCAAACACGTGAAAAGGAAGAGCGTTGTGAGTTAGCCAATAATCCGGTAGAGCATGCAGGCCCAACCACGAGCTGTAATTAAGTAATGGCTGGACACTTAAGGGCCGATTATGATGGCGGACGGACCTGAGTCCGTCCGCCACCATAGAGTAGGAGGGACCGTCCGCAGGGGTTGCGGCGGTCCCTCCGTGCAAATTAGGATGTGACCGCCACCCTGGCAGTCACATCCTGTATTTTTATCATTGCGGAGGGTGCTGCTTGAAGCAGCACCCGCCGCAATCATAAAAATGTAAGTTGTGCATTTGCATGCACAAAGCGGCAGGCACCTCGCGGTGCCTGCCGCTTTGTGCAGGCAAATGCAGGGGGGTACCATAGGTACCCCCCATGTGCACCCCCCACCCCCCTTCACCCCTGGGGGCCCGCAAAGGGCCCCCAAACACAAATCCGTATGCCTTTACACGGCGGAAATGCCGCTGTGTAAAGGCATCTTTCCGCAGACATCCTAATATGGCTGGCAGTGTCTGATAGACACCGCCAGCCATGTTAAAGCTTTTCCGCCGCGGTCGGAAGGCGACCGCGGCGGAAAAGCTGCGGACTGAAAAACGATCCCCCAGCCATCCTAATCTGGCGGGGGGTCTTTTTCAGTCCGCAGAGGTTTTCCCGCATCCTCCGGGCCGGCGGTGGCTTCCGCCGGCCCAGAGGATGCGGGAAAACCGCAATCGTAATCAGGCCCTTAGGATGTAACGAAGGGAGGGTTCTACAGTAGTTGTCAATTACCCAGAAGGTGACTTTGATGACCATAAATATTAGGACTTGTGTTACCGTGAGCGGGGGAGGAGGGGATGTGGTGTCGTGGCTTCACACACGCTTACTTTGTCTGACTGGAAGTGCTGGCAGTTGCTGGCATGTGTGCTGCCTACGCACCCTCTGGTATGATCAGACTTTGCTAGTGGGTCACAGTGACAGGCCGGAAGGAAGTTTCTAATCTAATCAATCCTGGAGCTGCACTCATGCTGAGAGAAGAGCCAGGAATGGTTTAAGCAGGCTAACCCAGTGCTCCATTTGAGCCTAGGTGCCTGCCGCAATCCAAGTCAGTAAACATTGCATGGATATGTGCCGTCGGAAGTGCGCATGTCAGGCTGGTCATCAAAACGGTCAGCCAATCTGACATACATACTCGCACTGTCAGCTTCACAAATAAATCTGATCCTGCTGATGCTATCAGTCCAGCCCCCACCCTTTTTTTTTTTTTTTTTTTTTTTTTATTGAGATGGATTAGAATACAAAAAAAAAAGAAAACATTCATACATACAGTTGGAGTATCAGCTGGATAAAAGAAAAAGATACGAAATACACGAGGGTTTAAAAACGATTCATATATACATAATTGCCTCTTTCTTATAAGCTATAGAGCATTCAGATTAAAATAGAATCCATTTAGGGTTACAGAAAAAGATACAAGACACTATCTAAAAGTGCTTTACAAACAGGCATGAATTCGACAATTGCATCATCTTGTTTACCTCCACTTACTAAGGGGTGCCCAGATTTTTTTTCCATATTCTTTCTTCTTTTGTCCCTTAAAATTATATAAACATTCCTCGATATTATGGATCCCAAGCAATCTAGTTAGCCAGATCTGAAATTAAGGGGCTACTGGATCTTTCCAGGCCGCTGCTATTAAAATTCTTAACACTGCAACACACAGAAAGACAAAAGCTTCCGCTTCATGTGTAATTTTAAGATTTTCGTCCCTGCCAATTAACACAGTTGTTGGGGATAGAGAGATTTGGCCCTCTAGCAGCCCCGATAAGAATTTCTCCATTTCAGTTAAGACAGGTTTCAGATATGGACAAGAATAGAACATATGGGTTAAATCAGCTGGGCCTTGGTCACATCTTGGACATCTGTCCGTATCCCTTTTACCCCATTGAAACAGCTTCGCGGGGGTGTAATATAAATTAAAGATCATCTTATAATGTTGTGCTTTTAAGTTGGTTGCTCTTAATATTTTCTTGTTCAATGCCAAGGCATAGTCCACATCTACATTTGGATCCCCTATTCTAAGGGCCCAGGCGTTTTCCACTTGCACAACATCCTCTTCCAGGCCCTGTAACAAAAGACCATATCCCAGTCCAGCCCCCACCCTCTCATTCGACACTTGAGCTTTTAAAAAGGGTATTTACTTACACATGCATGATGTCCCTGCTGCGCTTGCTGAAGGTGGGGCAACACTCCTCCACTCTTTTGGAGAAACCGCCGCTGATTGAAATGGTTATTTCCATAGATCTATTTTCTCAAAAGTTACCAAAATTTGGTGAGAGAAATGATGGAGCAACAGCCGCTGAAGGTAAGAGTGGTGGGGCCAGGTAAGGGACGATTTTGAGAGACGACCACGAGGGGAAATTACTTATTTATTTAATTTTTCCTCATGGTTGTCTCTCGAAATCCTCCCTCACCTGGCCCTACCGCCCCACCCCTCTTACCTGCAGTGGCTGCGGCTGTGGAGCAATGATTGTATATGTGCTTGACCTGACCCAATTTTTAATTAAAGAAATAATTCTAAACATTGTAACAAGTACATTAAATCATTTTCTAATGTATTACCATTTACAGTAATATATTGGTGGTGCTCTCGACAAACATTATCAAATCACAGTTATGGATTGCAATATGTGTCAATGATGGGAAATAGAGGTGTGCGAAATTTGTGAAATTTGCTTTTGCGTAATTTATGCAAAATTTTGTAGGTATGGCTGAAGAAATTTAAATCACAAGCACAATGTGAAATTCTCTGAAATTTCATGAGAATTCACCAAGGCCTAGAAGGAAATCCTAACTGGTGGAACAATTGTAACAATTTTTGTTCTTATTGCGTTCACATCCTTCTAATTTAATTTAGCAAAGTTTCCCTTTTATAGACCAATTGTTAAGGTACTACTCCAACCCTAGGCATGTTTTTTTAGATTCTGCTCATCTTCCCTTTGGAGTCCTGGACCTCTGCATTTCCGTTTCCTTCTGGAATGGTTGCCTTTTTAAATAGAACTTTTGCTATAATCCCATAATCCACTACACAGTTCTTGGTTCATGATCCAAATTCTCATGTGTAGATGTAATTCTACAAGGATTGACAAGTGCTATTTCTTTGCAGGTTGATGTACAATCATTTTACTGATCATTGCATCTTATATATTATGTAGCACTCTAATGAATGATGTATTTTCTTTTTTCGATATACATGAATTGGGCTTGGTCTGTATACTTTTATGATTTATACCCAAAAATTGAATAACGTTTACATGATGATGATCACAAGAGATGTTTTATATCGGAGCCTCATTTTGCAATGTTAACTAGAGTAGCATTCAGCATATCACCAAAGTAAGGGCATTACATGGCATCCTTCATATAAACTCTTCATTGCAATGCATTAAAAATCCAATAACTATTTCTAAAGACCCCGTGAATGCTTAGTGAGGTCACTACCATTGACAAGGTGACCCTTCTCCGAGATACAAAGATTACATGTGTAAAACTGCACCCATCCTAGTTTGGTTAAAACAACAAAAGAAAAACAAATTTTTGCAAAATCAATTTGTTTGGAAACTATAGCGTTGTTTAATTTATTTTTGCCTAGTTGCCACCGCTAATCATTTGGGAACTACACTGTAACCATCTTCCCAACTCTCTCTAGTACCATCGCTGAAAATTCAGACTCAGAAGGACAAACTGAGTGTGACATGCCTCTAAATTTCAGAGATCAACAAGCTCAAAGTCATAGCTTTGGGGCTACAAGTGGTAGAAACGTGTCATGTCAATGATATCACCATTGCAATAAAATGGCAGTATGTGAGGGGGATTTAATCCATGAAAATTCTTTGAAATTTAAACAAGGCAGGACTTAGTGGCCGGCGAGAGCTTCATGAAGAGGGATAAACTGAATTGGGATGTGCAACTGTAAATAGTGAGTAAAGAGAACACTAAAGTCCAATCATGTTGAGAAATTACAGGAGAAATTTATAAAAATGGTGAAACACAAATTTAGGAGGTGAGCGGATCCTCCAATGAACAACCAAATAGTAACGTACAGCGATTACTCACATGAAGTGCAATTTGTAGAAGTAAAGGATAGCTCTCTTTCTCTGCAAAGCAGCAAATGCTCAGGAATCTACATTATTGTGCATGTGAACAATTTGGTTGTTTGTTCAGGAGGCTCAATTTGTATGTAACCATTATTATAGATTTCCGCTGTAATACCTTTGCCCAAATAAAATCATTTATACTTTCTCTCCTCTGTCTCTTCACCTTCTACATATATCTGCCGTTACAACGCAGGGGATACCTGCATGCCTTTACCACATGGACTTTACAACACATTGACATTTACAATTTAATGTTATCTCCGTTGGGTAATTATAGTTAGGATATTGTCATGGGTCCACATGCTGCTTTAAGTTGAGACACTCCTTCAATGCCTAGGGTGTTTGATAAATCAGTTTCAGTATGATTTTATTGTTAAATGATATTGCTGGATTATTTTCTTGCAGCTAGCATTGCTTGTTTTTGTCACTAGCGCAGCGCAGTCTCACGTTCAAGACTGCTAACAACGGCTTTTTGCAGAGGCCGCCGCACCCGCCCGAAGGGTGGGGGAGGCTCGAAGGCCGGCGCCATAACCCTCGTGGTGCCACCAGCGGGGGTAAACTGGTTCTGGGCGCTTCGATGCGCACAGGAACCAGCGGAAGCGGGGTGCGCACCAGCCACCCGACCGGAAGTGACCTGTTGACCTGAGCGCCCCCAAAGGGCGCCCAATGGTCAACCTGGCTTTGTTTGAACCCCCCAATCAGGGGGACTCACCTGAGACCTGCATGGAGGGCTCAAGAGGATTTAAGCGACGCCGCCCTCCCAGCAGAAGCACATCGCATTCGAGGAGCTGGGAGAACGGCGCGACAGCAACAACGACTGAAGAGGAAAAGAGGCGACGCGGCGAAGGACGAAGAGGAAGACGGCAAGGCTCCAGTTGAAGATCAAGGTCGTCATCACCGAGGACGCCTTACGGAGCGCGGCGCGCCGTGCCAGCTCCCCCGAAGCAGCAGCAGGTAAAAACCGCAGCAAGCTCAGAGCCCGGGATAAGCACACGCAGCTAGCTGTGCCCCCAGCTGACGGCCTGACGCAGACGCGGGAAACCAAGAAGCCACACACAAGTGCGCAGGGACTCACGACATGTCGGAAGGCCAGCCGGACGAGATGGCAGAGGTGCTGTTGAAGATCCGAGAGTTATCGGCCATCCACGGCGACGACTGGCTTCACCCCCACCTGGGCAAAGGGAAAGAGAACAGACCGGTAGGACAGGCGGACGAAGAGCCAGGGCCTTCCGCACCCAAGAAGTTGAAAAACACGCCGATGAAGAGAACATCGAAGAGGAACCCTCCGAGGAAAGTGCGGCAGAAACCCCTCCCGCCGAGACCAGAGGGCGGCGACCAGAGCGAGACCACCGACCAAAAGAAAAAGGGTGAGCATATTAGCAACATCGTAAGGGAATGTCTAAAATCGCTGGCGCCGGGGCTACTTAATGGCACAGGGCAGGGGGTACCAGGGCCTAGGGAGCAGCGCGCGGAGGAAGCGGCAGGTCTCACGTGGCATATGGTCGACCCGGGGTGGGCCCGTCAGACAAGAGTGCAAGAACAGGTAAGCTTGTCCACCCAGGGGGAACAAATCTCCCCACTACCCGGTTGGGGTTACGGCCCCGTTTCGGGAAGCCCGCCTCCGAGTGGGGTAGTCAACGATCATTACATCAGGCCATCCCCCGGTCCGGCGTCCCTGACGACGAAAGCCACCGGCTTGGCATGTCTCATCCCCCTAGCGGTGAAAGAGAGGATATGGCGCAAAGAATTCATTGACATATTTTCGCTGCTCGAAATACAGCTAGAGGGACTTGATCTAACCACGTGCGACAGGAAGGAAGAGGACAGGAGAGAAAGGCGTGGGGCCAGAAAGGAGCGCAGTTTCGACAATTGGTTAGATGCCTTTAGAATCATGGCGTGCATTATAGTGGAAAGGTTCCCCCATTGCGCGGCTGACTTGTGGCTTTACGAGGCCAATAACCACCTAGCACAGAGGCAGTTCCCGGGGGATGCCTGGTTAGAATACGATAAAGGGTTTAGATTAAAAATGCAGAGGCACCCCGAAATGGAGTGGAATGAGGAAGATGTCTCGGGTTTCATCCACAAGATGCTCACAGCCAAAGATGTTAGGGCCTGGGCGGGAAAAGGCGACCAGCCCGTTCGGAGCTCCTACCAAAAGGGGAAGAGCGGTTCTTATCAAAGGCGGTCGAACGGGAGATCGTACTCCCCAACCGCAACCAAGGCGATCTGTTGGAGATACGAGGCGGGGGACTGCTCATGGGGCTCGTCTTGTAAGTTTCAACACGCATGCGCTAGCTGCGGGGGCAAGCACGCCACCGTTGCGTGCAAAGGTTCCAAGCACGAAGCGAAAAGAGAGAAGAGAGAAAAGAGCAAGAAGCGTTAGCCCCAACGCAGGGGAAAGGAGGGGACTGGTGGACATTTGTAGGCGCCAGCTGGCCAGATCCCCCATTGTTACGCAACAGCTGCGCAGATTAACAAACAAATACCCGAACAAAGCAGAGGCCAGATCACTGGTAGAGGGCTTCGAGCAAGGCTTTGTTATTCCATTCCAGGGCCCGCTCCCCTCGGCGGGAGCGAGTAACCTGAAGTCAGCAAGCCAACACCCCGAAGTGGTTAGCGCCAAGATAGAGAAAGAATTGAAACTGGGTAGAGTTGAGGGCCCCCTCCCAAAGGAATTGCATGAAGGCATAGTCATCTCCCCGCTAGGCGTGGTCCCCAAGAAGGAACAAGGTCAATTCAGGCTGATACACCACCTATCGTTTCCGGAAGGTTCCTCCGTGAACAACGGTATCGACCCCGAAGCTTGCTCAGTGAGCTATGCGTCAGTCGACGACGCTATCGAGCTGGTTAAGGCGACAGGCAGAGGAGCCCTCATGGCGAAGGCCGATATTGAATCTGCGTTCCGACTATTGCCGGTCCACCCCTCCAGCTTCCATTTATTGGGTTTCCAATGGGGCGAGGACGTGTTTATTGACAAAGCCATGCCCATGGGATGCGCAGTTTCATGCGCATGCTTTGAGCAGTTCGCCACTTTCTTAGAATGGGCGCTGCATGACCGGCACCAGGAAGGTGGAAAGCTGCACTACCTAGACGACTTCCTGTTCACAGGCCCGGCAGGGTCCTCAGTGTGCGCAAGCTCATTGGCAGCCTTCGAGGAGCTATCTGGGTCCCTAGGGGTCCCCCTCGCAAAAGAGAAAACTACAGGCCCGACCACAAGTCTCACGTTCCTGGGCATAGAATTGGACTCTATAGCGGGAACGGCCAGGCTGCCTCCCGACAAGGTGAAAGAATTTCGCGAGGAAGTATCGAAGCTACGGGGTCGGAGCAAGGCCACCCTGAGGGAAATCCAACGAGTGATAGGGAGACTTAACTTCGCGGCTCGGGTAATCCCGCCCGCCAGGGTATTCTCAAGACGCCTAACAGGGCTAACGGCCGGCGTCACCCACAAGCACCACCACATCAGGCTGAGCGCAGGCGTGAAACAGGACCTGCAGGTGTGGGACGAGTTCCTACAAGATTTCAACGGGGTGCTGATTTGGAGGGCAGGTTGGGTAACGGCCGAACAGATAGCTCTTTACACAGACGCCGCCGGAAGCCTTGGCTTCGGCGCGGTCCTGGGAAACAGTTGGTGCGCCAGCCAGTGGCCGGATGAATGGCATGCGCAGGGGCTCACCAGGAACATCACGTTTCTCGAGCTGTTCCCGATCATTGTGGCTCTGACCATTTGGAGCGAAAAAATAAAAAACCTGAAACTCACGCTTTGGTCAGATAACATGGGGGTAGTACAGGCCATTAACAGAGGCGCAGCGAGATGCCCGGACATGCTGAGGCTAATGCGACGGTTAATTAAATTGCAGCTGGAAGGGAACCTGGAGCTGAAAGCACGCCACGTGCCAGGGGCAGAGAACTCAGCAGCAGACGCGCTCTCACGGGCCCAAATGAAACGTTTCAGAGAACTGGTGCCCGGGGCGGACAAGGAGATGACCCCCTTTCCATCGTCCCTTTGGGACCTGGGGGAGTAGACTTATCATGGCTAATAGGGCAATCACTTACCGCAGAGGCTAACAGAAGGTACAAGACATACGCGGGCACGGTAATGAGAGTGGGGGGCCTAAGATCGCTGGAAGACAGGGCAAAAACCCGCACAGCAGTCGAAAAATTCGTGCAATGGGCATTCGAGTCGAGAAAAACGAGATCGTGGGCCCAGGCGCATTTATCCGCCATCGCCCATTTTGCCAGGCTTTACACAGGCGAGGACCCCACCACCTCGGCCTATCTAAAGACGGCCTTAAAAGGCTGGAGGAGGGTTGAAGGTAGAAAGAAGGACGACAGGCGTCCCATCGATTTTGCCAAACTGGGCCAGCTCCTTGGAGCCCTCACGGGCTTAATATCGGATAAATATGAGCTGCTGCTGTTTAGGGCGGCTTTCACGACGGCTTTCTTCGGAGCATTCCGTATCAGCGAACTGGTAGCCCCCAGCAAATCGGGCCCCAGCAGCAATGCCTGCAGGCAAGAGACATTAAACCAATGGAGAGGGCAGTCGAATTAACGCTGAGACAGTCCAAAACGGACAGGGCAAGGAGGGGGACGACGATACGTCTCCATTGCATCCCAGAGTCGGGGCTCTGTGCGGTATGCTGGTTATTTAAGTACATGGGGGCTCGACCAGCTGGTGAGGGCCCTCTCTTCATACATAAGGACGGGAGGAACCTGAGTAAGTTCCAGTTTACAGCCATAATGCGCCAAGGCTTGGGTAAAGCCGGGTATTGCGCGGCATCGTTTGCCTCTCACTCCTTCAGGATCGGCGCAGCGACCTCGGCAGCGCAGCATGGCATGCCAGAGGACAGGATCCAGGCAGTGGGCAGATGGCGCTCCAGGGCGTACAAGTCGTACATACGCCCTCACCTCATATAAAAAAATAAAAAAAAGAGAAAAGAGAGAGAAAGCCACGGGGGGGGGGAGGGAACGAGAGGGATTCGCCTTGGGATGCCGCACGGCAGGGTGACAGCACCCCCCTCCCTCTCCTAAATGCACACGGTGCGCAGATAAGCCACCTAACAGAATGCTTTCTCTCGACAGGGGGACGCCCTCAGCTGGTCTGGGTGGTGGGGCACTCATTCGTGTCCCGGATGGAGTCTTGGTGGCGGCAGGGGGGCCGCAACATAAACAGGCCCAAAGCGACGTACATCCGGTGGATAGGGCAGCCAGGTATGAGATGGGAGCAGCTACTGCCGACGCTGGACGGCCTCATGGCAGATTCGGCCTGGTTGCCCGACGTCCTGATCATCCACCTTGGGGGCAACGACCTGACCCGGCTAGGGCGAAAAGCAGTCGGGCAAGCCATCCAAAGGGATCTCACCAAGACAGCAGCGTGGCTGGGACCCACGACGGTAGTCTGGTCCGAAATGATCAGCAGGAAACATTGGAGAGGGGCCGATTCCAACAAGGCCGTCGACAACGCAAGAAGGAAACTAAATGTGGCAATGCACAAGTTTTGCCTCGCCAATGGCTTGGAATCAATTCGGCACGGCCTCATCCACCCGGGCCGCCCGGAGCTCTATGGGCAAGACGGGGTACACCTATCCGAGAAGGGGATGAAGGTGTTTTGGGATAACTTGTGGGGTGCAATGTCACTCGCAGGTTGCATATAAAAAAAAAAAAAAAAAGGGAAAAGATATGGTGAAAGGTGGGAGCCACGAACCAGGTGCAGGGGGGGGAGCCACAGTGAGACGTGGGCCTCCCTGCGGCGTGGCGGAAATCCTACACTGGTTGGCTAAGAAAACACACCGGCGGGCGGTGTGTAAGAGGATGGCCACTCACTTTTGAATGCCGCACGGCAGGGTGACGTGGCGGCATAAAGGAGGGGAGTAACAGGAGGAGACGGCACTCGCGGCCCAGACCCGGCCGGACAGCAGGGCGCAATTTGGTAGCGAGCTGGGGACCTAACTCCCGACTGGAAAGCTCCCCTCCGCAACACGCAAAGGGGGTGGTCAACCAACCACTGGAGCACCAATAGACTGGCAACAAACTGGTTTGGGTACAAGCCCCATTTTCGAACTAAGGAGGGCACAAAGAGACTGACACCCGCTATCACAAGAGGGTGTCATAATGTGTAATATGCCAATTATGATTGATAATTATGATTGATGAGTAATGTTCGCAAAATGGAAGATTGCTTGAAACCAGTTTGTGTTATTAATATGTCTTTGGTTATTAATAAACTGCGGCCAACAACGACCACTAATGTACCAGGTTTTGTTGGCTGACATTATTTCCCACCTTTGGCAACAGCAGAATGCGGGGGCCGGTAAGTATGGAGACTGGGGTCTCCGCTGAATAAGCACATGCGAGGGTTATTGCAGAGGCCGCCGCACCCGCCCGAAGGGTGGGGGAGGCTCGAAGGCCGGCGCCATAACCCTTGTGGTGCCACCAGCGGGGGTAAACTGGTTCTGGGCGCTTCGATGCGCACAGGAACCAGCGGAAGCGGGGTGCGCACCAGCCACCCGACCGGAAGTGACCTGTTGACCTGAGCGCCCCCAAAGGGCACCCAATGGTCAACCTGGCTTTGTTTGAACCCCCCAATCAGGGGGACTCACCTGAGACCTGCATGGAGGGCTCAAGAGGATTTAAGCGACGCCGCCCTCCCAGCAGAAGCACATCGCATTCGAGGAGCTGGGAGAACGGCGCGACAGCAACAACGACTGAAGCCCACCCACCCACACCTAAGGAACAGCAAAAGTCGCAGTGCTGGATAAGGGAAAGGGTGTTAGCGGAAATCCTACACTGGTTGGCTAAGAAAACACACCGGCGGGCGGTGTGTAAGAGGATGGCCACTCACTTTTGAATGCCGCACGGCAGGGTGACGTGGCGGCATAAAGGAGGGGAGTAACAGGAGGAGACGGCACTCGCGGCCCAGACCCGGCCGGACGGCAGGGCGCAATTTGGTAGCGAGCTGGGGACCTAACTCCCGACTGGAAAGCTCCCCTCCGCAACACGCAAAGGGCGTGGTCAACCAACCACTGGAGCACCAATAGACTGGCAACAAACTGGTTTGGGTACAAGCCCCATTTTCGAACTAAGGAGGGCACAAAGAGACTGACACCCGCTATCACAAGAGGGTGTCATAATGTGTAATATGCCAATTATGATTGATAATTATGATTGATGAGTAATGTTCACAAAATGGAAGATTGCTTGAAACCAGTTTGTGTTATTAATATGTCTTTGGTTATTAATAAACTGCGGCCAACAATGACCACTAATGTACCAGGTTTTGTTGGCTGACATTATTTCCCACCTTTGGCAACAGCAGAATGCGGGGGCCGGTAAGTATGGAGACTGGGGTCTCCGCTGAATAAGCACATGCGAGGGTTATTGCTCACACGTGAGAAGGAGCCCACGCCCAAAACAGAGACTATAAAGGCAGTGCTCCCGCACACGGTGACGCTTCACTTCAAGTTCGAGCGTCACCGCGAGGTTCCTGATCCCAGCATCGGCCCGCCTGGATTCCCCGTCTTGACCCTTCTAGCCCCGCCTTGTTCCTGCTATCCTGCTCCCATTAGCCAGCTCACCTCTCGCCTGGATTTCTGCTGTACCCTGTCATCTTCTCCCGCAAGCCTTCCCAGCTCCCGCTCCGCCTAAACTTACCTGTTCCTGCCGCCTCTGCCGATCCTCGGAACTTGCCCAGGACTCCAGCTTGCCATCCCCGTTTCCGGTTGGGTTTTCTACACGGACTTCCGTCACCGAAAACAAACAGTAAGAGACAAGTTGCTAAGCAATGGGATTACAAACAAACAAGCCTTGGTAAAGACAATTCCAAAATCGGGAAGCTAGCTACAAGACTTTTGAGTTTACCAATAGGCTCTATGCGAATTTGAATTTGGACATTTGTTATTAATGTGTGTAAGGTCAATTTGAATTTAGACATTTGTTATTAATGTGTGTAAGGTCAAAGCTACCAGCATTGTTAATGTTTATACTTTTAGCAAACTACCAATGTTCTAAGCTAGTACAGTAGTGACTAAAACTGCTAAAGGACAACATTAGGTACTGATCAGTGTTTGCAATTTGAAGACACTAATTAGAAAAATACTAGAGAACGTGTATCAGTATTTAAGTTCAGAATTCCTTGAGAGTGGAATTTGTTTGCTTTTCTTTCTCTCTTTCTTTTGATTTGACAGAACCCATTTTTACGGACTACAAGTTCCAATTGAAAGGGAGGGGTTTTGACGTGTGACCTGTTATCATAACCCATTACTAATACCTAACCAGTTGACTTATCACAACATTTTATGTTCAAGGCTGATTTAATTTGTATTGTTTCTTAAAGGGCAAAGTCTGAAAACAGCGCCTTGCAATATTAGAAGTGTTAGAATGGGCTTTAGCTGAAATGGTATGTACAGATTATGTTTGAGTCTATCTTGTATTGATATGTTACAAGGGATCACCTCTATTTATGACCGTGTCCTGTTTGCACAGTTACTTGCGGAAGAACCTTATTGATCACTCTGAAGCCCAGAACACTTCAAGAGAAAACTTAGCTGACATCTCAGAAGAGATACAGTGTTTGTTTGTTTTCTCTGTCCACTTCCCCTTTCCCTTGGGGGGTAACCAGTTTAGTCAAGCGCTGTCATCCTTGCTATCTGGTTAGCTCACGAGGGAGTTGGGAGCTTGCAGCGCCAAGAAGGAAACAACAGGAACTTCGTGAGCGAACGCTTAACAGATATTGTTTCCATAGATAATGCATTTTTTGTGTTGCTAATAACTTTAGACCCATTTTATAAATCTCCATGAAAATTTCCAAAAGCTTCCGTTTTTGCCTAGTATGTGCACGGAAAGTTTTATGGTGATCTGTCAAGTGGGGCTTGAAAAAAGTCGGGTCCCAAAACTCAAAATCCTCATGCATTTTCCAAAGGCTTCTTTAGGAAGCACTACCACAAAAATTGCTGAACGGAATCATACCAAATTTGGCAGGACGCCAGATATTGGTCCATAGATTATGCTTTTTGTGATGTGTTGCAAATCTGTTAATTTCTTTTTGATAAATTAAGGTTAAAAATAATTCTATATCTGGATTGTTCGATTAGAGGAGCTCTCACGATAGTCCCTCAAACCCAATTAAGAAAAATAGAGTCTTCTGATTAACCCAGGGCGCTTTTTTTTTCCTTGGGCAAATTCAATGCCGGGGGAGTGAGACCCCAGAGGGGGCAGCGCTCTGATTGGGTGCCAGTAACATGATAAAAATGTTGCTGTCAGCCAATACAGATCTTAGGGACCTAGTCCCCTGTCCTGAAGTTGAAAAGTAAAAATAAGAAAAGGGGGCAGGGTGTACCTTGCCCTCCTAGGCCCAGTGGAGGGGACCCATAGGGACCCCCATGGGTGCCAAAATAAAAAACTAATAACTGTGGCCACGATCCCACAGTACTCCCGCAGGATTGAGGCAAAAAAGGTGTCCTGTCAATATTTGGGTAGGGTGGCATGAGTATAGGCCCCCCCAACCTGAGCCCATTTTTGGTCCCAGGGATCCCATCTTCTGGGGCCAGGAACCTTAAAAAAGGAGAGGGGGTGTGCAGCTCCCCTCCCCGATGGTGGCTCCAGGGACCCCATCCCCCTACGGCCCAATATATTAACTAAGGTAAGGGCTTGCTAATCTCGGGCTCTCTCAAGGTGATTTCTTATACTAAAAGCATTGAGTACTTAATTACACTGCAGCACTACCGCTGAGTCAGTTTTATATAAACACTCAATGAATGCACTGGGATCTAAATGTTTGTCTATCATTTGAGGTGAGAGACCCAATCTCTTTGAGTAAAAAATGTTGCATTAAAACGTTTGTCTATGAAAAATTCCCTTTGGGATATTCTCTTGTCATACAATACATCCAAACATACCTCAATAATCAACGGCACTCCAAAACATTCATTGTGTCAATACTTACAATACCAGAAAGTCAACATTTAGGCAGGAATTATTTTCCGTGAGGAAAGTTTTATTGTTATTTAACCTTATTCATATAAAAATCATAAAAAAAATGTCTTGCTACAAATAGCACAAACAATATCCACATTAAAAACAAATAATACACCGGACTATGACAATAAGATGTTAGAAATGTTGGGAGTACAGGAACATTATGAAAAGGTGAATGGTAATGAAATGTCTGCCTTAAATAGGAAATGTAATGATCTTCTGTTGATAGCTAAGGAAAACAATTGGATTTGTGAAGCAGAGTGGAAGTTTCTTAATAAGAACCCAAAAATTCCCGCTCTGTATGGACTCCCTAAAGTCCACAAAGATGCTAGTAACCCCCCATGCAACTAATTGTTAGTTGCTTGGGGTCACTATTAGAGCCTTTAAGCAAGTATGTTGACTACTTTTTAAACCCATTGGTACTTAAATTGTGATCATATGTAAGGGACTCTTCCCGTATTATCGGCATGCTTGAGGGTAAACCCTTTTCTCGAGAGACTCAGTGTCTGGTCACACTCGATATTGAGTCTCTCTATACAAACATTCCCCAGCAATCAGCAGTTGAGGTAGTGGGCAGAATTCTGGAGAATCTCACCCTTGAAGGTGTCAGCAAGGAATTTATAGTACTATGTTTGGATATGGTGTTGAAGAATAATATCTTCTTATTTAAAGATCAACTATATCGTCAAAGGAAGGGGACCAGCATGGGGGCCACTTGTGCCCCCAGTCTGGCCTGTCTTTATGTTGGCGAATTTGAAGACCGGCATTTATATAATGAACTTGCTCCTTTTTATGAAAATGTGCTGGAATGGCATCGGTTCATTGATGATGTCTTTTTTATTTGGGACGGACTAATCAATCTCCTCAATGATTTTCTAATTTGGTTGAACCTAAGGGATAGCAACCTCAAGTTTACTGCCCATCAGAACAATGTGAGTGTTGACTATCTTGATATAACCATCAAAGATGTGGAAGGACAGTTGGCAGTTGAGTTATTTACGAAACCCATGGCAAAAAACACATTGCTTCATTATTCAAGTTTCCATCCTAAAGCACAAAAAGATAACATACCCTTTAGCCAGTTCCTCCGTCTCAGGAGGAATTGTACAGATTTGCAAGACTTTTATAATCATTCTGACGTGTTGAAAACTAAATTAAAAGAGAGAGGATATCCTACAAAAATTAATATCCCACTCATTTAAGCGGGCACGCTTCTATGACCGTGATGCAATGTTAATGAGCCTAAAAAACAAAAAAGGAACAACAGCAAATTGTTTTTGTGAGCCAATTTAGCTCTATAAGCAATAAGCTTAAAAATATAGTCAATAAAAACTGGAATATCTTGAACGATGGGGAAGATGTAAAATTAGAAAGATTTCTCTTTGCTTTAAAAAAAAATAACCTACGCAGACAATTGGTACACACATACAGGGATGTGCCACAATCAAGACAAAGAACTTTGGAGCATACCATTGCGAAAGGTAATGTCCCGTGTGGGAACTCTATGATATGCAGTCAGTGTATTAAATCAAAGAAACTGCAACACAATAGTTTGACAATGGAGACGCTTACATCGAACAACTGCAGAAGCCGTAACATCATATACTTCCTGCGCTGCCCGTGTGGATTAGCCTACGTGGGGGAAACCAGTCGCAAACTGAGAATTAGACTGGCTGAACACAAATCAGCAATAAAAACGAAAAAACTGACAGCACCCTTGGTAGTGCATTTTTTAGAGAGAGGACACAAAGAATCTGATTTTCAGTGGTTTATTTTAGAGAAGGTGATTTTAAATAAAAGAGGTGGCAATATGGAAGACAAACATAAAATGCGTGAGCAGTGGTACATTTCAATTTTGAATACTGTAAGACAAGGGCTAAATTCAAGAGAGCAATGGGAGAAACTAATAAGGTGAAACCGGCAACCTTATGAAATTGAAGATACAGTCTGACTTATCCATATGTGTAATATACTTTATTAAATATAGATCAGGACAAATGAACCCATAAAAATGAAGCTTTCTAGCTCTAGAAATATATAGGAATACGGAAATAATTATAATATATATGTAATAACCATAACGATATTGTGGAGAAATGGAGTAAGAGGCTTAGTCCAGATAATAGTGATAATAACATCCAGGGTACTGTAATTCGAAGTCTATAAAGATGCGACATATAAGACCACTTCAAAATGGAGGCAGTACATATCTGTACTATGCAAAGACGGGATACACAGCACCGTCTCATAATGGCAGTGGGTTTTTGATCACAAACTTAGTTGAGTCCGTCATCCCCTCCGCTAAGAGTAACTGATTTAAGTAAAAAATAGACCTTGGTTAATAAAATAAAAAATACCTAGATTCACATGCTGTGGTTTTTTAATAATAAGTTCTTAAGACTGATATATCAATTTAAAATGGGGGCACAGCTGTTACTATAATTTCAACTTAGCCTGATAATGATGTTACCTAATATCATTGTTTTTTCCGCTAATAGCATTTCGTTTCAAATAAAAGAATCAATAATATTTTGAAATAGCTATCAGGGTATATTTCTCCAGTACATAACAAATAGGTAGGGTAGGGTCTAAGGGTGTAGCAGGGTTTCCGTTCTCCCACAGAACTGTGCATAGAGATCTAGAACCTTAGTGAATTAGGGTGACCCAAAACTCACCTTAGTATCAGAAATCCCCTTACCTAGCTAGCTACAGTGTCTCATTGGTCATAACGAACTCCCAATGACTTAGACAAACCAGAACATGAACTTTGAGTACCTCAGGTATCGTGGAACACATGAACACTCTTTCGCTCTATAATCATTTCAAACCACAACGAGGAGTAAAAGAACACACGTGCAAGTTTGAAATATTTATTTTTCAATGCAAGGTTCTCAAACGCAGTATTGTAGTGTAGTTCCTAGTTTCCCACTAGGCCCTGCGCATTGGAATAACATAAACAATAGTATCGACGTGGAACTGCGGATATTCCAGGCCTCCACTGACTATGCTAAACTTAATTGGGTTGTGTTACCAACTAGCTCAGAGGTCACTGGAAACTTTCTTCTCTGCATAGGAAGTGATCAGCTTCCTTGGCACAGACAAGAAGGGATTCAGTTTTCCAACAACCGTGCAACATGACAACTTTGCTCCTCAGATCAAGAGTCAATCTCTAGGGTCGTGTGAAACAATAGACATGTATTTCACTCAGTCAGTCTAGTGCAGTTTACTTTCACGAGATGTAGAGAATAGAGAGACGGGCGTTTGTCAATAAAGGGTTAACATTTATTGAACAGTCTTTCTTCTCGTACAAGAGAAATGTATTGCCACAATTGCAATAATTGTTATTATAAAAAGTACGTACAGTAAGATAAGTATTGCGAAATAGAACTGTAAAAGCATTGATATGGTTTCTTAGCCATACAATGGTTTAAAAGTAATAAAACATATATACAGTCATATATACATTAGGCTAACATACTCAACTGGTGCTTCTAACTAAGCCTACCCCAGTGTGCCTGACCTAAGCCTAACACTTGAAAGGGGAGTAAGTAAGTAGCTTTAAGTTAAGTTGGTTTTGCCAAGGTTTGTTTCAAGAATTCTCGTCTAAGGGTTTAGTCAACACCATACCTCTGAATAGAATGATGGAGGATTGGTATCTCCTTCAGGGGTCTCTCTCGATATCCCAGTCACCTGCGAGGGTAGACCGGAAACGCCGTGGCTGGATTTCTCTGCAGGAGAAAGGCAGCGGCTTCTCTTCAGCGCGTCGAGGAAGGAGGGGGGACAGCGTCCGCGGGCAGCTGGAATCTGCTGGATGTCTTCGCAGAGGGACGGCTGTTCAGCTCCTTAAGCGTACTGCACCATAGTTCGCGCTTTAGCGGCGATAATGGTATCAGCAGCTTCACCACCACAGGATAGCAGGCTGCAGCGACAGAGTGCTAGATTTACCAACACGGGGTCGTGCAGGCAGGCTGGCTTCAGTAGCTCGTACAACAGGCATTGCTTAAGGCAACGTTGGTAATATTTATACCTGACAGGTGCCGGGTTTGACGCAAGTTTGCTGGACATAAGACGTCAATTAAAGATGTCACTAGGAAGTGATAGTTATCAGTTGCTCATTAGAGTTCTATTACTAATCAAAACATAGCAAGCGGGGATTTCCAGGTTTGCTGAGTTTTTATCTTGTTGAAGAACTCGGAGTGTTATCTAGGAATATCAGATAGTGACTGCTGCTCTGTCATTGCACTAATTGGTCGCAAAGGAAGTGGCAGAGGGAACTATGCTGGAATGTGGCTCTGTTCGTGTGAGGCCAGAGATGACTTTTCAGAAAATCGCACTTGAACGGTTATGCCAATATAGGGAATAAATGGATTTATAGCCGAATAGGGGCATAAGGTCACAGTATCGATCAGGAACCTAGATAAACACGCAACACCCACTCCACGGGTTAATGTCCATCAAAATTACTAAAACTAAAGCAATCAGATGCATGTGTAACATTGCCCACCCCAAAATACATAAATGCATTCGAAATAGGCGTACTTGTAATACATGGAATATTAGGTACTGTACGTTTTTTAAAGCATAGTAATCATTCAAAAAATTATTGCATATGAAATCAATGAACGATTATGCAAAAGGAATTACACATGAAGTATCTCTGACAGAAGAAAGGCGAGATAAATCATCACATAAAAATGCATTGTAATAACATGTGTACTAGAGGCTGGTGTAATATTGTTATGTCTCTAGATGTGATTAGAAATAGAAGTGTGAAGCTTCTGTTCTCTAAGAATAGTTTTTACGTTAAGCAAAGAATTGTTCGTGCCAAAAAAGGTCAATATTTGAAAAATTGTCCAATTCAAAGAAAATATATTTCCAAAGCTCTTGGCAGTTTTTGTTGATAAAAACTGAAGGCCGAATTCAGAGTTCATGGGAACGCTGTGTGTCGGAAAGCTTCTCAAAAGTTATTGTTTCTGTACGGGTGAGAACATCGTATCAGACAGGCTCTCAAAGAATTGGTCTACAAATTCAGGTGATAGTTCAACCAAATTAGATAGCGCTGTAACTTGGCTGGTGTGAGAATGATTGCTGTCATCGAAGGCAGGACCAGCAATGCTCACAGAACGTTGTACCTGGATGATGTTGCTTTTGTCACTCGCTCCACTGTTACCACTTGGTTGTAGCACAGGAGTCTCCACGAATGCCGTCATCAGGATTGGTAGCCGCTGGGGACAACACAATGCGTGAGCCGTTATTGGACTGAGCAAAGTATCGACGTCCATTGGTACTGCTGATGGAAGTGAAAGACAGATGTCCAACACGCATTCATCGCCGCAAAGCATACACCGTAGCACAGGTAAAATGCAATTTTGCCATATCGGTCTGAATGAAAGGAACCAGGTCATGTTTAGATCTCTCAGCCTGGCCAATCCAAGGACGTTAGTTATCCTGTCCCGGTAGCGCATTGCTAGGATTGTCTCTTCCATTCCCATGGGAGCTATGTCTGAGCCGAGGCTTGCCATAACGTAGCAGGAGGGTCAAAAATAGAATCCCTGCGACGAGTCCCAAAAATAATGGTATGCCGCCAAAAATGGAGTGCACAAAATTAGGAAAGATTCCCAAAATTGCCTGGAAGGGTGTTAGCAGTCCAGTAAAGACTGTCTTAAATATGCCTGGGATGCTTGTTGCACTAGACATGTTAAGGAGTTGGCTGAACATTTCTACGAAATGCACGGGGCAATTTGTTGATAAAAGGTCATGAACTTCAGTAGCTGTCCTTGCAACTAGAAGATCATACGTCTCTTTAGATGACGTTATAGGCACTGTTGTCTGTAAAAGTACAGATTTCATTTTGCTTAATGTATCAATTCGTATAGAATAGAGATTCAGACGAGGCCAGATGGGAGTCACTATGTCTGGAGGCCCACTCGGAAACAATGCTTGCATACAGCATTTGACCATGGACGTTACTTCTATTAGATAACTTTTCCCTGGCGTGAGGCCACAACATCTGTGATCCGTTCTAAGAATGTAACTCCCGTTCGAAAGTTGCATAAAGAAGGGCTCTATCTGAGTTGCAGGTGTGACTAGCTGGTGGCATGAAAGGTTGTTTGAATTTCCATCACATGCTCCGTGTAAATTAATACCCTGACACAAAAGTATACCGCTTAGTGAATGTTTACAATTTTCACCACTAAGAAATACATTTTTGTCACTGTCACTATAGCAAGAATGAGTGTATGGTAATTTCCATTCGGATTTTACATATCCTTTACCCAATTGTTCATACTGGCCAGCAGGTATGTACTCAAGGCACTTTTTAAATCGGAAAGTTGTTATCGGAATTGTGATAATTCCGTGTATTATCCATTCAATGACAGGACTCTCTGACATTGTCAATGATAATCGCTCAAGTTTTTCGATGCTCAGGATTGTATAGTCTGCTCCTTTCTGTGCCAAACTGATCTGTTTATCAGTAAGGTTAAAACTGGAAAATACTGACGTTGTGTTGATTAAACGCCAAGGCACATAGCCTGAACGAAGATTTTGCAGCGTCCAGCCTAATTCTATAATAGAGCGTAATTGAGACTGGCCATGTTGTAACATTAGCAAATCTCTGTCTATCACATCAAAGGCAGAGGATACAATATTGTCCAAAGAATATATTCTGGAAGACAGAGTCGTTAACCCATTGTCTACCACAGAAAGTGATTTCTCCAAATTAATACGATCAATTTCTCGTATTTTTTCAGCAGTTTCAATTTGCTTTACTTTCCAAGCCTCGTTGTAAGCAGCATAGATACTGGTCGCTATGAAACGCTTTTGACGCTGTTTGCGTGGTCCAAGAATGAAATCGCGCAAATCAGCACCATCTTTTAGTAAAGACAAGTGTTGCTTAATTTCAGCCAGTGTGGATGTAGTTAGCCATTCAAGGCAGAGTTTCCCTACACTGTATGTTGTTATAATCCCTGGATGTTGTCTCTGGGAATATCTAGGGTCTGATCTGGTCATTTTTAACCCCTGCGTTTTATTCAGGAATCTATCTTGACAGGTATTTGTGTCTGTAGGCCAGATTAACCACTTTTTCCAATCAGGATGTGTTCTGTTGAAATGTAAAATTTGTGACACGTCTAACTCAATATCTGTGGTTGTATTCTCAGGTATTGACTTTGGAATAGACGGTGTTTTAAGGTCTTTGATCTTAGCTAGGCCAAGACAAGATGTTTGGTGTATTGTGTCATTTAAAAATAACATTTGTTCAGGTATCATGCAGGTTCTAAATAGTGCTTCTATGCCTTGCACCTGCCAATCTTTTGTACCCCAAATTGTTTTCGTTTCAATATTATTTTTCCAATAATCAAAACCAAATGTCATCATTTTGTCATAAAATGCTTCTGAATATATCAATTTTGAATTTGTCAGCATTGTTTTCATACCTGTTTTATCTAACAGTTTGTAATAAAACGTTTCTGCATCACTGGTGTTAAACCCTGAGAAGTATTTGAATTTCTCAAAAAATGCTTTAGAACTGCTTTTAGGTGGTGTAGCACAATGTTCCCATTGATTATACATAAAAACATTTCTAGGCTGTGCAGATTTATGCAAATAATGATCCCCATAGTGGGTGTAACAGAATAACTGCTCATAACTAGATGAACCTTGTAAATAATCATGATCTGTGAATCTAGCTGACATTACTAAATCAGACATCATGTCATTAATACTGTTAAAGTCCCAATCATCAGAGAATGTACTAGGTGTCACAAAGTCACTTAAGGAAACCTTTAGTTGATGAGGATACTTCAGGATTTCGACCGGACCATATATCTCATAGTCTGTTTTGTCCCATACTACCCCACCAGGTATTGGAATTGCTGTGACATTTACTGTTGACAGTTCTCTTTTCTTCACGTGGGATGATCTGTGTGGTTTCAGGACTAGGTTGATGTTCTGACTTGCTGTGTCCATTGTAATATATTTTCCTTCAATGAATTTTCCCAAACACAGTACCATGATGAGCCAAAGCAGGAGGAAAAATACACCTAGACCGAACCAGAACTCTAGCCAAGGGGAAATTAGGTAGATTTCCTTCAGTTGATGAAAGAGTTCCGTTGCTTTTTCTTTAAAAGTCTTTTTTGTTTCTGGCATCACTTCGGGGTCATTTAAATCTTCAGAGAAGTTGTCGAAGTTGATGAAATAACCAGAGGCAGTTCTGTCAATTGATGGGATTGTTCTTTCAATCTGTCTCTCGGTAGCACTTTCTGATGCCACATCATTGTAGACTGGTGTTGTTTCTTGACGAACTGTTTCAATCTGTGTTTCAAGAGGCACGAGTTCCATGGCATTATTGCATAGTCCTTCATTGTGCACTGCAGGCTGATCGAATGTGATTAGTCTTTCAGTTTGAACCTCTTGGATTGTTGCAAGTTTGGGTATTCTGTTGTTTCTTGGGAGTCCACTGAGCCTACTGTTGATTATAGGCCACATGCTTGTGGTTTTACCAGATCGATAGACACGACTCTGTTCTCCTTTTTACCAGCAAGGGGCGGTAGCACAACTGATCTTGTTCCGGTGACTGCTAAGACAGGTACTGCTTTTCTGTAAGAAGGCCCAAATTCCTTCTTAACCGCGATCTTTTCTCTGACTAGATCCCCAATCTTTGGAATCCAGACAGGCCTTGCTGGGGCTGTTGCGGGTGGTGCCTCGTCAGTGGTACTTGGCTGTTGCTTTAACTTTATGTTGCTTAAGGATTTTCTTGTTTCATTCAGTTCCTGTAAAACAGCCAAACGATCTTTGATGTCAAAGTCTGTTGTTTTTTCTTGTACCACTGACATCTGACTATCGAGGTCCTGAACTCGCATTCTAATTCCGAACAATAGTTCGTATGGGCTGAAACCTTTTAGAGAATTTCTTGGCATGTTGTTAAGACTAGTCTGGACACTTATTAAATGTTTGACCCACCCAGCGCCTGAACCTAATACCTTCGCTGTTATAGATTGCTTTATGTCACGGTTTTTTCTTTCTACCACACTATTCCCTTCGGGGTACGACGGACAAGAATACCGCAACCCAATTCCCATGCTGGCCATGGCCTCCTTACAGGCTCGAGAGCTGAAAGCAGGACCCTGGTCAGAATGGAACGTGGTAATTGGGTATGTGCCGATATAGACTCGCAAATCTTTTATAACCGTTCTAGCGTCAGCCGAGCGCTGGAGGCCTCATTTTTTAAGTGCTTTTCGTCTTAATGGTGTACACTGGGACGCGCTTCTCTTCTTTGATTGCGCAGATAGACCGCCTTATGCTGTCTAGAAGGGATCCTGAAACTACACTGGCCTGTTCATTACTGCGATCTCTGTTGCAGTCTTCACAATTTTGAGCAAAACATTGAATATCTATACTCATTCCTGGCCACCAGTACTCTGATTGTAATTCTTTCAGAGAGGCTTTGATTGTTTGGTGTCTCAGACCCAACCCCATGTGTGCTTCCAGTAAGAGGAAGCCCCTCCTGCTCCTGTTTGGAATTACTCTGTCCCCCACTCCAGGGATTCGAGCAAAAGGAACGGAGTTTGCATCGATTATGTATGCATAATTGAGTGGATAGTTTACGGGTAGTGCTGCACAGTCGCCTTTTACGGTCGTTTTTACTGCCAGCATGGTTTCCCCGTCTATGTATTTATCTGTACGCTTTTTTGTGGCTACGGAAGCCGGTTTAGTTGCTTCCGTTGTGGCTGTATTAGCCAATGAATTCCCTGCAACGTGAACGCCATCACGTTGAAGACTCTGTGCGTGAATCACGTGAGTCTTTTGTAGTTCTTTGTGTAAAAGAGCTACCTCGTTCCAGAGCAATTTATGCTTTATTGTGGCACCTGTGTCATCTTTGTAGTCGTTTTCGATCCAACTCTGCAGTTTATTGTTGTAAGAATTGACGCAAAAATGAGAATCGCACACTATAAGTGTCGGGAATTCACGTTCTGCATTTTCGAGCGCCATCTTTAAAGATCTGATTTCAGTTCTCTGAACCGAACAGTTTCTTACAGATTCAGTTTTTGTTACTTTCGGTGTAATTTACCGCAAAGCCAACGACCTTTAATGATCGCACATGCTGCATCGTAGGATTTTCTCTCTACGTTGAAATGCTGTACAAAGCTATCTGTATAGATTATACAGGCGTATTGTGGGAGAGGCAGAATTTCGATTGGCAGAGGATATTCTTCTTCATATTCTAAATCATTCAGTTCTTCAAATTGCGGGGCGAAATAGTATTTCACGTCTTCCGCTCCTAGAGAATCTATGCATTGTATCCATTTCGGATCCAGTGACACTGTAGGCAGGTTTACTGGGCTGAATAGCGCCTCGAAGGCGGATTCCGCTGTAAGGATATTAATCCGTTTGCCGTGTGCTAGTTCTCGTTCATTTGCTAATGCGATTTGCACTGCGTTCACAGTTCTTTCTGTGTGACTGAATGTTTTTTCTGCTTGTGTGTACAAGTGAGATTTAATTGAAATTGGTACCTTTTCTCCCTCATTAGAGGTTAGGTACGTGAATCCGCATCTTCCTGGGATGACTCGGATTACAAGATCGATCGTTTTGTCACGTGTATCTAATTTTGTTTTTGCTAACATGTCTGTTTGCAGTGACTTCAAAATTTCTGTGTGTTTTTGAGTCCAATTGATTTGTTTAAAATCAGGTTTAATTAGTTCGTAGAGAGGTTTAACCCTCTCTGCGTAATTTAGAATGTAAGTTCTTCCGAAATTCAGAAAACCTAGAATGGATTGTAAATTCTTCAGCGTTTTTGGAGCTTGGAGTACAGCGCACTTCTCTAAGAAGTTGTCCGCTAGGCTTTTCCCTTCACTTGATAATTCGTACCCTAAAAACAGTACTGTCAGATGGGCAATTCGAAACTTTTTAAAGTTGAATTTGTAACCCTCTGCTGCGAACCCAAGTATAATGGTGTTCACTCTTTTCAAGTGAGTATCCAAGTTGTCGTCTGTGAGATAAATATCATCTACGTAAGACAATGCTTCATCATCATAGATTTGTAGTAACTCTGTTACCCTAGCTGAGAATAGTCCTGGGCTGTTCTTGAACCCCTGTGGGAGTCGACAGAATTTTTTCTGCGACCCAAATGCGGAGAAAGCGGTCAAATATCTGCTTTCCGGTGCAATGTTTTGACAAAAGAAACCATTAGAAATATCTAATGTCGTTTTATATTTTTTCCTAACTATGTTATTCATTAGGGCTGCACTATGCGAGTTTTGTACTGCAAAAGTTTTGCAACATGTATTAAGGTGTCTGTAGTCCAAAACTAGACGATATGAATTGTCTGGCTTGGAGACAGGAAACAAAGGATTGTTCATTTGAGAGGTGCATGTTTCAATCACCCCCTGGTACTCAAGTTGATCTAAGATCTCCCTGACTTGTTTTTTAGCTTCTTGCTTTATGGGATACTGCAGTTGGGCAGTTGGTTCACTTTTTAATTGGATTTTGTGAGGAGGTGAATCCTCATCCCATCCTACATGATTTTTATATAATGCAGGTGCCTGGGCTACTGCCCATTTCCTTGCATATGTATATTTTTTGTGAATCGGTATGTGATTCGAGAAGGCAGGCATAATCACTTCTTCGCCACGAGGGCACTCCCTGACAAACTCTGGGGGCCAATCTTTTTCAGCTAACAGAATATCATAGCCTTTTGAGAGCTTATCCCAAAATAGACCCTTAATTTTCCTAGTCTTATCACCCTCTATACGCAATGTTATTTCGTATATTTTATGGGGCTCGCTAAGTCTGGCGTCGGCAGTTTCAACCTGAATGAATTCATTCGTGTCCACTGTCTCCAGATGATTCATCAAGATCTTGCGCGCTATACTGATTTCTGCTGCACTGTCCAACATTGTCAATGCCCACTCCCCGTTTTTCAACTGTGTCCTCAGTATTCTCGGCATGGTTGATTACTCTAATACTGGCTACCTTCTTTTTCTGAAATTGAGATTTCTTATTTTGAGCAGGTTCCTTGTCTTTGGACTTGGTGTGCTCTCCTGGGTCCGACCGTCCTCTTCTTTCCGAATTCTGTGGAAGAGATCGAGAGGGACGTGTATCAATACTTTGATATCTATCAGGTTTTTTCAGATTATCCCTATTTCTAAGGTTATATCTTTTCTCAGAGGGCTCCCTCTGGGGAGACTGGCGTTCTCGAGTCGGAGTTCTTTCCCTCCGTCGAGGAGACCTTCCTCTGGACTGGAAAACTTTTTCCTTGGGAGTGGATTGTTTATTTCCATCCCAGCTTTTTTTTTAGGAGTGTTTGAATTATTTTTAATAAATAATTTTTCAGGATTTTCGAGCAGTTGGGGCTTTACTGGTTTCCCACCCAAGCTGTCTCTACCTAATTCTTCATAGCATTTTTCTATGATTTTGGCAAGCTCAACAGGATCTTTTATATCTGTTTCCTTCAACTTCTGGCGAATCGCCACAGATGCTGCTTCTCCTCTAATGTTGGCTAATAATATAGCCGTGACCTGCTTGAAGTCTTTCAGTAATTTCATACCTAGATTTAAAGCGGGCTCTGGACCGAATTCATTTTGAATCTGTTTTAGCACTTCTGGTATTACCGCCATAGACGGAACACCGTGTGTTTTTGTGTAAATGGAAGCAAAGACTGTACCCCAAGTGTCGCAGTCCTCCACGTGTGGTGCGATTCCCATAGGAAGGCAGATGGTCAAGATTCTGTGTTTCTCAATAGGGGTAGTATCAGGAAATACTGCCTCTATTTGAGTGATTTTCTGTGCTAACCAGAAAGGAATTTGTTCCCGTTTTACGGGTGTTTTACCAAGACATGACTGTATGTTCTGTGGTGTAATTTTATTTGTGTTCCCCTGATGAGGGGTCAGCTGTGGTACATTAACAGCTGGTTGGACTGTTGCAGTCCGCATTACATATTGGACTAATTGCCTATGTATTTTTATTAATGTTTTTAGCTGTACTAACAGCTCTTCCTTAGACATTTTTACAATGTCAGGATGTGGTGTGTAGCTGGCTAGAACCGGCCACGTGGCTCCTGGTCTACCTAGTGGACCGAGCCTGGTTATGTAATCATTATGTTTTAGGGCGTCATTAAACCAGAGCAGGTGCTCTTGAAATTTAAGTGGAATTTCAATCTCCTCGAAAGGAGCGTACTCTTCCGGAGGTTTCTCTCTTTTGTAATAGTGAAACTCTTTTGTTATAGCGTTTACCGCTGGAAAGTTTATCCATGAATAGAATACCTCTGTCTGCCGATACTCGTGAGCCTCTATCACGAAAATTACTGTACCACCTTGAGGTGTCAGTCCGTTTTCTATAAGTTTTAAAGTTATAGATCTTCTTAAGTGGACCGGGATGATAATAGCATCCGGGTCTGTGTATTCGGGACCTTGCTGAGTCGCATCTGCTGCGGCCCCATTGGTTCCGTTATTTTCTGGCATTGTAAAAATGCAAGGTTTGCAGAGTAGGTCTCCAAGGAGACAAAGATTAGGTGCACAATATTTTGGAACACTGTATCCTTCAACGTTGAATAAACCAGAGCTTTACATAGGAATCTCTTCCTACTGAGTTTGGGCGGAATTTAACCTTTCACCCACTCCAGACGTCTATTGGAGTATTTACGGGAGAAAGGGGTGTGAAATATGCACGACTGAGTTACTCTAAAAGTCTTGCGTTCATTTATCGCCTTACCAAACGTTTGGGCGCCATGTAGTGTAGTTCCTAGTTTCCCACTAGGCCCTGCGCATTGGAATAACATAAACAGTAGTATCGACGTGGAACTGCGGATATTCCAGGCCTCCACTGACTATGCTAAACTTAATTGGGTTGTGTTACCAACTAGCTCAGAGGTCACTGGAAACTTTCTTCTCTGCATAGGAAGTGATCAGCTTCCTTGGCACAGACAAGAAGGGATTCAGTTTTCCAACAACCGTGCAACATGACAACTTTGCTCCTCAGATCAAGAGTCAATCTCTAGGGTCGTGTGAAACAATAGACATGTATTTCACTCAGTCAGTCTAGTGCAGTTTACTTTCACGAGATGTAGAGAATAGAGAGACGGGCGTTTGTCAATAAAGGGTTAACATTTATTGAACAGTCTTTCTTCTCGTACAAGAGAAATGTATTGCCACAATTGCAATAATTGTTATTATAAAAAGTACGTACAGCAAGATAAGTATTGCGAAATAGAACTGTAAAAGCATTGATATGGTTTCTTAGCCATACAATGGTTTAAAAGTAATAAAACATATATACAGTCATATATACATTAGGCTAACATACTCAACTGGTGCTTCTAACTAAGCCTACCCCAGTGTGCCTGACCTAAGCCTAACACTTGAAAGGGGAGTAAGTAAGTAGCTTTAAGTTAAGTTGGTTTTGCCAAGGTTTGTTTCAAGAATTCTCGTCTAAGGGTTTAGTCAACACCATACCTCTGAATAGAATGATGGAGGATTGGTATCTCCTTCAGGGGTCTCTCTCGATATCCCAGTCACCTGCGAGGGTAGACCGGAAACGCCGTGGCTGGATTTCTCTGCAGGAGAAAGGCAGCGGCTTCTCTTCAGCGCGTCGAGGAAGGAGGGGGGACAGCGTCCGCGGGCAGCTGGAATCTGCTGGATGTCTTCGCAGAGGGACAGCTGTTCAGCTCCTTAAGCGTACTGCACCATAGTTCGCGCTTTAGCGGCGATAATGGTATCAGCAGCTTCACCATCACAGGATAGCAGGCTGCAGCGACAGAGTGCTAGATTTACCAACACGGGGTCGTGCAGGCAGGCTGGCTTCAGTAGCTCGTACAACAGGCATTGCTTAAGGCAACGTTGGTAATATTTATACCTGACAGGTGCCGGGTTTGACGCAAGTTTGCTGGACATAAGACGTGAATTAAAGATGTCACTAGGAAGTGATAGTTATCAGTTGCTCATTAGAGTTCTATTACTAATCAAAACATAGCAAGCGCTGATTTCCAGGTTTGCTGAGTTTTTATCTTGTTGAAGAACTCGGAGTGTTATCTAGGAATATCAGATAGTGACTGCTGCTCTGTCATTGCACTAATTGGTCGCAAAGGAAGTGGCAGAGGGAACTATGCTGGAATGTGGCTCTGTTCGCGTGAGGCCAGAGATGACTTTTCAGAAAATCGCACTTGAACGGTTATGCCAATATAGGGAATAAATGGATTTATAGCCGAATAGGGGCATAAGGTCACAGTATCGATCAGGAACCTAGATAAACACGTAACAGTATCTTATATAATACCAACATACATATTATAAAAATCAGAGTTATCAGCATAGTCACTAATCCATAGTAAGCGAACGGTGATAGCATATTATAATGCAAAAATCTATAGAAATCTGTATCACCTATATTTCGCGCACCCTATTTAGCATACTATATTATATCTAAGAAGGTCTCATTTGGGTTTTAGCAGGGCGGGCACATACCTCTAAATGTCAGCAGTAGAAGATCACATCATCAGCTACCAACTCTCTGCATGCGAAGCACCATCAAGTGTGTTTTTGCATTCTCGGTAACTCTATCTTAAACCCGCTTAGAGCCCAATGTTGGCAGCAACATTATTTGTGTTATGTCTAATGTGGTGCGAGGATCAGGCCTCCCAGCAACCTTGTGTTAGGTTATTCTTAGAGGGTGCAGTTCTCAGTGTGCAGACAGTGTACCAAGTGTACCAAGCACAACTGATATCAGAGCAATAACATATTATTCTCAAGTAAATCACATCTTTCGTCTAGGTTGAAAGCTACAATAACAATTATGTGTCGTGTGCAAACTGAAGCCGAAGGAAAATATGTCGTTTAAACATTTAATAAACTCATGCTAACTTAACACAATATATAGAAAAGCAGTAACTATATGACACCCCCCCCCAATGATCCGAGGACGGTCAAAAAAGAACAAGCCAATATTATAATAAAGGCATAACATGAAAGCAGAGTTCAACAATATTGAGCCAAGCTAAATGTATGTAGATGTATATAAAAATTAACAATCCAAAATATGTATGAACGCCTATAGTGGCCAAACAAAAAAAATTTAATAAAAGTCTTGAACTTGAGGCCAAATATAAAATCATAGGCCTACAACATATGAGTCGAATGTCCGTAAACGAAAAGGCACCATTCAGAATTACTAAAAAGTCACGTGCCAGTATAGTGAAAGTCTCCAAAGCCACTCATGGGTGGATAGAATATGCAAAATAGGTAGCCACAGCTTCCAACATGAAATCACTGTCATCATCCGAAAACAGTTCAGCCATCCAATTAAGCAATGGGAAAGAACATACGTGCTCCTCCAGCACCGGACCCTCTAGCGACATCAGAGGACAACTCGGTGGGTTCTCAAGAACGCCATGTGCCAGAAACTCATGCGCCACTGCGGGGATGTCCCACTGACCCATTAGTCCATACATCGCTGCCAAGGCCATAATCCTTTCACCAGAACAAACCAACTCGTGAGCAACTACGGGGCCCATCAGGTGATTAAAATCGACTTCAGGAGATAACGGCAAGCAGAGACACAAATCAATGGCCCAGTCAAAATCGCAGGTCAGGCAATGAAACACAGGCTGGACACATGTGAAATAGGAAAATCGAAACGATAATCCAAATGCCGTGCTTAAAGTCGCAAGCGGCAGGGTGCCATAGTAATCAGGCATCCGGTTGCCAAACAGTGTCAGAAGGGGCTGAGCGGCTTCTTGCGCAGGATGGGCATCCATGTTTTAGGAAGCAGAATAATATTAAAACGCCTGCAGCTAACGCCAGCAAAACAGGGAATCCGCCAAACAAACGCAAAAATATTGAATGAAAGAAAGGGGGGATGACACCAAAAATCTTTTCAAATGTAGTCACGAGACCACTGCTAACCAATCTAAAAAAATGAGCTAAGCCAGACGTGGAGGAGGCATTAAAGATTTGATGAACTAATTCGCAGAAATGAAACGGCAAGTCAGTATTTAAAAGTGCCTGCACCTCTGTGCGTGTGTTAGCTATGTGAAGGACATAAGTTTCACAGGCCGAGCTCAGGGCCACTTCCTTTTGAGACAAAAGAGCCCTTATTCGGCTCATACCATTGAACTCCGCTTTCAAGGTTGGGATGCGCGGCCAGATGGAAACATCTGAATTCCCATGCGTGGGTGGATATAACACGTTCTTGCAACACACCACACGTTCTGATACAGTAACCACATAGGCGATACCGACCATTAACCCACAACACTCCTCGTTATTCAAAAGTAAATAACTACCGTTTGTCAATAAAGTGAATGTGGGAACTATTGCAGGAACTGGTGTGCCCTTTAAAACACAAGCCAAATTAGGCCGGTCCTGATTACAAGAACCATGCAACTGGATGTGTCTGCATATCAGTGAACGGTCAGGCGACTGTGTGCATTCTTCACCTTTCAGATTCACTTCCTTTCCATCCTTCAGGCATCTGTACCTGTATGGTAAAGACCATGCCTCATGTAGGAAAGCACTGCCTAGTGGTTCATATCGCCCTATTGCAATATATCGCATACAATTAGTAAATTTATACAAAGCAAATGGTAAAGTAATAACACCATGGATAAGCCATGTAGCAGCAGCTGCTTCAGCTACAGAAAAGGGCAAAGACTCTAACTTTTCAATGTGCAACATAGAAAATGAAGCATCCCGCATGGAAAGCATGCGCTGCTTGTCAGTCAAATTAAATGGGGCAAATAGTGATGACATGTTCATGTAACTCCAAGGCACGCGACCCGCTTTCAGATTCTGTAGTGTCCATGCAAACTGCATCACAGAACGCAAATGATTTTGTCCATGGTACAATACTGACACTTCATCATTCACAATGTCAACTACAGAAGAGACAATATTGTTCAACGTGTAAATTCGGGAAGAAAGCATGTTAATACTGTTATCGACAACTGCAAGCACTTTCTCCAAATTTGCTTGGTCAATTGCCCTTAGGCGCTTAGCAGCTTCAATTTGCGAAAATTTCCAAATTTCATTGTAAACTGCATAAATCCACCGTTTCGACCTACCCTTAGACGGGCCTTTTATAAAATCATTTAAATCCACATTTTCAGTCAACTGAGACAGATGTAGCTTAACTGCAGCTAAAGTGGAATGTTGTAACCAATTCTGACACAGTTTCCCCACAGAATAAGTGGTGACAGTATAATCAGTTTCAAAACGGGGATCAGGTCTGACTTGTGTGAACCCTTCAGCCAAACCCAGAAAACGACGTTGGCAAGAACCAGCACTTCTTTGCCACATCAGCCAACCCTTTGAGTCCAAACTGGATACATTAAAAGATGAATTGTGTAATAGAGCCTGTAACTCACGAATAGACAATTCAGAAAAATTACCCCAACCTGAATATTCTTCTAATTCGGGGATAATTGGTGTATTTAATTTTTTTAGAAGTAGCCAATCCAAAGCTCGTTGTTTGGGAAATAGTAGAATTTAGAAACAACATGTGATTCGGGATGAGACATGCACGGTGCAAAGCCTCAGTGCCTTGTACCTGACAATCTTTGGTACCCCAAACCAATTTAAGGTCAATTATTCCTTTCCAGAATTCGTAGCCATCTACAGCCAATTTTTCTAGAAAGGACTTGGAATACAGCAATTTTGTATCGGTAAGTCTAACTTTGGACATGGACTTTTGTGTCATTTTGAAATAAAATGACTCAGGATTGATTTGATTAAAGTCTGTAAAATAAGCGTATTTTTTCAGAAATGTACTGGAGCTGCCTATTATTGGAGCTGGGCAGTGTTCCCACTGTGTGTAATTCACAGCAACCCTCCTGGAATTCGTCTTATGCAAAAAATGATTGCCATAATGTTGGAAGCAAAACAAATCTCCATAATTAACAGAATCTAAATATAAATCCTCAGCATCAAAAGCAGCATAATATTTCAAATCAGAGAATAATGCTTCTACGGCCTGAATATCCCATCATCAGAACGTATATTTTGTTTAATCACATCCCCCATGTTTACTCTAAGCACATTCGGAACATTAATCACTTCGGTGGGCCCATGTATCTGAAATCTAACCGCATCCCACACAATCCCATCAAGGACAGGCCAAGCAGTAATGTTGACTGTATTCAAGTCTCGTTTCAGTCTGTGTGCTGAATGTGAAGAGGAAAGAGGGGCCAATGTTCCATTAAGGTGCCGAATTCCTGTTCTTTCTTTGACAAAGTGGCCATCGATCAGGCGGAAAACATAAAACACAAAACCAATTGACATAAAAAGGTAAAATGAAAATAGAATCAACCAAATGTATGTCCAAGGGGGAATTAAAAAATGTTTTTTAAATAGAGTGGCATATTTTGCAATAGTTGAGGGTTTCTTTGAAAGTTCCGAAACAGAGTCAAAAGAGAATCTGGACTGGTCGGCCAAACGAGTCTGCACATCTGGCATTGATAAATCAGCAGGATAGGTGTAGTTCAGCTCATCAATGTTAGTAACAGGAATAGTATTTAATAAAGGACTGGATATAGCAGGCATCTCGAGGGACACCTCCTGTTCTGCACCAGAAGTAATAGCCAACACAGAATGCCTCACCATGGAAGGACAGGATACAGCCGGTGTCATGCTATGAAGAATCGGCCACCCTGTGTGTCTTGACATTGTCAATGGAAATAAATCTGTTTTCCTTACGACCCGGAAGTGGTGGTAATATGACTGTTCTCGTGCCCTTCACTCCAAGAACTCAAACCGGTGCACGATATGAGGGACCAAACTCTTTCTTGTTATCGATCTTCTCTCGAACCAGTTCTCCAACTTGGGGTAGCCAGCCAACTACCGGGATCTGCAACGCATCATCCGATGTGGAGGGCAAATGTTCCTTTGCTAGACTGTCTCTGGTCTTTTGTAGATCCTGTAAAACATTGCAATGTTCATCTACGTCAAAGGTCGCGGCCTGGGCCTTGCAATCTAGACCGTCGAGGTCAGGGACGTACATCTTGATACCAAAGAGCATTTCGTATGGGGTCCGCCAACCCAGAGACCTTCTAGGGAGGTTATTAAGCGCACGCTGCACGCCATTGAGGTGGGCCAACCAGTTTCTGCCAGTGCCTATAACTCGAGCTGTCAAAGATTGCTTTAAGTCACGGTTCATTCGTTCAACTACACTGTTTCCCTCGGGTCTGTACGGAGACGAAAACTTGACTTGGACCCCTAACGAAACCATAGCATCCTTATACGCCTTAGAGGCGAAAGCCGGACCCTGGTCCGAATGGAAGGTACCACAGGCAAAAATCCCTACAAAGACTCGCAAATCCTTAATGACAGTCCGTGAATCAGCGCTCCGATGGGGACAAACCCACACAAAGCGTGTGCATGAATCAACTGCTACTAAGATATACTTATATGCAGTATCAGAAGAAAAAGGACCGCAGTGATCTAAATAAACGCACCCCAGTGGTTTATTAGAAATGTACAACTGTGTCTGAGACGGACGCGCAGCAGTTGAAGGTTTAATCTGCTGGCAAATGTCACATTGAAGGACATAATCGTGCATCTGTTTGTACAGTCCCCGCCACCAGAACCTCTGTTGTAGCTGAGTTACAGTGGCCGAGACGCCCGCATGCGCAGACGCCACACCTTCATGAGCCGCTGTAATCAAAGAAGCCCTGCGATCCGAGTTGGGAATTAAACGTTTGCCAACTTCAGGCATTTTCACATAAGGAACCTTATCGGGACTTAAGTGGTATGTGTATTTAGAAGGGAACCCCGCAGGATATTTACTTCCCTTCTCAGTAGCAGCAACCGCTGCCAAGATGTCATCATCTATCTTACTTTTGGACCTCGTGACTGCTGCAACTAAGTATTTAGATACTGCTGACTTAGCTGCTTCATCAGCAAGCGAATTTCCGACAGCGTGGACCCCCACGCGCTGATGGCCAAGAGTATGAATTACAAACATGAGTGGCAACTTCTCTTTGAGTTGCGCCACTCGAACCCAGATCATTTTATGTTTTATAGTGCTACCTTTGGAATCACGAAATTCATTCTGAACCCAAAAGAACAAGTTCTCATTGTAAGACTGGACACAGTAGTAAGAGTCACTTACGATCAAAGTCGTCACACTCGGATCTGCGTACTCCAACGCAAGCATCACAGCACGAAGCTCTGCCAATTGTGCGGTGCAGTCTCCAAGCGTCTGCGTGTGCACGACACTGGACTTGAACTCATCGTTCACCATGGCACCGACCACAATGGCGCAAGCGGAAACGTAGGCATGTTTAGAGCCATGGCCAACCTGCGCCGAACCATCAGTGTAAATGATGCGATGGAAATCCTCCAACGGCCGCATTGCTAAAGTAGCAGGATGAACAAATTCATACTGTAAGTACTCCTGCGACCGTAAAGTGGCGTCAAAAATAAATGTGACATCCTGGGATGACAAGGATGCAGCCCATTGAATCCACCGAGGGTGCAAAGCTTTAGAATTTGGTACACTGGCTTTCGTAACTGCCTCCAAGGCAGGACACGGGTAACAACCAACATGCGTTTTCCCTGTGACAGGGCACATTCCTTGAGAATTGCCATCTGCACAGCCGTCAACTTTCTCCACAGTGGAAAAGCGCAATTCAGCCGAAGTGTACAAGTGTGACTTGTAAGCCATAGGTACTGTATATCCTTCATTAAAAGTTAGGTACGTGAAACCTACCGTCCCCGGGACAATTCTTATCACCAGGTTGGTCTGGTTATCACGAGTCTGTAAGTATTCAGAAGCGAGCAAATCAGCTTGCAATGACTGCAGAATAGCTGAATGCTCAAGCAGCCAGCATGATTTGGAAAAAGATGGTTGTATCAAACCATACAAAGGCTTGATACGCTGGGCATATTCCGGAATGTAAGTGGAGAAGTGTGGCTCACTGGTTAGAGCAGGCATACCCTGAAGCAGAGGTCAGACCCGGGACCAGGGTTCAATTCCCGACGCGGCAGGGTCTTGAGCTCAAATGTCCATGGACTCGATAATTCTCGCTTCGGTGCCTGACCTAATCTTGGGTTCACACTCTGCAACTCTGGGCATTAAGCTTGCTTAATCTCCACAATGGCCCCCCGCGGCGGGATGCCTGGCTTTCACCTTGGGGATGCCCTGTAGGGGCTATCTCACAGGGAAAAGCCAGGACGGGTTCCCAAGGCAAGCGCGGAGATACCCCTTCGGGGGTCGAATCTGGCGCTATATAAGAATATAATAATAATAATAATAATAATAATAATTCCGAAATTCAAAAAGCCCAGTAAAGACTGTAAGTTTTTTCAGCGTTGTCGGAGAGCGCAACTGTGCGCACTTCTCCAGAAAGTGAGGAGCCAAGCCTTTTCCTTCATTAGTTAGTTCATAGCCTAGAAACAACACTGTGTATTCTGCAATGTGCGATTTCGCAAAATTAAACTTGTAACCCATGTCTGCGAAGTTACAAATAATACTGTTCACTCGACACAGATGCTCCCAAAGTTCGTCGTCTGTGAGATAGATATCATCCACATAGGAACAAGCATCTGGGTCGACTCTCTCCAACAGAGAGACAATGCGAGCGGAAAATACTCCAGGACTGTTCTTATAGCCCATTGGGAGACGCCGAAACATTTTTTGGACCCCGCCGCATGTGAAAGAAGTCCATTGGGAACTTAGACTGTCCAATGAATGGGCATAAAAACCATTGGAAATGTCAAGCGTGGTTTTGAACCGCTTACGCACAAGACTATTTACAAGGGCAGAGCCGTGAGTATTCTGTACTGCACAGTTACGGCAATGCGAGTTTAAATGCCGGTAATCCAAAAACACGGCAAGAGCCGTCCGGCTTGTTTACAGTAAAAAGAGGGTTATTCATCGGTGACACACACGTTTCAATTACACCTTGATATTCCAATTGTTCAAGGATCGCTGCGACTGAAGCTTTGGCTTCACGTTGTATGGGATATTGAGGTTGAGGCTGCAGCTGAGACCGTAAAGGAATCTCGTGGTTTGGGGACAATTTATCCCAGCCACACTGATTACGGTACGCCGCCGGTGCAAGCGCCAGAGCCCACTCTTCTGCAAAGTGCAGCGCTTCCACTCTCGAAACAGTGTTCGCAAAACTGGGGAGGATCACCTCTTCCCCTCTTGGAGCTGCGAGCACAAAAGGTGGGGGCCAGTCAGCCTCCGAAAGCAAAATGTCATATGTAGACGAAAGATTTTCCCAAAATACCCCTCTAACTGTACGCTGTATGTCACCTTCAATTAACAGGACAATTTCAGAAAGTCTATCAGGGGGAGCAACTCTTGTATCAGCCGTTTCAATCACAACATAAGTGTCAGTCGCTGTCACCTTCAGTAGTGGACGGAGGGCCTCTCTCACTATGGTAATCTCCGCCGCGCTGTCCAGCAAGGTCAGAGCCCAAGTCAGATTCCGAAGCCTCGTTCTCACAATCTGGGGCATATCGATGCGCTGTTAAGGCTGCAACTTTCTTCTTGGCAAACTGCGGTCTCTGAGGCGTGGAGCCCTCCTGCTTGTCTGCACCGTTGCGCGGGCGGGGCTGACCACGTCCTTGCTGGCCACCCCGGCCCCTGCCGCCCCCTCCACCACCGGTTGACGGAGCCGACGAGTCCTGAAAGGAACGAGGAGAGCGTTGGTAAGAAGCCTGAAAACGTTCAGGCGACTTAATCATCGTGTGGTCGCGCAAATCATAAACACCTTCCGACTGCGCAGGCAATGGAGACGCAGGACGCGAAACCTGTGTTTGTTGTTGTTGCTGTTGCTTACCCTGATTCTGTTTTCCAGGCCAATTTTGCTTCTTGGACTTGGGTTGAGCGTTCGCCTCCGAAGACTGTCCCTGGGGCTGCTTTTTCTCTTTATCAGAAAAAGTCTTAAGACCCTTGGCATTGCGGCCAACCATTTTATAAGCCGCCACAATTATCCTTGCTAACTGACGGGGTTTGTCCGCGTCGGGAATCACCGCTAATGCGTTAGCCACCTGGAAGTTCACTGCATCCCCCTTGACATTTGCAAGGATCAGATCGTAAACTACATCAAAGGAGCCACACAGGCGCATACCCAACTCAACCGCTGCCTCCGGTCCGTGATCATCTTGAACACGTTTAAGGACCGAAGACAGGTTGGACATAGACGGGGAGCCAAAGCACCTCGAATAGACCGCTGCAAAAGTCTTACCCCATGTTTCACAGTCAACAAGCTCAGGGGCCAAATCCTTCGGCAAACTAAGCGTAAGAATCCGGTGTTTTTCACCAGGATTCGTATTGGGAAACACAGCCTCCAGCTGGTCAAATTTCTCGGCAAGCCAGAAAAAAAGTCATCCTTATCCTGGGGCTTCTTGCCCATTACGGAAATCACCATGACAGGACTGATTTTCAAACCAGCCTGACCTGCTTGAAGCTGCGCACCCCTAGGGGCCGCGCCTTGAACATTACGACTTGTGTAATGAACAAGTGCCCTAATTACTTCAACCGCGACCTCGTGAAAACGACGCAGGTCACCTACATTACAAGTGGCGCGATAAGGGTGAGGAGTAAATCCAGCCAAAGCGGGCCAATTTGTGCCCGGAATGGACAACGGACCTAACCTCGGAGCCGTCAAAGAATGGGGTAGGGCGCCACTAAACCAAACTTCATGCTGCCTAACATTGATAGGTACTTCCTGTGCCCTGTACGGAGCATAAACCGCAGGTACAGCAGAGGGAGTGTACGAATGGAACACTCCAGAATTTGCGTCTACCGCCGGGAATGTCACCCACGAATAAAAGAGTTCGTAAGGGTAAGCATGTTCCGCACTCACCACCATAACCACAGCCAAGCCTTCCAAAGGGACATCATAAGCCCGCAAATGGTCCCGCACCGCAATGCGACTATGCAGCGGAATGTCCACGACTTGAGCCATGACTGCACAGGAACGTTAAAAAACAAAGATTACTTTGTAGCACAACTGGGTAGTAATTCAAGGAAACCGTTTTAGATAGATTCAAGCTTGAAAGGACCTATTTCAAAAATAGGTAGTTTTTTCCGACACTGCCGTTTTCCGGAAACGGGAATGAAGGGGTTAAGGTTTGAATGATAAACTACTCGAGTGTCATGATATAAGGCCAACAACGTATGGGCGCCATGTAGCAGGGTTTCCGTTCTCCCACAGAACTGTGCATAGAGATCTAGAACCTTAGTGAATTAGGGTGACCCAAAACTCACCTTAGTATCAGAAATCCCCTTACCGAGCTAGCTACAGTGTCTCATTGGTCATAACGAACTCCCAATGACTTAGACAAACCAGAACATGAACTTTGAGTACCTCAGGTATCGTGGAACACATGAACACTCTTTCGCTCTATAATCATTTCAAACCACAACGGGGAGTAAAAGAACACACGTGCAAGTTTGAAATATTTATTTTTCAATGCAAGGTTCTCAAACGCAGTATCTTATATAATACCAACATACATATTATAAAAATCAGAGTTATCAGCATAGTCACTAATCCATAGTAAGCGAACGGTGATAGCATATTATAATGCAAAAATCTATAGAAATCTGTATCACCTATATTTCGCGCACCCTATTTAGCATACTATATTATATCTAAGAAGGTCTCATTTGGGTTTTAGCAGGGCGGGCCCATACCTCTAAATGTCAGCAGTAGAGGATCACATCATCAGCTACCAACTCTCTGCATGCGAAGCCCCATCAAGTGTGTTTTTGCATTTTCGGTAACTCTATCTTAAACTCGCTTAGAGCCCAATGTTGGCAGCAACATTATTTGTGTTATGTCTAATGTGGTGCGAGGATCAGGCCTCCCAGCAACCTTGTGTTAGGTTATTCTTAGAGGGTGCAGTTCTCAGTGTGCAGACAGTGCACCAAGTGTACCAAGCACAACTGGTATCAGAGCAATAACATATTATTCTCAAATAAATCACATCTTTCGTCTAGGTTGAAAGCTACAATAACAATTATGTGTCATTGTAAAGCTACAATAACAATTATGTGTCGTGTGCAAACTGAAGCCGAAGGAAAATATGTCGTTTAAACATTTAATAAACTCATGCTAACTTAACACAATATATAGAAAAGCAGTAGCTATATGACAATGGGAGTTGGTATTTATAGACCAGACGGACAGTCTACACCCCCATTTAACATGTAGAACCAAACAAAAGACACTGTCAGTGGTCTATGCTATAACTAGAGGCAGAATAGAAAAACTATGTGTCTGATATGATGTATGTGTCACCATCACCAGGAAATGAATCCAATCAGCCCACCCATATGGCGGAGCATCGTCATCTGGGACTCTTGTAGATAATGGTCTAGATAAGGAGACACACCTGTTGTTATCGTGTGTTATTCTCCAATTCTCCAAGACCACCAGCGATGGATCCAACCAAACGTACCAAAGAATGGGTGAAATGGTGTGGGATAATAATTGCAGTGAGAAAAATGTGTAAACAAAAACGAGTGTATAACTTAAAATTGGCTACCATGATAACAGGGAATACTTTTATTAGGGCAAAATCATGGTGTCAATGTTAAAAACGAGTGTATTGACAGTTTGACATAATAACTGACTGCCAAAAGAAGATAGTATTGTGGTCAACATGTTTCTGCCATTTCAAGGGGACATTCACCTGCAGGCTTTCGTCAGGACCTTATAATACACTACTGCAATAAAGTGTGCAAAACAAAACAAAGTATTTACACAAACAAAATGATACTGGATATCTTACAATACACGAAAAACTCCTGCGTCTTTATGTCCGGTTCAGCAGCTCTTATAGATTCTTTCCTGGAAAAATTCCAATACCTCTGGCCTCGTCCTAAGCCAAGGGGCGAGGTACCGATTGGACGAGGCATTAAGCTTTTCTACAGTGTGTTAGCGAATCGTCGTCCTCAGAATAGTCACGAGGGAATGCGGACCACATTCCCTCGTGACTATTCTGAGGACGACAATTCGCTAGGATGAGGCCAGAGGTACCAACGGAGAGGTAAGTGATGGCGGGATGACGGGCGCTCCCTTTGCATATAGCGAACTCCACTGCTACCAAACCCCGGCAAAGGAAATACTGCTTAGGTATACCTGGGCATTGCGTTGTAGAGCAGTATTTTCGGTCTTTTGGCCTTGTGATTATGTCTACTTCTATCACTGGAGCAGTTACCAGCATTAGTGCTGTATATACATCTCGTGATAGATAACCCTGGGATTGTGGTCAATATGGGCTGAACCTGGTTTAACAACAACAATATTGGCATCAATGTACATCCCCGGTTGATATAATTTTGGGATTTATGTCAGTCTGATTTAACATCACAGAATACTGTCGCCGCTACATGCTGGCCTCATTGGTCACCGCTGTCTCCATCTTTCAGAACTAAATACCAAGGTTCAAGTTTAGTTTGTAAACATAGTGGAATAATAGGTTTGGCATCACCTCGAGAGGGAAACAGCACTACCGTTAATTATTATTTTTTCACTATTTTAGAGTGGGGCCTCCACTTCCTGAGCCAGGAGAGGTGAGGCTTACTCCCAAGAATTATTGGGTGAGTGAATTAAAGATATTTAAAATATGAATACTATCCCTTTGAAGGTTGACTTTTGAGCAAACATTACATTAGGCAAGAAATATGTGTCTTATGTGTCTGTTATTTTTATGTATTTGTGTTTGGAATTTTTCCAGGAAAGAATCCATAACAGCTGCTGAACCGGACAGAAAGACGCAGGAATTTTTCGCGTATTGTAAGATATCCGGTATCACTTTATTGCAGTAGTGTATTATAAGGTCCTGACGAAAGCCTGTAGGGAAATGTCCCTTTGAAATGGCAGAAACATGTTGACCACAATACTATCTTCTTTTGGCAGTTATTATGTCAAACTGTCAATACACTCGTTTTTAACATTAACACCATGATTTTGCCCTAATAAAATTATTCCCTGTTATCATGGTAGCCAATTTTAAGTTATACACTCGTTTTTGTTAACACATTTTTCTCACTGCAATTAATATCCCACACCATTTCACCCATTCTTTGGTACGTTTGGTTGGATCCATCGCTGGTGGTCTTGGAGAATTGGAGAATAACACAAGATATCAACAGGTGTGTCTCCTTATCTAGACCATTATCTACAAGAGTCCCAGATGACGATGCTCCGCCGTATGGGTGGGCTGATGGGATTAATTTCCTGGTGATGGTGACACATACATCATATCAGACACATAGTTTTTCTATTCTGCCTCTAGTTATGGCATAGAGCACTGACAGTCTCTTTTGTTTGGTTCTATATTTCTCCAGTATCATACGAATATTGGATATTGTAAATTGGGTAACATATAAAGATGCGACATATAAGACCACTCCTATATGGCGGCAGTATATACCTGCAACATGCAAAGACGGGATACACAGCACCGTCTAACAATGGCAGCGGACTTTCGATCACAATCTTAGTTGAGTCCGTTATCGGTGTTGTGAGCAACCCGATGAAGACGTTATGTGTTCCAGCCAATCAACAATCACATATAAGGGCTCCATAACACCCGCCATCCGTATACGCCGTTTAGTGGAGAACTACGGAGATATTTCAATCCCGGTAAGTCCGATGGCAAAATAATGGCGCGATAGAAGCTCTCTGCGAGGTGTGATTTTGCAAGTAATACCTTATATATGTTAGCAGTACGGGACTGTACCCTAAACTAATTTAGTCGCGGATGGCGGGGATTGGCATATGTCAGACGGCAAAATATTGGTGCGATAGAATTTCTCTACTAGGTGTGCTTTTTAGAATATTCTGCAGCACTGACAGATACAATGGAGTGTACTCTCTACAGACTAAGTAAATGTAGAGCTATTGCCCTATTTCTAACTATAGTTGGGGGCATCCGTAGATGTTCTTCAGTTTACCTTTCTCCCTGGTTGGATACTCCCTAAGAATTGGTTTCTCAGAGTCCCTCTTTTGTTTATTTAAGTATGTCCCTACCTCTGTCAGAGCACAGGGCTTTCAAGGATGTCACAATTCTGGGTGCTGCCATGATTGGTTACGATAATTTGGAGGCACAGGTGACTAATAGGGAATTACCCGTGATATTTAATTAAAGACTGGGTGGATAGCAGCTGATACAGCTACCACATGTACACTCTCATCTCCGGCTGCAGACACTGCAAATAAGGCAGAGTCACAGTAATTAAATATAATTTCCTATAGGGTAGATGTTTAGTTACCCACAGCAATATAGCAGTTAATAGAAAACATAGTTTGAAGGTACCTTGCTAATATGGAGCTATCCACTCTTTCGAAAGAACAGTTAAGACATAATTTACAGATCAAATTGTATGCATACCATGGAGAAAAAGATCAGGAAAAAGCTGGTCCTTTTTTGTACAGGTTGCACTTTTTACCATCAGCTTCATAATCATGCTGACTCAACGCCCATGGCAGACAGAGATGCCTTTAAAGTGAGGGGTGTCTCCTCCATTCAAGCGGGGACCATTGCCCCACAAAGAAAAGCCCCAGGCCAGAACTGCAGAATTAAATGGTAATAAAATGTCTTTATTACCATTTTAGCAACTGACCCACCCCGAACTGAGTGACAGGATGGGGCCAGTGCTGCGAGTGGCAGCAAAGAGCTGTGCGCTTTAAAATGTGAATGTGTCTTTGGCTGGCTGTCGTGGGACTTCCGGTCATTTTAAACTTCTCTATCTGAGCTGTCTCAGACAGCTGGGTTAGAGAAAGCACAGGCCTCCTGTGCTCTTGAGAGTGCTGAGTGAGGATTGGTGTCACTACAACGCAGGCTATTACAACGCCTGCTGTTACAACGCGGTTTTTACACCGCATACCATTACAACGCATAGTGCTTTTAAGCGCTGGATAGTGAATTATTTAATTTACTATTCCAACTCCAGTCCCCGTGGATAGTAGGGAAGGTGTTGGATAGTAAATTAAATATATTCCCTATCCTAGAGCGCCCCCCAGCGCAATGCGTTGTAATGGTTTGCGTTGTAATGGTTGCGATGTAATGGTAGTGCGTTGTAATAAATGCGTTGTAAGTGATGTTCCCCGCTGAGTGAGGCCAATCCCTCCAATCCTGGGCCTGCTCTCATGCTAGTGAGAGCAACACCAGGATTGGTTAGGGGAGTTGGCTGTGTCCCACGTTGTAGCCTGCCTTCAGAGAAGACCGAAGGAGGAGGACATTGGAAGGAAAGTGTATTTTTTTGTGTGAATCCCAACCCCACTATTCTCGGTACATGCCAGCCACCACTGTTTAAAGGCATAGACATAGCCTCTTGTAAATAAACCATGTTCATCATTTCAGACCACCCCTGCAATGCTCACAGGCAATATGCATGGGCAATAGGGAGTTTTTCAGTCATCAGCTACCCCACCCATCACAGTCTGGTCTCTGCAGTGTATGGTAGTGTACAGCCCTGCACGTAAAATGGTGCAAAACATGTTTGGCATAACCAGAACAATAATGGCGGAGAATGGGCTACAGAGTTATAATTAACGTAGATAAATCAAGTAAAATCTTCCTCTGACTATGGGACCACTTGAAGGGCTGGCAGTACATGGAAGTCTTCTGCTTGATGTTTCTATGACAATTAGGATAATGCATAAGACCTGGATAGAACACAGTGTTCAATGAAGCGTTCTGCAGATTCTTATCAAGAGTGCACTCAATAGTTAGCAAAGCAATAGTCACTGAGTTGAAAATCTCAACTTAATGTATCATAGGGAAAAGCCCTATTGCTATTGACTCAGTTTTTATGATGATGATGAGACCATAAAAACACGTAAGTCTCCCACAGAGCCAGATGGGATAAACCTGCCTTTCTGTAGTCCTAAGGGTTGTGGTGTCACTTAGAGTTCATTCTGAGCAATTCCCTGACTACCAAGCTTAATGAGAATAAATAGAATCGTTGAGGCATTAGCAATATGTGGGTAACAGTAGCCATTCTGAGACCAACAGGCTCTCCAGTGCTGACTGCGACTATTGCCAGCTCCATGATTGCTGGTCATTGATCAAAGAGACAGGACACAAACAGTGGGGTACTGTTAGAAATGGGATTTCTGGTTGGGTAAGATTTGCACCAAAGCCAGGCAGAAATCACCACTCTAGTCAGGATAAGAGAGTTACACTCCTAAAATAACCCCTGCTCACCCCCTTGGTAGCTTGGCACCAGCAGTCAGGTTTATCTCAGAAGCAGTGTGTAAGGCATTTGCACATAACCAACAGTAATACTGAGTAAGCACTACAAACGGACACCACACCAGTTTGGAAAAATATCCAATATTTTTATATACTTAAAACAATACCAAATATGATAAAACTCCACAATACAGTACTTTAGAAATAGCTAATTCCCAAAATGTCTGTAAATTGCAAAAATACGTTGAAAACACAGTTCGTACGAGTCGGTAGCTCGGTCCGAGCCTACCGCGCTGCTGAAAACAACAGAGTCTCGCAGTTCCTGCTGACCTTGTCGGTACTGGCCAGCAACAGCGGGACAGACTCATTAACAGTACCTTTCTTAGTGCGGCTCACACAGCAGTGCGAGTTGGTCATGGCATCCGTCGCAGTTGCAATGCAAAGTGGAAGCGGTGCACGGTGCGGTGTCCCTCGATGTGGTGCGAGCAGCGGCTCGGTGGCGATTGTCCAGATGGCGTCGGTGAGACCAAGACTTGCGGTGCAGGGCGAGACGGTGCTCGATGAGGTGCCGGCAGGTTGCGTTGCAGGTGACAGACCCGATCTTGACGTCCATCGCGGTTACGGTGCAAAGTGGAAGCGGTGCAGGGGGCGATGTCGGTGCTGGCATGTTGCGATGCAAGCGACAGAGCCGGTTGGCAGGGAGTGGTGCTGGCTGAGCCAGACAGCAATTGCGACAAGGCGGTCGCGGGTGTTGGGCCAACGGTGACCATGTCAGTGAGACCAGGCCAGCGAAGTGAAGCGAAGTGAAGCGAGGCAGTGCAGGTTGCGGTGCCTCTCGTTGCGGTGCAGGCAGCGGCTCAGTGACGATCGTGCAGACAGCATCGGTGAGACCAAGTCATGCTGTGCAGGTCGAGACGGTGCGGCATGCGGTGCCTTCAGGACACAAGGCCAGCGGAGGAGTCGGTCGCGGTTCCCTCCTCTTCTCTGTGGCAACTGAAACAGCAGTTCCAGGAGCAGTACCCAAAGGATGGTGAAGTCTTTGCAGTCCCTGAGACTTCTTAATAGGAGGCCAGCTCGGTTTCAGGCCCTTGGAGATACTCCGCATAGTAGAGAAAGTTCAGGCCAGTCCTTTCACTGCCCAAGGCAGAAGCAGCAGCTGCATGCCAACCCAACAAAGCAACAACACAGCAAAGAGGCAGTACTCCTCCTGGCAGCTCTTCCAGCTCTTCTTCTTGGCAGTTTACTTGATTCTAGCAAGTTCTGAAGTCTTGGTGTCTGGGCCTCAATATTTATACCAGCAGTTCCTTTGTACTCATAAGGCAGAGGGGCGTGGACCTAGTTCAAACCAGTTTAGGGCGCATTCTGCCAGTGTGCACCTTCTTCCTTTCACAGTGTGGGCCAGGGTCCTCAGACGCACCACAGGAGGTGGAGCCAGCATTTTGGAAGGCAAACCCAGCCCTATTCAGACCCAGGTGCTACTCCTCCCACCCATCTATGTGTAGATGTGTCTATTCAGCCCTGTGCTGACTCACCCTGTCTCCTGGAGTCTCCCCCAGCCCCAGTCACTCACAAACCTGACAGACAATACACAAGATAGCAGAGGCAGACTGGATGGTTAGGTCAGAAAATAACCTCTTTCTAAAAGTGGTACTTTCAAACCCAACTTCACTAAAAGACGCAGTTTATCATTCTGAGTTGAGGCATACCAAACTGGAATTTCAACCATGTTCCCTGAGTCAGTTAGGATTATAGGATGTTATAATCAAACTACCTACTCTGGCCTATGGGGAACAGATAGCCTTGCAATAGTGAAAAACGAAGTACGCTATAATTCACTACCCGGACATGCCACACACACCAGGGTATGTCCTACCTTTTCACATACAAAGCACCCTGCCCATGGGGGTACCTTGGGCCTACCTTAGGGTCGACTCACATGTAGAAAAGGGAAGCTTTAGGGACTGGCAAGTTTGTGCACTTGCCAAGTCGACATGGCAGCCCCAGCCTGCGCACAGGCTATGCAATGGCAGGCCAGAGTTACACTTCATGGGCTGTTTCTGTGGGTGGCACAATCCAGTGCTGGAGCCCACCAACAGCATTTGCTTTATAGGCCCTGGCACTCGCAGTGCACTTTACTAGGGACTGACACATAATTCAAATAAGCCAATCATGGAAGTACCAATCCATAACACATTTGTACAACAGGAGCACTTGCACTTTACCACTGGACAGCAGTGAGGAAAGTGCGCAGAATCATTACACCAGCAAAAACAGAGTGAAAACCAGGATGTCAGAAAGCAAAAAGTCAGGGGTAGCATGCCAAAAGATGCCAAGTCTAACAGGTATATTCATTTAGAAATATCTCTCGCATTTTCCTGAAGGCACTTGAGGTATATCCCTCTTTTGAATTGGCATCCTAGGATCTTAATTCCTAGACAATTTTCTTTTACTTTTAGTAAGTCCTTCACATGTTCTACCAGAGTCCCAAATGAAGTTCGAATACTCATTCGGATTTAGATTTCTTTAAACAATGTAAACACTACTGTTGTATTCTTAGTTGTGTCTTTAATTGACCTAATAAAGTTATATTTTCCAGCCCAGCAAGTAAATGTATCTAGTCCTTCCCGCAAACTTCGATTATGTAAGCTCCTTTGTCCTTTATGTTCCCGATTTTATTCATTTTCTTTCACATTTCAGAGTTCTGTCTTCAGCTTCTGCATACCTATAAAAATAATGTCTTTATATCTGTATATTTTAGCCCATTACCTTTGAGGTAGGCTAGATGAAGCTGTTGATCCTTTGTGGGCGAGCAATATTGAAGAGGTTCAGTACTACAAAGGTGCTTGAAGAGGGCTGTTTTCCAATTGAAATCAAAAAGGACATCTTCCCCTAACTGGTTTGGTTTAATTGACTCCGGAAAAGGAAATTGAAACTATTTTAGGAGGTAGATCTTTGCTCTCAGGTCTTTTTTGGAGTGCCTTCCCAATGCTTTCCCAAACACACTTCCATGACTCCATGTTCGTCAGCGTCCTATTTTGGTTCGGTGGACTCAATTTTGAAAAAATCAGTTTTGTCCTGTAGGATCAAGAGAAACGTACACTATAGAAAGGCATTAACAGTAGGAGGGTGGTAAGGCAGGCTTAACATACAAATTAGGAGGCATCAATCGAATGTGATTATAAAAGAACTAAATATTCAGTAATAAATGTTAAATGAAGGGGTTGACGAGAATCTGGCAGAATGTACCCTTTATTTGCTGTAGAGAAGGGTTTACTTGCTGGTCCACCACAGCAGAGTGAGGTAACTTTGCAGCCTCACCACATTAATTTAAGCAGCTAGAAAATTGAGGTGCGTTAGGAGCCCTTACAGATAAGAAGGCAAGTTGGCATGATGGGCTAAAGTGTTGAACATTGCCTTCCATCCCACACCACCTGCAAGAACCCAAGATTGTGTAACTTGAGAGATTGCTAACAAAAGCAAAAGGCTCTCAATGGTTGGGTAACTTGTCTCTGCACCTTTAGGGAAATTGGAGCAGTGTGCACTACGCAGGAAGATCACAGTGGTGAGAGTTCATTAGCGTTGAATAGTGACCATTGGGAAGGTCACCCCCAATGTAACGGATCAGAGTTGAAGTGTAACTGTCACGTAGCATCATTGATAGTGCACCTGCACATCCTCCTATGAAAGAAAGCAAAGACTCATTCCTACGCTTCAACGCTGGGAAGGGCCAATCAAATGGGACTAAGACTCTCTCCCTACTCTGCTTCTTTGTATACCATTCTTTTAACCAGTACAGGCGTACATCGTTTGTTTTAAATAATGCAAAGAAATTTTAGAATTACAGTTTTCTGTACTTTTTATTTTTTTACCGTAAAGATTTTAATTAATCGCACAGTTAATAAAAACACTTCAAACTAGTGACAATTGGTTGTGGCAGTGTTCTGAGGATAGCTATCAATTGGAGAGTTTGTGTAACCACTGTTGCCAGGACAGACTAATGACTAGTGTGCACTAAAAGAGTTGGGTGCCACCAGATTGAAGAATGGTAGAGGGGGCCATTTCAAGAGGCAGGTTAGGTGTCACTTCATAGGGTTGCAAATTGGAATGTTTAACAGGACTCTAAATGTGAATATGTAGAGAAAGGTTGACACAGTGTTATGAAAATCCCAAATTAGCTAGTGCTTGAGAATAATGGAGTGTTTTTTTGGGTTAGAAAGCTTTATTGAATAAGATAAACAATGTAAAAGAGTATTACAATACAGAAAGCATTACAATAAATCAACGGGTAACACAATATATAGGTAAAACAAAAGATCCCAAAAGTAGAAACTGTAACAAGAGAAAATGATTTAAGGGTATTTTTGTGATGAGAGAAGGAGGGGAGTGAAGAGAAAGAAAAGGGAGTAGGGAGGAAGGGAAAGAAAAAGGCAATCTAGCTCATAGATAATAAGGGAAATTCATGAAAATGTCTGGAAAGGAAATTAGTTAATGGTAAACATAACAAGTCTTTTTTGATTAAAAGAGGGACAGTATTAGCAAAAGCACAATCAAGTCTATGGTGATGACACAACATATTCCACCAAGCATTATATGAGATCTTCAAAGTATTTTTCCAATTTGTTGTGATTATCTGAAAAGAAATAGCTATGTACAAGTCTATAAACTTATGAACATTACATTGAACATTCTAAATGGGAGAAGAACCACCCAGGAAAATATGAACAATGACAAAGGGGTGGTTCAAACGTAAAATATCATGTAGCATAAACCGGATATGAGACCAAAGGGATTTTACCAATGGACCATGAAAAACCATATGAAGAACATCACTATAAGCACATGAACAGGACCAGCATTTCTTAGAAACTGAAGCGTTAAATTTAAATAAATCAGAGGGAGTAAAAAAGAGCCTATTGTAAAAAAAATATAAAGTCTGTGTGGTACTGGCAGAACGAGAAACAGTGTGAATTTTAAACCAAATACAGTCCCAAACTGGAAAATAAAATTCCTGCAATAAATCTTTTTCCCTGGTAAGCTCAAGTTTAGATTTGAACCGATCTGTAGTGGGGCTTGAAAGTAATTCGTAAATAGCAGCAGCTTTGAAAGGAGTAGTGAAGTCATCGGGGGGAATTTTATGGGACAATGGTGGATAAGGAACTATTTTGGGATATGAGAGAGGAGAGAGCATGCTTAAGTAAGGGATATTGGGAAGAGTATTTGTTGGACAGATGAAAGGATGTACGGATATCAGATAAATCCCTCAAAGAACCATCTTTAAGAAGACTCTCCTAAAGAATAACGCCTTTATCAATCCATTCTTTCCAAAAAAGTGCTTTATTGTTAATCTTTAGGGATTTGTTGTACCAAATCGGTGTAAGAGATTGAAATTGAGCTTGTGATAAAAAATGAGCTAAATAGAGATTAGGTCAAGTGTTTTTGAGTGCTTGAATGTTGGTAGGAGGAAACGCTTGGGAGTTTGGGACAAGCAAGTGGATGTAAGAAAAGAGAAAGGTGAAAGTTGCGCTATTTCTATTGTGCTCCAAGCTGTCACAGGAAGAGGGGAGGAATCTGCTGCGAAAGGCCAAATTTGTTTTAAGTGAAAGCGAATAAGGTTAGGAAAGTTAACTCCACCCAAATCCTTAGGTTGTTGGAGACAAGAATGATAAATCCTAGCTTTGCAATTATTCATTAAGAATTTGATAAGAGTGCGGTTAATTAGTGTAAAAAAGTAGAGATGGAGAGAAATGGGAAGCATTGAAAGATAAAAATTGACAATAGGGAGTAGCATCATTTTAATAGTTGCTAATCTCCCCCACCAAGATAAAAAAAAGGGGGACCACCGGTCTATGAGTGAAGAGAGCTTAGTGAGAATATTGTTGTGATTAATTTGAATAGTCGCTTTGATATTATTAGTGTATAGGATGCCTAAACACTTGATATTTTTTGGGATTCCGTTTAAAACCAGAGCCATGGAACATGTGAGGAAGGCAAAATGTATTAAGGGGTAAAACTTCAGATTTATCTAGATTCAATTTGTAGCCTGAGACTAAGGAGTATTCTTGTAATAAAGAGAAGAGTGCAGGTAAAGAAGTGATTGGATTAGAAATATAAAGTAAAATATCGCCCGCGTATGCAGTGAATTTGATATTGTTTTTCCTATATAAAAAGCCAGTGTAAGCTGTTGAGCGTCGGATTTTTTCTAGGAAAGGTTCTAAAGCTAAAATAAAAAGATGGGGGGGACAGGGGACAACATTGTCTGATACCTCTATGAAGAGAAAAATAAGAAGATTGAGAACCATTAACCCAAATAGAAGTAGAGGGGGCGGAATATAACAAATGAATATACTTAATGATCTGGGGACTAAAACCGTTCCACCTAAGCGCACAAACATAAAATCCCAGCTAACCTTATCAAATGCTTTTTCAGCATCTAAAGTGATGGCTGCAACTGGGGAGTCCATCTCTGAAGCAAGGTGAATAATATTAAGAAGAGTTCTCGAGTTATCCTTAATAGATCTACCCTTGACAAACCCAGATTGATAAATAATAATAAGATCAGGAATAACATTGTTTATTCGAGTGGCTAAAATTTTTGCATATATTTTACAATCCATTTTTATTAACTAAATGGGCCTATATATTTTATAGAGAGATGGATCTTTATCTTTTGGGGGAAGTAAACATAACATCGCATGTCTAAAAGAACCTTAGGATTCCCCCATGGTAAGAAAATTATTGATCAAAGAAAATAAGTGTGGTAGTAGAATGTTCTTAAAATGAAAGTAGAAGCGAACAGTGAAGCCATATGGACCAGGTGATTTATCTTTTGGGTAGAAGAGTAATAGATTGGAGTATTTATTTTTCAGAAATAGGTACATCGAGGCAGGAGAGGTCTGTATGAGTGTCAGGGGATTTGGGAATAGTGTGAAAAAAATAATCAATTTGGGCTGAAGAATGGGTAGATTCTGGAATATATAAAGAGGAGTAATATTGGACAAAGCAGTCAAGAATCTTATCATCAGTGGAATGTCGATTCCCATGGACATCAGTAATAACAGTGATTTTGGATTTTTGTTTATTAAATTTTGAGATAATTTGCAAGGGATTTTCCTGCTTTATTGCATCCGCCATACATTTTCGCATTAAAGTTAAGGAGGTTATTGCAAGCAGAATCCCATGAGTGTTTATTGTATTCTATTTTCACTTGAATGAGGGAGGAAAGTGTATCAGGGAAATTAGTGGTGAAGAAAAGATGTTCAAGCTCTTGTATTTGTTTAAGAATATGTGAAGACTGAGAGAGGGCTTTTTTCTTCTTCCACGAGACAAAACCTATAATGAAGCCTCTAGCAGCAGCCTTAATAGCATCCCAGATAAAGTGAAATTGAGATGTGGAGTGAAGGTTATTGTGTAAAAAGTCCTCCATGAAAAGAGTGAAGTGCTCAGTGAACTGAGAATCAAAGAGGAGGGACTTATTGAAGCGCCAGTGTCTAGTGGTGGGAATGGGCGAGGGGTAGTCAATATGCAGTATGACAGGGGCATGGTCTGAGATAAGGATAGAACCTATTTCTGAGTTAGTCATGAATTGGAAAGTGTGTTGAGTGAGGAAAATATAGTCTATACAAGAGTGTGATGCATGTACGGGAGAAAAAAAGGAGAATTCTAATGAATCAGGGTTTGAGATCCTCCAGGAATCAATTAGGCATTTGGAGGAAATGGCTATGTAAAAGGATTTTTGCATCTTGTTGGGTACATATCTGGCATGAGATTTCCGATCTAAAATGGGGTCCATGAGCTGATTACAATTGCCACCAACAATTAAATCATCAGTCGCATGAGAGTAAAGAAGCATGGAAAAATCGTTCCAAAAAGTTAAGTCTACACCAGTGGGGCCATAAACATTGCAGAAAGATATATTTGTATTATTAACGATAACATCTAAAAACAACCATCTACCGGTAGTATCATGAAGCTCAGTTTTTAACTGGATAGATAACGATTTGTGAAACAGAATAATAACACCATTTTTGTTGATCTCTGCCAGAGAGCAGAAAGCTTCGCCCACCCAGTGAAGACAAATCTTTAAGCGAAAGGTGAGTTTCTTGCAACATTGTAACGCGACATTTTAGTCTTGCTAAGTGAGATAAAACACGTTGTTTCCTAACAGGGTTGCGAATACCATTGACATTCCAAGAAATGACATGGAGACCATTTATCTTTGAAGTTTGCAGAAGAATAGGCAAACAGATAGAGGGAAGGCTTTGAGAAATAGCAGAGTTGTAAATAGAAAGAAAAAGAGGTTGGGAATGTAGGGATATTAGAAAAATGTTAACGAGAAAGAAATTGAGCCCTATGGCCACCACAGAAAGAGAGACAAGAGCAAATTGAGAAAGTAATAGAGAATAAAAGGTATAAATAAAAAAGGAGAAGGATGATAAATAGAGTGAATAGGAAAGAGATTGCCAGAAAGAAAGAGAAGAAAGTGATAAGGAAAAAGGCATCCAGAGAGGGGAAAGGAAAGGAAAAGGAGGGAAGAAAGAAAAGGTGGAATTGAAAAAAGAGGACAAAAAAGGGAGGCAGAATCCCCAAGAGGTGAAGTCAAAAAAAGGATGACAAAAAGCAGAGTGGCTTTAGTCATAGAGTACATTTGACCAGGAGACATTACTGTGAGAGGGGGGTAGTGAGGAACAAGACAGCCGCACAAGCAGGAGACAAGGAAACAAAAAGGGTTACCTATACAATAATTATGACAAAATAGATGAAGTAATAAGGAATCCGAAGGCTAAAGGTAACCAAATAAGACAAATGAAGGGAACTTACCACACAATTAGGAAGGACTAGCAGCGGAATGAATTGCACATTACAGACATCGGGATGACACGTATATTCTGTGGGTGGCACAATCCAGTGCTGGAGCCCACCAACAGCATTTGCTTTATAGGCCCTGGCACTTGCAGTGCACTTTACTAGGGACTGACACATAATTCAAATAATTAACAACAAGGGGTGGGGAAGGACAGAGTTTCTGAATTAAGCAGAATACTCTTACCCAGTCAAGAGATCAGGGCTAGATCCAACAGCGTTTTTTAGCTCACTGCACCATCCCAGCTCAGAACCTGGCTATATGCAAATTAGTCTGTTCCTGTCCCAGTGCATGATGGGAACAGGGCAAACCAAACTACCAAGCCAATTCTTACACTGGGAAGGAAACAAGCTTCCGGGGACCGGTTTCTGGCATTTCAGCCCTCGTCGGCCCGGCTTGCTTGAATCCTGATGGTACAATGAGCAAGGGACTCACATCTGAGTATACCCTTCCACGCTTAGGGTGGGCAAAATATTTAACAACAAGGGGTGGTGAAGGACAGAGTTTCTGAATTAAGCAGAATACTCTCACCCAGTCAAGAGATCAGGGCTAGATTAAACACCGTTTTTTAGCTCACTGCACCATCCCAGCTCAGAACCTGGCTATATGCAAATTAGTCTGTTCCTGTCCCAGTGCATGATGGGAACAGGGCAAACCAAACTACCAAGCCAATTCTTACACTGGGAAGGAAACAAGCTTCCGTGGACCGGTTTCTGGCATTTCAGCCGTCGTCGGCCCGGCTTGCTTGAATCCTGATGGTGCAATGAGCAAGGGACTCACATCTGAGTATACCCTTCCACGCTTAGGGTGGACAAAATATTTAACAAGGGGTGGTGAAGGACAGAGTTTATGAATTAAGCAGAATACTCTCACCCAGTCAGGTGCAGTAAGCTAAATAACGGTGATGGATCAAGCCCTGATCTTTGGACTGAGTAAGAGTGGTCTGCTTAATTCAGATACTCTGTTCACCACCACCCCCTTTTCTGAATCGTTTTTGGCCACTATAAGTGTGGCAGGGTATACTCAGACATGAGTCCCTTGCTCACTGCACCATCAGGATTCAAGCAAGCCGGGCCGACGACGGCTGAAATGCCCGAAACCGGTCCCCGGAAGCTTGTGTCCTTTCTGGTGAAGAATTGGCTTGGTAGTTTGGTCTGCCCTGTTCCCATGATGCACTGGGCCAGGGACAGACTAATTTGCATATAGCCAGGTTCTGAGCTGGGATGGTGCAGTGAGCTAAATAACGGTGATGGATTAAGCTCTGATCTTTGGACTGGGTAAGAGTGGTCTGCTTAATTCAGACACTCTGTTCACCACCACCCCCTTTTCTGAATCGTTTTTGGCCACTATAGGTGTGGCAGGGTATACTCAGACATGAGTCCCTTGCTCACTGCACCATCAGGATTCAAGCAAGCCGGGCCGACGACGGCTGAAATGCCAGAAACCGGTCCCCGGAAGCTTGTCTCCTTTCTGGTGAAGAATTGGCTTGGTAGTTTGGTCTGCCCTGTTCCCATGATGCACTGGGCCAGGGACAGACTAATTTGCATATAGCCAGGCTCTGAGCTGGGATGGTGCAGTGAGCTAAATAACGGTGATGGATCAAGCCCTGATCTTTGGACTGCGTAAGAGTGGTCTGCTTAATTCAGACACTCTGTTCATCACCACCCCCTTTTCTGAATCGTTTTTGGCCACTATAGGTGTGGCAGGGTATACTCAGACATGAGTCCCTTGCTCACTGCACCATCAGGATTCAAGCAACCCGGGCCGACGACGGCTGAAATGCCAGAAACCGGTCCCCGGAAGCTTGTCTCCCTTCTGGTGAAGAATTGGCTTGGTAGTTTGGTCTGCCCTGTTCACATGATGCACTGGGCCAGGGACAGACTAATTTGCATATAGCCAGGTTCTGAGCTGGGATGGTGCAGTGAGCTTAATAACAGTGATGGATCAAGCCCTGATCTTTGGACTGGGTAAGAGTGGTCTGCTTAATTCAGACACTCTGTTTATCACCACCCCCTTTTCTGAATCGTTTTTTGGCCACTATAGGTGTGGCAGGGTATACTCAGACATGAGTCCCTTGCTCACTGCACCATCAGGATTTAAGCAAGCCGGGCCGACGACGGCTGAAATGCCAGAAACCGGTCCACGGAAGCTTGTCTCCTTTCTGGTGAAGAATTGGCTTGGTAGTTTGGTCTGCCCTGTTCCCATGATGCACTGGGCCAGGGACAGACTAATTTGCATATAGCCAGGTTCTGAGCTGGGATGGTGCAGTGAGCTAAATAACGGTGATGGATTAAGCTCTGATCTTTGGACTGGGTAAGAGTGGTCTGCTTAATTCAGACACTCTGTTCACCACCACCCCCTTTTCTGAATCGTTTTTGGCCACTATAGGTGTGGCAGGGTATACTCAGACATGAGTCCCTTGCTCACTGCACCATCAGGATTCAAGCAAGCCGGGCCGACGACGGCTGAAATGCCAGAAACCGGTCCCCGGAAGCTTGTCTCCTTTTTGGTGAAGAATTGGCTTGGTAGTTTGGTCTGCCCTGTTCCCATGATGCACTGGGCCAGGGACAGACTAATTTGCATATAGCCAGGCTCTGAGCTGGGATGGTGCAGTGAGCTAAATAACGGTGATGGATCAAGCCCTGATCTTTGGACTGCGTAAGAGTGGTCTGCTTAATTCAGACACTCTGTTCATCACCACCCCCTTTTCTGAATCGTTTTTGGCCACTATAGGTGTGGCAGGGTATACTCAGACATGAGTCCCTTGCTCACTGCACCATCAGGATTCAAGCAACCCGGGCCGACGACGGCTGAAATGCCAGAAACTGGTCCCCGGAAGCTTGTCTCCCTTCTGGTGAAGAATTGGCTTGGTAGTTTGGTCTGCCCTGTTCACATGATGCACTGGGCCAGGGACAGACTAATTTGCATATAGCCAGGTTCTGAGCTGGGATGGTGCAGTGAGCTAAATAACAGTGATGGATCAAGCCCTGATCTTTGGACTGGGTAAGAGTGGTCTGCTTAATTCAGACACTCTGTTTATCACCACCCCCTTTTCCGAATCGTTTTTTGGCCACTATAGGTGTGGCAGGGTATACTCAGACATGAGTCCCTTGCTCACTGCACCATCAGGATTTAAGCAAGCCGGGCCGACGACGGCTGAAATGCCAGAAACCGGTCCACGGAAGCTTGTCTCCTTTCTGGTGAAGAATTGGCTTGGTAGTTTGGTCTGCCCCGTTCCCATGATGCACTGGGCAAGGGACAGACTAATTTGCATATAGCCAGGTTCTGAGCTGGGATGGTGCAGTGAGCTATATAACGGTGATGGATCAAGCCCTGATCTTTGGACTGGGTAAGAGTGGTCTGCTTAATTTAGACACTCTGTTCATCACCACCCCCTTTTCTGAATCGTTTTTGGCCACTATAGGTGTGGCAGGGTATACTCAGACATGAGTCCCTTGCTCACTGCACCATCAGGATTCAAGCAAGCCGGGCCGACGACGGCTGAAATGCCAGAAACCGGTCCCCGGAAGCTTGTCTCCTTTCTGGTGAAAAATTGGCTTGGTAGTTTGGTCTTCCCTGTTCCCATGATGTACTGGGCCAGGGACAGACTAATTTGCATATAGCCAGGTTCTGAGCTGGGATGATGCAGTGAGCAAATTAACGGTGATGGATCAAGCCCTGATCTTTGGACTGGGTAAGAGTGGTCTGCTTAATTCAGACACTCTGTTCATCACCACACCCTTTTCTGAATCGTTTTTGGCCACTATAGGTGTGGCAGGGTATACTCAGACATGAGTCCCTTGCTCACTGCACCATCAGGATTCAAGCAAGCCGGGCCGACGACGGCTGAAATGCCAGAAACCGGTCCCCGGAAGCTTGTTACCTTTCTGGTGAAGAATTGGCTTGGTAGTTTGGTCTGCCCTGTTCCCATTATGCACTGGGCCAGGGACAGACTAATTTGCATATGGCCAGGTTCTGAGCTGGGATGGTGCAGTGAGCTAAATAACGGTGATGGATCAAGCCCTGATCTTTGGACTGGGTAAGAGTGGTCTGCTTAATTCAGACACTCTGTTCATCACTACCCCCTTTTCTGAATCGTTTTTGGCCACTATAGGTGTGGCAGGGTATACTCAGACATGAGTCCCTTGCTCACTGCACCATCAGGATTCAAGCAAGCCGGGCCGACGACGGCTGAAATGCCAGAAACCGGTCCCCGGAAGCTTGTCTCCTTTCTGGTGAAGAATTGGCTTGGTAGTTTGGTCTGCCCTGTTCCCATGATGCACTGGGCCAGGGACAGACTAATTTGCATATACCCAGGTTCTGAGCTGGGATGGTGCAGTGAGCTAAATAACGGTGATGGATCAAGCCCTGATCTTTGGACTGGGTAAGAGTGGTCTGCTTAATTCAGACACTCTGTTCATCACCACCCCCTTTTCTGAATCACATAATTCAAATAAGCCAATCATGGAAATACCAATCCATAACACATGTTTACAACAGGAGCACTTGCACTTTACCACTGGACAGCAGTGAGGAAAGTGCGCAGAATCATTAAACCTGCAAAAACAGAGTGAAAACCAGGATGTCAGAAAGCAAAAAGTCAGGGGTAGCATGCCAAAATATGCCAAGTCTAACAGGTATATTCATTTAGAAGTATCTCTCGCATTTTCTTGAGGTATATCCTTCTGTTGAATTGGCATCCTAGGATCTTAATTCCTAGACAATTTTCTTTTACTTTTAGTAAGTCCTTCACATGTTCTACCAGAGTCCCAAATGAAGTTCGAATACTCATTCGGATTTGGATTTCTTTAAGCAATGGAAACACTACTGTTGTATTCTTAGTTGTGTCTTTAATTGACCTAATAAAGTTATATTTTCCAGCCCAGCAAGTAAATGTATCTAGTTCTTCCCGCAAACTTCGATTATGTAAGCCCCTTTGTCCTTTATGTTCCCGATTTTATTCATTTTCTTTCACATTTCAGAGTTCTGTCTTCAGCTTCTGCATACCTATAAAAATAATGTCTTTATATCTGTAGATTTTAGCCCATTACCTTTGAGGTAGGCTAGATGAAGCTGTTGATCCTTTGTGGGTGCGCAATATTGAAGAGGTTCAGTACTACAAAGGTGCTTGAAGAGGGCTGTTTTCCAATTGAAATCAAAAAGGACATCTTCCCCTAACTGGTTTGGTTTAATTGACTCCAGAAAAGGAAATTGAAACCATTTTAAGAGGTAGATCTTTGCTCTCAGGTCTTTTTTGGAGTGCCTTCCCAATGCTTTCCCAAACACACATCCATGACTCCATGTTCGTCAGCGTCCTATTTTGGTTCGGTGGACTCAATTTTTAAAAAATCAGTTTTGTCCTGTAGGATCAAGAAAAACGTACACTATAGAAAGGCATTAACAGTAGGAGGGTGGTAAGGCAGGCTTAACATACAAATTAGGAGGCATCAATCGAATGTGATTATAAAAAAACTAAATATTCAGTAATAAATGTTAAATGAAGGAGTTGACGAGAATCTGGCAGAATGTACCCTTTATTTGCTGTAGAGAAGGGTTTACTTGCTGGTCCACCACAGCAGAGTGAGGTAACTTTGCAGCCTCACCACATTAATTTGAGCAGCTAGAAAATTGAGGTGGGTTAGGAGCCCTTACAGATAAGAAGACAAGTTGGCATGATGGGCTAAAGTGTTGAACATGGCCTTCCATCCCACACCACCTGCAAGAACCAAAGATTGTGTAACTTGAGAGATTGCTAGCAAAAGGAAAAGGCTCTCAATGGTTGGGTAACTTGTCTCTGCACCTTTAGGGAAATTGGAGCAGTGTGCACTACGCAGGAAGATCACAGTGGTGGGAGTTCATTAGCGTTGAATAGTGACCATTGGGAAGGTCACCCCCAATGTAACGGATCAGAGTTGAAGTGTACCTGTCACGTAGCATCATTGATAGTGCACCGGCACATCCTCCTATGAAAGAAAGCAAAGACTCGTTCCTATGCTTCAACGCTGGGAAAGGCCAATCAAATGGGACTAAGACTCTCTCTCTACTCTGCTTCTTTGTATACCATTCTTTTAACCAGTACAGGCGTACATCGTTTGTTTTAAATAATGCAAAGAAATTTTAGAATTACCGTTTTCTGTACTTTTTATTTTTTTACTGTAAAGATTTTAATTAATCGCACAGTTAATAAAAAAACTTCAAACTAGTGACCATTGGTTGTGGCAGTGTTCTGGGGATAGCTGTCAATTGGAGAGTTTATGTAACCACTGTTGCCAGGACAGACTAATGACCAGTGTGCACTAAAAGAGTTGGGTGCCAGCAGATTGAAGAATGGTAGAGGGGGCAATTTCAAGAGGCAGGTTAGGTGTCACTTCATAGGGTTGCAAATTGGAATGTTTAACAGGACTCTAAATGTGAATATGTAGAGAAAGGTTGGCACAGTGTTATTAAAATCCCAAATTAGCTAGTGCTTGAAAATAATGGAGTGTTTTTTTGGTTTAGAAAGCTTTATTGAATGAGATAAACAATGTAAAAGAGTATTACAATACAGAAAGCATTAAAATAGATCAACGGGTAACACAATATATAGGTAAAACAAAAGATCCCAAAAGTAGAAACTGTAACAAGAGAAAATGCTTTTAAGGGTATTTTTGTGATGAGAGAAGGAGGGGAGGGAAGAGACAGAAAAGGGAGTAGGGAGGAAGGGAAAGAAAAAGGCAATCTAGCTCATAGATAATAAGGGAAATTCATGAAAGATGTCTGGAAAGGAAATTAGTTAATGGTAAACATAACAAGTCTTTTTTGATTAAAAGAGGGACAGTATTAGCAAAAGTGCAATCAAGTCTATGGTGATGACACAACATATTCCACCAAGCATTATATGAGATCTTCGAAGTATCTTTCCAATTTGTTGTGATTATCTGAAAATAAATAGCTATGTCCAAGTCTATAAACTTATGAGTATTACATTTAACATTCCAAATGGGAGAAGAACCACCCAGGAAAATATGAACAATGACAAAGGGGTGGTTCAAACGTAAAATATCATGTAGCATAAACCAGATATGAGACCAAAGGGATTTGACCAATGGACCATGCAAAACCATATGAAGAACATCACTATAAGCACATGAACAGGACCAGCATTTCTTAGAAACTGAAGCTTTAAATTTAAATAAATCAGAGGGAGTAAAAAAGAGCCTATTGTAAAAAAAATATACAGTCTGTGTGGTACTGGCAGAACGAGAAACAGTGTGAATTTTAGACCAAATATAGTCCCAAACTGGAAAATAAAATTCCTGCAATAAATCTTTTTCCCTGGTAAGCTCAAGTTTAGATTTGAACCGATCTGTAGTGGGGCTTGAAAGTAATTCGTAAATAGCAGCAGCTTTGAAAGGAGTAGTGAAGTCAGGTCGGGGGGAATTTTATGGGACAATGGTGGATAAGGAACTATTTTGGGATATGAGAGAGGAGAGAGCATGCTCAAGTAAGGGATATTGGGAAGAGTATTTGTTGGACAGATGAAAGGATGTACGGATATCAGATAAATCTAAGCATGGGCGAATTTTGCGAATCTCGCGTTCGCGAATTTTGCGGATTTGCGAACTCGCAATCCGCAAAATCCGCGAAATCTCGCGAATTTGCGGATTTTTTTGTGTGTTTGCGCGGGTTTCTGCCAGTTCGCGAGGGTTTTGTACAATTTCGCAAATTGCGAACTTACCTGTCGGGTCGCAAGTTTCGCGAACTTGTTGTTTCTACGTGTCCAGCCTGTTTGGGACACTCTTCTTCATCACTGCCACTCTCTGTCACCACTGCCACTCTCTGACTACTCATGCCACCCTCTGGCCCACCCATGCCACCCTCTGTTTCATCACAGCACCCTCTGGTTGTCCAGGCAGTGTACATTATTGTGGCAACGCAAGCACACCTTCCCTGCCTCAAGTGACCTGAATTAATTTGGGGCTGATTAATGTGTCACAGAATATTTTTTTAGCTGGCACCTGCTTCCTTAGTGCTTCCTGATTAGTGATCTTTTGCACTTGCTAAGTGCTTTCATTGTTGCAAAATTAGTTACAACACCTGCCCTGCCCCAACTGACAATAATGAATTAGGGGCTGATTAATGGATTTGAACTTCCAGCCTGGCTCCTGCTTGTCTCCCTTAGCTGTAATTCAGGACCTTTGTGGCATATGTGTAACTATTCTGAGGTTCAGAGCAGGGTCACATAATAGTTGCAACTGGCAACTGAACTCTGGAGGGGCCCCTCAGGAAGCACTACAGGAAATGGCTACTAATGATGAGCCTGAACTTTTGAACCTGGTAAGTAGTTTCAGTTTTGCTAAGATCGTATTTCTGCAATTTTGCGCTTATTCGCGGGGCGCGAAGTTGTACTGGGAAGCCGCGAACTCACGCGAACAGTGCGAGCAGTGCGAGCAAAATCCGCTGCTCGCGGATTTGCGGATTTTGCGGGAGATTCGCGAATCTCGCGGATTGCGAATTTACCGAAAATCCGCAAAATCCGCGAGCGAAACGGATTTTCCGCCCATGCTTAGATAAATCCCTCAAAGAACCATCTTTAAGAAGACTCTCCTAAAGAATAACGCCTTTATCAATCCATTCTTTCCAAAAAAGTGCTTTATTGTTAATCTTTAAGGATTTGTTGTACCAAATCGGAGTAAGAGATTGAAATTGAGCTTGTGATGAAAAATGAGCTAAAGAGAGATACGGCAAGTGTTTTTGAGTGTTTGAATGTTGGTAGAAGGAAACGCTTGGGAGTTTGAGACAAGCAAGTGGATGTAAGAAAAGAGAAAGGTGAAAGTTGCGCTGTTTCAATTGTGCTCCAAGCTGTCACAGGAAGAGGGGAGGAATTTGCTACGAAAAGCCAAATTTGTTTTAAGGTAAAGGCAGAGTGAAAGCGAATAAGGTTAGGAAAGTTAACTCCACCCAAATCCTTAATTTGTTGGATACAAGAAAGATAAATCCTAGCTTTGCAATTATTCATTAAGAATTTGATAAGAGTGCGGTTAATTAGTGTAAAAAAGTAGAGATGGAGGGAAATGGGAAGCATTGAAAGATAAAAATTGACAATAGGGAGTAGCATCATTTTAATAGTTGCTAATCTCCCCCACCAAGATAAAAATAAAGGGGACCACCGGTCTATGAGTGAAGAGAGCTTAGTGAGAATATTGTTGTGATTAATTTGAATAGTCTCTTTGATATTATTAGTGTATAGGATGGCTAAACACTTGATATTTTTTGGGATTCCATTTAAAACCAGAGCCATGGAACATGTGAGGAATGCAAAATGTATTAAGGGGTAAAACTTCAGATTTATCTAGATTCAATTTGTAGCCTGGGACTAAGGAGTATTCTTGTAATAAAGAGAAGAGTGCAGGTAAAGAAGTGATTGGATTAGAAATATAAAGTAAAATATCGCCCGCGTATGCAGTGAATTTGATATTGTTTTTCCTATATAAAAAACCAGTGTAAGATGTTGAGCGTCGGATTTTTTCTAGGAAAGGTTCTAAAGCTAAAATAAAAAGATGGGGGGGACAGGGGACAACATTGTCTGATACCTCTATGAAGAGAAAAATAAGAAGATTGAGAACCATTAACCCAAATAGAAGTAGAGGGGGCGGTATATAACAAATGAATATACTTAATGATCTGGGGACTAAAACCGTTCCACCTAAGCGCACCAAACATAAAATCCCAGCTAACCCTATCAAATGCTTTTTCAGCATCTAAAGTGATGGCTGCAACTGGGGAGTCCATCTCTGAAGCAAGGTGAATAATATTAAGAAGAGTTCTCGAGTTATCCTTAATAGATCTACCCTTGACAAACCCAGATTATTTTTTTTATTTTATTTTACAGATTTATAGAGCGCATGGCTGCCCATGGGCGTCCCAGCGCTGATAGACAAGAACCTAGTGAGAACCTAGTGATAACCTAGTGAGAAATGTTTTATGGGAAAAGCCATGTTTTAAGTGCTCTGCGGAATGAGAGAAGGTTAGGTTGGGCTCTAAGGTTTGAGGGGAGCGAGTTCCATAGTTTAGCCGCGTTAAATGAAAACAGTCGGCCGCCTGATTGATAAATAATAATAAGATCAGGAATAACATTGTTTATTCGAGTGGCTAAAATTTTTGCATATATTTTACAATCCATTTTTATTAACTAATAGGGCTTATAATTCTTACAGAGAGATGGATCTTTATCTTTTCGGGGGAGTAAACATAACATCGCCTGTCTGAAAGAACCTTAGGATTCCCCCATGGAAAATATTGATCAAAGAAAATAAGTGTGGTAGTAGAATGTTCTTAAAATGAAAGTAGAAGCGAACAGTGAAGCAATTTGGACCAGGTGATTTATCTTTTGGGTAGAAGAGTAATGGATTGGAGTATTTATTTTTCAGAAATAGGTACATCGAGGGAGGAGAGGTCTGTATGAGTGTCAGGGGATTTGGGAATAGTGTGAAAAAATAATCAATTTGGGCTGAAGTTATGGGTAGATTCTGGAATATATAAAGAGGAGTAATATTGTACAAAGCAGTCAAGAATCTTATCATCAGTGGAATGTCGATTCCCATGGACATCAGAAATAACAGTGATTTTGGATTTTTGTTTATTAAATTTTGAGATAATTTGCCAGGGATTTTCCTGCTTTATTGCATCCGCCATACATTTTCGCATTAAAGTTAAGGAGGTTATTGCAAGCAGAATCCCATGAGTGTTTATTGTATTGTATTTTCACTTGAATGAGGGAGGAAAGTGTATCAGGGGAATTAGTGGTGAAGAAAAGATGTTCAAGCTCTTTTATTTGTTTAAGAATATCTGAAGACTGAGAGAGGGCTTTTTTCTTCTTCCGCGAGACAAAACCTAAGATGAAGCCTCTAGCAGCAGCCTTAATAGCATCCCAGATAAAGTGAAATTGAGATGTGGAATGAAGGTTATTGTGTAAAAAGTCCTCCATGAAAAGAGTGAAGTGCTCAGTGAACTGAGGATCAAGGAGGAGGGTCTTATTGAAGCTCCAGTGCCTAGTGGTGGGAATGGGCGAGGGGTAGTCAATATGCAGTATGACAGGGGCATGGTCTGAGATAAGGATAGAACCTATTTCTGAGTTAGTCATGAATTGGAAAGTGTGTTGAGTGAGGAAAATATAGTCTATACGAGAGTGTGATGCATGTACGGGAGAAAAAAAGGAGAATTCTAATGAATCAGGGTGTGAGATCCTCCAGGAATCAATTAGGCATTTGGAGGAAATGGCTATGTAAAAGGATTTTTGCATCTTGTTGGGTACATATCTGGCATGAGATTTCCGATCTAAAATGGGGTCCATGAGCTGATTACAATTGCCATCAACAATTAAATCATCAGTCGCATGAGAGTAAAGAAGCATGGAAAAATTGTTCCAAAAAGTTAAGTCTACACCAGTGGGGCCATAAACATTGTAGAAAGATAAATTTGTATTATTCACGATAACATCTAAAAACAACCATCTACCTTTAGTATCATGAAGCTCAGTTTTTAACTGGATAGATAACGATTTGTGAAACAGAATAATAACACCATTTTTGTTGATCTCTGCCGGAGAGCAGAAAGCTTCGCCCACCCAGTGAAGACCAATCTTTAAGCAAAAGGTGAGTTTCTTGCAACATTGTAACGCGACATTTTAGTCTTGCTAAGTGAGATAAAACACGTTGTTTCTTAACAGGGTTGCGAATACCGCTGACATTCCAAGAAATGACATGGAGACCATTCATCCTTGAAGTTTGCAGAAGAATAGGCAAACAGATAGAGGAAAGGCTTTGAGAAATAGCAGAGTTGTAAATAGAAAGAAAAAGAGGTTGGGAATGTAGGGATATTAGAAAAATGTTAACGAGAAAGAAATTGAGCTCTATGGCCACCACAGAAAGAGAGACAAGAGCAAATTGAGAAAGTAATAGAGAATAAAAGGTATAAATAAAAAAGGAGATGGATAATAAATAGAGTGAATAGGAAAGAGATTGCCAGAAAGAAAGGGAAGAAAGTGATAAGGAAAAAGGCATCCAGAGAGGGGAAAGGAAAGGAAAAGGAGGGAAGAAAGAAAAGGTGGAATTGAAAAAAGAGGACAAAAAAGGGAGACAGAATCACCAAGAGGTGAAGTCAAAAAAAGGATGACAAAAAGCAGAGTGGCTTTAGTCATAGAGTACATTTGACCAGGAGACATTACTGTGAGAGGGGGGTAGCGAGGAACAAGACAGCCGCACAAGCAGGAGACAAGGAAACAAAAAGGGTTACCTATACAATAATTATGACAAAATAGATGAAGTAATAAGGAATCCGAAGGCTAAAGGTAACCAAATAAGACAAATGAAGGGAACTTACCACACAATTAGGAAGGACTAGCAGTGGAATGAATTGCACATTACAGACATCGGGATGACACGTATAGGAAGTGTGTACAATAAAACTGTAAAGGGGAGACCTGTGAAACAAGGAAGAGGAAAAGACAGAGAGATTGTTATAGCAACACTCAAAATATGGAGGGAAAAATTAGACAGTACAAAACAACAAGCAATTAACAAAACAACTAAGGTTTGCTCAGTTCCATAAGTTCTCCCTTGTGAGTATGGATGAACTTCCGAAAGTCAGCAGGATCTTCAAAGCTAGAGGTCCTTTCTTTATAAGTTACTTTGAAAAAACAAGGATGAGTTAGGCCATAGCAAGCATTTATGGATCTCAGCGCAGGTCTCAAGTCCAAGAATTCTTTTTGTCGAGCAGCCTTTGGGTTAGAAACATCTTGAGTAAAGAAGACTTTGTGACCAGAGCATCTGCTTATGCTGTTTGGCGGAATGGAGAATCGACATAAGATCTGAATATAGGAGGAAGTAAGCAATAATACCTCTGGGCTTAGAAGTGGGTGATGAATTCTTTGATCCAAGACGATGGGCTCTTTGAATGTTAACATGTGTTTAGGGAGGCCAACAATTTGAAGGACTTGAGTCTTCAGGAATTGGTTAATGTCCGACCCTTCAGAAACTTCCGGAATACCATAAATGCGCAGGTTAAGGTGCCTATTGCGGTTTTCCAAATCTTCTGAGGTCTTTTTAAGCTGATCAACTTCTTTGGTAAGGCTAGCAACCTTGGCTACAACATCCTGAGCATCGCTAACCTTTTGTTCTACATCTGTCAGTCTCGTATCAAGACTGGACCATTTTTCGTCCAGCCTCTGAAGAGTTGTCGCTGTGTCTGTCATGAAGGGGTGAATGAGGAGCAGCTCCTCCATGATATCCTCTAGAGTGATAGGCAGCGGAGATTTGGACGGATACGGAGGATCTTTTTTGATGCTTTTAGCAGAAGATTCAGCAGGGTCCTTATGAGTACCAGAAGGATCACTGTGAGCTTTTGTTGAAAGTGAGGAATCCATTTTGAAGGTATTATCCCAGAAGGGTTGAGGCAAAAAGTAAAAATTAGAGCACAGTAGGAGCAATTTTTTGAAGCACTGAATAGTATTGGCGAAAAGAGGGTCAATATGAAGCCCCGATCAGTTGAACCCTATATTAACAAAGTCCATTCCAGGCGGAAAACAAAGGCATGGAAATGAAGAGTCCAAGGTTAACAAATTGAAAGTTCAGTAAAAACACAATGGAATGGACTGCCAGACAATATATGAGCAGTGCCATCCGTCAAAGCTATCAGTTGAATAAGCGTATATCCTTTTAAACAATGCGCAGATGGAGTTAGGACCCTTTTGAAAGATGTATACCTGAGGTAATTTACAAAAGTCACAGCATAGGTGCATTAAGTATTTTCCTGCCCAAGATATATTGTACAGGAAAAAAATTGGTAATTCCACATTGTAGGAGAAGGGTAACCATGAAGGCAAGACACAAGGTTGCAGCGAAAAAAAGGAAGAAAAAAAACGCTGCATAGGAAAAACAAAAACACAATAGCGGCCGCTAGTCACAGAAACAGTTTTAAGGTCATAAAATGCTCAAAAAAAGCATTTTGAAGGGGAAAACTTGCCCATAAGTGCCTGAACACTTCCAACAGGAACTCAGCCGTTTTTTATGCAGGAACGCTGCCTCGGAGTCTGCTCTTCGTATACGAGCGCTGCTCGTCAGGACGGAGCTCTTCAAGTTGCGGCCATCTTGGTTCGCTACGCGCTCCAATAATGGAGTGTTTTGAAACAGCAGTGGACACTTAGGGGCTGTTTACCAACTGGTCTGAATTTTCTGTCCCCTGTATAATCTCCTGTTTGCACAGGGGTTGCAATTTTTTGTTGGGTGGTATTTACCACAAGCAATAGTTACAGAGTGGGTTGGATATTTCGTAACTTGTTAAATCTCTGTAGATCAAGCCTCTGCGATTAAATAGGGAACAGTGCATGGTAATTGCTGTACCATGTGGGTTTTGGTGCAATAAGCACCAAACTCTGCACATTGTTCTCCAAAAAACTCGTAATAGGTGCTATTTATCTCATTCCATACATAGTGTAACCCAGAGTATGGCTAGTTATCTGTGATATAAATAGTACCTAAATTTGGACCATCTCGAAATCAGGGCATAAAAGTGAAAGACTCCTGCTGTAGCTATTACAGGCTGCATCAGATCCTGAATAAAACAGTAATTCAATTCAATTTTAATTGCAAATATAATTAAATTCATAGCACATGAACCAAAATGCAATACAAAAGTATAACAATTAAATTCTTTATCTGTAGCACAAGTTTTAAAACCCAAGATGTCACAGCCACAGGGTACCATTTTGGTGAATCTTTTTATCATCTCGTTTAAAAATCCGCAAAGGCAATCTACTAATTGAAGTCACAACAAATTAGGCATTCATGGCCTGGGTACTTGTCTTTAGAAACAATTTGTGAAAAATTGCCTTAGCCACCATTTGCCACCCTGAAGCAAGCTAGTACAAATTCACTACATTTTCTTTTGCACCTCAGAGGCAAAGAGTGGCAAATGATGCTGTCAATATTGAATGCTAATCAAAAGTGTAGTTTCGAACAATAATAACTTAAAGAGCATAAGTTTATTCCAAACATTATCTCTCACAGACTTTAAAACAGTGTTGGAGCCATGTTGATACATGGGTCTGATATATGTATTTCTCTTTCTTATATGTATGAAACAATGCAAAGCATGCAAACAAAAAACTGTCCCTAGACACATCTGCACAGGTAGGGTATAGATCAAATGGTCTATTGACACCAAAATGTACTATTAAAACAGAAATAAAACAAGACTGTCTGATATCCCCTTTCTTTTTAACATATCCTTAAAAAATCTTCCTGAGGAACTCTGAAAAATCATCATAAATTCACCAAAAATCTTGCTGTCCCTATACCCTTCTTATGCAGACCATTTAGTGCTACTGGTGCGTGCACCGACTGCTTCCTAGCAACACATTTTGCGCATAGAAAACTTCTGTAAAAGGAAAAAGCATTGTGATTAACAAAGGAAAAAGCAAGATCAATGTCTGGGACAGACAATTGAAGAAATCAAGATTTAAGCAATTTTATCCGAAAGAGTAGTGAATAGAATGAGTGGAGACCTATACTTACCCTGACATAATTTGAATTTCTGAAAATGGAAGCAATTGTAAACTCGATTCTTTGTTTCTCATGTCAATTTGGAAAAGGAATGCTGCATTATGTACCAAGCATAACTGAAGCAAGAATAAACTAACTCACCACCTACGATGCTTAAGCATGGTCCGCTGGCGAGTGAAGTCCAGAGTCAGTGATCTCACAGAGGATACAGTGTCAATCCCGGTTTCAGATCCCAAAGTCATCGCAGACTGAAGTCCTGCAAGCTGACTTCTAATACACTCTAGTTGAACTCCAATGTTGTATAAGGGTGATGAGTTATGCGTCGAAGTTTAGCAAAGCATGTTCAACTCACCTGATGGACCTATGTTAAGAACTATCCATCAACCACAAAAATAGAGCCACAAAGAAAGACCGGTGGCCAAGGAAGAAAGAAAATCAAACTTTAATCTGGTTAAAAGCATCTCCTGGATTGAGGTATTTGAGCTATATTCACAAAAGCACCACCTTACAAGGCAGAGCATTCACAGAAACTTTACTTTGGCAAGACTCAACTTGTTGGACTCGCAATAATGAAGCCAAAGATTGAAGAAGATCTTGAATCCAGAATGCATTTGCATCATTCGAAAACATTGTTAATATTCTTCAGAATTCTGAATGGTATTCTAAGAGAAGATAGTCCCTTCTGGGGAAAACTTCAAAACTGCCCACCAGAAAAGCGTTTCGACTTAAACCAAAATATACCATCATATTGTAAAATAGAAATATCAAAGATATGGAATGTCATGGAGGCCGAGTAACCTCTTGCTGGGTAGGAGAGAAGGAAAAGGAGTATGTAGCACTGCGATCAAAGAACATTGTAAACAGGTGACCATATAATGGAACGCTTCATGGCTAAATGAATGGGATGTACACAAGCTGTATCCATCCTGTGATGATAGCATACTGCATACCACCAAGCCTGGAATGATAACTTTGTAAAGTCTTTCCAATTTTAGTGATTGTTATCTATTTATATATGGATTGGTATTTTAATGCCTTTTTCATTTCAACCTAGATATGTTTTTATGATACATTTATGTTTCCCTTTCCCTGCTTGTACTGCATTGCCTGTTCTCTTAATAAACTTAGGGCCTCATTTATGAGAAATGACGCATCGTTGCATGAAAGCAGAGATGCGTCACTTCTCAGTGCGCACTCACTGCGACACTCCTGGTGCGTCATATTTAATGTATGATGCATCATGTCGCAGGGAGTTACAGATATGTCAGTATTTCCGACGTATCTGTAAGCGCAAAAGTGACGCATTTCTGGAATGTGTCACAAAAGTGACGCAACTCCAGCAATGCGTCTTTTCACATGGGGCAACCCCCATGTGAAAGAGCCTGCATCAGACTTACGTCTGCAGTGAGGCAGGCGCAAGATTTTGACGCAACAGCGTCCTAAAAGTGACGCAGTGAAATCTCATAGATTTCACGGCGTCACTTCTACGACCCTTCCTTGCATCAATATGCCCCCTTGCATACATTATACCAGGCGCAGGTTTAATGTGGCGCAGGGGTTTACAAAGTGACGCATCTACCTAGATGCGTCACTTTGTAAATATGGCGCAACAAGGCGCATTTTTTTACGCCACTGGTGCGTCACAAAAAGTGACGCACCGGCGGCATAAAAGTGACGCACAGCCTCATAAATGAGGCCTTCACTTTCTAAACTAGAAACGCTTTTTGATTAGTGAAGTAAAATCAAGTTCAGAATAAACATTTTAGTGGAGTATCCAACCTCTCAAGCCACCCCCCCCTGCCCCGCTCTCTAACACCAAGGGGCAGATTTATGAGTTCTGGTGCATCTCTGCAAATCCGCAGGGATGCGCCAGAACTGATGCGTCACGCAATTCCATCCTTGCAGCACCACAGATGCACCGCATTTACAATGCGGTGCACCATGGTGCAAGGAAGGGCAGATGTGTGACGCATCTTGTGGTGTACGGGCGGCGCATTGCTGGAGTAGCGTCGCAAGTGCGACGCAACTCCTGCAATGTACAGAGGCCACCCATACATAACGTGGTGCGTCACTCCTTACGCCTGCTTCAAGCAGGCGTAAGGATTCGACGCAGCAGCCTCGTAAAACTGACTCAGTGAATTCTTGTAGATTTCACTGCGTCAGTTTTACGGGGCTTTCCTACGAGGGAACCCCCACCCTGCGACAGAACGCCCACATGAAACCTGACGCAGGTTTCATGTGGCGCAGGGCTTTACAACGTGACGCATCTGCCTAGATGCGTCATGTTGTAAATAGGTCGCAGGGATGCGCCACGTTTCCGCGCCGTTGCGTCACACAACGGCAGCGTAAACGTGGCGCAAGTCCGTCATAAATCTGCCCCCAAGAACTCCGCATCAAGCTGGGACTGGGAACAAATCTACCAATCTCTGAACCACAATCGTCGAGCGAAATTACACAGGCCATTCATTACGCAGGCCAAAATAAGAAAACAATGGAATGATGGCTGACCATGCATAGACAAACTTGAACTAAAAGCATGATATGAAGTAGAAACACATCAAAAATGATAGCCTCTGGTGCCAGTAGATCTTCAAACAGAGCATTTTGTAAACTGTGAGGATGGCAGTCCAGCTCAACATTCTGATCACGTCTGTGCTGACACAAACGACCGTGCGGCTGTAAACTGAGCCCAGGGTTACTTCAGCATTTTACATAATGAGTGAGTGCAGAAGCGTGTGTCCTGTGCCCCAAAGATCTGTGTAAACTAATTATTGGTGTAAGAGCATGTCGTGACCTGGTGGGATGGGCGACCGACAGTAGGACACTAGGACCCTGTGGGTCATGACGAGGTGACCAGGTCACCGGACACCACATCCGGCCAGGGGACAGGAAGAGGACAGTATTGACTAGGACGAGCAACAGGACGGACGTACATGTGACCAGCTCATGTAATCTTAAATAAAGGAAGCATATTGGAACTAACCTGTGTCTGTAATATATTGTGCTGTGTGGCGCCGCTGCGGAGAATACGACAACTGGCGACGAGGGTCAGAAACGGACCAACGCGGAGAACATCGGAACATCGCGTGTCTGGGCTGGACAGCATCGAAGAATACCAGGTGCCCACCCTGGATGCGCCAGGACGAAGAGTGAAGAAGCGACGCGGGTGCTCACCCCGACGAACAAGAAAGCGTACAACAGATCGCGGTAAGAGCGCGACCACTTGCAATTGAGGCGCGAGCTCGTTTGAATTGACGCGCGAGATCTCGCGAGAGCTCAGAAGTCTCGGCGGCCATCTTTGAACCAGGCGGCCGGACCAATCAAGGCACAGCATCAGCAAGGAGGCCATCTTAGAGTCAGGAAAGGCGAGATTTTCGATCGAAATCTCGCGAGAGCGACGGCAGCCATTTTGTGTGGGACAAAAAAGGAAAAGACTCCAGAAATAACAAGGCGGCCATCACAAGGCCAGGCGAAAAAAAAAGAAAAAAAAACAAAGGAAAAGACTAAATTGACAGAAAAAGAGACATTGAAAACAGAGAAAAAGAGCAACAAAGAAATAGAAGCAAAGAGAAAAAAAAAGAGACAGTAAGGAGATAAAAGAGCAACAAAAGTAATAGAAGTAAAGAAGAAGAAAAAGACAAAGAAGCACAAACAACAAGAAAAGGAAATATAAAGACCAAACAAAGACACATAAGAGAAATAAAGACGGTAAAGAGACAGTAGAAGAAATAACAAAAGAGTGCCAAGAAGAGCGCTGAAATCACAGAGGAAGAGGTAGAAATAAAGAAATAAATAAAATAAGGAAGAGAAAAAGAAGAAGAGAAAGGAAACAAACGAAAGGAGCCGACCAAAGAAAGAAGGAAAGAATGGCAGATCCAAAGCCCAGCGCGCAATACAGGAGACCACTACCTTTCAACCTATCGGAGCCACAAACAGGGATAAGGTGGGAGAAATGGATCAGACGGTTTGAAAGATATGCACAAGATACAGATGTAGCAGACGGAAAGAAGCTAGGATTAATGTTGAACTTAGCAGGCGATGACGTGGAAGAACTACTGGTGACACTGCCTACCGAGGAAACAAAAACATATGACCAACTAAAGAAATGTCTAACAGCCAAATTCGACCCCCAGCGCAACATTGATTTCGAACGATATACGTTCACCATTGCATGTCAACGAGCCAGCGAAACACTAGATGACTTTGCAACAAGGCTGAGAAAGTTGGTAACTCATTGTGAGTTTGATAAATTCGACAACGAGCAAGCGATCAGACTACGGATCATAGAAGGCTGTCTCGACACTGGATTCAGAGCAAGAATACTAAAGGAACCGACCTCATTGGAGAACATCCTGTCCCTAGCGAGGGCAGAGGCGAGAGCAACGGAACATGCCAAAGAAATGGAAAGAGGGAAGAGCGCTGAAAGAGAAAGCGCACACTTCACGACATATCGCACAGACCGATGGAAGAATGACTGGAGGGAACAAAAGGAAAGAAGACGACCAGAAAGAACATGCTACAAGTGTGGAATGGAATTTCCACACAGAGGTCCATGCCCAGCACTTGGCCAGACGTGTAGAAAGTGTGGTGGAAGAAATCACTACGCCAGCATGTGCCAAGGTGCACAATTCAGAGGAGATGACAAGGGGAGAACGGGAAGGCGACAGGAATCGACAGTAAGACATGTCAGGTATGTTGACAATGAAAGGAGAAGTTCATCACGAGGGTCAGAGGAAGAAGAGGAAGAAGTGAAAGTGGAAAGATTATACCACATGTCGGAGGCGCACACTGAGCAGAGCGAGGAAGAAGAAGCAGGAGAGACAACACAGCCAGAAGACAGAAGCACCAGAGAAAAGACAGACCAGACAAAGATAAGAGTAGGAGAGCACGAAACAGACTTTATACTGGACAGTGGTGCAACATGCAATGTCATGTGCATATCGGAATATGAAAGAATGGAAGTAAAACCGGCACTGCGAGCGTCACAGACAAAGATTTTTACCTGGGGGGCAAGGAAACAAATAACTAATTTGGGAAAATTCACAGAGGAACTGAGATACAAGAACAGAATAAAGAAGGAGGACATTCATGTTCTACAAGGCGAGGTCCCAGGGCCATGCCTGATGAGCAACCGCACAGCCCAAACGATGGGCCTTATAACAATAGCATACAATGACGAGAACAGAGAGTCTGAGAGCAAGCAAAGAGAAGACTTAGAGAACAAGGAAAGAGGAAGAGAACAAAAGAGAATCATTGAGGAAACAAATACAACAAAAAGCGGTGGTAGAAAGAAAGGAACAAGAAGCAAAACAGAGGGCAGAAAGCAATGGTCAAGACGACGAGAGCCGGAAGAAAAGGGAACGGAAAGAGGACAACGGAAGGACAGAGAGAAGGCCGCAAAGAGAGGGCAACGACAAAGAACAAGAGCAGCTGGCAAATTGAGAGCAGCTGGAGGACAACGGAAAAGCAGAAACAAAGATGATGGCAGAAAACGACGACCAAAGAAAGAGTGCAAGGGGATCAAGAAACTACGTAGAAAAAAGTAGGAAGCAGAGACTGGGGAGAAGGACAGACGAGACTGACAGAACATCTCTCTCTCTCTCTCTCTCTCTCTCTCTCGCTCTCTCTCTCTCTCTCTCTCTCTCTCTCTCTCTCTCTCTCTCTCTCTCGCTCTCTCTCTCTCTCTCTCTCTCTCAGTGTAACTATGAATGAGGACTGTCAATGGTGGGCGACAGTGATTATGATAAATGTGTCATGAACATTTGTTTGCAACAAGGGGGGAGGTGTCGTGACCTGGTGGGATGGGCGACCGACAGTAGGACACTAGGACCCTGTGGGTCATGACGAGGTGACCAGGTCACCGGACACCACATCCGGCCAGGGGACAGGAAGAGGACAGTATTGACTAGGACGAGCAACAGGACGGACGTACATGTGACCAGCTCATGTAATCTTAAATAAAGGAAGCATATTGGAACTAACCTGTGTCTGTAATATATTGTGCTGTGTGGCGCCGCTGCGGAGAATACGACAGAGCATGTGTTGAAAATAATGATTCAACTTCCATTTATTTAGTTTAATGAGCAGCCAGCAGAAGCTATAAATGAGCTATGGAAGAAAAAGAGCGCGCGCTGGAGTTGTCATGGCAGGAGACCGACACAAATGAGGTGATACAGAGAATGCTGGGTATGGGGGCTGAGGGACTAGGGTTAATGTTAATGAAGTGGATGCTGTAGTCTGTGGCAATGGAGGTGTGCACTTGCTGTGGGAGGCAGCTTCTAATAGATCCGTACAGCCCGCGGATGGCATAAAAACCCTGCCTTATACTTCACATCCAAGGTTTGAGCCAGGCCCAGAGCACAAAGGGAAGGGGGATAAGGGACAATCCCTACACTAGTGTGCCTCCTCTGCAGTAATTACAACAACTCTTACATGCATTACAACCACACCCCTTGCCCTCCATTTTACGCCCTCGCCCTCACTTATGTCATCTCTGCTCTTGCACATCTTCTCCCTGTTCCCCTTTCACCATCTCACCACTCTCACTCCCTCCAATAGCATTCAGCGCTTGATTCACGTCACGCTTTTCACTCACAGCGAGGTCTGCTGGAGGGAGAGGAGGAGAGCAAGAAAAAGATTGGGGCGGGGGGGGGGAGGGGGCACTAAATGGGAATGGGGCAGACAGGAGCAAGAGGTGACCATGGGAGAGATTGTGATGGCATGGAATTCATAAGCTATGCTGTGCATAAAGAAGGCAAGTACAGAAGGGAGGAGCCGGGCACCCGATGTAATGAATGTGGCACGAACAAACACACCAATAACAGCAGTTAATTTTCTTTTCCCATTTAATCTAAATGGATCAGATCAGAAAAGGCTGGAATGAGGACACTACTGCCCTTATGCAGCCCATTAAAGGTCTCCCTAAACAAGTTGTTTTTGCATTCCATCTCATACAGCATTTCAAACAGTCTCCCAAATAGATTTACATTTACATTAAATGTATCTGAAAATAAATTGCCTATTCCCTATTTACAGATTGGCATTGGGTTCTTAAAAACTCCACCTGATGATACCTCTGGAAGCAAAGATGGCGCCGCTACTTTCTCACTGCCCCACTTCTACCATAGTGACGTGTTATCCATCGTAGCAGTCTGAGGCACACAGGGTCAGTATGCATTACACGAGGCCCATGACTCCATCCAGCATTGCTATTGTCCGTCAGTTCTATTACTTTTGCACATCTCTGCCCTCACCATTCAAACTCCATTTATATATTTTATCTGTCCAAGAATAGTAGCTTTTTTCCTCACTTAAAATGTTTTGCAAGTGCAGTCCTGTGATAGGGTTTGAATTGAGTTGCAGAAAACGTTAAATAAAATTAAGCAAGCATTTTTAATGCAATAGGTCGCGCATTATTGAGAGTTTAAGCTATTGGCATTATAAATGACAATGCCTTTTTTATCTCTTTTAAAAACAACACATAAATAAAAGGGATTGTCATTTAGCTCAAACTCTCGTAATTGCGAGACTGATTGTATTGTAAATGCTTGATTTCTTCTCTCAGTTGCGAGATCTGCTGAGTAGAGAAGGTATAGAGATTTCAAATGAAGTGTCCAGCACTAAACGCTTAGCGATATCCCCTTCTGCTTTTCTACACCCAGAAATGAAATGAAGGAAACTGTGGGAGTGAGCTTTAATTCAAAGAATTGGTGTCTCTTGTGGCTGCAACAACAAAACAAAGTTATTTTTTTCAACGTACATGCTTTAATCCATCTGTGAATCCATCAGACAATAGCGAAAAGACTACTTTTGAATTTTTGAAGTGTTATTTAAGAGCTGGCAAAAATGACATCAGGAGGGTGGAATTTCTTAGGGGCCAAGAGAAAGGACGAGCAAAAAGTGTCCTTCACTTCTGTACACCCCTCAGATACAATGGAGGAGACTCCGCGGTTGCATCTCAGAGCTCCACTTTGGCTGCAAGCATTAAAGATTTCATTAATTAAAATCTTCCTGCAGACCCTATTCACAGATGGTAGAATTTTCTGGCAGACCTAACACACCACAGATGTTCGAGTAATGGCACTCCCGGCCCGCACAAATGAGCATCCAGATTAGGAAAGCTCTCTGTGCTGTAGTAATGAGGTCTTGGTGTGCTAGACTATCAGTAGGGACCCCTCCTGTCTGAAGATTTCCTTTTCAAGTTGAGCCTAGACATTACTTGTTCAGTCACTTAGTAAGACCTATTTTATATGGTTTGAAGTTCAACTCCGCTCATGGCTTGCCATTCCTTTTCATTTGTCTATGTCACTGTCCTTTAAAAATCCTTGCTTGCTATTGCCAGTCCTGCCTCTTTGTCCCTTCTTTTTTTTACTCACTGTTCTCCCATGGAAAAGGGACTATGTACTCTTTCATTACGCCATGGTTGTTTATCTGTTCTTGAGGGAATTATTTTTTTGTTGGTACTATTTGCCTGTGTTCCGCTTCGGCGCCATAGCTGCTTACGTTTTAATTTGGCATTCCTCCCTCCCACCTCCACTTAAGGCCACAGTTGCGTTAGTGCTGCCTCCTGCTCCGTTGCTTGTATATTTTAGCATTTATTTGCAATTTTCTTTGTCGACCGTCAGTTGTGCTTCTTATGGTAAGATATTCATTTGCTTTTGGGCTTTCTTTTAAGGGGGTGATTGGGCTTGTTTGAGCCTTTTGTAGGTCGAGGACTGTAGGCTGCGCTTGCGAAGTCTTGGTCAGAGATTTAATGTTACTTAGTATGGGGGCATTAACCCGCCTCTCTTCTCCATTGGCTGGCTTCCTAAACGGAGGCCAGCCATTGGAGGAGAAGGGCATCACTCCCTTTAAGCCCCATCTTTTTCAGATTCGGGGGCGTCTTTTTTCGCTTCTTTCTTGTTTCCTTTCTCTCCTCTTCCCATTGGCTGGAATTTTACATTCCAGCCAATGGGAAGAGGAGAGAACGAAAACCAAGCCCCCGAATCTGAAAAAGACGATGCTTTCTTCGAGGCATTTCTGCCTCGCCTCAGAGAAAGATGGTTGGTGTAATGGGGTGGGCCGCTTTCGAGCCAGGGGGGGCACTTCGAAATATCATATCAGACCTCTGTCCCGCACAAGACTTCCCCGCCGACCTTTGCGAAGGCCAGCTTTATACAATCCGTAGCAGAGTATCCCAAAAAACGTTGCTTTCTGCGAGGCACCTGTCTTGCCGGTAGGGAGTGTCCATCCCTTACCTACTTTTGGCGGCGAGTGATGGATTGCACTTATTACCTTTACAATCTTCATTTAAAATGAGTAGAAAGACACCGTGTATTACCGAGGGTAGAGTTCACGAAGCCGCTCCGGCTGTACACATAATGGCCCCTCCGCAAACTCTGCTCACGGATTATCGTCTGCCCCTCCTAAAGCTGCTTTCTGCGTGTTGAGTGTGGAGTGGGGTTGCGGGGTGCACTCCTTTTTTTCGTTGATATAACCTATCAATATGATTGTCCTGTGTTTTAATGGGTGTGCTGGAAGGGGAGGAGAGGCCAATCTCCACAGAGGACAAGTGAATTAGTACTAGTGACTGACGTCATTAGACCCTATCCGCACTACCTTTGGCTGAAATCCATCTGCCTTTGTAATCCCAATGAATAAACAATATTTAAAGTTTCCAAATTAAATTTATTCTCGTGGTTTTTCCATGTTTTTCAAAATTCATTCATTTCTATATTTCAAAATTGCTTCTTACTTTTGCATTTGTTGTTCAAGTTCAAATCACTGATTTAATACACAAAGCACGTACATGAAAGTTATAAAATGATAATTTTTCATCTCCCAATGCATTTCGGGATTATATCCCTTCGTCAGGGGCACATGTCTTGAATGTCCTAGGTTCCTAGAAAAGTTAATGGATGGCCACTCATATAAGTTCAATTATTGCCAAATCTTAGTATTTGCGATGAGCCTGGCGTGGTTCTTGACGCGAGTTCCCGGTACACAGACGGATACCGAGCGTTATAACTAGAAGTTTCTTGGTGACTTTGTTCACATTTATACTACATTCCTGTTTACCAGGACCATTCCGTCATCACAGACCAGCGCCGATATTTCCGCATTTTAGAACACCCGTGACAGACAACATAACCTAAGGGAGTCTGAGTTTTTCAACATCCAGGACGATTCCGTCATCACAGACCAGTGCCGATATCTCCGCATTTGAGAACACCCGTGATAGACAACATAACCTCAGGGAGTCCGAGTTGTCCAACATTATTTCGGAACTCAGTGTCAGCCAATCGGAAAGAGATAGACAGTCGGACAGCTCCAAGCATTCTTGGGATGTGTGAACTTAATAGAATTCCTGCATGAGTTTTCATTCATCGGATGACTGACCACTTTAAAGAGGATATTACTCTCAAGAACCACGCCAGGCTCATCGCAAATACTAAGATTTGGCAATAATTGAACTTATATGAGTGGCCATCCATTAACTTTTCTAGGAACCTAGGACATTCAAGACATGTGGCCCTGACGAAGGGATATAATCCCGAAATGCATTGGGAGATGAAAAATTATCATTTTATAACTTTCATGTACGTGCTTTGTGTATCAAATCAGTGATTTGAACTTGAACAACAAATGCAAAAGTAAGAAGCAATTTTGAAATATAGAAATGAATGAATTTTGAAAAACATGGAAAAACCACGAGAATAAATTTAATTTGGAAACTTTAAAAACTGTTTATTCATTGGGATTACAAAGGCAGATGGATTTCAGCCAAAGGTAGTGCGGATAGGGTCTAATGACGTCAGTCACTAGTACTAATTCTGCGTGTTGAGAGCATGCAGGGAAATGTAGTCCTGGCAGCCCACCGCACCCGCCCGCCCGCCCACTGACCCACTTTCCCCTGGACTTCTTCCACCGGCATGCTTAGGGAAAAGAGGAGGTAAATTTCCAGTGAACGCTGCACACGTCACACACCCACCCTCCTCCTCCAGGGCTATTGCTCATCCTGAAAGGGGGAGTCGGAATTAGGGTTTCCCGACTATTTGCTCGCACAACCCTGTAGCGGATTTTATCCCGTCTGCACCTAGAGGCGATCCAAAGAACCCTTATTTTTTTTTAACAGCACTCGGGGGGGGGGGGGTTGGCAGTCCTTTAAAAAGCGTTGTATTGTGTATTGTAATGTTTTAAGTCTCTACCCCATGATAAGAAAAGGCACAGCACGCCACCCCCGGTTCCGGGCGGATCCCTTTAACTGATGAAGAGGGGGGCAAATATCTCCCCCACACCCTCTCCGGCGAGCGTTGTGGATTATGAGCAGTGCACAGCCAGGCGACAGCTGGCCCACAATAAGGACATTATCCGCCTCTTGTAGAGCCCTCGACCCTGGGCGTCGCCCGCACCCCCTTCCAGGACAGATACTACTCATCCGGCCAGACACCACAGACTACCGACCCCCATAGCTCGGGCGTGCTTATTAGCACCTCAGATAAAAACAGACAGCTACACACCCCCGGAGCTCAGGCACAGCGCGACAGCCACGAGGCACTGCACAGCCCAACAACCTAGTACACCCCATCTGCTACCTTCACGGTGCACGGCCTGGTGGTGCTTCACCAAACCCAAAGGGGGAACAAAGCTACTTAAGCAAGCTCTGAACACATCCAAGCGCAGCGTCAGCCGCAGATAAGGCGGTCCAGTGGAGGACGTCTGACCCTCAACAAAACCACCCCATATTACCCTGAACCAACCAAGCCTATCCATTCAACAAACCAACTTAAGCCATCCCCCAACTAATATCTGCCAACTCTCCATATTCTACAAAACCAACCTCGCATCTGCGAAAAAAATAACTGACGACCCCTCCAGGAAAATTAAACCCTCACATGCACCCCCTCTCGACAGAACCAAACCAGCCTAACCCCCCCTCCACCACTAAAACCAACCTCAAACTATGCCATTCCCCCATGCTCCGACCATAGTAAAGTCTCACTCGTGCCAATAAAAGAACTGCTCCCTGACTCCGACACACAGGCTAATCTCGTCCAAAACCCTCCTTAAAACACAGCCAACTCACCTCTCCCTAGACATGACTTTGCACCCCCGCTCCTTCTAAATCCAAACCTTGCCCCAAAACAGGAGTCTAAAACAATAAACTCGGGTCAAAGTCCCCTTGCCCCAACACACAAAAATTTAACTGCGACCCGCCCACACCTTTCTCTGCCAAAACTAACCTCAGTCAACACCTTCTCCCACACAAAGCGAGTGCCGATGCCGACAAGGAGAGTGGTCAAACTCCAGACCCTTTCACCGATGTGGTGTCCCACGGTTAAAGCTGCCCATAACTTTTCTTTTTTTACTGCACCCATCCCTCACTGCGCCCGGCCATGAAGGCGGCTGTAAAGTTTAATGCCTCGGTTCCCTCACCCCCATCAGCCATGCTTTCCTCCGAGAGAGAGCGCTTCCACTCCCGCTCGCTCTACCTCGATTCTCAATACCCAGAGCCGATCCCCATGACACAGGGCTGCACCGCTCCCAGGTGTAGAGCTGACAGGGTAGTTTACATGTTTAAGGCACAAATGCAGAAATCAGCGTGTAATGTGCTAGTCAAAGTTCCGAATCCCCCCCTCTCCACCTCTGCTCTCACCACCACCTCCACTCCCCCCTCCCTCCCTGCACCTTTACTCCTACCTCCACTGCCACACCCTTCTTCCTCCCTACACCTCCTCCCCACCTCCACTCCCTATACCCCCTCCTCCTCCACTCCCACCACCAACTCCACTTCCCCACCCTCCCTGCACCTTTACTCCCTCCTCCTTCCCTGCACCTCCTCACTCCCTCCCTCTACTTCCACTCCCACCTCCCTCCACTTCCACTCCCACCTCCCTCCACTTCCACTCCCACCTCCCTCCACCTCCCTCCCTCCTCCCTCAACCTCCAATCTCCCACCTTCACTTCCTCCTCAATCCCTCCACCTCACTCGCTCACCCTCTCCCTCCACCTGCACTCCACCCTCCCTCCCTGCACCTCCACTCCTACCCCACCACTCCCTATACCTCCACTCCCCCCCCTGCCCCCTTCTTTGCATAAACAATAAAACCAGAACACATTTTTGGTATTTATTCTGGTTTTTATTAGGATACGTCAAATGTATATAATGTTTTCTAGGTTATATATAAAGTGACAAATGGTTATAACACTTTCTTAATTATAACTTATAACTTTTAAACATGCTGCACAACATTCACAATGCTCTGCAACACATTAACACCACTACAACCACCACCACATCCACCGCATCCACCACCACCACCACATCCACCACGTCCACCACCGCCACATCCACCACCGCCACATCCATCACCGCCACATCCACCACCACACCCACCGCAACCACCACATCCAGCACCACATCCACCACAACATTCACCAGCACCATATCCAACACCACCACATCCACCAGATCCACCACCACATCCGTGTGGCTCTGTGTGTGTGTTGGGCTCTGTGTGTGTGTTGTGCTCTGTGTGTGTGTTGGGCTCTGTGTGTGTGTTAAGCTCTGTGTGTGTGTGTGTTGGGCTCTGTGTGTGTGTTGGGCTCTGTGTGTGTGTTGGGCTCTGTGTGTGTGTGTTGGGCTCTGTGTGTGTGTGTTGGGCTCTGTGTGTGTGTGTGTGGATCTGTGTGTGTGTGGCTCTGTGTGGGTGGCTCTGTATGTGTGTGTGGGTGGCTTTGTGTGTGTGGCTCTGTGTGTGGGTGCAAATGCAATAGGTCTCGCATTTGCGAGCGATTAAGCTATTGGCATTGTAAATGACAATGCCATTTATTTATATGTTTTAAAAACAAAAACATAAATAAAAATAATGTCATGAGCAATGCCAATAGCTCTAACTTTAACAATGCCGAGGCCATTGCATTATAAATGCTTGTTATGTTTAGATGTCGACCATGTTTCCTATTCCCGTCCTGACATCGTAGTCCCATTTTTATGGGCTCAGTCAAAGAGGATATTTAAGGGAAAGCAATATGGCAATCATTTTAATGCCTGAACCCTTCCCATGTGACTTGTCCAGACTCTTTGGAGTACGCAAACAACTTAGCAGGATTTTTAATATAAATTTAGATTTTAGAATCACCAGAGACTCCCATATGGGCAGGTTACTGGGGGACTTAAGGAAGAATTTGAGTTGAGCATTAACCAAAGTGTTATGCACATGTTTTACATTTAATCATTTTACTGCTACTCCCATGTTTGTTCTAATTGGTCAGTTATAGTAGTGCAGTTTCTTTATTCGTATTCACCGTAAGCGATTTCATATGCCTTAGTGGTGTACTGAAACAGACAGGCGCACTTTAAGTTTTGCTTTTTAAATACGTTTGCATGAACTGGTAGTTTCAAACTCCCACATTCGCTATGAGTGAATCTATGTGCCCTAATGACGTTTTCACACAGAATCAGGCTTGATTTTAACAATAGTACATCTATGAGTTAAATCACACATCACCTTCTTTCTTCCACCAGTGGGTTTAAACTGACATTCACGCGATAGTGTGTGGTTTACTTCCTTAGCGTATGAATATCTACATGCCCCCACCAACCGAGAGTTTATGGACATTTTGTCCAAAATCTACATATTACATGGTAAATTGACATACATGGACATATTTTAAGTTTGGCTGTATTTTACGCATTTGCATGAAATACCAGTTCCAAACTGCCACATTTGCAATGAGTGCATCAATGTGCCAGAATAAACCACCCTCCACCACCCATTTACCCCCTCCCCCAGTGCATTTCAGCAGCTCAAAATACCTCACCTTGGGGAAATGGTACAGATTTGTGTAGCTTGGATACCCTTATCCCACCCCTTTTATCCTCTTAAATCTTGATATACCTATATACTTTTATTTAGTGTTGTTTGACTTGCCAGAGCAGCTCACTATGGAAAACCATGAGCACCCACCAATATCCTGTGAATAACGGGATTTTCCTTTCCGGAGCATCTCTTTTGGGGTAATGATGACATTATTTGAATGTTATTGTTTTTTACGTATACAGAGGGGCTCTAGTGCTGTCATGACGAATTGTGTCCGTGATTTAACATAACGGCGTGATGCAGAGGGCGGCTCCTGTCAGCCTCCTGTGTGCCTGTGGTATCCAAGGCTCCTCCTTTCATCTTTCTCTTTCCAGCTTTGCACCGTGCTTTAGAGATGGTTCTTCAGCAGATACTTTACACTGCCAGCATCAAGTCACACAGATTAAATACAGGCTCTGTCCACAAGCGCAATTCGCTAGAAACAGTCAAACCAGCCAACCTTGCACTGCATACCAACTGTCAGTTATCCATCAGCGCCATGAGACCTTTGGGCGATATGTGCGCTTAATAAATATCCCTGTTTTGATTTGATTTGACAGAGTCTTTCGGCCCTTGGAGGTACAAATTGTCGATGCTTCCACTCTCACCCAGCCTTTGTTGCAAAAAAGGCGTCTTACCTACTCCGGGATCTCATGGTTGCAGCTGAACCGCCTGCAATCCTGAGACAAGACAAGCAACTGGGACTCCCATGGAAACCCGCCATTACTTGTGGGCAGGAAAGTGAGATGGAGCACAAATGAAGGGCATGGCAGCCAAATGTCAGAAATCTGCTGCAGCATCGGAGAATGGATTGATGACATTCAGGACAGGTCCTTTGTTTTGCTTCTGCTAATTGGGATTGGTGAAAAATGAAACAGAATGTTCAGCATTTCATAATTCTGAAACCAGATCTGTAATTACTAAGCATTTTGTAAAGTGGCATGGCATTATTTAGAGCCTTTGCCCTGAGTCACCGACTACAAACAATAAGACAAATTCATCCCTCATTTACTTGCACATTTCAGAAAGAAGCTGCAAACACAAGTAACATGCATCATGATACTCCGGACATTAATCAATATAGGTTTGTTTTCATTGCATCACCAACTGGTGCAGTTAGTGAGGGTATTATTTAAATAACTTTAGTTTTATTTGTTGGTTAAATTCCTTTAGGTTGCAGACTTGTTTTAGTTAGATCCTGCCTGAGACACCCTGTCACTTGTGAGACATTTTGTTTACTTATAAAGGGCACAGAGGCTGCCTGTTGTTGAGCATTGGTTTGATTTGTTATCACTTTAATGCCCTCGCTTCTCTTTGGTTAGTGTATACCAGCTCCACTTTCTCTTAATGTTTGTCCCTCTCCAGAGCTTGACCCAAGAACTCCTTCCTTACCGAGTGACATCCCACTGCTCACGCTTTCGGAGCTACTTTTTATTTAGTTGCAGCACTACATAAGAGTGCATGTGTTTGCTGGCCATCACCCCCATCCTACTCTATATTGCTGCTTCCCATCCTTTCCTGTGGCTTGTTTTACTTCTGTTCACCCGGCAGAACAACTAAATGCCTCCAAGAACTTTGTGTCACAACCTCCCTCTAGTCCCTTCCTCGCTTGCATTTTCCATCCAGTGCTGGCTGTGTCATGTGTCCATGCTGCACAGCCACACGCTGTAAAATATGGACTTAAAGCCATTGGCAAAGTGTGACTACGCATCCTTGTTTATGTACCACACAAAGCCAATAGTTCTTGCACAGGTGAAACCTATTAGCCTTGCCAATGCTTGTAGTTGTTTGTTAGCACCCAGAGAGCAGTGCCCAACTAATGGTAAGTTTCCACCAGTGTGTTAAAGTATTTGGTCTTGGAGCTATTTTCTTTTTTCCCTGCTCATGCTGAACGTGTATATTTTGTTTGCAGCAATTGCTTGCTTGGGTCTGAAATTGAAGAGACATTCGTGCAATTCCGAATGTTTTTGGTGGAAGCAACGTGTTTTAATTTTGTAGATTTGTGCACAATGAAAGGCTGCCTTTCTTTGTAATTATGTTTCCTCATATTTAAACTTGGTAACACAATCCACAGAAATACACTCCACGCCATGACACCTAATTCCAATCACCTTCTTTTCACATAACACCACACATTTCCATGCCACACAATTCAAGTCCTCACATTTCCATTCCACACCACACAATTCAACAACCACGTAAATCGACCCAACAACACAATTACACACCACACACATCAAATCCACAATACAGAATTAAACATCATGCCACAAACTCCAACAGCAAACCACATAATTAAACACCACTACATACCACTCCACAACACAAAATACCATTCTACATAATTACACTCCGTAACACAAAATCCCACTCCACATAATTCCACTACACTCAATAGCACATAATTACTATGCACATAATTCCACTGCACACCATGCCACATAATCCCACTACAAAAAACACTCCACACCACACAATTCCACCACATACAATTCCAATTCAATCCAGATGATTTCACTCCACACCAAATACAGCGACTGCACTCCAAACCAAAACACATGGGTAAAACACAATGTCATTTACAACACCAAATGCTCTAACTCTCACAAATGCGAGACCTATTGCACTGCAAATGCTTGTTGTTTTTCCTTCCTTGTCAGGTCGGCTAGCTGAAAAAATCCTTTTTAGGCCTGGCGTAGCCAAGATCTCTTGATTTTGAAAAAAATAAATGTATAATGAACTTATTTAAAGGGCCGTTCAGTCAGCTGTCTTCATTTGTCGTCTTTTGATCAGTCATTCACATTTTGCTTCCACCAACTGCAGCATACAGCATGGGGCAGAGGTCAACCCACTTCAGCCACAGGCTAACTTAACTTTGAGTGACTGCATTTTGCTCTTTTATAAGTAGCACATCCCCATGTAAAGTGATTCCCTTCAATGCTAGTGTCTTTATTTTTACCTTATTACTTTGGTTTTGCCATGGTGTTTAGAGTCTGATATGACAGCAGGATACCTTCTACTAGTTCTTCCATGCTGATCACAAGGCGCATTCAAGCTTTATAAGCTCCAATCTCCTACTGATGGTGTTGTAAATTCCATTTGGAGTGGCCTTTATTTATCTGACTGTGATTTCACAGCAGACCAAATTGGGTCCATTTGAAACAGTTTCCTATGAAATTGTCCTTTTTTTCTAGAATACGCTCAATGAATTGCATGTCTAACTGAACTGTATGTCATGCTAGCATGTATTTTAATTTAGGACTACAGTTATATTTGTAGATCAGTTTAGTCTGTATGTCCTTCTTCTATGACAGCCACTGTGAAAGTTGAAGAAATTGATGTACATAGACAGCATTCATTCCCCTTCTTCTCCCACTCCTCTCCCTGTGAGCGCCATGACTACTGTAAATTATTGACCGTATCACCCTGCCAGTAAGAGCCCGTACCCATATGCATATGTACGGCTATTCCAGGCACCATGGCCTTTTACCCATTGGAATCCCCGGCTTCTCTCCTGCGCGTATCTTAAACCCTCTCTCATGCATAGACCATGAAACCCTCTCCCTCTGCGCGACCCTACTGTGAAAGGCAACTCTCCTACTTGACTCGCACAAACCCCCCCCCCCATTCCTTCTTGAAGAGGCATCCTTCGCCTTAGCTGACGTAGCCCTCCCCAGCTGCACCTGACTGCCCCCGCTCTCTCTTGTACGGGTCATCAGATCTCTCTCTCTCTCTCTGTGTGACACTGTCCCTGTGTCCACCCTGGCTACCCCTCCCTTCTCCTCACAGGGGCAAGTCATAAACCTTCTTCTTCTGCAAGGCCCTGTCCTTGAGAGTCACGGCCGCGCCTGACCAACACCTCCTTTCCTTCCATGAATGCCCCTCTGTTGACGAGCCTTCCCTCCGCGCTCGATTGTCCACGCAGCATGAATACCACTCCTTTGATGACCCCTTCCCCCGAGTCCGGCTGACCACACGTGTCCGAGGCCATCGCCTAAGCCAGGAGATACCATTTACTGCCCTTATTGTATGAAGTCACTCCTCTTCAAAGGATCCACTATTGATCCTAGCCACCCCACCCCCGGGGCTATGATCAGGCGTACACATCCTACGGAACACTCAGCTGCGTGATTGCCCTCCCCTCTTATCAACAGGTCAAGGGTCCCCATTGTGAACATATGTAGGGTAGGATTGACACGAGGATTATAGGGATGTCTTTCTTTTGCGTCATACTGCCCTGATTGTACTATCAAGTGTTTTGTAAGGTATAAAAGCAAGAGTCTCAGCTCACTTGTTAGAGCACCTCCCGAAAGACACTGTGTTTCGTGTCCGAAATGACTGGCTCTCCTCATGAGAATTAAACTCTGTTCTTGATTCCTGCTTCCAGCGCCCGTCTCTTTATTTGGTAACTATTCAACATGGGAACTAAGAGGTGGTTTGCGCCAGCGGCCTGGGCATCGGTAGTAATCTGGGCTCATGTTCCACAATTGGCGTCCCAACGCGGGGCCCATCAGTGACATAAGGTTCGGTAAGAGAGATCCAGACGAAGAAGTGAACATCTAAATGATCGGGGTATGCCTGCCTTGAGAGGGCCCTCGCCCGGCTGCCGATCGAAAGAACTTCACCAATTCTGAACGGACCTCCCTTGAGTGACCTATTGTCCTGACTGGAATCCCACAGGAATGCTACATGGAGTAAGAGAACGATCGGGCGCTGGAGGAGGGAGATGAAGAACTGTCCGTATGGTCCGGTCCGGGTAAGATTAAGTAGGGTGTTTTTACGCCTGATTGGTAGGGTGGTTCTATCCACCTGATTGATTGATTGTTTGTATTGAAATCGGTATTTGTATACTGATATTGTTGGTATTGGTTCATTTAGCTTTGAATGCTACTTGACATATTGGTTCTCTTTTGAGAACGAGACATTCTCTGTTTGCAAACAGCGGCGAATAGGAACGTCGTCCCTCTTTGCAGATAGAGAAGGGTAGGTAATGCAGACTTTTGTCCCCGTTGTAATCCGTCATGCCTACTTTTCTCCCCACTGGATTGTTTGAAATCGATTAATAATCGATTGTTGCTCTTTGAGATCTTCCCTGTCTACAAACTGAGACGAGTAGAAATATTCTGTCTTCCTTTCTGGATAGCGAAGGGCAGGTAATGCAGACGTTTGTCCCCGTTGTAATCCGTCATGCCTGTTTTTCTCCCCACTGATTGGTTGGTTGCCTGGACATTGTTGTTCCAGGAATTGTTTCGTTTGAGGTATTTTCTGCCTGCAAACAACGTGGAGTAGAAATATTCTATCTAGTCTTTGCAAGCAGTAAAGGGTAGGTTATGCCCCTTTGTGAATTCGTCAGTCCTACCCACTCCCCACTGTTTGGGGGGTAGCTCGCATGGTCCGCCCAGGAGACTACCCTTATGGAGGACATATGCTCCCCGCTCATGGGCCATTTAGTGGAAGTAGACCATCTGGTCCGTCCAGGAGGCTACCCTAGTAAGTGGAAGTACATCGCTCGGTCTGTCCAGGATGATACCCTAATGAAGGAATATATGTTCCCCTTTTGATCGATAATCTCGTTCCACCCCGGACCATTTATTAGAGGGAACTCGTCTGGTCCGTCCAGAAGTACCCCCTAGTGAAAAGGACACATAAAAATATGAAGTGATCACCGTTCCCTACTAACAGAAAGCTTTAGCTCGAAACACGCTAAGGAAGAAAAAGAAAAATAAAAAGAAATCAGGCTAAGTCAGTAACCCCCTGATGAGCTTTTGACTTCACTAAAAATAAGAAACATTAGAAATAGTTCGTAATAAGAAATGTAAAATGGTGAAAAGTTTGACAACAAAAATAGCCACGAGGTAGCTAGGCTTCACTGCCTATTCCAGCTCCCAACATGTCTGCCTCATTGCCCGCCCCGCCCAAAATAACGGTCACGTGAAATAGAAACAATTCAATAGGTACCTACCCCCATTCCGGAAGCTCCCGAAGTGCAACAGGTCCGCGGTTACGCCCATCCGGAAGGCGAGGCCTCGAGGCACGAGGGGCTCGCCTGGCCACGGTCGGTAGGAGATGATGTTGGGCAGGCGGTCTAAAGAATGACAAAGACCTCTCCATCTCTTCTCTTCTGCTGCCCTGCAGGCCACGGGGGGAGGGAGCTGTCTTGCCTCAGCCGCCGACCACTCCCCACCCCCTCTCTTGCCTGATCTGGCCATCAACGAGGACCGGAGCCAAGGCGAGGTCGGACAACCCTGGAAGTTGCAGATAGTCCCGCCATATGACCACGCCTGACAGTTCCAGGTGGTCCCGTCACATGCCATCGCCTGCATAGTTACAGGTAGTCCCGCCACATGTCGACGCCTGGACAGTTCCAGGTAGTCCCGCCACATGTCAAGAGAAAAGGGGGGGATGTCTTGCCGCAGCCACCGACCCCCCCCCCATCTTCAATGGCTGGCACGGCCAATATCGAAGCGACGGAGCCGAGGAACGGCGCGGGGTCGCTGGAAGGGGGAGGCGGCGCGAACGAGCCTCCCCCACCTCCCTCCAGGTGGAGGCTTCCAGCGACACCCCAATGCTCTTACTTAAAGAGGGTCAACATCAAAACGCGGTCTTCTGCCCTGGACGGGCACACGCCCCATGCCTTCTCTCCTCAATCTTGAAGATTCTATAAAAGCCGGGGGGCACCCCGATCCCTCCGCATGGGCGCCCCCGTCCCCCTCACTGGGAACCGCGACATCGACGCACTCCTGCCAGCGCCAGCTTCAGTTTGGAAATGGCTAAGGTGCAGCCACGGCACAGACTTGTTCAGTTCCGGAGGAACACCAGAATGACCCGGTAGGAAAATTGTTGCCGCCCTCCCCACTCTTTGACTGTCGTTAGACTGTTACCACATGATTCAAAACCTTTTGAACTACCAACGGAAGGTTCTGGTCCAACCACGAGTCATTGGAGACATTCTGACTGTGCTGGAACTCGCCTGACCCCACCCAAAAATGGCGCCGACACAAAATGAGACGTTTTGAATAGACTTTGTTGCACCCTGATTGCGCAGCTTTTTGTCCCGAGATATATATGCAGTTTTTGGATAATGAAAGTAGATATGAAGGATATTGAGTATGTGCTTGGACAATGAACTGACTTAGGGTGGGTACTGATTATAATTTGGAAAATGAATTGGTGTAATTTAGGTAACGAATGAACTTGGATAATGAATTTATGAATTTATTAAAGATGAATTACTGACATGCATCATGCTTGCTCTGTAGGGAAGTTTAATGCGATTTTATTGCACTGCTGCACTTTATGCAATGAACTGCCACCAATTTCGTTCTTCTTATGTACAGTTTCAATCTGCTTTGTAGCCGGCCCACCGAGTTGCAGGCCTGTATTTGTACATCAACACTTTTTATTAAAAGTATTTTGAAAAAGAAAGCATGGTTGTAGCAGTTGCATTAATGAGTTTTGGATGTCTTACTACTGTGAGCGAAGAATAAGTATGATGAAAGATGTAGATCAAAAGGGATCAGATATTTAGCAGCTACATTATGTGTCACAGGCAGCCAGAAAAGTGTTTTGGACACCCTTAAAACGACACCACCGAAATGCCACCTGACCGTCACCCTTGCACCTGGCGAAGAGGGTTACGACCAAGTAACTCATGTAGATACGCAGATCGTCAATGATTATCTATCTGACATTACTGGTCCCCTTGGGCTTAAACGCCGAGATGGTAAAGAAAGGCGGTATGTGGAGATAGGTCGAGTAAGTGGTAGGTAAAAGCATTTTCGGACTACTGCATGCTGATGTACTTTGAATGCTGTCCCCCACCCCTTCTTCTTCCTCCCTTCTACAGGTCACGTCAGAACGTCGGCTGAAGTGTGGGAGAGCGATGGTCGAACCACCGACGAAAAGGGAAAGAGGGAATAAGTGTATAGTCCTCATAACGATCAGTTTTAAAAAGACGTAGACTTAAACATGACTGTTCCTCCTTAGAACATAGCGACTGAGAGGATGGACTGACATAGAAACTGGACAGGTACTGAATGACGAAAAATTGACTAGAAATGATGTGTTAAATAATGTAACTGGACGTTTGACTAGGTAGGGAAAGGACAAAGAAAAATATACGGGTAAGGGTTGCCACGGCACCACCCGTCTAGGAAGTTAGAAATGTTGCTGATGTTCAAAATGCACTGCCCCCCTTTCTCACACTCTTATAGATATAGCCAAGCTGCCCGACTGTTCTCCCGATCAATACTTGCCGTTGCCTCAGCCTGGAGAACTTCCCACCAAAGGAAGGAACTGAAAATGGTTTAAGATCCAACCATGGGTAACTAGCACGACCAGGTTAATTTCTGATCGACCAACCGAGGTGTGAGTATTGGCAATTGGGAACGCTCGCAGACATGACAAGCGAGAAGAAAAAGGAGGGAAGGGTAGAAAGAGCTAAGCACGTAGATAAATAGGATAGTAAAGATACGTAGGACATATAAAACAGATCTTGTTGGCTAACAATTGTTTCCTGTCTTGTCGTGAATGTCTTATATATGTGTAATACATGTGCCGTCTTCCCTGTCTGAGTTTGTGTGTGTGTAATGTACGGATTTATGTCTTCCCTCTGTCCGTATCTGCGTGTTACCCGACCTTTGCTGTTCTGTGTTGTGAGCGCACTAAATGACCTATTTACGTACACGTCTCTCTCTCTCTATCTCTCTCTCTCTCTCTCTCTCTCTCTCTCTCTACATGTCATACGTGTACCGAATGGCTCGTTTAGATTGCGGACGACTCTCGCTCTCTATGAGAGTCTCCCTATTTTCTCTCCTTCTTTTTGGTAAAATTGTGCCCCACCGGCACCAGTCTGATTTGATACATATTGAACGCGAAGGTGTTCAGCGAAATTGACCGAAACTAAAATGATTGAATCTCGCCATATTACTGCCTCTCCTTTCTGCAAAATGAATGAACTTGAATTGGCTGAGAAGGAAAGGACAGGAAGACGACTAAAGTCCCCCAAATCTGGCCAGCTATAGGGGAACTGTATGTCAATGGCGCCTTGTGTCTGTTCTTCAGAGACGAACGCCAACGTCTAGATTGACCCCCAATGCCCAGATTGCCCCATCCCCTTTTGCACCCAAGCGCGAGCGCCCGAAGCATCCCCGCCCCATTTTTTGATAGACCCCAGTTGCTGTCCCGAATATAAACATGATGACCATGAGTAACTGTTGACCATCGAGAAAATATTGTTTTGCCTGACTCTCGATGGTGGCACCCCCGCCCTGTTTGAAAAGGTTAGCCAGTCCTGAAGGGAAATGCTCCGTAATGTTGAATATGATGTAATGCACAGTTGATGGGAATATTATTTATCCTCACTTGAGTTATAAATAGGACGATGAATAAACCTGCCATGAACTCAGTAGGAATGCTGACACATGCACTGCTTGGTAACGGACCTCTGACTATGACCAATGAGCGTATCTCCCAAATGCGTAGAATTGAGGGAGGAATTCACATGCGTAGATATCTTCTTTTGCCATTTCTCTAAAACCTTGTCTTGTACCTATTCAAAGATTCACGATCACCGAAGGAGATGGGTCAGACGTGACGTACAGCCTGACTGCAGATCTTGGGACACGTGTGACCTCAACCAAAGGTGGAGCCGCAGAGCAACAGGATACGGGACGAGACCGCAATTTCAACGTGGAAAATGAAAAATGATGGGCCGCCTTGAAGCCCTCCGTCTGCTAAACCACGTGTGCCTGGAGTCTCCGTCCCCCTTCTTTGGGCTCGATTGATGGGCCTGCCTGCTTGTTATCCTTTGCTCCCTTGGTCCCTTTTGTGTATCCCAGGAACTCTGACCCAACTCCGCTCTCTCTCCTATCGACTATTTGAACCATGCTCACCCTCTTTTCCATGTGACTTCACGCCAAAAGGAAGAACGGCATTCAGGTGGGAATAGGGTGTTGCCACGGAAATATAGGTGCCGAGCATAAGGCGCCGCTAAACGGATTGTTTAGGGAACAGGACTGTGGTCTAACAGCAGAGGACTGACCGCACCCTGCAACGCGTAAGGATAGAACCGAGCTGGACCTATAGCTCCACCGCCGGTGCTCAACAGCGCCAACGAAAGTACACGGACTAGAGCCTACCAGTGATGGCTCACTGATAAAAAGACACTGTGACGAAGAGATCTTGCGTATTGAACTGAATTCCGCTCTCAACTACCTGGTTAAAACTGTTCATTGGTCACATTTTTAAGTCAGAAAAGATTTATGCTATGTAGTGCGTTTAATTGTCAGGAACACAACGAAAATGCAATTTCCTATGTGCTGCATTCTGCCCATCACCTCAACTGTCTATGATTGTACGCCAACTGTTAGTATCGACAAAATGCTAATTCATCAACGATGCCTGACTACCTGTAAACCCATCAATTGCAAAAATGACTGCTGTTATGTAAAAAGGGGCGACTGTGAAAGTTGAAGAAATTGATGTACATAGACAGCATTCATTCCCCTTCTTCTCCCACTCCTCTCCCTGTGAGCGCCATGACTATTGTAAATTATTGACCGTATCACCCTGCCAGTAAGAGCCCGTACCCATATGCATATGTACGGCTATTCCAGGCACCATGGCCTTTTACCCATTGGAATCCCCGGCTTCTCTCCTGCGCGTATCTTAAACCCTCTCTCATGCATAGACCATGAAACCCTCTCCCTCTGCGCGACCCTACTGTGAAAGGCAACTCTCCTACTTGACTCGCACAAAAACCCCCCCCCATTCCTTCTTGAAGAGGCATCCTTCGCCTTAGCTGACGTAGCCCTCCCCAGCTGCACCTGACTGCCCCCGCTCTCTCTTGTACGGGTCATCAGATCTCTCTCTCTCTCTCTGTGTGACACTGTCCCTGTGTCCACCCTGGCTACCCCTCCCTTCTCCTCACAGGGGCAAGTCATAAACCTTCTTCTTCTGCAAGGCCCTGTCCTTGAGAGTCACGGCCGCGCCTGACCAACACCTCCTTTCCTTCCATGAATGCCCCTCTGTTGACGAGCCTTCCCTCCGCGCTCGATTGTCCACGCAGCATGAATACCACTCCTTTGATGACCCCTTCCCCCGAGTCCGGCTGACCACACGTGTCCGAGGCCATCGCCTAAGCCAGGAGATACCATTTACTGCCCTTATTGTATGAAGTCACTCCTCTTCAAAGGATCCACTATTGATCCTAGCCACCCCACCCCCGGGGCTATGATCAGGCGTACACATCCTACGGAACACTCAGCTGCGTGATTGCCCTCCCCTCTTATCAACAGGTCAAGGGTCCCCATTGTGAACATATGTAGGGTAGGATTGACACGAGGATTATAGGGATGTCTTTCTTTTGCGTCATACTGCCCTGATTGTACTATCAAGTGTTTTGTAAGGTATAAAAGCAAGAGTCTCAGCTCACTTGTTAGAGCACCTCCCGAAAGACACTGTGTTTCGTGTCCGAAATGACTGGCTCTCCTCATGAGAATTAAACTCTGTTCTTGATTCCTGCTTCCAGCGCCCGTCTCTTTATTTGGTAACTATTCAACATGGGAACTAAGAGGTGGTTTGCGCCAGCGGCCTGGGCATCGGTAGTAATCTGGGCTCATGTTCCACACCTAGTGTGCTCTCAGTGTACTAGTATGTTGTTATTTTAGTAAACCTATTTAGTCTATGTATCCTGCTTTTACAGCTTTTTACTGTGCTTTCATTGCGCTGCTTACATAGATATTTGACTAATATATTACACATTTTAGCTCTGCCATTTATTCCAATAACCTGATCGATCGATCGGTCTATCTATCTATCTATCTATCTATCTATCTATCTATCTATCTATCTATCTATCTATCTATCTATCTATCTATCTATCTATCTATCTATCTATCTATCTATCTATCTATCTATCTATCTATCTATCTATCTATCTATCTATCTATCTATCTATCTATCTATTTGTCTATCTATCTGTCTATCTACCTGTCTGCCTGTCTTCCTGTCTGTCTGTCTGTCTGTCTGTCTGCCTGTCTGTCTGTCTATTTATCTATCCATCAATATAATCTAACTATCTTTTATCTATCATTGATCTGGCTTCAGGTGTACTGCTATGCGTCCTCCAAATCCCACAGGAATATTACCAGTTGATCTAGCATCTGTGCATAGGTTAAGGAGGGGATACCCAATAAATATGTATTTTGAGATACTCAATAAGCGTGTCGGGTGTGGTGGGTGATGTATGACTGTATAGGGTGCTATGAAAGTGTGTACCTATTTGTAAGAAAATTAGACAAACTATTACAAAAATCATTATCAGAGCTAAGGGCTGGCAGCCAATGCCAGACTGATTCGTTTTTTGAGGTCTGGCAGTGCTTAATTTGAGTTGTTTATTTATTCAATATACATTGAAAATGACCAGTACACGCCACCCAAGCCATTATTATAGCTTTAGGGGCATGCAATAGTCTGAAGTGCCTCACTTGAAGGAGTGTGATATTCGTAGATGTGTTTGCCGTGGCAATGGTTGGTGCAAGCTGCAGAGGCCTACTGACGACATCACTGGCACTTATTTTTTTACAAATTAAGCACTGGCTGGTGTTAGCCAAGATGTTTTGAGTTTACTACAATTCCACAATTAGGTTTATAACATGTATGAACACATTTTCCCATAGACACAGAATGGGTAAAACCCTTTGATACATATGGCCCATAGTTACTTACAGCAGTTTTCTGCCAGGCTACATCAATTTGTCTGTAGTTGTGTCATTCACAAATGTCTTCCATCCACTGCAGCAAGCATCATGGGGCAGTGGGTCACAGAACTTCAGTCACTTGCTGATTTGACTTTGAGTTACAGCATGCTGCCCTTTCACAAGGAGCACATTCACACACAAAGTTGCCCCCTTCAATGTCAGGGACTACTATGGTAATGTTTGTGGGTTTTTTTTAAAGCCCAAAAAAATCTTTTGCCTTTTGTGAAAATGTTTTTTTTTTTTTCGGAAGGAGCGTTTTCACCAAAAAGGTTTTGCAAAACCCATGACAGGACAAATTATGAATTGCCAAAGCAAAAAGTCTAGTGGTCGGAGCCAGACCTGTTGGCTTTGCCTAATGCTTGTTTACATTTTGCTGTGCATATAGGACTTTTTGTCTACCTGTTTAGCAAAATTATAGTGGGTTTTCTGTTGGCAACATTTCAAACCTTTCTGGAAAACAACCACATTAGATTTGCTTCCAGGTGCCAATAGGTGGCGTCATTGAAGCAAAACTTGAAAAACCTGGCTCACGCACTGCACTTTACATTAGCCCAAGAGACCCCAAAAACTTGGCATTCATCTGTTATCATCATTCAGTGAGTGGGATATCTTTCATTAGAACTTCTTGGCAATAACACAATATTGCTTAGTATGACTCGGAGCAAGAGAACCGACCGTATATGTGTTTGTCATAACTCTTCAATTACTTAAGGAAGATCTGAAAATGTAAACTTTTATGCTAACAAAGACATTTCCATGAATTAAAGAAAGTGCTTCTGTAAGCCATACCATACTGTAATAATAAGTTTAAGTGGGGGATATTTGCTATTCTTATTGCGTGCGCACTTCAACTCGCAATTGAAAATGCATTAAGCAGCACGGCATTTGAGAGACAAACCAAGGGAATACATCGAAATGGTAATTTAGACTTTAGAAAAGAGTGATTCTCTTTTTTATAAAGACGGCAGTTGTTGGAAATGCTCAAAAGTGGACTAATGGCACCTAAGCGGTGCACGCCTGGCGTTTTGAAGAAGCTGCAGAATAAGTTCAAATTGATCACATTAAAGACCAATTCCAAAACGTGATTGCATGCACAGATAGGTACCTCAAGTATCTGTAAACATTTCATCTATTGTTTTACAATGTAATTACGCCTCCTTATATTTAAAATGATTGCTATCTGCATATTCAAAACAACGTAAAAAATAACATCGTGAACAGGTTGAGTTGAGTTTATATTAAAGTTTCAACCTTTCTACAATATACGGTTTAGCCTCGACATGTGTGCATAGGAAATATTAGATCTTAAACAAAATACATGAAAATAATCTGGAAAAAACCCACTTGGAAAAATGTTAAATAATTGTATTTAACCCCTTCGGCGCTTATGACAGAACCGTTCCGTCACGCGCCTCGGGTGAGCTGTGCTAGTGATGGAACGGTTCCGTCACGGCCCGCTCGACGCGCCTGCGCGACGCTGATTTCGCGCCTGCGCGGCGTTGATTTCGCGCCTGCGCGGCGCGTTCTATTGAGCGGGCGCGTTCGTGACGGAACCGTTCCGTCACTAGCACAGCTCACCCGAGGCGCGTGACGGAGCGGTCCCGCCGCAAGCACAGGTGAGCTGTGCGGCCCCCCCCACCCCCTAGCACTGCGCCGCAGTGAAGGGGTTAAACAAATATATAAAAACCACGTGTGTTTCCCAATAAAAAATAAAACAATCCATAAGTCTTTAGCTTGGGAAGGACTTCATTGTTGACTTAAACCTAGGTTTTCGCACGTAGTCAATCCCCACAATCCCCACAATTCCTTGCGTCACAGTCCTTGGCGGAATACCATGTTATACTGTAGTAAGATTGACAACAGCTGGGCTATGGTGCACCGCTCTATAATCGTCCCTTTCCTCCAGATCTTCTCTCCAGTGGCGGCTCGCTGAGGCAGTGGTGTGCGGCGGTGAGGCCGAGCGGGGGAGGGGCTAGTGGAATCCGACATACGGCGGAACGGAGTGAACTAAGTAAGTAAATAAATAAAACAATTTACCTTGAGCGCGCCGCATCATTAACTCTGCGATGCAGCGCACGCAAGGTAAATTGTTTTAATTATTTAGTTTACTCCTTTCCGCTGTATGTCGGAGTCCACTATCTCACCACCCTACCCCTTCCCCACCCTGCCTCACCGCCCCGCAGCCAGGCACGGCCCGCGCAGGGCGTTATACCGGGTGGTGACGTCAGGCGGGGGAGGGGCAGGGCGGGGGGTTTTAAAATGCGGGATATGGACCATTACAGGTAAGTAACGAAAAAAATGAATAAAACGAATTTCGTTGCCTAATGTGATGCGGCGTAGGCAACGAAATTTGTTTTATTTTTTATTTTTTCGTTACTTACCTGTAATGGTCCATATCCCGCATTTTACAATCCCCCACCCTGCCCCTCCCCCGCCTGACGTCACCGCCCGGGTATAACGCCCTGCACAGGCCGGGCCTGCCCGCAGCATTCCCTGGGCAAGCCGCCACTGCTTTTCTCAACTCTCAGGAATCTTACTATGACCACTGCTTTCTGGGAAATAGATCACTTAAGAAAAAGATAATGTATGGGCAAACTCTCATGATGTGCAGTCGCCTTGTATATGAATTCCATATAAGAAGAAGAAAGGAAGGATAAGTGAAGTAGTAGTGTTCCGTACACAAGAAAGGCATGATGTGTTCTGGAAAAATGATGAGTCTGGAAAAATCATAGGCGCATCGTTCTTCTATGTTCATCCTGCTGGGTCACATCAACTGTTCCAGACACATTGAGCCCGATTCACAAAGGCAATCTGAGACAAAAGTCTAACTTTACGACTTTTGGTATTCACAGATGTCATTTACGAATTGTATCTTTACGTCCGCAGTCGGGCAGGAATCTCCGCACTCGGACTGTATTCTCCGCACCCGGGCCATACCTTCCCGCTCCAGCCGTACTCTCCGGCTCCAGATGTTACTTTTTGTAAAAAATAGTATTCCGGCCAATTACAACTCAGTCGGCCCGAGCCAGAGAGTATGGTTGGAGCCGGAGAGTATGTCCCAGGTGTGGAGAGTACGGTCTGGTTGCAGAGATTCCAGCCCAACTGCAGACATAAAGATGCAACTCGTAAATGACTTCTGTGAATACCAAAAGTCGTAAAGTTAGACTTTTGCCTGAGATTGCCTTTGTGAATCGGGCCCTTAGGATTTTTTTTAGGACTTTCTAGGTGACTCTGTTAACCTGTCTTAGTTCACTTATTGAGATGTAAATGAATGGGGCTAAATTCACAAATGGTCAACGAAAAAGATCTGAAGAATATTTTCAATGACACCTGTGTTTTGAGTTTGAAGGGATTTTAAGCCAGGTGCACTCAAGGGAACCTATACCTTTGCTGAAAGTAGTTACATGGTTATTCATTTATACGAGTCAACAGGTAAGTACAAGCCAAAAATTCATTAACACTTTGTAACAATTTTTTGCTTCTCTAAAGGTACATGTTTGACCTTAAATGGATACGCACCAGCCCTGCGCTGACGTTTCCTATGTTTTCTCGGTGTTAAGTACCTACAAAATATTTGTGAATACCTGAGTGTGTTCAACATTTGCAGGCTGATCCACTCCTGAACCTGTCCGTAAGGGCAAAGTTTGTTTCCGCAATTCTTTTGGAAAATCTGTGTGAGCGAATCCAATTTACCGGGTCAAACTCCTACCGTTCTTGTTTCTGTGAATCAGGGGATATTGTCCCCAGCAAGGAGGGAAAAGGCAGTGTTCAGCTTCAGTTTCTGGAAGCACCTACAGACTCAAGTTTCACACCGGTCAAGGCCCAAAGCTGTTCATCAAGCTGAGGTAAGCTCTAGATTATGTGTCCATGTACTGGCAGTTGGGCCATGCCCCACTACTCATAGTCAGTGCATTCTACAGCTTCAAAAATTCCAGCCTCTCGTGCTGGGGTAGTGTTTCCGGTTTGAGAGAGGCTTCTGGGAAGTTCCTCGTCCCAGAATAGATTGCAGTGGTCACCATACAGGGGTTCCTGAGGAGCACCAGATTGCTGTTTGGAAGGTGCCTCTGTGTCAGGGTACCCAAAACTGTTGTCCAAAAACAAATGATAGGGAAACGGAAATAATTTGGGTAAGGCACAGCTACAAGATTGTTGGGGACTGTAATCCTTACATAAGGAAAGAGCATGTAAGTCAAGCTTTTTCACAGGGTGGGTGTAAGAAGAAGGACTTGACTTGGACATGTTGTCCATGTAAAAATTAAACAAAAGGGATGATTTTTCATTAGATAATTATCTTAACCTTACCCCTGCTGATCCTTTGCAATCTGGAAACTCAACACATTTAGGATCTGTAAATTGGCGTACTACAGATAAAGGTAAATCATAATTTACCCTAGCATTAGTTTGAAGGTTTTGTGGGTTGGTGCACAGTAGTGAATATATGCAATGTGTAGGTATATTCCTATCCACTCCCAACATGTATGATAATTTTGTGTATAGGACCTTCTGAATACTCATTTGCTGTTTTATTCTCTGCAATAATAACCACCATCAGCATTTGCCAGATGAAGAAAATTCATACAGCCGCTAAAAATGCAAAATTGCAATACTGCAAAAAAATCCATATGGCAAAGTGGTAATCCCAACATTGTCTTAATTTTTTAGTAATCTTTTTAATTGAGTTTCAAAAAGCACAACAGCACAATAAGTATGGGGTAAAAATACGGGTGAAAGTGTACAATTTGATCTAGCATGCCTGTCTAGCACTTTAACAATACATTAAGAATGTTGTCTTGAAACAGACTTGTTTTTCCTTTACTGTACACCTTCGGAGTTCACTCTTTTAGGTTACGTTTAAGAATAGTGCTCCTCTTCACCAGGAACAATTTAGTGATTGCTTCTTCTTGTTACCATGTCTCCTCACTATACTGCTGCCATTTACCCCAGACTTTCGAATGTTTTTGAGGACAGCCTCTTGCCTCATATACGGGAAGCTCGAGAGTATGGCAGTGATCAATTCAGCCCTTCCATTTAGAATAGGGCTTTGGGAGGGGGGGGGGGGGCGGGCGGCCGGCCAGCGGGAGGCCTGCCACCCCCGGGGGGTTTTGGGGCCGGGGGGGGGGGGGGAGGGGGGAGGGGATAGAGCCAGCACCGTACGTGGGCTGGTTTTGGGCTAGTTAGTAGCCTTGGGCTGGGGTTGGGCTAGTTTTGGGCGGCTTTTGGGCTGGCCCCCTTTAAGACCGGACATTTTGTGTTGGAGGTCACCATTTGGTGTCTGGTGACACAGCAGCCGGGCGGGGGTCTGGCAGAGGTATTTTATTTAGGTAATGACCTTTCATGTTAGATTTTGTTTATTGTGTAGAATGGATGCGCTTGCGTAGCGGTACTGCGTTACTATGGGCATCTCTTGAGGACGGGTGCGTGTACTTATGCCACGTCACGGTGTTACTTTCTGCGTGTCCTTGGGGTGTGCATTACTCGGGATTGAGTCGTTGGGATGTGATGGATCAAGCCCTGATCTCTTGACTGGGTAGGAGTATTCTTCATCATTCAGAAACTCTGTCCATCACCTTTTCCAAAACTAAGTGTGGGAGGGTATACTCAGACGTGAGTCCCTAGCTCATTGCACCATCAGGATTCAAGCAAGCCGGGCCGACGACGGCTGAAATGCCAGAAACCGGTCCCCGGTAGCTTGTCTCCTTCCCAGTATAAGAATTGGCTTGTGTAGTTTGGTTTGCCCTGTTCCCATCATGCACTGGGACAGGAACAGACTAATTTGCATATAGCCAGGTTCTGAAGCTGGGATGGTGCAGTGAGCTAAAAAAACAGTGATGGATCAAGCCCTGATCTCTTGACTGGGTAGGAGTATTCTTCATCATTCAGAAACTCTGTCCATCACCTTTTCCAAAATTGAATTTATCCACACTAAGTGTGGGAGGGTATACTCAGACGTGAGTCCCTAGCTCATTGCACCATCAGGATTCAAGCAAGCCGGGCCGACGACGGCTGAAATGCCAGAAACCGGTCCCCGGTAGCTTGTCTCCTTCCCAGTATAAGAATTGGCTTGTGTAGTTTGGTTTGCCCTGTTCCCATCATGCACTGGGACAGGAACAGACTAATTTGCATATAGCCAGGTTCTGAAGCTGGGATGGTGCAGTGAGCTAAAAAAACAGTGATGGATCAAGCCCTGATCTCTTGACTGGGTAGGAGTATTCTTCATCATTCAGAAACTCTGTCCATCACCTTTTCCAAAATTGAATTTATCCACACTAAGTGTGGGAGGGTATACTCAGAAGTGAGTCCCTAGCTCATTGCACCATCAGGATTCAAGCAAGCCGGGCCGACGACGGCTGAAATGCCAGAAACCGGTCCCCGGTAGCTTGTCTCCTTCCCAGTATAAGAATTGGCTTGTGTAGTTTGGTTTGCCCTGTTCCCATCATGCACTGGGACAGGAACAGACTAATTTGCATATAGCCAGGTTCTGAAGCTGGGATGGTGCAGTGAGCTAAAAAAACAGTGATGGATCAAGCCCTGATCTCTTGAATGGGTAGGAGTATTCTTCATCATTCAGAAACTCTGTCCGTCACCTTTTCCAAAATTGATTTTATCCACACTAAGTGTGGGAGGGTATACTCAGACGTGAGTCCCTAGCTCATTGCACCATCAGGATTCAAGCAAGCCGGGCCGACGACGGCTGAAATGCCAGAAACCGGTCCCCGGTAGCTTGTCTCCTTCCCAGTATAAGAATTGGCTTGTGTAGTTTGGTTTGCCCTGTTCCCATCATGCACTGGGACAGGAACAGACTAATTTGCATATAGCCAGGTTCTGAAGCTGGGATGGTGCAGTGAGCTAAAAAAACAGTGATGGATCAAGCCCTGATCTCTTGACTGGGTAGGAGTATTCTTCATCATTCAGAAACTCTGTCCATCACCTTTTCCAAAATTGATTTTATCCACACTAAGTGTGGGAGGGTATACTCAGACGTGAGTCCCTAGCTCATTGCACCATCAGGATTCAAGCAAGCCGGGCCGACGACGGCTGAAATGCCAGAAACCGGTCCCCGGTAGCTTGTCTCCTTCCCAGTATAAGAATTGGCTTGTGTAGTTTGGTTTGCCCTGTTCCCATCATGCACTGGGACAGGAACAGACTAATTTGCATATAGCCAGGTTCTGAAGCTGGGATGGTGCAGTGAGCTAAAAAAACAGTGATGGATCAAGCCCTGATCTCTTGACTGGGTAGGAGTATTCTTCATCATTCAGAAACTCTGTCCATCACCTTTTCCAAAATTGATTTTATCCACACTAAGTGTGGGAGGGTATACTCAGACGTGAGTCCCTAGCTCATTGCACCATCAGGATTCAAGCAAGCCGGGCCGACGACGGCTGAAATGCCAGAAACCGGTCCCCGGTAGCTTGTCTCCTTCCCAGTATAAGAATTGGCTTGTGTAGTTTGGTTTGCCCTGTTCCCATCATGCACTGGGACAGGAACAGACTAATTTGCATATAGCCAGGTTCTGAAGCTGGGATGGTGCAGTGAGCTAAAAAAACAGTGATGGATCAAGCCCTGATCTCTTGACTGGGTAGGAGTATTCTTCATCATTCAGAAACTCTGTCCATCACCTTTTCCAAAATTGAAAGTGGTAATCCCAACATTGTCTTAATTTTTTAGTAATCTTTTTAATTGAGTTTCAAAAAGCACAACAGCACAATAAGTATGGGGTAAAAATACAGGTGAAAGTGTACAATTTGATCCAGCATGCCTGTCTAGCAATTTAACAATACATTAAGAATGTTGTCTTGAAACAGACTTGTTTTTCCTTTACTGTACACCTTCGGAGTTCACTCTTTTAGGTTACGTTTAAGAATAGTGCTCCTCTTCACCAGGAACAATTTAGTGATTGCTTCTTCTTGTTACCATGTCTCCTCTCTATACTGCTGCCATTTACCCCAGGCTTTCGAATGTTTTTGAGGACAGCCTCTTGCCTCATATATGGGAAGCTCCAGAGTATGGCAGTGATCAATTCAGCCCTTCCATTTAGAATAGGGCTTTGGGGGGGGCGGCCGGCCAGCGGGAGGCCTGCCACCCCCGGGGGGTTTTGGGGCGGGGGGGGGGGATAGAGCCAGTACCGTACGTGGGATGGTTTTGGGCTAGTTAGTAGCCTTGGGCTGGGGTTGGGCTAGTTTTGGGCGGCTTTTGGGCTGGCCCCCTTTAAGACCGGACATTTTGTGTTGGAGGTCACCATTTGGTGTCTGGTGACACAGCAGCCGGGCGGGGGTCTGGCAGAGGTATTTTATTTAGGTAATGACCTTTCATGTTAGATTTTGTTTATTGTGTAGAATGGATGCGCTTGCGTAGCGGTACTGCGTTACTATGGGCATCTCTTGAGGACGGGTGCGTTGGTGCGTGTACTTATGCCACGTCACGGTGTTACTTTCTGCGTGTCCTTGGGGTGTGCATTACTCGGGATTGAGTCGCTGGGACGTTTCATGGTTGGTTCCTTGGTACGGCGGTTTTAAAATTGTGGGGCGCACAAGAGGTTGGGGTCTGTCGGCGTGGTTTTCGGGTGGGGAGATGCGTGGTGGAGGCTTGTGGCCGCGGTGTGCGGCCGATTGGGGCCTACAAGGGAGGCTGGGTGTCTGGGGTTTCTGAAGTCGCCGTGGCCCGGGTCGGCGGCTGCGGATTGGATGCGATGCTGGGGCTCGGCCTCGGGTCCACTTTCCGGGAGTGCCTTGGCTCTGGAGCTTGCTTCCGCTGCGCAGCCTCGCCGCATGGCCTATGCCACATAGCCGCTTCAAGGGGTGTGATCGGAGGCATGAGACTGTCACCAGGCACCAGTTCTCACGTGAAGCTAAGGTTGTCGTGCTTCGTGACGCAGTTTCATCATGGCATGTTGTAGGTGACTCTCGGTAGCTGGATTGGCACGGGGGATCCGAAGGGGGGAGATGGTGGGACTGGGTGGGGAGCTGTCTGTGGCGAGTGTGCGACTGGGGGGGTGCGGGGTGGGGGGGTGGGGTGCAGGGCGAGTGGGGGGGAGGGGTGCAGAGCGAGTGGGGGGGGCAGGAGGTCCTGTTCGGGGAGAGCCCTTCGAGTGGGGGGGGTGGAGTGTCTTGCGGGGAACGGGGGTTGGGCAGGTGCGGGGTTCGGAGGCGCGATGAGCGCGGAGGGGGGGCTTTCGGCAGGGGGAGTGGTTTTTTTTTCGGGGGCTGGAAGGGGGGAGGGGGGGGTTCTTGCCCGGCATGCTGTACCACGCATCTTGTTCTGGATAGGGATGCGGGGATAGGCGCTCGGGAGAGCAGCATGCGGCTCCACCCGTCCGAGGGGATGGGCCGGCTCTGCCTGGTGCGGGCGGTCGTGCTCCCAAGAGGGACCATTCTTGGAACGCGCGAGTGGAAGTGGGGCTGTGCGTCCCCCGCCACTCCCACCACGAAGGGTTAGGACGGCCGCCAGGGGCTGGAGAGGACGGCAAGAGACTGTACATCAGATGCTGATTAGTATTTAATTTTTATGCATTTTATAATAGGACCGGATGCAAGGGCATTTCCAGTGAATGTATTGCTTACGCAAGTTTACAGTGCATGAGGCATAAGTGACAAGCGTGTGTACACAGAATACCAGAGGTAGCAATCGGGCGTCATGGGAGGGAGAGTGTCATGTGTACGGGTGACAAAAGCGAGGTGCTAGTGGAGGTAATAAGGCGGTGAATGGAGGAAACTCGGGCACAAGAGTGAGGGTTTCGTGGGCATGGCCCCCGTGCAGGTAGTGGTAACGAACACCTGCAAGGGGTGGAAACGGGGTGTTACACTGGACCCTATCACGGAACACGCGTACCAACTGGAATGGCACTTCCATAGTTGGAGGGTCAAGGACTTTTCTGCAACAGAGGATTAAAACTTTGGGGGGCCTTGAGGGAGGGGAACTTGGGGATCAGTTTTGAAAGCCGGGGAGGAGTTGTTGGGTCGCTAGATAGCCGGGGGGAGTGGGAGGCTTGCGGGTGGGGTGAATTGTAGTAGGCCGGTTTTGGTGAGAACCGGCGATGGGACCAGGGTTGCGGAGGCATGGGGCGGGACAAAGAGTGCTTCCCACTAAGAGGGGGCAGGTGGTGTCGAGCTGGCGTGGCATGTGTGGTATTAGGATGGGTAGTTTGTGTTGTGTGAGGTTTAGGACCCCAGGGTTTTGAGCTGTCAACAATGAGGGGTGTGTCGTTTTCATAGATTTAGCTGGGACATCCACGACTGCTCCGGGGGAGGAGACAGAGAGGGGGAGGCGGGAGGTGGGAGGACGTGGATCAGGGGATCTGGTGGTTGTGTCAGCAGGTGGCGGAGCCATGAAGGGGGGGATTGGGGACGAGTTTATCTAATTTATGCGATTTGATATAGGGCGGGATTTACCCGTAGGTGTCAGAGCGCTTCACAATAGGACCAGTAATGATGCAAGGGGAAACAATTACATAGGAACAACTTGCAGAAGCAAACGTTGGGTTACATGGGTCAAAGGTGGCAATAGTGCGTGACCGAAAGACATGAGGTAGCAACCGGTGTGTTACAGGAGGCAAAAGTGATATGTGTGCAGGTTACACAAACGTACAAAGTACCAGTGGAGGTTTAATACTGCAATAAATGGCCGACACTCCGGCACAAGTACAAGCGTTACGTGGACAATGGTGGCATTTGTGCAAGTATCTAAAGCAAACGAAATGTGAGGAGGGGCCAGCAGTGTGTGGCGAGAGGAAGGTGGAGGAAGGGGCCCAGTGCTGGGCAGGAGGCCATGGGCCGTTGGAACTTGTGGAGGATGCTGAGGAGGGGGGGGAGATGCGGAAAAGGGGTGAGGCCCTGGGGGGCAATTGAGCTATGTGGAGGAGTCAGAGGAGGAAGGGGAGATGCGAGAGGGGGGGGAGCAAAGTAATGGTGTTGGTGGTGTGTTTCAGGTATGCCCACGGCAAGGAGGGCAGAGGTGACGGCCCCCCTCCCGCGCCTCCGATGGTTAGGTGGCGGGATCCAGTGGCAACGCCGGCCTTGACGCCAGGTAAGGATGGTGGCGGTGTAGGGGAGTGGTTTGAGTAATCCTCGGTTGTCGGTTGGTGCGGATACCAGGGACCCTGGGGGGGGGCGCCGGGGAATGGCGCAGTATGGAGGGGATGCCAGGGGGAGGGGGGAAAAGGGGGTCAAGGTTCTGGGCATAGGCTTGTCGCCAGTGAGGGTGGTGGAGTTGAGCCGTCAATGTGACCACAGGGCCAGCGCGGGGCAGGTATGTAAGGAGGAGAGCGGGGTGGGAATGGGGTGTTCCCCCCCCCTGTTCGTGGTGTGGAGCGCGAGGTCGGGTTGAGTGTTTCCCCTATCGGGGTTGGGCTCAGGATGGAGCACGGTCAGTCTCGGTTGTCCCAGCAGCGTGCGGGGTCGGGGGGGGGGGGGTGAGTCGGTCGGTGACTTTGGCAGCGGAGCGGCCAGGGGGTGTCGTATACTTTCAAGGACATGGCGCGGAGGAGCCGGCGGCGGTGGGGAAGGTTTTGGGCAAAGTGCGAAGTTCGTTGACGATCTGGAGGACTTCTTGCTGGTTGGACGGCCGGGTTCAGCGGACTGCCAGCGGTTGTTGGTCAGTTATGGGCCTCGTGGTTTGCCTGGTAGCGCCCCTGGCGCCAGAGAAGATGTACGGTCCCAGTACGGTGCTGTCCTTGTGTGGTATGGAGCTCGACTCCTGGCCATGGAAACACGCCTGCCAGAGGATGAGGGGGCGGCGAGGTTGGCATGGAGGGCGACAGCAGTGCCCAGGGGATGTTCAGATTTGTGTGCGCGCTGGGTGCGCCATTAGGTGAAGTTGCAGTGGGTTTCTTCCTGACGGACAGGCTCTGGTAGATGACACATTATCTGGTTGACGTCTTGCTGGTGGGACGGCCGGGTTTTCGACGGACGGCCGACGGAGCTGGACGGTTTTACGGGCCTTGTGGCTTACCTGGGGGTGCCCCGGGCGCCAGTTCGGTGCTGTCATTACTTGGTAGAGAGCTCGACTCCGGGGCTATGGAAGCACGCCTGCCGGGGGTCAAGGGGGCGGCAACGTGTGGTTTTGGGTCTGACTCGGTCCGTTGTGACGCGGCGGCATCCTTGAGTACGTTTGTCGGTGGGGAGTGAAGTGGACTTGCGTGGGACGGGAGTTCGTGAGGCATTTACCTGGTGGCACGTGAGCGCGGTTTAGGTTGAATTGGATGGACGGGGACTTTCGGTGATGATTCACTGTCGGCGGGGGAATGGCAGACGCAGCGGTGAGCTGTGGGGCCAGGGGTTTCGGTTGAGCAGGAGGTGGCAGGGTGCATGCGGCACAAGGTTGGGGGGCCTGCGGCGCGCCCCATGGTGCATGGGTGAGGTCCCAAAGGCGCTACGGAGGCTTTCCGGCTGAGTGGGGGCGGTGACGGAGGCTGCGCGGCAGTGTTGGGGACAGCTTTGGGCCCTGGAGGTCGGACTGTTAGGGGCATCTGTCAGGCTGGGGGGATGGGAAGTGAACGTACGACATAAAGGACATTTCTCGCCTCTCACAAGTGTGTCTTTTCAGGTGCAGGGGCGGGGCCAAATGCAGCGGCGCTGGAGAAGTATGTTGGTGAACTCATTGATAAAGCAGGCAAACAGGGGGACTGGGTCAAACACCGGATTCAGTGGTTGGAAGCGGACGACAGGTTGTTTCATTGCAGCGGCTTCGAACAGGGGCATGAGCTAGCATGCGTTTGCAGGCGTGGTGCGCAGTGGTAAAGGGGAGAGTGTGCTTGGCGTGGGCTTGGTACCGTGCAAAGGGTTAGCGTGGTTTAAACAAGTGAAGAGGGACCTGTTAGGGATGCGGAGCGGGTAGGCAGGGTGTCAGGTCTTTGGTCAGAGTTTCAGTCCCAGGTGGGTTGAGGGGGGGGCTGAGAGGCCAGCGGCCGTTGATAGGACCCAGAGGAACTTTACAAGGAAATGAGGGTTTTGAGGAGACGGACGTTGAAAGGATGGAGCACCCGGAGCTTAGGTGCGGGGCAGTGGAATTTCAGGGAGGATGGGGTTTCCACCTGTAGTACGGGACGGAGTTAGGTGCTACATTTGAGGGAGGCTCTGGAGCAGGGTGGGGGTGCGCAGACACCCGGAAGTGCAGGAGTCCTGGGGGGGTCGAAAGCCGTTAACACGCCTTTCGAGTGGCGGTTCTTCCTAATATATGGGGGAAGTGTAGGAGATCTGTTGTTGGATTATCGGGGGTAGGACAAGCATAATAAAGGATTTAACCAGGTGGAGAGGCAAATTGACGTTTCTGCTAATTGTTTACTGTAATTGGATTGGGGGAACCAGTTAGGGGAGGGGTGGGGGGCTTGTCAGGAAATTGCATATTTAGTGAGGTATAGTTTTGTACAGCGCAGGCCAAGGGTTTGTCATTTCTATTCATTTGGACACATTTTGTCATTTAATTAGTCTGGAAACTATGCAGAATATAAGTGGTGTGATCACCTTATCACCATCAAGATATAATAGGAGGACTACTTTATTTTAACTTTGAAGGGATATTTCGCTGGACGAATATCTATTGAGATTGAGAAGGAGGCATAGTACCCCTGATCTTATTTTTAGTGACAAAAACCAATTGAGAACCATTGGGAAACATTTATTGTATTGTCCTGATGAAGGTGGTTAAACATTAAATATACCACCGAAACGCGTCGATGCACAAGGAGGAATACGAGAAAAAACAAACTAAGGAAAATTCTGAGCTTTTGTTAGAATTCAGTCCTCTACTTGTACCTCTTTTTTTATAGCAATGTTTGATTTATTTCATGTATAGTGTTCCGTTTTGTATATGTTTCCCATTTTTAACAAAATATAGTGTATGCTAATAAATTGTGCAGATATATTTTTACTATAGTGTTTTCACAGTTTTTTTAATTTTTATTGCTTCCTTGTTATGATCTGATACTGTTGTGTTTTATGTGTATGTTTGCAAAATTTTGTGTTTCTATGGTAATTCGCCCAAAGGGAATTATATTTTGACTTGTGTCAATTGTTAGGGTGCACCTGCTTCCAATAAAGCGGCCTTTATCACACCAAATTTTGAGTCTCTGGTCGGTGCTGTTTTCCTCCCCCCCCTCTCCCCCGATTGGCCCCAATAGGGCTTTGGGGGGGCGGCCGACCAGCGGGAGGCCTGCCACCCCCGGGGGGTTTTGGGGCCGGGGGAGGGGGTGAGGGGATAGAGCCAGCACCGTACGTGGGCTGGTTTTGGGCTAGTTAGTAGCCTTGGGCTGGGGTTGGGCTAGTTTTAGGCGGCTTTTGGGCTGGCCCCCTTTAAGACCGGACATTTTGTGTTGGAGGTCACCATTTGGTGTCTGGTGACACAGCAGCCGGGCGGGGGGTCTGGCAGAGGTATTTTATTTCCCACCCTCCCTCCCTGTATTTTTTAGATCAGTTGGGGGGGGTTCAAGTGTGGGGTCTGGAGGGGTGGAGAGAGGGGTAATTGCTTTCCTTGAGGGTGTAGTAGGGGTCTTGTGGTGGACAGTGGTTTGGAAGGAGTTTTCTTGGGGGCCGGTGCATCTGGTTCTTTGCTCGATGGTTGGGGGTTTGGTTGTGTCGCTGGAGCAGGTGTGGGGTGATATTCTGCCTTTGGGGTGGTTCTTCCTAATATATGGGGGAAGTGTAGGAGATCTGTTGTTGGATTTTCGGGGGGTAGGTCAAGCATAATAAAGGATTTAGCCAGGTGGAGAGGCAAATTGACGTTTCTGCTAATTGTTTACTGTAATTGGATTGGGGGAACCAGTTAGGGGAGGGGGTGGGGGGCTTGTCAGGAAATTGCATATTTAGTGAGGTATAGTTTTGTACGGCGCAGGCCAAGGGTTTGTCATTGTTAGGGTGCACCTGCTTCCAATAAAGCGGCCTTTATCACACCAAATTTTGAGTCTCTGGTCGGTGCTGTTCCCCCCCCCCTCCCCATTGGCCCCAAATGGTGTGTTATGCATTGCCCAGCACTGACTAACGTGTAAGACCTTCATTGTCTACACTCTTCAGAAATACCATTTTTGGATTCAGTTAAAGTGGACAACCTAGTATTTGTCCGAGTGTGTCTGCAATGAAGTCCAAAAATGGGTCTTAAAATCCTACACGCCTAGACCGTATGGAAAAAGTCTCCTGTTTCTATTTTGCATCTCAGTTTCTGCGGATCAGGGTTTTGTTGGATTTGCTACTGACTTTGCAGTGTGAGATAGACACAGTAGACATATTTGACCTGGATCAAGAGGTTCTAGCAGAGATAGATTACTTTTTTGGAGCAAAGAATGCAAATGTCCATACACGATCATCGTTCTACGTTTTCCTCCGATTTTGTTTTCAGCATATGAAAAGTATGTGGAGTGTTTATTATTGTTATAATTATTTATAACGCACACTGTAACCCTACGGGCATCCAGGCGCTGCAGTATCAATGACCTGTACATATGGACGGTATTCTAACCTTGACTGACATTTGGGACATTGTCAATTTTGCTTTTAGTGCATTAAACTACAGAATGTCCGTGATATTTGTAAGGTAAGATGTCAGGGCATGCTGCAGTTGCAGATAGTACAAGAACTGTGATTGTTCAAGCCCAAATTCTACCTGCAGATCCTCAACGGACTTTGGTGTGTTGTAAGACGGTTCCTACGAATTTAGTGGACTGGGAACACTGGATTGCTCCTGCTCTGGGTGGGAGGACAAAGAAAGGAGCACATACAGGCCCGGACTGGCCGTTGAGGGCACCGGGCAATTCCCCGGTGGGCCGCATGGTTGGGGGCCGGTTTTGGGCCCCTGGGGCCGTTTTTGTTACAGGGCCGTTATGCTGCAAAAACGGCCCTGTAACAAAAACGGCCGAAAACCGGCCCTGTCACAGAGCGCGGTCGCACCTCTCCCCCCTCCCCTCTCCTCCCGGAGGGGGGGGGGCCGGCCGAGCACTTTGCCAGGGCCGGTTCTGGTTCCCAGTCCGGCCCTGAGCACATATATCTGTGGCAGGCTCTCGCTGGCACCCGCAAATGGATGCTGGCTGAGGATTCACCAGGCTATGGGGGCCTAAGGTCCCACCCCATGGCCCGAATGGAAGAATGAGTTATGGCTGGGACACAACAAAATAATAATAAACAGAATAATAAGTGAGCAGCCGGAGACACCCATTTATTATTCACTGCTCCAAGCAAAGAGGGACGCATAATACTCAGAACCAAGAATTTTTTAAATGTTGTGCAGGGCTGCTGGAAGTGCAGTAGCCACCCAACATTTAAAAAAAATGCAGCACGCTGCCTGGCTCATTAAATCCATGACCCCAGGTCATCTTACAATGTTTTCTGAAGCACTCTGAGCTGGATCTGTATGCTTTTCAGCTGGAGTGCAAGGACCCTTTGTTCCTGGGTCTTTGGCCGCACTTTGTGGTCTGAAAAAAGGTTAAAAAAAACAAAGACATGATAATGTTAATTTTTTACGTTTAATTGGATGCAATGTGCGAATCTATAAGTATACATTTGATTATAGATAATGTGGTTTTTTGATGAAGTCAATAGCTGTGATTTATATGTGTTGATGTGCTGACCCCTTGATGAATCTGATTTTCATATTTTGGTGTTCTGGCCCTTTGACAAAGCCATAAGATATGCCTTATTTAAAATGACACCCTCTATATTGTTACATGACACAGCCGGCGGTTTGGCACCCACAGGGCTTGTGCATCCACACAGTGCACACCCAAGGTTGTGTGGACAGGTGGTTGGGTACCTTAATGAGGTTGAGCAAAGGGTCTGGCCACAGGCCAGGCTCTGCACCCAAACCCTCGCCGCACACAGCCAAAGGACCTGTGCAGCGTGTGGGTTGGGCTACCAACCCAATGCCATGCACTACGATGGATATCGTACTTTACATTAAGAAAACATAGATATTCACTGAAAAAAACAAAGGTTAAAGTGTCGTTATAGTTAGGAATTTAAAAGAAACATTGAACTTAAAAAAATAAAATGAAATTCACTGAAAAAAGGCTAAAGGACATTTATAGTTAGGTGAAAATATTTGTAAAAACATACTGTTTTAAACTGACAAAACCACTGAAATTCACCTTGTAGAGCTCTAAGGCAATTATAAATCGTGCCCTCACCATACAATGATTCTTATCTCTGATATTATATCACTCATTAAATGTTCTATGACATCATTGATAACATCACTGCATCTTCTGAAAGGACATCATTGATGACAACATTGTGCACATATGGAGTGTGAGTAATACTTACTTTAGGGCACGGGATACTTAAGATTACTAACTGGTAAATTTCAGTGGTTTTGTTAATTTAAAATGTGTGTTTTAACTGGCATTTTCACCTAACTATAATGTCCCTTTAACCTTTTCTTTTTCAGTTAATGTGTGTGTGTGTGTGTGTGTCCTTCCAGGAAGGGCGGGACGGCGGGTGTGAGACTCTGGCAGACCTTTATCCGGATGACTCCTTCGTGTCTTTCAAGCGAGCCACGGATGCCTTTGACCTGAGCAGGGGACAGTACCTGCACTACAGGGGACTCCAGGAGATGGCAAGGGCAACCTGGCCCCAGTTCCCGGAGGTACCTCCGCTGACACACATCCTCAACATGCTCCTTTCCTGCGGTAGAGGAAAGCGGCTGATCTCTCTATTGTACTCAGCCATGCGACGGGATTCAGCCCCGCCAGTCGCGCCGTCCTGGGTGGCCTGGGAGGTGGACCTGGGGGCGGACCTGGGGATGGCTCTGGAGCCGGGACTGCGCAAACGTATTGGGCTCCTGACCCGGAAGGTCTCGTGTAATGCACGGTTCAAGTTGAGCCACTTTAATTTTGTGCATCGCACCTACACGACCCCGGTCTCCCTGAATTGCATCTCGGCAGATAGGCGGGACGACTGCCCTAGGTGTGGGGCGGAGAGAGCTGGATTCTTCCATTTGGCTTGGGAGTGCCGCAGGTCGGTAGCTTTTGGAGGGAGGTGGTGGAGCATATTGGCCATGTTACGGGCCTCCGGATTGCCCTGGATCTGCTTCATTGTCTCTTAGCCCTGGTACCCAAGCCCAAAAAGAGGAATTTGTCCTACAAGTTTCTACAGTTGTTACTGGTGTTGGCAAGGCGGCGCGTGGCTGTCACTTGGATGCGGCAGAGGGTCCCCGAGTTATCCCTGTGGCTTAGGGATGTTAGAGAGTGGTCCTTGGCTGAGGAAACGCACATGCAGCGCACACGCCGCAATGAAAGGCTTCAGGAGGACTTACTAGCTTGGAGGATGATGTGTGCTGAGGGGTTGTCTGATGATGACTCGGATGCCACTAGTGCCGAATTGTTCACCCCTGAGGGGTCTGGGTCCGTGGAGGATGGGGCGGGAGGCGAGGTGGAGGGACCTGTTTCAGAGTAATGCCCTGCTGGGCGCGCACTAATGTTCCCTATTGTATAACCCTGTGATTTGTCTTGATTCCCAGAGGATTGCTTATAACTGTGATGTCTGCACCCTATCGGGCCATGAGAAGGTAACCTGACTTTTGCATGTACTCTATTACTGATGCCACGTACGGGGGGGTTTGTTCTGTTGTTATATGTTAGACTGTGTTTCTTTCGGAAAACTTATCTGCACAGACGGATGGGAGACGGGCTCCATGGAGGACGTAGGAGGGGGAATAAATGAAAAACGGCGGATACTAGAGATGCACGTGTACTGTATGCAAACGAATATGATTATCTTTGTGGCACCTTCCAACTTTACGCCGTCCGGCCTCCGGGGTGTGGGCCACGTGGCTGTGTACTATCCTGAATGTTGCCTTTGGTTAATTTCACCTCTCAGTGCCTACGAGTGGTTCTAGTTGATTATATCTTTTATGTTTTCCGCAATAAACATATTTTTCAACAAATAAAAATGTGTGTGTGTGTGTCATGGCAGGGCAAATAAATGTGACACAATTAAACATGTTATTTAGAGCAACTTTACTATGCATTCAGACATTTATTACAATAGAGCAAAAGTGATATAAGAAAAACACTTTATACTATTGATGTAACAAATACTTTACACAACAAAACAACTCCCCTAATAGTCCTGAGGTCTCCTCAATGTGATTTTACCTTGCTGCACAAATGTAACTCCTTACATCTTAGATTTTGTGTATCTATCTATCTATCTATCTATCTATCTATCTATCTATCTATCTATCTATCTATCTATCTATCTATCTATCTATCTATCTATCTATCTATCTATCTATCTATCTATCTATCTATCTATCTATCTATCTATCTATCTGTCTGTCTGTCTGTCTGTCTGTCTGTCTGTCTGTCTGTCTGTCTGTCTGTCTGTCTGTCTGTCTGTCTGTCTGTCTGTCTGCATGTCTGTCTGTCTGTCTATCTATGCTCTTTAGTTAAATAGATTAACAGTTTCCATTTCAGGACAGATCACTCTCTAACGCACTGATTTCACATTAATTGACCTGCAATTCCTGCCTCCTTCATGTTAGATTGAGAAAACAACTGCATCTGTTGATCAAAACTGTTCAGATTTCTTCACTGACCTACTTCTAATGTCATTCACAAGCATGAGTTGGTTTAGGTGGGTAGACATTATCTGTCAGCAAAATGTAATGTCTTTTTAGTTTTGCCATATATATTCACTAAAACACTAAAGGTTACAGGAGCTTTAAAGTTAAGAAATACAATTAAAACCGCAATAGAAATACACTGAAAACCCCAAAGGTTACAGGGACATTATAGGTAGGTTCACATTTAACACACACACAAAACCATAGAAATCCAGCAGTTAAAGTTACTTGGGTTACGTATACCTTACGTCCCCCCTAATGCACTGCTCATGACCTCACATATTACATCACTCATTACCTGGTCAGTGACATCACTGAAAACATCTCAAACGACATCTCCTTATGTCATCATATAGTGAGTCAATCAATCAATCAATGGCATTTATAGAGCGCGCTACATACCCGCAGGGTCTCATGGCGCTGGGGGTGGGGGGGTGCTGCTACTGCTCGAACAGCCAGGTCTTCAGCTTCTTCCTGAAGGAGAGGTGGTCTTGGGTCAAGCGCAGGTCGGTCGGTCGGGAGTTCCAGGTCTTGGCGGCCAGGTAGGAGAAGGACCTTCCTCCTGTAGTCGCTCTTCGGATGCGGGGTACGGCGGCGAGGGCGTGGTTGGCTGATCGGAGGTGGCGTTTGGGAGCGTAGAAGTTGATTCGGCTGTTGAGGTAGCTCAGGCCTTGGTCGTGTAGGGCTTTGTGTGCGTGGGTGAGGAGTGGGTGAGTGTGAGTGTTCATAAACGTTTCTGACACTGAAAGATATATACTAAGCTATTGCATAAGGTAAATTATTATTCTTTCTGTATTGCTGAGTGTTAGTATTTCTAAAATATATAATCTGAACTATAATCCCATTTTTAAAGCAGGTGTACTATTTATGAGTGAACTAGCCTCTACTCTGACAAATGTCCCATGCTGATGTATATGTATGGTAGTGCTGTGTGACAGTCTAAGCTGTTCATTGAGATTTCACTCCACAGTGATGGCTGAGTATAGCTCTGGTTTACAACATACTGACCACTTCGCTTAGATCTCTCTCCTTTGTGATGAAGGAATGTAGTATTAGTTTGCAATAGGTTCATCTGTTCTCTGAGAGCTCTTTCTAGGGTTATGGCTCAGTGTAGAAGTTGTATGCAACAGAATTACCTCTCTGCTGACACTTTACTCCAGTTAGAATAAGAATTTTAACAGTGGTTTGTGATACAGTGGACTGTCTGCTAAGACTTTTTTAATGGGTGTGTGTTGTAGTGGTTTGTGCAATACTGACATCTGGTACTAAAACCTCTTTCCAGGTTAATTAATGGTGTTCTTGTGGTTTGCAATAGACTACCCTATGCTGTGGTTGGATGTCTTACTTTGGTCCTCAGTGTTTAGAGGAGTGGTTTGGAGGAGACAGGATTATCCGCAGAGAAAGTGAGTGTAGTAGTAGATAAGGTTACAGTGACCTCCCTGCTGTATATCTCTCACCTGTCTCCTTTACTTATTTTAAAAACATTTAAATGGTATTTTATGATATATATTGAAGTTTACTTTGTTGAATGATATCATCAGTGATGTCAGCAGTGATGACATTTGAGATGTCATCAGTGATGCCATCAGTGATGTCACTGACCATATCATGAGTGATATAATATGTGAGGTCACAAGCAGTGCATTGGGGGAGCAGAAGTTATAGTTAGCTCAGGCAACTTTGACTGATGAATTTCTATGGTTTTATGTGTGTAAAATCTGTAAACCTGACAGTAACGCCACTGTAACCTTTGATTTTTTTCAGTGACTTTCTAAGACTTTTAAAATTCTATTCCCTACCTAAAGTGTCCTTGTAACCTTCGTTTTTTTCAGTGAATCTCTGCTTTTTAAAGGCTATTTTCTAAATATAACGTACCTGTAACATTTGCTTTTTTAGTGAATTTATGTGAGTGGTTTTGGTTAAATGGATAGATGGGTGAAAGGATTGTTGGAATTAAGGGTGGATATTGATGTTGAATGGATGGATAATAGATTATACATTTTGGTGAAAGTCTGGATGAGAGAAAATAAAGCTGAAATCATGGTGGCTATGGGTGAATGAAAGGATGAATGAATATATAGATTAATTGGATAAATAAGCATGGCAGCTCTTCTCATGTAGGGGCATGCTTCACACCTACGTCTCTTACTTTGTTTATGAAGGGTTATCAAAGCTATGGTTCTAAATAGGAGGTATTTTTAAAATTTTTGCTCTACTCCCTTGACTCACTGTATTAAGTGTCATCATTCATTAACCCCTTCCCCACCCACTGCATTTTGCCACCTAATGACCGAAGTGGAGTATGGTTCAAATCATGGATGCAATGTTGGCTGTGCATTTGCTCCAGTTAATGCGGCATTAGGAAAATGTTCAATGCATTACAAACCGAACACACACGGTTTGTTTCCCTTTGTCCACTTAGTCACATCTTAGTACATCACTCCTTTATTCTTTCCTAAATTCTTTTAAACCAGCCTACCAAAAAATTAAAAATCCATTCTAGGTCCTGTGCCACATTTGATTTTATAGCCATGTGAAGTGATTCCCGAATATATTTGCTGGTTTCCCATAACAGATTTATTTTACGCCTGTTCAGATTTTTCCCTTTTGACTTCTCTTGTCTAGTACAGTGACTGAATAATCCAAAGATGATTAATCGATGATCAGTTTAGTGACAGTGTCCACTCTATTCTATATGAAAATCTCGAACCTACCCGCTTACTCACTCTACCCTAACCTACAGTAAAGTAAGTCAAATTTCCTTTCCTTGCTGTCCAGGAAATTATTCTGTTGGAAATAATATGTGATGGTGGGCAAGGCCAGTGAGTAAAGTGGAAGTGCATGATTTGATGTCAAGTTTGGTGTATGGCATACGCTGTGGTAAATGTGCCAAATACAATCTATATAGCCTGTTTCTTTCCCTGTAGCGCAGGGCATTGTTTTCCCCAATGTCTACTAATGGCAGACAGGATAATATCCGCATTTCATACTTGAGGTGTGTGACATAGTATCTTATTTATTATTTATCTGCCTCTTTGGAGTCAGGATAGAAAGAGAGGCATTTGGAGTAGAGCAGGGCCATTGAAATTAAAAATAGATAATTGTCAACTGCAGTTGCCCCAGCTGCAGACAGTACCAAAATACCCGACCTGCTGGCTAGCATTGAGCATTGCTTCATTAATTTAACACAACACACAACTTTTACTCCGTAATGCATAATGCCTTACTCATTAATTTGAAGTAATTTACTTTTTTTACACAAAATGTCTGTCTAGTTACTTGAAAAGCATTTAGAAGAAAAAAAAATCAAATCACAGTTTTTAAATCTGGTGTTATTCTTTTTCTGCCTTAATACTTTTCTGCCACTCATTCAGTGCTTTTTTGCAAGGCATATGAGGTAAAACATAAAATTGGCCTTGTGGCACGCCTTATCATAATGACATCAAATTCCAATGGCCCTAAGGGTCTAGTAATGTACTGTTTCTGTGCCTCCCACTAAATTCAAAGAATTTTTGCACAGAGCATTATTTGCAATTTGTCTTTTTTCTTTTTGTTTTTCTCAATATAGCTACTCCTGCTGGTCCACCTGTAGAACCCAACAGGCAGGAGCTAGCGACCAGTCTGCGGTGAACGATCCTGGACCCTATCCAGCAGAAATACTGGCCTCTGGTGGTCCTGGAAGTAGAAGAGGCAGAAATACTTCCCTCTCAGCTGGGCCCTAGTGCATCTGGTCCCCTTCAGCCAACAGCCTCCAGTCCATTCCATCGCTGGCACCTCCACCAGCTGACAGCAACTTCTGTGCCGTCTCCTACTCTGACAGCCAGCCATTGATGCGGCGCAGACTGCAGCGGCTGAACATTATAGAGAGCCAGCTTGTCAGCATGGACTATCTCCTGACCCACACGGACAATGCCCACTTCTAGTCATTATTTGTTTTGGTGGGAGGGATGACTTGTGGGTGGAGAGGTTGGGGAGGGAGTTGGACGGGTTTTTTAATTTGTTGGGCACACGTTTTTGGACATTGGTGGTTGAATCGATTTGTTTAGGGAGAGGGGTGGGCCTGTTGTGGGTGGAGAGGGTGCGTTTGTTTGTAAAAAAAATAATGAAGGGGAAAATTATTCTATTTCATCGAATTTTATGCGGGAAGTAATTTTTTTGTGTTTTACATTTACTCGCACTGTTGTACTGCTTAGTTAAAGGTAGTTCATACCTCTCTAACCATCTTGAGCATTAGGTGGGATGCTGTCATAACAAATATAGGGCCTGATTCACAAAGGTAAACTTAGACCAAATGTCCAAGTTTAGGCTTAAAGTCCAAGTTTAGACCTAAATTCTAACTGTACTAGTAGTATAGTTAGACTTTTGGTCTAAATTTAGAAAAGAAGTCTAACTTATACAAAAAGTCTAACTTTCCTACTAGTAAAGTTAGTCTTTTGGTCTAAGTTAGACTTCTGGTCCTGACTCGTCTGGTAGGTAGGCAGGAGTGTTGAACTCAGCTTTCACCTTTTGTTTGCGCAGGAGACTAGAAGGCCCGCAAATTGTAAAACAGAAACTATATTTTAGAGTCAAGGAGAAGGGCAGAATGAAGGTAAGCTTCATGAGGTGTGTGCCAAGAAGACTCAGAGGCAAAGCAAAAAAAGATGTTTCACTTTTATCACCAGTTCAATACACACTCACACATCACACACACAGAATTTCACAAATCGATGCACCTCTCTCCATTCCACATATATGAGCACTAAGCCTCAGAGTCATGGTTTCCATTTGAAGTTGATAACTTCTTGCTTTTAGCTGTGGATGAAGTAGTCCTCATCAGGACTCCGAGTGATTCCGTCCCAGTCATGACCTGAGCAAGATAGTTATGTAGTGCACTGCTGTTGAAGAACAAGTAGAGAAACAGAATTGCACTATTTTGTATAGGTTTTTGTTTGTTAACTAAAATGACGGCTCTGGTCTCTGAAGAACTAGAAAAAAGCAGAGGACCCTCCAAGTAAATCTGGCTAAGTGTGAAAGGGCCAATCACCTTCAGGAAAAAATCATCACCCTTCATTCAGGCCCAAAACATTGCAAATCATCTCAAGCAAGTTCTCAAAATACAGTTCAACACTCTCCCTTACTGTCTGCCACCACATAATTTCTATTTATATAGCGCCAAATCACCAATGGTCTCTAAGTGCTTATAAAAGGACCATAAACCTAGAAACCTAGCATGCCTCCCGGAGCTCGGCAAGTCTGGGTGAGCTTATCCAAATGCCTGAGTGAACAGAATGGTCTTAAGTTTCCTCCTAAACTGGAGTAGGGTCACTTCCCTGCTTGTTTCAAAGCTGGGGAATCACAACTGAAAAAGCTTGCCCCCCCCCAACGTGTCTTTATCAAAACATGGGCATGCCAGCAGGCTTGCCTCGGACTATCGGAGGCATCGTCCTGGCACATAGTTCTTCAAACGGTCTTTGATATAACTGGGCGCTGCTCCGTGCACGGCTTAGTGTGCAATGCACAGACCCTTAAACCTAACCCTATGCTTAATTGGGAGCCAGTGTCGTTTTTGTAGCAGAGGTGTGGCACGTGCTCTTATCAGCCGTTTGAAAATCAGTCTTGCCACATCATTCATAACCACCTGAAGTTTCCATAATAGTTTGTCAGGTAGCCCTATGTATACTGAGTTACCATAGTCCAGGCACGATACAATTAGTGCCAACACAACAGTACGCGCAAGGTGGAATATGACAACAGGGGTGCAAGTTATTGGTTGACTGTTCCAATCCAAGCACCGTGGTATGTACAATATCTCCCCTTTGATGCATACAAAACATTGGAAATCGGCAGTCTTGTAAATCAAATGATCATCTGGGGCAGTCCTCCCAGGTGATGAAAAAGCAGAAGGATCATAGGAGTGGACCTTACAGATTAATTTTTAATGCATACGTTTGTAAAAACCAAATCACCCCAAAGAAAATAATTATCACCTATCATTCAGGCCCCAAACATTGCAAATCTTCTCAAGCAAGTTCCCAAATTGCAGTTCTACAGCCTCCCTCCCTGTCTGTCACCACATGAATCATCAACCATCACTCACGATCATTCAATAATCACTCAGTGCAATGGTTACCTGTTCCAATCAAAGAACGTTGGTAAGTACACAGATTGGAATTTGGCAGTCTTGTAAATCAAATTATCATCTCAGCAGGATCATAGGAGTGAACTGTACAGGTCAATTTTTGCTAATTAAGTTAGTAAAGGCCAGTCAACCTCCTGGAAAAAAAATGATTGTTCGTCATTCGAGCTCCAAACATTGCAAATCATCTCAAGCAAGTTCCCAAATTACAGTTAAACACCATCTGCCTACACATGAATCACCAATCATTACTCACAATCACTCACTCACTGTTGTAATAGTTGTAGTTACCTCTTCCAATCCAAGCACGGGTAGGTTAGTTAGTAGATACACAGTTCATCTTTGACGCAGGCAACACATTGGAATTTTGTATTTTTGTGTAGATCCCACTAATACATAGGACCTGCACATTTGTTGGATATCATAAACTTTGGGTGAGGTGCCTAGACTGATTCTGGGCACCCCCGCAGGGTATGTTTTGGTCCGGAGACCAGCTGGCTCACAGTGCCACCATAAGCCCCCCTAACCTTACCACTGAGCAAATGGTTTCTGGCAACCACTGAATATTCCAACTCTGACCCCTCAGGGACCGTGGAAACAGATCAGAATCTTTTGCTCAATCACTCGTGCTTACTTGTGCTGAGAGAAATATACAGAAAACACACTGGGATGTTTACAATATATTTATTGAACCAATGTTATTCTTGTATAGGATACATGTGCTGCTATAATAAGTAGACAGAAGTACATGAAAGTGATTACATGCACCAAAAGCTTAAATAGTAGTTATAGTTTTACCATGTTGCTAAAACAGAGTATGTATACAGGCATATAAACAAGGCAGTAATCACGCATACTCCCACTGTGAGTGTATAGAGTATGTGTGGGTGTGATGCCAAAAATCCCCCCAACGGACAATTCAACTCCATTACCTAGCAGCAGAGAATGAAGGATCCCCGTCTTGGTCACGAACTGGAAACCCACACGGAGATGACAGACTGCTGCGTGATGAATTCTGAGCATGTAGTGTCCCACAGTGTCAGCTGAAATGCCTCCTCTGCTAATTTTTTGGGATGTTCATTTTTTATAATAGAAAGCAGCCTTGTGATATGTTTATAGATTAGTGATGTTATGGATACGTAGATAGCCCAGTTGCCCTGTGGCTGAAAATAGAACAACATCTGTACATAGTGCGTAGAAGGGCCTTGTACATGATGTTCGAGGCATCGTGATAACGTTGTGTGAAGCTAGATGTGTCAACAAAGTAGTTTCAGAGAAACTAATCCAACAGTGTCATGCACGTGAGTATGTGCAAAAGGTCACACAGAAATGCTATTGTGAAAAATAGGACAATGTAAGAAATAGGCCGCTTCCCTACATGGGCCTAACCCGGGCACATAACAGTTATTGACACTCTTGTAAATCAACAATCTTGTGGGGTAGCCCTGCTAAATGATGCAAATAAGGACAGGCATGTGAGGGAGGCAGGCATTGTCTCCAATGTCATGAAGGAATTGCGGAGGCTTCTTCAATGCACACTAGTCCTACTGCAATCCGGCAATATATGTGACTAAAAAACGGTGATAAATAATAATGTTCCACTAGCTCCTTTTGTTTTTGTTGCAAATATAGAAGTACTACAAAGGATAATTAAAAAGGTATATGGGGGCACTGGCATACTCAATCCGGGAAGTACAGTTTGTCATCAAACTCAGGTGGTTCATGGAGATGTTGGTCAGCTAACACACATGAATCTGAACAATCCTCATCTTTCTCCGCTGTTTCAGGAATGGTGTAATTGTGTGGTATGAAATGTTGGTTCATATTGATCATAGTCAATATCTCCACGTTTAGAGGCGAGAGACTAGTCCTTCTCACTGTAACAACCATATCATCTCCACTGAACACATGCTCAGCAGACACACTGGGTACAGGACAAGCCAGATGCATTACAAAATCTTTAACCATAGGAAAAAGACATTGTCTGGTCAGAGCTCCACGTGGTACAGGTAGCTCCATTGAATCTACTCTCAATAGAACTGAAGGGAGGCTGATTGAGAAATATGGCACAGCAACAGGAGGGTGAATGATGTAAATGAAATGTGGTCCCTCCTCTAACTCTTCAACACCAATAATACATACCAGAAATGGTTTTCCTGTACATATGAGCCCCTCACCCTTATGGCTTTGAGATTGATGCTTTTGGCTTCAACTTCTTGTAATAATTTAGTGGGGGCACATCTCTGCTCCAACTCTTGGTCTTTACCAACAGTAGCAGGAGGATAGCCTTGTGAAGAACATGAAGTACTAGACATGTTGTGAATTGAGTATTAATTGAATATGATATTTTTGCATGGTTTTATCTTAGGGTGATAGTATACTTCCACATTTTCATTATACCATCTCAAAAAACAAACATGGAATGGTATACTTAATGTTCCTGATAGTGACATATTGTTTAAGTCGAACTGCATAACCCTCCTAAAACTGTGTAAAACGTAATATGTAATTGTAGTTTGTTATTTTATATGCCTTTTTCAGCTGTCCCTTTGGCTATCAGCATATTTTCCTGCTTCTTTCTAAAACATTGGTCCTGATGGTCTGCCTAAATGCACAATTTTTAACGTTTTATCATGATCTTTTGACATTTTAAGATGGCCTCCACATTTTCTGTTAAAATCACGTGACTTTTGACACCCCTTACATGAGTTCCCGGCAAGCCGGCGTCCCCACCTTGTGAGGTATGCATTGTACAACCGACCGTTGACTGAGAGGACTACAAGTAAGTTCCTTAGACCCGGGAATGCTAATTCTGTGAATTCCCACAGGCCCGCCATCATATCTTGTTACTGTTTTTATATGGAACATGCAGTGTTGCTAAAGAGTTTATGCAGCCTACATCAGTTTCGATCTTTGACGGTTCACACGATTATTTGTCTCTCACCTCCGATGCACAGGAAGTTCTGTTCCCCCGCACCTGACACATGGGACCTCCCAACACTAGGGCCTCTTCAGAGTGGGCACATGATCAACTGCTGTTTATTGTAATTTTTCATTTTTAATTCCTCCTTGAGATGAAACATCCTCCTGTTGCCACACAAGGCAACTTACGGGCAGATTTACAAGCCCTTTGCACCACCGGTGTGTCACTTTTTGTAACGCACCAGCAGCGCATTTTGCGGCCCTATATTTACAAGGGCAGGAAAAGCCAACCTGTGTGACTTTTTCTGGTCTTGTAAATACGGCCCCTTTACACGCAGCACATTGCATGATGCAACGTATTGTTGTAAATGTTTTGTATACCTGTGCTTCCAAACGAATGCAGCGCAGCAAAATGACTTGCTGCACCGCTCTGCGTTAGTTTATTGCAAATATGCCTTTTAGTTTTTAGTGAGCACAGATGGCTGGGAACGTTCTTCCCATGGTAAATCCTTAAGTTCTTTGGAAACTATCCCTGTTCCATGGGCCTGCACATGCTGGGAAATGGTGCTCCCTTCCAGTCCCAGATCTTGTTTCATTTTGAGGCAACTTTTTTTTCTGTAAACACAGTTGTTCTGGAAGTTCCCTCCCATGGGGACTCACGATTCCCTGGGGCACCTTTCTGTGTACCTCAGAGGAGCACACAACGGAGACATGTTCATCTATTGTAGTCCGTGATCCTATAGCCCTCCTCTCATTATTCTTACAAGACTCTGAACATCGGCCATGGGACCCCTCAGACTTCCAGGCCTAGTTATTGCCAACCCCTATCCTCCACTCCCTTGAAGCTACGGGTTCTCCCAGACCTACTCTGTTATTTCTCCCAAAAACAGCATTGTCTTTGCTACTTGCGTTGTCCATGGATGGTTCGTTTGCACTTGGGGCATGCCTGATGCCTCTCACCTTTTCTCTGAGGAATGCCCAAGCCATCGCTAAGCATGCAACACTAATAATATGCACAACCACAGACACTGAGACCATCCCTGTAGTGTGTATTACAGTTTTGCTCAGGCAGCTTGACACTGGAAATTAGATGGTGCATTTTTATAATCAGACAACTAAATGTACTATTTTTCTTTTTTACTAATTCTTCTTTATGTACACATACTTTTCTATATTTTCCTTTTTTTGAGTATTTCCTCTTTATGTACATATAGTTTTAAGGCTCTGCATGATCTCCTTAGATTCCTGATATTAATCAGATCCTGTGTGTTTTTCCACGGATGTGACGGTGGACTCTTGATGTATATCACATTGTAACATATGTGCAAATATGTATTATCCTTCATAGGTTTTTCTTTCTTCCTCTGTCCTGAAGAGGCTCTGAATCATAAAGGGCCAAAACGCATCCACACCACCATCTGGAGGACTCTGCGTGTTTCAACTTGTAAATCTCACCAAAGATAACTCTACTGACACGCACTAGGATACAGATGGCTAATTGTTCCTCCAGATGTGTTCGTGTTATAGACTTCCTCTCTTTTGGATCATGCTTAAAATTAGGTAGTATAGCCATAGTGTGCACAAACAACAGGAAAATTGAAGAAAGTGTCTAGTTGCTACACACATCAAACAGCCAGGCTCTGTACAGCACATTATACATTTGTCCCCTTCTCTCTCTCTTTTTCTGTCTGGTAATGTTGTTTTATATGTGTATAACTTTGTGTTATAATTGTTTGTCTGAACAGACTTCAGGTATCTGCACCCGGAGTGCAAATTACTATGCGTGCTAAACAATCAAAATAAATTCTGCTTTGTATATTTAAATGCATCTCCAGTGATTAATTTAGATTTTCACAGTGAAATTATTTTGATAACAATGTATTCCCAAACAATACCAGCACTTCTGCTTATACTGTTACTTGCCCGTGTATTGTAGGATCATTTAGGCAAACCCCTACATATGTACACAGATACTTTATTGCCAGCCTGCTGAGCTCTGGCCATCGGTGCATCTTTCCATACCAATACATCAATGGGTTTTTATCCACGTAGACCTCTTTTATACTCCAGGAAAATCCTGTGGACGGTCATTAGTGATGCAACTTGCTTAACCTCTTTTGCCATCTCGTCTGCACTGGACTTAAGCCCTGCCAATTGAAACCAATAAAATGCAGAGGTTGGGTCCAGTCCCTTTGTTGCTGTTGTTGCAGATTTTCTGGTTGTTGGTGTTATTGACTACTGTGAGACAAGACTGCCCTCTCTGAAAGTTGAAGGAGGCACCCCAGAGGTGCGGGATGGGACTTTAAGTTCTACCCGTTCTTCTTGCTCGTCTCCGGCTTGCTCAACAATCCACCTCTTGTATTTTGAAACATCCCCTTCAGAAAACGGAAGAAAACGGACAGAATTTTTGTGTACCATTGATCAAGTTGTGTGGCATAGAAGCACTGTTTGGATGAGATGATGGCATGTTGCAGCCTTCTATTACAAGCCAAGAGAAGGATTAAGCTCTCAACCAAGGCATGCACTTCTGTGATTTCTTTCACATCAGTGGAGGCTCACCTTTCAGACACCTCCTTTACCTGGTCCTGTAGCAGATGCAACAACTGGATAGGTTGGCCCAATTTTACTATCCTCCTTGCTAACTTCTTGTGTGAAAACCTCAAACAGGCATTGCAACATGTAATAGGTCGACTTCTAACGTGTTGGCACCTCCTGTATCACAACTTTAACTGGTGCTCTATTATCACACTAAAAAATCAGCAGCTGCTTCCAGCTTTAAAAGAATGGCTGAGATGAGTGCAGATTCTTCTGCAGATGGTCAGTATGTTGCTGATTATGTCTTATTTTTTAGAAAGTCTTGCACCACCAGGTTGATGCAAAGGGCCAAACACAGGACCCTGAAATAGCCATCATCTGACATGGCCATAACTATATTACTGCCATTCTCTGTGGCAACAAATCCAATTCTGAGACCTTTGGGTCTCAGTCATTCATACACCTTGCTGTTAAACGTATCCAAAATGCTTACAACTGTATGTGATTTCTCCATGGCAAACATGGCCACCGTTGCATGCCACCGAATGCTCTTAATACTTTCTTTAGGGCCAAGACCTTCAGATACCTTTTGCTTTACCCCCATAAAAGAGATCCAGTGTGCAGTGATGCACATGTAATCAAACACCTGACAACTGGTCTACATGTATGTCATCCGGTGGATAGTGTGAACAACACTTTGCTACATAACTTGTCCAACCAGTTGCAGCACATCATGATGCAGTACTGGACCAGTAATTCTGACAAAATAGGTCAGACCTGGGACATTCCCTTTCGGGCAAATGACTGCCACAAATTGTGAGAGTGCCACTCCTTCAACAAAAGAAAAAGGGAGGAGGTCCATTGCTAACATTTTTACCAGCTTCTCACTGTACAAAAGTGCAGTTGGGTGGTAGCGCTCGTAAGGACCCTCCTGCCTCAACATGCCCGTAATAGTAGCCTGGATTTTCTTCTTTTCTGGGGCCACTGACACAGGCGACTTTTGAGAAGTGGGTGATGGTAGACACAATGTGCATCGTGGTGGGGCAGCCACTGTATGCCGTAGTGTGTCTATCTCACTCTGAGTCTTCTTATGCCATTGGGAAGTCGCTGAGGTGGGTGAGTTGGCTGGTACAGTACTGGGGACAGGGCTGCTTTGCATGATGATGACACCCTCTTCATCCTCATCATCACCTCCCACTCTGATTGGACTTGAAGCTGATGTTTCCCGGCTCTCCTCGCCAACATGACAGTGTTCAGTAATTTTTTTAAGGGGCTCCTCCCACTTCATTATGTGGTGTTTTTTTCTATGGCTTTTTTCACCTCCTGTATGCCACAATTTGTACCAGGCTTAACTCAACGAACATTCGTGTGGTAAATGCTGCATACTGCAATGTGCCCCCCTCTTTGCTAACTGTAAAAAAGTCTCAAACTGGGGAGAAGTACTTTTTTAGGTTTTGTCTAGCGTAGGCTGCGCTTGCGCAGTCTCGCTGGCGAGATTTTATGTTTTCTAGCAGCAAGGCTTAAACCCGACCCTCTTCTCCATTGGCTGGCCTCCTAAATGCTGGCCAGCCATTGGAGAAGAGGTTTGTCTTTCCATTTAAGCCCTGTCTTTTTCGGATTGAGGGGTGTTTTTTTTAGTTTCTTTCTCTCCTCTTCCCATTGGCTGGAATGTAAACAACAACAAGTCAAAAACGCCCGTTGTTTACATTCCAGCCAATGGGAAGAGGAGAGAAAGAAAAACACGCCCCCCAGTCTGAAAATGATGGGGCGTTTCTCCGATCCATTTCTGCTTGACCTCGGAGAAACATGGTGGTGTTCATGGCGGGGTCCACAGCGTTTGTTATTTTTTTATTTATTGCTCGGGTCGCATTATATTTTCAATTCCTAAGCGGGTGCCCACCCGCTGTTTATTTTCAATTCGGAGGGAGCCTACCCCTCATCTGCCCCGTTTTCACTGCTGCAGTCCGAGACTGCAGGGAATCACCGCCACGACTGCGGGCCCAGGCGCCGGGCCCTGTTTATTGGGCCGGGCAGCCCATTCTGCCTGTCTTGCATGCGGGTGGAGGGGCGGGCTGAAGCCTGTCTCGCATCCAGCGCTCGCCTGCGGCTGCGGTCCCGGGCGCCACCGCTGTGTCCGTCTGTCTGTCTGTCGGTCCTGGAGTGTCCCACCAAGGCCTGTGTTGAGTGAGACGGAGCCTCCATTACCCTCCGCAGTGACACGTCTCCCGGCGGGGTTTACATAGTGTGAGGTCCTACAGCCCCCCTCCCCTCTCCTCTCACACCCCCCGTCAGCGCCCACGCACATCTGCCCATCTTCCCCCTTCAGGTATTTTTAGCCTGTAAACAACTGCTGCTACCTAAAAATGTGAGTCCTTGGGCCAGGGCGGGCCATGTGTGTGGCCGGGGGCTATATACGGTATGGGGGCTTGACTGGGCTCGGCCTATTCTTGTGCTGGCATTGTGTGTGGCTCGGGGGTCCCTGAGACCCATCCCTGGCCCCCCTCACAGCCAGGAGCGCAGAGACGTGCAGGGTGGCCATCACTCCCTCTGTCGGATTTGTCCCATGAGTGTCAGAGACAGTGAGGGACTGCTGCAGCCTGATGAGTGACTGCACCCAGGAGGCAGGGAGTGAGCCTGTCACATGCACCTGTATGCCTGTTCCTGCAGCGCATTGAGTGCCTGTCACATGCACCTGTGTGCCTGTTCGTGCAGCACACTGAGTGCCTGTCACATGCACCTGTGTGCCTGTTCGTGCAGCGCACTGAGTGCCTGTCACATGACATTGTGTGGGTGTGTTTCCTGCAACTCAGTGAGTGTGTCTCATACAGCTCAGTGAGTGCATGTCACATGACACCAAGTGGTGTGTGTTTCCTGCACCTCAGTGAGTGCCTGTTACTACAGCTCACTGAAGGTTTGTAACATGTAGCTAAGTGTGCACCTGTTACTACAGCTCAGTGAGTGCCTGTCACGTGTAGCTAAGTGTGTGCCTTTTACTACAGTGAGTGTCTGTCTCCTGAAGCCACCCGAGTGTGTCTCCTGCACCCTTCACTTCCCCTTGAGTGTCTGTATGCTGAGAATTAGTAGCCCCCTGAGTGTTTGTCCCCTGAGTGCCTGCCCCCTGTGTGTCTGCCCCATGAGTCCCTGCACCCTGAGTGTCAGCCCCCGAGTGTCTTCCCCCTAAGTGTCCAATACCTGAGTGCCTGTTCCCTGAGTGTCAGTCTCTGGCCATCAGACCCCCTGAGAGTTGGTCACTTGATTATCTGCCCGGTTGCCTGTACCCTGAGGGTCAGTCTCTTGATTGTCAGTGTCTGAGCTCCTGAGTGTCAGTCACTCACGTGCCTGTCAGTGATGCTATAAGAGAGGGCGCTCTCGGCCCGCCCTTGACTGTCAGTCCCTTGACGCCAGGCGAGGCTGTCACCTTCCACTCCCTTGAGTATCTGCCCACTGAGTGTCAGCAGAGTGCCTGTCCCCTGAGTGCCCACTCCCTGAGTGCCTGTCCCTTGAGTGTCTAGTCTCTGAATGTCTGCCCCTGTGTGTCCACTCCCAGAGTGTCTGCCTGTCCACTCCTTGAGTGCCTATCCCTTGAGTACCCACTCCCTGAGTGTCTGCCCCTTGAGTGTCTACTCTCTGAGTGTCTGTCCCCTAAGTGTCCACTGCTTGAGTGCCTGTCCCCTGTGTGTCCACTCCCTGAGTGCCTGTCTGTCCACTCCCTGAGTGTCTGTCTGTCCACTCCCTGAGTGCCTGTCCCCTGAGTGCCCACTCTAAGTTTCTGCCCCTTGAGTGCCCGCTCTCTGAGTGTGTGACTCTACAGTGGGTGCCATGCTGTGCCCGGGGCGCCTCCTGATGGCACTGCTCTTCCTGCCCATGCTCTGTCGGGCAGAGGAGGGTCTGGACTTCCCGACCTACGACGACAAGGACCGGGTACTGGAGCTGACGGAGCGCGGCTTGAAGCCGGTCTTGAAGCGCTATGAGGTGCTGTGCTTCTACTACCACCGCCCGTGGGGCCCGACAGCGATGGAGATGGTGCTGGAGGTGAGTGCAAGCCCCCCACGACACCCCCCCCCCGTCGGTGAGCTGTGTCTCATGACGTGTGCTGAATACCAGGAGCTGTGTCTTACGACGTGTTCTGAATATCACTCTCTTAAGCGCTGTCCTCGGTTGTGTTGTATGCTACACCCCTGTCATGTTTTATCTCTTATTTGCTTATGTTACATAGTGCGTGTTGCTATGTCGTGTTACGTTTTTGGCATTCCTATAGTGCGCAGTCTGAGAGTAGGGGCTCCAGGCGCTTTACCCAGGAAGGTTTTGTGCTGTGCATCTGTCTGGTTACTGTTCCCTTGCACTAGGCCTGGCTGGTGTTTGGCGTGATGCTTCTGGTGTGGCTCTCAGTTTCCCACCGGTGGCTTGTTGACGGAGCTGCAGTGTGTGATGTTGGTGTTGGGAAGGTGTGGCCCTGGGCTTTGCTGGTTGTGTAGACACACCTCACATCGGTGAGATGTCCGTCCCTAACAGGTGGCGATACTCTGGGTGCACTGCCAGTGTCTACATGCGGTGGATGAGGTGTGTTACATGTGTGTGTGTGTTTGTGTGTGTGGTTCTGTGTCTTCAAGGTGGATGTGAGTGGTGTTGTGCCTAATGAGTTGTTCGTGTTTGTGAGTCACTTGCCTCCACAGCGGTTGCTGAGGTGGGCGTGCCTTTATGACGTGTTGAATTTATATTGAATAAGATTTAGAATGTTCTGTCAAGAATTGTTCTCTGGTTTTAAGTTATAGAGAGAAAGAGTGTGTCACGTTGTGTTTCTGTGTTGCTTAATTTAGTGAAGGACTTCACAACCGTTCCTATAGAGTTGTGCTTGGCATGCAGCGTGCTGGCTAGTGTGTGTGTGGCTCTGTGTGTGTGTGTGTGGCTCTGTCTGTGTGTGGAGCTGTCTGTAGGTGTGTGTGTGTGGCTCTGTCTGTGTGTGTGTGGCTCTGTCCGTGTGTGTGGCTCTGTCTGTGTGTGTGTGCGGCTCTGTCTGTGTGTGTGTGTGGCTCTATCTGTGTGTGTGTGTGGCTCTGTCTGTGTGTGTGTGAGTGGCTCTGTCTGTGTGTGTGTGTGGCTCTGTCTATGTGGGTGTGGCTCTGTCTGTGTGTGTGTGGCTCTGTGTGTGTGTGGCTCTGTCTGTGTGTGTGTGTGGCTCTGTCTGTGTGTGTGGCTCTGTCTGTGTGTGTGTGTGTGGCTCTGTCTGTGTGTGGCTCTGTATGTGTGTGTGTGGCTCAGTCTGTGTGTGCGTGGCTCTGTGTGTGTGTGACTCTGTCTGTGTGTGTGTGGCTCTGTGTGTGTGTGTAGCTCTGTGAGTGTGTGGCTCTTTCTGTGTGTGGCTCTGTGTGTGTGTGGCTCTGTGTATGTGTGTGGCTCTGTGTGTGTGTGGCTCTGTGTGTGTGTGTGTGGGTACGTGTGGCTCTGTGTGTGGTTTGTGTGTGTGTTAGTGCAAATGCAATGTCTTGCATTTGCGAGAGATTAAGATATTGGCATTGTAAATGACAATGCCATTTATTTATATGTTTTAAAAACAAAAATAATGTCATGAGCAATGCCGATAGCTTAACAAAGACGAGACCATTGCATTGTAAATGCTTGTTTTACTGTGACACTGTAACAACCTTGTGATCGGTTTTCCTCTTGGTCGGCTCGTTGCTCATTAGGTCCACCTCTTGACTGTCTCAATTCTGAGTTGCTATAAAAGCACAAAAGCTTAAGGTGATCAACCAAGGTAAGGCTAGGAAGGGCACAGCAGGGGAGGAGACCTGAAAGGTAAGAAAAAAAATACTATTATTCAAGTCACATATTTAGAGTAATTTTCTGAAAACTAAGTTTTTGTTATTACCTGTAAAAGAAATATAAGATTACACCAAGGACAATCAATAGATATAGAGGGATACTATTTTGCATTTTCTGTGATTCTCTGTATCGCTATATTGATTACCTACCAAATTATACCACGGATCTGGCCACACAGGGAATGAACCACATCATAAGACTCATAACCACTTTTAGAAAACATGGTAAAATAAATAATGTTAAAGATACACCTAATACAACTTGGTTTACTTCTTCCTTCTTAGCAACAAGAATACTTCTATATATCTGTAATTCTCTCTCGTACAGCAGAGGACTATTGTGGGATTGTCATAGTCTACTGAATTCAAAACATCTTCACAATTCTCCCATCATAACAATAATAACGTTGATAAGCTTTCTTCCAGCCAAAAGTAAAGAATGTTCACTCAATGCAAAGATCCCAGCAAATGTCACCAACAAAAATTCTTGTTAGAATCCTCAAAGTTCAAATAGACTGAAGCAAGAGTCAAGACAAAATGAAATAAAAATGCCACATGAAAATCAGACAATTAGTAATCCACTTGTACTTATTAAGAGCGAGTCTGATGATGATTTCAGAGTGTCTCACTTGCAATAGGATTTCCAAAAGAAATATGTATGAACAAATAGAAAGTCAAAAAACTAAGAATACGTCTCAACACGACTTCTCCACATGTAACGATCGGTGCACCTTACCCCCAGGATTACAGAAGTCACAGCTCCTCCGGTAGACAGACATCAACACGGAACAAATAATCTGCACTGTGCAAGCGGAAGTAGATTCTATAGTTCTTCCGGTTCAACAGTACTGCAGCTAATCAATGCTTTGAAACTTTTAGCGTTCTGTGGGCTCATGGGATTTGTAATTCCCATTCCTACAATGTTGTTACCCATTAAGCATGGGCGAATTTTGCGAATTCGCGATCCGCGAATTTGCGGATTTGTGAATTCGCGATCCGCAAAATTCGCAAAATTCGCGAATTTGTGCGAATTTGCGGATTTTTTTTTTGAATGTTCGCGGGGTTTTTTGCGTGTTCGTGGGGTTTTTTGCGTGTTTGCGGGGCTTTTTGCGTCTTTGCGAGCCGCTTGCATAGTGAAGTTGCCCATGCAGTCGTTTATGGGAGAGGCAGAGAGAGATAGATAGATAGATAGATAGATAGATAGATAGATAGAGAGAGAGAGAAAGAGAGGGAAAGAGAGAGGGAGAGAGAGAACGAGAGAAAGAAAGAGAGGCCGGATCTCTGAAGGGCCAGATTCCTGAGTTGCCCCTACAGAACATACAGCTTTTTATTTTTAGCAAAATGCATATGAAAATTGTGCTGTAAAGGTCTCTTTTAGTTTAACCCCTCCTGACAACTCAAAATGGGTGTATTTGCCATCCTCTCCCTTCTTCCTGTTTTTTATATCTGTAAGTGCTTCCTGATGAGGTTTAATTCCTTGGAAAGGTGCCTCGTTGCCTACTTGTAACTATTCTCTGACCCTGCTTCAAGGGTCAGAGCAGGGTCAGAGAATAGTTGCAAGTAGGCAACGAGGCGCCAGGAAGCAATTAGCAGCAGGTGTCCAAGTTGAAGTTAATGTGTTTGTAACCCTTTTGTAAAAGGTTACAAAGAAATTAGGTTCAACTTTTGCACCTGCTGCTGTAACCCTTGCTTGGCTGAAACTTCGTCCCCGCTGATTCGCGGATTTTACCGCGATTTCGGAGATTCGCGGATCGCGGAAAATCTGCAAATTCGCCCGCGAAACGGATTTTACGCCCACCCTTATTACCCATCCCACTATGTGCAAGTGGGCGAGATCTCATACCTCCTTACGGTTGCGTCTTTATTGTACTTGCAACATGTTGCCTGATTTTGTGTGTAACAGACACTGCCACTGCCTGAAGAAGAACTAGAGGTAGGTGGGTGTCATCGATTGCCTATTTGCAGTGAATACTTCTCCTGAGGTAGAGGTTGGTGCAGGTCTCAGCTTGGGCTTTGCAAATATGGGAGCTGGTGGTGCTATCTGTGCCCCATCCTTTGGAGCAGGTTGAACAGCAATATCTGACTCATCTGTGCCACCTTCCACAAAGACTGCCTCGTCATCATCATCCACATCATCCCCTTATTAAGTCTTTCAGGAACTTTCTATTTTCCTGGCCTCTCCTGCTGTCTCCTGGACTGTGACAGGGTCCACTCCATATCCCTATCATCATCATTAGAAGTGGTGCTTGGAGAAGATGGTGAATAGTACCCTTCCTTTTCCTTTCTGGAGAACTGGAAGCCAATGATTCTAAAAGTGGAGGCTTTTGCTCAGAAAGAAGCTCAGCCCCCAGTTCTGCTCCAACATCAGGAAGATGTACTATTGCTGGCTGTGGCTGCTGTCCACTTTGCTCTGTTTCCTAAAATGATTGGGTACTACTTTGGGAAAGGGATAAATCCAATTCAGTGTCACTACTCGTTGGCTTCACCAGGATTGCAGTGGCTGCCTCACTGACAGACATAAGTGATTAACAAAAAAGTGGTTCTGTTGGGTAGTAACAAGAATTACTTTAAAGGAGGCTGAAACAGCTCAGAAACACAAAACAAGCAAGCCTCTCTGAAGGCAAAGTTTTTTATATATTAAAAAACAAGGATAAACAATACACGGGAATTACTTCATTCCGTTTTAGTACTGATAAATACTTCAAATTTGTAAATAGTGACTGTGGTGAACAAAGTGACTAGTGCATTGCATATAGTGACACTTATATACAAAAATGTTTACAATAAAACCACAGGGGGGGGGGTAGGGAAACAAACAAAGTGTTTTCTTTCGTTGTAAGGCCAGTATTGCGAAAGTAAATATTCCAAGGAAAGCAGATGGTTAATGTCCAAGTTCCTGGAGCTATCTTGGCCAAGTAAGAGCGTCGCTCTTGGCCAAGATAGCTCCAGGAACTTGGACATTAACCATCTGCTTTCCTTGGAATATTTACTTTCCCAATACTGGCCTTACAACGACAGAAAACACTTCGTTTCTTCCCCCCCCCCCCCCTGTGGTTTTATTGTAAAAAAAATTGTTTGTAAATAAGTGTCACTATATGCAATGCACTAGTCACTTTGTTCACCACAGTCACTATTCACAAATTTGAAGTATTTATCAGTACTAAAACGGAATGAAGTAATTCCCGTGTATTGTTTATCCTTGTTTTTTAATATATAAAAAACTTTGCCTTCAGAGAGGCTTGCTTGTTTTGTGTTTCTGAGCTGTTTCAGCCTCCTTTAAAGTAATTCTTGTTACTACCCAACAGAACCACTTTTTTGTTAATCACATATACCCAGGTTCTGAGGGACACCGGGTTACCCCTTTTTGTTAAAACATCACTGACAGACATAGTCTTGGGTTTAGGTTGGGGTGCTGCTGTTGATGTGGGAGTGCTGCTCTCAGCTTGCTCCCCAGGGGCTGGTGTGGCAAACCCAACTTGGTTGTACGGAAAGTTTGGGGCGACATGCCACTGGTGGGAAACTGCTTCTCCTCACGGACCACTTTCTTGGAATTATATTTCTTTGGGGCCATATTAAAGCTCTCATTTGAAAGTTGCACTAAGCTTCACATGTGGAAGAGATTGGAGGACTGACGTGTGACTGCACAGGCCTTCTGTTTGGCAGTACTGTGGGAGATGTCCCTTCTCTTGTGCAACTAAATTCAAATAAGCAAGAAAAACATTTAGTGTGAAATGTGACATTGTTTACAGTTTGAATTAGTACAGCAATAGGCAATATTAGAGTGGTTGTTTACTTAGGTAGTAATAACCACTTTAAAGTCAAACCATACCATAAAATGTAATTCCTCATCAGAATAACACACAATATACAGAATGATGGAGCGCTTTCCTTTCTGCCCATATATTCTAACAGAGACATCTTTGGCACACAAGGAATTGCATGGGTAAATAGAATAGCAATCTTTTAAAAAATGGAGGTTAGTGTGTGGCTTTGGCAGGCAATGTGGTCCGGAGGTAAATGGAATAATCATAATTACATAAATTAATCATGCTGATGTATCTAAAGTGCACCTCAGCCAGGGTGTCCAGAAGGAAATGGAATTATATACCTGAAAAACTGAATGCTGATGTGCAGCTGTGAGCCGATGGCGGATGTATGTATGTATGTATGGATGGATGTATGTATGGATGGAAGGATGGATGATGGATGGCGAGGCAAAATGAAAAGAAATTAAAATAAAAAAATGAAAAGATTTCAATAATAAAAAATCAAAATAAATTAATAAAAACAAAATGTGAAAACAATTAAAATAAAAAATGACAATAAAAAAAATTACATGGTAAAAAAGAAAATAAAAAAATTAGAACTATGTGACACTAAATAAGTTAAATTAAAAATGTAAATAAAATATTTCAAAACATAAAATAAAACTATTTAAAAAAAAAACAATAATTGCTGATGTTTATATCAGAGGATGAGGAGAAACCTATAGGAGGTGCAAAAATTAAAAAATGCATGCAATATATATATATAAGCACGGTTCATCAAAATCATATTCTTGATATACATACTACAATGATCCCCAAGCTTATTATTTAACTGATATCACATCCATCCATCCAAGCCTTTAGCAGAGGCACACTGGCTGGGCGCACAAAATGGCTGCTAGCCAGTGTCACATGGTGGTCAAACAATAACACTGAGCAACAAAGAAGACTGAGGGCCCGATGTAGGTAATTCTAATTTACCACTTCTAAAATACCGAATCATACCGATTCAGTATTTAAGAAGTGGCAAATTAGAGGGGGGGAAATGTAGGTAATACAGAATCGGTAAATACCGAATCGTTAAGATTCGGTATTTACTGATTCTGTAAATACCGAATCGGTAATGCCCATGGATTCCTATGGGCATTGAAGCCCATAGGAATCAATGGTCATTACCGAATCGGTATTTACCGATTCGGTAAATTTACCAAATCGGTAAAATAGGGCACCTACATCAGGAATGACCATTTACCGGTCGGTAAATGGCCGCCTACATCTGGCCCAAAGAAGGCAAAATGCCACTGGCTGGCTACACAAAATGACTGCAAGCCACATGGTCACAACAGCAACCAGCAAGGATGCATGGCCACAACAAAGAAGACATGCAGGACTAAGGCAAAAGCTCACTGACTGCCTACACAAAATGACCGCCAGTCACATGGTCAAAACAACCTGCAAGGAGGCATGGCCACAACAAAGAAGATATGCTTGTCTCTGGCAAAAGCACACTTGCTGGCTACACAAAATTGCCACCAATCATATGGTCACAACACCCAGAAAGGAAGCATGGCAACAACAATGAAGACATGCAGGCCTATGACAAAAGCACACTGGCCTCCTACACAAAATGGCTGGCAGTCACATGGTCACAACAACAACAATGAGCATGGAGGCATGACCACAACAAAGAAGACATGCAGGCCTATGGCAAAAGCATACTTGCTGGCTACACAAAATGGTCGCCAGCCACATGGTTACAACAACACCCAGGAAGGAGGCATGGCCACAACAAAGAAGACATATAGGCCTATAGAAAAGCACACTGGCTGGCTACACAAAATGGCTGCCAGTCATATGGTCACAATAACAACAACCAGCAAGGAGACATGACCACAACAAAGAAGACATGCAGGCCTATGGCAAAAGCACACTGGATGGCTACACAGATGGCTGCCAACCACATGGTAAAACAACAAGCAGGAGGCACAGAAAACAAACAACACAATTGGAGTAGATGTATGTTGTGTGTAGTGGAATCATGTGGGTTGGATTGGAATTGTTAAATGTTAGTTGTGGCGTTGTGTGGTGTGAAAGTGTGTGGCTTGGAGTGGTTTTATGTAGTGGGATTATGTGGTATAGTCTGCAGTTGTATTATGTGGATAGTAATTATGTGTTTTTCAGTGTATTGGAATTATGTGAAGTGGATCTGTGTATAATGGAGAGTGTATAATGGAATGTAATTATGTGGAATGGTATTTTGTGTTGTGGAGTGGTATGTAGTGGAATCTAATTATGTGGTGTGCTGTTACATTTTGTTGTATGATGTTGAAATATGTGTTGTAAATTGGATATGTGTGGTGTGTAGTGGAATTGTGTTGTGGAGTGGAATAATGTGGGTTGGTGTTGAATTTTGTGACGTGGAATGGATTTGTGTGGAGTTGAATTGACTGGCATGGAACAGTGTGGTATTGAGTGGAATTATGTTGCATGGTGTGGAGTGTATTTTATGTGGATTGGTGTTATGTGGCATTGAGCTGATTTATGTGGGGTGAATTTATGTGGCATCAATTTGAAAAACCAGATAAAGCAGACAAATTTACTAACCCAACATTATTGTATGTAGGATAGATCAGTTAATTTATCTGTCACATTTACGGTGTATAAAACATTCAAATTCTACAGCAGTACGTAAAAGTCATGAAACTATGCCATACATGTATTTACTACAAATATAGTCAACATGGCATATGTGTTAGACATCAAAGTAAGAACAAAGCTTTTTGAATTAATGTTACAATATGGTTCAGATTACAACAGCTGCTGCCAAGAATGATAGTCCGGTGTGAGGTGTGCGGTAGGTTTTAAAGTATAGGCAAGGAGAGAAATGAGAGTTAGAGCTATTGGTGTTGTAAATGCAAATGTGATAAGCAAAAAATGGTCAGGGGTTCTGCCCACTTAACCCTCCCGTACCTGAGCAGGAGACATCCAAGGATGAAAAAGTAGCAACAAAAGGTACTGAAGGGATCAATCCTTTTTTAATTTTCTAACAAGAAACATCTAATTATCTTGTGAGTCACAAGTAGAACATTGGAAACATATGTAGGTTAATTCGTATACGCGCATATGAGCGGACATCTAGGGAGGCACAACAATCAACAATCTATATACAAATTATCACATATACATCATATACAAATATACAAAACATTTACAATATCAACAAACATTTATCTGTACCCTGAATTCAAAAGATATATAAAAATATATATACACCAATTTAAGTGAATGCCTCCTCTTAATTTGCAATGGAGTGCACAACAAAGTGGTAGTCCCAAAAGCAAAACACCAGGGGGTTAGAACATCAACCCAATCTCTAATTGTATAGGTGCATAGCAGACAAAAATCAAATCTTTTTTAAGTTGTAACACGGGACTCCATTCAAAACAAAGGTGTCGACGCAGTCGCGGTCGCGTTTCAGCCAGATGATGTAGGCTTCATCAGGACATGGGTACTCTAGTAATCACAAATATATATACATATTACCTTCTTCTATGCCCACATGGGTACATATAATAGAAAACTTAACAGCTGCAAAAGGTGACATAAACTCCCCCTCGCGTGGAAATGCAGTATTTATAAGAGGATCTATCGAAGAAAAAAGCAGCAAGAAAGCAGAGGAAAGATACCAGACTCAAACCGACTGCAGAGTCAGACACCAATGAAAGTGATATCGATCATATGCAGTGCTCTTAGACAAACCCTCGACTCCACCATTAGGTGTGACCACTATCAAAGTGTGACGGAAATAAGAGAGGAAAAAATATTATTACCACCTTATATCCCGCAACAAATCCAAGTGTCTTCAAACCAATTAGTATCACCCCTAAAAAAAGGGAATAAATACCTAATCTTGAGGTCCCTGGCCGTGCCTAGGGCCGGTATAACCGGCTAGTCCACGGGACCACCCACACGGGTGGGGTGGGCGCCACTTTCTTTGCCCAGGTACTGGAAGTGATACCTGGAGTGAACATATGTGGAGAGAGGCCAATTAGCCGCAAACCAAATCAGTCTGGGGGAGAAAACATCCAACATCCATGACTACTAAGATCTAAACATATCAGAAAAAATGCATAGAGCATACCTTATATATACACAGTGTGTCCGCTTGGATGAGGGTAGACTCCAAAAACGCGTGGCTTAAATCAAACGGTCTTTCTGCCATCACAATCCGAATGGAGGGGGGTGGAACAGAAAAAAGGAATAATGAAATAGCCATCACCAGACCTCTGATAACAATAGTTCTACATAAGAGGGTAGACTATATAGAATAAAATTAGATTAAATGCATAGTCACACAAGTCGACATATGCAAATCTAGAGGGAACGAGATAAGTGTATGTCTATTTCTCCCCCATCCCAGTCAAAGAGTCATCAAGCGCGTGGGGTCAGTCAACCCCTCCACTCGAGAATAACATTAGGCAACCAGGGGGGAGAGAGATCCTAGCATCTCCCGTATGTTATACCCCCACCCGACTTATCTACATTGTAATCAGCCTAAGGCTCTATTCAAATATAAACCACTCTCTGACGAGTTATCGAGGTTGCCAGAGTACCATAAATGCAAATGTGTTTTACCTATGTGTTTTGGAGTGTAGTGGATGTATGTGGTGTGTAGTAGATTTATGTTGCTTGTTTTGGAATTGTTTGTTGTGGAATTGTGTGGTGTGGAGTGGATTTGAGTATTAGTAGTGTGTGGCATGGTGTGCAGTTGAATTATGTAGATAGTAATTATGGTGTATTTGAGTGTATTGAGGTATGCTTAGTGGGATTGTGTGTTATGGGGTGTAATTATGTGGAATGTTATTTTATGTTGTGAAGTGATATGTAGTGGCGTTTACATTTGTGGTGTTTTGTAGACTTTTGTGGTATGATGTGTGATTATGTGGTGTGTATTGGATGTATGTGATGTGTTATGTAATTGTGTTTAGAAATATGTGATTTGTTGTTGAATTATGTGGTGTGGGATGGAAATGTGCTGTATTGGATTGTGGGGGGTGGAGTGAAAATATGTTGATGAAATTATGTGGCATGGTGCAGAGTGTTTTTATGTGGATTGTTGCTATGTGGTATAGTTTGCTTTTATGTGCTGTGTAATTATGTGGTAGTGAGTTGAGTGGTACTATATGGAGATGAATTATGTAGTGCTGAGTGGTATTATGTGGAGTGTAAATATGCTGTGTGGTGTATATTTATATGTTGGGGAATTGTGTGGTATTATATTGGGTGGTACTGTTTGTTAAACTAAACATCGAGTAATGCTATATGGTACCCAGGAAATTGGAGAGAAAAATAAACTAAACTAGCTCCCCTATTAACATTATGAAGTGTAATGATATCCTAAATTGAAACAGTTAAAGTAAAAACTGTTTTAAACAAGAAAAATCTCTCTCACACACAAACGTTTTAATGCAACAGTGGGGAGGCACACACAAAGCAAACACATACCACCAGTAATGTAGTGTAGTTCCTATTTTCCCTATAGGCCCTGCGCATTGGAATAACATAAAGAGCAGTGTAGACATAGGAAGGACTGAGGTCTTCTAGGTCTCTACTGACTATGTTAGACTTAATTTAGGTTTGCGCCAGTTAGCTCAGAGGTCACTGGAAACTTTCTTGAATGAATAGGAAGAGATCAGCTTCCCTGGCTCAGACAAGAAGGGATTCAGCTTCCGACAACCGCATAAACATGACAACTTTGCTCCCTCAGAATAAGAGTCAATCTCTAGAGTCCTGTGAAACAATAGACAGTTATTTCACTCAGTCAGATTGCATACTTAGTTTCACCAGGGTGCAGAGAATAGAGAGACGGGCGTTTTCAATAAAAGGTATTATTTATTGAGCAGTCTTCCTTCTCATGCAAGAGAAATGAATTGCCACAATTGCAATACTTAATGTAAAGTAAAGTACGTACAGTAAAAGGAGTATTATGAAATAATACTGTAAAAGCATTGATATGGTTTCTCAGCCATAAGACACTTTAAAATGGATAAAATATATACATACATATATACATAGGCTAACGTCCTCAACTGGTGCTTCTAAACTACGCCTACCCCGGTGTACCTGACCTAAGCCTAATACGTGGGAAGGAGTAAGTAAGTAGCAGTTTAAGTTAAGTAGGTTTGTCGCCAAGGACCTGTTCAAGAATTCTCTCTAAGGGTTTAGTCAGCACCGTACCTTGGGAATAAAATGTAGGAGGTCTGGTATCTCTCTCTCGGGTCTCGATATCCCAGTCACCCGCAAGGGTAGGCTGGAAACGCCGGAGCTGGATTTTCTCGGCAGGAGAAAAGACAGCGTCTTCCTCAGCGCGTCAAAGAGGAGGGGCAGCGTCCGTGGGCTCTCCGCATCTGCTGGGCTCTCGGCAAGTAGATTAGCTGCTCTGCTCCGAAACCACCACCGTGCGTTTGCTTAAGGCAACGTTGGTATATTTATACCTGAAAGGTGCCGAGTTTGACATAAGGTTTGGACATAAGACGTCAATAAAGATGTCACTAACAACTGGCCGTTCTTACAGTGCTCGCAGGAGTTCTATTACAAATCAAAACAAAGCAAGCGGGGATTTCCCAGGTTGCTGGAGGTTTGGTGTGTTGAAAGAACTCGTTGTGCTTTCTAGGAATCTAAGGAAGTAGCTTTTGCCATGCCTTGGGCTGCAAGGGCGATTTACTGAAATATGGATCTGATTCTTATGCCATTATAGGGAAATTATTGATTATAGCCGTACAGGGGCATAAAGTCACAATATTGAATCGGGTTCCTAGATAAAACACATCAGTATTAAGATTGCCCTTGGCCGTGGCCATAAAGACTACCTGGCTGGACCCGGGCCCCATAAGTCCACCATTAGAAGTCAAGAATGCAGACAAGGTAAACCTGGCAATGCGGGGCTGCGAAGAATATGAGCTTGTGAAGCATTACAGCATCAGACATGGGTCAACCTAAAAGCTAAGCAGTTTGCAGAAAGACAAAAACTGCCTTTAACTGTCAACAACCACAGATGCTATTTGCTCTGGTGGTTCGTGCTTATAGTGCCAAGCAGCAGTGGTGCTTCATTAAACGATTTTGTAAGCAAGTGCTTTATGGCAGCACCACAAAAGGGCTAAAGGAAGGGCACAAGGTGCCAGATAACAACAAATGGTCTCAAATTGCCTTTGTTGATATAGGAAATAGAGCACCCAAACTGCAAAATTCACTTTTTCCCTGTGACATTCTTGCACAGGTATGGTGCCAAGAGACCATTCAGTTTGGAGCATAAGCGATGCAGAATTTAGTATAGCCCAGGTACAGGCAAAATCTATTGAATTTAACAGAAACAAATCACTTTCACCCTGTACAGTGGTTAAACAAATTAACTTAATGCACACACATTTGCAATACAATCGGTCTCGCCTTTGGGACCTTATATGTATTTAGCTATGCAACACATTAGCCTGGATGCTGAAACATCTACTGTTATTTAACATGGAGGGAAAGTAAGCACCAAACTGCGTGACATGCCAGGTATGGGAACATACGGAGAGAAATCATGCCTTTGAGTGGGAAATGGTATAGTGCAAAGCTAAGTTTTTAACATAAAATCAAGGCCTTGGGTGGTCATATCACTGAAAATACAAGATTTGAAAAAAATATTATTGTCAACGGGTGCTCATGGAAGACAATTTCTATGGACTAGAATCTAGAGAATGCTAAGTGATTCTGTTATTTTACTGGGAAAACAACCTTTACAAAGCAGTCATTACATCGCACTACCATTACAAAGCAGTCATTACATCGAAACATCCTTTACATCGCATGTCATTACAACGCAGCCTATACATTGCACGTCACTACAACGCATGTCATTACAATGCATGTCATTAGCAACGGGCCCGAGAGTGAAGGATTGTCCCCCTGTCTACATGGGAAAAAGAAGGATATCGCCCACACGTTCGCCGCAAGAGAAACCAGCAATTAACTAACAAGACCGAGCACGGTCTTTTCTTTCCCCGAGGCGACGGCGCAAACATCCCTCACACCAACTGTTAAGTGCCCATAGAGTCAAGATGCTCCACGCTACATAAAGAAGAAAATTGGTACTTCCAGTCCTCCTTGCTAACAACCCACCCTGATGAAGACCTCTGGTTAAAGAAACGCCAAGCAGAAGGTCGAAACACATTTGTTTCTTTTCCCTGAGAGAAGAGTCTAAAGAGCCCAGGATAAAATTTACGCTGAGAACTGTTTCTAGCTTAGAGCGCACTTGGTACCGCTCAGATCTGGGTTCAGAACTTGAGGCTAACTCTCATTGGCTTATTAATGGTTTAGTCTACTGTGAGGATTTCAATGAGATAAGTCCCAGTACCTCTATCTAAAAAAGAAGTAGGACTATTTGAATTTGTTTGGTTTTTTGCACAGTTCCAATGTATATAAATTGGACAGGTATTTGTTTTGTGTAAATTGTAGAATTATCCCTTCTGAAAAGTGTCAAGACATATGTTGAATGTAATTGTATTTTATATGTTTTGATTTTTTTGATTTTTGTATATATATTTTATACTATTCAGAGTAATCAACTCTGTTTCTAGTACATCCTGCATAGGGACACCTCGTCTTGGTAAAAACCTTAAAAACCTGTTTGATATGAATTTAACTGCATACCAGGGATAAATAAAAAATCAACCTGGTAGAAAAGAATTTTTGCATTTATGGTGTCAGAGGTTTCATGTTTTGAATATATGTCACTACAACGTGGGCATTACATCGCAAGTCATTACAACGCATACCATTACAACGCATAGTACCCTTACACTATCCGACACTTACCCTACTGTTCCACCCACTGGAGTTAGAATAGTTCTTTTTATTCCTATACTATCCAACACTTACCGTAAAGGCAACGTAATGGTATGCATTGTAATAGTAAGCTTTGTAAAGGCATATTGCGATGTAATGGAAAGTGTTGTAAAGGTAGTTTCTGAAAATGCGATGAAATGGCATGCTATGTAAAAGAATGCGTTGTAAAGGATGTTGCGATGTAAAAACTATGTTGTAAAGGCAGGTATTGTAAATGTATGCATTGTAAAGTCATACATTAGTTCTACTGACCTCTGCTGATCGTTTTCTATCAAGAAAGTTAAATATAGGCGGTTACCAGAAAAATAAAAAAAATAAAGTCCCTCAGCAGAAAGCAATTCTGGTATTTACTGACCTCTGCTGGTCGTTTTCTATCAAGACAGTCAAATAGAGGCAGTTCAACAGAAGAAAATGTCCTTCAGTGGAAGCAGACAAGTCCTAGGGCAGATATCCAGAGCCCACGATTTACATATACATATAAGTATATAATAAGTATACACTAAAGTATATACAAGAGGTCTCGAATGCTCGACCTAAAAATAATCCTCATATTCCTACTCCTTAGAGGAAATCCCGTTTGTGAAGGATTCGCAGGCTTGAAGAGTTGTGACTGGCCCAGGTGACGTTCCCGGTCACCTCCTCAAGTGAGACTGTTGGTCTAGTTTCATAGCGCATGAGGCCAGATTTAACGAGACATAAAGCTGCATGAGTTGCTCTGTTTAGCTGCAGGCTGACTGAGCACAGAACTCAGCTCTGGCGGGGATTGCAGGATGCCTTGCAGGCACAATTAAATTAGTAATGCTTATGGTGCGAACCACAGTAAGGGAACAACAGGGAGCTGCAAAGGCAATTAACATTGTAAAGGAAACGAAAAATGTAATTAAGCAAATATCTAACAAAAAAGGAAAGCAAATTCCAATCGCACTATAGCGGAACAATCCCCTGAATAACTCTTTAATAGAAAATGAGGAATTCAGGTGAGCAAAGAATAAATAGACAACAGGGCACGTCAAAAAAATCATCTCAGAGCAGAAGACAAAATATGACAAAGGAGGAACAGAAGACGGTGTGCAACCCTGATAATGGGGTGAACAAGACACTGCCTGGGGTGGAACAATAGAGCGTGGACCTGGGAAGGGTTTTATTTTCCCGTTAAGCTGTCTGGGTGATATTAAGCTTTGAGGACAATGGAGTCCCGGGGTAATTCTCACTTCCGGAGTGATAAAACAAAGGCAGTCAGAATGTATCAGGTCTCTTGTGCTGTGATATTTAGAGGTAGAGGATGTGGTGTAGCGGACAGAGCTGCAGACTCGGGAGTTGGGGAGTTGGGGAGTTGTGTTCGAGTCTTGGCGTAGGCTCAACATCCTGTGATTCTGGGCAAATCACATAAACTCACCATGCCCCTATCTACAAATTTTATCAGATTTAAATTAAACAAAAAAAACAAGCACATTAAGTGACGGCACCGTAAATAAAACACAAGACCTGTCATGCACAAAGTAAACAAAACAAAAACAGAACCCTTAACACAAGCGGAGGCTGGCTAGCAATAACTAGTGTGGCTGACTTTAACACTGGGGAACTGGGTTCGAGTCTCTGCAGGATGCAAAATAAATCTTCAGCTCATGAACGAGAAAACACTCAGCTTCACGCCTGGGAAGCCGCAAATGCCGGAAGTCAGCACTTCTCCCCATAGAGCACCCGATTTCCGCAAGTTTACTGCCCGGGCCTAGCCAGGGCACAAGTAGGGGGATCCTGCGTACACAAAGAGATTACCCACTGGGGATAGTTCCAAGAGTATTGCCAGTGTAGGAATTGGGATTGGAAGTTGTCCTTGGGGATTGCAGGAGGTAACAATGAAGCAACATTAGTTTCCATGGGTGGTGAGAAAATTGAACCCTTGGCCCACTACCCTGCCAGTATGGTAAAGTACAGGCAATGGCCAATAATCAAGGGAGTGGAATTCCAGGCCTGGATACAGGTGCCTGCGTAACCATGGTTATGGCCACGCTGGTTTCCCCAAGCCAGATCCTACCTGATGAAGTGCATGTGATTATTAACTCTGACAATGTTACAAAGTCACATCCAATAGCTGTGGTAGACATTGAATGGGGACAGGTTACTGGCCCTAAGAAAGTAGCTGTGTCACCTGCCGTTCCAGTGGAGTGTCTATTGGGCAACGGTCTAGAAACTTCTGCTTGGAAAGAGATGGAGAGAAGGATTCATGCAGCAATGCTGGGCCTACCTGAGTAGTTGTTTGTCTACAGTGGATGGACGCTCCAATAGCAGAGTATTTGGATGACATTGCAATGGCTTGGCTGAGTGCTGATGACAGTCCCTCAATGAGCCATTGTCCTTAAAGAGGTAGTAGAGGCCTTGCCTCCAGTGATTCCCGAGGCTTAGATGGCTACATTCTGAGTTTTATAAGACATTGATAGAGACTTTAGGTCCCTATCTCATTGCTGTATTCAATGAAGCCTTCGATTAACAGTGCTTATCCCAACACTACGGGAAGCTATCCTGACCACCATATTTAAACCCAACAAAGATCCCCTTCCTCCCACTGTCTCTTCTTAACGTAGATAGTAAAAATGTAGCCTGGGCCACAGCCAACTGCATTCACAAGTCATCAAGGGCCTGGTCTTTACTGACCAGACAGGTTTTATTATACAGGCTCAGTCCACTGCTCATAATATCCACTTGCTATTCACCCCTATGCACAAAGTGAACCAAGACCTCCCAGGAGCAGGGAGTTTTCTGGATGCTGAGAAGGTATTTGACTCTGTTAAGTGGCCTTTCTTACATACAGTGCTGCACTAAATGGGACTAGGCGACTATATACTCTGCATAATCTTGCTGCTGAATTTTTCCCCATCTGCTAGGGTTCTGACCAACGCATGCTTTTGTGCCCCGTCTCGCTCACCAGAGAAAGAAAATCAGGGATGCCCTCTGTCTCCACTCCTCTTCGACATAGCAATGGAGACCCTGACTTGCAAACTACAGTAACCATGCGCATAGAGGAGTGTTATTCATCAATTGTCACTTAATTATCTCGCTATAAGTGGATGTCATCATGCGATTCATTAAACACCCAGAGGAGAATCTCCCCCTGGTAATACATGCCATTAAGCAATTCGGTAACTACTCTGGCATATGGCTAAACAGCAACAAAACTGAGATCCACCCCACACACCCTCCACACAACAAATTATCACTGAATATCCCCTTCAATGCCGCAAAGAATCGATTCGCTATCCGGGCCTTAAAATCCATCTTGACCGGAAGTCGTTATGCTCTATAACTACAGTTCAGTGCTATCTTGCTTATGCACGCAAATCGACAACTGGATCACACTATCTTTATCTATTGCTGGCTGAGTGGCAATAATTAAAATGGTGGTCATGCCTTATTTTTTGTACTTTGTCTTGAACATACTGATACCACCCTCACATCCGTTTTTTACCATATTTAGCTTGTGCGACTCATCTGGGCTGCAGGTCAACCCAGAGTTGGGATTTGTTGACGTTACCCCTAGCATATTGTGGTCTAACATTACCTGACCCCAATTATATTACCTAGCTGCCGAAGCATTCTTTGCTATTTACTGGCACCTTACCCAACCTACCTCCTGCAAATCCTACAGGAGCCTCAGGAGTACCCCCTTTTCGTGTGCAGAGCTACAATCTTCCACTAAACACATGAACACTGGGCCACATCCCTGCCTTCACACATTAGGAGGAGGTTTTGGGAGCTTCATGGGAGCCCAGTAAATGGAGTTATTGTTGTGCTCAGCTGGAACAATTTCCATGAACTGAACATAAGCACTTCAAGTTCCTCCACCGATTGTATTACACTCCTGCAAAACTACACCAACTAGACCGGACCAGAACACATACATGTCCTCGTTGTCACCAGACATTTGCCAACACCCTTCACCTACCATGGGAATCCCAATCACACACCTCTTAACGGATGATGGTGCTGCCTGACAGCTTACACATTGCCGGATACCAGATTCCTTCCACCCCAGATGTAGTGATCTTGGGCTATGCAGCTAGACTACCGAAATCCAGACGAAAGTTGGGGTCAAAAGAAAAGTAGCCCTTCACTGGATTTGTGGCCTGCTATCCCACTAAAAATGCTGGGCTCTATACATCTATGCTACCTGTTAAATAACTACCTGCTATATAAATGTGATAGATAGACAGACAGACAGACAGACAGACAGACAGACAGACAGACAGACAGATAGATAGATAGATAGATAGATAGATAGATAGATAGATAGATAGATAGATAGATAGATAGATAGATAGATAGATAGATAGATAGATAGATAGATAGATAGATAGATAGATAGATAGATAGATAGATAGATAGATAGATAGATAGATATGGACACACACCAGTGGAATCTGAAATCAATTAAAATTGTTCCACTGACAAAAAGTCTATCAAGAATTGCAATTGTTTTCTTATTTGTTTCATCCAAAATCTTATTTCCACCATATAAATGTTCATCATTCACTTGAATGTGTCCAAGATTTGTTGTAAAATGTTCTTTCACAATACAAGATTTCAACAAAGATTTATGGAATACAGAGCAAATTTTCATAAACGGAGGTAATTATTCAGTAACTGGAATCAAAATTTGTTCAATAAGAAACTGACCAACAAATTGAAGATTTTTTTCAAGTGAATTTATTTTTAAGTACCTATACTTTCTCACCTAAAACATATTTCGGTATTGGACCTTTAACCATCATGATGTAATTTATAACTAGCTTTAGGTTTATTCACTTTTCTGCACTTCCCTTTACTCAATTTAGTGTTCCTGCACTGAAGCTACTGACTGTGAGGACCTTGCATTTTTATAGGAAACAAGGTGTAGGACCCTGATGGTAATCCCCAAGCCTCCCTACCAAAAGAGATATGTGAACACTAGGTTGGAATTAGACTCAGAAGCAAGTACTCAGTGAAGGAAAATGAGTTTGGGATTAAGAGAAGACAATAGCAAGGTGTGACTCCCTGGTGGTGCTAAGGTATCTTGAGTAGGCGTGTGATAACAGGTAAGTCTTGTCAGGCTACGATTCACACACCCCAAGTTTGACACAGAAATTCATTTTAAACGATAGATGAGAATTATTAGAATGAAATACCAGTACCCACTTATACATGATAGTCCAGTCCAGGACTTCACAGGTCTTAAATGGAGAATGCTGGTAATGAGCCAAAGAAGTAATATTGCTGGATTATGGCAACGCTATGGTTGCGGATGCCCCAAAGTCTTACCTAGCCCCACTGAAAGCTACTCTCCAAGTGGCAGCTAGACTTATATCGGGGGAAAGGCTCTTTAACCACATCAGTCCTACCCTCAAACAACTCAACTGGCTGCCAATCGAGGTGAGGACCATACTAAAAACTGTATGCTTAACTCACAAAGCACTCTACACTGAAAAACCAATTTACCTCACAAAATATCAAAAGCCGGCCAAAAGAGACCTTTACAAAGCTCTAATAGTCTACTCTTGATCCCCCAAATTTAAGAGAGAAGTCTCACACCCGCTCCTTTTCTGGGAATGCTCCTAGAACCTGTAACTTCCTGCCCCACGGCCTGCTGGAAAATAAATTCTTCTCTCACTACATGAAGAAACTGAAGCTTCTACTCCTCAATAAATACCTAAACTGCCTTAAGGCACCTGATTAGCCTATGGGCCCCTCCCCGCACCCTCTAAATAAATCTGTGCAACACTACCCTGAGGAAATCTGTGCTTCTCGTCCTCCTGTCCTCACAAGGCAATACCCCAGCTACCTCAGAACTACATCGTCCACCTTTACTACTGTTCATATTGTTTTTGCAGTTTTACTGTTACCATGTTTTTTTTCTCTGTTGTACTTATGCCTAGGGTTATCTTGCACAAGTGCTGTTGTGGTCTTTAAAGCGCCATGCATTTATGTTTACTGTAGCTATCTCTAAAGTGTATCTGCATCTTTCCCCAATATTCTTGTATACCTCATCGCTTACTGTCATCAGGTATTGATATTCCACATCCAGTTCTTTCCACCAGGATGACCAACATCTTGAGGTAAATTGAGAACCTCTGTAAGTGATCAGATCGTATAGAATACCATACAATTAAATCATTTTTGGGGGAAAAATACTAGTGCTAGCAGTTTAAAAGTGGGAAACCATGGAAAAGGTACACAACCCCCCATCTTAGTCAAACGATCCACAGCAACCAAATTTATAGTGCAATATTGACTTTTGTGTAACTATACAATAAATTATATGGCGGGTTTGCAATGGGAACACTTAATCTGAGGGTGCTAGAACATGTCTGTATATATCTTTTAACATTAGTGAACTGACCTGACCATAAAAGAAATCTCTATATAGCTGCTAATGTTTGACCTATTCCAGGATGTCCAGCAACTTTTGAATCAATCAAGGCATTTCTTAGCCTGCTATCTTAACTAAATTGAAAGCAAACACATGGTTTTTCATTCTTAAGTATTCCATCATTCTCTTGCCTATCTACTTGCCTCTTCAAGCATATCACTGTATCTGTTGATTGAGTTTCTGTACATATCGTTCAGACCCAAAAATTTACCTCAGCGGCTCTGAAATCCAGGTTTGTCCTGCTCAGAGTCTATGACATCAAAACCAATGGCTTTAGCTGGAGCTCTAGAATGATGTATCTGACTTCGAAGGAACCTATCGGGCCACAGCCCTGACCTTGCCCCACTGGAAGATTTTGACTTCCTTTTCAGAAACTTAGTCCGAAGGTAAAAACTAAGATGACCTCCTTGGTGTATCCAACCTCCGCTCTAACACGTTGAGCCTGAAATCGCACCTAGGCCCCATTTAACTGTGAACACGCTTTACTTTTTCTTGGGACTTTTTCCCCTAAAAATGCAAATATCTGCTATTCTTATTTGGATAATCTTAATGTTTTTTGTGCATTACTTTTTTTTCCAGAACAAGATTTTATTGTGTTGTTGAAAAGGGTACATGGTATGCACAGCGCCCCGAAAACCGGAAGGGCTGTGAGCAGAAAAGTAATAATCACATTGCAAGCAATTCAAACAACCGTTTAAATGTAGAAAAACTACCCTATGTCCCCCCACCCCTCACCCCCCACTCCCCCCACCCAAAGCCCCCCCTCCCACCCCCTGCACAGCGCCTAGACAGTCCGTAAATAAAAGCATAGCAAATTACATTCAGTGTGTACTTCTCCTCACACGGGTTCAATGTCCAAATATCTTTCCTCAGGTTCACCAGGAGTCGGCAGTTCCAGCCACAGTCCTCTATAATCTGCCCATCTCTTCCAAATCTTATAGTGTTTCCGGGGGCAGCCCCTGGCCTCGAAAATCGGGCGCTCCAGTCCCATATTGAAATCCAGTCCCCTTTTCCACACTCCCAACAAGGGGGCCCTGGGGTCTTTCCGGGCTCGGGCCACGTCTCTCTTGGCCACCGTAAGGCCCAACAACAGCAAGTGGCGTTTGTAAATATTTCCTCCCACCTGTTCTAGTATATGGAGGAGGCCCAGTTGTGGTGTGCGGGGGAGATCCCAGCCCAGCACCTCCGACAAACAGTCCCACACTCCCGACCAAAACCTCCGTAGCCCATCACACGCCCAAACTGTATGCAGAAACGTGCCCACCTCTCTGCGACATCTCAGACAATCCGGGGACGCAATCATGCCTGCCTTCCACAGTCGTTCCCTGGTGTAATAGGCCCTATGTAAATATTTGAACTGAATAAATCGCAGTCGTACCGCAATGGCCACTCCTCTTGGAGCTTCAAGCGCCTGTTTCCAGTCTTCCTCCTCAAATGCACCCAGATCATTCTCCCACTTAGCCCCCAGTGTGTCCAGGGAAGTTGAGCAATGTGTAACTAATGTCTGGTATATAGATGATATCTTTTTGCTTTCCAATTCCCCCATGAATATCTTAGCTTCGAGGGGGCTAAACTCAGGCAAAGAGTCGAGACCCCTCAGGGTGGGTGCAATAGCATGGCGGAACTGCAGATATCGAAAGAACTGGGTCCGGGGCATGTCATATTCCTCCTGTAGCTCTTGGAAGGACTTAAGGGTCGTGCCTTTGACAACGTGGCCTATTGCCGAGATGCCAATCGCGTCCCAGCCACGGAATCCCTGCAGGGACAGCAGTGTCGGCAGTTGCCCATTCTGCCACAGTGGGGTCTCCCTCGTCAGCCTATTCCACCACCCCATTCGACGGAGCGTTCCGCGCCATATTTGAAATACTATTTGAGTGACCACTGGGAGCCTCTTCCTCTTAGCAGCCGAATATAGTATAACGTGTAACGTGTCAGGGTCCATTAGATATCGCTCCAGGGCATAGGCAGGGTCACCTCTATCCCCATACCACTAGTCATTCAGTATCAAGAGGTGCGAAGCCTGATAATAAGACAGGATGTCGGACGTTGCTAGGCCACCACAATACGTAGAAAGAAAACACGTGCGGAGTGCCACTCTCGCCACTCCTCCTGCCCAGAGAAAGTTGCCAAGCGCCGAATTTACTTGCCTGAACCACTGCGGTGAAATAGGGTACGGGTGATTTTGTAGTTGGTATATGAGACGTGGGAGGGCCACCATTTTGAATATGGTCGAGCGGCCGTACACATTCAGGGGCATGCAGGACCATGTTGCCATGTCGGAGCGGACACGCTCCCACACGGGCACAACATTGCGCGTCCTGGAGACCCCACACAAATCCGTCAGGAACACCCCTAAGTATTTAATGCCTCCCGTCGCTTTCTGCAGTGCCGTCGCCCAGGGCCCCAAGTCCCGACGCTCCTCCAGCACCCACAGCACTGACTTGCGCAGGTTCAGGTGAAGGCCCGATACCACTCCTAATATTCGCATGATGTCGAGGACCCGCGGCCCAGATCTGTTCAGGTCTGTGAGAAAAAATAGGACATTGTCTGCATAGAGTGCAATTCTATCTGAGGGTCCTTCTCTCCACTCGATGCCCCGCATCTGTGCGTCTATTCGGACCCATGCCGCCAGCGGTTCCATAGCCAGGGCAAATAGATATGGTGACAAGGGGCATCTCTGCCTGGTGCCCCGACCTATAGGGAAGGGGTCAGACACTGACCCAGCCACTCTCACTGACGCCGTAAGATCCGTGTATAATAGTCGTAGGTAGAATAGGAAGTGGGGCCCCAGATTCAGGCGGGACAGAAGCGCACGGAGGTAGACCCAACTTACCGAGTCGAAGGCCCTATCTATATCGGCCAGTAGAAGGGCCGCAGGGATCCCTGCCGCTCGGGCCGCCTCTACCGCCACCTGCGCGCGCCTAATATTGTGTCTTGTTGCCCTATGGGGCATAAACCTGGCCTGGTCCGGGTGGACGAGATCAGCGATATACGGGAGAAGGCGGTTGGCCAGCGCTTTTGCCAATATTTTAGCTTCGGTATTCAATAATGAGATTGGCCTGTAGGACTCGGGTTGGTCGGGGGGCCTTCCCGGTTTGCAGAAGACCACAATCTCAGCGTGTCGCCAGTCCCTCGGGAGTCGGCCGCTCTCTCTGGCTGCCTCTAGCGCCCTGCCATAGTATGTACCTAATTGGAGGTGAAATTTCTTAAAGAATTCGCAAGGGAATCCGTTGGACCCGGGGGCCTTGCCTACGTTTAATTCCCCGAGGGCCGTATCTAGTTCTTCCGCCGACAAGGGGAGTTCCAGGTGAGCCCGCCCTTCATCCGAAATTGATCGTGGTGGAAGATGGGCCAGGAACTTATCGATATCGTCTGCCGAGAGGAGTTCCCGTGGAGCGTACTGGGCCTCGTAGTACCGTGCAAAGCTGGCTGCCAGTTCCGATGGTGCCATCATGGGTGTTCCCGCCACATCCCGAAGACACGGCAGAGATTGCTCGTGAAAGGTGCATTGGCAGAGCCTATACAGCATCGAGCTGGATTTGTCACCCCACTGGTAATCCTACTCTGAGTCGCCAACCACAACTGTCGAGACTCGTTTAACTGCAAGGAGGCATACGACTGCTGTGTCAGCAAAAGTTGTCTTACATCTTCCTCACCCCCTCCAGCCTTGCATCTGTTTTCTCGGTCACTGACTCGGTCCGCCGCCCTTGCCAGGTCTTCCCTACGTGTCCTGCGGGCAGCCGCGCACCAAGCAATGTCCACCCCGCGAAGCGTGGGCTTCAGAGCCTCCCAGAGGGTCGTGGCATCTATATCAGGGTGAACATTATCACTCCAGTAGTGAGCAATAGCTTCCCTCATATGAGACTGATAGGCTTCCTGTTGCAAGTGCCAAGTGGAGAGGCGCCATCTGAATGGCTGCCGTCTCCTATCGAGAAGTAGGTCAAGCACCACCGGAGAGTGGTCCGATAGGCCGTGTGGCAGTATCGTCGTGGCTTCTACCCTCCCGACCCAGGTGTGGGGGACAAATAAGTAATCAATTCTAGAAAAGGACTTGTGTACTGCTGAGACATATGTGTATTCATCGTGTTGGGTGTGTTGGTGTCGCCATACATCTACCCATCCCATTCCTCTCACCATGCCAATCAGTTTAGTGGGTGTGTCCGATGGCACCGCACCCCCCAGTCTGTGTCGATCCATCCGTGCATTCATCACATCATTCCAGTCCCCGCCTATTACCGCCATAACATCAGGGATCTCGGCCCACACACCAAATAATTTTTCTATAAGGGCACCTTACAGCGGGGGCGGGGCGTAAACACTCCCAAAAACTATCTGCTCAGTGCCTATCCTACCCTGAACAAACACATACCTGCCCTGTGTATCGGCCCACTGAGCCTCATGAGTGTATGACAGCCTGCAGTGCACCAGGATGGCTACCCCTCGGGATCCCCTCATGAACCCAGCATGAAACACCTGCTGATAACCATACCGCTGAAGGCTAAGGGTCTTGGAACCCATAAGGTGAGTCTCTTGCAACAGCAACACATCAGCCCTGTCCCTCTTCCCTTGTCGCAGGACTGCTCCTCTTTTTATCCTGTCCAGCATCCCCCGTACATTCCAGCTCACAACACGCAGCGATGCCCTTTGTAGGCCTGATTCAGTAGCTTCAGCCTCCATCCAGGGACAGAAGATCAAACAACCCGCGCGTTAGAGACCACACACACACATCCCGCTGTAATAGGACCCGTAAGAACACTGTGCAGATAAGCGCAACCCCCCCCTCCCATTCCCCCCTGTAACACACACCCAACAAACCCCCCTGTCCCCACCCCGTACCCAGTCACCCTTTTAACTTCGCCGCCACCCCCCACCCCATACCTCAGTAACATTGAAGTACCTGTCGCGGTATAGATTATCTCCGACCCCCAACGGGAGGTTAGAGACCCACTATTCCAATGGATCCCCATGAACTACCCACACAGTCCCAACTTACCCCCACTAAACAAACTCCTCTAACCAAGGGGTAATGCCCACCCTCCCGTCTTCGTCCCCCCAACCCACGTCTCAGGGTTGCCCAAATACCTGATTCATCAATTATCATAGTCAACAGATTGCAAAAGGGGTTCCGTCACCCAAGGGACGGGCGTCAACCACCGACCTCTCTCCAGAGCTTTGTCCGCAGTCTGCCAAGTGTCTTTGGGTCTCATGCATCCGGATTCTGAGAATCTGCAGTTTCGGTCGCCATCGTCGTGCCCTCGGTAGGTGGAGGATTCTTCTTGGTGCGTGACCTCCAGTTACTCCTGCTCCGCGAAAGCCGGGGGATCCTCGGGGGCCCCGCTGTGGACGATGAATCCGAGTCCCGGCTTGGAGGGGTGTTAACTCTGATGCGGACCGTTTCGTCTGTCCAGGCGAAGACGTCCTCCGGGGTATCAAAGAAGTGAGTCCGGGACTGGAAGACCACACGCAGGCGGGCCGGGTAGAGCAAGGCATACTGGAGATTGAGGCCCCGCAGCCGTGCCTTCGCCGCAGTGAAGGACTGGCGTTGTTGCTGGACTAGCCTGGTGTAGTCTGGGAATATTAGGATTTTGTGATTTTTAAATAATAACGGCTCCTTCAGTCGTGCTTGTCGCAGGATTGTGTCACGGTCATGATAGTTAAGCAGTTTGGCTATCACAGGCCGCGGGCGAGCTCCCTCGGGCTGCTTCTGAGTCAGTGCTCGGTGCGCGCGTTCAATTATAAAACAGCACGAAAGGGACTCAGGAGGGAGCCCCCCTCCAACCATTGGATCAGGAAGGTTTCCATGTCGCCCTTCTCACAACCCTCCGGAAATCCCATGAACCGCAGGTTGTTTCGCCGAGCCCGTCCTTCCGCGTCTTCGACTCGCATTGCAAGGCCCTTTTGAATTCCCTCCATATTGGCCATCTTCTTCTTGAGCGTCGCCACATCGTCTTCTACGCCCGTAATTCTGGTCCCAGTCTCAGTGATGCGGGCCACGGCGTCACGCAGGTCTTGACGCAGCAAGGTAACATCAGCTCCAACTGCCCCTATTTTTGTATCCAGCATGTCCCTAGATTGCGTTATCGCCGCCATAAGGGCCGCATTGTCCGGGCCAGACGACTGAGCGCTTCCGGATGCCCCGGCTCCTCCAGTAGGTCCAGTGAGTTTATCAATTGTGCCTAGTTTAGTGGCGCCTCCGCCGGTTCCACCCCTCGTCATGGCTGCCACCAGATAGGGGCACGAGGTTCGGAACACCGCAGGGGCTGTAGGTCGGTCACCCCACTCTCTTTGGTCACAGGGCTGTGTCTGGGCCTCTCATAGTCTGTGTTGCCGCCTGTGATGTCGCTGCTCCCCGCTCCAATAACACTGTGCCCCCTTCAATGTTCACCAGAGTCCGTTATTTCAAACCCAATGCGGGAGGGCACACGTGTTTCAGGCGGGGAACATCACTTACAACGCATTTTTTACAACGCACTACCATTACATCGCAACCATTACAACGCATACCATTACAACGCATTGCGCTGGGGGGCGCTCTAGGATAGGGAATATATTTAATTTACTATCCAACACCTTCCCTGCTATCCACGGGGACTGGAGTTGGAATAGTAAATTAAATAATTCACTATCCAGCGCCTAAAAGCATTATGCGTTGTAATGGACTGCGTGGTAAAAACCGCGTTGTAAAGGCATGCGATGTAAAAGCATGCGTTGTAGTGACACCAATCCGTTTCAGGCTTGTCTAGGAGCTACTCCGGGGATATAGTCCCCTCTCAACAATGGCCCGGGGTCTCAAGTCATGCAGGTAGTTGCCAGTCTGCACCGGATCATCTGCCCTGGCTACCAGCCCCTCCGTGTCACCACCAGCCCACGTCCATCCAGGGCTCAGGCGTCAATTCCCCCGCCTATCCTCTTCAGAGGTCGCCCCAACAGCCAGGTCAGGGTCTCAGCTGGGCGCAGTTTGTTACTCCCGCTGCCGATAGCGCAGCCACCGTCTTTCTCGATCTGCCGGGGAGGGGGGGGAGAACACAGGGTATCGTCCCCGCAAGGCCCGCAGCACAACTGACTCCCCTCGCGGTCCGACACGACCGCCGAGCGAGGCCGACCCGGCCACCCAACAGCCCGTGCAGACTCCCAGGTGTGGCAGCGGGTGCTCCGATTCTTCAGAGCGGCACAGTCTACTCACTGGGGGCCTCCGTGCCCCGGATGTAGGTTCTCGTCCACTGCTCCCAGCCGGACCCGGTCTCACCTCACTTCCGCCCGGATGCACTCGGGCGCGAGGTCCCGGCTTCCGCGGGTCCGACAGGCCTCTGCACCGCAGGTCTCGGACCACCGCAGAGCAGGCGACCGAAGTGTGGCAAATCGCCGTCAGGGCTTCCCCACCACCTCCACCACCAGCAGGTCGCAACTGAGACGTCTCTGGGTTGGGGAGATTGAGGATAAACGGCGGATATTGCAGCGGCGGGACGGAGCTCTCTTAGGCTGCGTCCGCCATGTTCGCTGCCTTGGCCACGCCCCCCTTGTGCATTACTTCTTAATCAGTTTTTCTAATTTTGTTTGGGATTTTCCTTGTGTTGTGTTCTTTATTTTAAAAGTGTTGCCCCTGTTTGAACTTAATACACTCTTCTTTGGGGATTGCCAGCTGCTTGTGTCACAGCTCTCAGGGGTTAATCAGAGATTCTTTCAGAGCAGCGTTTTGACCCAACCAGAGTAAACTTTCTTAAGTTGATGAGGGTACCAACTCCGAAATTAACAAACCCACTCCTAATAATAGGCATGCTATTGTGTAGTTAAAATGTTAAGGTAACTGTAATTGACTAGCTTACTTCTTTTCAAAGTTTTGTATGATACCCATTTCTTGTTTGACAGCAACTAATTATTTTATTAAACTTTATTTCACGACATACTTCTCTTGTAATTGAGTTGCTTTATCGGATATTTGAGACAGGGTAGCTCCAGATTCAATTGCTCAGGTTGGTAGATAACATGAGGTAGGACATCTGTCAGAGAGTACTAACCTTGTAGCCTGGATCCAATGTGAGCAATGAATGTCTATGTAATTCTTTGTGGCTACAGTCAGCCATATATTATACAAATATGATGATTAACTGTAGACCCAGGATACGAGAGAAAACAGAGAGGCCGGATATCACGACTCATCAGTCTGCTAGACCCTGACCACTATGGGTCATGTTAGACATCTAAATACAACAAATATTCTTAATACTTGGTTAAAATACTGAATCATCTATCCCTTTCTTTGGAAAAAGTATACCTTTAAAATATCTCAAATTTTCTGAATCTATGTCGAAGAGGAACACTGATATTCAATAATGTCTATGTACTCAATGCTATTCAACATTTGAGATAAGCTCACACTCTACTTTGACAGAGTAAGTGCCTTCTACCTTGTGAGCCACATTCTCTAGAGCTAATATGCATTCAAGTTTATATTTTTCTAAAAATGTAAAATAACAAGAACATTCTGTAAAATTGTATTGCTCACATGTATACCAAATAATCTATGACCTCAAGCAATGATCATGAAAAGGACTCAAATCTGTAAATATCTGCAGTGCAAGAAAGAATATCACCCCCATTTTTTAAAAGCAGCACAGTAATACTTGAATTGAAGTTATAACTAGGCCTCAGCAAAATTATAATTATAACACAAAATTCATTTAATTTCTGAATTTAAAATAACGTGTAATCCATGAAATGTTCTAAATGTTGCATTACGCAATATTATATAATTTTTTACACAGAGGGTTTACATAGAAAATTTTTCAACAAGAGATATTTTCGACTTAAACCAGTCTCATACCTTATATCGCAGGACACCTAATTATGCAATATATGGGCCACATTGAAAAAGTCTGCCGTAGTGTGTGCAAGCAAAAGTGGATGTTGCAGAGAGCTGAGAGGCTCAAGTGGAGGGAAGGACTTTAAGAATCCATTGCACAGTGGCAAGCAAGTACCAACGAAGCAGCCAGTCAATGGGGGCATAAGTAATGCGAAGATTTAGGCTTATGTTTTGTCTTTTAGGGGTCAAGCAGCCTTGAAACAAACGAGATAGAGGAGGTATGCCCTGAGGTCTACTAAAGGTGCAGGAGGAGGAACAGAAATTGGAAAAAGTAGCTATAAGATGCATTAATATTGTACAAGAAATTAGGAGAAGGTAGGGTCTGGTGGCTCAGTGGAATAATGCATCCACTGCAGGGGCCTGTGCTCGACCTCATGGTTACAGGTTCCAAATCCCAGCGGGTCCACTCAGTCTTTCATCCATCTTAGGTCTATAAAGTGAGTACCATTGAGTTGGGTAACAATAAACATCTGTTATTCAGCGCCAAGATGCTCTGTCTGGGGTGAATGTACGCTTTACAAATACACGTTAGGTAAATAAAAGAGAGAAATATCTAATAACACATAAACCCTTTAAAGCCCCCACTTACTCTTATGTCTTCTATTGAAGGCAGGTTACTCAGAAAGAACAGAGAAGTCAGGAAACTGATTTCGAAAGTCAAAATTATGCTCTCATTAACCGTTTAAAAAAATAAATCTGCCAGACTCAGAAAACCGGCTTCCAGACATGGCTGGAATTTATTATCACAAGTAAGAGAAAATAATAGAGATCAGTTTTGCTTCACAGGCAAAGTCATAAACATAGAAATGGGCGAACACATTTGTTTTACATGGAGGGAGGAAGTGCAGAACATGAGTATCTTCGGAATGGTTACAGACAATAAATTTTAAATACTTGTAAGGAGGTGCTAGAGGCTACGACAGTTGAGTCATCAGGCCAGACAGTTAATAACGAAAAAGGAAACTGTAGATACCGGGGGAGAGAGGGAAAATTTGCAACGGTCCCCTGAAGATGGCATTCAGACGCTGCTGGTGGATGTTACAATTGGGCTGAAGAAAAGGTCTGCAATTCCCGGAACCATTTAGAAGGAAATACATGTATCCTGTGTAATCATAGGAAAAACCGTTAGATAGTTCGGCGCAACATACACAAACCTTGGAGACTATCGTACAGGAGCTTAATGGCTACGTAGACTTTAATACAGAAGGTGCATTGAAACAGAGAGACAAAGAGCTGAAAGATAAGATGGAAGCAGTAGAGAACAATGCTAAGCATAACAATATAAGAATAATGAATATTGTGAAAGGGGCTGAAGTTGAGGACTTTAATTTTTGTGGTGGTCTTGTTAAAGAAAGCAACCCCTCTGTTTAATATCTCCATCGACCTCATGACAAAAGTTCCTGAGTGCATTGTGACCGTTTTAAGGTAAAGCCTAACTGAAAAAAACATGAAATATCCTAGTAAACATTTTATCATACAGAATGAAGAAACAGATACCAGCTGCAGCTCTAAAGGAAAACACTCTAAATGTACAAGAGCATTTCTTTACTATCAGATCGTATGTATTGCTCCCCATGCAGGACAATGGGTACTGGGGAAATGTATGGAGGAGCTTAAAAAGTGTGGAGCGAATGTCCAGCTGAATTCCTCACAATGCTCAGGGTGATGTTGAGCAATAGAATTAGCAATAAAATGCTTCAGTCTGAGTGAACCAAGTGAAGGTGATGACCCGATCAAGCAGATAAAGGAGCATACTGAGACAAAGGGAAATAGAGTAAGATGCAATTAAGAATACAAAGTGACAGACCTGAAGCTGAAAGCTCAAATGGACAGATGAATCATGCCTAATAGAAGAATAGAAGAAAGGGAAAGGTTGCTCAGGGGTAGGTAAAGGGGCTAGGGTCATTGGATGAGTAACCTTAGAACAAAAAATAAAAAAAGGAACAATGTCCACATATCATATGGCATATGGCAAGTTAAAGAATCTGAGGTTGAAAAGAATGTGAGGCATGGAGTGAATAATCTGATCTCATAATTGGATTGAGCAGTAAATGTAACATAAATGATTTAAGAGTAGATAGGAAACAGCAAATAATAATGGAATATTTGCGGGTGGGTAGAGTGTAGCTTATATTACTCCTGGAAAGTTATATACAGAGAGATGAATGCAGGGCCCAATTAAAAAAGCAAAAAACGATCGAGTAGATTGTATCTACAGATCAGATGTGTTCTAGTAAGGGGGTGGCTACATTGGTCAGAGCAAACTCAGAAAAAGAGATATTAAGCCATGAAGAAGGTGAGGCAAAAAAGTGTGTTCTTGCAAAGTTAAGAGTCCACCAGAGCATGTTTACAGGTGTGGGTTATTATGGTAAAAACATAGATGATTTAGAAACCCCTGGGGCCATTTTACGAGCCTGTTTGTGTCATGTGTGCACCACACAATGTGGTACAGGTGCAATGCAAACCTTGAGTGAGATTTGTAAAGTCACGCAAGGCCACTTTGCGCGGCCCTGAGTGGCTCCATAAATCTGGAGTAAAGCAACACAGAGCAAATTGCTGTGCTACCTTACTCTGCACAAGGGAGTCGTCCTATGGGTGCTGCGCGGGTGTTCCCACGTAACTCCCATGGTTTTGGCACATTCCCAGATTGACCAGAACTGGTAAGCCAGGGAGTGTGCCAAAAGGATAGGCATTCTCAGGGGAGGCGTAACAGGGGCGCATACTCGTTACTTCCTCTTTTTATGTGCGCTGCAGAATGCAGCCCACATAGAAAGAGGAATATGCCTCTCAGAATTATTTTTGTGCTGGAAGATGCCCCTTCCTTCTCTTTGCCTGTCACGCAGTGCAGCACAGCAATGTGAATTGCTGTGCTGTACTGCGTGACCAGTTCATAAATCTACTCCTCTGAGTTAGACTGGCTGCTAGCTTACTTGAACATACTGCACCTATCATAATGGGTGGCGACTTTAATGTGATATTGGACAATAAAGTCGATAGCACAAAGAGTCAATATATAAACTTTCCTACAATGCATCCATATCATCGTGATAAAAAATATATGCCAATCAGTGATAAAAGATACAGGGTTGTGTGATGTCTGGTGAATGAGATATTAAAGATATGTTGATTCTGTCAGAAGCATTTATACAACATTTTATGACTTAATCAAAGGCTAAAAATGAGTCCTTTGTATACCCAGTCAATGGGAGGGAAGGGGCAATAGAAAGGTTGTATAAATCAAAATTGCCTTGGAAAACCAGTACCAACTAATATTATGAGTAGACAAAGTCTATTTTCTTAAACAAGGCATCATATATGACGAAAGGGTGTTCCCAATGGTGAGCTGTACCGGCACAGTGCTTGTGAAGGTGAAGTACACAAAAACAATTATGAAAAACAAAACAGAACCTTCCTATACGATGATGCAAACTAAATGGCATACAGTTGACCATTTGTCATTGCATTCAATCAAGATTTAAAATATGTAGCCATTGATGTTTTGATCCATTTAAAGATGATTTAGGATCAGGACAGGTAGAAGGCATACACCCTAGATCATGGGTACTCACACACATTTTCTGGGGACCGCACTGATGGTTGATGGTTGAGGGAGAATGGGGGGCGTAAAGTGGGTGTAGGGGAAGGGAAGCATGTACTACTAGTGGCTGGCACAATGTGGAACTAGAAGACCGGGGATGAATCCCAGCTTGCCAGTTGACCAAATTGTGTGAGCCTGGACAATTGTTTTATTTCAGTTTCCCTCCTTTTTCTTCATTATTACACCTAGGAGGACCTCGAAATACATGAAGTCCGGATGCGTGCTGTACAAAATCTTCTACTGTGTTTGGATTTATTCACTAATGGCATTGCTGTACGGGTGGGGAGGAGGGGGAGGGCATGATCATTTCTAAATTCATGTTTGAAAAGTATCACTTAACAAAAAATACTTCTGAATGCACTGCAAAAATCTGATTTACTAAGGTTAAGTGGTTTTGCAGGTTAATAAAACACACTTTTTGAATTCTGAAGAGCCTATCATATTTTTTACACATTTACTGCCTTTAAAGATGTAGGTGTGCCTAAAGTTAAGGTGTGCATGATACCCTAATTACATCCTTTCTTTAACTGTAAGTAACCTTTAAATAAATATTTGCTGTCTAGTTACCATTTTTTAAAATGTTTGTCTTTTGTCCAGTAAAAAGCAGCCCTGTGCTGCTGTTGCCCAGGGGGTCGCAGGTAAAGGTCAGGAGGGCCGCATGCGGCCTCTGGGCCGTACTTTGAGTATCACTGCCCCTCGATAAAAGAAATGTGTAGTGGTGTGCCTGTATGGCGATAGACAAAGACAATCAATGTACACAAGTTTTGATGCTTACCTAATTGGATTATTATATGATACATACTGTGTCATCAAAAAGAGGAAAGTAAAATATCCTCTGTGGTAGTGGACTGAGAAATGTGTCCTACAGGACACAGAAAGACCACTGTCACTCATAGATTAAGCCAAACAACTCTATGGTAACAGTGACCATGGGGACCGTCAACAGTGATCATGGGTAATTACTCACCTACCCGTGGGTAAGTATGTTGGTCATTGACCTTCTTGATACTCTGCAGTCACAGGAAGATAACTCATAATCCCACTCGCACACTGTGGTCCATGTCCCACTAGCAAGAAGTAGCATTGTGGTTGCTTTTACTGTCTTCCTGCTTGAAGAAGAACCCATGATTTGCATATAAGGGCATCACAATAGCATGAGAAATGCACCTCATGGAAATAATGGCATCAATCACCACACTACAAACAACTGCAATGATTAGTAGTTGTGTTGTTACTATCATTGGCAGTGCTGGCAGCGGCAATGTGTAGTGCAAGTTGAAGTGGCCTCCTGACGAGAGCCCTGTCACTTATTTTTACAAATTAAGCACTGGAATCTGAGTGAAACATTTGCCTGCACACTAGTCAAACCATTCTGCTGTTTCTCTCGAACTTTTTATATCCCCCACAGACAAGTAAATAGAGATGGAAAATGGTTAGGGAAAGAACATTTGAGCACGAGGTGGTATCTGAACTACAAAAAGAAACATGATTTTTTTCAATAGAAATATAGGATCAGCTTCGATTAACATAGTATGGGATTCATATAAGGCATTTCTGAGGGGGTGGCTTAGTACCATCTCCGGGTGTAGAAACAGGAATGAGTGAAAGGAATGTCTCAAAATATAAACAAGCACTGGCAAAGCCAACATGTCTCACTCACCTTTGCCAAAATGTTTTAGCCATGTTGAACACCAGCGTGGTTGCTGTTCAGTATGGCTAAAAGTTAGTGGGGTGAAAGAGAGTGGCGTGGAGTGGGGTGGGTTGCAGTGGTGTAGAGTAGAGTTGACTGGAGTGTCAGAGAGGAGTAGAGGGTCATAAAGTGGATTGGCATACAGTGTTGTGGAGAGATGTACAGCAGAGTGGAGTGGCATAGAGGGTGTTGCGTAGATTGGAGGGAGTAGAGTGTTGTAGAGTGGAAGGGCATAAAGGGGGGTAGAGTTGAGTGGAGTAGAGTGTCAGAGAGGAGTAGAGAGTTGTAAACTAGAGTCGCATAGAGTGTCATAGAGTGGTGTAGAGCAGAATGGAGTGGCATAGAGGGTTTTGCCTGGAGTGGAGTACAGTGCAGTAAATCAACGTAGAGTGGACTGGCATAGACTGGAGTAGTTGAGGCGAGTGGAATGGCATAAAGTGGAGTACAGTGCTTTTAAAGTTGAATCGCATCTATTAGAGTGGCATAGGTTGGAATGGCATATAGTGGAATAGTGGAGGGGCATAGAGTGGAGCAGTGGAGTAGAGTGGAGTGGTGCGTCACAGAATAGAGTGGAGTAAAGTGGCATGGAGTGGCATAAAAGGAGTTGCAAAGAGAGTCATAGAGTGGAGTATTGTTTTAGAGAGGCACAGAGTGGAGCAGAATGCCATAACGTGGAGTGGCATAGAGTTGAGTGTCATAGAGTGGAGTGGAATGTCATAGAGTGGAGTGGAGTTTAATGTCATAGAGCGGAGTATCATGGAGTGTGGTGTCGTAGAGTGGAGTAGAGTGGCCTAGAGTGAAGGGGTGTAAAGTGTAGTGGTGCAGAGTAGATTGGTGTAGAGTGCAATGGTTTTGAGTAAAGTGTTGTAGATTGCATTGGCGTAGAGTGCAGTGATGTATAGTAGAGTGGCATAGAGTGCAGCGGCATAGAGTAGAGAGCTGCAGATTATATTACAGTGGCGTAGAGTGCAGTCGTATGGAGAGGAGTGGTGCGGAATACAATGGAGAGGTGCCGGGTAGAGTGCAGAGGTGTAGGGTGGGGTAGAGATTACTGTCACATGGAGTGATCCAGAGTGTAGTGGTGTAGTGGTGTAGAGTGCAGTGGCATAGAGTGCATTGGCATAGAGTAGTGTGGTACAGAGTAGAGTGCTGCAGAAAGCAGTTGCATTGAGTACCATGGTGCAGAGTAAAATATGGGGTGCAGCATGCAGTGGCATAGAATGTAGAGGTGCAGATAACAGTGGCACTAAGTTCAGTGGAAGAAAGTGTAGTCTTCCAGAGTACAGTACAGTAGCATTGAGTGAAGTGGCATAGAGTGCAGTAGCATAAAGTGCAGTGAGGTAGAGTGGTGCAGAGACAGAGTACAATCGAGTAGAGTGCAGTGACGTATAGTGTAGTGGCTTAGAGTGTTTTGAGGTATAGTGGCGTAGAGAGCAGTGCTGAAGAGTAGTTTGGAATAGAGAGCAGTGGCGTACAGTGCATTCGTTTTGAGTGAAGTGGTGTAGAGGGCATTGGCATAGAGTGCAGTGATTGGGAGAATAGAATCCAGTGGTGCAGAGTAACGTGCTGGAGCGCAGAGTCAAGTGGAGTGGCATCAAGTACAGTGACTCTAAGCAGATACAGTGGTGTAGAGTAAGGTGGTGTAGAGTGCAGAGTAGATTAGAGTGGCATGGAGTGGATTGGCACAGAGTGCACTGGCCTAGATTAGAATGGTACAGAGTAGAGGGCATTGGTGTAGAGTAAAGTGACATAGAGTGCAGTGTAGTGGGAGTGTAGTAGAATATGCCTTTTTAAGTATGAGGAGAAGAAGTGTGTGGAGCTTTTGACCTGGGAAGCCAAGGTATAGCAAAATAAGGATGTTAAAAAAGAGGTGTGCAGTGAGGATTCTGGCTTAATGTATAATAGCAATAATGAGATAGAAGATGCTTTTTAAAAACCATTATATCGAAAGCTGTGCACAGAAGACAATATATTGGATAATGCCCAATTAAATAGGTGGACACCTTCCAATGCTAAACTTGAGCCAAGGGGTAATTTTTAGTCAAGAAATACAAGAGGATAAAATAGCGAAATCAGTTAGGAAAATTGAGTTAGGCAAAGCACCAGGCCAGAGTGGCACATTGAATGAGGCATACCTATATTACATCATAAGATAATTCCAATTTGGGTAAAAAATTATTCAACTCTATAATTATGGGAGGTAGCCAGCTACCACCTAAAGGGGGTGTAGCCATTACCTGGGTAACATTAAAACCAAATAAACTGTCAGCTGAGTGTAAATCATATGGAAACATCTCCTTGCTAATTTGTAACTATAAAGTTTGTTCTGTTATTTATGCAGGAAGATTACGCAAGGTTGCAGAAGCATTGATACTCCTGGATCATAAAAGGGGTTCCTACCCGTATGATATCTACAGGAATTAAAACATGGGCTTTGAGAAGCTATAGATCTAGCAGTAGTACATAAAGCACCACTAGGGGGTCTTATGACTTGACACAACTAAAGCGTTTGATTGAGTTAACTGGAAATATTTAATGGTGGTGCCGAGTCGCTATGGTCTGGGAGATCAGTTTCATAGAGCACTACAGTCAGTATACTGTTCCCCTAGAGCAAGGGTCTGACTTAATGGGAATTTGACAATCCAATTAAACCTAATGAGTGGCACCGCACAGGGATGCTCACTATCTCCTCTATTATTTAATTTGTCTATTGAACCTCTAGCCAGACATCCCAAATGGGAGAAAAATATTATACCTTTTTATATTAATGGATTTGAAAAAAAGATTGCTTTATATTGAATGATCTGACAATATATACAGCTGATTTGGAAAAGTCCTTGCTGTATATAGAGAAAATAATGGTACACGTATGGGTACCTACCTGGCTATCTGTGAGGGTGACAGTTATGGCTTAGAATTCTAACTTGAAGAGAACATTAATAAAGAGGGATTTGGATATCTGGGGATAAATGTGACAGACAATCTGAATGAAATAGTGGAATTAAACTTCAACAAAGTCATTTTGGAAACAGATAAGTTGCTGAAGAAGTTGTAGAAACTCCCATTAACGGTACATTACTGGGTAAATCTGGTTAAATGATAATTCTACCCAGGTTCACTTTTATATTCAATACTATACCCCTGAGCTTCAATAACAATTTAATGGTGAAGCTACAAGAGACTATCAGTAGTTTTATAAGAGAGTCAAAATTTCTTCAAAGAAATTGTGTAGGAGATTAGAATAGGGTGGGTTAACATTACCAAATATCTGACTATATTGCTGGGAATTTCAATTAATGAATTGCAGAATGATGATTTTTAAACCAGTTCAGTCAGTGATTGGGTGCCTCTTCCAAGCAATGATGTAGACACTATGGAAGGCAATCTTTACTTCTAAGATAGGTTTGGGGTACCAGAATATTTCAAGAGGGTACTGCTAAAAGGTTTACAAGCAGCAGCCAAACTCTGTTATGACATTAGGGTTATAGTTCACATTTCATACGTCAGTAAGTTAGCCACAATATGGCATTCAACAGGCACACCAGGGGCTGTATTACAAATGAGTGCGCCGGCGCTAGTTGTCGCTGTGTGCCAGAGTATGGTTGTGTTTACGTGCATTGTGTCTGTGCGCTAATTCAATATGTGCACAGACGCAAACACACATAAACACAGAGCTCCAAGTCTGCACCAACATCACAGCACATTACAAACCGATCCTCTGTAATGCCATTGGGCGTGCACTCTGGCACTCAGTGGCAACTACCACCGGCGCAGTCATGTGTAATACGGTCCCAGAAGGCATGAAAAATAAGCTGAGTCTCCTGTTAAGGGAGGCAAGAATCAGCAAATGAGGACAACTGGTTGAAGAGGACAATCTGATCATTGGGATCGTTTGATTGAGAAAATGAGAAAACGAGTGCCACCGTTTTGAGAAATAAATATTATCAATTGATCAAAAGATTGGGTCTGGAAGGAGAAAGGACAGGTTTGACTAGGATTTCTAAGTACAACACCTAGAAGAAAGGAACATGCAATGTAGTACTGGAAGCTACTTGAAGCAGCAGATAGAGACCAGAAGACACAATACTGTCTGTGGGAGGAAGACTTTCAGACAAGGGATCTAAAAAAAAGTATGGTACATTTTTGTAATACTCTTTATACTACGGTTAATTCTGCTGCTTTCAAGAGGAACTATTTGTTCACTCTCCATAGGGTATACTGACAGCCTTGAAGCTGATGAACATTAGGAATCAAACTGACAGGTGTCATAAATGTGGGAGTTAAGGAGCAGATGAGCTGAGCATGTTTTCTCATTTCATACATACAATCATTCTGGCAATATGTGGGTAAGATAATAGTGGCAATTATGGAACAGTAACCCCTCTTTTTATTATCTTCAATTAACTCATCGAAGTAGATTGTAGGAAGCAGATATTTTAAATTAAAGTAAACTGCTTTTTTTATCTCAATTTGCTGGCAAGGAGGAAATATGCAGAAGATGGGAGCCAACAGCCTTACTGTATGTAGAATAGCTAAACTGTGTAAAATGTATTCATGCTTTAGGCGTGAAATGTTCAAATGTAAAAAGCCACAGGAGTGGGAGTCTTTTAACACGGATTGGCTAGTGAAATGGCCTCATTTATTGTAGTCCAATGATTACAACTAATGAATTTCGGGTAAACCTGGCTGAATGGTCGCAGTAAATACCTGAATAATTAACTCAGATGAGTGAATTTAAAAAAGAAAAGACATATGAGGAGGGGTTTATAATTGGTCCCTCAAACAACGTATTTTGGCAGTCTCTTTTCAGGTCAGTTTCTTTACATTCTAAGGTGAGATGTGGAGACAAAAAAGAAAAACATAATTGCTGAAATTGGTCTACATGCCAATTAATTAGCTACAGATAGTTTATCAATAAGAGAAGTATTAACCAGTTTCAGAGCCATCTTTGTGCACGACATGTTCTACGGAGATACCAGACAAAGATTGTTAGAATGATTTTAGCTGGCAAACAAAGGAGCATTGAGGTGTGATTCGGGTGCACCTGGAGGTTCAGTTCTGCTTGTGCCCAGAATGAGCTTTAGGCCTGCATTGATTCAGAGAGCGCTCTTCCATTGACAATTACTTATACCCAACAACTGCAGATCAAGAGCAGCCTAGAAGATGAAGAGGTCATATTCAGCTGTGGCCCATGCAGATAAGCACGGTGGGGCTGGGGGGGGGGGGGGGAGGAGGGGGTTGATGGACAATAGCAAGGAAAATTGAATAAATAATGAATTTTCGCTCGCCATTGTCCGTCGAAATCGCCAACCTCCCCTTCGGCTTCGCCGCCTCACCACTCTTACCTGAACAGACAGCGGCTGGTCATATTTAACGTGTAAAGGCCAGATAATAGGCGTACTTTGCCAGTTTAACTGTAGTTCGGTTAATTTTGACTCTGTACCTGTCATTTTGAGAATGACAACGTGGAGGAAGATGGGGCCATCAATTGGTATTGTAAATTTAATCCTACTTAGTTTGTATGTCCTCGTAGCAGTGCATGCAGCCAGCGGAGGAAAATAACTCACTTTGGATATTCTATGAGTAATCCATAATATTGTGTGTAAAATGAAAAGTAAAGCTAACCTGAGAAGTTTGTCAGAGCATCCCTAGCACCAATATCATCTGGCAAAAATATCGTGGCCTAAATATTGTTAAGAAAAATATAGCTCTACTGGGTGTATACATTCAATTATTAACTCTAACGAGGCAATAGTTTTGTAAGCGATATTTAAGACACAATATTTTCTAAGGGTGATATAGGCCTCAATATTCTAGTACCATACCCCTACAGATATCAGATAAATGGTATTTCAGTTACATTCCTATATCTTTTTCGTATATATTATATTGTGGTGTTGTAACATTTGCTACCACTCCTCCTACTAAATTCCAAGCCTAACACAATCACCACTTTGTGTCCACATGTGGAAGACAGGCATTTGCAAGATATGCAGAAGCTATAAATGGCAAAAGGTCAAATTGACACAATTTGGCTACTGTGCATTTGTGCAAAACTGACTGAAAATTGGTTGTACAGGTTTCAACTGAGTGGGAAATCAGATTCTGTAATTGGAAGTATCTGAGGAACTTTCTTTGGAGGGAAATTGGGTGCAGCTCAGCCACTGCATAGACTCTGGCTTTGATTGACATATTTTCTAACCGAGATTACTTCTCTCCGCTATATCATTCCAAGGTATGAGTTGGCCTCCAAACCTAATTATGAAATGTGTCTACTTTACAATGTCAAATGACTTTCAGATTTTATTTACAGTTTCATATAGGTTGAATATATTAGAATTTAGCACAGAATAACATCAAATGCCCTTAACGAAAATGAATGCAATGGGAAACATTAAAAGAAAAACAATAAAATGAAAGAACAAATACCTGACACTACCTGGACCTAATATATCCAAACGCAGATACTTTTGTCCCAGGACATCTTTTAATGTAAGTCAGAATATGCAAGACCTGTTTGTGCTGCATGGAGAAATCTATACGAAATAGACCCTAGGACTGTGAAGGAGATGGTGCCACCCAATACCCAAAGTGTGTTTTAGGTCTTCTGCTCTATAGAAAATTATATATCTTATTGCTCTCCTGTAGTGTCAAGCAAGAGCAGCAAGTGGCATGGATTCCTAAGTGACTGCTTCTAGGCCAATCATAGGTCTACAAATGTTAAAAGGGGACAGAACCAGGGGCTCCCAGTTCCTCGAGCACTTTTCTTGGCTCTCCTGTGGTATCATCTGAAAGCACAATTTTCCTAGTGACATGGAGGCCCTTGCGAGCACTTCTAAATGAATCACGAGTCCCAAGATATTTAAAGGCAGAGGCGTAGCTTCAGTGGGGGGTTACAGCCCCTAATAAATGCATTTTATGATAAATAGATGGGTACATGTGCTTTCAGGTGGGTTTGGTGAGATGTCTATTGGATTTTATGGCATGACACAGAGGCCAATATAATGCAATCTCCTTTTATTGCCAGCTCACACAGCAGCAACAATTAAAAGTTTAGAACTTTAAAACATTCTAATTGTCTATAAAGTACAGCAACATGCAGCCATCTTCCTTCTTTTATTGCTGCTGCTCACAAGATAAGTAACCTTCATTTACTCTCCTAAAATTATTTGTTTAGTTGTTATTACCTTATATGTATTTCTATTATATTATAAATTACTACTGTAGCCCCTTATGGCTCCCAGACGTAAATTGTTAGACTTTTAGCATGTTAACAGCTTTGACCTTTATCTATCGGTTCGCATTATTTTTTCTAATGCGCTTATTAGATTCATTTGGCTTTGATTTATATTCCAGTATTAATTCCTAAGGTCTCTCAGAGACCGCAAGCCCCCTTTTTAACGTTACCGCCAACTGGCACTGGCCCGAATTCAAATAAGGCACCAGGCCTGCGTTGGTGAGAACAAAATCACAATGTTAATTTAGGCCACTGCGAGACCACTAACTTCTTCAATATCATTGCCCGCAATCAAATAAGGCGCCCGGGTCTCGCTCAGACCTGCGCGTTTTCTCTCACCCTCAACGAAGCTCTTGCGACCGGCAGCAGTCCAACTTAAATCCCCTACCTTAACGGGACATCGGGTTGATCTGCGCACCTCCCCTAGGCGGCACACTCAGGGGACACACATCATAGTCCCGATTCTTATCCTGGTGCTGCCGCAACTCTAATCGCTACGCATCGGGAAGGCTTTTCACAAAACGAGAAAGTGAAGCCTCATCTTCAATCATTAGGGGAAAGTACTTTACGCAAACACTAGGTACTCCTCAAGAACGTTGTTTTCCCTCTGAAAACGACAGTTGGCAAGCATTTCATCACAAAGAAACACAGAGGCTACCCCCTACTGCCCTTATATTAACAAATTAACCATTTTTCACTCGCCACCTGTATTTTAACACTTTATCTGCAAGGAACTATCCTTCTACTATATAATTTATAGTCAATTTACAAAAAGAAAAAAGAGAAAATGTCTTAAGACCAATTAGATTCTGCAGTTGAGGGAAAATTAGAGGAAATAGTTAATAGCCCTTTAGGGAAATTGATGGGATTGTTGGATGAAGCCATCAATAGGAAATTAGAAACCCTTTCACAAAAAAAAACTAAGTGATCAAGCAGTGTCCACTTCTTGGGCAAACAATCCCCAGAGAAAAAGATCATCAGGTGAGGACCCTCACAAAAGAACAAAAAAATCAATAGGAATAAATGAGGGTTTACTGGAGAAAGCTGGTGATGGAGCCAGTGTGTACGACACTGTGGATGGACATGAAAGAGGCCTGGTTGTCCCAATATCTTGCAAGTCTGATAATGACGAGACATATGAGCCAGAGCTGGGTTTGTCCTGCTTTTCAGAGTTTGACTCTGACTATCAAAACTCCCCCAAGGCAAAAAAAGGGACATCTGATGACTCATCAAATGCCTCAGGGTCTAAGATGGGGATTCTTGACCCACTAGGGGATAATATGTTTGATCCCCTCCTTATAAAACCTCCCCTGTCACCTGAATAGACCCCTTCTCAGCATGTGGCCTAATATATTACCTTCTGGCTAAGAAGGGAAATTCCTAACGAAGTGAGGTCTCGCCTACGTTCTGAATGCCCTCAGCAATCCCTCCCTGATAAAATAACTGTTAAACCCGAACTTGACCCAAAGATTGTAACCTTCATTAATAAAGGCAGAAAAGACCCCAGAAGTGGCCTAGATAGAGGTCTAAAGTCCTGCCAGGACCGACTGATAGACATCATTGGACCTCTTACTAAGATCTTCTAGATGGCCAAGACCGCTTACCTGAGTCTTACACCGGTGGACCCCAAGGAACTGCGCGAGTGGGCGCAGAGAGAAGTTTGCCTTCTAGGAAACGCAAACACAGCTCTCTCAAATGAAAGAAGGAAAAGTATCCCCCTCAAGCTCAACCCCAAACTAATGGAGCTTGCCAATAAAGAAGGAGGACCTTCCTCCCAGGGCCAAGTATGTGTGTATTTTTAGTTAAATCCAGAAATTTCAAAAAGAGATAAAAAAAGATTTTCCACAACAGAGTTTTTGGAAGGGCTGGGCGAACAAGGGGTCGGTTCCCCAGCCGAGGTATTCCTTCCTCAACACCCTTCATGGCACAAGGGGAAAAAAATTTCAACCCACCTATAGCTCTTACTTAAACTTCTACCCCCAAAGACAAAGAGGTAGTTTCAGGAACACCAGAGCTGACAGAAGGGAAAAAAGCTTCTCACCAGGTAGATCATATGAAAGATCCTTTAGATTCCACTATAAAAGAGGAAGTGAGACTAGCCCAGTTCTGTGGGAATTGGAACTTAGTGACACAAGACCCTTGGGTGTTACAAACGGTCAGAGGATACAAAATAGAATTCATAGACATTCCTATTCAAAACAAAACTCCAAGGGAAATCACTTTTTTCCCAAGAGCACTCAAAGTTGCTAACAAAAGAAGTAGAAGACCTACTAGCCAAAGGCGCCATCATGGAGGCTCTCAATCTAGGAGATGGCTTTATCAGCAACATCTTCCTGGTAGAGAAAAAGGACAAGGGAATGAGACCAGTTATAAACCTCAAAGATATAAATGAATGGGTGGCCTACCGACATTTCAAAATGGAGGGAATGTATCTGTTAGGGGATATCCTAAGAACAGGGGACTGGTTAACAAGATTAGATCTAAAGGATGCTTACCATACTCTTCCGATCTGGCCCCCTCATCGAAAACAAGCTTTGGGAGTTCTCCAGTCTCCCGTTCGGACTATCCTCAGCACCTTGGTGCTTCACAAAGGTACTAAACACAATAGCAGCTTGGCTGAGAGCAAAATGGGTAAGGTTTATAATATACCTAGATGACATCCTGATAATGGGTCAGTCCAAGGAACTTGTATCCCTCCATACTCAATGGATAATAGATATCTTGGAGAAACTAGGTTTTGTAATAAATCTAAAAAAATCATGCTTAACTCCAGCATAAGACACTCAGTTCCTGGGGTTCATCATTGACACTCTACACACAGAACTATGCTAACACAAAGAAAAGCTAAAACAAATTACGCAAAGAATTAAAAAAGGTCTTATCAAAAAAAAGTATTACTTTAAAGACTCTAGCAAGAATCTTAGGTCTGCTATTCTCAATATCCAAGCTATATTCCCGGGTCCCCTCTACTATCGAGCCCTCCAAAGATTAAAAAGGAAATATCTTTGCAAAAATCATTTATAACCTCAAACTTTGTCCCTAGATCAGGAATCAAGGGAGTAATTAGAATGGTAGCTCAAGAATGCACAAGCTTGGTACAAGAGGGTGATCTTCGGGAGGAACCCAAACTAGTAATAGATGAACATTAGGAATCAAACTGACAGGTGTCATAAATGTGGGAGTTAAGGAGCAGATGAGCTGAGCATGTTTTCTCATTTCATACATACAATCATTCTGGCAATATGTGGGTAAGATAATAGTGGCAATTATGGAACAGTAACCCCTCTTTTTATTATCTTCAATTAACTCATCGAAGTAGATTGTAGGAAGCAGATATTTTAAATTAAAGTAAACTGCTTTTTTTATCTCAATTTGCTGGCAAGGAGGAAATATGCAGAAGATGGGAGCCAACAGCCTTACTGTATGTAGAATAGCTAAACTGTGTAAAATGTATTCATGCTTTAGGCGTGAAATGTTCAAATGCAAAAAGCCACAGGAGTGGGAGTCTTTTAACACGGATTGGCTAGTGAAATGGCCTCATTTATTGTAGTCCAATGATTACAACTAATGAATTTCGGGTAAACCTGGCTGAATGGTCGCAGTAAATACCTGAATAATTAACTCAGATGAGTGAATTTAAAAAAGAAAAGACATATGAGGAGGGGTTTATAATTGGTCCCTCAAACAACGTATTTTGGCAGTCTCTTTTCAGGTCAGTTTCTTTACATTCTAAGGTGAGATGTGGAGACAAAAAAGAAAAACATAATTGCTGAAATTGGTCTACATGCCAATTAATTAGCTACAGATAGTTTATCAATAAGAGAAGTATTAACCAGTTTCAGAGCCATCTTTGTGCACGACATGTTCTACGGAGATACCAGACAAAGATTGTTAGAATGATTTTAGCTGGCAAACAAAGGAGCATTGAGGTGTGATTCGGGTGCATCTGGAGGTTCAGTTCTGCTTGTGCCCAGAATGAGCTTTAGGCCTGCATTGATTCAGAGAGCGCTCTTCCATTGACAATTACTTATACCCAACAACTGCAGATCAAGAGCAGCCTAGAAGATGAAGAGGTCATATTCAGCTGTGGCCCATGCAGATAAGCACAGTGGGGCTGGGGGGGGTGGGGGTTGATGGACAATAGCAAGGAAAATTGAATAAATAATGAATTTTCGCTCGCCATTGTCCGTCGAAATTGCCAACCTCCCCTTCGGCTTCGCCGCCTCACCACTCTTACCTGAACAGACAGCGGCTGGTCATATTTAACGTGTAAAGGCCAGATAATAGGCGTACTTTGCCAGTTTAACTGTAGTTCGGTTAATTTTGACTCTGTCCCTGTCATTTTGAGAATGACAACGTGGAGGAAGATGGGGCCATCAATTGGTATTGTAAATTTAATCCTACTTAGTTTGTATGTCCTCGTAGCAGTGCATGCAGCCAGCGGAGGAAAATAACTCACTTTGGATATTCTATGAGTAATCCATAATATTGTGTGTAAAATGAAAAGTAAAGCTAACCTGAGAAGTTTGTCAGAGCATCCCTAGCACCAATATCATCTGGCAAAAATATCGTGGCCTAAATATTGTTAAGAAAAATATAGCTCTACTGGGTGTATACATTCAATTATTAACTCTAACGAGGCAATAGTTTTGTAAGCGATATTTAAGACACAATATTTTCTAAGGGTGATATAGGCCTCAATATTCTAGTACCATACCCCTACAGATATCAGATAAATGGTATTTCAGTTACATTCCTATATCTTTTTCGTATATATTATATTGTGGTGTTGTAACATTTGCTACCACTCCTCCTACTAAATTCCAAGCCTAACACAATCACCACTTTGTGTCCACATGTGGAAGACAGGCATTTGCAAGATATGCAGAAGCTATAAATGGCAAAAGGTCAAATTGACACAATTTGGCTACTGTGCATTTGTGCAAAACTGACTGAAAATTGGTTGTACAGGTTTCAACTGAGTGGGAAATCAGATTCTGTAATTGGAAGTATCTGAGGAACTTTCTTTGGAGGGAAATTGGGTGCAGCTCAGCCACTGCATAGACTCTGGCTTTGATTGACATATTTTCTAACCGAGATTACTTCTCTCCGCTATATCATTCCAAGGTATGAGTTGGCCTCCAAACCTAATTATGAAATGTGTCTACTTTACAATGTCAAATGACTTTCAGATTTTATTTACAGTTTCATATAGGTTGAATATATTAGAATTTAGCACAGAATAACATCAAATGCCCTTAACGAAAATGAATGCAATGGGAAACATTAAAAGAAAAACAATAAAAATGAAAGAACAAATACCTGGCACTATCTGGACCTAATATATCCAAACGCAGATACTTTTGTCCCAGGACATCTTTTAATGTAAGTCAGAATATGCAAGACCTGTTTGTGCTGCATGGAGAAATCTATACGGAATAGACCCTAGGACTGTGAAGGAGATGGTGCCACCCAATACCCAAAGTGTGTTTTAGGTCTTCTGCTCTATAGAAAATTATATATCTTATTGCTCTCCTGTAGTGCCAAGCAAGAGCAGCAAGTGGCATGGATTCCTAAGTGACTGCTTCTAGGCCAATCATAGGTCTACAAATGTTAAAAGGGGACAGAACCAGGGGCTCCCAGTTCCTCGAGCACTTTTCTTGGCTCTCCTGTGGTATCATCTGAAAGCACAATTTTCCTAGTGACATGGAGGCCCTTGCGAGCACTTCTAAATGAATCACGAGTCCCAAGATATTTAAAGGCAGAGGCGTAGCTTCAGTGGGGGGTTACAGCCCCTAATAAATGCATTTTATGATAAATAGATGGGTACATGTGCTTTCAGGTGGGTTTGGTGAGATGTCTATTGGATTTTATGGCATGACACAGAGGCCAATATAATGCAATCTCCTTTTATTGCCAGCTCACACAGCAGCAACAATTAAAAATTTAGAACTTTAAAACATTCTAATTGTCTATAAAGTACAGCAACATGCAGCCATCTTCCTTCTTTTATTGCTGCTGCTCACAAGATAAGTAACCTTCATTTACTCTCCTAAAATTATTTGTTTAGTTGTTATTACCGTATATGTATTTCTATTATATTATAAATTACTACTGTAGCCCCTTATGGCTCCCAGACGTAAATTGTTAGACTTTTAGCATGTTAACAGCTTTGACCTTTACCTATCGGTTCGCATTATTTTTTCTAATGCGCTTATTAGATTCATTTGGCTTTGATTTATATTCCAGTATTAATTCCTAAGGTCTCTCAGAGACCGCAAGCCCCCTTTTTAACGTTACCGCCAACTGGCACTGGCCCGAATTCAAATAAGGCACCAGGCCTGCGTTGGTGAGAACAAAATCACAATGTTAATTTAGGCCACTGCGAGACCACTAACTTCTTCAATATCATTGCCCGCAATCAAGTAAGGCGCCCGGGTCTCGCTCAGACCTGCGCGTTTTCTCTCACCCTCAATGAAGCTCTTGCGACCGGCAGCAGTCCAACTTAAATCCTCTACCTTAACGGGACTTCGGGTTGATCTGCGCACCTCCCCTAGGCGGCACACTCAGGGGACACACAACATAGTCCAGATTCTTATCCTGGTGCTGCCGCAACTCTAATCGCGACGCATCGAGAAGGCTTTTCACAAAACGAAAAAAGTGAAGCCTCATCTTCAATCATTAGGGGAAAGTACTTTACGCAAACACTAGGTACTCCTCAAGAACGTTGTTTTCCCTCTGAAAACGACAGTTGGCAAGCATTTCATCACAAAGAAACACAGAGGCTACCCCCTACTGCCCTTAAATTAACAAATTAACCATTTTTCACTCGCCACCTGTATTTTAACACTTTATCTGCAAGGAACTATCCTTCTACTATATAATTTATAGTCAATTTACAAAAAGAAAAAAGAGAAAATGTCTTAAGATCAATTAGATTCTGCAGTTGAGGGAAAATTAGAGGAAATAGTTAATAGCCCTTTAGGGAAATTGATGGGATTGTTGGATGAAGCCATCAATAGGAAATTAGAAACCCTTTCACAAAAAAAAACTAAGTGATCAAGCAGTGTCCACTTCTTGGGCAAACAATCCCCAGAGAAAAAGATCATCAGGTGAGGACCCTCACAAAAAAACAAAAAAATCAAAAGGAATAAATGAGGGTTTACTGGAGAAAGCTGGTGATGGAGCCAGTGTGTACGACACTGTGGATGGACATGAAAGAGGCCTGGTTGTCCCAATATCTTGCAAGTCTGATAATGACGAGACATATGAGCCAGAGCTGGGTTTGTCCTGCTTTTCAGAGTTTGACTCTGACTATCAAAACTCCCCCAAGGCAAAAAAAGGGACATCTGATGACTCATCAAATGCCTCAGGGTCTAAGATGGGGATTCTTGACCCACTAGGGGATAATATGTTTGATCCCCTCCTTATAAAACCTCCCCTGTCACCTGAATAGACCCCTTCTCAGCATGTGGCCTAATATATTACCTTCTGGCTAAGAAGGGAAATTCCTAACGAAGTGAGGTCTCGCCTACGTTCTGAATGCCCTCAGCAATCCCTCCCTGATAAAATAACTGTTAAAACCGAACTTGACCCAAAGATTGTAACCTTCATTAATAAAGGCAGAAAAGACCCCAGAAGTGGCCTAGATAGAGGTCTAAAGTCCTGCCAGGACCGACTGATAGACATCATTGGACCTCTTACTAAGATCTTCTAGATGGCCAAGACCGCTTACCTGAGTCTTACACCGGTGGACCCCAAGGAACTGCGCGAGTGGGCGCAGAGAGAAGTTTGCCTTCTAGGAAACGCAAACACAGCTCTCTCAAATGAAAGAAGGAAAAGTATCCCCCTCAAGCTCAACCCCAAACTAATGGAGCTTGCCAATAAAGAAGGAGGACCTTCCTCCCAGGGCCAAGTATGTGTGTATTTTTAGTTAAATCCAGAAATTTCAAAAAGAGATAAAAAAAGATTTTCCACAACAGAGTTTTTGGAAGGGCTGGGCGAACAAGGGGTCGGTTCCCCAGCCGAGGTATTCCTTCCTCAACACCCTTCATGGCACAAGGGGAAAAAAATTTCAACCCACCTATAGCTCTTACTTAAACTTCTACCCCCAAAGACAAAGAGGTAGTTTCAGGAACACCAGAGCTGACAGAAGGGAAAAAAGCTTCTCACCAGGTAGATCATATGAAAGATCCTTTAGATTCCACTATAAAAGAGGAAGTGAGACTAGCCCAGTTCTGTGGGAATTGGAACTTAGTGACACAAGACCCTTGGGTGTTACAAACGGTCAGAGGATACAAAATAGAATTCATAGACATTCCTATTCAAAACAAAACTCCAAGGGAAATCACTTTTTTCCCAAGAGCACTCAAAGTTTCTAACAAAAGAAGTAGAAGACCTACTAGCCAAAGGCGCCATCATGGAGGCTCTCAATCTAGGAGATGGCTTTATCAGCAACATCTTCCTGGTAGAGAAAAAGGACAAGGGAATGAGACCAGTTATAAACCTCAAAGATCTAAATGAATGGGTGGCCTACCGACATTTCAAAATGGAGGGAATGTATCTGTTAGGGGATATCCTAAGAACAGGGGACTGGTTAACAAGATTAGATCTCAAGGATGCTTACCATACTCTTCCGATCTGGCCCCCTCATCGAAAACAAGCTTTGGGAGTTCTCCAGTCTCCCGTTCGGACTATCCTCAGCACCTTGGTGCTTCACAAAGGTACTAAACACAATAGCAGCTTGGCTGAGAGCAAAATGGGTAAGGTTTATAATATACCTAGATGACATCCTGATAATGGGTCAGTCCAAGGAACTTGTATCCCTCCATACTCAATGGATAATAGATATCTTGGAGAAACTAGGTTTTGTAATAAATCTAAAAAAATCATGCTTAACTCCAGCATAAGACACTCAGTTCCTGGGGTTCATCATTGACACTCTACACACAGAACTATGCTAACACAAAGAAAAGCTAAAACAAATTACGCAAAGAATTAAAAAAGGTCTTATCAAAAAAAAGTATTACTTTAAAGACTCTAGCAAGAATCTTAGGTCTGCTATTCTCAATATCCAAGCTATATTCCCGGGTCCCCTCTACTATCGAGCCCTCCAAAGATTAAAAAGGAAATGTCTTTGCAAAAATCATTTATAACCTCAAACTTTGTCCCTAGATCAGGAATCAAGGGAGTAATTAGAATGGTGGCTCAAGAATGCACAAGCTTGGTACAAGAGGGTGATCTTCGGGAGGAACCCAAACTAGTAATAGATGAACATTAGGAATCAAACTGACAGGTGTCATAAATGTGGGAGTTAAGGAGCAGATGAGCTGAGCATGTTTTCTCATTTCATACATACAATCATTCTGGCAATATGTGGGTAAGATAATAGTGGCAATTATGGAACAGTAACCCCTCTTTTTATTATCTTCAATTAACTCATCGAAGTAGATTGTAGGAAGCAGATATTTTAAATTAAAGTAAACTGCTTTTTTTATCTCAATTTGCTGGCAAGGAGGAAATATGCAGAAGATGGGAGTCAACAGCCTTACTGTATGTAGAATAGCTAAACTGTGTAAAATGTATTCATGCTTTAGGCGTGAAATGTTCAAATGTAAAAAGCCACAGGAGTGGGAGTCTTTTAACACGGATTGGCTAGTGAAATGGCCTCATTTATTGTAGTCCAATGATTACAACTAATGAATTTCGGGTAAACCTGGCTGAATGGTCGCAGTAAATACCTGAATAATTAACTCAGATGAGTGAATTTAAAAAAGAAAAGACATATGAGGAGGGGTTTATAATTGGTCCCTCAAACAACGTATTTTGGCAGTCTCTTTTCAGGTCAGTTTCTTTACATTCTAAGGTGAGATGTGGAGACAAAAAAGAAAAACATAATTGCTGAAATTGGTCTACATGCCAATTAATTAGCTACAGATAGTTTATCAATAAGAGAAGTATTAACCAGTTTCAGAGCCATCTTTGTGCACGACATGTTCTACGGAGATACCAGACAAAGATTGTTAGAATGATTTTAGCTGGCAAACAAAGGAGCATTGAGGTGTGATTCGGGTGCATCTGGAGGTTCAGTTCTGCTTGTGCCCAGAATGAGCTTTAGGCCTGCATTGATTCAGAGAGCGCTCTTCCATTGACAATTACTTATACCCAACAACTGCAGATCAAGAGCAGCCTAGAAGATGAAGAGGTCATATTCAGCTGTGGCCCATGCAGATAAGCACGGTGGGGCTGGGGGGGGGGGGGAGGAGGGGGTTGATGGACAATAGCAAGGAAAATTGAATAAATAATGAATTTTCGCTCGCCATTGTCCGTCGAAATCGCCAACCTCCCCTTCGGCTTCGCCGCCTCACCACTCTTACCTGAACAGACAGCGGCTGGTCATATTTAACGTGTAAAGGCCAGATAATAGGCGTACTTTGCCAGTTTAACTGTAGTTCGGTTAATTTTGACTCTGTCCCTGTCATTTTGAGAATGACAACGTGGAGGAAGATGGGGCCATCAATTGGCATTGTAAATTTAATCCTACTTAGTTTGTATGTCCTCGTAGCAGTGCATGCAGCCAGCGGAGGAAAATAACTCACTTTGGATATTCTATGAGTAATCCATAATATTGTGTGTAAAATGAAAAGTAAAGCTAACCTGAGAAGTTTTTCAGAGCATCCCTAGCACCAATATCATCTGGCAAAAATATCGTGGCCTAAATATTGTTAAGAAAAATATAGCTCTACTGGGTGTATACATTCAATTATTAACTCTAACGAGGCAATAGTTTTGTAAGCGATATTTAAGACACAATATTTTCTAAGGGTGATATAGGCCTCAATATTCTAGTACCATACCCCTACAGATATCAGATAAATGGTATTTCAGTTACATTCCTATATCTTTTTCGTATATATTATATTGTGGTGTTGTAACATTTGCTACCACTCCTCCTACTAAATTCCAAGCCTAACACAATCACCACTTTGTGTCCACATGTGGAAGACAGGCATTTGCAAGATATGCAGAAGCTATAAATGGCAAAAGGTCAAATTGACACAATTTGGCTACTGTGCATTTGTGCAAAACTGACTGAAAATTGGTTGTACAGGTTTCAACTGAGTGGGAAATCAGATTCTGTAATTGGAAGTATCTGAGGAACTTTCTTTGGAGGGAAATTGGGTGCAGCTCAGCCACTGCATAGACTCTGGCTTTGATTGACATATTTTCTAACCGAGATTACTTCTCTCCGCTATATCATTCCAAGGTATGAGTTGGCCTCCAAACCTAATTATGAAATGTGTCTACTTTACAATGTCAAATGAGTTTCAGATTTTATTTACAGTTTCATATAGGTTGAATATATTAGAATTTAGCACAGAATAACATCAAATGCCCTTAACGAAAATGAATGCAATGGGAAACATTAAAAGAAAAACAATAAAATGAAAGAACAAATACCTGACACTACCTGGACCTAATATATCCAAACGCAGATACTTTTGTCTCAGGACATCTTTTAATGTAAGTCAGAATATGCAAGACCTGTTTGTGCTGCATGGAGAAATCTATACGAAATAGACCCTAGGACTGTGAAGGAGATGGTGCCACCCAATACCCAAAGTGTGTTTTAGGTCTTCTGCTCTATAGAAAATTATATATCTTATTGCTCTCCTGTAGTGTCACGCAAGAGCAGCAAGTGGCATGGATTCCTAAGTGACTGCTTCTAGGCCAATCATAGGTCTACAAATGTTAAAAGGGGACAGAACCAGGGGCTCCCAGTTCCTCAAGCACTTTTCTTGGCTCTCCTGTGGTATCATCTGAAAGCACAATTTTCCTAGTGACATGGAGGCCCTTGCGAGCACTTCTAAATGAATCACGAGTCCCAAGATATTTAAAGGCAGAGGCGTAGCTTCAGTGGGGGGTTACAGCCCCTAATAAATGCATTTTATGATAAATAGATGGGTACATGTGCTTTCAGGTGGGTTTGGTGAGATGTCTATTGGATTTTATGGCATGACACAGAGGCCAATACAATGCAATCTCCTTTTATTGCCAGCTCACACAGCAGCAACAATTAAAAATTTAGAACTTTAAAACATTCTAATTGTCTATAAAGTACAGCAACATGCAGCCATCTTCCTTCTTTTATTGCTGCTGCTCACAAGATAAGTAACCTTCATTTACTCTCCTAAAATTATTTGTTTAGTTGTTATTACCGTATATGTATTTCTATTATATTATAAATTACTACTGTAGCCCCTTATGGCTCCCAGACGTAAATTGTTAGACTTTTAGCATGTTAACAGCTTTGACCTTTATCTATCGGTTCGCATTATTTTTTCTAATGCGCTTATTAGATTCATTTGGCTTTGATTTATATTCCAGTATTAATTCCTAAGGTCTCTCAGAGACCGCAAGCCCCCTTTTTAACGTTACCGCCAACTGGCACTGGCCCGAATTCAAATAAGGCACCAGGCCTGCGTTGGTGAGAACAAAATCACAATGTTAATTTAGGCCACTGCGAGACCACTAACTTCTTCAATATCATTGCCCGCAATCAAATAAGGCGCCCGGGTCTCGCTCAGACCTGCGCGTTTTCTCTCACCCTCAATGAAGCTCTTGCGACCGGCAGCAGTCCAACCTAAATCCCCTACCTTAACGGGACTTCGGGTTGATCTGCGCACCTCCCCTAGGCGGCACACTCAGGGGACACACAACATAGTCCCGATTCTTATCCTGGTGCTGCCGCAACTCTAATCGCGACGCATCGGGAAGGCTTTTCACAAAACGAGAAAGTGAAGCCTCATCTTCAATCATTAGGGGAAAGTACTTTACGCAAACACTAGGTACTCCTCAAGAACGTTGTTTTCCCTCTGAAAACGACAGTTGGCAAGCATTTCATCACAAACAAACACAGAGGCTACCCCCTACTGCCCTTATATTAACAAATTAACCATTTTTCACTCGCCACCTGTATTTTAACACTTTATCTGCAAGGAACTATCCTTCTACTATATAATTTATAGTCAATTTACAAAAAGAAAAAAGAGAAAATGTCTTAAGACCAATTAGATTCTGCAGTTGAGGGAAAATTAGAGGAAATAGTTAATAGCCCTTTAGGGAAATTGATGGGATTGTTGGATGAAGCCATCAATAGGAAATTAGAAACCCTTTCACAAAAAAAACTAAGTGATCAAGCAGTGTCCACTTCTTGGGCAAACAATCCCCAGAGAAAAAAATCATCAGGTGAGGACCCTCACAAAAGAACAAAAAAATCAAAAGGAATAAATGAGGGTTTACTGGAGAAAGCTGGTGATGGAGCCAGTGTGTACGACACTGTGGATGGACATGAAAGAGGCCTGGTTGTCCCAATATCTTGCAAGTCTGATAATGACGAGACATATGAGCCAGAGCTGGGTTTGTCCTGCTTTTCAGAGTTTGACTCTGACTATCAAAACTCCCCCAAGGCAAAAAAAGGGACATCTGATGACTCATCAAATGCCTCAGGGTCTAAGATGGGGATTCTTGACCCACTAGGGGATAATATGTTTGATCCCCTCCTTATAAAACCTCCCCTGTCACCTGAATAGACCCCTTCTCAGCATGTGGCCGAATATATTACCTTCTGGCTAAGAAGGGAAATTCCTAACGAAGTGAGGTCTCGCCTACGTTCTGAATGCCCTCAGCAATCCCTCCCTGATAAAATAACTGTTAAACCCGAACTTGACCCAAAGATTGTAACCTTCATTAATAAAGGCAGAAAAGACCCCAGAAGTGGCCTAGATAGAGGTCTAAAGTCCTGCCAGGACCGACTGATAGACATCATTGGACCTCTTACTAAGATCTTCTAGATGGCCAAGACCGCTTACCTGAGTCTTACACCGGTGGACCCCAAGGAACTGCGCGAGTGGGCGCAGAGAGAAGTTTGCCTTCTAGGAAACGCAAACACAGCTCTCTCAAATGAAAGAAGGAAAAGTATCCCCCTCAAGCTCAACCCCAAACTAATGGAGCTTGCCAATAAAGAAGGAGGACCTTCCTCCCAGGGCCAAGTATGTGTGTATTTTTAGTTAAATCCAGAAATTTCAAAAAGAGATAAAAAAGATTTTCCACAACAGAGTTTTTGGAAAGGCTGGGCGAACAAGGGGTCGGTTCCCCAGCCGAGGTATTCCTTCCTCAACACCCTTCATGGCACAAGGGGAAAAAAAATTCAACCCACCTATAGCTCTTACTTAAACTTCTACCCCCAAAGACAAAGAGGTAGTTTCAGGAACACCAGAGCTGACAGAAGGCAAAAAAGCTTCTCACCAGGTAGGTCATATGAAAGATCCTTTAGATTCCACTATAAAAGAGGAAGTGAGACTAGCCCAGTTCTGTGGGAATTGGAACTTAGTGACACAAGACCCTTGGGTGTTACAAACGGTCAGAGGATACAAAATAGAATTCATAGACATTCCTATTCAAAACAAAACTCCAAGGGAAATCACTTTTTTCCCAAGAGCACTCAAAGTTGCTAACAAAAGAAGTAGAAGACCTACTAGCCAAAGGCGCCATCATGGAGGCTCTCAATCTAGGAGATGGCTTTATCAGCAAGATCTTCCTGGTAGAGAAAAAGGACAAGGGAATGAGACCAGTTATAAACCTCAAAGATCTAAATGAATGGGTGGCCTACCGACATTTCAAAATGGAGGGAATGTATCTGTTAGGGGATATCCTAAGAACAGGGGACTGGTTAACAAGATTAGATCTCAAGGATGCTTACCATACTCTTCCGATCTGGCCCCCTCATCGAAAACAAGCTTTGGGAGTTCTCCAGTCTCCCGTTCGGACTATCCTCAGCACCTTGGTGCTTCACAAAGGTACTAAACACAATAGCAGCTTGGCTGAGAGCAAAATGGGTAAGGTTTATAATATACCTAGATGACATCCTGATAATGGGTCAGTCCAAGGAACTTGTATCCCTCCATACTCAATGGATAATAGATATCTTGGAGAAACTAGGTTTTGTAATAAATCTAAAAAAATCATGCTTAACTCCAGCATAAGACACTCAGTTCCTGGGGTTCATCATTGACACTCTACACACAGAACTATGCTAACACAAAGAAAAGCTAAAACAAATTACGCAAAGAATTAAAAAAGGTCTTATCAAAAAAAAGTATTACTTTAAAGACTCTAGCAAGAATCTTAGGTCTGCTATTCTCAATATCCAAGCTATATTCCCGGGTCCCCTCTACTATCGAGCCCTCCAAAGATTAAAAAGGAAATGTCTTTGCAAAAATCATTTATAACCTCAAACTTTGTCCCTAGATCAGGAATCAAGGGAGTAATTAGAATGGTGGCTCAAGAATGCACAAGCTTGGTACAAGAGGGTGATCTTCGGGAGGATCCCAAACTAGTAATAGATTCAGATGCAAGCCTAGAGGGTAGGGGAGCAAAATGCGGAGGTTCTTCCACAGGGGGACGTTGGTCAAACCAAGAGAAGAAAATGCACATCAATTGCTTGGAACTCTTAGCAGGCTTCTTTGCAGTCCGCAGTTTCACACAAGAAAGTATGAAATGTTGTGTAAAGCTTCGCATGGACAATGTTTCAGCAGTGCAATATGTCAGCAAAATGGGAGGACCACATTCCAAAGACCTAGCAGACTTAGCAAAAGACTTTTGGGGTTATTGTTTGAGCACAGGAATTTCAGTTCTAGCACAACACATTCCTGGTTTTATCAATGGAGTAGCAGACTGGTTCTCAAGGAACTTCAGAGACTCCAGCAACTAGAGACTGAACAGGGAGATATTCCTAAATATCCAAAACATATGGGGTCCTTTCAACATAGATCTTTTTGCAGATAGATTGAATACTCAACTGACACAGATTTTCAGCTGGAAACCAGACCCTCAAGTTGGTGGGGTAGACACCTTCCTGCAGAACTGGAGAGGTATAAGGCCATATGCCTTCCCACCTTTTGCCATGCTAACCAGATTACTCATGCAAACATGCAGATTCAAGGAAACAGTAGTAGTGGTAACTCCACTTTGAAGATCCCAACCATGGTTCCTGATAATTCTGGAAATGTCAATAGACTTCCCCTTACTATTACCGAATTTCGAGATCCTAATTCTAGGCCCTCGAGGGGAAATTCATCGTCTAATAGAAAAAGGCTCCCTCACACTTATGGCATGGAAGATTTCCGGAGACAATGGGAAATCCCTGGCCTTTCGCCAGATGCTTTCAGACTAATTTCTGAGTCGTGGGCATCTGGCACAAGAAAAGCATATAGACTGGTGTGGAATAAATGGATTTGTTGGTGTTAGAAACGGGACCCTGGCCGGCCAAGACTCACGTCGAGGTCAGTCAGGGATCGCCATTTCTAAAGGTCAGGGCAAGGGAGTCACACACCAAGGTAACCCCCGCTCACCCTCTAGGTAACGTGGCGCGAGCAGTCTAGGCTAAACTTGGAGGCGGTATGAGTTAAGTATTTGCGCACGCACCCCAGCAACAACACCCAAGGCCCACCACAAAGGAAAACTCCACACAAGGATATATATAAAAAATAGCCTTTGTATTGTAATAAAAACACATTAGATAACACACGCAAACTGTACAATGTGCCAGAGGCACGGGCAGAATTTACAAGGGGAATTATGTACAGGACAGGGCCACATGGACCACTGTCAGGGGTAGGCACTTGTTGGAAAATGATAATGGTAGGTACACACTTAGGAGATAAACATTGGAATGATTAGCACCAAAATTGTAAATGCAACACAGATCCAGTAATCACTGGAACAGAGTAAGGACCTCCTACGCAACCCTAAAACACTGTAGGCAATCACGCAGGTAACTAGGACCTTATCATCAGGACCTAAGGAAGGAATACCAACGCCTAAGCAATTCACTTTTAGCAAAGGGAAGGAAACCTAAACATAAAATGGGACATCAACAATCCTCTATGCAGGTCACTCCTAGCAAAGGGGATAAACATAAAATGGGACATCAGCAATCCTCTATGCAGGTCACATTTAGCAAAGTGGATAAACATAAAGTGGGACATCAACAATTGCACATGAGATATTAAACACAGAGGTGCAGATTAGAACATTTTGCGCAAGAATCACATAGCAAGAAATTACAATGCGCGGGGTGCACATAGCACAACACTCACAATGTCCCTCAGGCCAACTGGCCTCGAAAGGGGCGGAATGCCCTGAGTCTCAGTGTCAGGGAAGCTGCGCAGGCAGCACAGCACACAAACCTAAACGTAGCAGTTGCCCACAAAGTGCTGGGCAACTGATGCAGGACAAGTTAGGGCAACGTTGAAGCCAGGAGGGCTCAAGGACAAGGTGGGGAGACACAGTGTGGGAGCCTCGGGGCTACAACCAACTAGCTGCCTGTGTCCCCTAGAACCTTTCAGGGCTCGCTGAACAAATGTGCAATTAGAGCTCAGCGCTCTCAAAATAATCAAAATGCCCCAGAGCCTCTCTCAGGGCTCTAAATCGATGTGGGCAATGAGCCTCGTGGCTCGGCAACAACTGTGGCTCTGGAGCCTCTCGGGGCTCGAACAGAACCAATGCGGGCGGAGCCTCTCGGGCTCAAAGAACAGAATGGCCCCTCAGAGCCTCGTGGCTCTAAACATGAATGCTGCCCACGTTGGAGCGGCCCTCTGCCAACCGGGGCCGCTCTGAAAACAAAGGTATGCCGCTTGGAAGCCCTCATGGCTTCACTCAATCAAGGGGCGCGAGATCGCGCTACTCGGGGGAGAGGGGGCGGACACCGACAATGTGTCCCGGCGCCCCTCCCTTCTGCCTCACTCACCGGGTCTCTCCAGCGGGGGCTCCTCTCTCTCGCCAGGCGCCTCGGGGACATGGCCGGCAGACCTTCTCCTCACTGCTCGGCTCCGGGGGCGGGACTTCCGGTTCGCCTCTCCCGAGCCGCGCAGCGATTGGTTGCCGGTCCCAGCACTTCTGGGTCGTCGCGGGCAGCGTGGCGGCCCGTTTTAGGCAGGCAGGCGGGCTCCCTCGTAAAAGTATCCAAGGATGGGGCAATGCCGGGTGGGCACCGGCCTTCAGAAAAATACACACAACGGGGCAATGCCGGGTGGGCACCGGCCTAAAAAATAAAGACAAAGCGAGGTGGCACTCGCTACTCCAAAGAATCGGCAAATCGGCTCTGATGCCGGGTGGGCACCGGCAATGTCGATAAAGCGCTCCCAAGCGCTCTGGGAGCAAGGCACCGCGCTCTCAAGCGCCAAGGGAAGCGCGCTCGGCGCTTCAAGGGAAATAAAGCGCGCCTAGCGCTATAAATCAAAGTTAGGGCGCCTCCAGGCACAGCAAAGCTCCAGCAGGGTCTGGAGGCAGGCAGAGGGGAAAGGCAGGGCCAGAGCCAGCACACTGGGTCTCCAGGCAGGGAGACAGCCAAGTGGCGGTCCTCTTGGCCCCAGCAGCAGCAACAGCCCCCTCTGGCAAGGATCCTGGAAGAAAACCAAAGACAGGACAAATTGTATGGGGACACAGCCCCTTCTTATACAGAAAAACCCCTTTGTCTCAGGGTGCAGGGTGGGGGGAAAACCAGTCGCAGCTGGTTTTGAAGTACTCTGTTTACCTCAACCACCCTCTCTATTCACTGGCAGGGCTAGGGCCATCAGTCGCACTACAGGGGGTGGAGCCAGCATTGTCTGGGGGAAGTCCAGGCCCATCAGGGACAGGTGCACTCCTCCCAAGCCATCAAGCATGCTAATCTCACACTCACCACCGGGCAGACCCATCCAGCCTTCCTGGAGCCAGGCTCACCAGCCAGCTCCAGCCAATCACACTGCAGACATATTTTACAGTAATATGCCAAGTCCTAGAAATGGCATTTCTACACATGACACACACATACCACATACACCATTGTGAAGCATTCATTCCCACGAACTCGCACATACCAAATTCGAGCATGCACTCCCCACACATCAGGAACTACTAGGGACACAAACATTCCCCATGCATCCCTATGGGAGAGCAGGCCAGCCTAACTACATGCACGCCCTTTACTCTGGGACACAGAGAAAAAGTGCGCACAGACCAGAAAATCATCCACGCATATCACAGACTAAAAGCAAAAAAAGATTAGGGGTGAACCTGCCTTAAGGGCCAAGTCCAACACAACCCCCTTCCAGCCAAAACGCAGGGCAGACCAATCACCACCGTGATGGACTTCCCTGCTTGGGGCGATAAAACACGGACGCGGGCCCGCAACTGCAGGGACACCCTCCTGTTTTACGCCACTGTGAACCCCTGGGGTTCTTTCTAAAGCTACTGTAGGGACTAACTGGGCTACCCCACTGGTACTCTCCAGCTGCCCTCGGCCAGGACCAGGCCCTAGGCCACCCAGGTGCCACTGGTTCCTGCCAACTCACCAAGTGGGGGGTAGTAACCCCTGGCACATAACAGCCATTTTCCACTCTTCCTGTCTGCAAGACAGGGCTAGACTGCCACTGGTTCTCCGGCCTAGGGTCTACAACCTTAGGTGGACCAGGAGTCTCAGGGAAGGCTCTCCTCCCCTTACCTCTTCTCCTAGGGTTCCTCCGCCTCCTGCGAGGGGTACCCTCTAAACACCACTCTCCCAACCTAGGGTTTAACCCCTCAGGTGGAACCGGGGTCAGAGGTGGGCTTTCCCACCCTCTGCACCCCCTTCCAGAGTCCTGCTCCCTCCCAACCGGGGCGGCACCTCTGGAGAAAGAACTGGTCAGGACACTGATTACAGTGCTCCCACCCTTCAGGTCAGGCAAACCCTGAACCTGGACCTCCAACCTCCGGTCTAAAACCTTTGGTGGAATCACTGCCTGGCACTCCAGGACTTCTGGGGACTCACATCCTATCCCCCAATCACTCCTTTCACTGGACTTCTGTACTCTCCCTACTGGAGCAGTACTGCCAGACTCCACAACTATAGAAGCTCCGCTCACAGATGCTCCAGGTCCTCCACACACTATGAGATCTCCCTCAAGTAGACTAACAGGTAAGCATAGGTCCCCACTCTGGTGTTCCCTAAAGAAACCATCCAGGCTCTGAGGCAGGGCTTCGGGCATCTGGGGACTCTCGGTCTCACACTCACTTCCGCTCCACTGAGACAGACAGCAAGCCCCTACACCCTCCTCACTATACTGAGACCTAGCTGGGCTACTCTCACCCTCCTCCACCACGCTGGGTTGGAGAAAACCTGACCCACTATTATTGGAATCACTCACTAGCGGCGCTAAGGAACCTCTTGCACTCTCCCATCGGTCTGCTTCATCTGCAAGCTCACATGCAATAAACGATTCAAACTTCAACAGGTGCTGGCGCAACTCTGGCACACAATAACTGAGCAGATGCTCTGTGACAATCATGCTAAACAATCCACCAGACTTGTCGTTCGCGTGAGCCTTTTCCCAATCAAACAGTGCTACACAACACTCATCTTCAAAGTCTTCCCAAGACTGATGAGGCAGTTTCCTAAGTCTCCTGAACTTCAACCCAAACTCCTCTGCGGGGTAAACAGGAACCGTACTCGGGGAACTGGGAGTGGGACTGTGAACACCAACACTTACAAAGCTGCCACCACTGGACTCCACCCTCCCTGGGGAATCCAGACAATTACAAATGCACCCAGGGGGTAACCTACTCTCTTGGGCTACCTTCTCCCTGAACAAGGCCCTCTCAGCCTCTAGCTTGGCATGCTCCAACCTGAGCTGTTCCATCGCTAGCTGATGCTCCCTCTCTTCCTTCCTTTCCAACCACTCCTCTGGGGACAGGGAAAGGGATGGGGCACTGGTACTGACACTGGACCCAGCAAGGGACTCTCTATCTATGGGGTCTGCTGACATCCATCCACTGTCATCACCATCCAACTCACATTCATCAACAGAATCTTCAGGGCTCCCCACAGACTCACCACCCTCATGGCGTGCGGCCCGGGCCCTATCTCTCTCACTGTGCTCGAGATCCCACTGACCCTTTTGCCATTGGATCAGGCTGTCCCTAAGCTGGGACTGAGTAACCAACTCACTCACCTCTAGGCCTCCCTTTTCGCAGAATCTGACCAGCTCTAATCTACTGTACCTAAACAGACTACAGAGATCAAAAACTGGCTCCATTTTGGCGGACGTTCTCGGGAAAAGTTTGACACGGGGAACCTGGGGGTCTGAGCTAAACAGGAGAATACAATCAACAAAATTCAGCAAGATTCCTATCTCAGAACTTGCACTCCACTGTCCAGCGTAACACACACTCATTCACACACAACCCTCCCCTCGGACTGGTAAGGCAGTTTCTACCACCCCTGATTTTCTCAACCTGACCGCAAGCGACACAGGTACCAAACTCTGGGAGCAGGGCGGGGAACAAGGTACTGGACAAAATACAAAATGCCACCTTTCAGGAGAAGCAAAACTGAACTTCCCTAAAAAACAATAATCCCCAAAATGTGGTTATCTAAAAAATGCAGAGCTTTGAAGTGTGGCCTGTCACCACTGTGGTACAGCGCAAACACAAATCCTTATCCTCACCACTTGCCGCCAATGTTCGAAACGGGACCCTGGCCGGCCAAGACTTGCGTCGAGGTCAGTCAGGGATCGCCATTTCTAAAGGTCAGGGCAAGGGAGTCACACACCAAGGTAACCCCGCTCACCCTCTAGGTAACGTGGCGCGAGCAGTCTAGGCTAAACTTGGAGGCGGTATGAGTTAAGTATTTGCGCACGCACCCCAGCAACAACACCCAAGGCCCACCACAAAGGAAAACTCCACACAAGGATATATATAAAAAATAGCCTTTGTATTGTAATAAAAACACATTAGATAACACACGCAAACTGTACAATGTGCCAGAGGCACGGGCAGAATTTACAAGGGGAATTATGTACAGGACAGGGCCACATGGACCACTGTCAGGGGTAGGCACTTGTTGGAAAATGATACTGGTAGGTACACACTTAGGACATAAACATTAGAATGATTAGCACCAAAATTGTAAATGCAACACAGATCCAGTAATCACTGGAACAGAGTAAAGACCTCCTACGCAACCCTAAACACTGTAGGCAATCACGCAGGTAACTAGGACCTTCTCATCAGGACCTAAGGAAGGAATACCAACGCCTAAGCAATTCACTTTTAGCAAAGGGAAGGAAACCTAAACATAAAATGGGACATCAACAATCCTCTATGCAGGTCACTCTTAGCAAAGGGGATAAACATAAAATGGGACATCAACAATCCTCTATGCAGGTCACATTTAGCAAAGTGGATAAACATAAAGTGGGACATCAACGATTGCACATGAGATATTAAACACAGAGGTGCAGATTAGAACATTTTGCGCAAGAATCACATAGCAAGAAATTACAATGCGCGGGGTGCACATAGCACAACACTCACAATGTCCCTCAGGCCAACTGGCCTCGAAAGGGGCGGAATGCCCTGAGTCTCAGTGTCAGGGAAGCTGCGCAGGCAGCACAGCACACAAACCTAAACGTAGCAGTTGCCCACAAAGTGCTGGGCAACTGATGCAGGACAAGTTAGGGCAACGTTGAAGCCAGGAGGGCTCAAGGACAAGGTGGGGAGACACAGCGTGGGAGCCTCGGGGCTACAACCAACTAGCTGCCTGTGTCCCCCTAGAACCTTTCAGGGCTCGCTGAACAAATGTGCAATTAGAGCTCAGCGCTCTCAAAATAATCTAAATGCCCCAGAGCCTCTCTCAGGGCTCTAAATCGATGTGGGCAATGAGCCTCGTGGCTCGGCAACAACTGTGGCTCTGGAGCCTCTCGGGGCTCGAACAGAACCAATGCGGGCGGAGCCTCTCGGGCTCAAAGAACAGAATGGCCCCTCAGAGCCTCGTGGCTCTAAAAATGAATGCTGCCCACGTTGGAGCGGCCCTCTGCCAACCGGGGTCGCTCTGAAAACAAAGGTATGCCGCTTGGAAGCCCTCGTGGCTTCACTCAATCAAGGGGCGCGAGATCGCGCTACTCGGGGGAGAGGGGGCGGACACTGACAATGTGTCCCGGCGCCCCTCTCTTCTGCCTCACTCACGGGTCTCTCCAGCGGGGGCTCCTCTCTCTCGCCAGGCGCCTCGGGACACGGCCGGCAGCCCTTCTCCTCGCTGCTCGGCTCCGGGGGCGGGACTTCCAGTTCGCCTCTCCCGGGCCGCGCAGAGATTGGTTGCCGGTCCCAGCACTTCCGGGTCGTCGCGGGCAGCGCGGCGGCCCGTTTTAGGCAGGCAGGCGGGGTCCCTCGTAAAAGTATCCAAGGATGGGGCAATGCCGGGTGGGCACCGGCCTTCAGAAAAATACACACAACGGGGCAATGCCGGGTGGGCACCGGCCTCAAAAATAAAGACAAAGCGAGGTGGCACTCGCTACTCCGAAGAATCGGCAAATCGGCTCTGATGCCGGGTGGGCACCGGCAATGTCGATAAAGCGCTCCCAAGCGCTCTGGGAGCAAGGCACCGCGCTCTCAAGCGCCAAGGGAAGCGCGCTCGGCGCTTCAAGGGAAATAAAGCGCGCCTAGCGCTATAAATCCAAGTTAGGGCGCCTCCAGGCACAGCAAAGCTCCAGCAGGGTCTGGAGGCAGGCAGAGGGGCAAGGCAGGGCCAGAGCCAGCACACTGGGTCTCCAGGCAGGGAGACAGCCAAGTGGCGGTCCTCTTGGCCCCAGCAGCAGCAACAGCCCCCTCTGGCAAGGATCCTGGAAGAAAACCAAAGACAGGACAAATTGTATGGGGACACAGCCCCTTCTTATACAGAAAAACCCCTTTGTCTCAGGGTGCAGGGTGGGGGGAAAACCAGTCGCAGCTGGTTTTGAAGTACTCTGTTTACCTCAACCACCCTCTCTATTCACTGGCAGGGCTAGGGCCATCAGTCGCACTACAGGGGGTGGAGCCAGCATTGTCTGGGGAAAGTCCAGGCCCATCAGGGACCAGGTGCACTCCTCCCAAGCCATCAAGCATGCTAATCTCACACTCACCACCGGGCAGACCCATCCAGCCTTCCTGGAGCCAGGCTCACCAGCCAGCTCCAGCCAATCACACTGCAGACATATTTTACAGTAATATGCCAAGTCCTAGAAATGGCATTTCTACACATGACACACACATACCACATACACCATTGCGAAGCATTCATTCCCACGAACTCGCACATACCAAATTCGAGCATGCACTCCCCACACATCAGGAACTACTAGGGACACAGACATTCCCCATGCATCCCTATGGGAGAGCAGGCCAGCCTAACTACATGCACGCACTTTACTCTGGGACACAGAGAAAAAGTGCGCACAGACCAGAAAATCATCCACGCATATCACAGACTAAAAGCAAAAAAAGATTAGGGGTGAACCTGCCTTAAGGGCCAAGTCCAACAGTTGGTATGTTCAATGGGGTATCAATCCCATTTCAACTGATCTAGTCCATATAATTAATTATCTAACAGAACTATTTGAGTCAGAATTATCATACAGGAAGGGGTAAATGTCTATAGATTAGCCATTTCTGCTGGTCACTGTTTGATAGATGGGCTACCTGTTGGCCAGAATGCATTAACAAGGAAGATAATGAGAAGCATTCTGGTCCTGAAGCCATCCATACCAAAATACACTTCTATTTGGGATGTTAAATTAATCCTACAAGTATTAGAGAACTGGGGTGATAACCAGTCTTTATCCCTAAAACAATTGTCTTACAAACTCATCTACTGGCCCTTTTTCATACATCTGCCAGTCAAACAATCTTAAACCATGTTAACCATGATTTAGCCTACTTCCTGCTCCACGCCCATAATACTGTCTGGATATTACTCCCAGTTTAGCTACATGAAGGCATTTGTGACAGAGTTTGTATTCTATATATAGTGTTGAACTTTTCCTCCGAATCATTACATTAACATCAATTGTGTGCATCTTGTTGGCCCTCTATTATGTATGCTGATACTCTCTAGCCGATGAGTGTTTAATTCTTTAAGTCATGTTCCATATGTGTCACCATAGCGTTATGCCCCGGCCCTCTAGTCGTACGAAATTGTTACTGTAACGGGTTCTTTCATTATAACTGCAACCCTTACTTTCTCACACAATTTTATTCATTTTATTTCCGATCTATGTTCTTGTAGCATATGGCATGCCTTAATCGTAATTTACTTATGTGTTTTCCAACTACACCCTGGGTTTCTAAGCTCCATTAGCTACCCATCTTGCCCTTCTTCACTTTTAATGTCTGCTCACAGTAGTTGAGGCTGAATCACGGCCTGAAACTCCAAAATGCAATCTTTGAGTCCGTCCTAGCCACCCCGCCTCACCTTGTTTTCATTATTTCTCTGATGTTCATAATGCTCATACACCATAATGTGGAACCCTACCCGTTGTTAGACAATCTGTAATTTTGTTTCTCGGAATTGCTGCTGATCTTTAACCTAATTGCACTACGTGCACCCCTGTCTCTCCCTAATCTCTTTGGACTGTCTATGTGCACTCACCGTTACCTTAATTTTCTTAACCCCTTCGATGCTGGTGACGGAACCATTCCGTCATCAGTCACGGTTGAGCTGTGCTGATGACAGAATGGTTCCGTCACGGCCCCACCCTGTTCTGCATTGTTCAGCATAGGGGAGGAATTCAATCAGCAGCCATGAGGTTAATACTTAATGCTAGATGTTTCTCTGTAGCACTATGGTACCCCTCTGTTCACTGCCAAATGATCTCCAGATGTCCTGGACACCTATTTTTGAATTGTTGAATTTTTGAATGTTGAATTTCTGAATCTCCTAGTTGCCTAAATCTACATTCTTCTGCCTCTGAGATTAACTGAATTAAAAGAAGAACGTACATATTGCTCTGAGCCTCACACCTATAACAAGGGTAATAAAAGAGCAACGTCTATCCTCTATTAGTGACGACCATCCTAATTTGGTCTACACTACACCACGCACTAGATGATTGCGATCTCCTTTAATTGACAGGCCACTTGCACTTTGATTACTAGAACCACCCACCCGCCCATTAACAATGCTCCCCCTCACGCATCCCCAAATTTTGCTGGATGCTCCTATAACTAGGCATGGCCCAAACTCTTGCACCATCCTCTATCCCCCACACCTCTCAAAAAATGCCAAGAAAAACTTTAAGCACAAACTACTAATTCTTCACCACGAAACTCTATTCGTAGATAACTACCGCAGTCTCACCTCTATCATAAAATCCAACTATATCATCTACTCCAAGCGCCCCTCTAAATGGAAAAGCACCTTCCTTCACCACCTCCCTATCACAAAGTCATGCAAAATCCCATATGGCTTGAAACTATCTACCTCCCCTTCCCCTACTTTTCGTGGCGAAATCTGGAAACATCCTCATTCAAGCCTCAGAAAAACATCTCACCATCTTTGAACTCCATTTCAGTGCCTTAACTTACCTACTCTCGATACCATCCTCTGACCCTTCACCCTCCCATTCACTATCTGACCCCACGCCTCCTCTTTCACCTACTCCTTCCCTCCTTCTTACAGACTGTGAAAGCACCATGGAAGTCTCCCAAGCACTGACTCTCAATCTTTCCCAAAACTTAACAACTGTCCCTCCTAATGATTCACCAACTGACTTCGCATCCACCCTTACTCTCTCTCCCCTGCTTGTGACTCCAACATCTTACAGCAGTCCCCCCCATTCTATCAGCCTCCCTATCGCAATCGGACCCTATGCCTCCTCTGTCACCTACTCTAACCCCCCCTCTAACAGACTTTGAAAACACTATGGAGGTCTCCAAACACAGATTCCCAGTCTATCCCCTACCTTAACTACAGTCCCTCCTAATGATTCACCAACTGCCTACACAACCACCCTTACTCTTTCTCCTCCTATTGAGGTTCCAACATCTCACAGCATCCCCCCTCCCATATTCTTCTTCCTCCCAGCACCCTCAATTTGACCACCCTCCGACTCCAGCACCTGCTCCAACTTCTTCCCCCCTAGCTGACCTGTCTCTTCTTAACAAGGAGGTCCACTTTCCTCACTTCCACCGAGCTCCCTTCACTTCTCCTGACTCTCCTGTGCCCCCATTGAATGACTCATCCCACTTCACCTCCCTCCTTTCAGCCATAAATCGAAACTCTCCTCTACACCCCCCACCCGGGCTCCCTTCCCTCCCTCTCCCCAGGCCTCTTGTCTTGACTAACATAAATCATCCTCCAAGTCCCCCTGAACTTGCATTCCCATAACCTTCTCCCTTATTCCCCAGACGCTTTTTAACATAGAACTCCATCTCGCTAACCTATCGTTTGAACTCCCCTCTCTCAGAAAAGATGTTCACTCCCTGTCCTCACTTAACTGCCCCAATCCTTCTAGTACCCTGTGCACTGATCAAAACTACTCTAGATTCACCCAGCAACAGGATACTACCCCCCTCAGTAATTATACACTCAGAACCCTCTACGCCCGACCCTCCCCCCGCCTCTGATCGACCTAACACCTGTAATACTTACCCCCTGCTCTTTATCTCCCGGCCCTTTGAACCCACAGGCTCCTATCCCCGTGATCCTGGGGACTAACAGAATTTCAACTTTCCCAACTTCACCAAGACTTCCCCAGCAATTGACCACAATCCACCCCGGCCTACCCCCTACAAGCAACCCTATACCTTTGAATTGCATGCTGGTTAACTATCGCTTGGCAGTCCAACATGCGATTGAAATTTCAGAAACCATCCTTAGCGAATCCATTGTCATTGCCTTTCGTACTGAAACTTGGCTTAAAGATCACCCCTCTTCCATTCTTGATATACTCTCCCCTCCTGGCTACTCCATCCTCAGAAAAGATAGACCTGTCAAAATTTGTGGCGGTCTAGCAATAATCTATAAAAGCGAACTCCAACCCTCCCCTGTTTTTATCCCTGATCTTTCTACTTTTGAATACCTCGGAGCCGAACTTAAAGTGCTAGGTTCCCCTCCAATTAGACTACACAACATCTATCATCCTCCCGGCGACCCTCTTCCTTTCGTTGAAGAGTTGTCGGACCTTCTCACCCAGTCCTCACTTTCCAACTCTAAAAACCTCTTCCTCTGAGATTTTAACCTCCATTGGAACAAAACGACGATCCTATGGTTAACCTCCTCACTGATCTACTCGACATCAATGACCTAAAACAACTGTGCCACACTCCCACTCACTCCAAAGGAGCCACTCTTGACGCTATCATTACTAACAATGAGTTGGCCTCCCTTTCCTCCATAGTTCCCATCGACTGGTCCGACCACCACCTCATCCTTTTCACGATCACCAATTCAATTCCACCCCCTCCACCCAAAACCATCAACCAGATGAAACTGACCAGGAATCTTCACCTTATCCCCCCAGGCGAACTTGAGGCCAAAGTCAAAGCTCAACTTCAACTCTCTCCTCCCTGCCAAAATGCTAATGACCTCACCGAACACTTTAACAAATCCATCGTTGAGGTCCTTGACCAAATTGCCCCAGCCAAACTAAAACGAAAGAATAAATCCTCCAATTACTGGTTCAATCCAGAGCTCAACAATGAGCGGCCTCCACTTAGATCGACTGAACGCTTATGGAGGCAAAACCCTTCCCCCTTTAACCTCTCTCTCCTGAGATCCGCTAGATCCAACTATAAAAAACACATCCTCAATGCTAAGACATCATTTTTCCGCTCCCAACTCGACCGGGCCAAAAACAGACCTAGGGAACTCTTCAGCATTGTGAAAAACCAAACTTCCTCTGCAGCCCCCAAGGTGATTGCTACCACTGAGAGATGCAAGGAAATTGCCAACTATTTTTCAGAAAAAATCTCCAAAATTGATCAATCCTTCACCATAACCCCCTCCTTCTTAACCCAATACCCTCATGAGACATTTCCTCAAATTCTCCTTCACTCTCAACGCTCCCTCAAGACTCCTTATCAATCCCTCTTATCTTCCCTATTCTTGAACCTGACCCCATCGTACTTGAACTAAAAAATAATGCTTCTTGGCACAGCTTCCATCCAATCACTGTACTTGATGTCCTTAACGTCATTTCCAGACTGAAACCATCATCTCACACAAAAGATCCTCTCCCTCCCAACCTTGTACAAGATCTAAAACATATCATTGCCACCTATTGGACCTCAATCATCAACTCCTCCTTTACCTCTGGCTGTGTCCCTGTGTCCCTCCAACTGGGACAAATCACTCCCATCATCAAAAATCCCGCTGGTGACCCTAGTGACCTAAATAACCTTTGTCCTGTCTCTAACCTCCCTCTTCTCTCAAAAGCCCTTGAAAAATGCGCCCTGCTCCAACTAGATAGACACATTGATTCTTTCAATCTTCTAGACCCACTCCAATCAGGCTTCAGTAAGGGCTGTAGTACAGAAACAGCAATGCTAAACATAATTGATGACATCCATCATGCACTCAACAAAGGCGAATCCTCCCTTCTCATTCTCCTTGATCTCTCCGCTGCTTTTGACACTGTTAATCACTCTACGCTTCTTAACACACTTAAAGATCGTTTTGGCATCAACAGTTCAGTCCTCAAATGGTTCACCTCCTTTTTCCAACATAGAACCCAGCAAATTAAAATCCACGACTGCCTTTCTAAACCTCTGCCCGTCTCCCCAGAGGTCCTACAGGGCTCTATCCTCTCCCCCTCCCTATTTATTCTCTTCATGGAACCCCTCACCCTCATCCTTAAACAAGCGGAAATCAATTACCACCTATATGCTGATGACACACAACTTTACTATAAGATTCAATCCCGCTCAGAAGTCCTTCACCTCAATGATGCCTTGGGTAAGATTCAAGCCTGGTTCCACCACAACCACCTCAAACTCAACCCAAAAAAGACTGAAATCATTCTTTTCTCCCCTAAGAACAACTGTCTCCCTATTCTATCCTGGATCTCCGACATTACAGCACTCAACTGCTCTCTCACTATTTCTAACTCAGTTAAATCCCTCGGTTTTAACATTGATCAGAGCCTCACTCTTATCCCCCACATAAAAAGCTCGGCCATAAGGGCTCTCTTCACACTCCATCACTTAAAGAAAATAAAACCCTTCATTCCAGCTGACGACTTTAAATTAGTTGTCCAATCGTTGGTCCTGTCCAAAATCGACTATGGTAACGCCATCCTCGCTGGTACTCCTAAAGCCCAACTCGCCCTAATCAAATCAGTTCTGAACCTTGCAACTAGGCTCATTAGTGACCTCAAACGGTTTGATCACATCTCCTCTGCCCTTAAAGCCCTTAAGTGGCTGCCCGTTGAAGGAAGAGCTTCCTACAAGACAGCTTGCATTACGCACAAAGCCCTGCATCAATGCACCCCGCAATACCTCACAGATAAACTTCACTTAGCCGGCTGCTCTAGACCACTGAGAAGCTCCAACACCCTCGCTCTTGTCCCTCCTCTATTAAACAAGAATATCACGCAATCTTGATCCTTTTCTGGGAACGCACCTTACTTCTGGTACTCCCTCCCCAAAGATCTTCGTTGCAACCCCTCTTACACCCGCTTCAAAAATACCTTAAACTTCTCCTGCTTACCAAATACTGGGGTACTTAAATCTCCCCTGAGCTCTCTTCCCTCCCCTACCTCCTATTGCTCTCCTCCCCATCTCTCATCTTCCTTCGCCCACTAACTCCTCACTCCAGTCTTTCCTATATGACCTGCCTTGTCACACCTGGTATTACTGAAACCTCCCCCACCCAGCCTCTCTCATTTCCCATACACTTCCCCCCTCTTCTCCATCCTCTCCCCACCGCGCTAGGCTAATCTCTCAAGACTCGCTGTAACCCTTTGCAACTCATGCAATGTGATGGTATGAAACTAGAGTTGTTTTCATCTTCTTGTGGGGTTTTGAATACCACCTCATTGTAAACCTATTATTTGCAAATAATTGTATCTATTTATAGCTGCTTGAAATTGCCTTAACTATCCCCCTCCTTTACCTCTTCCATTCCTTACCCTTCCTCCCTATTTTACATCCTTTCCCTTTCTCTCTAGCCTAATCCCTCATGATTTCCTGTAACCCTTGGCAACTTATTTCGTTTAATTCGATTGTGTAATATTGAAATTGCTTTCTATCGTCTGTATTAATTTCTGAATACTGCCTCATTGTAACTGTTGCTATATTACAATGTATACTCATGTAAAGCGCTCTGATAGCCCCAGATCCAGCTAGCGCTATATAAAACATGTTAAATAAACCCTCTTATATCTGGTTTCATTTAGATGTACATCTGACTTTAGATGTCACCAGTAAAGCATATCAACCTGAGGGAGTTTGTTTCTATATTAAAAGAAGAACTAAAACTCTTTCCTCAACAATTTTCTACCCTTGTTTCTCAGGAAACCCAAGACTGTGTGTGGTTCAATGCTTGAAAGAATGTGAAAGGAGAACTCATAATCTAAGAAACTGTGTTGCTCAACTATTAATCTCTCACAAAAGACCTCAGAAAGCTGTTTCCCCCCTACCTTAGCTAGATGGGTGAAAGATGTGATGAATGAAGGGGGTGTGGACACCTCTATTTTTGGAGCACATTCACTTAGAGGTGCCTCAGCCTCTAAAGCTTTCCTTTTAGATAGAGTGTTACAAGACATGTTAAGAGCATCCGATTGGTCCAATGAGAGCATGTTCAAAAGTTGTTATTTTAAACTAATGTCTAATGTAATTGATAATGTTTTGAATGCACTTTGAACTTGCATAATATTGGCCTCCATGTCATGCCATAAAATGTAGATTTTCCACAGCCCGAAGAGCAGAAAATCTGGATTTTATTAAGGACACAGAGGCTAAGATTATCCCACCACTGATACGCGCCCTGGTAAATTAATTTATTTTTATATTTTTTTTCAGAGTAACGAGGTTTGGATTTGGATTTCCGCTTACTTTTATTCTTCCGTATACATTCAATTGGAATTTTATTGGACTTAAAGTTTATCTTGTTCGCAGCGCAGAAAAAAGAAAGATGGCTGCTTGTTGCTGTACTTTATAGATCATTAGAATGTTTTTAAGTTCTAAATTCTTTTTAATTGGTGCTGCTGTGTGAGCTGGCAATAAAAGGAAATTGCATAATCTTAGCCTCCGTGCCCTTAATAAAATCCTGATTTTCTGCTCATCAGGCTGTGGAAAATCTACATTTCACCAGAATCTTGATATAATACCAGGCAACAACACACACACTCTCTCCCTATCTGTTTTAAAACTCCTCAAAAATGTTGGTTATTTTACAAACTTTTGTGTTTTCTCTCTTAGTACTCATACCAATCCACATTCCCCAAGCCTTTCCACTGCCCCTTAGGCCCCTACCATGCGCCCTGCTTGTCATATATTGTATTTTAACCTCATATTATAGCCTGGTTGTTGGAATATCTGAAGCTCACCCCCGCCCCCAAGTCTTACTGACCAAGCTGCACCCCTGTTTAAAGGAGACATGGTCGGACATAGCTAGAACACAGGAGCATGGCTACCCTGCTCTGTAGCTTATTTACCCTTTTCCTCAACTGCCTGTTGCACTTTAGAAAACAACCTCTCTTAGAAAGCAGATACTCAAGCATATTCCAAAATTAAATTACACTACCAAAGATCTCAAACCTGACAGCTGTGGAAAGGCTCTTTTGCATGCACCTGAAATATAGGACTTTTAATTTTCTACCACTATGTGGTTGCATCAGTTGGTGGATTGGTCGACCATTAGGAACCTAAACAGGAAGGTCTGATAGCATGATATTAAATCTTGTGTCTTAACACCCAGAACAATAAGCTGCTTTCAGTTTTGACACTCCCAGCATTGGACTATCCACCTTCCAAAGGAACCAGTTGATAATCCTACCCACATTTAAAAAAGGAACTGAGAAACAGGCATAGATAAGATCCTGATGTTCTGAAAACGTGTGGCTCTAGAACTATTTCAGGCTCTTCTCCACCAGCCATCTTGCTGTGCCTACCACTGAAGCTTCTAATACTTTTTTGTGTTGAGATTCAAATAACTGATATTTAATATGCTCACAATTTCATTTGGCCGCATGTCGCTCAACAAATCAAGATCTCAAGTTAGATTGAGAGCAAATAATGCCATTGTATATGATTGCAAGGTTCGCATATAAGAATAGATCTCAAATGTCATGAGTATTAGGGTAAGGACAATAGCAAGCAAAAGAGGTGCCAGGGCTTTTTCAAATAGAGCCTTTATTACAGTTAGAAATGAACTATTACATCCACAATTGACAATGATTCTGTATGGGAAGGCCCACAATGCCCTCTCAAAAGTCTTCTCTGTGCTCAAGATCATTATCCCTCTGTGAATAGACGGTTGGGTACATCCACTAGAGTTTAGACAACTTAAGTCTATCCTTTAGGAATCCTGATTGGTTTAAATTGAGGTTTTTCTATACTATCCGAGCATGCCTATTAGGAAATAGGCAGTTACAGATTTTACACTCATGAGTGAATGGCCTAAAGTCCTCCACTCTGGTGCAGTCTACTCAGGGTCAACAGATAGAAATTTCCATACCCTCGCAAAATAAACTTGGAAAGTAGATGAAGCCCTAACAAGTGTTCAGATGTTACATAAAAGTCCACAGGAATACCACTGAATAGGGGCTCTTTTCAGAACTAACTGATTTTAAAACTTCAGTCAGTTTTTATCATTAATGTTTGGTTCTGCCGGGTGGCCAATGGATAGGTAGGTTTAGAAACATCACACGTATTGAAGTGTCAATAAAACTCTTTCTGTCTGATAAAGTTTAAAGCTCCAAATAGAGCCTGTGTAATTCAGCAGTTCTTCCATTGCTCTGTATAACCAATCATTCGTTCAATAGGAATTGCAGACATTAAGAAGTGGTGCAAATCTTCAAAGAGTCCTTGGTCTGAATGGACTTCTGGTCAAAGTTCCCTCTGGCACTTGAACAGGATATATTAGGATAAGGAAAATTGACCAGATCCTGCAGTACCACAGTTAGGTGTACTTAGAATGAAAAGTAGAGCTACTATGGGGACTTTAATGAAGTTTTATAAGGATTATAGTAGCCCAATTATTATCCTCACCTTGAGTTTTTTCAGGTAATGATTATCCCTGTGCTCCTGTATTGCATTATTGCCATGTCACGTTGGGGGAGTATAATAGCAATGTAGAAATCCTGAATCTCGAGAACAGTTGTATGTTGTCTAGGACCCATATTCAGTGCTTAATTTGAACTGGTGGGGCACAAGGCATTTATTTTTGGGGACCTGCGTTTATTTTTACTCATTAAACATTGATAGAGAGCAATCGAGGCAAAACAAACACACTGGAAAGGAGGAGGAGAAAAAGACAGAAAAAACGTCACAACGGGAGGAAGCAAGAAACCGCAAGAGAAAAGTAAAGGGCAGGGTTTGTCTAGTAGAGACCTCAGGTGGACTTAAGACTACAAAGCCTTGGTAATGGGCAAGCTGACGTTTAGGGCCATATGCCCAAAGCATTTTTGCAGCTGCAAATGGGCTGAATTCCAAAATCGGACCATTTGTGAGGGCAAAAATGCTTGCCTTAAATACAAACACCCAAAGTGCGAATCTCCAAAACCTCAGTTTGGGTGTAGAGATTGCTATTTGGAAGGAGCGTGTTTAGGGCGTCGCTTACAAATAGCAATATCCAGTGTTATGCAACCGAAATGCAGTCGCTGAACTTTGATATTTTATCACCAACTAAAAGTTGGTGGTAATGCATTCGCAAATTGGAAAGGGTCTCCATGGGATCCCTTCCCCCTTGTGGATGTTGGAATTTTTTTTTTAAGAGCAGGCACTCTTAAAAAAATGAAAACGTTCCATTTTTTTATTGTTGAAACACATCCCATTTTCCTTTAAGGAAAACGGGTTGCATTTCAACAAAAAAAGAACCTTTATTCATAGGCAATAACAGACATGGTGGTCTGCTGACCTCAGCAGGCCACCATCCCTGTGATGGCAGGCATTCCAAATTGGTCAAATGTGCTACCTAGCGCATTAACATTGATTTCATAAGACACTTTGATTTGCAACCCACTAGGAATCACAAGTGTGCAGAAAAAAAGTTTCATACATAAGGAATAGCGATTTTGAAACAGCGTTTCGGATAAAATGGCAAATTTGGAAATCACTATTCCTACTCTTTGTACATCTAGCCTTGAATAGCACTGGCTGCAGGCTTCTGAGCAGAGCTTTGTGCACCTTCCCTTGCCATATTTGATTTCAATTGGTCCCATAAAGACATCAGCACTACCATGTGGGACTATGTGAGGATTCTTATCAGCGCACTTAACCAATAATATTTATGTGATTTAAAAATTCCTAGCACAGGAAGTTGCTGAGTAGTTACATGAGTGTCTATATGGGTTAAAGATTGGTTGTCTGAGTACATGTATGGGTGCCTGAGTGTCTGTGTGGGTGGGTGGGGGTGTGTGTGACTCCCTGCATGGATGTGTGAGTTGGTGATTCACTGGGTGTATGGGTTCATGAGTGCATGTGCGAGGGGCTGCATGGGTGAGTGAGTGTGCGTATGGCTGTGTTTGTGAGTGAGTGGATATCTCAGTGGAATATATTTGAGTAACCACATTTGTAAAAGGCAGTATATGTAAGTGTTCGAGTATATAAGTGACTATATGTGAGAGTGAGGATGTGAGAGTGACCTTATGGATGAGTGTGTGCATGAGTCAGTGATTGTATAAGAGAGTAAGTATGTGTTAGTATCTGTATGAATAAGTGAGATGGTGTGTGTATACCAGTATAGGTGAGTAAATGGCAATGTGACGGATTCTTTGTGTGACTGACTAGGTGTGTGGTTAACTCAATGAGTGAGTGGCAGTGTGTGAGTGGTCTCCTACGGCGTAGCGCTGTGCTCGCCTGTCCTGCAGGCTCCTGTACCCCGATTCTTGCTGTGTGCCCCTCGGCATTTATTGTACTTTATTGTGTATTTGTTATTGTTTTTTGCCTGTTTGCCTGTTTCTCGCTCCTCCCGTCTCCTCCCCACCCGCTCCCCGCTTCCCGCCACCGCCGCTAACCACGCCCCCTTTTTCTTTCTGTACCCTCCCCGCTCCCGCCTCCCAGCTGCTCCGCCCTCCCTCGCACTTGGCCATATATGGCGACCGTGCGACGCAGGTGAGTGTGACCTAGTTTAGGACACCCCCGCGCCGCACGGCCACCAGCTGCTGCGTGTGCCTCCCGCCTGCCTGCCTCGCTGCCCCGGCCGCCGCCGTGTGACCACGCCCCCTGCCACCGAGCGGAGTGGTCTCCTACGGCGTAGCGCTGTGCTCGCCTGTCCTGCAGGCTCCTGTACCCCGATTCTTGCTGTGTGCCCCTCGGCATTTATTGTACTTTATTGTGTATTTGTTATTGTTTTTTGCCTGTTTGCCTGTTTCTTGCTCCCCCCGTCTCCTCCCCACCCGCTCCCCGCTTCCCGCCACTGCCGCTAACCACGCCCCCTTTTTCTTTCTGTACCCTCCCCGCTCCCGCCTCCCAGCTGCTCCGCCCTCCCTCGCACTTCGCCATATATGGCGACCGTGCGAACGCACAGCGGTCACGCGCAGCGGGAGCGCCGATTGTGCACCGAAGGCGCACAAAAGGTAAGCCCGTCTGCGCCCGTCCGCGCCTGGACCGCGCCCAGTGCCAGGACCCCTGGCCCCTACCGACGGAAGATGACCCGACTGTCCTACAATGCCACCGAACTCATCGCACTCAACACCGGCGGGATCCCTGGATGCTACCGAGCCACCCCGAGGCGCACCCACGGACCCTTCAGCTGCCACGCCTGCAAGTTCACCTGCATCCGGACCTGCCCCACACCAGCACCCGCCAAGCCGAACACCAGCAGCAACCACCTCAAGTGCATCCTGGTCAACACCCGCTCCGTCCACAGACACGCCATTGAACTCTGGAACCTCCTCGACACCACAGCTCCTGACGTCGCCTTCCTCACGGAAACCTGGATGAACGACTCCTCAGCACCCGACATCGCCATCCCCATCCCATAGGGATACAAGATCACCCGAAGAGACCGCGTCAAACAGACTGGAGGAGGCATCGCCATCATCCACAGAGACACCATCCACATCACGACCAACACCGACGACACCCTGAAAACCGCCGAACACCTACACTTCCAGATCCGCACCGACCCGAAGACCACCCTCAGAGGCACCCTGATCTACCGACCCCCGGGACCACGCACACAATTCAGCGAGGACTTCGCCGACTTCGTCAGCCCGCATGCCCTCCCCTCCGCCGACTACATCCTCCTGGGGGACCTCAACTTCCACCTGGAGAACAACAACGACCGCAACACCATCACCCTGCTCGACAACCTCGCCAACCTCTGACTCAAGCAGCTAGTGTCCACCCCCACCCACCTCGCCAGACACACACTCGACGCCGTCTTCTCATCCAGCAAAGACATCGCCTTCAGCCACGCCACTGGACGGACCACAGCTGCGTCCACTTCACCTTCAGAAGAACGATGATCCACCACCACCAGCAACCGGTTGCTCGAAGAAGCTGGAACAAGATCACAGCAGACCAGCTCGCCGCTTCCCTGAGCCAGCACCCCCCCGCCAGCTCAGCGAACCCCAGCCAGGCCGCCGACAACCTCACGAAGTGGATCAACAACTGCGCGGACGAACTCGCCCCACTGAGGACCCCGCCCAGCAGACCCGGCAGCAAGAAGGCCCCATGGTTCACCGACGAACTCAAGAGCTCCAAGAAGAACTGCCGAGCCCTCGAGAAAGCCTGGAGAAGGGAACCAACACCGGACAACATGACCGCCCTCAAGCTTGCCACCCGGAAGCACCACCAACTGATCCGCGCCACTAAGAAAACTGCATTCAAGGACCGGCTGGACAACAACGCACACAATTGCAAGGAACTCTTCAACATCGTCAAAGAGCTCTCCAACCCCAACGCCGGAAACAACGACATCACCCCATCGCAAGACCTCTGCAATTCCCTCGCCTCCTACTTCCACAACAAGATCGCGGACATACACAACAGCTTCAGCACTCAACCGACGCACGCCACAACTGAACCACCGCCCCCCACCACCACCCTCCGTGCCTGGACTCCGATCAGCACCGAAGACACCATCCGCTTGATGAACTCCATCCACTCCGGATCTCCGACCGACCCCTGCCCTCACCACGTCTTCAACAAGGCCGACGCGGTCATCGCACCCCACCTGCGGGACATCATCAACACCTCCTTCGACACCGCCACCTTCCTGGAGAGCTGGAAGCACGCCAAACTCAGCGCCCTACTGAAGAAACCTACAGCGGACCCCACCGAACTCAAGAATTACCGCCCCATCTCGCTCCTCCCGTTCCCAGCCAAAGTCATCGAGAAGACCGTCAACAAGCAGCTGGCCGCCTTCCTCGAGACGAATGGATCCCTCGACCCCTCACAGTCTGGCTTCCGAGCCAACCACAGCACCGAGACCGCCCTCATCGCTGCCACCGATGACATCCGAGCCCTGATGACAACGGAGAAACAGCGGCCCTCATCCTCCTAGACCTCTCCGCGGCATTCGACACTGTCTGCCACCGCACCCTAGTGCAGCGCCTCAGCAACGTCGGAATCCAGGAGAAGGCACTGGAATGGATCATCTCCTTCCTCGACGGAAGAACACAGAGAGTCCGTCTACCACCGTACAAGTCAGAGGCCACCGAAGTCATCTGCGGCGTCCCTCAAGGATCCTCGCTGAGCCCCACCCTCTTCAACGTCTACATGAGCCCCCTCGCGGCCATCGCACGCCAACACAACCTCAACATCATCTCCTACGCTGACGACACCGAGCTGATCCTCTCCCTGACCAACGACCCAGCCGCCGCCAGAGCCAACCTTCACGAAGGGATGAAAGACGTAGCCGAGTGGATGACGACCAGCCACCTGAAACTGAACTCAGACAAGACGGAAGTCCTCATCCTGGGTTCCTCGCCCTCCGCCTGGGACGACTCCTGGTGGCCCCCCACCCTGGGCAGCGCACCCAAACCGACAGACCACGCACGCAACCTGGGCTTCATCTTGGACTCCTCCCTCACCATGACCAGACAAGTCAACGCCGTCTCCTCGTCATGCTTCAACATCCTGCGCATGCTACGGAAGATCTTCCGGTGGATCCCCACGGAGACCAGGAAGACGGTCACCCAGGCCCTCGTCACCAGCCGACTGGACTACGGCAACGCCCTCTACGCCGGAACCACCGCCAAGCTCCAGAAGAGACTCCAGCGGATCCAGAACGCCTCAGCCAGACTCATCCTCGACATCCCACGACACAGCCACATCTCCGGACATCTGAGAGACCTGCATTGGCTCCCCGTCAACAAAAGAATCACCTTCCGCCTCCTCACCCACGCACACAAAGCCCTACACGATCAAGGCCCGAGCTACCTCAACAACCGCATCAACTTCTACGCTCCCAAACGACATCTCCGATCAGCCAGCCACGCCATCGCCGCCGTCCCCCGCATCCGAAGAACGACAACAGGAGGAAGGTCCTTCTCCTACCTGGCCGCCAAGACCTGGAACTCCCTCCCTCCCGACCTGCGCCTGACCCAAGACCACCTCTCCTTCAGGAAGAAGCTCAAGACCTGGCTATTCGAGCAGTAGCAGCACTCCCCCCCCCCCTAGCGCCTTGAGACCCTCCGGGTAAGTAGTGCGCTATATAAATGTCTGTGATTGATTGATTGATTGATTGATTGATTGATTGATTGTGAGTGTCTGTATGGGGATATGATTACATAGATTAGTGTCTGTATAGATGAGTGAATGCGTGAATGAGTGACTGTATGGGCGAGTGAGTGGATGTGTGTACACCTATGAATCAGTTAGTGGGTATGTACTAACTGGTATTGGTGTGTTTATGGTTTCAAGAATGGTAGACTATATTTTAGAGTGGGTATATCAAAGGTTATATTAGGGTGTGAAGAGGTGCATTAGATATTAAGTGGATGATGTCATCAGTGAGGTCATTTGAGATGGCATCAGTGATGTTACTGGCCATGTCATGAGTGATGCAATATGTGACATCATCAGCAGTGAATTGCAGGGGCGTGAGTTATAGATAGCTCAGCTTATCTTTTCTGTTTTGTTTTTGGAATGGGGCTGTGTGGTCCCCTTCCCTTAATACTTTTTGGGCCCTGGGGACCCCATCCCCCAGGGCCTGAGCCTTTTAAAAAGGGGCCCCCCTCCCGAGGCCAATTTCTGCCCCGGGGACCCATCCCCCAAACATTGCCATTTCTTTTTTTTTATTCCTTTTTTAAGGGAGGAGGACCCCCTCCTGAGGCTATTTTTGGCCCTGTAGACCCCACCCCCCGTGCTTTGCCTCTTTTTTAAAAAAATGTTGGTGGGGGGCCGCGTGTCCCCCCTTCGTTGGGCCACCTTTGGCCCCGGGGCCCCATCCCCGGGGCCTGCCTTTTTTCTTTAAAACATTTTGGAGGGGAGTCATGTGGCCCCCCTCCTGAGGCCATTTTTGACCCAGAGGACCCCATCCCCTGGGGCTTTGCCTCTTTAAAAAAAAAATAAAAAATAAAATATATATATATATATATATATATATATATAGGGAGGGGGGCTGCGTGGCCCCCCTCTCTGGACATTTTCAGCCCCAGGGACCCCATCTCCCGGGACTTGGCCTCTGTTTTTTTAATATAATTTTTTTATTTGATGGGAGGGGGGCCACACGGCCCCCCTCCTGGGCCTTTTTTGGCCCTGGGGACCCCATCCCACGGGTCATGGCCTCACTGTTGGGCACTGCAGGGGAGCCCCAATGCCCTTGTGGTCCCTGACAGCTCCCTGCATCCTGCGGGAGCCGGCATTGCTTTTGGGCAAAGGGAGCTGCTGACATGCAGCTCCCTTTGCTTCATGGAAGCATGAAATATGAATTATAATTGGATTAGATAAATGATACATACCAGGGAACAAGAATGAGGGTTTTTGATGTATACTATATATTATATTTGGTTCATAGTAGTTATAGCATTATGAGAATACCCGAACAGCTGGATAAGATTAGCTGTAATGTAATTCTTTCCTTTATGTTGACTGTAGCCTCGAAATATGAATTCTGTGAAACATAACAATCCCTATCATTGATAACTTGGTTTTGGTATTCACCGTAATTATTGATACTACAAGTTTTTTTTTTAGAAGTACCTATTTTCATCTTTGCACAAATATTAGGGCATGAATTTATGTCTATGAAGACACATATTTTATTTGTTTATTTTTGAAGTGGTGACCAGATACATTCACTGACCTGGGAGGTCACCCTTGGGGATTGTGGACAGTTGCAGCCCGAGCGCTGCTCCCCTGTTGTCACCGGACCTTGCTGCCTGCCGCTTCCCGATCACCGCGGCGAGGCGGTAGATCGGGAACTACACTTCCCAGCACCCCTTGCGCCCAGGAAGGCGCGCATCCAGCATCCTGCCCCGCCCCCGGAGGTGCACTTAAGGCCAGCGCGAGCCCCCGCGTCGCGGGACCGCGCGCGGGCTAAGCCCGGGCAAAGGGTGGGCCCTCTGTGGCCCTCGGAGGCACGAGGAGGACGGGACGGGCCACCCCCCTGTCATTTCTATCAAAGAGGTACTGTGATTCCCCTTACCATTTCTATCGACCCACTTTGGCGATTCGCATCATACCATGTCTATCTGGGAGGAGCTCAATGCCCTGTGTGGAACTAAATATATCCCTGACTTTTTACCCACTACAAGCATAGCCACCAACCCAGACGATGTAAACGCCACCCTGCAGATGTCACCCCTTTGCTCTAATAAAGCCCAATCTCCAGCCAAAGCACCACTGGGTGGGCTCAACACTAACAGAAAGAACGATGATGCCATTGTCAACGGGAAGCCAGCCAAAACTCAAAAACTATGCTCCAGTCCCTCTCAGCCCCACCCCAACCTTAGCTCTGTGTCGGGGGATATGGAGCATGGAAAAATGGAAAACCGCCCATCATCCCCTCAATCAACTTTATTGGCCCAGCTTGAGCATTTATTAACCTCTCTAATTTCACCACTGGTGGCAAAAATTAACGATCTGGGGGACAGGATATCTAGCATTGAACTGATAATCAAAACACACATTCCATCAAGAACCAAACCAGTATTATCAGACCCTCCTATTCCCCTCACTGTCCCGGAAAAACCCAAACTGAATTCCCGCAGGAATGCGCATTCTCAAACCATACCGTTTGTACAAACAAACCATATTGAGGCTAAACCTGAACTGTTAGAATGCCACAAATTAATTTACCCCCTGAAGCCGCCCCTTATGTGACCGTTGTCTCTGGGATCCCACCACTAACTCACGGAAAACTTGAAACACGTCAAGATCTATTACATAGGGCTATGTTTTGGTTACAGACCAATAGACCCCTCCCACCTGACCTAGATGGGGGGATCCTAAGCGTTAGGAGGGTGGGGTGGTTGGGCACTTTGCCAAAAGCCATCCCAGGGGACTTGGTGCTAATTAGATTCAAGCACAGGAAAATAGTCCCTTATTTACGATCCTGCAAGTATAAAGAGGGGGATGGCCCAATTCGTATCTGGGACTTACATGACTTTTATCCGAGCATTCCACCTACCCAATTACCAAGAACAGCAGTAAAGAACTACAATGTTTGGGGCGGGGGACTCCGCGCATCTAATTGCCCCTAGCTTACTAGCTGCCAACAGATTCGAACCTTCATAGACCACTGCTTGATGATTTTCACTAGATCCCTACTCCACTAAATTGCACTCAATGTACGATTCTTCCTTATTTCTATATGTGCTTCTTTTGACAGGGAATTGTTCTATATTGATTAGCTGACTTGTTTTATTAATTTAATCATGCTTTTAACAATTGATATGTAATGAAATTTTGATGTATTTATCTATGCTTTACTGTTGCTTTTATGATTTTAAATCAAAAATCGAATAAAGCTAATATGAATCTGAATGAATCTGAAGTGGTGACCAGTAGAAAACTTTTTGAGTTTGAGAAAGCAGTACAGCCAAAACTTCAAACACAAAAAAGATGGTGGGACGAATGCTTGCAATGTGTCTAACCACTGGCAATCGCTCTGGGTAGTATCCTAACCAATGTTTATTTTTCTGCACCATGCCACCTCTGTTTGGACCCAGCCATATGCAAATCAGCCTTTACTCTGCTCCTCATGGGAACAGTCCAGCCCGAACTGCCAGGCCAGGTCCTCATTGAACCGGAACACAAGCAACCTAGGACTTGTTTCACACTGAAAAGAGCTCACCAGCCAGGTATGGCTTGGTTTCAGTAGCACAGTGAGCACAGGACTGTGCTCACTCTTGCCACTTATTGCTAAAACATGTCTTTCACCAGCCTTAAATAAAATTAAGAAACTTGAAACAAGAACCTTGGAGTGCCGACTTTTCTTTTCCAGAATTTGGGGATTGATTGCTGTTTGCAGTATTTCTTTCTCCCTCCGTCTCTCTCTCTCTCTCTATATATATATATATATATATATGGAAGGATAAGGGTCTGATCGACTTCGATGAGTACACATATTTGAAAACAGATAATCCGATCACAGCCACTATATACTTTTTACCAAAAGTACATACGTCTCTCAACAAACCACCAGGAAGACCGATTGTGAGCTCCATAGGGTCATTATTAGAGACGACATCGAGATTTATAGATGTGTTTTTAATTAACTATGTAACCTCACTACCTTCATATCTGAGAGATACAATGGACTTTTTAAATAAAATCTCAGGAATTAAATGGAAGACCACCTATATGATGGCAACGATAGATGTCGTCTCTCTTTACACATCAATATGCCATGAGGATGGGATAAGAGCCATCAAAAGATCCTGGAAAAACGATCAGTAAGCCATTTGGAACATTCTGTGATGTTGATTGACATGCCAATCTATTGTCTGACACATAATGCTTTTCTGTTCTTGGGGGACCTGTACCTGCAAAGGCAGGGGACCGCAATGGGGACATCTTTTGCACCAACATATGCAAATCTCCTGATGGCCGTCTGGGAGAAGGAGATTGTGGACCGAGAACAGAAGAAACATCCAAAAATCAAGCTCTGGTGTCGTTTCATCGACAACTTATTTGTCATCTGGTATGGAGGGGAAGAAGAGCTCCAAGGATTCATTGATTCGTTGGAAGACAATGAATATAATCTTCATTTCACATCAACTGTCAGCACAACAAATCTTGTCTTTCTGGATGTAGAAACCTTTGTGAAAGATGACCGCCTATGTACTAAAATACATAGAAAACCTACATCCAGTAACAGCATACTCCATGCCAACAGCGGGCACCCAGTGAAACTTAAATGAAGTATACCATACGGACAAATGTTACGATCCAAAAGAAACTGTTCTGAAATGAATGATTTGGAACAAGAGATAGATGAAATGAGTCAACGGTTCCGGGAAAGGGGCTACCCAGATGAAGTCATCAAAACGGCGAAATCAAGAATGGATTTAAAGAAAAGATCAGATCTTCTAGTACCGGGAAGTAGAAAAATGAATGGAACGACCACGGAAACAGGAGGGACTAACAACGTAACTCGCTTGATTGTGGATTCCAACAACCAGAGTGATGAATTGAAGAAGGCTTTACGGAGGAATTGGAACACCTTACTCCTTGATGAAACTTTAAAAGACAACTTAACAGCATTTCCAAGTATCACATATAGGAGAACGTCGTCCCTACTTGACATTCTAACTCAGAGTCACTTACAACTCAAACAACCAAAAAAGACCTCCTTGCTGACAACACCTGGATTCTGGAAATGCGCCAAATGTAAGGCCTGTGAGCATGGCACCAACATCACTGAATACAAATTGCAAAACGGAAGAACGGAGAGAATTAGGGACCACAAAACATGTGAATCAAAATATGTGGTCTACAGACTTGTGTGTCCATGTGCAAAGTCCTATATAGGAAGCACTATAAACAAACTAAAATTAAGGATCCTCCAACACCTACGTGCGAGCAAAAATGAGGACCCCAATTACCCCATGGCTAAACACTTTGCTGATTGTCATCAAAGCAACCCCAGACTACTGAAATACTCAGGGATTAAGCTCAGTAAACCATCAGAGAGAGGGGGAGATCGTACATTACAGTTACGTAAACTTGAATCAAGAATGATCCTGGGGATGGGGACAGAATACCCACATGGACACAATCAAGACGCAGAATTATTTGTACATTTGTAAATAGATATTAACAGGAATCCAGCTGGAAAACTCTGAACTTCAATATCTTGAAGTTAGCTGTATATATTGTATGTAGGTGTAAATAAGCTGAACAGCGCTGGGGAAGCCGCCAGAGACTCGATAATTCTCTAGCCTCGGTGCCCACTCTGATCAGCGATCACACTCGGCAACTCTGGGCATTAGCTTGCCTCATCTTCACTAACGGCCCCACCAGACCGCCGGGGATGCCTGGTCTCACCCTGGAGATACCCATTAAGGGACCATCTCTCAGGGAAGCCAGGAAGGGTTTCGCAGCGGTCGAAGCGCCTTGGGACCCTCCGGGTAAGTAGTGCGCTATATAAATGCCTACATACATACATACATACATACATGAACATTGAATGAATTGTTATACAAAAAAGAGGAGCATGATGATTAAAAGACTGATGGGTTATCAGAACTGTGATGCTATATGTACATAGATTAAGGTGGTCTTGAACAGTAGTATCTCAAATTTAAATATTTAGCAGGAACACAATGATGTACTTTACAATATGCACTGCAAATAGTTCAAGGGAAATCTGAACAAGATTTAAAAACAGAACTCCATCTGAGGACACAAAAATCTGTAAATAATGTATATAAACGTTGAGAAGTGGATATTTCCCGTAAGATTATAAATTATCAAAAGCCTTATCTCGATGGAGAACACACAATCTTGGATATAATGTACATAAGCATCAAGAAATCACAAGTATGATAAAAATAATCAGTCTTGAAGACAATAATGCTAAAGGGACTTGATAACGAACTAAAAACATTTGTTTGAAAATGGTACTTGACTGTGAATTAAATGTTTCAAGTAGGTATGGGCGGATTTTGCAGATCCACGATCCGCGGATTTTGCGGATTTGCGGATCGTAGATCCGCAAAATCGGCGAATTTGCGGATTTGCAGATCCGCGGATTTGCCCTGCTGAATGAGCCACTTCATTTGAGCTTCAACTAGTTTCAGCGGCCATGTGTGTGTTACTATGCAATCGCCCCGAGGGGCGCAGTGTTCCCTTGGGTGAGCTGTCTATCATAGTGGGTCAATGGTGGGAAGACGGTGCACACTGCGAGTGTGTGGGGGGGGGGCCAAGCCCAAAGTCAGGCGCCCCGAGGGGTGCAGGGGTCCCTTCAGCTCCTGGCCACAGGAACAGCACGAGGATTGCGCTCGTGAAAGTCAAGGATGCAAAGGCCTCTATCACAGCTGATTTTCCACGGTAGATTTGGGAAGAAGGCACACCTGCCTCCACGCCCCTCACTATTGTTTTTGGGCTGATGAATGAGTCACTGAAGTTTTGGCTGAGGAGAAGAACGGAGGGAGGTGGCTGCTGCGGTGGCAGAGCAGCGACCCGAGCAGCCTGGAGCCCGCACCGGGACCGCCGACAGCTCGAACAACAGAGAACAGGAAAGCACCCGCGGGGGGAGGGAGGGCCGGGAACCGATAACACCGAGGAAAATAACCGCAGGAGCGAAGATATAACACCCGGAGTCCGAAATCAACATATTTATAGCATCATTTTTTTTACCCTCATTTTTTCAGCCATTAATATTTTTTCACCCTCATTTGTTTCACACGGGGGAACGCTATTTTATATATTTTTTCTATTTTTTAAATGAAGAAAACCTAATATCCATATTTAAAAGCCTTTAAATACATATAAATATCTATAACACAGATGTACGTTATTTTTTATAGTTAATCGTGAGTGGGGACATTTGTGGCAAAGTAGGAGAGACGGGAGCTTAAAAAGAGGAAGTGCTGCTGCTGGAGATTGTATTTTTTATGTGGAAGTATCAGACAAGGCTGAACATAGATTTCAGATCCTTTTTTAGATAAAAGCATAATTAAAATCGGTTGAGGTATTCTTGAAAATTGCCAGTTGTGGTTTGTACTGAAACACGGCAGTGGGTTTCTTAAACTAAATATTTATTTAAAAGGTGGTGTTAGAAGTACGAAGGATTTTACCATCTGCTTTCTGACAGCGTCAGAATTCAGAGACTGCTTATTCGTCTACGTTTATTTCTTGGGTTTCTGCCTTCCCAACCCTCTTCGGGGAGAAAGGAAACGTCACCGTATTTTTCACAAGATTTGCAGTCAGTGGGTGACGCCGCCCATATATATATTAAAAATAAATATATTTAATAGTAAGGTAGGTGATGCACAACAGTAACAGCATGGTTTCTCGTTAAACACTATAATTAGATTTTCTTTTGCTTAATTCACATAAAACACGTCACATTTTTGTTTTGCTAACCAAAGAAGTTTGTAATTCCATTCACATTTTTGTGTGCTTCCCTTTAATGGAGGGAAGGCATTGGTACATGTAAACGTTTAAGTTTAGTAATCGGCACATATATTTGTTTGCACGAGTAAAGATTTTTGGGATTGGAAAGGGTTCATACTCACACATGTCTGGGTTTGTATTCATACTATAGGCTTTTTGGAAGCACCCGTGTGCTAAAGGACACTGGAGCACCTGTGTGGCTGTTTTGCACGGGACATCATTTCAGATTTTAAATACATAATAAATGGGGGATTACGGGTTTGGAGTGCTAGTGCAGAACAACACTGGTAACAAATCAGCGTTTCCAGTCCGATTTCATCCACATCTACAGCCTCCCCATCATCACCAGAAAGCATCCCCCGGCCCTGCTGCTTTCCTAAATAATAATGGCACCGCTGCCAACAGCAGCAATGCAGGCTCAGCCTGGCTCTTCCCAGCTCCATCCACCCACAATATCCAGGATGATATCCTTGGATCTGACAAATCCAAATCGCTGCAGCAAAAAAAAAAAAAAAAAAGAGTCACTGAAGTCACAGGAAGGGCATGTTGTAAATATTTTACGATGGCGCCGGCAAGCTGCCAGCGCCATCCTAAAATACTTACTAAATTAGCTTCAACAGGAAGCTCTAATAGATAAAATAAAGCAGGTGCGAGCACCTGCTTTATTTTATCTATTAGAGCTTCCTGTTGAAGCTAACTTAGTAACTATTTTAGGATGGCGCTGGCAGCTTGCTGGCGCCATCGTAAAATAGTTACAACAGGCCAGCCAGGCTTCAACTTTTGCCCCCGGAATCCGCCGCTCGCGGATTTGCGAATTCGCGGTAAATTCACGGGAGTTCGTGGATCGCGAATTTACCGAAAATTCACAAAATCCGCAAGCTGAACGGATTTTGCGCTCACCTTTAGTTTCAAGTCTGAACTCATAATATGTATATCAGGATGAAATTAAATCATTCAAAATAATTTAAGATCCACATGTACTTCACTGTAATGTTTGACATTAAGAAAATGGCGACCTCTAATTGCCAGAGATTGTAAGCAAGGTTGACAGTCTAGAAGAGTGATGGACAGGGATGAGGGTACTTACACTAAGCACTTTTTAAATGGTCTAGAATCTAGGGACTCTATGGTCCAGTGGAAGGCTAGGAGTAGACGAAACGCGTAGGCCGTCCAATTTACTGCACTGAAATTTTTGCACATGGTGTGTAAAATAAAATAACTTTGAAAAATAACTTACCTGTTGCTGTGCCGTGACTTCCGCCGAGAGGGGATGAAGAGGCGTGAGGAATCTAAGAAATATATATATATATATATACATATATATATATATATATATATATATGTCAGAAGCAATGTGCCAAGCGCTTTGGGAGGGCTACCCATGGCTCATCAGACCATCCGGCCTTTCTCCGTGTCCCAATGTCCTCACAGCCTCCCTCCCTGTTTGGAAAAGAAGTCCAACGCGTTTCGGGGCAGACACTCCCCTTCTTCATGGACGTTTGGCAACACATTGCACAGCAGCTCACCAACCGATTGAAACGCATTTTGTTCCAATCTGGGCCGCCCTAAGTGGGTGTGGCTAATGACGTTGTGCACACAGGCTAGCTGGTTGCTGTAGTTCCGTTGTCGGTGAGTCTGTAATTTGCCTTGAGTAGGTGTGCAATATTGTGTTCATTTATGTCATGTTGATTCTGTAACCTTGAGTTGCAGGTTGGGGGGGTAGGTTTAAGCATGGGCGAATTTTGCAAATCTGGCTTTCGCGAATTTGCGTATTTGCGAACTCGCAATCCGCAAAATCCGCGAACTCTCGCGAATTTGCGGATTTTTTATGTGTTCGCAAGGGTTTCTGCCAGTTCGCGAGGTTTTTGTACCAGTTCGCAATTACGAACTTACTTGTCGACTCGCAATGGTCGCGACTTTGTTGTTTCTACGTCTGGTTCATCATCACAGGTTCACAGCACCCTGTTTCACCACTGCCATCCTCTGATTCACCCATGCCACCCTCGGGTACATCACTGCCACCCTCTGATTCATCACTGTAGATTATGGGGGAGAAAAGCAAGCACACCTGCCCTGCTTCAACTGACATGAATTAATTTGGGGTTGATTAATGTGTCACTGAATTTAAACTTCCTGTCTGGCACCTGCTTCCTTATCTGTAATTTGCTTTCTGTTGCAGTGCAATTTTTTTCCCAGGACCTTTGTGGCCTACTTGTAGCTATTCTATGAGCCTGCTGTAAGGGTCAGAGCAGGGTCATAGAATAGTTGCAAGTAGGCAACTGAACTCTGGAGGGGCCCCTCAGGAAGCACTACAGGGAATGGTTGCTAATGATGAGTTTGAACTTTTGCACCTGCTGAGTGCTTTCAGTTTTGCAAAACTCGTTTTTTTGCAGAACAGCAACTGTAATGCCCCAAACAAACGTAGGCAACTGAACTCTGGAGGGGCCCTTCAGGAAGCACTACAGGGAATGGTTACTAATGATGAGTGAACTTTTGCACCTGCTGAGTGCTTTCAGTTTTGCAAAACTCGTTTTTCTGCAGAACAGCAACTGTAATGCCCCAAACAAACTTACTTGTGAAAGTTGATTTCTAATCCAAAAGTGATCCAAAGAAAGTCAAAAAGGCCTCAAATCCAAAAAAGTGCAGGCAAATGTCAACCTGAGGAGTTATTCTGATAAAAATCATCATTTTCAGAAGGTTTATGCTGCTTGCTGGTGGATTTCTTGTGCAGAATTTCAAATATTGTAATTTCGCGAGTGCGAGATTGTTGCTGCCCACCGCAGCTACATGTTCGCAATTGCGAACTCTCACGATGCGTCGCCAAACTCCCGCGGGATCCCGCAGCAAGATCCAAAATGGCGCAGCACTCGCAAAATATCGAGAAAAACAACTCGGCAAACTCTGAATGACGGTAAGTGAACGCCGCACGCCGCAATATTGTATCACCAAGCAAAAAAATCCGCTGCGTGCAAATTTGCGGATTTTTGGTAAATTCGCGAGAGTTCGCGGATTGCGAATTTACCGAAAATCCGCAAAATCCGCAAGCGGAACGTATTTTCCGCCCATGCTTAGGTAGGTTGCGACTTGCGAGGTCATTAAAATTGCAGTGATGTGTCACGCTGAGAACGCTGGGATTCGTATCCCTGCTGCAGTCTTCACCGGCTCCTACACTTGAGATAGACGGCGAAGCGGAGCCCCTCCCCCGGTTATGGCTAACCGTGGAGAAATGTCAGAAGCAATGCGCCAAGCGCTTTGGGAGGGCTACCCATGGCTCATCAGACCATCCAGCCTTTCTCCGTGTCCTGATGTCCTCAAAGCCTCCCTCCCTGTTTGGAAAAGAAGTCTGACGTGTTTCGGGGCAGACACGCCCCTTCTTCATGGACGTTTGGCAACACATTGCACAGCATCTCACCAACCGATTGAAACACATTTTGTTCCAATCTGGGCCGCCCTAAGTGGGTGTGGCTAATGACATTGTGCACAAACCTATGTTTTTTTCAGTGAATTTCAAAGGTTTTCAAATAGCAAAGTTCTATTGATATCAAAAATAATATTTTTTATAATGAATTCTATATTGTATATTTATGTAATACTATTTTTTTTTGCCCTGGAGCGCTCCCGGTGCGCGTACCGGTGTGCGCACCAGAAAGCGCAGTCTTGCGGCGCGCCCCAGTGTGCGTACCGGTGAGCGTCCTGTTTGCGCTATTGCCGCGAACGAAAACATCATCGTGACGTATCGCGTAGCCGCGCCCGCGTGATACGCACGGCGTAAGCGCACCCGGAAGCACCTGAGCGCATACGATATAAGCGCGAAATATAGTTAGTACAACTAACTATATAGGAGCAATTCCAATGGTTTTGTATGAGTGAAATGTCCAGTTAACTATAACACCCCTAAAACGTATAGTTTTTTGAGTGAATTTTAAAGGTTTTTAAAATGCTAATTCCTAACTATATAAGGCCTGAAACCTATGGTTTTTTCAGTGAATTTCAAAGGTTTTTAAAATGCTAATTCCTAACTATATAAGGCCTGAAACCTATGGTTTTTTCAGTGAATTTGCAAGGTTTTTTAAATGCTAATTCCTAACTGTTTAAGGCCTGAAACCTATGTTTTTTTCAGTGAATTTCAAAGGTTTTTTTAATGCTAATTCCTAACTATATAAGACCTGAAAGCCCACCAGGAATCTCCAGTATGCGCCAGGGGACTGCATTGCAGAGAGGTGTAATGAAGCCGCGCCCCTTTTTACACCTCTCTGCAACGCAGCCCCCGTGCATGTTTGAAGAGGGGGAACTAATTCCCCTTGCATACTGGGGGCCCCTGGGGGCCATCTAGCCCACCTGGAACCTCCAGTATGCGCCAGGGGGCTGCATTGCAGAGGTGTAATGAGGCTATACCCCTTGTTACACCTCTTTGCAACACAGCCCCCTGCCGCATTTGCAGAGGGGGAACTAATTCCCCATGCATACTGGGGTCCCTGGGGGCCAACTAGCCCACCAGGAGCCTCCAGTATGCGCCAGGGGGCTGCATTGCAGAGAGGTATAATGAGGCCACACCCTTTTTTACACCTCTCTGCAACGCAGCCCCCGTGCATGTTTGAAGAGGGGGAACTAATTCCCCTTGCATACTAGGGGTCCCTGGGGGCCAACTAGCCCACCTGGAACCTCCAGGGGGCTGCATTGCACAGAGGTGTAATGAGGCTATGCCCCTTTTTACACCTCTCTGCAACGCAGGCCACTGGCGCGTTTGCAGAGGGGGGACTAATTACCCTTGCATACTGGGGGTCCCTGGGTCATATCTGCCCAAACACCGATATTCCGAACAATTGAAAATGACTTTTCTTGAGAAACATTTGGATTTGGATTATCATGTCCTATACTTTGGAATTTTTGAAAGACTGACTTTGAGGATGCTATAAATTACTCAAGTCTGCCCGAATTGTGTGGGTAAAATTGAAACCTAGTCACTTTGAATAAGAATGTACTTACGACTCGTCTAACATTTGGAAGAAATATCTAGTTATATGACAACAGGATACCGACATAACTTGAAGGAAATAAGAACGCCCTGAAGAAGTTCTGTTGTACAGAATGAAACATTTCGGCTGGCTGTGGTACATAAACTTAAGGAAAATAAAAGCATTTGAATATACACCAAGATTCAGCGCTTCAATAAGGACTCTAAGTGATATGATTTGATTGGACTTATTGTGCAAGTGGTGCTGTGCCAAACTTTGGAATATTCTCCACTACTCTCTACTACTTACTCTCTCCTACTCCACTACTCTCAAATACACACTTTCTACTACTCATTCTCTACTACTCTACTACTCTCTACTACTCTCTCTCCTACTCACTCCCTACTACTCACTATCTACTACTCTCTACTACTCACTCTCTACTACTCTCTCTCTACTACTCACTCTTTACTACTCACTCTCTACTACTCTCTACTACTCACTCTCTACTTCTCACTCTCTACTACTCTCTACTACTCACTCTCTACTACTCTCTCTCTACTACTCACTCTCTACTACTCACTTTACTACTCACTCTCTAATACTCTCTACTGCTCACTCTCTACTACTCTCTCTCTACTAGTCTCTACTACTCACTCTAATACTCACTCTCTACTGCTCTCTACTATTCTCTCTCTGCTACTCACTCTCTACTACTCTCTACTACTCACTCTCTACTACTCACTCTTTACTACTCTCTACTACTCACTCTCTACTGCTCTCTACTACCCACTCTACTTCTTACTCTCTACTACTCACTCTCTACTACTCACTCTCTACTACTCTCTACTACTCACTCTACTATTCACTCTACTTCTCTCTACTACTCACTCTCTGCTACTCTCTCTACTGCTCTCTGCTACTCTCTACTACTCACTCTCTACTCTCTATTACTCACTCTCTACTCTCTACCTCTCTACATCTCTCTACTTCTCTCTCTACTAGTCTCTACCTCTCTACCGCTACCTCTCTACCTCTACCTCTCTACCTCTACACCTCTACACCTCTACCTCTCTACCTCTCTCTACACGCACACATATACACATATGTATATGCATATATATGCATATGCATTTATATATATGTATGTGTGTGTATATATATATATACATACATATATAAACATATATAATCTGTATATCTATATAAATACAAATATAAATGCATGCATACATATACATATATGCATACAGATGCATGTTATTTACATGAAAGTTTAAAAAACACTAATAAAAGCAAAGCTAAAAAGCCACCTCATTACAAACAGAATGGCTTTAACTTAAACGAGGGCGAGATCTATTGCATTTTCAATGCTTGTTTACTTTGGTTCCATCAAGAAGGCATTCAGATGTGTCACACATTTGCCATGAATTCTGAATGTTAGCACTCTAGTTGCTCATTGGATCACTGTAGTAAAGCTACTGCTCACCAGGGAAGTCTGCTGCCGGTATTCAAAGTGCATGTTTCAGTCTGCATGTCAGAATTTTTTTTCATGAAATAGAAGAGGATTTGAGAAGTCACTCAAAATGATCCCTAATTTTTCTTTCTGAAGCACTAATCATACTTTCTATGGCAAAATGCACCCCCTCATTTTGTTCCTTTTTAAATTAAATGTTTTCAGACTTACCACTTCATTCCAATCGGGATGGCTTCTGGTGTGCCATACTTTTGTCATAAGTAAGAGTGTTAGCGCTCTAGTTGTTCTTTAGAACACTCTGGGACATTCTGTCATTAGGCTATACTTGGGCTACATCTGGGTGATATTTGGGCTACATTTAGGCTCTTTTGTCTCTGGTGGCCATCCTGGGAGACTGCATGTCAGAATTTTTTTAATGAAATTAAAGAGGATTTGAGAAGTCACTCAGAATGTGCACTAATTTTTTTCCTGCAGCACTAATCATACTTTCTATTGCAAAATATACCCCCTCATTTTGTTCCTTTTTAAATTAAATGTTTTAAGAGTTACCACTTTATTCCAATCAAGATAGCTTCAGGTGTGCCATACCTTTGTAATAAGTAGGACTGTTAGCGCTCTAGTTGTTCTTTAGAACACTCTGGGACATTCTGTCATTGGGCTATAATTGGGCTACATCTGGGTGATATTTGGGCTACATTTGGGCTCTTTTGTCTCTGGTGGCCATCTTGGGAGACTGCATGTCAGTATTTTTTAATGAAATAGAAGAGAATTTGAGAAGTCACTCAAAATGTGTCCTAATTTTTCTTTCTGCAGCACTAATAATACTTTCTATGGCATAATATACCCCCTCATTTTGTTCCTTTTTAAATTAAATGTTTTAAGAGTTAACACTTTATTCCCATCACAATGGCTTCAGGTGTGCTATACCTTTGTAATAAGTAGGACTGTTAGCGCTCTAGTTGTTCTTTAGAACACTCTAGGAGGCTGCATTAGAACACAAAGGAATCAACTGACAGTCTCTGTCCTTGTTGGATGTACATTTTTTACTGAGAATGTCAGACTTCATTCTCACATGACTGAGAAAGATAATGTGAATTTATAGAAAATATGCTTTCAGTTTAGCTTATAGATCCCCTTCCAAACCACAGCGGGAAAATCATGAGATATTAGTTTTCTGTCAAGCATGATTCATGATATCACAGCAGAAGGCTTTTTCACATGGTAAAATCACCTTAGAACACACCACAATTCCTAAAATGAGTATGGTACCATCAACAAATGATTTATAATGTAACTAAAGTCCTAAACCCCTCTATTAACTACAATGCTTTCTAATGAGGTGCTATCATGTATATTGGTCCCAAGATGGCTGCCAACACTTCTTGGATGAAGTGCTGACAGCCAAACAGATCAGATGTGTGGTTAGGGTCCGCCCAGATATATATATTTTTTTGAACCTAAATTACTCAAAATCCACTGGAGCACATATCTTGTGACATAGCAAAGACAAATCGGGCTACAAGTCCCTACAATTTTGCCAAGTTTTGTGGAAATCCATTTAGCCGTTCGGGCTAAAAGTGAGTCCAACCGCCCTATTGAAATTAACATGGGGAAAACACGTTTTGGGACCCCCTTTTATCTCGGCCCCCGCTTGACGAATCCCCCCCAAACTTTCAGGGAAGGAGCGTAGCGCAGGGAGGCAAATTTAAGGAAAATTACAGGCAGATTCCTCAACGGGCGCCAAAGTTATTCCCAATAGAATGTTGCGGATTTCCTATGGAAAACAATCCTAACTATAACTACCTACTGGCGACCGCCAGTAGGTAATATATATATATATATATATACAGATATATATATATATATATATTGAGTTCCACAAGTTGCCACTTTAGAAAGCACTCCCCACAAGGTTTTCAAATGCACTGGGACAGTCTTCGTGCAGCACAAGTAATTTAATCAACACACGCCTTGCCTGACGCGTTTCAGAGTAAACACTCTTTCCTCAGAGGCAGCATGTAAGACAAAGTTCGTTCCGTGAAAAACTCCAACTAACAAGTTCCCTCCAATTAATCTCCTGCCCAGCTGGGCCTGAAGCAAAGAATCACGGGAGTTGGAGTCATATTTGAATCCCAAGTGGGTCCGGACACAGAACCTGTAAAATATAAAGTACATATTTTCCTTTTGTTAGCATTGCTTGCACTAACATCAAAAGATTGTCCCAAACTCAAAGCGCCACTTATAGTTCCAAGGCGTCACTCACGCAGAATGTCACTGGATTTGCATATTATAACTGCAAAGGTGCTTTCCCCGACCTGGCAGGCCGTAATACATTGAGTTCCACAAGTTGCCACTTTAGAAAGCACTCCCCACAAGGTTTTCAAATGCACTGGGACAGTCTTCGTGCAGCACAAGTAATTTAATCAACACACGCCTTGCCTGACGCGTTTCAGAGTAAACACTCTTTCCTCAGAGGCAGCATGTAAGACAAAGTTCGTTCCGTGAAAAACTCCAACTAACAAGTTCCCTCCAATTAATCTCCTGCCCAGCTGGGCCTGAAGCAAAGAATCACGGGAGTTGGAGTCATATTTGAATCCCAAGTGGGTCCGGACACAGAACCTGTAAAATATAAAGTACATATTTTCCTTTTGTTAGCATTGCTTGCACTAACATCAAAAGATTGTCCCAAACTCAAAGCGCCACTTGTAGTTCCAAGGCGTCACTCACGCAGAATGTCACTGGATTTGCATATTATAACTGCAAAGGTGCTTTCCCCGACCTGGCAGGCCGTAATACATTGAGTTCCACAAGTTGCCACTTTAGAAAGCACTCCCCACAAGGTTTTCAAATGCACTGGGACAGTCTTCGTGCAGCACAAGTAATTTAATCAACACACGCCTTGCCTGACGCGTTTCAGAGTAAACACTCTTTCCTCAGAGGCAGCATGTAAGACAAAGTTCGTTCCGCGAAAAACTCCAACTAACAAGTTCCCTCCAATTAATCTCCTGCCCAGCTGGGCCTGAAGCAAAGAATCACGGGAGTTGGAGTCATATTTGAATCCCAAGTGGGTCCGGACACAGAACCTGTAAAATATAAAGTACATATTTTCCTTTTGTTAGCATTGCTTGCACTAACATCAAAAGATTGTCCCAAACTCAAAGCGCCACTTGTAGTTCCAAGGCGTCACTCACGCAGAATGTCACTGGATTTGCATATTATAACTGCAAAGGTGCTTTCCCCGACCTGGCAGGCCGTAATACATTGAGTTCCACAAGTTGCCACTTTAGAAAGCACTCCCCACAAGGTTTTCAAATGCACTGGGACAGTCTTCGTGCAGCACAAGTAATTTAATCAACACACGCCTTGCCTGACGCGTTTCAGAGTAAACACTCTTTCCTCAGAGGCAGCATGTAAGACAAAGTTCGTTCCGTGAAAAACTCCAACTAACAAGTTCCCTCCAATTAATCTCCTGCCCAGCTGGGCCTGAAGCAAAGAATCACGGGAGTTGGAGTCATATTTGAATCCCAAGTGGGTCCGGACACAGAACCTGTAAAATATAAAGTACATATTTTCCTTTTGTTAGCATTGCTTGCACTAACATCAAAAGATTGTCCCAAACTCAAAGCGCCACTTGTAGTTCCAAGGCGTCACTCACGCAGAATGTCACTGGATTTGCATATTATAACTGCAAAGGTGCTTTCCCCGACCTGACAGGCCGTAATACATTGAGTTCCACAAGTTGCCACTTTAGAAAGCACTCCCCACAAGGTTTTCAAATGCACTGGGACAGTCTTCGTGCAGCACAAGTAATTTAATCAACACACGCCTTGCCGGACGCGTTTCAGAGTAAACACTCTTTCCTCAGAGGCAGCATGTAAGACAAAGTTCGTTCCGTGAAAAACTCCAACTAACAAGTTCCCTCCAATTAATCTCCTGCCCAGCTGGGCCTGAAGCAAAGAATCACGGGAGTTGGAGTCATATTTGAATCCCAAGTGGGTCCGGACACAGAACCTGTAAAATATAAAGTACATATTTTCCTTTTGTTAGCATTGCTTGCACTAACATCAAAAGATTGTCCCAAACTCAAAGCGCCACTTGTAGTTCCAAGGCGTCACTCACGCAGAATGTCACTGGATTTGCATATTATAACTGCAAAGGTGCTTTCCCCGACCTGGCAGGCCGTAATACATTGAGTTCCACAAGTTGCCACTTTAGAAAGCACTCCCCACAAGGTTTTCAAATGCACTGGGACAGTCTTCGTGCAGCACAAGTAATTTAATCAACACACGCCTTGCCTGACGCGTTTCAGAGTAAACACTCTTTCCTCAGAGGCAGCATGTAAGACAAAGTTCGTTCCGTGAAAAACTCCAACTAACAAGTTCCCTCCAATTAATCTCCTGCCCAGCTGGGCCTGAAGCAAAGAATCACGGGAGTTGGAGTCATATTTGAATTTGCTAACAAAAGGAAAATATGTACTTTATATTTTACAGGTTCTGTGTCCGGACCCACTTGGGATTCAAATATGACTCCAACTCCCGTGATTCTTTGCTTCAGGCCCAGCTGGGCAGGAGATTAATTGGAGGGAACTTGTTAGTTGGAGTTTTTCACGGAACGAACTTTGTCTTACATGCTGCCTCTGAGGAAAGAGTGTTTACTCTGAAACGCGTCAGGCAAGGCGTGTGTTGATTAAATTACTTGTGCTGCACGAAGACTGTCCCAGTGCATTTGAAAACCTTGTGGGGAGTGCTTTCTAAAGTGGCAACTTGTGGAACTCAATGTATTACGGCCTGCCAGGTCGGGGAAAGCACCTTTGCAGTTATAATATGCAAATCCAGTGACATTCTGCGTGAGTGACGCCTTGGAACTACAAGTGGCGCTTTGAGTTTGGGACAATCTTTTGATGTTAGTGCAAGCAATGCTAACAAAAGGAAAATATGTACTTTATATTTTACAGGTTCTGTGTCCGGACCCACTTGGGATTCAAATATGACTCCAACTCCCGTGATTCTTTGCTTCAGGCCCAGCTGGGCAGGAGATTAATTGGAGGGAACTTGTTAGTTGGAGTTTTTCACGGAACGAACTTTGTCTTACATGCTGCCTCTGAGGAAAGAGTGTTTACTCTGAAACGCGTCAGGCAAGGCGTGTGTTGATTAAATTACTTGTGCTGCACGAAGACTGTCCCAGTGCATTTGAAAACCTTGTGGGGAGTGCTTTCTAAAGTGGCAACTTGTGGAACTCAATGTATTACGGCCTGCCAGGTCGGGGAAAGCACCTTTGCAGTTATAATATGCAAATCCAGTGACATTCTGCGTGAGTGACGCCTTGGAACTACAAGTGGCGCTTTGAGTTTGGGACAATCTTTTGATGTTAGTGCAAGCAATGCTAACAAAAGGAAAATATGTACTTTATATTTTACAGGTTCTGTGTCCGGACCCACTTGGGATTCAAATATGACTCCAACTCCCGTGATTCTTTGCTTCAGGCCCAGCTGGGCAGGAGATTAATTGGAGGGAACTTGTTAGTTGGAGTTTTTCACGGAACGAACTTTGTCTTACATGCTGCCTCTGAGGAAAGAGTGTTTACTCTGAAACGCGTCAGGCAAGGCGTGTGTTGATTAAATTACTTGTGCTGCACGAAGACTGTCCCAGTGCATTTGAAAACCTTGTGGGGAGTGCTTTCTAAAGTGGCAACTTGTGGAACTCAATGTATTACGGCCTGCCAGGTCGGGGAAAGCACCTTTGCAGTTATAATATGCAAATCCAGTGACATTCTGCGTGAGTGACGCCTTGGAACTACAAGTGGCGCTTTGAGTTTAGGACAATCTTTTGATGTTAGTGCAAGCAATGCTAACAAAAGGAAAATATGTACTTTATATTTTACAGGTTCTGTGTCCGGACCCACTTGGGATTCAAATATGACTCCAACTCCCGTGATTCTTTGCTTCAGGCCCAGCTGGGCAGGAGATTAATTGGAGGGAACTTGTTAGTTGGAGTTTTTCACGGAACGAACTTTGTCTTACATGCTGCCTCTGAGGAAAGAGTGTTTACTCTGAAACGCGTCAGGCAAGGCGTGTGTTGATTAAATTACTTGTGCTGCACGAAGACTGTCCCAGTGCATTTGAAAACCTTGTGGGGAGTGCTTTCTAAAGTGGCAACTTGTGGAACTCAATGTATTACGGCCTGCCAGGTCGGGGAAAGCACCTTTGCAGTTATAATATGCAAATCCAGTGACATTCTGCGTGAGTGACGCCTTGGAACTACAAGTGGCGCTTTGAGTTTGGGACAATCTTTTGATGTTAGTGCAAGCAATGCTAACAAAAGGAAAATATGTACTTTATATTTTACAGGTTCTGTGTCCGGACCCACTTGGGATTCAAATATGACTCCAACTCCCGTGATTCTTTGCTTCAGGCCCAGCTGGGCAGGAGATTAATTGGAGGGAACTTGTTAGTTGGAGTTTTTCACGGAACGAACTTTGTCTTACATGCTGCCTCTGAGGAAAGAGTGTTTACTCTGAAACGCGTCAGGCAAGGCGTGTGTTGATTAAATTACTTGTGCTGCACGAAGACTGTCCCAGTGCATTTGAAAACCTTGTGGGGAGTGCTTTCTAAAGTGGCAACTTGTGGAACTCAATGTATTACGGCCTGCCAGGTCGGGGAAAGCACCTTTGCAGTTATAATATGCAAATCCAGTGACATTCTGCGTGAGTGACGCCTTGGAACTACAAGTGGCGCTTTGAGTTTGGGACAATCTTTTGATGTTAGTGCAAGCAATGCTAACAAAAGGAAAATATGTACTTTATATTTTACAGGTTCTGTGTCCGGACCCACTTGGGATTCAAATATGACTCCAACTCCCGTGATTCTTTGCTTCAGGCCCAGCTGGGCAGGAGATTAATTGGAGGGAACTTGTTAGTTGGAGTTTTTCACGGAACGAACTTTGTCTTACATGCTGCCTCTGAGGAAAGAGTGTTTACTCTGAAACGCGTCAGGCAAGGCGTGTGTTGATTAAATTACTTGTGCTGCACGAAGACTGTCCCAGTGCATTTGAAAACCTTGTGGGGAGTGCTTTCTAAAGTGGCAACTTGTGGAACTCAATATATATATATATATATATATATTCACTGAAAAAACCATAGGTTATAGACCATATATAGTTAGGGATTAGCATTTACAAAACCTTATTTTACTCGCACAAAACCATTGAAATTCGCATATATAGTTAGTTGCACTAACTATATATCGCGCACCCACAATCCACTGCTGATGATGTCACATATTACATCATTCATGACATGGTCAGTGACATCACTGATGACATCACTGATGACATCATCCAGTGACTGTATGTTTCTGTAAAGTTAAAATATGTCTTACATATTGAAGAATGAGTGGATGTATAAGTGTCTGGATGAAGGTTTTAGTAGGTGCATGACTGACTGTATGAGAGAGTGATTAAATGTGTCTCACTGAGTGCATGGGTTAGTGACTAAACTGTCTTAATTTGTGCATCATTATGTCTGTTGTTCTGTAAACTGCTGCATGTGTTAATCAGTAGCTATATGAGTAACTATATGGGTTATTGATTGGTTGCCCAAGTATTTGTATGGGAGACTGAGTATGTGTGTGGGTGGCTGGGAGGTGTATAACTCTGTGCATAGATGTGTGACCAGTTGATTCACTAGATGTATGGGTTCAAAACTGCATGTGGAAACATCTGTATACGTGGTTGACTGTGTGCATGAGTGTATTGGTGAGTGAATGGATATCTCAGTGCTGTATGTCAAAGTAAGTACATATGTAAAAGACAGTACATGTGAGAGTTGACATATATGAATAACTGTGCATAAGAGCCAGTGAATGTGTAAGTGGCTGTATGGATCATTGTGAACTTCAATCAAGGATTGTATAAAAGAGTAAATATGTGTTAGTATATGTTTGAATAAGTAAGGTGTGTATAATTGTATAGTTGAGGAAATGGAGGTGTGATTGACTCTTTGCATGACTGACTAGGTGTGTGAGTAACTCCATGGATGAGTGACAGTCTGTGAGTGTCTGTTTACACTGAGTGTATCTAAGGTTATATTAGAGTCTGAAGAGGTTCATTGTATTATCACATGAATGATGTCATCAGTGATGTCATTTGAGTTGTCAACAGTGATGTCATCAGTGATGTCACTGACCATGTCATGAATGATGTAATATGTGACATCATCAGCAGTGGATTGCAGGTGCGCGATATATAGTTAGTGCAACTAACTATATATGCGAATTTCAATGGTTTTGTGCGAGTAAAATAAGGTTTTGTAAATGTTAATCCCTAACTATATATGGTCTATAACCTATGATTTTTTCAGTGAATTTTTATGGTTTTGTAAATGCTAATTCCTAACTATATATGGTCTATAACCTATGGTTTTTTCTGTGAATTTCAATGGTTTTTTAATAGTAAATATTATTGAGTAACAACATTCAAGACATCTACGGAAGAGATGGTGTGCACTTCCCCGATGAAGGGAATAGAATATTCGTCCTTTATTAAAAAGTGTGCATTAGAACATACTTGTAGGTACCTAAATTAGCGACAGAACCCAAAAGCTCTTTTCAGAGCTACCCTACCTCTGATTATTCAAAACGTTTATCTTTTTCTTACTTTTTTTTTTTTCACCAAAGTACGCTCCCCGGTTCGCTTACCGGTGCGCGTACCGGGCGCTCCCCCTCGCGAAATTTTTTAATTTTTTATTTTTGCATGTATCAGCATCCTAATCCCCCCTCCGAAAACCTAGAGGGTCACAAAGTGTCTACCGTGCCCCCATTCCGAACATTGTTTGTCCTCCATCTTGTGTCTCAATTCTACCGATACTCAAAATGGAAGACTCCCGTAACGCTGCCGGTTCGCGTAGCGGGGAGCGCACCGGTAAGCGCTCGATAAAAAAAGGTGGGAAAGTAATTTACAGAAAAACCACTACAGACACTTTCATCAAATATAGAATAGCCCCTACTACATAGCAGTCCCTACCATTTCCCCAAATTTGATGGAATTCCATTGAGAAAATTATGCTGTAAGCCTCACTAAATATCCTGAGGTAAATTACCTAACAAAAACACTTATGAAGTGTTAGAATTGACAACCAATCAAAATGCTACTTTCAATATCTTCTATTATTTCATGACATTTGATTGGTTATGTACCTGAATATATATAAAGAAAGAGAGAGAAACACAGCCATTTTGACTACTACTTCCTGAAGTACATATCAAGTGCATTTCAACTGAGAACTTAAACTTCTATTTGAAAGGTAAGATGTTATTTTAAAAACTGAAGTATGTTCTGTACTTTAAGTTAATTAGGAAAACATTTTCTGATAGTTATATACTATCCCTCTGTAATACTTATAGAATAAGATAGACTTCTCTGTTTTAGTTATGGATGGAGTTAGGCTTGTCTTGTATAATTAAGAATTGACTTAGACTTTATCACATACATTTTTTGATATTTCTACTTCCAGTCTGATACCATACACTGCCCAAAGAAAAAATCACTGTTTAAAAAACCAAACTACCTGTCTGTACTTAAACCCAACAGTGCCCTATCTGTACTGATATATTTTTTTAAAATTCATTTTACAGCACAAAAATGGAAGGAGAGAAAAAAAATAACGTGGAAATTGTTGCAGAATGCAACAAAGATACAGAAAATGAATCAGAATTCTTTGATGAATCACTGGACATAGAACTTCTGCATTGTGTTGAATCTGTGGATTTCCTACTTGAAAATGAGACAAATTCTGACAAAGAATTATTAGAAGTTCTTTTTAATTTTGAAAACAATTCTGAAAAATAAATTTATATATAATAATTCAAAAATTGTTTGAGACATTATTCATTTTTATATGTATTTTTTAAACTAGTAGCAAATTGATTATAATGTAAAATTATACTTTAAATATACTGTGCAACTTTAAGTTTGCTCATAGTTACTTCCTTTCTTCCACTATATCATCTCCAATGTGTATTTAACATCTCTTTATCATCTCCTGCCTCCATGGTGTTTCTGCTTTCCTGACAGACTACGCTATGAATTCCATATACCACAATAACTTCTGAAACAACATGCAAGATATCTACAAAGGAAACAATGTATTTTTATTTTTAGACTCTGCATTGGTACCTACATGTTGGTACTTAAATAAAAAAAAAAAAAAAAAAAAAAGAACAATCAATAAACATACAATATTTGAACATTCTTTCATCCTATTTTCCCAATATTACGCTTCCTGGACCGCTTCCCGATATAAAAATTATTATTTTTTAACCCCGCGAGGCCCTTTTAAAGCCCCCTCATCAAACCTAGAGGGTCAGGGAGGATGTACTCTGCCCCCTTATGCTCATTTCCCCCTTTGTTTTTGCCACATCTTGTGTCTCGATCTTACCGAGACACAAGATGGCGGCCGCTCCGGACTGTTTTGAATGTTGACAGACACCCGACAGCCAATCAGCTTCGCTTCGCGAAGTTCCATTACGCGTCAGGTACGCGAACCGGGGCGCTAACCGGAGAGCGATCACAGATATATCTGTTTTTAAAAATGTTAATTTCTCAAAATCCACTGGAGCACATATATTGAGACATAGCAAAGGCACGTCGGGCAAACAATATCTACAACTTTGCCAAGTTTCGTGTAAATCCATTCAGCCGTTCGAGCTAAAAGTAATTCCAACCGCCCTATGGAAAAATGAATGGGAAAAACGCGTTTTGGGACCCCCCTTTCTTCTCGGCCCCCCCTTGACGAAACACCCCCAAATTTTCAGGGGCTGCTCAGAAACAAAATGTGCCATTTTCCTGAAAATTTCAGCCAATTCCGTCCACAAACGCCAAAGTTATTTGACATAGAATTTTCAAAAATCTCATAGGAAAAAAATCCTAACTATATATACCTACTGGCGACCGCCAGTAGGTAATATATATATATATATTATATTATACAACAACTTGCCGCGAAGCGCGTCCAACAAACAAACGCCTGTAACTGTTACTAATCCGGTTGATCAAGACGTCAAACAAATGTTAAAAACGCTAGAAAAAAAGTCCAAATCCGAAGTCACAAAGTGGTGGGAGCACAAGTCCCTGACCAAATATGAAGAAGCAGGAAGGGTGCCGAGGGGTTTATGGATATTGCTTGCCCCCAGTTTCGTGGATCCAAACTCCGCCATGCTAAAGGAATGGGGAGAAAGCAATCTCATTGCATCAATGAACCTGATTAAAATACTGATAAAATATGCAATGTTGGACAGAGTAACCCTATTAGAGGAAATTAAAAAAATCAATGAGGAACTGGACAAATATGAGGAAACCGACATCAAAACTTTGATTCAAAAAAGTCGCAAAGAAATGGGTGAAAGATTACTGAAACATGAAGAAAGAATTAAATTGCGGAAAATTAATAAATTTCAGAGAGATCTTGAGGACTATGAAACAGGTAGAATTTATACATTCTCAAGAAAGTTTGACCAGGCAAGAAAACAGCGTCAGCTAACCAACCAAACAAAATTGGCGCAAAATTCAAATGTTGGAAAGGAACAAGTAACGGCGAATGCCTCTGACCAAGACACTGTGTCTCTTTCCAGCTCATGCAGCACCAATGGTTCATCATCCAGTCTCAACCAGGACAATGAATTACAAACTATCCTGGACCTAGGAGAGGAGGTCGATTTTTTAGTGGAGGACCGACTCAGAACTTTGAGACCGAGGACGCAAAACAGCGGCGCCGGAAGCGGCGCAATTTCAGGCGCAAAGCAAGGCGGCAACGCGCCAAATCAGCCGCAAAACAAAAAGAAGCCCTGGTACAAAAAGAAAAAGAACAACAAACCGCAATAGAAATGGCCAGCACCATCACCAATTTATCAAATTTGACTTTATCTACAGCAGAACAACAGCTGTTGTCTCTTGGATTAAATTATTGTCCAGAAAGTTCGTTCAACTATACAGGCACCAGAGCGGACGTGTTTCTGTTTATCAGAAAACTTAAACTCAAGAAGTTTTTCGCAATCAAACCACAGGCAAAAGAAACCAACCGCACTGAAACCAGTAACTTGCCTGGTGAAGCTACATTAACTTCGGCAAGCAATGCAAGAACTCTTTTGACTTTGTGTGACCTAGGATCAGGCTCTTCTACAAACACAAATGCCGACGATACTTCTAATACACAGGATCAGCTTCGCGCCATTGATGTGGTGCAGAGAGGAGCAGGGGAAAGCCCCTTCAAGACAGCCAGCAAATTTGTTCCAATTATGCCGAAGGACGCCGTGGACATATTCCACGAGTGTGTGGTGGAGGATTTAAAAACTCTTAATCGCCAAATACATAAACAAAGACACACCAAGGAAAAAAAGTTCAATTCCAAACTTGTTCAGTACAACCAATTGATGGACAAGCTCAGCAAAAACCAGGACATAGTAATGAATATGTCAGATAAAGGAGGAAACATTGTTCTTTGGCCCAAAAAAGACTAAATGTTAGAAGCATCCAGACAACTGAGTGACAATAACTGCTACACGATCAGCAGCGGAATTGAATACAAGAGAGCTCGAGACACTCTAAAACGCATGCTACTGTCCTACAAACGAGAACAGTTGATTTCATCGGATGAATATGGATTCCTTCATGTGGAAAATCCTGTGATGCCTCATTTATATTTAATTCCCAAGATCCACAAAATGCGTCATCCAACTCCAGGCAGACCAATCATCTCTGCAATTGGAAGTGTGGGGGAAAATGTTTCCCGCTATATTGATTACTTTCTGCAAGGGCATGTCAAAGGTCTGGCCAGTTATATCAAGGACACCGGCGATTTTCTGTCCAAACTCAGCATGATTCAATGGCAAGCAGAGTGGTGTATTATTACATTGGATATTGAATCCCTATACACCTGCATTGAGCATAGCAAAGGGATTGAGGCGATAAGACACTTTTTGGGACAGAAAACATGTGAGTACTATGGTCACAACAAAATGCTTGGCGATCTAGTAAGCTGGTGTCTAAACAACAATTTCTTCCTGTCTGGTAAAGATATTTGGAGGCAGACCAGGGGTGTCGCCATGGGTTCCTGCTTCTCCCCCAGCTACGCGTGTTTACACGTGGGCTGGTGGGAGGAGTGGGGTCTTGTGGCCACACCGGGTTTTATCAATGTCCAGTACTGGATGAGATTTATTGATGATGTCTTTTGTGTATACAATGGCGACATGACAAGTGCACAACAGTTTGTCAATGCACTCAACACCAACTCCAGTAATCTTTTTTTCACTTCCAGTATCAGTAGAGATTCAGCTCAATTTTTGGATGTCCAGGTTGACATTAGGGAGAACAACATTGTAACTTCATTACACCGAAAACCCACTACTGGCAACAGTATTTTACATGCCAGTAGTGGTCACCCTAGGCATGTAATCGAGAGTATCCCCCTAGGGGAACTTCTAAGGCTAAAGCGAATCTCTAATAGTGAAGAAAGGTTTGACGAAGGAGCAAAAGCTATGTTGGAAAGATTGAGGGCCAGGGGCTACAAGGAATCAACCCTTTCAAAAGCTCTAACAAAAGCAAAAGAAAGATCTAGAGAGTCCCTTCTTTCACCCAAACCCGCTGATATTGAGAATATTGATCCAGCGCCAAGACTCATCATTTCGTACAGCCGCCAACAGAGACAAATCAAGGCAATCATCAATAGGCATTGGCCTATTCTAAAAACTGATGGTGTTTTGAATTCTAGGGTCTCTGACAAACCGGTGGTCACCTTCAAACGAGCATACAGTATGCACAGCAAATTGGTTAGATCTAGCCCGGAGCTAGCCAGTGGCAGTGACTGGCTCATTAAAAAGGGCTTTTTCAAGTGCAGCTCGTGTCGCGCTTGTAAATTTGGGCAAAACACCACCCACTATGACAATCCTTTTTCGGGCGCAAAGGTGGCCATCAGGGGTAACTACAATTGCCGCACGGAGTTTGCTGTATATGTCCTGGTGTGCACCTGTGGCCTGAGCTATGTAGGTAGTACCAGGTCACAGGTGCATGTTAGGATATTGCAGCATCTCCAGGCAATAGTCAATCATGACTCCACCTACCCCGTGGCACGTCATTTTGACATGGTCCACGCCAGGGACCTGGCGTGTCTTAAATACTATGTCATAGATGCGGTACCAATTCTGAAACGAGGGGGAGATATGGACAAAATCCTCAGAAGAATAGAGACTCAATACATTGTGGCGTTAGATAGTAAACAACCTAACGGGCTTAACGCAACTGAGGACCTACACAACTTCTTGTAAACAAGGGTTGTTCCATTCGGCATACAATTTCTCGTTTTTTATTCCCTGATATACTTCTCCTCTGTATACATCTAGATGGGGGAAGTTTTCCTGTGAATTTAGTCTTGAACCAATGTGGCAGCATACACATCCATAGGAATGTGTTCATATATTTTGATGGGAAATAGCCCAGTGAGCTTCTGGTTCAAATATGCTCGCCAGCTAGTGAAAGTTTACATATATTGTATATACATGAGTTACAGTTACACTGCCACTATATAACAATTTTCCTTTTTCTAAATCCCTTTTTTCTGGACCTGCACAGAATATGTAATTATCCCCTTTTTCCATTCAGTCATTTTTTCATTATTTGCACGTTCATATACACATCATGAGCACATTTAGAGGTGATCAAATCACATCAAATGTACATATTTAGGCACTTGTAGTTTTTGTAAATAGTTGTACATAGGTCTTAATATTTATGAAATTGTAAATTCATGAATTGTGAATTTTAATAAATATTGTAGACTTTAGCTCATGGGCAATACACAATTTAGCTGTCACTTATATGTATCATCACATGAATCAAGGCCTTATCTTTTATATTTGTGATACTGGATTAAAAACTTGTATAATGAGCACTATGCACTTTATATCTGTGATATTTGAATTACTGCATTCAAGCAGAGATTTTTCCAGTACTTGATAATTTTATAACTCGCAGGTCGGGTGTTTCTGCATTCAAGCAGTCATGATATTTGATAGACCTGTATAGAGATTTGTGCAATAACATCTATTGGAAAAAAGACCAGGTTCATAATGATTTATGTACATTTTTTTTTTTTTATTACCACGACTGAATTTTCGATGAATTGGTTAATTGTATCTTTGTATATAATGTATTATACACTATGGGGCCGATTAGGATGGAGGATTTTCCGCCTCCTCCGGGCCGGCGGAAGCCACCTCCGGCCCGGAGGAGGCGGAAAATCCTCTGCGGACTCACCAAAGACCCACCGCCGCATTACGATGGCTGGTGGGTCTTGGTTTCTGTCCGCTGCTTTTCCGCCGCGGTCGGATTACAACCGCGGTGGAAAAGCTCTCATTTGGCTGGCAGTGTCTATCAGACACCGCCGGCCTAATTAGGAAGCATTTGAAAACATGCTTTTCCGCGGCGGTTTTTCCGCCGTGGAAAAGCATGTGTACTTTTGATTTTGGGGGCCCGTTGCGGGCCCCCAGGGTGTTGGCGGTGGGGGGTGCACATGGGGGGTACCTATGGTACCCCCCAGCATTTACATGCACAATGCGGCAGGCACCGCGCGGTGCCTGCCGCTTTGTGCATGTAAATGTTACACATGCACTTTTAACATTGCGGCCGGTGCTGCTTGAAGCAGCACCCGCCGCAATGTTAAATATCCAGGATGTGACCGCCAGGGTGGCGGTCACATCCTAATCGCACATGAGGGAACGCCGCAGCCCATGCGGACGTTCCCTCATACTCTGGGGTCGCGGACGGACTCAAGTCCGTCCGCGATCGTAATCGACCCCTATATGCGCAAATAGTTTATTATTCAATTGACATCATCATGATTTGTGATTTCACTATATTTTCAGTCTTTTGTATTCCCTGTGTTTAATGCTTGCACTCATTTCTATTTCTATGTAACAGTCATGTGACACATAACAGGAGGTGTGGCCCTTAGGAAGGGTCAAGGGAAAAAAAGCATATAAATTGAAAGGCAGACTGTTTTCAAGGTGTGTGAACAAGAGTACGTGGTACTCGAAACGCGTCACTTGAAGGGTCGTGAATAATAAAAAAATCATCCTGCCTGAAAACGTGGGGTCTGCCCTCTTCTTTCGCTGCGCTGCGCTGTTGGCGTGGAGGTTCGAGGATTGTGCTACATATATATATATATATATATATATATATATATATATATATATATATATATATATATATATATATATATATATATATATATATATATATATATATATATATATATATATATATATATATACATATATAGGCACTGGGCACTGTGCAAGCAATGGCTGTTGCGGTGACGACTGTTTGACTTATTAATTTTTGTGCAAGAATCTCCCCCGACCCTGTGAATTTATACACTTTGTGCTGCTTCAGTAGTGGAGACTTCCTGACATGAACACTGTGATTGGTTTGCCCCAAACTTGAGATATTAGCTCACATGGTGTAAACAAAACAAGATGCCAATACTGCCGAATGAGTACGCCTATTTTCTATATTCAACAATATTAAACTGTTGATATATACCAAGGACAAACAAATGTCAGATTGAATCAGTTTTTTATTTTTTATTTTTCGGAAGGTGTATTTTTGTTGCATTATGATAAAATTGTGAATATTTAATTACAAACAGGGAGAGGAACTAGAAAGACCCTTTCTTGTTGTCCAGGCTAATCAAACGAGTATATTACTCGTAACTTTCTGTTGACTGTAAAAATTGTTGATGGCCTGTATTGAAAAATATTGTCAAAATTTCGTTAAAAGAACTGCATTAATACCCCACCCTTAAAATTAATAATAGACTCTCTGACTCTAGGTGAGGGTATTAAAAAAGGCTCTTGTCCTTCTTTTCTTTTCTTTTTCTTTTTCTAAATTCTCATTCCACTTGCGAGTCTGACACAGTGTGTAAGGTTTTCAGTATGATTGTTGGCTGAATGTCGTGCTCACTGAGGAGTAAATGAGTGAAGAGTCTGTATGTTTTGAGCTTTGATGTTTTGATATCATTCACTTGTTACACCCACATCTTTTGTGTGTCCTTTTACTCTTTGTAGAAAATATTTATTTCCAGTTCCTCTCCTGTTTGTAATTAAATATTCACAATTTTATCATAATACAACAAAAATACACCTTCCGAAAAATAAAAAATAAAAAACTGATTCAATCTGACATTTGTTTGTCCTTGGTATATATCAACAGTTTAATATCGTTGAATATAAAAAATAGGCGTACTCATTCGGCAGTATTAGCATCTTGTTTTGTTTACACTTAAAGTGGCGCAGCCTTACTGCGCTTTAGCCAAACCCTTTCGATGTTCAATTATTAGCTCACATGGAGCATATTTTGGGAGGGAAGGGGGGCAAGCCACACCGACAACCATTTTGTGTGTGTAAAAGGCCGCTTTATTGAAACAGGTGCATATCACAATTTATTAACAATGGCACTTTGCCTTACAAAACTAAAACCTCTCTATACATCAAATTACCTGACCCCTTGTCTTTCCTCCCCCCCTACGATCCCCACATCATAAACCCCCACCCTGAAACATACAATAAATAACTTTCAATAACAATAATATTACACAATTTTACAAAATAGCATTTACAACTCCTACCCTCCCGTGACCTAAAATCCTACCTGCCTTCCTGAAACTGTAACTAACGAACCTCTAATGTAAAAACTTCCAGCCTCCTTAACCTTTCCCTGTTCCTGTTCACAAACTCCCCAAAGTTAACCAGAAACTACAAAACTCCACCAAACCTGGCCAACTTTCAAACAACCCCGCCAGGAAAAGGCGGGAGAGTAGGCGTATACGCCGCCTCCACCTTTTAATGCCCACCCCGCCCTCTAGCCCTAACTCCCTGCCCCCTAACACCCCTGCCTAACCAACTCCCTCACAGACCCCCCGAAAAATGCCCTGTTCAGCCTCTGCGCACGCCCAGCTTCCTGGCCAGTACTTCCCTCAACTCCAACAAATACAAGTTGAAGCAGAGCTGTGCAAGATGGACCCCGCCACCCTTAAAAAATTCAGGCGTGTCGTATCGGATATCCTTGTGCCTGATCCTGGAAAAACCCAAATGGCGGCAAAACCGCACCATCTCCATGTTCACCTTCCTCCTGGCCTTATCCACCACACCGGGGTTCACAGCACCGCTCCAAACCCTACGCGGGACAAACTCTTTGCACACTACTGCGCACCCTGCCCATTGCTGCTTAATCACCTCCAAATCACGCTTCATGCACCTCATCAGTGCCAAACCTGTCTCTTTAACCATGTCGTTTTCCCCCCGGTGAATAACCAGAACATCCGGGCACCTACCAGCCACCAACATCCTGTTCAGTACTTCCAAAAGCTCTCTCCAGAGCATTCCCCCTTCCCTTTCCAACAAACACTAAACAGTTCTTTGTTAAATCCAAGGTTCTCCCCAAAATAGCTGGTCCGGGCTCGAACCTGGGCCCATTTCACAAACGAATGGCCAACGATCCAGAAGGACATTTCCCTGGCGAGGGGACCCACCACCGAACCTGAAACGAGAAACATGAATGAACACAGGGAAAGAATACACAACTGCGCTACAATTTGCTGGGAGCGCTGCACACATAACGCTGGTAACAGTCTAACGACCACCTGCCCAATCTCATAATGTTCCCTCGCCCCCAACCCCGATTGTTCGCCTCCGACTCTGCGCGAATCAGGAAAGAATGGGTGCCATAAAGTTTACCATCCAAGCCCAGTAGGGACAAGGCCTTTCTCAATAAGGCCAAGAGCTGCAAATCTTTTGCTGCCCGTCCGTCCGCGTGCTAAAACACCACCCCACCATGCCTGAGGCCAAGGCCCTCAATCTTAACCCCAACCCAAAGGGGCAGATGAAGGTCGAATTGGGTGCCTGCAAAGAGACCCATCGTCCCCCATTCCTCTGGTCCGTGTTCGATTTTCGCAGCCACAGACATACCTTGTTCCCTCGGAGGGAAACCTCGGACCACAACAAACCGTTGCCCCCTTTGGACCCCAATAATTCCGACACCGGAAAAGCCCCTACCAACATCCACGACATGAGTGTGGAAAACAGGAAAAGCTCCCAGTCGTCCCTGCATACCCGTGGCAACATCTCCAACACTTGCTCTAAAAGATCCGACATCCAGGGGTTCCTGACCTGAGTCAACTGCCCACACTCCCGGGCCCACCCTTCCAACATGCGCGCACCGAGTTCCCCCGCCGACGGCGCATAACCCCACAGGAGCTTACCCATGAAAGCGATCCCCACCAATTTACCCGCTATTGTGACGCACGTGAGCCCTTTCTCGATTAAGGACAAAATAAACTGTATTACATCTTCCTGCCGCTTCGCCGCCGAAACCCTCCGCCTCGCCCCTGATGCCACAAATTACTCCCATGCTGTTGTGTATGTCACCTTAGTACAGTGTGCCAGTGACTCTAAAACCAGTTGCAACATCCTGTGTTGCCTACGTACCACAAATGCGGCGGCATGCTGGTCGGGTTCTTGTCCGTGTCCTTGGCTAACCCACGGAATCTCTCCCACTGTGAACGAGACAAAGCATTGGCTATGTCATTGTCCACCCCTGGCACATGCACTCCGTGAAAGGCAATATCATGTCGCAAACAACCCAGCACAAACACTATCAGCAACTTCAGAACTCGCGCATCCCTTGCAGACTGCCGATTCACAATTTCCACCACTGCCGTATTGTCTATCCTGAAAGGCACCCTTCTCTGGGCCAGAAAGTCCCCCCAAAGCGAGATCATCACTACCAGCGGGAAAAGTTCTTGGAAAGCTATATGCTACGACCCCCCCGCCCATTCAGGGGTCCACCTTTCCGCACACCATTTGCCCTGCCAATACAGTCCGAATCCCTCACTCCCTACTGCGTCTGAAAAGATCTGTACATCCCAGACCATGTTGTCACCGCGCATCATTTGTACACCATTGAAGTTCTGCAAGAGGAACTGCCACATCCTCAAATCCTCCCTCACTACTGCTGACCGACGCACATGTTGATGCGGCGGCTTCTGCCCCGCCAATGCCCTCCCCAGTCGCCGATAGAAAGTCCGCCCCACTCTCACTACTCTGCATGCAAAGTTCAGGTGACCCAGTAGCACCTGTATTTCCGTCACCGTGACTTTCTGTCGTGCCAGCATAGCTGCCAGCAGCCCCAACATTTGCTGCAATTTATCAGCTGGTAAGCGGGCCTCCATCGCCCTGAGTCCAATTCAATTCCTAGAAATGACAATGCCGTGCCAGGCCCCACTGTCTTTTCCGGTGCCAATGGCACACCAAACTCGCCCATGATCTCTTGGAACCTGTCCAGTGCATTCTGACAGTCCGTGGAGCCTGGGGTGCCCACAAAAAAAAAGTCACCCAGGTATTGCGTTACTCCATGGTGACCCGTCCGTTCTGTGAACAACCATTGGAGGAACATACTGAAACATTAGAACAGTGCACAAGACATGGAGCAGCACATCGGCAGTGCTTTGTCCTCGTACCAGCGGCTGTTAAACTGGATTCCCAGTAAGCCCCAATCTTCCGGGTGGACCGGAATCAGCCGGAAAGCCGACTTGATGTTGCACTTTGCCATCATCGCCGTTGCTCCCGCGGTCACCACAAGGGACATGGCTGCGTCAACTGATGAATATGAAACCATGGTTTCTCGCTCATTAATAAAATGGTTCACAGAGCCACCTTCGGGCCATGACAAATGTTGTATGAGGCGAAACTGCCCCTCTCCTTTTTTGGCACTACCCCAATGGGGGACACTATCAAATTAACCAGAGGCCAATCCTCAAAGGGTCTGACCATGCGGCCCTCACTAAGGGCCAGATGTAGGTAATTCTTTTTTTCCGACTCTTAAATACCGATTCATACCGAATCGGTATTTTAGAATCGGAAAACGGGATGTAGATAAAAAAATCGGTAAAATTTACGGATTCAGTATCAGTCTGAATTTCAAATCGGAATTTACCGAATCAGTATTTACCGAATCGGTAAATACCGATTCGGAAATACCCATTCATTCCTATGGTCCTTCTGGCCCATAGGAATGAATGAGATTTACCGAATCAGCATTTACCAATTCAGTAAATACCAATTTGGTAAATTTCAAACCGGTAAATTCCAATTCAGGAGTTCTAAAAAATGACGTGACCCTGTAAACCAATCAGGAACACCCACCACACCCCACAATAAAGGCACAGAGAAAACAACCAATCAGAATCAAGCACCCCTCCCCAGTACCTGGGAGTGGCCACACTCATGCAGGTGCAGAGCAACTGAACAGTTAGCAGAGCAGGAGGAAACAGACAGGAGCTGGCTTTCCAGAGCTTACCTGTTCATCACAATGGAGTCTCAGGAAGGGCAGAAGGATGCAGGAGAGCGAAGAAGGAAACTAAAATTTAGCCCAGCAGAACTGCAGGTTCTTGTGGAAGAAGTGGTAAAGCACCACACCCACATTTTTGGGAAACAGTCTCTGCATGTTGCAGAGTCTGGAAAAAGAAACACATGGCTTGACATCCAGACAAAGGTCAATGCCATTGGGGTGATGCACAGGGAGATCGACGACCTCAAGAAAAGATGGTACGACCTGCACATCATCTCCAAGAACAAAATTGCTGCCCAAAGAAAGGAAGCTGATGTCACAGGTGGGGGACAATACCGAGCTCCAAGACTAACAGCACTTGAGGAGCTAGTAGAATCCACCCTGGAGCCAGAAAGCATCCATGGAATTGGGGACATGGATAGCTCTGCCAGAGCTTCAAAGAAACAAGGTAAGATGCATGGACAGTAATCCCCACCCATTACCCTGTCCCCCTTCCCCACTGTGTGTAAGCATAACAATCCAGAACAGCTTTTACTGATGGCCAGCAATGCATCATGGGAGACGTAGTCATAGGTACATACATGCAATGCATACACCATAGAATCCAGCAAGGCATGCCACACACAACTTCAAGCAGCTGATGTAGACTAGGCAAATGCGTGATTATAAATGTATTCAATTGAGACACACAGGTGAAGGACACCACTGACTCTATGTCCATATCTTTTCAGAGGAGAGTCCTCACGCAGTACAGCACTAGAAAGGGAGGAGAGGGCACCTGTACCTAAAAAAAGGCAAAATGAATGACAAAGTACAGGTCACAGCGCTGTTGAAAAAGAGAACACCACATCCCAGGAAGCCACAACACCTGAGCGAGCCACAACACCTCTGCCACATTCCCCTCTATTGTTTGGAACACCTGAGTTGGAACCAGCAGCACTGTCGCCAACACCAACAACACAGTCATCCATGCAGGGAAGAGCAAGGAGGCTTGATGTGCCCCCTCTGAGGATTCTGCAAACCTCAGATGAGGAGGATGAGGAGGGTGAAATGCAGAGAAATCCACCTGTGGCTGACAAGGCCAGGCAGCAGAGTATTGCAGGCGCTGTGCGGGCCAGTGTCCTTGGCGAAAGGGCACGGGAGAGTGGTGAAGGGCAGGAAGGAGAGGGGGTCTTCTGTGGCCTAGAGGCCACCTTGGTTAAGGTGCAGTGCCTGCAGGCGAAGGCATTGTTGGCAGTGCACAGGCAGGTGCGCAGCATCAATTACAAACTTTCACACATTGACCATGGAATAGGCGACATTGCTGTGAGCATGGAGGCAATTGCTAAGGGGATGTCAGACATCACTCAGTACATGGGTGCTCTGTCTGACAAGTTGGACAGAGACAACTTAGAGTGTCACAGAGAGCGCCAGTGTATGCGACAGCAGTCTAAGGCCCTGAACTGCTTTGCCACAGCAACGTCACTGCTGTGCCGGCGTTCAATATCAATGCAGGATGCAATAGTGCACTGCTGCACAGACTGATCAAGGGGCATGGGGAGAGTCACCTCTGCAATGGAGCAGATGCTCACTAACCAGACAGGCACTGCTGGTGACACAGGTGTGGATGAAACAGAAGGGTCCACCAGCAGGAGTGGCTCCAGCACACCTGTACCTGAGATGCGTAGGAGCATCAGGCGTAACATTTTAGACCCAGCCACCACCCAAAGTGTGGATACACAGCCTCGTGCATCCCGCACTGTAGTGCGTGGCCGAAAACTAATAAAAGATTGATTACACAACCACCAAAGGACTAGTCACAGTTACGGGTAACTGTGAGCACGCAGTCATGGACACAGACATTGTCGGACAATGGCGTTTGAACATTTGCATAATGTAGTGATAATTTAAATATTGACGTGTGATCTCTGCCCGTCTCAATCTAACATCTGTTGCTGTTGCTCCTGTTGCTTGGGTCTCTGCCTGTTCTTGGTCATCATCAATGTCCTCGTGGTGATGTGTTACCTCCACCTCTGTGCCTTCTTTGGTGGCAAAATCGTGCAACATGGCACAGGTCGCTATTATCTTGCAACACAGGATGGGGGTGTACTGCCGTGCTCCACTCTTGTGGAGGCAGCGGAATCTGTTCTTGAGGAGTCCAAATGTGTGCTCCACTACGTTGCGAGTAGACCTGTGAGCCACATTATAACGCCTCTCACTCCTGGTAGTTGGATTGAGGTAGGGTGTGAGCATGAAGGAACGCAGGGCATATGCACTATCGCCTAGGTGGTAAAGAGAGGTCCATTAGTTACATACGCATGACACATACATCTGCCATGACTATCAGGGTGTATCACAGTTGTTTACCTAGCAGATATCTGTCACCAAACTCTCCAGCAACAAGCCGTGTGTATATCCCACTATTCTGGAAAATGTAGTGTAGTGTAGTTCCTATTTTCCCAATAGGCTCTGCGCATTGGAATAACATAAACGATAGTTTAGACGTAGGACTGAGGTCGACTAGGTCTCTATTGAATATGTTAGACTTAATTAGGTTTGCCAGCTAGCTCAGAGGTCACTAGAAACTTTCTCGAATGAACAGGGAGGAGTTAACTTCCCTGATTAGACAAGAAGGGATTAGCTTCTGACAACCGCATAAACATGACAACTTAGCTCCCCCAGAATAAGGAGTATATCTCCAGAGTCGTGTGAAAACAATAGATAGCTATTTCACTCAGTCAATCGTGCATACTTAGTTTCACGAGAGTGCAGAGAAATAGAGAGACGGTCGTTTTCAATAAAAGGTGTTATTTATTGAGCAGTCTTCTTTCTCATGCAAGAGAAGTGAATTGGTATAATTGCAATACTTGTCATAAAGTAAAGTGCGTACAGTAAAAGGAGTATTATGAAATAATACTGTAAAAGCATTGATATGGTTTCTGAGCCATATGATACTTAAAATTTATAAAATATATATATGTAATTACATACAATGATAAAAGTTGACTAAACGTACTCAACTGATGTTTCTAAATACGCCTACCCCAGTGTACCTAACCTAAGCCTAGTACGTGGGAAGGAGTAAAGGAGTTTTTAAGTTAAGTTAGTTTTGCCAAGAATCTGACTCAAGAATTCTCTAAGGATTTAATCAGCTCCGTACCTTGGTTTTAGAATGAAGGAGGTCTTGTATCTCGCTCTCAGGACTCGATCTCCCAGTAACCCGCAAGGGTGACTGGAAACACTGGAGCTGGATTTTCTCGGCAGGAGAAAAGACAGCGTCTTTCTCAGTGCGTCAAATGGGAGGGGCGGCTTCCTTCGGCACTCACATCAGCTGGGCTTTTGATAAGTAGATAGCCGCTCTGCTCCAAACCACCGTGTGTTGCTTAGGGCAAATGCTGGTATATTTATACCTGGAAGGTGCCGTGTTTGACGTAAGGTTGGACATAAGATGTCAATAAAAGATGTCACTAAGAACCGTCCGTTCTTACGGACTCGCAGGAGTTCTAGGACAAATCAAAACAAAAGCATGGGGGATTCCCAGGTTGCTGGAGGTTTGGTTTGTTGAAAGAACTCGTTGTACTTTCTAGGAGTCTAAGGAAGTAGCCTTGCCATATTTGGACTGCATTGGCTATGACTAAATATGGATATGATTCTTATGCCTTTATAAGGATATGATTTGTTATAACCACATAAGGGCATAAATCGGGAATATTTAATTAGGGTCCTAGATACGTTCACAACAGTAGGAGTCGTGGGTGCTACCAGGAAATTTGGCCACTATGTCTGTGATGATGTTGCCAGCATTGCATATCACCTTCACATTGATGGAGTGCTTTGACTTACGGTTTCTGTAGATGTGTTCAGTGGCTGCAGGTGGACAGAGTGGAATGTGGGTGCCATCTATTCAGCCTATCACGTGAGGGAAGTGTGCCAGTTCATAGAAATCAGTTTTTGTTTTTGCAAGTTCCACAGGTGTGTCAGGGAACCGAATTTACTGTTCCATTCTCTGCGTCATGGCCTCCAGGAACTTCCGGAAAAAACGTGACAGGCAGCTCTGGAACGCACCACCAACTGAAGCAATCACACTCTGGTAGTTCCCAGAGGCAAGCAGGTGTAGGCTACACAGCGCCTGCACATGGGGTGGGATGGCGTTGGCCCTGGGTGTTGGGTGATCCAGGTATGGGTGGAGGTCCGTAATCGGGTCCAGGATGGTTCTGAGGTGTAGCCTGTACCTCTGCAGTATCTCTGGCTCAGTCAGTTGGAATAGGGTGATCCTCTGCCTGTAGACCTGCTCCTCCCTTCTCCAAACCCTCTCTTCTTCTGCCTCTAGCCATAGCCGCCTCACAATCACGTAGAATGCCGCCATTCTTGCTAAACTGTTGCATTTTGGGCCCTTTTTTATGGCACCTGGTTACCACCTGCTTTCAATCCATGGAAAATACAGACTCCTAAATACCGAATTTCATGGAATTCGGTATTTTTTGCCTTTCCTACATCTCGATGGGCCATTTTTATCATTTCTTATTTACCGAATCGGTAAATAAGAACTCTGTAAATAAGGATTCCGAAAATACCGATTCAGAATATTACTGACTCTTATTTACCGATTCGGGTACTTTTTGGCACCTACATCTCAAATTCGGAATACCGGTCGGTAACAGCCAAAATTACCGATTTGGAAACCTACATCTGGCCCTAACTTCCTTGTCCAGATTTTTCTGCACCACCTCGGGGTGCTCCTTCACCGACTTCAAATTGTCAGCCCAACGCCTTGCCCTTGGTCCATCGTAACCTAGTCTAAACCCTTCCAGAAACCCCACCTGTAGCCTTTCTGCAGCCCCCCGGCCTGGATATCCCTGCAGGGCTGCTGCCAACCTGTCGACCCTAACCAGTATACGAGCCCTTGGGCCCAGGCCCCTTGGCCCCTCTCCCGCACACGGGCTGTTGTTGATTCGCAGACCTAAACCCTCCCGACTGTCCCTGCTGGTTCCCCTGCTGCTGACCTTGAGCTCCCCACCATTTAACCAGGGCATGCCTACTCGTCCCACAGCCCGAGCACTCGTGTCCGAACCTGCAGTATTCTCGGGTGCACAACCCTTTATTGTAGTCCCAACAGGTCCCTTTGGATCCTGACTGTCCCCTACCCACGCCCCCACCCCTCCCGGGTGGGGCAGCCCTGAAAGGGCTGGAAGACTATGGGTAGCCCGCTGGCTGCAAATATGGTTTTCCCCGACCCTGCTAACCCCAAGGTATGCTGCCACAAATCCGTGTCCAGTTTGTCCCACTTGGCCTCAGGGTCCCATGCCATGCGGGCCCTAAACTGCTCGTCGTATGGGGCCCAGGCATAACCCCCTCCAGTAATTTGGGCCTTCCTGATAACATCCATGTATTTAAACATGGCTACTGACCGCTTTGGGAATTTCTCGCAATATATGCTGGCATAAATAAGGAAAGCCGCCGTCCAGTCCTCTTTCAACCCTTCCTTCACTCTAACTTCCCTGTGCAGGAGCTTCAGTAATTCCACATACTCCCCCTTCCATATACGCTTCTTAGTAGCCAACATCAGATGCGCCCCCAAAGGCTTCATGACGCCCATATACGGTAACCGTTTTACCTTCAACTCTTTACTCTCCAATTTTACACCTTACTCCCCCATCGTGTCACATCCTGCTGTGTCACCCCCATACCCCTCATTCACTGCATCCCCTGGCCCCTCACCTCGGCCGCCTCCTGCAGCCGTAGGCGCCTTACCTGGGCCATCCTTCCATCCAGACGCCTTACCTGCGTCCTCCAGTGCCCCTTCAATCATTTCGTCGGTTCCCACCCCAATGTCAGCCACATACGTCCCTTTACGTAACCTGCCCCCCATATCCCCTACCCCTCCCCCCACCCCCACCAATACCATAAAAGGGGCCACACCGACCGCCCGTTTACCTGGAGCCAAAGAAGCCGCTCGGCGATCTCTAATCCTCCCCTCCGGGGGGCCGACCTGTCCTCCCAGCGTGATGTCCGACCCGTGGGTTCCGCCTGGCACTGTGACACCTGCAATACACTACTGACAACATTACCTGGCCCCCGACCTTCTCCGTCTCTCAGTTCTCCTTCCTCCATACTATCTTCATCATAAACTAAATCAACATCCTAAGAACAACCAGCTCTCCCTGCCGGCGGCGCTGTCTGCACCCTCTTAGCAACATTAAAAACAACTTTCACGTCACTCCTCTTCCGATGTTGGTCCCCAGGCCATGGCGGCCCGTGGGTGTACGGGCCAGTGAGCCTGCTGTGGGCCTACTTCTGCCAACCTCGACAAGATCCCCCGCCTCTACCAGGCACGCCGCCCGAGGCTCAACCCCCCTTTGCCTTGGCGCCAGTGGGCCATTCCCAGCCCTGCCAAATCTGGATCCCAGTGTTGATTCGCCTCGTTGCAAGATAAATGGAAGGATTGGTGTGCTGGGAGCCATCCGCAAACCCTTATCTACACCACTCCACCTCATACCTGCACCCAACGTGCTAGCCACCCACACCCTACCCACAGCGATGAGGTCAACCCACTCCTCCGCGTCCTCCCCATCCCCTCCTCCTCACTCCAAACTAACCACCCTCCCCAACACCCCTTCCCTGAGGGAACCCCCAGCACCCCCATACCACTCCCCCCTGCACTTTGCCCCCCGTTGAACCCCCCAACCCCCTGCCCGGGGCGGTGGGGAAACACGCCTCCCCTCCCCGTGGGCATCCTTAACCCCCTCTGCCAAAGAGTCTAATCCCTCCCAGTCCTTCTCACTCACCTCTGATTAGACCAACAAGGGGCACATGTTCCTCCGCCCTCACTCCAAGGCCCAGTCTCCCCTAACCTCTCCGCACCCTGCTGCCCACTGCAACCTGCCGCCCTCCCCTTTACCCCCCTCCCGAGTTCCAAAGCCCCCACACCTCCTGCCACATCCCTTCCAAACCACTCTCCCCGGCATGCCTGTGCCCAAAGGCCTCAGGCCCCTGCCCAGCAAAGAATTCCCCTTGAAGTTGTCCACCTCCCCCGCTACTCAGGGACCTGCCGCCCATGTCAGCACTCCTGTTCCCCTTGGGGGCCGCTCTCCTTACTTGTGAGCAGCCCCTGGGCTCTAACGCTCGGTGGGGGGAGGAGCGAGACGCGCTCCGCCCTCGCGCTGCCTTCCCAGACATAGTAGGCCCAGGCGCGAACGCCCGGGCCTCCTCCTTTGCCGCCTGACACTCCAATTCGTCAACCTTCTCCCTCCTGCCCACCCCCCGAACTCCGGGGCGGCCGGCCCTTGGTTGCGACCCTGAAGGCGACGCGTTCCCCCGCCGTACCTTCTTGACTCCCACACCCAAGGCCTCATCCTCCTCAGGGGTCCCTCCCGCCGCACCCCCAGGACCGCGCGCCTGGCCTCTGTGCTGCCCTATGAGCTCACCTTTGGCTTCGCTGTCTTTCGGGGTGGCGAGCATGCCACCACGGCGGCTGCCACGCCCGCGGACGTGCGCCTCACGGGGCGCGACTAGGCCTGGGTGGTAAATCCCGTTCCGTTCGCGTAATTTGTGGAATTTGGGTAATTTGGGTAATTTTGCGTTCCGGGGAGAACGCAAAATTGCCCAAAATTCTACCTTCTGTGATTTCGCGACATTTTTAGCTTGTTCGCGTTCTTAAATGCGTGTTTGTGAGATATTTCCACCCGAGCGGGCAAACCGCGATTGCGAACAGTAAAAAAGCATTGGGAACAAGCAATTCTGCGTGTTTGCGAAATTTCTGCGTGTTCGCTGAGATTTTTTACAGTTTTGCAGAGATTTGCGTAACGCGATTACGCAAATTACACCCACCCCTAGGCGCGACGCAATCGACGTTCCTGGCAGAAGGAGGTCCATCCGATCGGCCTCACTGAGGAGGTGGATGGCCTCCAGCACTCGGTAGTCCTCGCCCGACATATCGCCACAAACTCCAACAACAGCGCGAATTACAACAGCGTGAAATAAAAAAGCGACTGCAAAACTGAACCAAACACACCACCAATAGCTTGGCAAAAAAGCCTGAACTACCGCGCTCCCAGCCACCAGGTCACCAGAACCTAAAATGGTGGCTGGGCAAGCACGCACAACCCCTAAGTAGCTTGGGCTACTAATACAAATTTGGGCTACATTTGGGCTAGTCCCAAGGTCACAAAAAGGCTACGCCCGTCTGGCCCCACCCCCTCCCAAACCACCTTTCGGAGTTAAGGAGTGATGTTGCACAACTCTAAAGTGACTTTATTTCACACAATATTGGATTTCTTTTGAGCTTCATTTCAACCGATCAAGCAACACCATCTGTGACAGTTTGTTTGCCATACGAACTATTGGTGCCTTTCAAAAGTGTGTGTTTATTCTAATATGGCATAATGGGACTAGTAGTTTCCGTTTATTTGAACACATTTCTAAGGCTATAAAATATGTCGAATTACACACATGTGTATTTATGTCTATGTATGCACAGTTAGGGGCGCATTACGATCGCGGACGGACTTGCGTCCGTCCGCGAGCCCTGAGTAGGAGGGAACGTCCGCATGTGCTGCGGCGTTCCCTCCTGTGCAATTAGGATGTGACCGCCACCCAGGTGATCCTCTGCCTGTAGCCATAGCCGCCTCGCAATCACGTAGAATGCCGCCATTCTTGCTAAACTGCTGCCTTTTGGGCCCTTTTTTATGGCCTGCACCTGGTTACCACCTGCTTTCAATCCATGGTAAATACAGACTCTTAAATACCGAATTTCATGGAATTCGGTATTTTTTGCCTTTCCTACATCTTGATGGGCCATTTTTACTATTTCTTATTTACCGAATCGGTAAATAAGAACTCTGTAAATAAGGATTCAATGAAAGAAATGCTGATACAGTTTCTTGCGTTTAAGTAAATTTTATGTATTTTTTAGTGGACTATTTATGTATATGCATTGAATGGGATATATTGTTGCACTATGCGTTTGTAAACCAATTTTTAGTTTTAGCAATATCCACTGCATGCATATTAAATGTAATGCATTTGTATGTATTTTAAAGCAGAGGGAGATGTTTTTGTAAAACATTGAAACTTGCGATATATATATATTTTTTTTATGTCTATGGTTGGGACAGGAGAAAGGTGTTTAGAAAATGGCGCTCATCAGATTGATAAAGGCTGCTGTGACAGCCGAAACGTGTCTCTCCTGTTTGCTGGGTTAGAGGAGACCCGATGCAAAAAAAACGCATCATTCCACCAGCCCTGGTGTACGTGCTCTCATCCTTGTGGAGTGGGATTTGTGCTGTATATATATATATATATATATATATATATATATATATATATATATATATATTATTAAACAAAACAATCCTTTGATGCAACGAGAGCGCTCAGCAGTGTGTGCCTGGCCCAAGGGCTGGATCAAAGCCCGAAATTCAATTTGAGCACAAAAAGGGCGGCACAACTGGATACTTTGTTAGAAGCTTTTATTCTCACTTCACAACACCCCACCGACGCGTTTCAGCCTCACGGCTTTTCTCACGGTCAGCAAGTCCTTTTTTAGTTTTCATTTATAGTTCAAGTTCAAGTTCGAGTATTTGTATTGCGCACTACTCACCCAGAGGGTCTCAAGGCGCTAGAGGAAGGGGTTCATTATTTGTCGAATAGCCAGGTTTTCAGTTCTTTTCTGAAGGAGATGTGGTTCTGAGTAAGGCGGAGGTGGGTGGGGAGTGAGTTCCAGGTCTTGGCAGCCAGGAAGGAGAAGGATCTGCCACCCATGGTGGATTTCCGGATGCGGGGGACTGCGGCGAGGGCTTGATTGGACGATCTTAGTTGGCGGGTGGGTTTGTAGAAGGACAGGCGAGTGTTGAGGCATTCGGGTCCTAAATTTTAGAGGGCCTTGTGTGCGTGGGTGAGAAGGCGGAAAGTAATTCTTTTGTTGACGGGAAGCCAGTGGAGGGCTTTTAGATGTCCGGTGATGTGATCTTGGCGCGGGATGTCTAATATGAGTCTCGCTGATGCGTTTTGGATGCGCTGGAGTTTTTTCTGTAATTTTGTTGTGATTCCGGCGTAAAGTGTGTTACCGTAATCCAGTCGACTCGTGACCAGTGCATGGGTGACAGTCTTTCTTGTCTCGAGGGGGATCCAGCGGAAGATCTTTTTGAGAATGCGAAGGACGTTGAAGCAGGAGGACGAGACGGCGTTGACTTGTCTGGCCATCGAGAGAGAGGAGTCTAGAATGAAGCCAAGGTTACGTGCATGGTCTGTGGGTATGGGTGCTGAGCCCAGAGTGGAAGGCCACCAAGAGTCGTCCCAAGCTGAGGGGGAAGATCCTAGGATGAGCACCTCCGTTTTGTCTGAGTTGAGTTTGAGGAGGCTCTGTTTCATCCATTCGGCTACTTCTTTCATGCCTTCGTGAAGATTGGTTTTGGCGGTGTTGGGGTCTTTGGTGAGGGAAAGGATTAGCTGGGTGTCATCGGCGTAAGAGATGATGTTGAGGTTGTGTTGACGCGCGATGGAGGCGAGAGGACTCATGTAGACGTTGAAGAGGGTGGGACTGAGTGAGGATCCTTGAGGTACGCCGCAGATGACTTCGGTGGCCTCTGAGTAGAATGGGGGAGGTCGGACTCTTTGAGTTCTCACAGCGAGGAATGAGATGATCCAGTCCAAGGCTTTTCCTTGTATGCCGATGTTGCTGAGGCGATGTATAAGGGTGCTGTGGCAGACTGTGTCGATAGCGGCGGAAAGGTCGAGTAGGATGAGGGCCACTGTTTCTCCGTTGTCCAGGAGTGCACGGATGTCGTCGGTCGCTGCAATGAGGGCGGTTTCGGTGCTGTGTTTGGCTCGAAACCCGGATTGAGATGGATCAAGGGAGTTGTTGGATTCGAGGAAGGCGGCGAGCTGGCTGTTGACGGCTTTCTCGATGACTTTGGCCGGGAAAGGGAGGAGGTATATGGGTCGGTAGTTTTTCAGTTCTGATGGGTCTGCTGTGGGTTTTTTCAGAAGGGCGCTGAGTTCGGCGTGTTTCCAGCTTTCTGGAAAGGTGGCAGAGTTGAAAGAGCAGTTGATGACATCGCGGAGTTGGGGTGCGATGATGGAGTCAGCTTTGTTGAAGATGTGGTGGGAATCATCTAGCGGGCATGAGACCCTTATCCGCCTGAATTTTCAATCGTAAAATTCCGGAAAACACCTCTTCTTATTTCTATGTTTAGGTGTTCATTGTCTCTAATGCCCTACTGTCCCAAACAAACAAAATAGTTTGTAAATACTAATAATTGTGGGGGGTTCACTATGTTTTCAACTCGGCGCGACCTAAAAAATGTCAGCCCTACATAGGACCATACATATACCCACACATACACCAATTAGTCCAGAAAAAATGTGTGGCGGAGAGGAAGGCACCTCACGGGCGAACACCCTCGGGGCGATCTGGTCAGATGTTTACCAGAGACTTGGCCCCTTTCTCATCATAGGTGACCATTCCTATTCCAGAATTTAGTGAGCAAGTGAAGAAAAAGAAAAGTAAAAAGACGGTGCAAAGCAAGGAGCTTAGAGCGTGGCTCCTTAAACAAACAAAACAGAGTGAAAATAAAATCAACAGTCAGACCTCTTAAACTACTTTATTACTGATTGAGGTATGCACAGTTGAAGTAAAAAGGCTGGTAGCTTAATGTCGCATACCACTACCTGCAACCGACATGTTTCACTGCCCAATGAACTTTATGGCAGATTCATCAGGGTTAATACTCTGTTGCTGCACCCACTTCCGACATCTTTAAAACAGGAAGCTGCCGAGTTGAAAAAATAATAAAATGTAATTAAGACCAATTCTGAACTCCAGACATCCTAATTATTATGCTTCTTTTATTATAAAAACAATTTCTTGATCCAAGAAATTGTTGTCCTCCACCAGTTTACCATATGTATAACAACAACACGAAAAATTTAATGATCTTTTTATTTTTTATGACCGATTCTGGACGTCCTTTTTCAAATAAACAATCCTCCTTAGTCTCCCTGTGTTGTGATAGTTGGAGTAGCACCAGACGTTGGGTATTTTGAGCCCTTGTTATATTTAGTTTGGGACCTATTCCTGTGTAGATCCTCGGAAAGAAAAGAGTGTTTCAGATGGATAAGAACTGTCTGGCCTTCACCAATGACCAGATAGCCTATATCTTATCAGGGCCATCGCTGCTTTCTGGTGCCCCACTTAGGGGGACCACTTCTGCCCGAGAAGAATGGGAGAAACTATCCAACCTTAAAAAGAAACAAGTGAGGATTGCACTGCACAGTGCGTGGATGACCGAATACTATACAGCAGGTGCAGCACCTCCAAGCTTATTAGTTAGGATTGAGCCACGTATTTTCCTAGACGATAGCAAATTCCGCCAGGATTGGAGTTTTATTGCTAATAAATGTACTAGGGACTGGCTCATTCTAATAATTAGTACTGCCAAACGTTTGAGCGAGGATCTTTTAAAAGAGATCATTGAGTTAGAAGAAACCATATCCAAAGACACGACTCTTTTGAACAGTAAAGAGCATCTACAGAGAATTCAGGACGATTTGTCTGACTATAAAAATTATATGGTCAATCAAAAAATCAAAGGGCTAACAAAAAATCTAGAAAGGTATTCACATGAGTGGGCTTTTCCCTATGTAAAGGAAGAGTACTATCAACAGGCACCAGACCAGCAAAGTGCAGGCACACGGCAGAGAGGGAGAGGTGCTAGACAACAGTTCAGACGGACTCCTAATAACTGGACGTTTGACAACACCTCGAGCGAAGAGGAAGAAGAACCCCAACAGGGCAATAGGGTCAGGTTTAATCAACAAGATCGCCAAGACGAAGATCTGGGGGCCCTACTACGCTCTTTTTTAGGGCAAGGTCAGGGAACCAATCACAACAGGGGAAGGGGGAGCTCAGGAAGAGGCAGAGGGAGAGGCAACTCAGTACCCCAATGGCAGACCCACTCACCCAGGGTGACTCGCAGCCGAGGCCGCACATTGAATTAGATGAAAGCATTGTTGTGAACTTGTCAGACTACACTTTAACATCTGAAGAGGAGAGAGTCTTGAACAAAGGGTTGGGATTCGTCCCTACCCCTAGACACAATGCTTTTAAATGCCGCGTCGAATTTCATGAAACGATGCGTAGGATTAAACTAAAGAAGTTTTTCGCCAACAAAGAAAAAAATACTGACTCGTTTCGAGGGACTAACCTAAAAAAACTTTCTACATTTTGTCCTCCCATGGCTACTATGGGTCCGGAGGTGGCTGTTTTTGAAGAAAGGGTCCTACATGACATCGAAACCTTTGAAAAATCCCAGGAACATTTCAGACAAACAAATATGACTACAGATGATTGGAAAGCAGTAAGGTCACTTGAACAGAATAGTCTGCTTACTATATAATCAGCAGACAAGGGGGGTGCAGTTGTTGTACTAAATACTAAAGATTATGATGCAGAGGTACAACGTTTGCTGAGCATACGTGCGAACTACCGCCCTTTGAACAAGGACCCGGTTGATGAGCTATCAAAAATGATCAAGGAAATGGTAAGCAGGGCCAAGACTAACAAATGGATCTCGGTAAAAGAAGAGGAGTTTCTGGTTAACGATACTCTCAGGACTCCTGCTCTATACATCTTACCAAAGATACTTAAGCCCACTCGCCCACCCCCCGGCAGACCTATCGTGTCGGGGATACAGTCTATCCTTGAGCCCCTTTCGCAATATGCGGACTATTTCCTGCGTGAAGCAGTGGCGAATCAACCATCCTTCATAAAAGATACAACTGACATCTTAAACATCTTGGAGAGCGTACCTTATGATTCTAATGTACAATGGTTGGTAACCATTGATGTTGAGTCTCTGTACACAAGTATCCCCCAGGACGCTACGCTGGTGGCAGCAGCGCGCGCCCTGGGGGAACTCGAGTGGTTCTATGATGTTCCACAATCATTTGTCATGGAGTGTGTCGAAGTGGCCTTGACCCGCAACTACTTCATGTATAAAAATCAACTCTACTTACAGACCTCCGGGACCTCCATGGGGGCCACTATGGCCCCCAGCCTGGCATGTATATATGTTGGCCAGTTTGAGGAGCACATCGTCTATCCTGATACCAACCCCTTCCAGAGTCAGATCTGTCTCTGGAAGAGATATATAGACGATGTGCTCTGCATCTGGTCGGGCTCAGAGGAGTCGTTACTTGAGTTCTTCTCCTGGCTAAACTTACAGGATCAGAGTCTGAAATGTACCTGGTCTTACAGTCGTACCAATGCCACCTATCTAGATTTAGATATAGAGGCTCATTGGGGTTGGAACCTTGAGTACACCAGTACATCAAAAACAAACTGATAGAAATTCGCTTTTACTGTATAATTCACATCATCCGAGGGCCCTTCGGGACAACCTTCCGGTGGGTCAATTTCTTAGATACCGAAGAAACTGTTCGGAGACTAAAACTTTTGTGGAACAGTCCGGTGATCTTACTAAAAGATTAGAACAGCGTAACTATCCCCACAAGGTTGTCAAGAATGCAAGAAAGAGGGCGCTCAATACTCATCGTGATGTTTTGCTTGAGCAGAGTACTAAAGATAAAAAGGACTGCTTACCAGTAGTTATGACTTTTGAACCCATGGCCACAAAGATTAGGCAGTCAATCAGAAAACATTGGGGCTTATTAAGTAACAATGATTTCTCAATGCCCCCTCCGAGATTTGCCTTTAAAAGGTCAGGCAACCTAAAGGACAGGCTTGTCCATACTCGGGATCGAGTACCTCTGAGAAATGATTCTACAACGATACCGAAGGGTCATTACCCTTGCGGTACATGTTCAGTGTGCCCACTGACTAATAAATGCAGTAGCATCATGTTATCCACTGGAAAAGAATGGTTTTTAAATCAATTTAGTAACTGTAACACCACCAACATGGTTTATAGGTAACTGTGCAGTTGCGGCCTACAATATATTGGACTCACTACGAGGAAAATAAAGGTTCGCATACAGGAACACCATAGTACCATTAGGGCTGGAAAACTGACGACCAAATTGGTCCAACATTGTCATCAAGAAAAACACAGTTTTACATGGACAGTGCTAGAGACAGTAAAGGGCAACCCTACTAATGTTGAGTCAATCTTGATCACAAAGGAAGCGAAATGGATTTTCAGAGAGGGCAGTGAAAAGCGGGCCTTAACGAAATTATAGAGTGGAATAAGGTCAAATAACTTATCAATCACCTTAAATGATTGTGCCTTGAGTCTGCGCCCTTCAGTTTAAGACAAAAACTATCGTGCTGTACTCCACTGTTGGGATCCAACACTATGAGCGTTGTTGAACAAGATACCATTAACTTGGGTATATTTTCTGGTAACCCATTTTTCCGATACAGAAGAGGTTGGTATATAATAAGAATGGCCCTACATTAGTGGTTTTAAAGCGCCTGTTCAAACCACAACATTGAGTCCAAATAATACATCTTATTCCAGAGGGGTGATTATCTTCCATTAAGTGAATTTCTAAACAATGGAGGGTGACAGCCACTGTGATGACACTTGTTTGTGTGCACCATAATAATAAGATAAATCGCCAATACCATCAAATTTTGTGTACATTATCAATGCCTCTGCCTATTAATTTTCAAGGCAATATATATATTTTTTGAAAACTGAACGCTTAATGACAAAGGCTGTCTTAAATTATTATGGTAACATTTACATTACCGGGTATCTAACTAGTTTGTTGGAAGTATCCTCTTGCATCTATCACGGAGTGGTTTTTCGAGTGTAGTTTAATAACGAAGAAACCCTTTAATCCTAGTAAAATATGAAAATTGTATGATACTCTTTATTTTTAATCATTACGATTATCTCTTGTTCTTACCATCGTGGGGATGTATATATAATCATGTAACCAAATAGCCACTTTAAAATGGCGCCCACATTGGTCAGTAACTCCTTCTGCCTATACTGACGCTTTTCCCGCCCGCCCCACGTGACAGGGGTGTGTTCCGATCACATGATCGGGGAATGCTCGGTTGTGACGATCACGCAGGAAGTTTAAATTGCGGGTTCCCTTCTCCGTCCTTGGTTCCTGGGACGATACAACGCTCTTGAATCAAGTTGGTACGGTAAGGAGAGGGCTCTGGGATGCGGGCTCCTGTTGTCATTTTCGGCTCACAGGTCCTTCGTGTGTGTGTGCGATTATACTCGAGGCACAACACGCATTATTGAGACAGGGACGATGGTGTCGCTGGATTAGGTTATTTTTAGCACCGTTGCCTGTGCACTTAAACAGTCTTGAGAGGTTTTTCATCAGTCCACTGCACATCACCTTTAGACTACACGAGTGAGGTTACTCGTGTTACAGGCATTAGCCATTGATATAGTGGGGTCAAGGTAGACCTTCCGTTTCTTCTGTTGCTATGTCTAGCTTGCAGGTCCTTCGTGGTTTGTGCAAGGAGACTCTAGGTACAACATGTACTATTGAGATAGGCACTATGGGGTCCCATTGTTAGGTTATGTCTAGTACCTTTTACGAGTTACTTCTGTATTAAAATAATCTGTAGATGGTTTTCCATCACACCCCTGCACATCACCTTTAGCCTACATGAGTCAGGCTACCCTTGTTATAGGCATTAGCCATTGGTATAGTGTGGTTATGGTAGACCCTTCCAATGTGTATAAAGAGATTTCACTCTATTTTGTTCGATCTAGAATTTCTCTGTGGATGTGCTTTCTGACTAAAGGTGTACTTTGGAGGGATAACTCCGCTAAAGTAATGATAGCCCATGCACTGAAGTTGGATTCTATGAGCATGCTATCACATGCATGTTGTACTGATTGCACTTAAATGTTCTACAGGTTGATATTACAACCGACAACCAGGCGGAGAATTGCCTTTTCAGCTGGTACGAGGGAGCATAGCTGAACTAGGGTAAACAAAACCCCCTTCCTTTTTTCGTGTTGTTGTTATACATATGGTAAACTGGTGGAGGACAACAATTTCTTGGATCAAGAAATTGTTTTTATATTAAAAGAAGCATAATAATTAGGATGTCTGGAGTTCAGAATTGGTCTTAATTACATTTTATTATTTTTTCAACTCGGCAGCTTCCTGTTTTAAAGATGTCGGAAGTGGGTGCAGCAACAGAGTATTAACCCTGATGAATCTGCCATAAAGTTCATTGGGCAGTGAAACATGTCGGTTGCAGGTAGTGGTATGCGACATTAAGCTACCAGCCTTTTTACTTCAACTGTGCATACCTCAATCAGAAATAAAGTAGTTTAAGAGGTCTGACTGTTGATTTTATTTTCACTCTGTTTTGTTTGTTTAAGGAGCCACGCTCTAAGCTCCTTGCTTTGCACCGTCTTTTTACTTTTCTTTTTCTTCACTTGCTCACTAAATTCTGGAATAGGAATGGTCACCTATGATGAGAAAGGGGCCAAGTCTCTGGTAAACATCTGACCAGATCGCCCCGAGGGTGTTCGCCCGTGAGGTGCCTTCCTCTCCGCCACACATTTTTTCTGGACTAATTGGTGTATGTGTGGGTATATGTATGGTCCTATGTAGGGCTGACATTTTTTAGGTCGCGCCGAGTTGAAAACATAGTGAACCCCCCACAATTATTAGTATTTACAAACTATTTTGTTTGTTTGGGACAGTAGGGCATTAGAAACAATGAACACCTAAACATAGAAATAAGAAGAGGTGTTTTCCGGAATTTTACGATTGAAAATTCAGGCGGATAAGGGTCTCATGCCCGCTAGATAATTACTAACCAGTATCCTGGGTACAGGGATTTCTTTTGGATTGATTTTCACTGAGTGGAGGGCTTTTCCCTATTAGTACCCATAGTTCCCTCTAAGCTCCCCTTGCTATTGAATGAAGATGTGGTGGGGACAGGGGTCAGAAGGCGAGCCAGAGTGGATTGAGTTCATGAGGCGAATGGTGTCTTCAGTGGTGATTGGGTTCCAGGCACTGAGGTTGTTAGTTGGAGGAGTAGGATCAGAAGGGGGTGGGGCGGGTTGATCGCTGGGAGAATTCTTGAAGCTGTTGTGGATGTCGGCAATTTTGTTGTAGAAGAAGGAGGATAGCGCATCGCAGAGGTCTTGGGAGGGAGTGATGTCGTTGGATGCTGCGGTGCGGTTGGTGAATTCTTTGACGATATTGAAGAGTTCCTTGCTGTTATGAGTGTTGTTGTCGAGACGATCCTTGAATGCTGATTTCTTGGTGGATCGAATCAGTTGGTGGTGTTTGCGGGTGGCTGTCTTGAGGGAGGCCATGTTGTCAGAGGCTGGGTTTTTTCTCCAATTCTTCTCCGTGGTGCGGCATAGCTTCTTGGATTTTTTAAGTTCATCATTGAACCAGGGAGCCTTTTTGCTGGCTGATTTCAACTGGTGCTTTTTCAGGGGTGCTAATTCGTACGCACTGTGGGTAATCCATTGCCTGAGGTTGGTGGCTGCTTGGCCTGGGTCCATTGAGAGGGTGGGAGGGTTTTGGTTGAGTGATGTGAGGAGTTGGTCGGTGGTGATTTTGTTCCAGTTTCTCCGTGGACGAGTGGGTCAGGGTGGTTTTGTAGCTGAAGTGAACACAGCTGTGATCCGTCCAGTGGAGAGCTGTAGTGCGATCGAAGGAGATGTGCTTGCTGGAGGTGAAGATAGGGTCGAGCGTGTGTTCGGCTGTGTGAGTGGGGGTGTCAACAAGTTGTTTGAGTCCGATGTTGGCCAGGTTGTCCAGAAGGGTGGTGGTGTTGCTGTCGAGTGTGTTTTCAAGGTGGTAGTTGAGGTCTCCTAGAAGAATGTAGTTCTCGGAGGCGAGGGCGTGCGGGCTGATGAAGTCCGTGATGTCATCGCTGAATTGAGTGCGGGTGCCTGGAGGCCTGTACATGTTAGCCTTGAGGTGGCATTATGGGATACGTAGTTTATGAAAAAAAACTTTAAAAACAATTATAACAAACAAAGGACTGGTGTGTTCCTTTAGTTAATGTATAGTACATTACGTCCAAAGTTCATTTCACTTAGGGCATGTATAATTTCAATTTACTTTACACATATGAATTTTTTTGTTGTGTCTAGGGTATAGTACCCATTTTTTCTTTTTTATTGTTTTTTTCAGCCGGTTAAGTTCATATTTACTCCAGATGTATGTGGAGATCCTCTCCAAAGTTCATGCCTTTAGGATACTTTGTTCGGAACCGAACAATGAAACGTGATTCCATTTGTCGAAGAAGACGCACAGCGTCTCCTCCCCTTTCCAATTTGGTGAGCATTTTCAATCCATAGAAGCTCATTGCTCGCCAATCCCCATTTTGACAGGCACTTAGATGTTTTGCTGTGGCATATAGCATGTTAGAATTTTTTACAGCACAAATGTGCTCCAGTATCCTCTTTTTCAGCATGCATGTCGTGCATCCTATATACTTCATTCCGCACTTGCATTCGATGACATATACCACGTTTTTTGATGTACATGTAATGTATTGCTTTATAGGCATGCTTTTCCCATCCGGTTCCACCACATTTCTCATTCTTTACCCTATTTTGCACGCGTTACATGAAGTGCAGGGTTTGAAACCTATATTCTGTTCTGTCCACCATTTAGGTTGCTGCTTGGTTTGGAAGTAGCTTTTAACCAGTAGATCTTGAAGTGAAGTATATTTTCTATATGTGATGGAAGGATGTTTACCAGCAATTGAGCCTATATCTGGATCACTGGATATCAGATGCCAGTATTTTTTCATTTTTTTGGCAATCACTCCACTTTCCTTACTGTATGTGGTGACAAATCTTGGAGGATCTTTGTCTTGTGGGGGTTTTGGCTTAACAATCAAAGTCTCTGCTCTGGTGATCTTATCCACTTTCTTTTTGCAGTTTTTTAGGACATAGTCTTTATATCCTCTTGACTGAAATCTGACTTTGCTTTCATGTATTTTGTTTTCGGCGTCTTCTGGTTTTGAGCAATTTCTTTTTAGACGTACAAATTCTCCATATGGGATGCTTTTCAGTAATGCTTTCGGGTGGAAACTTGTGCCGTGTAGCACACTGTTAGTTGCAGTTTTTTTACGGAATAAGGTGGTTTCAAGCTTGCCATTAGAGACATAAACCTTAGTGTCTAGGAAGTCTATTTCTCTTCTGTTTGTTGAGCATGTAAATTGCAGCCCAACCTCATTATCATTCAACGTGGCAAAGTATTTTTGAAATTGTTCGTTAGTGCCGTTCCATACTAGGAAACGGTCGTCAATATATCTGACCCAAAGAATTATTCGATCTAATTCTTCCTGGTTGGTGTTATTCCATGCAACTGTCTTTTCCCACCATCCCATGGTGGTATTAGCATAATTTGGAGAAAAAGATATCCCCATGGCAGTGCCACATTCCTGTTTGTACAAGTCATTGTTAAAAAGAAACACATTGTTCGTAAGGCATAACTCTATCATTCTTAAGAGCATTAGTGTGTGGTCCATTTCCTTGATACTGCGTTGTTGCAGAAAATTTTTGCAAGCTTTTAAGCCTATGTTGTGTCTTATCGATGTATAGAGTGACACAGCGTCAATTGTCACTAGAAGGTAGCATGGATCCCATGTCACATCCATTAGGATCCTCAGAAAGTCTCCTGTGTCCTTTAGGTAGGATGGCATGCTCTGAGCAATAGGTGCAAGGAAGGTATCAACATACCTGGAGACATTCTCATATAACGAGCTGCATGACGAGACAATGGGTCTCCCTGGAGGATTGGTCAGTGTCTTGTGAATCTTAGGTGAAAAATAGATGCACAGAGTAATTGGATACTCTGTTATCATGAATTTATTTTCAGGGGCAGTGGGTGACATTTCAAAGTGGAAGGGCGCAAAGTGATTTGCATACAGCACCGTAGCGAGCGAGCGCAGCGAGCGAGCCTGAACCCCAAAAGGGGGGTTTGGGGGGATTACCCCCCCAAGAATTTTTTTTAAAAAAAGAAGAAAAATCGTGCATTTTCAAGCAAATTTGAGAAAGCAGGAAGGTTAATAAAGCAATTGTGAAAGTGCAGTTATTACATTAATAGATGGCATAACATAGGTAGCTGCTTATTATATCAGTATAACCACAGAGCTTCATACATTTCGTCCTATTACGCTCAGGTGCTGAATTCAGACTATAAGACTTTCATGAAAATCTCAGCTCTAAGAGTAGAAGAAGTTGCACAGCAGTTGGGAAACAGCCTTCACAAAGCATTAGGGAAATGAGAGGCAATTACTTGAAAGCAAACTGAAAGCAATGCATCAAGTAGTAACTTAAAGCAATGCATCCAGCAAAACAGTGCATGCAGTCAACCATACAAAAGTAAACTAAAGCAAGTGTGAACCTGTGAACCTTCACTTTGAAAGCAGGGTGCTAGTCAACAGGCCAGTCACATACATTTAAACTGAAGAAGAGTACACTTCAGCATGCAGGCACCAACATAAAAGCACCAAGCAAGTCAAACAGTTTAATGAAAGAAAAATGAAAGCAATACATCCAGCAAACTAGACAGTGACTCAAAAAGTAAACTGAAGCAAGTGCACACTGAAAGGAATGCGCAGTCATAAGTCAGACATTCACATAAAAGCAACTTACCAAGACACCCAATCAATTACATGGGAAAAACTTGAGCCAATGCACCCAGAAAACCAGACCAGCACACCAAAGCATCCCACCCCTGATTGGATGGCAGCTGTGCTCTTAGGGTCACCCCTCAGTTTTTTGGCAGGGTTGAGCACCCCCCAGTTTTATGCCCTCTGCGTCTGAAGGGGAGACAGGCAAAAGGGGTCATAATGGGACATCTGGCACAGCCACTTTGTAATCGAGGTCACCCACCCAGCTCAAGACTGAGTTACAGGCTGATCTTAAATCTTTAAACAACCACAAGGGTCTCCAGCTAGTTGGTTCTTGAGCCAAAAGAGTCTTCAGCTCACTGGGAGTCTTTACATCGCGCCTGAGATGACATGACAATGTCCCTTAATCCGGAGCAACTGTGGGGACTGGTCTGGGTCTGGATCTGACTTGGTACGAGCAGGATACAAAAAGTAACGGGTAGGTGGTAATCCACTTCAAGTGAAGGAGCTGTAAGGAACCTAAGCGCACTGGTGTTGATACCACTAACAGGGCAGCTCTGGCTTTCTCAGGGTGGGTATCAGCTGTGTGATGAAACCAGCATGTGAAGCAGTTACCTCAAACAAACTAAAACCAGTGCACTCATCAAGACAAGGAGTTACATGAAATCAAATAGAAAACCACCATCAAGCCAGGTAGTCACCTAAAGGCAAATTGAAGTGACTGCACACTATGGGAAGTGCACTTCACCAGCCAGCCTATTACACTAAAGGAAAATAAAAGCAATGCTCCCAGTCTGCTAATTAGCTTCCGCAACCCATGGAAAATCTGTTCATGGCAAATGAAGGATCCTGTTACTTTATATCCCAGTAAATGAAGCTTTCACCCCAGCAATACCCAGGAGAGGCTCCATTTCCTGCTAGTCCATATCTCATTTTCATGTTTTTTTTTTATTTCCCAGTTGGTGGGGTTGGCGTAAAGTGGCGTTTACTTCAACTATATCACTTCTGTAAATACAACACAATTTCCAGTAAATCCAATAGCATTAACATCACAACAATATGGAGAGGAACACAGATGATCAGTAACAGTAAACACATTGACTGATCAGGCAATGTGCCTTTACGGGCAGGGAATGAACCCTTGGTAATGTAATGTGTACCCTGTTTTCATGCTGGCTGGTTTCATACCCTTTCTGCTAGATACAGGAATCAGAGACTGGCTGATTGTATAGCAGTCTTGAACATATAAATGACTCTACCATAACTCCACTGGATGGAAAACATGCTGATTTCTTAAATTGCTATTCCCTCGCTGTTGATGCTAGACTAGTGTGTTACATCTTCTAATTTGTGTGTATGCATAGCCATGGACCAGAAAGGGATGACAGTTTGGAGCAATATGCACTTCAGTAAGAAGTTGAATATGAACAATATGAAAGTTATGTCAAGTATATCCTAAAAAACCATTGCAGAATGGATCTGTGAAGGTGTCTCTAAATTCCCCTTTATGTAGCCCTTGTCTTTTGACAATTAGATATGGGTTGTCAATCGCTGCATCATTCATACATCCAAAAGCATGTGGAGATCTAAATGCAAAGGTGAATTGCCAAAATTAAATAATAGGACACTTGCTGTCATAGCCATCATCTTTTGCCCAATCTCCATTGCTCCATCCTCAGCAAGACCAATATGTCACTAATCAATTATGTAGGAATCACAACCTGTAGTAAATACAACATCTAACATGGCAAAATTGATATAAATGATAAACCTGGCCGGTCTGCATGCCACATTGAAAGGTATGCTGTCATCAACTCACTTCATAAATCAAAGGCAGATACTGCCCTTAATATGCATCCCTGGGTATTCAAGAAACCTGCAATACAGCAGTGCCTGTAGTGAGGGAAATGTTTGTGTTTCATCACTATTCTGAGCTTAATGAGCCTAGGTCGCCCTTTATGTAAATTGAAACGCACGCATGTGAAATTGTAGATTTGTCTTTTAGGGAAAATCGACAAACCAAGAAAGGAGCCTGGAGTACTGAATTCATAATGGAGCGGCAGGATCTCTCCTTTTCATCATCCTTGCTTCCAATTTGTCTTGTGCTCAAATGCACCCAGGCCCCCTCCCTCAACCATGTCTGTCCTCTCGCTCTCAGATTTGTTTAGCATCACACAATCACGTTGCTCTGCCTCCTCCCAAAACAAATAATCTGTCCCTTGTAGCTCTTAAACTAGAGAACCCCCCTATCTGTTGTAGGTTCTCATCCTACACTGTGTGCGTGCCGGGCCTCTCCGAAATCCATCTTTGAGAGGCCTCCCCTGCCAACTTTCCATTTCTGTACTCAGCAGCTGTTCCTAATGTGAATATTCATCGGCCTTTGCCCTTTTGTATCAATTAGCTACGCTTTGTATAGAGGTCAATAGAAAGCGTCACTGGATTAACAAAATACATCATAAACAACATTGATCCCAGGGATCTAAAGTGATTTGGCCAAGTTCACACTAGAGGGTCAAATGAGGAAGCACGGAAGGTCACCAGGGTTTTTTTGAGTGTAAAGCAAAGAAGTCACCAGTACACATCGACCTACATTTATCTGCGAAGCTGAGGGAGATAAAAGAAATAGATATATGTATGATAATATATCATTCAGTTTATTGTTCTGCTCCTTTAAGGGTAACAACATCTTTACTTACAAATGCAACCTGTTTTTTCACATAAGCCCTCACCGCAGGTGTTTTTGTTTCTCGGCGCTCTAAATAACAGGTGTTCTGCTGTTACCCATTTTTAACAGGTCTCGGTGTATCGACCTCAGAAGAATGAGAGGAATGTATAAATATTGTCGTTGCCGTTTTGTGCATGTTTCAAAACAAGTCTAATAATAACACAATGTAAAGGTGCCTTGTTTATTAGTGACATCACCAGTGGTTTGAGGCCGAGCTGTGACCGTGGGTCGCGGTTACGGGTGACTCAGGACCGGCTCCATGTGCTGTGTGCGCCCTGCTGACAGGTGCTGCGGCTGTCGCCTTACACATCTTGCGTACATGGCACATGCCAGCGTGCAAGGGCGCCCGGGCACAGAATGTGTTCCAGAATAAGGGAGAACTGTATGTGCCAACAGGCCGGGCCGGGAGCAGGCAAACCTCAGGAAAACGTCAAACGCGCCCAACGTCACCGCTACTGCCGAAAAAATAGGGTCATTCTCTCTCAAATGGAACATTGCATGTTATAGTCATGTCATTGGCTAAGAAATGCCCGTCTCATTGAAACATCCCCAGTCACTTTCTCAGATGGTCACTTTCTCAGATGGTCACTTTCTCGGACATGGCAGGTGGTTCCTGTGCCAGCTGGAGTGGAGGGGCTGCTGGCTCGCAGAGGCTTTCCACATTTCTATTGTGTTTGTGTGCTATATTTACTTATTTTGTGCTATGCTTGCTGTCCCCGCAGTCAAGATACAGATCGGCCCCGTTCGAAGGAGCACATTCGGGCAGTTTATCTTCTGACAGTCGGACACTTTCAATCAACACCCTCTGCCTCCTCCCCGAACAGAGACTAGTGCTCAGGGCGAGGGCCACTATTCCAACATCCAAAACGATGAAATTACATGAGAAAAAAATTGCGACATTTCATCCAGCTTTAGTACAGTTGTCTTTGTCACCGGATACACAGACGACGGTTTCCTCCGCATTTACACTGGTCTGACATTCCTATCCACTCTCAAAGTACCCACGAACCCCCGAAAGATGTGCTGGGGTCTCTCTGCCTACTTGTAATAACCAAATCTGTCAAATCTCCTCTAGAGCACCAAAAAGCCAACATCATCTCTACAATCTCTATGCAACAGTTTATAAATATACATCTTGATAAAGTGTGCACAATGAAATGGTTTACCAGCTTGTGCTCTTCTGACTGATGCTAAAAGAAACCAGGGCTCACATTCCTAATAAAAATAAAGTTGTGTATGTCTCCCTGTCATGTCCGAGACACTTTTGTGTTCATCACTCCAGGCATTCCCTTTTCCCCTGTGTGCTTTTCACTTGGTAAACGTGCTCCAGAGATAAATGAACACTCCAAGCAACACACATGAGTGATGTCTCCTGAAGCCGTCATGGCAGAGTGGCTGCCCCGGGCGAGGAGGAACCAGATTCCTCATTTTCCGAGTCACTTCAACTCTTCATCTAGACGCCATTCACTAACCCTTTTAACCCTTGTGACCCTCTGCAGTTCTTGACAATGATTAAGACAACGCGTGTGTCTTTTCTGCGCCATCACAAGGTCTTTCAAAATGCAAAATTAAAAACATTCCTCTCGATAGGCGATTTTGCAGTTTAAATATGCAGTTTATCAGGCGAGCGTCGCCCCCGGCTGTGTGATAATCACATGCATGACCGACTGCTTTCCACGCATGACCATTAACAAGGCCGTGTCTATTATGACTAAGCGGAGAGACAGTAAAATTTCATGGAGGAGAGAATAAAGCTGCAAACAGTGAAAGGGGAGAAAGTGCAGCCAGCTCGCCCAATTCTCTCATGCCGCAGGTTGTTTTTTTTTTAAATATGCCTCAACTCACCTCCGTTTCTAGATCAGCGCAGGCTTTTCTAATGAAGACCTCCCGGTGCCGCGTGCCTTGCCAAGGTCAGGTCTGGGCCTTTCTAAGTAAACACCTATCAAGGGATCATTAGCACATCATTGCTGCTAGACTGAGGCACTAACTTGTCACTCGCCTCCAAGCCTTCCCGCTCCGCCGCTCGTGCCAAGCTCTCGCGCGCTGTCACCCCCACGCACGGCATCCAATGGGATGCTGCGCCGGTGGACCAGCCAATCCTGGCACTGGAGCAGCGGCAGGATTGGCTAGGAGGGCACATTTGCTGCTCGCCCTGTCGCCCTTTTGAAACCCGGGCTTTGGCAGCAAACAAACACCCCTGGGTCCCGCTGGGGAACTTACAGTGCGCATGCTTGAGAAAGTTAACAACTTTCTCAAGCATGCGCACTGTAAGTTCCCCAGTGGGACGGTCTGCTGCAGCCTGAGTGTGGACTGTCACTCAAGCTGCAGCAGGCCACCCCCCTACGCAATTCCCGCCGGCGGCCGATTGCAGTTGCAATGCTATTTCACCTGTTTAGAAGATACGGACGGCGGCGATGCGGGTCCATGGTGGCTGGTGGGGCTACGCCCCTACGCCCCAATGGACGCACCGCTGCTGTTTATTTTCCTCATCATTTATCAGTCCTTTCACATGCCAGCCTTGCAGTAGTTCTTTCAAATCAGACGTCATTCTTGATATTGGGTTGGATTTTAATTTGCTGTACTGTTGTTCTATGTTCAGCTGTCTCTCTGCCTCCTTGATGTAATCACTAGTGTCTAAAATAACGATATTCCCCCCTTTATCTGCGGGTTTAATCGTTATTATATCATTGTCCATCAGATTCTGGATTGCCTTGCATTCTTTTATTGACAGATTTTCTCTTTTGTTATCTTTGATCTTTACGAGATTATCCAATTCTTCTGTTATGGCATCTGAGAACAGATCAATCTTGTTCCCTGGTGATAGGACTGGATAGAACCGAGACTTTATCTTTAATCCAGTGTTTTTACTTTGATTGGTTTGTATATTCATTTGTTCCAACATTTGTGAGTCTGTTATTATATCACCCATCGGGTTAAACATTGATTCAAACGTCTCTCTCAAATCAGGTAATTGTTCAATAGTTGTTGTACATTCCTCCTCTATTGCTTGTGCTGTCATATTGTTTGTATTATTTGATATCACTCTGTTAGCATGTATTTTCGCTAGTTTTAGTTTTCTCACAAACTTGTATAAATCGATTTTCATCTGGGGATAATCAAAATGGGCTTCAGGACAGAATGATAAACCTTTATTCAACACAGTTTGTTCTTCATCTGTTAATTGGTAGTGTGAGAGATTCACAATCAGATTTGTCACTTCCTGTTGCGGAGGGGATATTGCCTTCTTTCGTTGTTTTGACCTGCGGGTTTTGCGGGTGCTGGTGAGGGACTTGGTTGGTCTTGTGCGGCTCTTCCTCTCCCTCTGCTCTGAAAGGACGCTCTCCCTCTTCCTCCTCCTCTGGTGATATTCTTCTCTAGATTCACCATTCTTACTTCCTCTAAAATATTCAAGTTTTTTGACTGTTCGCGCGTTGCTTCAGACACACTCACATCAGATTCACTTCCACTGGATGCTTCTTTGTTTAGTGGGAAGTTCTTTTTCAAATTATCATTGCGTCGTGCGAACGTGAGGATTCTCCCATGTAGGTAGTCCAATTCATCCCTTTTGAACTTGCGTTCTTTACGTTCTTGTATTTCGACTTCATAGTGATCCAATCTCACTTCCATTTCTTGTCTCATCTTTGTGATTTCTTCTTGATTGGTTTCTTTGGAGAGAAGTTCCTCTAGCTCCTTAATTTTTGCAGTGATATCATCAATGTCCATTTTCGCATGTTTTATGAGAATGCGCATCGTATTCAAAGAACACGTAGTGTTATTTTCTAGCCATTCAATGATCAGTTCCTCTTTTGTCTCAGGGTGTGTCGGCATGGTAAATATTCTTAATCCTCGCGGGATTCTTTTTATTTCCACATAGTTCTCTTGCGTTATGACCTCCCAGCTTTTATTTATTTCTTTTTTGTACAAGCGTTCCAGTGTATTTATTTGCTGTTTTAATGTGACGTTGTCATTTTCAGGTGTTTTATTTTTTCGTGCCACATCAACATTTGTTTCCCCAGGTTTAAACATAGTGGACGCTTTGGTCGCGCGATTAGCAGCTCGCGCTTCCATTGCAGTTTACTCTTTCAAGTCTCTGTTGGAACACACCTTTACTGCAAGGATGTTCAACTAATGTGCGCCATTCAAAAAACGCTTCTATTTCTCCGGTCCGAATAGAGATAATGAGCCGCTGGTATTGTATACCCTTTCGGCGTCTTCCCCACTATTTCACATTCAGCCACTTCGATTACCCACTTATTAAGCCGCATTCATTGCTCGAATACGCTCACCTCGTTGTGGATCTTCCCAACACCGCAGCAGGGCCTCTCGACACTCCCGCTTGACAGCCGAGGGCGTTTCCTTGTAAACCCAAACAGTTTCCTCCACGTAGGTAATCGGGCGCTCCTCACTGCAGACGTAATTGCTCGAATACGCTCACCTCGTTGTGGATCTTCCCAACACCGCAGCCGATGGGTGATATAATAACAGACTCACAAATGTTGGAACAAATGAATATACAAACCAATCAAAGTAAAAACACTGGATTAAAGAAAAAGTCTCGGTTCTATCCAGTCCTATCACCAGGGAACAAGATTGATCTGTTCTCAGATGCCATGACAGAAGAATTGGATAATCTCGTAAAGATCAAAGATAACAAAAGATAAAATCTGTCAATAAAAGAACGCAAGGCAATCCAGAATCTGATGGACAATGATATAATAACGATTAAACCCGCAGATAAAGGGGGGAATATCGTTTTTTTAGACACTAGTGATTACATCAAGGAGGCAGAGAGACAGCTGAACATAGAACAACATTACAGCAAATTAAAATCCAACCCAATATCAAGAATGACGTCTGATTTGAAAGAACTACTGCAAGGCTGGCATGCGAAAGGACTGATAAATGATGAGGAAAATAAATACATGATAACGGAGTATCCAATTACTCCGTGCATCTATTTTTTACCTAAGATTCACAAGACACTGACCAATCCTCCAGGGAGACCCATTGTCTCGTCATGCAGCTTGTTATATGAGAATGTCTCCATGTATGTTGATACCTTCCTTGCACCTATTGCTCAGAGCATGCCATCCTACCTAAAGGACACAGGAGACTTTCTGAGGATCCTAATGGATGTGACATGGGATCCAGGCTACCTTCTAGTGACAATCGACGCTGTGTCACTCTATACATCGATAAGACACAACATAGGCTTAAAAGCTTGCAAACATTTTCTGCAACAACGCAGTATCAAGGAAATGGACCACACACTAATGCTCTTAAGAATGATAGAGTTATGCCTTACGAACAATGTGTTTCTTTTTAACAATGACTTGTACAAACAGGAATGTGGCACTGCCATGGGGATATCTTTTTCTCCAAATTATGCTAATACCACCATGGGATGGTGGGAAAAGACAGTTGCATGGAATAACACCAACCTGGAAGAATTAGATTGAATAATTCTTTGGGTCAGATATATTGACGACCTTTTCCTAGTATGGAACGGCACTAACAAACAATTTCAAAAATACTTTGCCACATTGAATGATAATGATGTTGGGCTGCAATTTACATGCTCAACAAACAGAAGAGAAATAGACTTCCTAGACACTAAGGTTTATGTCTCTAATGGCAAGCTTGAAACCACCTTATTCCGTAAAAAAACTGCAACTAACAGTGTGCTACACGGCACAAGTTTCCACCCGAAAGCATTACTGAAAAGCATCCCATATGGAGAATTTGTACGTCTAAAAAGAAATTCCTCAAAACCAGAAGACGCCGAAAACAAAATACATGAAAGCAAAGCCAGATTTCAGTCAAGAGGATATAAAGATTATGTCCTAAAAAACTGCAAAAAGAAAGTGGATAAGATCACCAGAGCAGAGACTTTGATTGTTAAGCCAAAACCCCCACAAGACAAAGATCCTCCAAGATTTGTCACCACATACAGCAAGGAAAGTGGAGTGATTGCCAAAAAAATGAAAAAATACTGGCATCTGATATCCAGTGATCCAGATATAGGCTCAATTGCTGGTAAACATCCTTCCATCACATATAGAAAAAATACTTCACTTCAAGATCTACTGGTTAAAAGCTACTTCCAAACAAGCAGCAACCTAAATGGTGGACAGAAAAGAATATAGGTTTCAAACTCTGCACTTCATGTAAAGCGTGCAAAATAGGGTAAAGAATGAGAAATGTGGTGGAACCGGATGGGAAAAGCATGCCTATAAAGCAATACATTACATGTACATCAAAAAACGTGGTATATGTCATCGAATGCAAGTGCGGAATGAAGTATATAGGATGCACGACATGCATGCTGAAAAAGAGGATACTGGAGCACATTTGTGCTGTAAAAAATTCTAACATGCTATATGCCACAGCGAAACATCTAAGTGCCTGTCAAAATGGTGATTGGCGAGCAATGAGCTTCTATGGATTGAAAATGCTCACCAAATTGGAAAGGGGAGGAGACACTGTGCGTCTTCTTCGACAAATGGAATCACGTTTCATTGTTCGGTTCCGAACAAAGTATCCTAAAGGCATGAACTTTGGAGAGGATCTCCACATACATCTGGAGTAAATATGAACTTAACCGGTTGAAAAAAACAATAAAAAAGAAAAAATGGGTACTATACGCTAGACACAACAAAAAAAATCATATGTGTAAAGTAAATTGAAATTATACATGCCCTAAGTGAAATGAACTTTGGACGTAATGTACTATACATTAACTAAAGGAACACACCAGTCCTTTGTTTGTTATAATTGTTTTTAATGTTTTTTTTCATAAACTACGTATCCCATAATGCCACCTCAAGGCTAACATGGGGCAGTATATAAATGAAAACTAAAAAAGGACTTGCTGACCGTGAGAAAAGCCGTGAGGCTGAAACGCATCGGTGGGGTGTTGTGAAGTGCGAATAAATTCTTCTTACAAAGTATCCGGTTGTGCCGCCCTTTTTGTGCTCAAACAATATATATATATATATATATATATATATATATATATATATATATATATATATATATATATATATATATATATATATATATATATATTACCTACTGGCGGTCGCCAGTAGGTAGTTATAGAGTTATAGTTAGGATTATTTTGTATAGGGATTTCGCATCATTCTATTGGGAATAACTTTGGCGCCGGTTGAGAAATCTGCCTGAAATTTACCTCAAATTTGCCTCGCGGCGCTCCGCTCCTTCCCTGAAAGTTTAGGGGGGATTCGCGAAGCGGGGGCCGAGATAAAAAGGGGGTCCCAAAACATGTTTTCCCCATGTTAATTTCCATAGGGCGGTTGGACTCACTTTTATTTAGCCCAAACGGCTGAATGGATTTCCACCAAACTTGGCAAAATTGTAGGGACTGGTAGCCCGATGTGCCTTTGCTATGTCTCAAGATATGTGCTCCAGTTTGAGTAATTTAGGTGCAAAAAATATATATATCTAAAAGCGCGCCCCGGTACGTGCACCGTGCGCGCTACGCGAGTTCGCGAGCGGAGAGCTGATTGGCTCTTTGGTGTCTGTCAACATTCCAAACAGTCCGGAGCGGCCGCCATCATGTGTCTCGATAGGATCGAGACACAAGAGATGGCAAAAACAAAGGGGGAAATTAGCAAAAGGGGGCAGTGTAGACTCCCCCTGACCCCCTAGGTTTGATGTGGGGGCCATAAAAGGGGCCCGCGGGGCAAAAAAACGTTTTTCTTTTTCGATTTTCGCGGGGGGAGCGCCCGGTACGCGCACCGGAGAGCGTACGGGGGAGCGTAGCATGGGGAAAACCCAGTTCATTCACTGCGTCACCTCTACGACCCTTTCTTGCTTCAATATGCCCCTTTTGCAAACATTACACCTGACGTAGGTATAATGTGGCGCAGATGTTTACAAAGTGAGGCATCTACCTATATACATCAGTTTGTAAATATGACTCAATAAGGTGCATGTTTTACGCTGCTGATGCGTCACAAAAAGTGACGTACCGGTGGCGTAAAAGTGACGTATGGCCTCATAAATGAGGCCTTCAGTCTTCTACTCATGCGTCATATTTAATATATGACGCATTTTGTCGCAAGTACTTACAGATACGTCAGTATTTCAGACGTATCTGTAAGCGCAAAAGTGATGCATTGCTGGAGTGTGTCACAAAAATGATGCAACTCCAGCAATGCATCCTTTCACATGGGGCCAGGCCCATGTGACAGGGCCTGCATCAGTCTTACGCCTGCTGTGAAACAGGTGCAAGATTTGGACGCAACAGCGTCATAAAAGTGACGCAGTGATATCTCATAGATTTCACTGCGTCACCTCTACGACCCTTTCTTGCGTCAATACGTCCCTTTTGCATACATTACACCTGACGTAGGTATAATGTGGCGCAGGGGTTTACAAAGTGACGCATCTACCTAGATGCGCCAGTTTGTAAATATGACTCAATAAGGTGCATTTTTAACAGCACTGGTGCGTCACAAAAAGTGATGTACCGGTGGCATAAAAGTGACGCATGGCCTCATAAATGAGGCCTTCAGTCTGCTACTCATACGTCATAATAAATATATGACGTATTATGTCGCAAGTACTTACAGATACGTCAGTATTTCAGACATATCTGTAAGCGCAAAAGTGATGCATTGCTGGAGTGTGTCACAAAAATGATGCAACTCCAGCAATGCATCATTTCACATGGGGCCAGGCCCATGTAAAAGGGCCTGCATCAGTCTTACGCCTGCTGTGAAACAGACGCAAGATTTGGACGCAACAGCGTCATAAAAGTGACGCAGTGATATCTCATAGATTTCACTGCGTCACCTCTACGACCCTTTCTTGCGTCAATACGTCCCTTCTGCATACATTACACCTGACGTAGGTATAATGTGGCGCAGGGGTTTACAAAGTGTCGCATCTACCTAGATGCGTCACTTTGTAAATATGACTGAATAAGGTGCATTTTATACAGCACTGGTGCGTCACAAAAAGTGACGCACCGGTGGCGTAAAAGTGACGCATGGCCTCATAAATGAGGCCTTCAGACTTCTAATCATGCATCATATTAAATATATGACGTATTATGTCGCAAGTACTTACAGATACGTCAGTATTTCAGACGTATCTGTAAGCGCAAAAGTGATTGCTGGAGTGTGTCACAAAAATGATGCAACTCCAGCAATGCATCTTTTCTTACCCTTCCACACCCCGTTCCTTTTCTACATTTTCTTTGAATATCCACGTTCCCCATGTTCACTCTCCTTCTCCTTACTTTCCTTCCCAACACTCACCTTCTTTCAGTCCCCCTACTTCACTTCCTTTCTCCTCTCATACCTTTCTGTTCTTTCTTACTCATTTTCCTTTCCTTTATCAATGCACTCCACTTCACTTACTCTTTTTCATTTTTTTAAGAATATAGCTCTTTGATGAGAATTGGAGGTAGTTCTGAAAAGAACTTTTTTTTCTTTGTTTTTTCTTTTTTTAGAACAAAAACAAAAACAGGGAATGGAAACCGCTCAACAGGAGCAAAAAAAAATAATAATTAGGGCTGGGAACGGCAGCGATGGTTCTCCAATGCTCGAACCATGAGCAGAACACTTTGCTCCCCATAGCAAAGTAGCTGATCACAGTCTCTTCATTTAAGGACGCCTTTGTTAAATGCAGGCTGAATGTTCGGAACCAGCTCTTGTGATCTCCCCCTCACCGATGTTGTTGGTCCTCCGGTTGATGTAGAGGCCCCATCACTGGGAACCTCTTGGTCCAGAGCCCAGACACTTTCCCGGGCAAAATTCTGGGGGTGCCTCCTCTCCACATGGCGAATCATTGTGGAGTTCCCAAAAGAATATTTTTTAGTGGGGTCACCCCGTGACAGGACTGTGTGACAGATCCTGCACTCCACTTTTGGAGCATTTACCTTCTTCTGGTCATCAGGTATGGAAAAAAAATTCCAGATGAAATGTTCTTTGACTTTTGGCTGAGGAGGCTCTTCATCGATGAATTCATTGGAGTCATCTTCACTGCTGGATGGTCTGGCAGCCATGATAATCCAAGATATCCAACAAAGAACCGAGAGCAAAAAGGCAGGTCTTTCAGTCACAAAAGTGAAAGAAGAAGTGAAGGAAATGGGTGGGGATTTCATTCTTTGTAAAAAAAACTGTTAGCAACCAATGAAAAGTGTTATTTTAAGATCACATGACTTGACTCGCTTACGCTGCGCGCACCGAAGCGCTTCCGGGGGCGCTTATGCGGCGCGAACGTAGGCGCTTCCTGGGGAGCATACACGGCGCGAACGAAGGCGCTTCCGGGGGCGCTTACGCGGCGCGCCTAAGGGACGTTTTGATAGTTTCACGGAAATGCAAAATCATTTTCATTTCCTTATTCAAAAATACTGCTTTTATATGTATGGTACTAAATGTCTTGCGTTATTATTTACTTTTCATTCATATTGTTTTACACGAACGCAAGTAGCGCTCTGGGTGCGCTTTCCGGAGAGCTTACCGGTGCGCGCACCCAGAGCGCCCCAGGAAAAAATGATTAAAAGAAAAACATTTAAAAAATAATGTTATAAAAAAAAAATAATAATAATTAATACTTACACAAAACAGCAAATTAACAAAAAAATTGTAGGTTACAAACTTGATATAGAAAGGAATTAGCTTTTAAAAAAACATTGAAATTCAGTGAAAAAACCAGAGGTTTCACAATCGTTATAGTTAGGAATTAGCATTTAAAAAACCTTTGAAATTCACTGAAAAAACCATAGGTTTCACACCAGTTATAGTTAGGAATTAGCATTTAAAAAACCTATTAAATTCACTGAAAAAACCATAGGTTTGACACCAGTTATAGTTAGCTGGAAATTTTACTGACATAAAACCATTGAAATTCCCACGTTATAGTTAGTTGGACTCACTATAACTTTGCGCGCCTGCAATGCACTGCTGATGACGTCACATATTACATAACTCATGACATGGTCAGTCACATCACTCATGACATCACTGATGACACCATCCTTGTGACAGACCTCCTCTCAGTGTAATGTAATCCTTGAAACACATATTCTGAAATAAATACTAAAATTTTCAAAAAAATGGAGATACCCATACCAGTTACAACACCCAATTTAGTAATTCAACCAACTATATACACATCCACTCATTCACCAACAGTTCTATATAGTCACTCATACATATACTCACTCATCATATGTAATGATACACCTATACATCCTGTTACACACCGACAGTCATCCAAAAGTTACTCACACACATACTCACACATGCAAATAAACTATTGAACATCCATTTATTTGCATATACAGCTATACACCCACTATCACCTTACTTCCAAGGAAACTTACACATACTTACTCTCTAAAACAATCACTTATAGAAAGACATACTTATTTAAACAGGAACTCTTACAATCTCTCTCTCTCACATATACTCACTTATATACATCAATACTCACATATACTAGATTAAAACAAATGTAGTTACTGATAAAGACACTAGTGAGACAGTCATTCACTCACTAACACACACATATACACACTCTTCCACCCATACAGTCCTGCATATATGCTGTCTTCAAAACACATACAGTGAGTCAGTCATTGATGCATCTATGTGCTAAGTAATACCCCCACCAAACCATACAGACACTCATAATGATACTAAAAAAACATCTAATAACCCATATACACACACATGTAGCTACTCACCAACCTATGCAGCCACTTATACACAAAGTGAAACACTGATACATATATTCAAATGTTTAAACATTACTCGCTAATATATGTATTCACTAAGATACACTTAATAAGCCAGTTAACCAATCATTTTTTAAAAAAAAAAACATCCATTTAGACACTTACTTAAAATGAATTTAATAGGTTTTTTAAATGCTAATTCCTAACTATAACTGGTGTGAAACCTATGGTTTTTTCAGTGAATATATACATATATATATATATATATATATATATATATATATATATATATATATATATATATATATATATATATATTACCTACTGGCGGTCGCCAGTAGGTAGTTATAGTTAGGATAATTTTCAATGTTAAATCTCAACATTCTATTTTGAATAACTTTGGCGCCGGTTGACAAATCTGCCTGAAATTTTCAGGAAAATGGTCTCATGGCGGTCCGGTCCTTCCCTGAAAGTTTGGGGGGGATTCGTCAAGCGGGGGCCGAGATAAAAGGGGGGTCCCAAAACGCGTTTTCCCCATGTTAATTTCCATAGGGCGGTCGATTTCACTTTTAGCTCGAACGGTTGAATGGATTTCCACCAAACTTGGCAAAATTGTAGGGACTGGTAGCCCGATGTGCCTTTGCTATGTCTCAAGATATGTGCTTCAGTGGATTTTGAGAAATTAACGTTCAAAAAAATATATATATCTATAGGCGCTCTCCGGTGCGCGCACCGGTGAGCGCTCCCGGCGCGACACGCGACTTGCGCGCAGAAAGCTGGTTGGCTCTCAGTTGTCTGTAAACATTCTAAACAGTCCGGAGCGGCCGCCATCTTGTCTATCGGTAAAATCTAGTCATAAGAGGTGGCAAAAACAAAGGGTGGAATTGACCATAAGGGGGCAGGGTAGACCCCCCCTGACCCCCTAGGTTTGATATGGGGGCCATTAAAGGGCCCCGCGGGGCCTCAAAATTTTTTTTTTTTTTTTCGATTTTCGCGGGGGAAGCGCCTGGTGCGCGCACCGGGGAGCGTATCGAGGAGGGTACTATGGAAAAATAATCACTTCAAAAATTGTATGTTTATGAATTGTTTTTTTTTTTATTTTTTTATTTTATGTAAGTACCTACATGTAGGTACTAATGAAGAGACTTAAATTTAATGTTCACCATCTTCTTTGTAGACATCTTGCATGTTGTTATTGTATTTTTTGTGGTATATGGAATTCATAATATAGTCTGTCTGGAAAGGAGAAACAGATCTTTTAAGCACTCCCTGAGAATTTCTAGGGGATCATGAGTAGTCTATCCTGTTCACTTATGAAAATGAGGTGTAAAATATTCATATGAGATAATATAGTGGGAGAAAGGTAGTAACTATGAGTAAACTTACTATGTAACAGAAAAATAGTTGAACAGTATACTATAAGTCTCACTTTATATTTTAAACATTTTTGGTAATACTTCATGAATTACATATAAAAAAGAATATTGTCTGAAACAATTGAAATTATTAAAGATAAATTTATTCCTCTGATTCTTTTTCATAATTTAATAAAATTTCTAACATAATATTGTCCGGAATTTCCTCATAATTATATGTACATGATTCAATTTCTTCCAAACATTCTATAAACTGTTCATCCAAAGAGTCATCCATGAAATCAACTTCTTTTTTTTCATCTTCTGGTTTTTCCACCTTTACTTTGATAGAAGTATCATTTGCCTTATTTTCTCCTTCCATTTTCTTTCTGAAAATTGCATATAAATTAACTATATTAGTAGAGCTAGTATACCAGAGAAGCCTAACTCAATCCATAACTATTACAGAGAAGTCTATCTCTATCTCTAACTATTAAAGAGGGATAGCATATCACTAACAGAATATTTTTTAAGAAATAAACTTAACGTGTACAATATACTTCCATAATTAGAAGTTACCTTAGAGAAATTAGTTGAAGTTGTCAGTGAAATTTGTTTTCAAGTGTACTTCAGGAAGCAGTAGTCAAAATGGCTGTGTTTCCCTCTCTTCTTTTATATATATTGTTGTACTTAACCAATCAAACGTCAGGAAATAATCGTAGAAAATGAGAGATACTTTTTAATTGGTTGTAAATTCTAACATTACAAGTGTGTTTTTGTCATGTAATTTACCTCAGGATATTTAGACAGGCCTGTAGCCTAAATGTCTCAATGGAATTTCACCAAATTTGGGCAAATGGTAGGGACTGCTATGTAGTAGGGCGTATTCTATATTTGATGAAAGTGTCTCCATTGGGTTTTCCGTAAATTACTTTCCCACCTTTTTTTAACGAGCGCTTAGGGGTGCGCGCTCCTTTACGCGCACTGGCAGCGTTACGGGAGTCCTCCATTTTGTGTTTCGGAACAATCGAGACACAAGATGGAGGGTAAACAATGTTCGGAATGGATAGAAGGGGGAACTGTAGAGACTTCTTGACCCTCTAGGTTTTCTGAGGGGGGCTTAGGAGGCTCATAAACGTAAAAAAAAAAAAAAAAATTCTTTAATTTTTCGCGGGGGTAGCGCCTGGTGCGCGCACCTTTAAGCGTACCCGAAAGCGTACTTTGGTGAAAAATAGTGAAAAAAGTTAGAAAAAAATAAACGCTTTGAATGATCAGAGTTAGGGTAGCTCTGAAAAGAGCTTTTGGGTTCTGTGGTTGATTTAGGTACCTACAAGTAGGTTCCAATACACATTCTTAAATTCAGGAGGAATATTCTATTCCCCTCATCTGAGAAGTGCACTCCATCTCCTCTGTAGATGTCTTGCATGTTGTAACGCAAGTTATTATTGTATAATGAACCCATTCCATAGTCTCTCATGTAAGCAGAAACAGATTTATTTACATGTTTCCGTGCTTTCTCAAATTGTGGACCAAATTGGTTGGACCAGTTCCATTTCTGTCTTTGGCATATATTGGAATATACCAAGGCAGTGTGGGGAAAAAGTATCATCAATTGATGAAAGGTGTCCTTTAATAGCATTTCCAGACCTACCCCAGTTAATGTGCCTAGATCGTTTCCACCACAGTGCACAATTATAAGGTCAGGTTCTGGCAGATGCAAAAAGGTTTTCACCAATGGTATCAATTGGTGACATTTTAATCCTCTGTGGCCAATCCACTTGATTTCCACATTTGATAAATCAAGGTTATGAAAATTTCTGCTAGCTGCATACCTTTGAGCCCAGTGGATGTAGCTATGTCCAATAACCCAAACAGAGTACATGATGTGAGAAGGTTCTGGTCCAGTCAGATGAAGTGTGGGAATGAAATGGCAGTTGGAACAGTAGGAGTTCACAAAAAAATAATTGTGGAGTTTCTGTGCTCTTGAATCACAAGCAATGATTGGTGGATTCAGATAGTTGAAAACTGAAAGTTAGGGTGTATGGTTATGTTGTGTGAAAGAAGCAATTTGAATGGTTTAAAAAAAGTCACCAAAAGCAAAAATACCCTGTATAGGCTGCTGTATTGACAGGTCAAACATCCTTGCTGAGTTAATTTGCAACATTGTAAGATAAACTTTTGAACCTTACAGTTCAGTTAGGAGGGAGTTGCTATGGTAACAGATAGAAAGGTTTGAGAGGGGGATGGGTGTTGGTTTGAAAATAGTGAGGGAAGAGTTTTCATTGGTTGAATTAAGGCATATGTGTACAAAGATAGAGATTTTCTATGCCAGTCTTGGTTTCAGTGTATTGAGAGCACACCTTTTCCTCTGCTAAAGAAAAATTGGTGTGTGTGTCTGACACTGTTTTCAATCTCCAAAAGCATTTCTAAAGGTAAGTAATGATTCATTTAATTTAGATAGAGATTTATTTTCTCTATGGAGAATATTTGGAAGCAGATAGTTATGTTTTAGAAGTGAAATTGTATGTTAGTATATAAGTCCTGCGCAGTGTTTTTTACATGTTATTTAAAAATCGATTTTGGGTGCAAATGAATGGTATTTTTATTTGGCCTTTTTTATGATTGCCATGTGCAGTTGATGCATCACTTTAAACATGGGTAATAAGTGATGCACTGGTGGCGCCAGGCTTTTATAAATGAGGCCCTGACTTTGTTTGATGATATTGAGTGGTTGTAGTTAGGTTCTGTGCAGTGTTTCTTACATGTTATTGAAAAATCGATTTTTGGGTGCAATTGATTGGTATATGTATTTGGCCCTTATTTATGAATGCCATGTGCAGCTGATGCATGACTTTAAACATGGGTAATAAGTGACGCACTGGTGGCGCAAGGCTTTCATAAATAAGGCCCTGACTTTGTTTGATGATATTGAGTGGTTGTACTTAGGTTCTGTGCAGTGTTCCTTACATGTTATTCAAAAATCGATTTTTGGGTGCAATTGATTGGTATATGTATTTGGCCCTTATTTATGAATGCCATGTGCAGCTGATGCATGACTTTAAACATGGGTAATAAGTGACGCACTGGTGGCGCAAGGCTTTCATAAATAAGGCCCTGACTTTGTTTGATGATATTGATTGGTTGTACTTAGGTTCTGCGCCGTGTTTCTTACATGTTATTGAAAAATCGATTTTTGGGTGCAATTGATTGGTATATGTATTTTGCCCTAATTTATGATTGCCATGTGCAACTGATGCATGACTTTAAACATGGGTAATAAGTGACGCACTGGTGGCGCAAGGCTTTCATAAATAAGGCCTGACTTTGTTTGATGATATTGAGTGGTTGTACTTAGGTTCTGTGCAGTGTTCCTTACATGTTATTCAAAAATCGATTTTTGGGTGCAATTGATTGGTATATGTATTTGGCCCTTATTTATGATTGCCATGTGCAACTGATGCATGATTTTAAACATGGGTAATAAGTGACGCACTGGTGGCGCAAGGCTTTCATAAATAAGGCCCTGACTTTGTTTGATGATATTGATTGGTTGTACTTAGGTTCTGCGCCGTGTTTCTTACATGTTATTGAAAAATCGATTTTTGGGTGCAATTGATTGGTATATGTATTTTGCCCTAATTTATGATTGCCATGTGCAACTGATGCATGACTTTAAACATGGGTAATAAGTGACACACTGGTGGCGCAAGGCTTTCATAAATAAGGCCCTGACTTTGTTTGATGATATTGAGTGGTTGTACTTAGGTTCAGCGCCGTGTTTCTTACATGTTATTGAAAAATCGATTTTTGGGTGCAATTGATTGGTATATGTATTTGGCCCTTATTTATGATTGCCATGTGCAACTGATGCATGATTTTAAACATGGGTAATAAGTGACCCACTGGTGGCGCAAGGCTTTCATAAATAAGGCCCTGACTTTGTTTGATGATATTGAGTGGTTGTACTTAGGTTCTGCGCCGTGTTTCTTACATGTTATTGAAAAATCGATTTTTGGGTGCAATTGATTGGTATATGTATTTGGCCCTTATTTATGATTGCCATGTGCAGCTGATGCATGACTTCAAACATGGGTAATAAGTGACGCACTGGTGGCGCAAGGCTTTCATAAATAAGGCTCTGACTTTGTTTGATGATATTGATTGGTTGTACATAGGTTCTGCACAGTGTTTCTTACATGTTATTCAAAAATCGATTTTTGGGTGCAATTGATTGGTATATGTATTTGGCCCTTATTTATGATTGCCATGTGCAGCTGATGCATGACTTTAAACATGGGTAATAAGTGACGCACTGGTGGCGCAAGGCTTTCATAAATAAGGCCCTGACTTTGTTTGATGATATTGATTGGTTGTACATAGGTTCTGCGCAGTGTTTCTTACATGTTATTCAAAAATCGATTTTTGGGTGCAATTGATTGGTATATGTATTTGGCCCTTATTTATGATTGCCATGTGCAGCTGATGCATGACTTTAAACATGGGTAATACGTGACGCACTGGTGGCGCAAGGCTTTCATAAATAAGGCCCTGACTTTGTTTGATGATATTGAGTGGTTGTACTTAGGTTTTGCGCAGTGTTTCTTACATGTTATTGAAAAATCGATTTTTGGGTGCAATTGATTGGTATATGTATTTGGCCCTTATTTATGATTGCCATGTGCAGCTGATGCATGACTTTAAACATGGGTAATAAGTGACGCACTGGTGGCGCAAGGCTTTCATAAATAAGGCCCTGACTTTGTTTGATGATATTGATTGGTTGTACATAGGTTCTGCGCAGTGTTTCTTACATGTTATTCAAAAATCGATTTTTGGGTGCAATTGATTGGTATATGTATTTTGCCCTAATTTATGATTGCCATGTGCAGCTGATGCATGACTTTAAACATGGGTAATACGTGACGCACTGGTGGCGCAAGGCTTTCATAAATAAGGCCCTGACTTTGTTTGATGATATTGATTGGTTGTACATAGGTTCTGCGCAGTGTTTCTTACATGTTATTCAAAAATCGATTTTTGGGTGCAATTGATTGGTATATGTATTTTGCCCTTATTTATGATTGCCATGTGCAACTGATGCATGACTTTAAACATGGGTAATAAGTGACGCACTGGTGGCGCAAGGCTTTCATAAATAAGGCCCTGACTTTGTTTGATGATATTGAGTGGTTGTACTTAGGTTCTGCGCCGTGTTTCTTACATGTTATTGAAAAATCGATTTTTGGGTGCAATTGATTGGTATATGTATTTGGCCCTTATTTATGATTGCCATGTGCAGCTGATGCATGACTTTAAACATGTGTAATAAGTCACGCACTGGTGGCGCAAGGCTTTCATAAATAAGGCTCTGACTTTGTTTGATGATATTGATTGGTTGTACATAGGTTCTGCACAGTGTTTCTTACATGTTATTCAAAAATCGATTTTTGGGTGCAATTGATTGGTATATGTATTTGGCCCTTATTTATGATTGCCATGTGCAGCTGATGCATGACTTTAAACATGGGTAATAAGTGACGCACTGGTGGCGCAAGGCTTTCATAAATAAGGCCCTGACTTTGTTTGATGATATTGATTGGTTGTACATAGGTTCTGCGCAGTGTTTCTTACATGTTATTCAAAAATCGATTTTTGGGTGCAATTGATTGGTATATGTATTTGGCCCTTATTTATGATTGCCATGTGCAGCTGATGCATGACTTTAAACATGGGTAATACGTGACGCACTGGTGGCGCAAGGCTTTCATAAATAAGGCCCTGACTTTGTTTGATGATATTGAGTGGTTGTACTTAGGTTTTGCGCAGTGTTTCTTACATGTTATTGAAAAATCGATTTTTGGGTGCAATTGATTGGTATATGTATTTGGCCCTTATTTATGATTGCCATGTGCAGCTGATGCATGACTTTAAACATGGGTAATAAGTGACGCACTGGTGGCGCAAGGCTTTCATAAATAAGGCCCTGACTTTGTTTGATGATATTGATTGGTTGTACATAGGTTCTGCGCAGTGTTTCTTACATGTTATTCAAAAATCGATTTTTGGGTGCAATTGATTGGTATATGTATTTGGCCCTTATTTATAATTGCCATGTGCAGCTGATGCATGACTTTAAACATGGGTAATACGTGACGCACTGGTGGCACAAGGCTTTCATAAATAAGGCCCTGACTTTGTTTGATGATATTGATTGGTTGTACATAGGTTCTGCGCAGTGTTTCTTACATGTTATTCAAAAATCGATTTTTGGGTGCAATTGATTGGTATATGTATTTTGCCCTTATTTATGATTGCCATGTGCAACTGATGCATGACTTTAAACATGGGTAATAAGTGACGCACTGGTGGCGCAAGGCTTTCATAAATAAGGCCCTGACTTTGTTTGATGATATTGAGTGGTTGTACTTAGGTTCTGCGCCGTGTTTCTTACATGTTATTGAAAAATCGATTTTTGGGTGCAATTGATTGGTATATGTATTTTGCCCTAATTTATGATTGCCATGTGCAACTGATGCATGACTTTAAACATGGGTAATAAGTGACGCACTGGTGGCGCAAGGCTTTCATAAATAAGGCCCTGACTTTGTTTGATGATATTGAGTGGTTGTACTTAGGTTCAGCGCCGTGTTTCTTACATGTTATTGAAAAATCGATTTTTGGGTGCAATTGATTGGTATATGTATTTGGCCCTTATTTATGATTGCCATGTGCAACTGATGCATGATTTTAAACATGGGTAATAAGTGACCCACTGGTGGCGCAAGGCTTTCATAAATAAGGCCCTGACTTTGTTTGATGATATTGAGTGGTTGTACTTAGGTTCTGCGCCGTGTTTCTTACATGTTATTGAAAAATCGATTTTTGGGTGCAATTGATTGGTATATGTATTTGGCCCTTATTTATGATTGCCATGTGCAGCTGATGCATGACTTTAAACATGGGTAATAAGTGACGCACTGGTGGCGCAAGGCTTTCATAAATAAGGCCCTGACTTTGTTTGATGATATTGAGTGGTTGTACATAGGTTCTGCGCCGTGTTTCTTACATGTTATTGAAAAATCGATTTTGGGGTGCAATTGATTGGTATATGTATTTGGCCCTTATTTATGATTGCCATGTGCAACTGATGCATGACTTTAAACATGGGTAATAAGTGACACACTGGTGGCGCAAGGCTTTCATAAATAAGGCCCTGACTTTGTTTGATGATATTGATTGGTTGTACATAGGTTCTGCACAG